>NC_141685.1:1156996047-1158408894 GCF_964263255.1 Lissotriton vulgaris | reverse complement strand
CCCAGTGTTCATGAGGAGAAATCAACCGACCAATGTAACAACCTAGCTGAATTCTTCTCGGCCAAAGTGAACAAAATATATTCTTCCTTTCCTACCAGCACTGGGGGGGGGAGGTTTAATCAGGGCCTGCAGAGTTTGGAAGATTTCCCTCGATTTGGGGGTTGAGTTAAGGATTTTGTTCGAGAAGTATTCTGTTTGGGCAGTTTTTATCTGCTCTTTGTAAGTTTTTATTTCTTCCCGATATCGGGTTTTGTCTTCCGTAGCGTAGGTCACACGCCATTTTCTTTCTGCTTTCCGGCAGTGTCGCTTTTTATCTCTAAGGGCTTCCGTGTACCATGGGGCTGTTTTAAGGGAACGTTTAGCCGAGGACTTCTTGAGAGGGAGAATGGTCTCAAGAGAATGCAGAATCCAGTTTTCGTATTCCTCGTTTGCCAGACAAGGGTCTTCATTGTTTAAGGGAGGGTTTTCCACTAGTTTACTTGTCCACTGGTCTACTTGTATCCGCGCCCACGATCTCGCGTATCTAATCGAGGGGGTGGTGGGAATGGGTTTCTCAGTGAACCAGGTGAAGGGCACCAAGGAGTGATCGGTCCATGGGAGGGGAAGAGGGGGGTCGGTCGAAAGTTCTGCACAATTGCTGAACACAGGGTCCAACAGGTGTCCCTTTGTGTGGGTGGGAGTATTCACTCGTTGACTGAGTTGTAGTGCGGCCAGGTCGTCAGTTAAGGTAGTGGCCGTTACATCTGCTGGAGAGTCAAAGTGTAGATTAAGGTCGCCTATCACGACGAAATTGGCAGCAGTGCAGATACGGGGTGCTATCGTTGCTGGGAGACTGCTGTGAAAGAGTTTTGGAGGGCCGGGTGGGCGGTATATCAAGGTGCCCGAGAGACAGTGATTGGGGGAAAACTCCAGCGCGAAAGCTAAGTTTTCACAGTCTGGAATGTTTTCCGTTATGGGCCGGCAGCGATATTGATCTTTTACTATAATTGCAAGTCCTCCCCCTCTGCCATCTGGGCGATCTTGACGAGTGATTTGGTAGCCGGCAGGAAGGGCGGCAACCACATCGGGGTCAGAATCAGCCGTTAACCATGTTTCCGTGAGAAACAGTGCGTCTGATTTACGTTCTTCTAGTAAAAGGGATATTTCCAGCCTGTGTTTGGGGAGGGATCGGCAATTTAAGAGAAGCATACGGTATTCGTGGCGTGGGAGTTTTCTGTGCCTTGTGGGGAGGGGTGCAGTGCATTTTAGACAGTTGACAGGGAGGGGTGTGGTGTCAGGAGCATACCTTCGACAGTCATGTACCGTAGGTCTCAAATCATGGAGGGCAGCCGAGCTGTAGGCCAGGGTCTGGATTGCCTGGGTGGTAAGAGGTATGGCCCCTGGCCCAGACTCGGCGCGGACGAGCGCAGACGAGCTTGCCTTATGCGCGCCTTCGGCGCGCATTCGTCGCGCCCGCTGCACTCGTCCGCTGCGCTTCCTGAAGAGGCACATTGTTATAGGCTGTAGTCAGGATGTGTACGCGGGGGGGTGTGGCCTGTCCGGTGGGCGTGGCCAAGGTCAATGGCGTCGAGAGTAAACAAACCCTCTCCGGTGGCAGCGTCTTGATCAGCTGTCCTCCCGGGGGTTTGTGCAGCGCGAGGTGCTCAGGAGGAGCTCACATCATCCAGGAGTCTCAGTTTTTTGAAAACTCCATGAGTTCTTGGACAAATCAATATTCAAGCAAGGGGATGTCCCTAACTGCTGAAGCCGAGTTTTCCAAGAAATCGTTGTGGATTTTCGGAACTAGTGGAAGTAGCCATGCCGTATTTGGACTGTATGAGCTATGTCTAAATATGGTTATGATTTCTATGCCTATATAAGGATATGGCAATTTATACCTATATAAGGGCATGAATCGGGAAAATTACACTACGGACCCAAAAAGCTATACAACGGTGTGATTTGGTAGATACCATACAAAAGTTAGCGTCCCCAACCAATAAGGAGGAGCTCATTAAGTTCCTCGGGATGGCTGAATATTACAGCAAATTTGTTAAGGGTTTTGCTAGCAGGTGTGTCAATATGAGAATGCTTTTGTGCAGGGGAGTGGACTACATGTGGTCTGACAAGTGCGAGTCTGAATTAAAAGAAATCAAAGAAATGCTTAAAAGTACACCCAAGTTGAGAAGTTTTGATCCCTCCAAGAAATCAGTTCTTATCACTGATGCGAGTATGAAAGGATTAGGAGCAGTTTTGCAACAAGAAGATGGCAGTAATGAAGATGTCATACTGTTCCTTTCAAACAGTCTCTGAGGAGTGTAGTTACGCTACTCAGTTATTGAAAGGGAGGCCCTTGCGGTGCATTGGACCGTGAAGAAACTCAAAAATTGATTGTGGGGAACCAAGTTTATTGTACGTTCAGACCATAAACCCCATATGTAAAGTCTTTAAAAAGAAAGGTATAGATGCAATTTCAAGCAGAATCTCCAAATGGGTTGTTGCACTTCAAGGCTATGACTTTGAGGTGAGATATCTGCCTGGAGACAAAAATACAATAGCAGATACTCTTTCAAGATTGGTACCATGTGAAAGTGATAAATCTGATGCTGAAGAAGATTAACTAAATGAATGGGTGTGTAATGTGGAGTGTGACGGTGTGAAAGAAAGCAAATGGTACGAAGAGTGTGCCTCGGACAAAGAGTTACAAGAACTATCCTTGTTACTTAAGGAAGATTGGAGAAGAAAAATTAAGGGAGATTGTGAAAAGTATTGGAATGTCAGACATAAACGTTCGGTGAGAGATGGTTTAGTATTTAGAGGGACTAGGCTTTTTCCTCCTATAGTGCTTCGTCAATATTTGTTGGCTTTAACTCATCAAGGGCACCAAGGCATGTCAAAAACAAAAGAAAGACTTAGACTAAATTACTGGTGGCCCAGAATGGATCTGCATGTTGAGGTCATGGAAAGAGATAGCACTTGGCATTTTGGGCCCCATACAAGGAAATGGAGGTAATGTTTATGTGTTTGTACATCATGATATGTATTCTAGGTGGCCGAAATTAAGCTTACTAGAGGCATTGATACAAAACATGTTATATTGTTTCTCAAAGAAATGTTTGGTAGGGAAGGACTACCTGGGATCTTATTAACTGATAATGGTGTCCAGTTTGTCTCCACTGAAATGGAAGAATTTTTAAGAAGTTGCTCTATTAAACATAAAAAGTGTTCCCTATATCATCCCGAGACAAAATGGCATAGTGGAGCGCTTCAATAGCGTTCTTAAGGAAACCATTGCCATGGCTAAACAGAATACCTTGAACTGGAGAAAGGAGCTGAATAAAAAATGTTGAAATTTACAGGTTTTCTCCGTATGCTGTCATTGGGAAGACTCCTTTCGACTTGTTGACCAATTGGGTCAACATGGCTACATCAGAAAGAGGGGCATTTGTTTCTGATGACAAATGGAGGGTCAAAGAGGCTGAAAAAATTGAAGCTCGAAAGCAAACTTATGATTCAAAGAAATCTGTGAAGGTTACTCCTGTGAAAGTAGGCGACTGTGTTATGATTAGAGCTCCTTTTGGGAGAAAGGCATCGAAGTTATTTCAGTACCCCACAAAGTGATTCAAGTTTTAACCAATGCCATAATACTGAAGATTCTCGCATTTGGAACCTCAATAGGGTTGTTGTTATAAGGAAGAATTTTTAAGTCATAGTGCAAGCAATACTCACTTCTCAGATTCTGCATCACCATTTTCAAAAACATCGTCTTAAGGAAGTGAAAATAAGTTTGTGAGTCCTCCAAGAGAAAGAAGAATCACAAAACAACCCTCAAATTTTAAAGACTATTTCAATGGAACAATTTATGTGATTTTAAATCTTCTGTTTCTTCATTGTATCTCTTGCATTTTGTTTTTTTTCTTTTATTATGAAGAGGGAAGGTGTGTCGTATTGTGCTTAATGTACCTGTGTTCTTCCATAAGCATGCCATACACTGTATCTATTTGAGTAGCTCCATGGTGATGGAACCTTATGCTCTGACTGTTGGACTAGTGTAAGTCAGTTAACCTGACACAGCCTGCTGGATGGATGGGACCTTTACTCTTGGAATAAACCTGCTTATGTTTCAATCCTGAAACCTCCTTCCTTGATTATTTACTTGATTTTACAGTATGTATGTGTTTTTTGTAAATCTTCTGGAATGATTCGTATGGTTAAAGAATTATTAAGGATTGTTCTGACATGTGTCACATCAGAGGTAGTTTGAATAATGTTCTTGAAGATGTGTGGTGGACAAGGGTCAAAAGGGTAGCTGGATGGCCTGAGCGCTTTGACAAGATTCATAAATTCAGTTTCTGATAGTTGTTTGAAAGAATGTAGAGGGGGGTTACCCTACTCTTGGAGGGGATTGTTGGAAATGCGTTGGTGCCGTTGGTTTTCCTTTGTGTTTAAATAGGAGTCCAATATGTCTGCTTTGGTTGTGTAATGATTTGCCAGCATGTCAGTAAATTCTTGAGAAATGGGATGAGTTCCTTCTATGCATTTCAGATAACGAAATTTAGTGAGAACTTTTGTAAAATTCTTTATCTGCACATTTAGCTTTTTGAATTCTGTATGAATAGTGTTTTTTTTTAAAGCTTGTTTGATAGTTGCGTTAAATATTCGGTTAAGTTTGTGTTGGCAGAGTTTGTCTTGATTGTGATTTATTTTGAGCCAGATGTGTTGCAGCTTTGCAGTTTGGTGTTTTATCTTTTTTAGTACTGCATTCATCCAAGGTGCTGTTTTCTTTTGTCCTTTTTTGTTGTCTTAGTGGTATTAGGATATCAAAAGCTTTCTGGAGCCACTCCTAAAGTTTATAAACTGAATTACTGTGTCAAGATCTGTGTTGGATGTTGATTGTGTTTTTAAGTATTCAAAATTGAGGTTCTTCCACGGTCGATATGTGGTTGCCTTCGGTGTTGTGATTTATGGTGTTTTGTGTTGGAAAGCTTCCAGATGGTAGTCTGACCATGTGACTTGAGTAATTCTTTGAAAGGTAACTAGTCCTGTATTGCAAAAAGTATATCTAAGATGTGTCTAGCAATGTGTGTGGGTCTGTGGACGATCTGTAGTTTCAGCATGTCTAGGCCATTGATGATAGTTCATTGATGCGGCATATTGGGTTTAGCATACAATATATTTAGGTCACCAAGGATGCATAGGATAGAGTTTAGTTGTCATAAGGTCTGAAACTGTGTCTAGAAACGTGTCTGGGGATGTTGTATTGCTAGGTGGTGGTCTGTAAAGTCGGACAAGTTACAGGCGGAAGTTGGCATAGGGTTGCATCTGGTGATGAGGGCCTCACAACCTTGTTCGTAAATATTGTCAGCTTTAGTGAGACTTATTGTTTAATTGAAGATAACAGGTTGTCCTCCTCCTCTTTTACCAGTGTGATTATGTGTGACAGTTTTATAGCCTGGAGTAACGGCTATCAGAGTGGATACGAAGAATCTCAGTTTCTACATCTGATGGAATTAGTATTCAGAACAACCTGCATATAAGTTAAATATATAACTAATTTATTGTTTTATCTTTTTTCCTTCATAGGTTATGTTGTAGCCAAACATAGTAATTCAACATAAAAAAGCCCACAAAAATTACCAGGCATGATTTATCATTTGATCTTTCATATCCATCAAAGATCAAATTCTGTTGATTTATAGAAGGGAACATTTAAAAAAGACCAAGCTGATAACTATGCCAAAAAAGTGGCACAGGAATAGATTATTATAATATTTCCTCTTTTAGTATAAGTACATTTAGTTTGTTTAAAGAGCATTAAATTTGACCACTGCATCAGTTCATCTCCCTCCCTGGGTCCATATGTCAATGTTTCAGAGCCCAAACAACTAAGGCCCTCCTTCTTCAGGACAAAACCTATTTTTCAAAATGCATAATGCTGAGCAATTGCACCATAACATGTGTTTCACAACCCATATGATACAAAGGCTGAACTGCCACTCAGCATTCAAGGCATCAAAAGTAAAGAAGTCATGTTAAAAACCTATGCCAAAGAGTTGAGGCGTATTTGTCCATTCAAAGCACCCTCATACATGCTGTCTGATTAATCAAGAGAAGTTGCTCTGAAAGATATGCAACTTCCGAGCTGTCTGCAGTACTACTCATGGTCATGCAAACCAATATTTACATTTCATATAATAATCTTACTATGTAAGTAAGTAAGTAAGTAAGTAAGTATTTTATTAGCACAGTTAATTAAAACCAATCCAATACAAAAGCAGAATATATAAAAAAAAATATAAAATGACATGTATTTTAAAAACATAGCATGGACATTGCTGTTCTGTTCTTACTGGTAATAAGGTGTATTGTCCTTTTATTTTTCACGCAAGAGATACTTTGGCAGTGGCGATAGTTTTTATTTTAAAAGCTGTTAAAAATCGGTTCTGGGCATTTTTTTTTCCACTGCCTTTATAAATTTTACCAGGCTGCAGCTCAGCTGGGGATCCTGAGATGAAAAACAGGTGAGAACTGCATTCCTTCGTGTGCATATCCCGTATCGGATGAAATGGCGCTTCAGCAGGAGTTTCCGATCGTCTAGCATTTTCTCACACGAGCATAGCAAGTGTAGCATGTCCTCTTGTGTAACACCACATAGCCTGCATAACGTGCCTGCTTTCTCTTTTAACCAATGTGGAAAATGCTGAATGCAGGGTAGCAGACCTAACCGGTACCTTAGGAAGCACATTTTGGTAGTTTTGGCGTAGCCCAAGCCGAGATGGTTCTGAGGAGCTATTGCCGAATACGAGTTTAGAATCATCCAAGCGTGCGTTCTTTTTGAGAAGTCAACTTTTTCTTGAACCCATGACAGTTGTTTGATTGACTTCTTGACCAGGTTTTTGAGTGTTATATGATTTGTGGGGGTGGTCTAGAGCTTTTTCAACCCAGTGTTTACAAGACTGTTTGCCAAATACTTGGCTGCTGGTGAGGTTGGATGCTGCTCTAGCTCCCTCCACAGATAATTGTTCAGTGTTCCCTGTGCAGATTTCCTCACTTTATCCTATGCGCAAATATAGGCCCCCTGTCTTGCCAGGAGCTGTCGTTGGATACCAAACTCCAACCTAATCTGCGATGGAGAGGTTCGCTTGGGAAGACAGCTGTAATCGTGCTATCAAGTGTTGTTGCGTCTCTGCCTCGCTGCACCTTGCTCCCGTAGGTAATAGTTGGCAACAATTTGGCACGAATAACTTGTATCAAAGGTTTTAGAGAAGGGCCAGATAGTTTATTGTTGAGTGCTTTTAAAGAGATTGCCAGTGCTAGTCCTTTTCCTCTGATGCTTGATCTTTGCACACTGAATCGACCATCAACATCAATCTTCACGCCTAGGTATCTGTTTGTCGACGTATCTTTAATACGAGAGTTGTTCCAGAACCACGAAAGAAGTTTCTTTTTACTTTTGCTAATCGTCATCGTTTGGGTTTTCTCAAGGTTTATTGTTAGATCGTTTGACTTGGAGTAGCTCTGAGTCGTATTCACAAGGTTTTGCAGCCCTACCTTGGTGTGACTTATTAGGACTATGTTGTCCACGTATAAGAGACATGGTAGTTGCAGCCCTCCTAATTTGGGAGCATGGGAGTTACAGTTGTTCAAAATTGGTACCAGATCACCTAGGTACAGGTTGAACAAAGTGGGGGCCAGGACACAGCCCTGCTTGAGACCCTTGTTGGTCTGTATGCGCCTCGACAGCAATGAACCGTCCCCCACCTTTATCTGTACCCAAGTCTCCGTATGCAGATTTATCAGCAAGTCCAACAATGGTTTTGAGATCCCCCAGCCGTTTAGTTTTGATCATAAGATGTTCCGGTTGATGTGGTCAAAAGCAGCTTTGTAGTCTATGTAACAGAAGTGTAGGGGCATTTTTTTTGTTTCTGCCTTGTCTATTAGCATGCTCATAGTTAGGATGTTGGTCATAGTGCCCACTGATTTGACAAAGCCTGTCTGATTGACCGGTATTAAAGATTTCTTTGTGGCCCATGCCTGTAGCTCCTCCAGCAATATGCCTGCGAAGTACTTCGCCTCATTATCAATTAGGGCCACTAGTCGGTAGTTTTGTAGGTGGGCCCTGTCGCCTGCCTTATATATAGGGGAGATGATAGAACCCTTCCAGGAGCCTGGCAAGATGTTGAAGTTCCTGATCTCCAGGAAAAGGGGTTCAAGTGCTGCTTCCCAGCTATCCACGTCTTGTTTATAAAGGATTGGCGGGATCCCATTTGGTCCCGGGGCTCCTTCCCTTCTGCCTTTTTTGATTTGGCGTTTGATGTTATGTTGCAGTTTTGGGGGATTGGTTAGTTCATAACTGTCTTTGATATTTTTGTGCAGTTGCGTTGGTTTTGCGTTGTCAGCTTTGTGGTCTGTTGTCGTTTTAATCTTTGATAGGTCCTGATTATTGGGCAAGTCTTGATTGAAATGATTGCCAAGGAAGAATGCCCATGTTTCCTCTGTGATGTTAGATGAAACCCCGGTATTTGCTGTTCGTGTAAGGGAGTTAATAGTTTTCCAGAACCTTGCTCCGTCGTTCTTTGATCTGGCAGCTCAGTCGGAGCTACCCTATCGGCTCCTGTCCAACGAGTGTTTTCGATATGGTCATCTTTGCCTGTTCCACAAGGCCCTACTGCACCTCTGGGAACCGAGGTTCTGAGGCTGTTTGCGTTTTCCCTCAACTCCGGCTTCACTCCTGGATTTAGTATATCCGGGTATCCTGGCTTTATGTATGGTTTTATCGTAATGCCCCAGTTTTTAAATACCTCAGCTTCAGATAGAATTTTCTGCGATGTTGCTCCGGAGGCCCAGGTCGCCTTCATTGCTTCCCTACCCGTACCTTCTTCATCTATGAATTCGACCGAAACCAGGTCTGAGCTTACCACGTCTGCCAGGGAGGGGATGTGGGATAGCAGCCGTAGAATGTTGCCTCTGTTAAGTATGTCGTGTCTTCCTTTGGAGATGAAGTCTGGGTTAAACCAAATGGCATCTGGAGTTTTCCCTTGATCATTTGTAGCCCAGCTTCCTTTGTAGGTGTTGGTTGATAATTTCAGATCCGCACATTGTATTGGTCTTGCTTTTGCTTGATGTGCGTCAATATTGATTGCCACGCCCAGAGCTTGATCGTGAGCGCGCTGATCAAAGGCAGGAAATTCTGATTTTTTTGTGGTTTTCCCCGTCCCACGGGGGGCGGTGCGTATTGTCTGACAGATTTACGGGTGTCGGATCTAGTGTTATATGATCTGTCCGTATGTATATTGGCGCGGTTGCTTGGGTGATGGCGAATAGTTGGCTATCCGTCAGTCCTGTGACATTACTTTGGTTAGAGAGCCCCGGCTTATTCCCATCCCTTGTACCCCTTGCACCCAAAGGTGTTCCTTGTTTTATATTTTGCGTGGGATTGGAACTGGGCTTCGTGTTGTTTTTTAGTGCCTTTGACAGGTCAAGATTGGTAGGCGTTGTGCTGTTCCCAGATGGCTGTGGACAAAAGGATTTGAGTTTGCTATGGAGAGCAGGGGCTTCTTGTTCCTCGTATTTGGTGGTGGCTGGCTTTTCCAAGCACACAGTTGTATGTCCCCCTTTGTTGGAAGTTTGATTTGATGTTGTTTCTTCCCCTGGGGTTTTGGGTGTTCTTGTCTCTCCCCCAGGTTGGGGGGTAGTTTGCTCTGCAGCAATAACTTGCCCAAAAAGTTGTGTAAATCCTTCGCGTTTTGAGCAAAGTTTATATTTCCTGCCTTTGCGTTTTTTTGCTCGCCTCTGTTTGGCGTTCATTTTTAAGTCTGCGTTGTCTTCGTCCATAGTATCCGTGAGTAAAGAGACCGTTGGTCCAATTTCGTTGGCCTCAATCCTTTTTGGTAGATCATTCTTTTTAGGATGACCTTGTGTGCCTGTGCCCGGCAGTTCAGTGTTTCTTGCGGTTTCTAATTCTACACCAGATGTTCCTATTTCAATAACCTCTGTTTTGAGGAGGAGCTACGCGAGCGTCAGAGATGGCCGTGTGAGCACAGAGCTCCCGGGACCTTCGCCACTCTTTGCAATTTATCCTGACGTTATCCTGAATCTTCAGATGGGCTCTTGAAGATGAACCTCTGCTGATCACTTTGCTCTTTTAAAATTCTGATTTGGACTTTGGGAACCGAAGTTACGCTCACTCGAACTTTCAAGGCCCACCTCTTGGTAAGCCGGGGACTCGGCAAGTTGGCACGCCCGGGATGGAGTTGAACAACAACGGCTGAGGGGTCTTCCCCCAGTAGCCCTGCATCGACTTTCGGTTTCACTTTTGGGTCCTGGCATTGTCTGACGGCGCGACAGTTCCGTTCTGTTGGAGATCCACCCAGGCTCTGTTGTATCAGAGTGTGCCTTCTCTCCTCTACACAGCTATGTTGAACTACATCTTCGCCTCGGCCGCACGAGCCTGCTGTTGTAGAATTTTGGTGACTTGCCCGCAGGCAGCCATTTTCACCAGGTCTCATGGGCCCCTCCGGGGCTCATCTCCCAGTATGGCGGCGAGGGGCGACGCTGAGAAACGGAAAACTAAGGCGCATATTCGCGGGGGGTCGGTCCAAACCAATGTCATGGATCGGTATACACAACCTAAAGGATCCCCCGGTGTCACCAGCCGTACCCCGGAGGACGCCAGGGACGATTCCACCGTGCCTACTGATCCGTCTCTTCGCGACATCATGAGCGCCATCGCTGGCATGAAGGAGACCATCGGCCAACAGTATGAGGCTCTAGCTCACAAAATCGACACGGTTGCTATCGACGTCACCTTGATCATAGCCGATTTGTCTAAAACCAACGAGAAGGTGAAATCGTTAGATTTGAAGACCTCTAGCCTCACGGCTGATGTTTCCGAACTTCAGACTGAGATTGGCAACTTGAAGTCCACCAATGATCTCATGTCTCATCGACTGGAGGATTTCGAGAATCGGGCAAGACGCAACAACCTCCGCGTCATAGGTGTCCCGGAAAACCCTGAGAATCATTCGATGGACCTCCTGGTGGAAGACCTCGTTCTGGACCATCTTGCCCCTACGGGACTGAGCAAGTTCTTTGCAGTGGAGCGTGCCCATCGCGTTCCGGGTGGAAAGCCGAAACCGGGAGCCCCTCCAAGGCCTATCATTGCCAAGCTTTTTCACTTCAGAGACCGGGATGTTATCCTGCAGGCCTCGAGGGTGAGCGGCCCGGAAAAAAAATCGAAAACTCAACAGTCAACTTCTTCCCGGATTTCACTCAACTTGTCCAGAGACAGAGGATGGGTTTTCAGGGTGTGAAGCGCAGACTCCGAGACTTGAGATTGAAATATGCGATGCTGTTTCCCACCAGGCTTCGTGTGGAGTACAAGGACCGGATATTTTTCTTCGACCGACCAGAGAATGTGAGTGACTGGCTGGATTCTGTGCCTGCCCGGAACGACAGAACTGAGCGCCCTGATGGTGCCGAGGGTGGTGAGCCGGAACAGAAACGATGACTCAGCCCCTGATCTCCGAACATTTGACTTTGTGCAGCTGGGTTCTATAACCTCTTTATTTTTGTAGTTCATTGTTGTGTGCCCGAGGGTGGCGGGGTGGTGGGTCTCTTTCCTCCTCCAGGGTCTTTTTGTAGATTGGGTAATGGTAGGGCGACAGGCACACTGCAAGTTGGGGTGGCTTTCTAGTCTAATGCAGGGGTGCAGGGAGGGGGGAGTTGTAACGGGATTCGGTTGGGGGTGGGGAGGGTTGTTTGTAAGTTTGTTTTTCTTCTTCAAGGCAACGTATTGTTTTTCTCCATGACTCGAATGTTGTGCTTTTTGTGGGGTGAGTTCTGCATCACTTGTTGAAATGGGGGGTAGTGGGTTGAGGGTAATATATCGGAATGTTAATGGGTTGGGTGACAGGATAAAACGGGGTGTGGTGCTACAATTTTTGCGTTGACTGTCCTCCGATGTAGTTCTTTTACAGGAAACACATCTGGTGGGCAACACGTGTCACGCCATGAATAGGTGGGGTTATCGCCTTGCTGCACACTCTGGTTTCACCACTGGCTCTAGGGGGGTGGGCATTCTTGTTCGGTCCTCTCTCCCCCTGGAGATAGACGATGTACTTCTTGACGACAGGGGGCGCTACGCCGCCCTCACTGGCAGATGGGAGGGTAGGACTGTTTCGTTGCTCACCATATATGTTCCCTCGGGCCTCCAGACCTCTACTTTTTCAGATATTGGGCGAGTTGTGCTGGGACTTCCTGAGGGTATTTTGGTTATGGGCGGGGATTTTAATTCGATTGTTTCTGGTACCGTAGATCGTCATCCCCCCAGGGATCTTCTCAAATCCCAGTCATGGCTTAGTGGATTATTGGACACTTTTGGTCTGGTAGACGGCTGGAGGTTGATGCATCCAATGCAGAGTCAGTACACTTTCCACTCTGGGGCTCATGGAAGTCTCTCTAGGCTTGATTACATCCTTATGCCTGCTGCCCAGTCCCCTTCAAACAGAGGGATTCGACACCTTGCCCGGGGCATTTCAGACCATTCCCCAGTGTGGCTTTGTATGGATGCTGGAGTGAGTAGCGCGGGGCGTGTCGCTCCCATAAACCCCTGGTACTTGCGTAATCCCAAAATCCGCGCCAGTTTGATAAAGTCCCTAGATCAATACTTCTTTGAAAACGAGGGGTTTGTGTCCTCATCTGTGTCACTGTGGGAAGCCTTCAAGACTGTCATTCGTGGGCAGGCCTTATCCTTGATTTCTGACGTTAAGAAAACTAAGAATCAAGAGGTTGTGCGTCTTGAGGCCGAAATAGCCGACCTGGAGAATGACTTAGAATCAGGTGTTACCCATGATAGACTCAAAAGCAGCTGGATTATAAGTCCCTTGTCACGGATGCTGCCAAAACAATGCACAGGGAGCAACAGGGTAGGTTGTATGATGTCGGGGACAAGGCGGGTAAGTTGATTGCGTGGCTGGATAAGAAAGAGAGGGCGAATCGTGTGGTCCCCGTGATTCGGAATTTGAACGACGAGTGTGTGACTGAACCGAGCGAGATTGTGGAGTGCTTTGCGGACTATTTTTGTACTGTGTATTCCCCGGTGTCTGATAGGGATGAGGAAGACTCCCATTTGTTGCTACGCGATATTACGTTGCCGTACCTATCGGAGGTGGACCGTGACTTGATGGAAGCTCCTTTGTCTGCGGACGAGATTGCGGTCGCTATTCGTTCTGTTCGCTCTGGCAAGGCCATGGGCCCGAACGGTTTGCCCATCGAACTATATAAATTGCGCCCTGATACAGTGGCACCATATCTCCGAGAAATGTTCATGGAATCACGAGACCTTGGCGCCCTCCCTTGTGACCAGCAATTGGCTACAATTGTGGTAATTCCCAAGGAGGGCAAGCTTCGGGATCGTTGCTCCTCTTACAGGCCCATCTCTTTGTTGAACGCTGAACCCAAAATTTTAGCTAAAGTTCTGGCTAACCGTTTGATTACGGTGATTGCTGACCTGATCCATCCAGACAAATCTGGTTTTATCCCGCACCGTAACACCGCACTCAACTTGCGGCGCTTGCATGGTGTTCTCGCGAGGGCAGGGTCACTTCAAGAGTCGGCCATCTTGTCGTCCTTGGACGCCACGATGGCCTTTGATACTATTGAATGGCCTTATCTCTGGGCCGCCCTCGCGAAATTTGGTTTCGGTTCGGAGTTTATCGGGTGGGTGAAACTGTTATACAAGGAACCTCTGGCTCAGGTGGTCGTTAACGGCCGGGTATCTAATTCCTTCACTCTTGGGAGGGGTACGAGACAGGGGTGCCCGCTGTCTCCCTTGCTTTTTGCGCTACCCTTGGAGCCCCTCGCGGCTTGGCTCCGCTGGGAGCCTTCGATAAAAGGTATTCAATGGACTCCCGATTTTGAAGACCGGATCTCGCTTTATGCGAACGACATCCTTTTATACCTTACTTCCCCCCGGAAATTGCTTAACGTCTTGTTCGATGTTCTTACCTCGTTTGGCAAGAATTCAGGTCTAGTAATCAACTGGACCAAATCCTGTGTTTATGTGATTTCGGGTGGTCTTCCCCCCTTGCCGCGTAGGTTTCCCATTCAGGTTTCACACACGGGATTCAAATATCTGGGGATCTTTATATCATTGGAACCTGTTGCTCGTTATGAGCGTAATTTGCTCCCCCCTCTCCAGAGGCTGAAGCTTGACGTGGTTCGTTGGTGTAAATTGCCATTGTCGCCGCTCGGTTGTGCTGCGCTCTTTAAAATGATGTCCCTGCCACGGTTTTTGTATGCACTTCAGAACTCGCTCGATACCATCCCGGCGAGTTACTTCCGGGAGGTGGAAAGCTTACAGAGGCGGCTTATCTGGGATGGGCGTGCAAGAATTGCTCTCGCTAAGCTAACCCTCCCCTGGTATGACGGGGCATGGCGCTCCCGGATATCAGGCGGTACTATTGGGCCTCCCAGTTGAGCGCGATTAATCACGCGACGTATGCACCCAGCCCAAACCCGGCATTTGAGATGGATAAGTATCATTTGCCGGGTGGGAATTTCAACAGGGCGCTCTATTCTAAGGGAGCAGGTAGAACTTTAACAAGACCCACTAAGATTGCTGTGCGGGTCTGGTGTGACGCAACTGCTGCCTTGGGTTGGAAGGATCGATTGACACGTGCGACTCCATTGTATGCTTCAGAGAGATTGGGATGCCTCTGGACAACGAAAGGTTTTGAGAAATGGGACATGATCGGAATTAGTAGAGTGGGTGACCTTTGGGTTAAGGGTGCTGTCAAGACTTTTGAGACATTAAAGACTGAGTATGAACTGAGTGACAGGGAGTTTTTTAGGTATGCGCAGGTTCGTCATGCCTTGACCCCGGTCTTCGCCTCCGATCCCAACATTCCTGAATCCTCCCCGCTGGAAGATCGTATACTCGATGGTCATCTGCCCGATAGTACGATTTCACTAATATATAAAAAAATTGATTAACAATCGGGCGGATCTCCTCGTACGCCTCAGGGAGGCATGGACCGGAGACAGGCTGGAACTGGACGATAAAGACTGGCAGTCCGCACTATCTTCCCCATAGGAGGTGGCCATTCCCGCCGTCTCCGCATCGTCCAGCTTAAAATCCTTCATCGTGTGTATGTCACTGGTCCTCGGTTGGTCTCCATGGGTTTTTCTGCGGATGGGTTATGCAAGCGTGGCTGTGGATTGAGTGCTACTTTCCTCCATATCATTTGGGAATGCCGGGAGGTGGCCGCATTTTGGAATCGAGTGCATGCTGTGATGGAGTGTGTCACCGGGATTGCTTTGCTGCCTGAGGCCCGGAGATGTATGTTGAATGTGTGGGAGCCGAATGATTACAACGTCGCCCAGACTCGGTGGGCGGCCCTTGGGAACATGATCGCAAAGAGAGATATTGCGCAGCTGTGGGGTTCCCGGCGGCTGCCCACCGTGGCAGTATGGAAGGAAAATATGGATTGGTGTATGTTCAGAGAGAAGACTGCGTATTTGGCTAGGGGCAAGCCTAGGGCGTGGACTGCAATTTGGAGTCAGTGGAACACCTATCGAGGGAACATATGCACACCCCTGTTCGAAGATACTCCAGACACCTCCTTCTCCCCCTGATCCGGCATTCCTTGTCTAATTCTTATTTGTTACTGCTTTTTGATCTCCCCACTGACCCCCCCCGAACCAACTCCACTGTCTACAAATTTGTTCATCTTGCAATTGAGGCTCCCCCCCGTACAAGCGCAACTTCATGTTCAATGTCTTTGGCCTTGAGACTTGTTTCGTTCCTTTACTTTGTTCTTTTTATAAAAAACAAAATACTATTGTATCCTGGCTCCAACCTGTGTTGCTACGAACATTATCCTGCACTACTGCCGTACCTCTAGGATGTCGGCGATGGAATTGTGGTAAATGTTGATTGCTATTGCCTTGTCTAGCGGCCGGCCCCTGTGGTTGTAGGCCCGTAAGTGTAACTATATTTACATGCACAATAAAGTTTTTAATAAAAAAATTAAAAAAAAACCTCTGTTTGTTTGGAGGGAGCAGTTTTGGTGTCATTTGTTTTTAGATGTCCTTGTGTGTCCAAGCCCGGCATACAGCTTTGCTGAGCAGGTCTTTTGAGCTGTGTGCACAGGTCGGTCAGTAATGTTGGAAGAGTAGATAATTTATCGACGATTGGGCCGCATCCGCACCCACTGCTGATGGTCCTATTTGCGTCTTGAAGATGATCAAGTTTGCTTTGGAGAAGCGTGTTTAGTGTACCCAGCTTCCCATCTATGGCAACCACAAACACGGCTAATGCATCTAATAACGTTAATGAACGTCCATTTTCTCTCCGATTGGTAGTGAAGGTCTTCCACCAGGAGTTGTACTCTGTTTAGGAGGCTGGGCCAGGCGCTCTCCTGCCTGGTATGTTTTGGGGTTTCTTCTTGACTTCCTGGTGGACCCTTGCAGTTTTGTTCCCCCTCTAGCGTGCCTGCTTCCGCTAGATGTTCCTGGCGGCCTTCAGTTGTCGTGGTCCGTATGTCTGAGGCCGTCCTGCTTCTACTGTGGTCTTGGGGATATGCAGCGCTGAGGTCTTCCCATTCCTCCTTCCCCTGATAAGAGGATATTTCTATCACCTCTGGAGCTGGGCTCGCTTGCCTGTCTGTTTTATTTTGTATCTTCGCCGTCCATTTTTCTCCTTTCTCTTGTTCTTTGTAAGGAGTGCCAAGGGTTGCCAGGGATAGATCCTTATTTTCAGCACCCTCCTTGTTATTGATTTCTCTGGGACAACTTATAGCCTCAAGGCTTCTTTCTTTAATCATACTGTTGCTCTCGGCGATGTCGCAGGTTTTAATTTTACTGTTGTCTAGTGTTCCTAATAACATATCTTTAGCATTGTTTGGCCAATGTACTTGGATTAGGTTCGCGTCTATAATCAATTTCCTTCCGGCTGTGGATCCTGCTGATGCTGTAATTTCCCCTGACCGGCAATTTTTGCTCTGGGGAGTTGATGTTGTTTGAGGTGAGAATTTAGGTATAGAGCTAGGGTTTACATTGCTGTTATCATTAGCATTTGAGGGCTGTATGCCGCTGAACTGATAGGGTTGTGAGAGTTGAGATGGTTCGAGGGGTGATTGTAAACCCGATACTTCTTTGATCTTTGAAAATAAGGTATCCCCCGCATTTTTTAGGAAGCAGAACTTTGTGTAGATTTTAGGTTGAAACGAGGTTTGGCAGGTTTTTGTTTTAATGCTCCTTTCTGTTTTGGCTATATTGTATGAATTGTTTGAGGCGGATTTGACCAATGATATGTCGATTAGGAAGCTCTGTATCGTGGGCTTGAGTTTGGCTGGCGAAATCTCTTTAGTTTCCTCAAGCGACTTTGCTGTTTGTTTGCGTTTTTTTTTTATTCCTCCTTTGCCCGTTGGGCCTCCTCGGACCCGTCCTGACCTCATTTTTGGGCCTGTCAGGCCCTGAGTTTTGCAAGGTTTGGAGGACTAACCAAAGGATGGCAAGTGAAATTGAGTGGACAGCGGCCTTAATGCGAACTATTCGGTACAAAAGGGGGTGGTGATGGACGGAGCATCTGAATCAATCGAACACTCACACCCAGTCAAAAGATCTGGGTTTAATCCATCATCGTTCTTTAGCCCACTCTGCCACCCCAGTTCAGACATGGCTATATGCAAATCAGTCTGACCCTGTGCCTCATGGGAACAGTCCAGCTCCAACTGCCAAGCCATGTCTTTCCTGGACCGGAAACAAGCTTCCGAGGACCGGTTTCTGGCATTCCAGCCGTCTTCAGCCCGGCTTGCTTGAATCCAGTGGCAAAGTGAGCAAGGGACTCATGTCTGAGCATACCCTGCCACACTTATGGCGGCCAAAAGCGGTACAAAAGGGGGTGGTGATGGACCGAGCATCTGAATCAATCAAACACTCACACCCAGTCAAAAGATCTGGGTTTAATCCATCACCGTTCTTTAGCCCACTCTGCCACCCCAGTTCAGACATGGCTATATGCAAATCAGTCTGACCCTGTGCCTCATGGGAACAGTCAAGCCCCAACTGCCAAGCCATGTCTTCCCTGGACCGGAAACAAGCTTCCGAGGACCGGTTTCTGGCATTCCAGCCGTCTTCAGCCCGGCTTGCTTGAATCCAGTGGCAAAGTGAGCAAGGGACTCACGTCTGGGGTGGCAGAGTGGGCTAAAGAACGGTGATGGATTAAACCCAGATCTTTTGACTGGGTGTGAGTGTTTGATGGGTTCAGATGCTCCGTCCATTACCACCCCCTTTTGTTCCGCTTTTGGCCGCCATAAGTGTGGCAGGGTATGCTCAGACGTGAGTCCCTTGCTCACTTTGCCACTGGATTCAAGCAAGCCAGGCTGAAGACGGCTGGAATGCCAGAAACCGGTCCTCTGAAGCTTGTTTCCGGTCCAGGGAAGGCATGGCTTGGCAGTTCGGGCTGGACTGTTCCCATGAGGCACAGGGTCAGACTGATTTGCATATAGCCATGTCTGAACTGGGGTGGCAGAGTGGGCTAAAGAACAGTGATGGATTAAACTCAGATCTTTTGACTGGGTGTGAGTGTTTGATTGGTTCAGATGCTCCGTCCATTACCACCCCCTTTTGTACCGCTTTTGGCCACCATAAGTGTGGCAGGGTATGCTCAGACGTGAGTCCCTTGCTCACTTTGCCACTGGATTCAAGCAAGCCGGGCTGAAGACGGCTGGAATGCCAGAAACCGGTCCTCGGAAGCTTGTTTCCGGTCCAGGGAAGGCATGGCTTGGCAGTTCGGGCTGGACTGTTCCCATGAGGCACAGGGTCAGACTGATTTGCATATAGCCATGTCTGAACTGGGGTGGCAGAGTGGGCTAAAGAACGGTGATGGATTAAACCCAGATCTTTTGACTGGGTGTGAGTGTTTGATTGGTTCAGATGCTCAATCCATTACCACCCCCTATTGTACCGCTTTTGGCCGCCATAAGTGTGGCAGAGTATGCTCAGATGTGAGTCCCTTGCTCACTTTGCCACTAGATTCAAGCAAGCCGGGCTGAAGACGGCTGGAATGTCAGAAACCGGTCCTCGGAAGCTTGTTTCCGGTCCAGGGAAGGCATGGCTTGGCAGTTCGGGCTGGACTGTTCCCATGAGGCACAGGGTCAGACTGATTTGCATATAGCCATGTCTGAACTGGGGTGGCAGAGTGGGCTAAAGAACGGTGATGGATTAAACTCAGATCTTTTGACTGGGTGTGAGTGTTTGATTAGTTCAGATGCTCCGTCCATTACCACCCCCTTTTGTACCGCTTTTGGCCGCCATAAGTGTGGCAGGGTATGCTCAGACGTGAGTCCCTTGCTCTCTTTGCCAATGGATTCAAGCAAGCCGGGCTGAAGACGGCTGGAATGCCAGAAACCGGTCCTCGGAAGCTTGTTTCCGGTCCAGGGAAGGCATGGCTTGGCAGTTCGGGCTGGACTGTTCCCATGAGGGACAGGGTCAGACTGATTTGCATATAGCCATGGCTGAACTGGGGTGGCAGAGTGGGCTAAAGAACGGTGATGGATTAAACCCAGATCTTTTGACTGGGTGTGAGTGTTTGAATGGTTCAGATGCTCCGTCCATTACCACCCCCTTTTGTACCGTTAATGCGAACTATTGGCGCTGTTAGCGCAATTTCCCAGCTGTGATCCCTGTGGTCCCCGTGTGGCTGACAGTGCAGGCAGGCACACAGGCACGCAGAAGGTACGGCTGGGGAGGGACTGATAAGTGGTCCTTGTAGCTGTTTCCCTTGGCACAACAATAGGCCCCCGCAGAGAGGAGAGGTACCTCAGCTTGCCTTCCAGACTTAGATGTCGCCACAAGGGGTTACGGGTAGCCAGTGGGGCTCAAAGTTTCCTCTAGTGCATTAGTACTTTAGTGGTCTCTGGAAGAATTGGGCGCCGCTTTTCACGCCCCCTGGCTTGCAGGATTCCCAGCTCCCCAGCCTGTCTGCCCGCTCCCCTTCCTGTCCCGCCCTGCCCTTCTCAGCTCACAGACACCGGGAAAACGCCATGAGCCCACACGCCGTCAACACAGAGAGCTGCAGCAGAGTTGGAGCAGGGCAGCGAGGCGGGCAGCGAGCAGGCAAGGCGGGCAAATGGGTGGGAGCAGCGACATCAGCCGTCGGAGGTTAGCCGGTTAACAAGCGGTTAAAAGCAGAATGGTGGCGGAGGCAAAGATCCAAGTAAATCAGCAATGGATTCTGCAATAGGCTCTGCAGTAGTTCGAGCTCACCTCAGGCTGGCTGGCTGACGATGAAGGCGATGCAGGCGCTGAAGGCTGTTAGCTCTCAGTCCCTCTCAAGCCCCATGTAATGTAATGTAATGTAAAAGCATACATGTAAAGAGCGACTACCACTCCAGGGAGCATCTTGGCGCTAAGTACCCCAGCCAGATGGAAATAGGCCGGCTGACTAACGGAGTTCGGAGGGTCCTATACACTTCAAACTAAAGCTCTACAGGCAGTATCAGTAAGGGCGAAAATCCATTTTTTCAATTCTTTCCTAAACTGGATTTCTGTGGGAAGTTGCCGAAGCTGGAGTGGCAGCTTATTCCATGCCTTGGAACCCAGGACAACAAGGGACTTTCCCCCTTTAGTAGCAAGCCTAAATTTAGGGGTCACCAGTAAGTTTTGATTAGCGGACCTAAGGCTCCGTGCTGGTAGATAGCGTTTGAAGCCCCTTGACAGGTACTTTGGCCCTTGTGAGTGAAATGCTCTGAATGTGATGACCAGTATTTTGAAGAGGACACGTTTGTGGATTGGGAGCCAATGCAGGGTATTAAGTGCGGCTGAGGCCGACGACCTCCTAGCCAGCCCAGGACCAAGCGGGCGGTTGCATGCTGGACCATCTGCAGACTGTGGCGCACGGTTTTATTTGCTCCTGCATACAGGCTGTTGCAGTAGTCCAGTCTAGATGTTATAAGTGCAACCGCCACCGTTTTCCTTGCTGCCAGTGGGAGGAGGTCAAAGAATTTTCTCAGGCCTCTGATAATGTTGAAGCAAGTGCCAGCCACGGTCACTGCCTGTTGTTTAAACGACAGGGAGTCGTCAAATTTAATGCCCAGGTTCCGGGCGGAGGAGATGGTATTTGGAGGAGCTTCTGTGTCTTCGGGCCACCACTGTTTAGGTGAAAACAGATTTTGATGGCCAAACGGCAGAATTTCGGTTTTGCCCAAATTGCATTTTAGATGATTGCTCCTCATCCAATCAAATATGGCAGCAAGGCAATTTTTAAGATTTTCCTCTGCACCGGGCAGCTCCCTATCTAGTACTAGGATGAGCTGTGTATCATCAGCGTATGAGATTGTGCTGATCTGAAAAGAGGAAATAAGTTCAATCAGGGGGACCATATATAGGTTGAATAATACCGGGCTCAAACTGGAGCCCTGTGGCACCCCTGTGTTGATAACCTTCTCCTCAGAGCAGAACTCTCCCAATACGGTGACTTGCCTCCTTTGGCTGAGAAAGTTTTCCAGCATGTGAGGACTGTTCCCCCTATCCCTGATTTTGCTAGGCGGTCAATCAATATGGAGTGTGAGACCGTATCGAAAGCCGCTGATAAGTCAAGCAAAATCAGGACGGCTTTCTTCCCTTGGTCCATGGCGGCTCGCAGGGACTCTGCTGTAAACAGGAGGGCAGATTCTGTCGAGTGTTTGGACCTAAAACCTGACTGGTTGGTATGCAGAATCTCATTATCCTCTAGGAATTTAGTAAGTTGTTTATTAACAAATGTTTCCGTCAGTTTGAAAAGCAGAGGGAGTAATGAAATGGGACGGAGGTTGGACCGGATTGTCGGGTCAGGTAAGGTTTTTTTCTGTAGTGGTTTAACAGCAGCTAGTTTCCATTCCCTAGGGATCTCGGCGGACAACTGTGATGAATTAATAATGCCATTGATGATGGGATTAGCTTCCTCTACTAGAGCATGTAGCAACGTCGGAGGGCAGGGGTCAAAGGGGGATCCCGATTTACTCGCTAAGATAGCTTGGCGTGACTCTTCTAGGGTAATGAGGCTGAAAGTATTAAAACTGGCAGCCTTAGGGTTCTCTTCGAAGGACCCAGCGGCCGGGGAGAGCTTCGGTTGGGGAAAATCTTTAACAATGTCAAGGATTTTTTTCCAAAATAGTTTGCAATGGAATTACAGAGGGACAGGGAGGGTGGAATCTCCTGTGAAAGCACTCTAGGACTGTTGAAGCTATTTACGATCTTAAAGATCTCTCTCTGTTTATTTTTAGCGGAGGATATTGCCTCCAGGTAATGTGCTTTTGTAGCCAAACTCTCCGCTGTTTTCTCCGCGGTTGCTTTTGCTGCGCGGCTCACTCCACTTTGGGGCGAAAGTCAGGGGCGAGCCAGAGGCGGGGTTATGGGCGAGCCTCTTTCAACTTCGGCCGCTATGCCGCTATGCCGCTTTGTCGCTTTGTTTCCCGGCTTCTTAGCCCAGCCAGCAGCTTGTCTTCCCGCTTGTCTCCCCCCCTCCGGGATCGGGGAGAAGGCGGACGGGATGGTTTCAGTGGTCTCTGCGGGTCTCTGTGGGCGGCGGCGGTGGGCGGCGGGCGGCGGGCGGCTCTCGGCTCGTGGATCAACTGACCAGCAGCAGGCTCTCGGTGACAAGCAAAACACGGAGCGGAACACGGCTATGTAAAATCAAGTCATTCCATCAGTCGTAAATCCCAGATGCTGCGTTCTCCATTAGGTAATATTCCCTTGGAAGGGTTAGAGACTCCTTGACAAACATCTTTAAATTCATGCTGCAGCAAACCTCCCTTACTTGTCTCAGAGGTTTATTGCTATTTTGTACTTTTATTTCCCTGTAAGTTCTTTGTAGATTGTTCTTCATTAATGAGATTGGTGCTGACAAACAATTGACTCATTTGAGGAAAGGTCCCTCTGCTTTGAAAGGATGAACACTGCTGATCTGGCTGAAATCTGGGAATCCTGGTATTGTATAGCGGAGATGACAGGGACACACACAGTTGCTACTTCTCCAGGAGTTGCGCTTAGCCAGATTGTTGGTGTGCTTTTTCTGTCTAGTTTTGGCCTGTGGCCTTGCTATGCATTGATTCAGCAAGGGTCCATATCGATATGGTTCTTCTCATGTTGCTACCACACCCACACACCGCAAATATCAGGATCAGCTCCTGCTTGGAGATTAGGGGGCTGCAGTTTGGTGTCTCTTCCATCCTTTTAGAGACTAAATTCTGCTATTCATTCAAAAAGGTGGTGGGGATTTAGATTATCAAGCTCCTTTAAGGGCTTGCGTTTTTTTTAATCAAGACTTTGCTGAGTTGATTTGCACTTTCTCTTCCTTGTGTAGTCATCATTTTGAAGTTCCATTACTTTGCTAAGCATTCGAAAAGGCACATTTTATTTCAGAATTTCAACATCCAAGACCAGCCTAACGGTTCTTTTATTTTCCAGTTTGCTGCTGCAGAGACCAAGTCACCCTCTCTCCGGAAGACCCTGCAGGAGGTGACCGAATACCAGCTTCAGATCCAAAGCTTAAAGCGAGAGATTAATTCGCTGACCACAGACGTGAGTATGGATCTAAGATATTTCATAGAGTCAAAATGTGTCTACCTCCAAGCCCAAACTTCATGTCCTTCTGCTCCCAAACAATGCATTAACAAAGAAGTTTTCCTTTCTGCGCTAAGTGATGTCCCACAATCATAGGCTCACCTGGAGAGGATAAAATTAAAGTTGGAGCAGTAACATTCTGCATGCTTAGGAGATTAAAGCAACTTTGTAATATAGAACCTTACTTCTTGTATTAAAACTCGTACATGCAATTTACCACAATATGCAGTATGTGCAATATATATGTGTTCTACAAATCAAAAGCTTAGATGGAAAATCAGCATAAAACAAGAGATGTATGTACCCGTCTTGAACACACAACTGTAAATGTGAAACAAACAAATCCTTCTATATAAGTAAAGAGAAAGGGTGTATTTTAGACATCAAAATGGTCAACAAGTAATTGAAGCAAGGATGTGCGCATCAGCGAAAGGCCACCAGAACGCGAAGTGGTAACACAACGTTGTTAGAATTATTCTTGAAAGTTGTGTGCATCAGCACATTTGCGCATTAACATTGTCTCGATATGTGTGCATAAGAGGTGCAGAAATCACCACAATTATGTGCATTGAGATTGCTAGTTTGAAGCTGTGCGCATCAGTGGTGTAGAACTTAGATTGAGTTTAACAATTCCCTTGTGCACTTCACTAACACCATTGTGCTCAACTGTGTTATTTTTAGAGCTGTGCGCATCAGCAACGCAAAACTCAACGCAGTTGTGCGTAATCACAGGCTGTGCGCATCAGAACCTAGATTTGGTTAATTAATATCGTAGTCTGCTACGCAAATACAGCTGTGTGCCTCAAAGTAAAGTAGAAAGCTGTGCGCATCAACGAAGTTGAGCCCACACAAAGATAGCTGCCAAACAGTCCTCCGTAGCGTGAGAGTGAAGTGTACTTAATGATTTCAATCATTCAGAGACGTTGAGCTTGCGTGCGCCAGACTCAATATAGCTGTGGGCATCAATGTAAAGTAGAAAGCTGTGCGCATCAGCGGTGTAGAGCCCACACAAAGACGGCTGTCAAAACGTCCTCCGTAGCGTGAGAGGGAAGCGTACTTGATGGCTTTACTCACGCGGTGACGTTGAGCTTGCGTGCGCCTCGCTCACGCATAGTCAAAGAGGCTCGCTCATAATAATGCGCCCAGGCTTCCTCGCAGCTGACAGAAAAATACTTAAATGTACTTACATTAGAATGTGTGAGCTAGTGTGCCTAACCTTCCTTACCACAGCTGAAACAGCAAACTCAGACGACGGTGAGAGAGTGGTACAGCTGGAACGGGGAACATCGTTTACAACTAAACTTTTACCACACACTACCATTACAACGCAGGAATTACAACGAAAGTCGTTACAACGACTTTCGCTGGAGAGCGCTGTTGGATAGGGAATAGTTTAATTTTCTATCCAACACCTTACCTACTATCCACGGGGACTGGAGTTGGAATAGAGAATTAAACTATTCCACTATCCAGCGCCCCCCAACGCAAGTCGTTGTAACGACTTGCGTTGTCATACCTTCGTTGTAAAGGCATGCGTGGTAAAAGCATGCGTTGAAATGTCATACAACCAGCCGGAACACAATCCTCGACGCTCGTTGAGCAGCGTATGTTTAAAGGTGAAGGACTGTTCCTTGGAACGGAGAAGAAAACGGAACATCGGCTCAGTCAATTCTGATGATATCAAAGGGCATGTGTTTGAAAATGAAGCATTCCACATAGTCTGGATGAAGAAAAGGTAGGCTCGATGTGTTGCTGTTGAAGAAGTACGCATAGTTAGTTCCAGTCGTCACCAAATGTAAAAGAGAGATCAGCAGCGTTGAGTAGATTGAGATGTAGTTTTAATAAGTAGAGTACAAATAACCCCATCCAGCATACTAGCTCTGCAACTGTCAACTGACAAGTTGCTTACATTCTCCATGAATCTTAGTTCCACATTTCAGACCATGTAGCCTAGCAAAGGTAAGCTACATTCTGAGGCAGAATGAGGACACTAGACCCTCCTCTCTATTGTGCTCTCAAGTTCTCATGCATGTTATTCTCTGTCAACAGAATCAGTGACAAAACCCTCCACCACAAAGATTTTGTCACCGTAAAGGACCAAGTTAATTTGGTAGAGAACTCCCTACTGTGTCAAATGCTGCTTACTACAAAGCCATTTTCAAAGCACCCATTAACAGAAACAGAGCCCTTGATAATGCAATCAAACAGTGCATCAATCCAAATTTACACCCACCCTCTGAACTTTCCATTGCTAAAAGACTTCTTACAGACAAAAAGTAAGTACCAAAATATTAACCTTAGTGCCATCAGTCCCAACACAACACACCTGAATAGATGAACTTCAACCTACACACCCCCAATGAGCAATCAAACTGCCTCAACTGACTCAAAATGACCTTTGAGTTAGATGAAGGCAACATGCAAAGACATCCTCATGTAATTAGAACACCATTCTATAATCTGCTGCAAAGTCCATCGCCCATGAAGCTCTCAAGTCTCTTTTAAAGATAGTCATAGCCCATGAGTACTGAGGCATTCAGAAAGTGACAGATACTCCTTCCTTAAAAGAAGGCCATTGTACACTCTAACAATATCAGCAACTCTCTGCCAATTACTTCTCTAACATTTCTTTAATAAATGTTAAATAAATAATTTCACATGCTCTCCAAATCACAAAAAATAGAAACTTGTGCTTTCTCATCCAATTCAACAAGCCTACAGAACATATGGTAACATGTATGGGCTTCAATGAGATTGTCCTGCAAAGGTTTGTCTCCTTCTAAACATCAGAGACCTGCTCTTCCCAAACTTTCCTCCAGATCCAAAGGCATTCACATGAACTGCAACATAACTCAAGGTACAGTCTATCACCTCATGTGCTTAACCTCTACACTTAACCACTCCCCAAACTGCTAGCCGACCAGAGCATCAAAATCAGGCACTGTGTTGAAGGCATGCAGCCTCTAACTGAAGGTCTCGGTACCAGTGACATCTTCTTCCTCAGTGACTACGCCTTTATCTTTGAAGTCTGGATGATAAAGCCCTCCCTGAAGCTGGAACTGCTGAAAACAGAGTTTGCCCCCATGGACAACAATTGTCTCACCAAGGTTCAATTCTGGCTCTTGAATCAGAACCTGGACGGATTCAAATACCACATCTTGAACAATGCCAAATGTATAAGATTCTACACAACAACAACCTCTCTCTCAAAACTCACATAAACGAGAAAATACAGACAGCCTGACATCACACCCGGAAAGATTTCCTCAGCCACAACGGAATCTTGCTTATCACACCCCGTTGGAGAAGAAGAAAACGGACAAGTGTCTATCATTTTTCTCTATGAGGAGTTAGGCTTGTTCAGATCCACAGTGTTATGAGTCTGACAACCCTGCCAGAGAAGCTATGCAGTGTTTTATTATTGATGTGATTCCTGAAAGCAGCAGACGGGCACAGCAGTAGGTGTTTTACAATATTTGGTTATTTATTATGTACACATCGCATACCAACCTTGGGTATCAAAATGATGAAAATTATTATTGTAATCTCAGCAGTGATAATATATAATAAGATCAACATTAGAAAAACCAAAGCATTTTATATCACGCATCGCTATTATCTGTAATAATTCCTCTAAACTCCATCTGATGCCTCTGTTATTATTATCCTCACAGTCGTGGTATTGGCTGAATAATTCGTATTTTATTTCTCAATGTAATGCCAAGCCATGTACTATACCTGCATTTGTTTAGAAAGCACCTGGGCCTGCTGCCAGATATCGTCTCTCCAGCATTTCCCCCTAGCACCGGTCTTTGTGCCTGACTCACAAAGGGCCTCCGCACTCGTGGCAAAGGCCCCACAGTCGCGGGGGAGTCCCGCACTCTAGAATTCTCATTATGGAGATTTCGCCCCGAGTGCGGAGACTCCCCTACGACTGCGGAACCTCTATCACAAGTGCGGAGGACCTTTCTGAGCGCCTGATTCTTGACATCCCTCGACACAGCCACATCACAGTCCACCTGAGAGACCTGCACTGGCTCCCCGTCAATAAGAGGATAACCTTCAAGCTCCTCACCCACGCACACAAGGCACTCCACAGCACCGGACCAGCATACCTCAACAAACGACTCAGCTTCTACACCCCCACCCGCAAGCTCCGCTCCACCGGCCTCGCCCTCACCACTGTCCCCGGCATCCAAAGAACAATCGCCGGCGGCAGATCCTTCTCCCACCTCGCCGCCAAGACCTGGAACACTCTCCCCACCCATGTACGGCAGACCCAAGACCTACTGACCTTCAAAAGACTCCTCAAGACCTGGATCTTCGAACAGTAGCAGCACTCCCCTACACCCAGTGCCTTGAGACCCTCATGGGTAAGTAGTGCGCTTTACAAGTGATATGATCACTGCGGTGAGATCAGGTGATGGCAGTTCCTGATTCCCGCTGGGGGTACTGTGGCAGCGTGGGGCATTACTATTTCTGTCACTGCGATATTTTTAATCACTGTTGGAATCCCGCTGGCAGCTCCTGCATGACTACTATGCAGGCGCCGGTTTCTTTTATTTAATTGCTGTTTGCATGATATTGTGCTCCGTTTTAAAAATACTTTGGCATTTTATAACTTACCTCTCTTCTGTGGTCTCCCCTGCCCCGGTCCACCGCGGCTGTTTGTGCCGATTGTGTGGATAGCGGGGCGCCATCTTTGGTGTGTCCTGAAGCGCGGTTGGACTGAAGTTAGCAGTCCAGCTGGTCGTGGGAGCACCCCATAAAACACACATGTGTCCTCGTGCGCGCAGCGGATGCGTGCAGCGGGTGGGCTGCTGGCGTGCCGAAGGCAAGTCCGTCTGCGCCCGTCCGCGCCCCGGAAGTGAACAGCGCCAGCAATGCTGGCCGTTTTGCGGTCGGGGATGGGTCAGATAGGAAATCCTTTAACCGGGAGGAACTATTAAGGCTTGACACAACATTGTGTAATAAAGGTAGGCATTGGGAGGTCCTACACAGTTTGTCCAGGACTTGCCCCTCCTGTCATTTCTGCTTTCAAACCATGCAGCCTGCTCTCCCTCCGTATATAGCACGAAAGACTAAGATTCGGGCGGCTCTCATCAATGCGCGTTCATTGGCTAAGCATGCCTCTGACGTGCATGAGTTGATCATAGATGAACAGCTAGATCTCCTGTTTATCACTGAGACTTGGCTGAACGATTCCTGCGCCCCGGAGGTAGAACTAGCCATTCCACGGGGTTTCAAAATAGCCAGAGCGGATCGTAAGTCAAGAAGAGGGGGTGGCGTTGCTGTGGTATTTAGGGATGTATGGTCATTTACCAATGAGTTTTCCGGGGAGCTTGAGTACAGCGAAGCTTTGGAGTTCTCACTGGCTATGTCCCCCCACTTCACGTTAGGCGGTATCTTGGTTTACCGCCCCCCGGGCCCACCCGGCACTTTCCTTAAATCTCTTGATGATGTAATCGCCTCGCGGGTGCTTCTCTTTTTCAAGTTTCTTTTGTTAGGGGATTTTAATATTCATCTGGAGAATCTGGAAGCTCCAGGGACTAGAGACCTGCTGGACACATGTAATCTCACCCATTTCACCCAGTGGGTCAGGGGTGCTACACACAAATTTGGTCATCTGATTGACATAGTCTGTTCCAACTTTGATCTCTCCGGTTTGGACCCCTTGCCTGTCACGTGGTCAGATCATTTTCTGATCAGGTTCTCATGGGATATTGGTAAACCTCTCCCACCCTCTTGCCCGGCAATGGGCCCTCCACCTCAGAAGATTATTATTCCGACTCTGTCTAAAGCACTGTCACTAGTTCCCCCGGGAGAAGCCCACAACCTTGATGGAGCAGTGGAGAGCTTCTCTGCCTGGATTAGCCAGGGGGTTAACTCTTCACCTAAGCCCTCCTCCAGATGGCAACCGCGTGGCTCTCCCTCTAAACCTTGGTTCACGGATTCCCTAAAAGAACTTAAGCTAGGGTGTAAAAAGCTTGAGAGGTGCTGGCGACGCGGGTACTGCCCTCTAGCCAAGGCGGCACTTCGCGTCGCCCAGCGGGACTACTATGCATCCATTAAAGAAGCTAAAGGCAATTTTTTTGCAGAAAGAATCTCTAGAGCTAATAACAACAGCAAAGAAATATTCTCCATTGTCCGTAGCTAATTTGTCACCCCTTGCAGAACAAACTACCCTCCCTATCTCCTCTCAATGGTGCGAAGATCTCTCTACTTTCTTCATTGCTAAGATCCAAAGGATCCAAGATAGTCTAGTGACCATCCCCCATGAACAGAGTTCTCTGTTTTTGCCCCCTCTCCTTAGCTCTAAAACACCAAGCCAGCTCTTCTTGCAGTTTAGGCCGGCGGAGAGGAGGGATGTCTTAGCCATCCTTAAATCTTTGAAATCAGGCTCCCCTTCGGACCCTTGTCCGGCCAGAGTTTTGGGCGGGGTGGCGGAGGCAGTTTTTCTTGAGGCAGCAGCTCTTGTAAACGGCTCACTTCAATCAGGCATAGTCCCCCAGCAATGAAAGCATGCCAAACTCCTTCCTCTCCTCAAGAAGCCTTCTGCTGATCCCTCCATCCTCTCTAATTATCGTCCCTTTTCCCTTTTACCGGCCTTGGCTAAGGTCTGTGAAAAGGTGACCTTTAGGCAACTGGAGGAGTTTGTGGAGTCCTCTGGTGCTCTCCACCCGGCTCAATCAGGGTTTAGGACATCTTTTAGCACTGAGACAGCGCTGGGGGAGATTACGGAGGTGATTAGGGAGTGCCTGGACACGGGCGGCAGGGCGGCTCTGATTTTATTGGACCTCTCTGCCGCCTTCGACACGCTACCCAACCACCCGCTCCTTTTCCGACTGCCAGCCATCGGTATTACGGGCTTGGCGTGGGATTGGCTCAAATCCTTCCTTGATAACCTCACCCAACAGGTGTGGATGCCGCCTTTTTCATCTTCAGTTAGTAAACTGTCCACGGGGGTCCCTCAGGGGTTTACTCTGAACCCTCTTCTTTTTAATATTTATCTGACACCCTTGATTTATTTGCCAGAGGAGCTGGGTGCAAAAATAATGGCTTATGCCGATGACACTGAGCTCCTATTCACTTGGAAGGGCTCTGATCTTCAAACTGACACTGCCCATCAGTGCCTGTCTTCGGTATTTTCCTGGCTGGCTCAAGCCAGTCTCAAATGCAATGAAGACAAGTCTGAGGTGCTCCTCTTGGGCCAGTGTCCCCCTACATTTAGAAAATCTCTCTGGCCGCCAGATTATATGTGCCCTAAGTCTGAAGGTGGCCCTGCCAAGAACCTAGGAATATGGTTTGGGGAAGATCTGGGTTTCCACGAGCAAATCAAAAAACTCTCAGGAGCCTGCTTTGGCTCGCTCAAAGCCTTGAGAAGATTTTTTCTCTGCTGCCCCGCACCGCTAGGGAGACTGTTGCTCGGGCGCTCATTCTTTCCCGCCTCGACTATGCTAATGCTCTCTACATTGGCATACCGGGGTATCTTCTGGGGAAACTTCAGGTTATACAAAACGCAGTCGCTAGGCTCCTGTTCAACATCCCAAGGAGAGTGAGGGTCCGACAGCAGTTAAGGGACCTTCATTGGCTTCCTGTTGCCCAGCGAGTACGCTTTAAAGCTTTGACCATGATTCATAAGGCACTACACGGCTCTGGCCCTGTCTACATCAGAACAACGTGGTTCGCGTTCTATCTACCCAGGCGCCCTCTACGTTCCGCTCTCCAACATCGGCTGGTGGTCCCTAGGTTCGGCCGGTCGCGGATTGGGGGTCAGTCCTTTGTGGTAAAAGCAGCTCTTCCAGCTGACCTCCGGCATACCCAGGAGCTTCCTATCTTTTTAAAAAACTTTTCAAAACTTTCCTGTTCAAACAGCTGATCTAGTATTACTGTCCACGCCTGCCACTGTTCACCTACGCGCCAGGACACTCCAGAGTATTAGTGCGCGGTATAAATCTTTTATAACATAACATACCATGATTGATTGATTGATTGAAGGTAAGTGGTTTTATTTATTTCTTTTATTTCCCCTATCCCATTGTATGTCTACTTCCGCCCGCCCCGCAGCTCTTACCTATACCGGACATGTCTGTAAACCATCCAAAGGAACTCACTCAGATTCATTATTCTTCTGCCTTCTTTTCTACAGAATGGATCACTGCTGGACCAGATGAAGCAGATGGAACTGGAAAGTCGCACGAAGACCAAGAGCCAACAGGAGACCATTGAGCGACAGGAGCAAGAGTTCCAGCAACTGAGAGAGGAAGTTGCATGGCGCATCCAAAAATACCAGGACCTTCTTAACAGCAAGCTAGCAGCAGACATTGAAAATGCGACCTACCGTAAAATGCTGGAATTACAGGAAATCAGGTTGGCATCTGGGTAGACCACAGAAGAAGATTTTAGCAATGATAAGAATATCAGTTTGACCACTCCAAATTAACACTTCCTGATATGAAACAGTAAAGTGGGTTGGGGGAAAGGTGCAATGTAAGTCATTTGAAAGACTGAGGAACACCAAATGGGGCACAGAGAAACAGGTAGTGGTGCAATGAATTACCAGCACCGATGCAGCAGAACGCAGTACCTGGCTCTGGAGAAGGTCTGCACTATGCAGCACTGGTACTATGGAATGTCCATATTGACTCCCGAAATAGGACAACAGCACCAGGGCAGTAAAAGTCTGGTTCTGTTGTGCATACAGGCACTGCTGCATTGGAATGGGATGGTACTGGTGGAATGGAATGCTGGGTATAGTGTAGTGGAATGTCGGCAGTTGAGCATTGGATTAGCCGTGCTAGTGCAGTGAGATACAGGCCCTCGAACAGTGGAATGTCAGCAATGTCGAAGCATGAGACTGGCAGGTCAGATTTAACTATTATTATAGAAACACATGTAGGAACAGCTGGTTGGGTTGGTAGTGACCTTCGGTGTATAGAGCAGCAGGTGATGTCACATGGGTGTCAATGAGTGAACGGGTGCTGGCAGTCGGGGGGGGGAGGTGACAGTATTTGTAAAGTCAGATGTGCACAGAGTGAACAGGAGTGTGGTGGTCACATGAAATGTCAGCATGTGTACAAGGTGGCTTTCATGTATGTGTATGAACAGATGCTGGTAGGCATGTAGACGGATGTAACAGGGGCATGCAAGGATAAAGGAGCTTACCTAAGATGAGTGCTGAATAAATATTCTGCACATATACATTTCCTCTAACACCTATTTTTTCCCTGCAGATATCTCAACTCCATTGACATTAAAAACGCAGGTAAGTCAGCCCTAGGATAAGTGCATGTGGTTTGTACACTTGAATCTACTTCTACATCCCAGCTCCATCCCTCAAAATATTAGGATGAATGCACATTAGAGAAGAGCCTGGAACAAACGCCCCAGTTATTGTTGTAAGAAACATTGGCAAAGCCAATAGGTCTAGCTTTTTCTTAGGGAAATTATAGAGATTGTGTGTTTTGCCCCTAACTGATCTCTAAAGAAAATTCCATAATGAAGCAACATAATAGGCTGCGAGAATATGGAACTGGTAGTGGGGCCCCTTTCCAATAGAGACTGCCCTAGCAAGGTTAAGCTGTCCAATGAACGGAGGGTGATACGAGCCATAAGACAATGATTGTATGCGTCATAAGTGGGGAACCAATAAGACAGGCATAGTTACATTAGTCATAGTAAATACTTTTAGCAAATGGCTGGTATTTTCAATGCATCTTTAAGAAAGCCTATGCGCACAATCATCTTTACTTTCTGAAAACAAAATGTAAAGCCAACATGATCATCACAACAAAGAAAAATAAGGCTCAAGAAGATTAGTGAATATCAACTGTGTCTTTATGACACACTAAGACATCACAACAGCGACCACTTCTGAAGTGAAAATGTGTAAAATAGCAAGTGAAACATTCTTGTTTCAGTAAATGCATCAAATAACACTCAGTGAATTGTTATTAAAAGCTACATGTTGCATCTGCTCTCCAACAAAAAAGACTACTTGATGCACAAAACCTAATGGCAATTCAAATGGAACAATATAGCCATCCTCAAAATGCCATGGCATTGATGAACAGCCCATACAAGCCATGGCAAAGCTTGAAAACACCTGGCATCAATGACAGAAGGGGACTGACCCAATGCCCACTCTCTCTCTTCTTAGTGTACTGTTTGTAGAATTGATAACATGAGGTAAATAAATCAGCTAAATCTGTCTATTGCCAATCCTAAAAATCAGGATTCATAACTGGCATCTACTGGAGCTGGGTGAGTCATGCTACCAAGAGGGCGACTGCCTTACATCGTACAAACCCTTTGCCTCATTTCATTCTCCGGAGTCCCTGAATCTTACTTGTTTTGCTTGCCATTTCGTGTTGTGATTTACTTACAGGGTGCTGTGCAGTGCCATAGTCAAAGATTGGAGACATAGCAGTGTTCCATGAGCACTGTTACTGCACCCTGATGTGGCGTTTCAACTCTTTCCTAAACTGGAGCAGTGCTGATGGACATGAGGATACAAGCCTAGCTCCTGGCTGCCCAGATTGAGAAGGTCTGCTGCCTTGATTTTTCTTTTTCCACCGCATTGCCTACAGTCTGATGGTGTCCTGGCAGCAGGTGTGCTATCAGCCTTCGGAGATAGTGAACTAGTGAACCAGATATGCAGGGGTGCTTGTTGTGATGACTTTGTAATTGATGCCGCTTATTTTTTTATATTTATTTTTTATTATTTCAAAGTATTTTATTAATTTTATAAGCAAAGACATTACATTTCTGTGTCAGGGTTAGCCAATCGCGTTTTTACATTCACGTATTGAGATACATATATTTAGACAACCCCCAACTGACGTTGTTTGGTAAGAACAAGAAGAGAAAGAAAGGCGAAAGCATAGAAAGGCAGGAGAGAAAGGTGTAATGAAAGTGCAAGAGGACAGCCTCCCGGGAGGGATGGGGACACCTGTTGGGACGCCTACTGACCCAAGGTGTCCTGGTCTTTGCGGTCTGTTGCCTTTACCTTACCGCACATAGAGCGGGGAGCAGGGGGTGTATCTCTGGGTGAGTTGGTTTCATGGTTCGTAGAAATCTAAGTACGTGTCAAGTGATTTCCACATTCCTCTGTGCGCTCGTCTCCAGGGTGAGTTCTGTAGTGCAATGTTGTCTGCCCCTCTAAGGTGCATAATCCAATTAAACCAGTCTTTGTATGAGGTCTTGATTGTGTCCTTCCAGTTGGCTCGAACAATTTTCGCTGCCGCAGTTCAAAAGAGGTCTAAAAGATCTCTATGGGGGCGTGGCCAAGATGGCGGAGTGAGTGGTCGCTCTCCTCGCGATCTCCTCCGAGCCTGGGCCCCTAATCAACTTTATTTGCACTGATCTCCCCCCCCCGCTGCTAACTACTGGCGGCGGAAGGGGTAGGGGACCTCGGAGCTTCATCCCGAGGCGTTTGAAGAGCTGGGGGCGTGTGTGGCAGGCTCCGGACACCGGACACCGGGCTGGCGTGGGCCTGAGCTCCGGCCGGAAGTGGCTCCAGGTCGGTGTTGCGGAGCAGATCGAGCTTGGTGGCGGCTGTGGAGGAGGAGATCCGTCTGAGCCGGAGTGCTGTCTCGATCGGGCCCAGCTGAGGTCTCCGCGGGCTCCGGTTCGCGGACGCCAAGATTTAGAGTGGTCGGTGCGGTGAGAGCGGCCGGCCCAGGAGACAGAGCGGAGCCAGGTGAGGGGCCGTACGGAAGGCTCAGAGCGGCGCTGGGCTGCACCCCCGACCTGCCTGGCCGGGAGGCTGAACTGGCGGCGGTTCCCCCCCCTCAGCAGCCTGACATACGACGAGCGCTGGTGAGCTGAGAGTGACCCGACGGGGGCGGGATACGTCCCGGATTGCGGTGGCGCAATTGGCCTGCGCGAGGCCCCGGCTTCCCCCGCGTTAGGCCTGGTGTGACATGGCCGACGCTCCCTGGTGAACGGGAAGATTGCAGCGGTTGCCGGTGGCCGGACCCGGTCGGGCGGTCCAGGTGGGACTGAAGTGGAAGCCGCCTTGCTTAGCGCGGAGCACTTGGGCAGCTGGCAGCGACGTCTGGCGAGTCGGCCGGCGGCGGTGGTGAGAGGGCCTAGGAGGGGGCCAGGACTCACTCCCCCTGCCCTGCTACCCCCGACAGGAGTGTAAAGTGGACCTTGGCTGGGGGACGAGAGAGCGAGTGGCCACCCAGCGGGGGATATTGTATGGCGAAGCGGCCGCAACCTGTGAGCACTATGAAGCTGATGTAGTGCCGGCCCTAGTGGTGGATGTGAGGCAGATCTACCGGCTATCCCCTATTATTGGCTGAAGGGGGCTGCAGGCCTGTGTGCAGGACCTATTGGTTGGATCGCGACGAGGGACCCTGGTGGTGAGTGCGAGTGGACCCTGAAACGCGCTGCTCACAAACGGCGAAGCGCTGCTCCTGGCTGATCTGTGTGGGAGTGGATGGCATCTAAGTGGTCTTGAGGTGGTAGGTGGTGCACGGAGCCGACTTGGAGTCGCCGGAGGGGTCGCCTTGCTCCAGGCGGACAGCTTTACGCTCGCGGCCTCTAACTGGAGTGGGACTGGCTTTCGGGGCTGATCTCCAAAGGGACAACCGGCGTGGGAGTGCCTAATTGGTGAGCATCGGCATACGCAAGTGGGAGGCCCAGGACAGTTGGTTGGGTGGACTGGCCGGCAGCCTGGTGGGGTGGCAGACGTCGACGTCCTTGGTGGAACCTGGGGAGCACTGTCCGTTGCTCAAGATGGCCGGAAACAAAGGAACCAGGAAAGGGGATCGTACCCTACCGGGTATGCTAAGTAGGGGCGCTGCAAGGCAAGACAGGGGGCAGCATTCCCCGGGACAGTCGAGCAGCTCTCAGGGGGGCGAGTGGAGGGGAGCTGCCAGTCACCAGATCCTTTCTTGAATCGCTCTTTGGCACTCTCCGAGAGGACTTCCAGGCACTAAAGCAGGAGGTGGCGGGAGAGGTGCGTGAGGTACGGAGGGAGGTTGACGGCCTGGGGGAGCGGGTGGCCTCTGTGGAGGAGGCAGGACATGCTCAGGCCGAAGAACTCGCACAGCTTCAGCAAGAGGTGATTAGACTTCAAGACCAGCAGGTCGATCTTCAGTCGCATGTGGAGGACCTTGAGAACCGTTCCCGGAGGAACAACATCCGGGTCCGGGGTGTTCCTCCTGCAGAGGAGGGGGAGAACGCAGCGGATTATCTACAAGACCTGTTTAGATACGTTTTGTATGAGCCGACCGACTTCCCTATCAGGATTGATAGAGCGCATAGGGTGGGCCTACGACGCAGATCATCGGCGCCCCCTCCCGACCTCCTGGCCTACCTGCCGGATTACCCCTTGAAAGAAAGAATCCTCCGCGTAGGTCGAACCAAACCTTCTTTGGAATTCAGGGGCCACCGCGTGTCACTCTTCCAGGATCTTTCGGTGGTCACTCTACAGAAGCGTAAGTCCTTTAAAATTGCCACTGATTTCTTACGAGAGCATGGTACTCAGTATTCCTGGGGGCATCCGTTCCGTCTTATTTTCCGCTGGAATGGCACACTACATCAGCTACGTTCCCTCCAGGACACTTGTGCAGTATTGGGCATCACAGCGACTGATGAGGAGGCCCCTACTCCTCGCCGTAGACGGATCACCAGGGACGGCTGGCAGACCGTCCCTGGTCGCCGACACTCCGCTTCCTCAGCGAGGCCTGATCCGCCCACTATCCGGGCTGAAATGGATAGCGCAGTACGAGACGTTGCCAGAGAAACGGCGGCAGAGGAGGTGGCGTTGACCGCTTGAGAAGTTCTCCGGGGGGAGATCGTCATCGCTTGATTGAAATCGCAGGTTTGGGGGCCTGGGGGGGAGGGGGGGAGAGCGGGAGTTGCGTGGTGGCTGGACGTCCACTTTGGTGACTTTCCATAGACTTGCCTTCATAGGCCGGACATGGACAATGGTTCTTTTTCACTTAGTTTGGGGGGGGTGGGAATGGAGTTGGGGGAGTGGGGACAGTTCTGTTGGGGTGTGGAGGGCGGAGGGGGGGTGAATGTGTTGGGTGTGAGGGGGGGGTCGTCCAGTGCACGGTACAGGAATCGAATATTTCAGATGTCCTTTCTCATTTGGTTTTGACTTCGGGGGTCGTGGTGTGGATGTTGGAACAGGGTATAGGGGGTGGTCAATGCTTAGGACAGCCAGTGGACACACTGGAGTTCGCAGCAGGTGGGGGTTTGCCAGGACGGGGGGGCTGGGGGCCCGTGTGCTTGTTCTTGCTCTTTGCCTGGTTTCCGGAGTGGTGGGGGGTACACACACCTTCACTGGCCTCCGCACGCTGTACATACGCTTTCTTGCGCCCTGCCTGCTATGCCTCCTTATGTTTTTAAGGTCCTAACTCTAAATGTTAGGGGATTGAATAACCCTGTCAAGCGGCGGGCGGTGCTCTCACTGTTAGAAAATGCTCATGCAGATATTTGCCTTCTTCAGGAAACGCACTTGCTGGCACAGGACACACACAGGCTGCGATCTCACAAATTCCCGCTCCAGTTTTTTTCCGCCTGCAACACGAAGACTGCGGGGGTGGCGATTCTGGTAGCCAGACACTTTAAAGGGGTGCATCTTCACAAATTTGCTGAACAGAAGGGGAGGTTACTGGCGCATAGGTTCAGAATTGGGGGCCTCACGTTCACGATTGGCTCCCTTTATAGCCCCAATGACAAGCAGGAGCGGTTCCTGCAGTCAGCTGTGGAGGAGGTCACTGCCTCACCAGACAGGCATATCATTCTTGGTGGGGACTTTAATATGGTTTTCGACTCCGCGGTAGATAGGTCAGCGCAGCGCTCTCCACAGGTCGGGGAATTCTCGGCCGGTTGTAAGGCACGGCTTGTGGAGGTAGATCTCCTTGACCTCTGGCGTCATCTACACCCTACAGATAGAGACTACTCGTATTACTCCCATGCACACAAGACCTATGCACGGCTTGATCACCTTTTAGTTACAACCCCGGTGAAGGCGTTGGTCTCATCGACTGACATGGGTGTGTTGTCCTTATCGGACCATGCTCCGGTTGAGGCCTCATTGTGTCTGCCCCCTACTGTCCACCCCTCGAGAACTTGGCGCCTCAGGGATACCCTTTTACATAGGAAGGAGGTAGTGGACCGTATTGAGAAGGTTACCCGTGACTACCTGGCACACAATGACAACGCCGACACCACACGGGCCACGCAATGGGCAGCTTTGAAAGCTGTCCTCAGGGGGGAATTCATGTCGATCTCCGCGGCCGAAAACAAAGAGCGGCAGGTCAAGAGGGAGGAGCTTACCGGTAGGGTTCGGGAGCTTGAGTTGATTCACAGAAGGACCGGAGCTCCGAGGATCTGGTGGCAGTTGAAAGAAGCGAGGAAGCTTCTGGCAGCCTTGGACATGGACCGGGCAGAATACGCGGCCCTTCGGCTGCGCCATGCCTTTTACACAGGGGGGGATCGCTGCGGGAAACTGCTGGCCAATAGGCTTCGGGCTGCGCGGCAGAGCCAGTCGGTGAAGGAGATCCTCAACTCCGGTGGAAATGTGGTGACGGAGGATGCCCGCATTTCGGCGGTGTTCCGAGGATTCTACGAAACCCTCTACACCGGAGATCCGCCGGATGTGACAGCCATATCTTCCTACCTAGATTCGATCACCTTGCCATCCTTAGACGCCCTGCAGGCTGAGCATTTGAATAGGGACATTGGGATAGAGGAGGTGGTCTCTGCCATTGCCAAACTCAAACACGGCAAAGCACCGGGCCCGGACGGCTACTCCGCCCTTTTTTATAAAACGTTTTGCGCGACCTTAGCTCCTGTCCTCACTCGCCTCTTTAACTCCTTCGCAGAACCATGGGGCAATCCTGCCTGATCTCCTCTTGGGCCTCCATCGCGGTTATTCCTAAGCCTGGAAAGGATCCCAAACACTGTGGGTCCTACCGACCGATATCCCTCTTGAATGTAGACCTGAAACTCTATACCGGGATTTTGGCCAGTCGCCTGGCACTTCACCTGCCCGGCCTGATAGACCCGGACCAGGCTGGCTTTGTCCCGGGGAGGCAGACTGTCGATAACACAAAAAGGGTGGTCCATCTGCTGGAGAAAGCTTCGTGGATTCCTGGGGAGAGGATGATGCTGGCGGTAGACGCGGAGAAAGCGTTCGACCGAGTACATTGGCCCTTCCTAGAACAGGTACTAGTGAAGGCTGGCATCGGGGAGAAGTTTCGCACTATGGTCCTCAACTGCTATAAGGACCCGACGGCCGTGGTCCGTGTGAATGGATATACTTCCGCGGCCTTCACTATTGAGAGAGGCACTAGGCAGGGTTGCCCACTTTCGCCCCTGCTCTTTGCTTTATACATAGAGCCGTTGGCCCAGCGGGTCAGGGATAACCCGGCCGTGGAGGGGATACGAATGGGTGGGTTTACTCACGCGATCAGCCTTTATGCTGATGATGTCATCTTCACAGTAGATACACCCCGGACGGCCCTACCGGCTTGTGTACAGGAGCTCGCCGCCTTTGGTGTAGTCTCCGGCTTTAAGATGAATGTAGGGAAATCGGTGGCTCTGGACATCTCCTTGGACCCAGCCACCAGGGAATATTTACAGGGCAGGTTTCCTTTGCTTTGGTCTTCAGAGGCGGTACCGTATCTGGGGATCAAGATAGCGCCCACGCTGCAGGCCATGGTTTTGGCAAATTACTCAGCCTTGGGTGCAAAGATCAAAGGGGAGCTGGCCCGCTGGAACCGTGGGATTCTCTCATGGTTGGGACGGATTGCTGCCGTTAAAATGACCATCTTACCCCAGGTTCTCTATCTGTTCAGGGCATTGCCGCTTCAGCCGCCGGTTGGGTGGATCCCGCAGCTGCAGTCGGATGTGGCCCGTTTCATTTGGCAACGGAAGAAGCCCAGGATGCGTAGGGCCCTATCTCTTTTGTCTCCCGAGGCGGGGGGTCTGGGCATCCCGGATTTTCGTAAGTACTTCCAGGCGACGCAACTGCGGTACCTGGTGGAATGGTGCAGATGGGAGTCGGATAAGCACTGGCTTTTCCAAGACCAGGCGGTGGCGGGTAGGCCTCTGCAGGAGATTCCGTTTTTGCACCGCTCCCATCGGCCTAAGAACCTGTATGCTTCCTTCATCACTGGGGTGCCTTTGCGAGTTTGGGATGCTGCTTGCCTTAAATATGATCTTACCTCGTTTCCGTCACCTCTCTCCCCATTGGTAGATAACACGGCTTTTACTCCCGGAATGGAGAAGGGCGCCTTTGCGCATTGGCGACAGGCAGGTTGTAGAGCTTTGTGCCACATGTACGGTCCTGAGGGGGTTATTCCCTTCACGTAGTTCCGTCAGGAGTTTTCTCTCCCTGAGACTGAGAGGCACCGTTATATGCAAGCCCGACATTGGGCCCTTCAGCCGCAGGTCAGGGAGGCAGCGGACAGGCTTTTCTCGCCATGTGAGAGATGGCTGATGTCCCGTGCGTCAGATTCAAAGCTAATCACGGATTTATACAGGTTTCTGCAGCTACCCTCCACACACTTTCACAACCCGGGCAGGGAGAGATGGGAGCGGGAGCTTGGGAGGGCGCTGAGTCCTAAGGAGTGGGACCAGATTTCCTACAGGGCACACCACTCAGCATATCATGCGGGCCTTACTGACACCTTCACTAAAGTCACTACCTACTGGTACTACACGACGGAGCGAATTCACAAATTTGATCGCAGTAAGGCAGACACATGCTGGCGGGGGTGTGGACATTGGGGTACACTCACACACATCCTATGGGACTGCCCTCTTTTAACCGCCTATTGGGCGGAAGTGTTGGATACAATAGACTCTCACTTCGACATTGAGCTTCCGCGCTTCCCTGCATATACCCTCTTGGGGCGCCCGAATGACTTGATGTATCCCCTGAAGTCCAGGAGGGGTAGGCAGATCGCTATTGCCTTGGGTTCTGCGGTCCAGAATATTTTGATTCACTGGCGCACGGCCACACCACCCACTGTCACGGGTTGGCTTCATAGGTTGTGGCATGTTCTGGGTATGGAAAAAATGTCCCTTGTGGTGGCTGGGGACATAGCCCAATTCAATGAGCTTTGGCAACCGTTCCATGCTCTGTTGCTTACGGAGTTCAGAGAGCTTACTTGCCCTAGATACCTTCGCCTCCTGCGGCTCACGAGCCCGCCGGCACCGGACCGATGAGCTGGCGTGGGGCTCCCCCTTTCCTCAGGACTTTTGATCTTGTTATACACATGGGGCGATGATACTGCACTGGACGACGGGTGGGGAGGGTGGGGGGGAGTTGAGTTGGGACAGTTGGGGGAGGGGGGGAGGTGTTTATATGGAAATATTGTGTCGCACCGGACCTATGCTCTCTTACACCAGCCTGGTTGGACGACTGTCGTGGCCCGTGATTATCGGCTTCTGTACTTGTTACATCCTTGCGCGCTGCTGGAAACTTTAAGATGATGTGTATTTGTCTTGGTGTGTCATGATGAATAAAATACTTTAAACATAAAAGATCTCTATTGTGATCTGATCTTAGATCTGCGGTCATGAATGTAGTGGTGAGGGAGGAGAAATAATCTTTTAGCTTATAGCCCAGTACCCTATTTATAAACCCAAAGATTGTCTCCCAGAATGTTTTGAGCGTCGGGCAATAGTAGATCAGGTGTGCTAGGTCCCCCTTCCCCTTGTTACAGTTCCAGCATAGTGCCTCTTCCCATACAGGGGTGTCCACTATCCCCCTCGCTATTTTTACTGTCATTAGAACCCCTGATTCGTGACATCAAACTAAACACAAACATAAAAGGGGTTAATATTAACGGCGTGGAGATTAAGCTTGCCGCACACGCCGATGACATTCTAATAGTAACAGAGCAGCCGAAGACTTCAATCGACAGCCTGATAGAAACCATAGCAGTGATCGAGCGCGCAGGGACCTTTTAGCTCAGTTTTACCATACTCACCTTGGGTCTATGCAACATTCACACTTTGAACTAGCAGTCCTGCCTAACCAATTACTAATTAGTCACCCTATCAGTTGCCCAGAGTTTCGATTTAGGACTTATACCTGTAAACCATGACTTACCAATCCTTGTCACCTTACTATAAGTCATGTGAATCAGAGAGTTAGAATAAACAAGCAGTATTTAAACACATTTACGTTTTCTGTAATAACCACAGACTCAGGGAAAGTTTTAAAACCTTTATCTATGAGAGATTTTCTGAGTCAAATTTGAAAGGGCCACAATCTTGTGACTATAAATTTTACAAGCAAGAATATAACCAGTAGGACATAAAGTTTGTAAAAAATCACAGTAACTCCTTTAGACATTGGTACCTGTGAAGGGTGAGAAAATGAAATAGCACAAGAACATACCACATGGATTATATTTACCTAGAATGGTGCACTGACCAATCCTGGCCATGGGCTGGGGCGAAACGACCAGGACCAGGCTCCCGATTAATCAGGTGCCCACGGGACAAGACAGATGCAGATCAGGACAGGTGACGTCAGCTAAGTGCAACGCCAGCGTCACACCCCTCTCTCTAGGAAAAGCCAATTAGTACCCCAACTGGGTAATCGATTCTTCTGACAGAGTGCTCCGCCAGCACCTCTGTTCTCGATCGCCTGTTGAGTGCGTTGGGTCAGTGACAGGTCAGCTATTCGGACAAGTCGGACAATTTCTCTATCTAAACCTACCTTAGTTATACTATTTCGAGGGCAATGTACCAACCCTAAATGTTGCAAATCTATGTATTCCCCTTAGGTCATCACACCATACTAAGATGATGCAATTTTAGTTTGATTCATATTGATTGAATCGCCACCCACAATTTACTTTCCCATGACTTTATTCCACCCAACAATATTGGCATACAAATCATATACATTGTATTTATGTGAGTCTTCTTGCTTCCTCTTTAGAGGTCAGTAGAGCAGGTCCCCAGGAACATCGTGGGTAAGAAGGGTTTTGGAAATCATTCAATGCCACTGCTTCAGCAATTTCGGAGACAGAGTGCGCGTGCGCAGCATCGGCCAAGGTGGAGGATGTGACAGTATTCAGGCCCAAAGTAAGAGCTAGTAGCAAAGTAAAAAAAAAACACATTAGAATACAAAAATAAATGAATGCACTGTATACCACTTATCTCTACTCTAACCCTATTACTTTATTTTAACTTGTGCATTAATAGTTAAGCAGAATGAACAAGCTTAGTACAAGCTGCAGCATAAGCATTAGCATGTGAGATTTAAAGCGGCCATTTCTGGCATTAGTGCGCAGAAGCAAAGATTTCCCACCAAGCATAGAGGTACGTCATGTCCCGTAGATGTGACAGACGCATGCGCAGAAGGTTTCCCGTGTTTTCGGTGGCCATTTTAATGCATTTGAGTTAATATTAGTAAAAGCACATAGGCAAGCTTACCCTAGATATTAGAAATGTCATGTAGAGCAAATATTAGTAATCAAAACATGTTGGTTAATATACTACAGGTTATGTAGAGAGAGCTGAGTACAAGCAAGTTTCTGTATATGTGAAACCTTACTTCATCAGCAGAATACTCGTGGCACTCAGGGTATAAGCTTAACAGAGATAAATCAGAATGCAAACCACTAAACATCCACTGCACTAAAGACATTCTAGAGGATTCAGGCCTAGCCTGGCAAACAGGATACATCAAATATATAGGAATACACTATGGGAGCGATCTAATGAACACAATAAGCCACAACGAGAAATTACTGCTAGAAAAGATCAAGAAACTTCTGGAATCCTGGTCCCCAAAATTCATAACTTGGTGGGGCAGAGTTGAGATGACCAAAATCATGATCATCCCAATGATTAACTACCTGCTCAGCATGCTTTCTCTTTTACTAACAGACGACTTTCACCGCAAGGTAAAGATCCTGATCTCAAACTTCCTCTGGTGGGGGAAAAAGGCACAGATAAGTGTAAAAAAGCTAAGACTAGGGAATAACCAAGGGGGAGTAAACCTGGCAGACTTCAGAACATTCCAGTTAGCTTTTTTGGCAAAGCAAGGGTCTTACTGGATATCACCCCCCTAATGGCTACACACCGGAGTGGCTCCAAGTAGAGAGGGCAATTCTTCACAGCCTAAGCCCCCTGACGCTGTTAACAGCAATTAAGCACAACCACGCCCCCAAGACCATTTTCAAAAATACAAAAATTGCACTACTAAAGGTAGATAGGAAAATGGAGGTCAGCATCAAGGGCACCAAGATGAAGTCACTCTGGGCCAACAGTAGATCCGATACAAAGGGAAATGCCTAGCTTTCGACACATGGATTGAGAAGGGTATCTATCACCCCTACCAACTAGAAGATGGCGTATATCCCACAACCTTTACAGACCTCAAAGCTAGACATAACCTAGCAGACATCGAATTCTATAACTTCTTGAAAACCAGGACAGCCTTGACCAAAGCCAAACTATCCACAGCACAACCGCTTATGTTTTAATATGGTCCGGTACATCACTGGGAATCAGAGTTGCTTCATCGGGACAAGGCCCTTGACGAGACATGCTACGGCATGCAGGATGCCCTGAAGCAGACCTCTCAACTCACCTACCAATTGTGGGTGTCGCCCCTATTCAGGTTTTTACACCCACAAATGTAGGGGTTTTACCCACAATAAAGAAGAGTAATTGAGACTTTAGTGTATAAGAGAGGAGGGAAGCATCTGCAGCTCACCAGGCATTCTCACAGCTCCAGCACAGGCGTTCTGAGAGGTGATTAGCTTTCTTTCCTAAAGTTAAGACATTTATTTATCTGCTTTAGTTTAAGAGAAATTTTGACACTTGCTAAAATGTTTTTAGGTCTTGCTTGCAGACAGGTTTTAGCTGTTTGTTATTGAAAGACCTGTTGTAGACCATACCAAAAAGGTACGGTGGGCTTAGAGCCAGCACATTCCTTAACAATAGTCGTCTTTCTTGTCACTCTCATTTGCTCACTTTATATTGAATGTCTTTCCTTTCTCTTCTTGTGTTTATCACTCTCCTAGAGGATAGCTTTGTTACCATCCTTTTGATTTGGTGTGTTATATCTTTCCACTGCTCGCATTCTGGGAACTAACTGTGTATAGTTTTCATTCAGCGCTCCAAAACAGTGCATGTATTTTCTGGTGTACTGTAAAAGTACTAAAAAGGACAACAATGGCTAAGATTCAGGGGAGAAAAAGTCCCAAAATAAGGCCAAAAAGTACATCCTGGGAACCAGCAGATGTTCCTCATGTAACCTAAGACTGACACTCTTAAAGGAGTGTATCCCTCCATTATGAATGCTGATATCAGGGCTTTATTTCTGCCGGTTGTTGTTGAGGGTGGTGGGCAGCGGCATTTATTTTTTGGACCCAAATATATTTTTCATCATCAGCAAAAGATAGAAAGGCAGAAATGTAACATAGGATGTGGAAAAGAAAGATAGGAAAACAGAGACAAAATGAAAAAGCAGGTATGGAAATGAACCAGCAAGAGTTATTTTTTTTTTGTTTAAGAAGTTTTTATTGAATTTTCAAATACAAGAGACAAAAAGAGAAAACAGGAATAATCAGCAAATAACAATGTTGTATGATAAATCAATATTGGAGAAAGGGAAAAAGAAAGAGAAAAGAGGAAAGAAGAGAAATAGAAAAGAGAGAAAAAAAAGAAGAGGGAGAGAAGTCTAAAAATTGTATATGAGAAGAATATACAAAAAGGAAGAAAAAGAACTAGCATATAGGAGTATGAGTAGAGAGATATGTTGTGAAAGGTAGCCAAAGAAGGTCAGATGTAATTGTTTGCGAAAGGGAGAGAGAGGAAACAGTAGCAATTCTGTGATCATCACAAATGAAATTCCACCATGTTAACAAAGAAATTTTAGAGTTGTCTTTCCAGGACGATAAAATGACTTTAAAGGCTAGTGCAATAAAAAGATCAAATAAAAAGGAGACAGAAGATAAGTCAACAACATCTGGTGAAGAGGAACCTAGAAAAACATTCTGTAATGATAATGTAAAATCACATTAAAAAATTGTCATGCAAATAGTCCAAACAGATTTCCAAAAGGATAAAACATTTAAACACTCATAAAGTTGATGTTTCAGTGTGCCCATATGATTCGAGCATGACCAACATAATGGAGAAGAGAGTGGTGAAAACTTAGAAATACAAACCGTGGTAATAACAGCTCTATTGTAAATAAAATGCAGAGATTGGGTTATTCGAGCAGAAACAGAAATTTTGAATAACTTAGACCACAATTTATCCCAAGTCGTAACAGAGAAAGAGACGGATAAATCAGTCTCCCATGCAACTTCACTAGGGGATTTGGATCTTTCAGTAATATTTGAGGACAACATTCTATATACAAGAGCAGCTTTAGGTCTGTGTGTTGGAAATAAGGGGTATAAGGGAGAGGTTGGGAGAAGGGAAGGTGGATGAACAGGAAGGTCAAACGAGGCTAAATGAGATTGTAAGGCAGTAGAAATTATGGTAAATTCATTGATACAAGAATCAGGCAATTAGTATTGTACTTGTAAGTCATGAAAAGGAATAACAGAATTTTGGTGAACTAATTGATGCACATAAATTATTCCTTTCTCCTTCCAGTATTTGTTATAAAAAGATTTACCTTTATATTTAAGAAATTTGTTATACCAAATAGGAGATGATAAAAAACATTAAAAAGGAGTGAAACCATCAGAAAATGTGTTATTTATTAGACTCTGGGAATATTTTAAAATAGGGTTATTGGAAATGAAAGTGCTGTTGGACATAAAAATTACATATTGAAAAGAAAAGTATTTTAACAACGAATGCTCAAAAATAATCCATTTGGGAATGGGGATATCAACGAAGTATAGGATAAAGCAAAGGATTGCTTAATCAAAAAGGCCAAGTGATATGCCTTGAAATTTGGGAAACGTACTCCACCCTCACCCTTGGGACGAATAGGTTTATTAAGAGCAATTCGAGGATGTTTCTTGTTCCACAAAAATTGTATACAAGCGGAGTTAATTTGAGAAAAGTAGGAGATGGGAATCCGTAGAGGCAACATGGATAATGTGTATAGAACATGAGGTACAATCATCATTTTAATAGTATCAAGCCTACCCCACCAGGAAAGAAATAAGGGGGACCAAGTGTGAAGAAGTGATTGGATTTTAATAAGTAATGCATGAAAGGTATATTTAATATTGGCAAGTAGATGAAGAAACAAAATAAACAGAAGAGGGACCCTGTATCTAAGGAATAACTACAAAAGGGGGGGAACAACCCGCCAGGGCGAGACCAGAAGGAAAAAACATGAAAGGGAACACCCTTTCATGTTTTTTCCTTCAAGTAGATGAAGAAAACCATATACCCAGATATTTAATTTTCGAAAGGACACCAGGCAAACTCAGTATCGTTAAACATAAATTGGTAGCATATGGAATTTAAGGGTAAAACCTTTGTTTTTGAAAGGTTTAGTTTATACCCAGAAATGCTGGAGTATAGTCGGACTTCATCCAAAAAATGCGAGAGAGAATCAGTGGGATTTGACATATAAATCAATATATATTCTGCATAAGCAGATAATTTAGTTTCTATAGAGTTATATTTAAAGCCAGTAATTTGCAAGTTATCACGAATACGCTCCAGGAAAGGTTCTAGGCATAGAACAAATAATAAAGGGGAAAGTGTACAACCTTGTCTTGTACCTCTAGATAGAGAAAAAAAAATGGAAAAATGATTGTTAACAAAAATACTAGCTCGAGGGCATGAAGATAATATTTTAATATAAGAAATAAAAGAAGGCCCAAAACCAAACCATTTGAGAGTTTCAAACATAAATTGCCAATTAATACGATCAAAGGCCTTTTAGGCATCCAAGGACAGGGCTGCAAGAAGAGATTTATAATTCTTGCTATATGAAATAATATTAGCAAACATTCTAGCATTATCTGTTGCTAATCTACCCTACACAAACCCGACTTGATCAGTTTTAACTAGTAAGAGGATAATAGTATTAAGTCAAGAAGCAAGAATTTTGGCAAAAATGTTACAGTCATAATTTATTAAAGAAATAGGGCGATAATTTTTACAATAGGAGTGGTCTTTATCTGGTTTAGGAATGATAATAATCAAGGCATCCATAAAAGAGCGGACGCCTTGGCATCTGCAATAAAAGAGTTAAAGTGCGCCAAAAGTTTGGGAACAAAAATAGAGGAAAAGGTGGTATAACATTCAACAGATAAACCGTCAGGTCCTGGAGCCTTTGATTTTTTTTAAAGATTTGATAGCATTCATTATCTCTTGGGATGTGGTCTCTCTCTCTAATGCAAGGAATTCATCAGGTAGGGAAGGTGGAGAAAGGAGACCTGAGAAAAAGGTATCTAAATTGTGATTCGTTGGAAATGTGTCATCAGAATAAAGAGATCTATAGTATTCATGGAAAACCCCAGCAATATCTTCGTCTGATGAGAGCATTTTTTGGTAGATTAATTGAGAATGGGACCAATATTTTTACGTTCAGATTTAATTTTAAAATAATTGGCTAACATCTTACCCGCTTTATTTTGACCTCCATGATATTTAGATTTAATTTTAAGCAGAATATTACAAGCTTCAGTTGTTGCCAATTTGTTGAGATCAGATTTTGTCTTAATTAATTCATGAAGGGTGGTAGGTGATGTAGATGTAAAGTACTTATGTTCTACTTCTTTAAGAAGTTGTAATTGATCTTCATATTTTTCCTCGTGACTTTCTTCTTTTTCAAGACATATGAAATGGTGAAGGCACGAAAAGATGCCTTGAAGGCATCCCAAGTATTAAGGACAGACGTGTCCAATGGGTTGTTAAAATTAAAAAGTTTGTCTATAAAGGTTGTAGCTTCTTTGATAAATACAGTATCTGATAATAAAAAAGTATTAAGTTTCCAAGGAGTAAATTGAGGGGAGGAAAGAGCAAGGTCTAATACTGCATGAACGGGAGCATGGTCAGAGATGAAAATAGAACCAATTTCCGAAGTTTGAATGGAGGGAAGAAGGGATTTGCTGACCAGAATATAATCAATTCTAGAGCAAGTATGATGTACATTAGAGAAAAAAGTATATTCAAGCAAATCAGGGTTACAAGTCTTCCAAACATCATACAATGAACGAGAGGCAATGGCAGATTGAAATTCTTTATGAGATTTATCTGGATTAAATTTGCATTTGGATAATCTATCAGAAAAGGGGTCCAACCATTGGTTAAAGTCACCAGCAATAATAATATTAGGACAATCTACTGAAGAAAGTAAAATTTTAATATCGTTCCAAAATTTATGATCTGGTTTGACAGGGCCATAAATATTAAGCAAAACTAAAGTTTTATTTTGTACAACAATCTTTGCCATTACCCATCGCCCATCAACATCATTTTGTGTAGACAATATTTGAACTGATAATGACTTTTGAAACAAAATAGCAACACCACCTTTCTTGCTAATTGCAGGAGAATAAAGAACTTGACCCACCCATTGCCTTTTCACCTTAAGTGACTCTGCCTCTGACCAATGGGTTTCTTGAAGAAAAGCTATCTGAGATTCAAGTTTGGATAGATGAGACAATACCTTTTGTCTTTTGACTGGATTCCCAAGACCACAAACATTCCACGTGACAATCTTACACTTAATGGAGGAATGGGAGGGTAGGACACGGATGGAGTTGATCACGTCAGGAATACAGCTACAGAGAGGAACACACCACATAAGAGATTTAAAATCGTAAAATGTTACACAAAGACACTTAATACCAACAAACAAGCAATAAGCCAAATACAATTCCCATTACAAAACAAATAGAAAAAATAAGAACAATGATGAACATATGAAAATACAGACCATGAACCAAAGAGACAGTTTTCATAACAGTAGAAAGAGAGAAGTCAAAAGAACAAAGGAAAAGGGGGGGAGAAAAGAAATGAGAAAAAGAGTTGAAAACAGAATGAGAATAAGGGAAAGAAACACAAACAGATCAAGGCAAAACAGCCAGATCTATAAGAAGAAAAGAAAGCAGTGAAAAGGGAGCATAGAGACGCAAGGCAAAGCGGATCTCAAAGATGAGAATTAAAGAGAAAATAAAAAGAGCGCTTCACACAGAAGGAGAAATACAGAGAGGAACAATAAAAAGCATTCATGTCAGAAAGAATTGAGGAACTCAAAACAAATGAGTCTAAAGAGGCAATCCGGAAGAGCTAGAAAAAAGAAAAGGAAAACAATAATTTAGAGTTTAGTATCCATTCCATTGGAAGAGAAGTTACGAAGAAAAAGTTTGAGTTTTTCCGGATCATCGAAGGAGCGTGAACGGCCATCATGGGTAATTTTGCAAAGGCATGGATGAAGTATACCATATTGAATATTGAGGTGTCTCATCTGAGGACGTAGGGCGAAGAATTCCTTACGACTTGCATTAGTTGCATTGGAGATGTCCTGTGAGATGAAGATATTATGGCCAGACCAAATAAGGCGGCGTTTGAGTTTAACAGCCTTCAATACAGTCATTAGTTCAGTAAACTCCAGAAAGAGCATGATAATGCCACATGGCCAAACGATGAGCTCTTTGTATATTTAGTTGAGTAGTGGAAGTCGGGAGACCAAGAAGCTCAGCAAGGCATTTCTGTAGGAACAGTACCATATTAGAACCTTCAACATTTTCTGGCAGACCATAAAGGCGTAGGTTGTTTCTACAATTTCGTTTTTCAAGATCCTCTGTGTGGATGTTCAGCTTATGAATTTCCTGCTCAAGTAAAGGAATCTTTGTAGCTATATCCTGAATGTTGCTAACACGTTGTTCCAAATCTTATACTTTGCCTTCCATGACGATCCACCTCTCCTCAATTTTTTTTAGTTTTTCATTTGTTGCAGTCATAAAAGGTTGTAAACCCCGAACTTCATCTAAGATAGAATCTAAGACTGGATTCTGAGAGGAGTGAATAGGAGACGGTGGGTCATTTTTGTGTCTTTTTGGTTTCATGCCTGTTACAGAGGGTCTGGCAGAGAGAGTATTGTGGGCCATTGTAATGAAGAAAAAAAGGAGACACCAAAAAAAAAAATAGTATATAAGATTCAAGAATCCAACGAAAATGGAATTGGAGGTAAGTACCAACTAGAGATGATCCTGAAAAAGCATCAACACAGCTCTTCAGAGAGAAACACAGATGATAAATGATTCTCCGGTAAAAAATATCATAAGGATAAGACAAGCACAAGAGTATCTAGGTGGCGTTCAAGAACGGCATAAATTTGCATTGAAACTATGGTTTTGCATTCGTAGTATAGCATATCAAAAACATCTCCAGCATCAGAAATAATGCCATACACCTAAGGAAAGGCAAAGCGATAAGAAAGTCAGTGCATACCCAAATCGTTGCACAGACCAGCCCAAAAAACTGTAGAACTCCGTGTAGTAAAAAGCCTTGCACAGGTGTAATCAGAGATAGGACCATAACCTATTGTCACATATGAGCAGCCAGCCAAAAGAGCTCCATATACGAGATGCCGGTATAATAAATCCGTGGAGGGCAATACTTAATAAGCCTTTCCCATGATGGTATTAAAAAAAAAAAAAGTCCTTAAACTATTGCGGAGAAAAATACATTCCTTCGATAAGGGTCAGCCTGAACCGGTTCTCTCCAAGTGAACAACAGCTTGAAAGTAAAACATCACTTTTAACCTAGAAAGCCTTCTCGAGCTACCAGGCAGAAAGCAAAATGGAGTCTGTCTCGCTTAAGGCCTACGGAGCCCATAATATACATAGCTCCATGAGAAACAGATCGGCATGTTAGCAAATGAGTAAATCATGACTAATACTTATATATCTAACCCCTCACTTAAATTCATAAGCCTTACTCTAAGGGAAATGGCACGAAAATGCCCTTATATCTGTAAGACAGGGCCCCTGTCTATCGGCCTAATCCCTATGCTATGAGGGTGATAGGCTGGAGTCACTCTCCATCATTTTCCTTCTCCAGAGAGCTGGCAAAAAGACAGCCATAACATACATGCAGGGCTACAACTACAAAAAAACAACTTGACGACATACTTAATTGTGGGAATGAATAACTAGAGGGTCTGCAATTATTGCCTCTTACTGCTGTGCACATCATTCATTAAGACGTTAACAAGGTACAAGCATCAGCTGTAGCTGTATATTTATCATTTTCACTTCAAATTTCAAAGCAGACAAGGTTGGGTAGGCATTCTACAACTGGTGGATGTTTAGTGCCAAACATCCTCAAACTATTTGATAATTGAGTTTAGGTCACAATACGTACTAGTAAAGGAAGAAGCTAGATTTCTTTGGAGGTTGTGGTGGTGGGCTTTGGCTAGACAGCATCAAAGAGCAAGAGCTACAAGAGAACAATGCAAAATTAGCAAAACAACCTTGTCAATGTCCTTCAAAATTCCCTTTTGTCAACAACATTTCCAAAACTTTTCTTGGGAGTGTGCCCAACCCACAGTGTCAGTAAAGTTCTGACCAATGTACTGCCCCGGATTGCTTTAAATGTATACTATTCCCTTTTCTGAGACTCGCCACCTTGAAGTGTTCGAGGGGGTTGCATGTCTCAGTGTCCTGGAGAGCTATGCTGGTAGGAGCTTAGTCTCCTGGCAGAGTCGCCAAAGTCGAACAGGTCAAAGGCGTGATCCACTGGTCCTCCAATTTGGGGGCTGGGAACATGGCTAACAACCTTGGTATATAATATAATATAATATATAGTATTTGTTACTGAAACATCAGCAAGAACCACTAAATCTTCTGGGTATGAGGGTTGTCCAGGGTCACTGCATGAGACATGCATTATTGACAATAGTCATAGCTGCAAGGAAACGACTGACAGGATGACAGAAGGCCTGAGTGTCAAGTGCAATTGAAGAAGTGGATTCAGAAAGGTAAGGCCTATGTATGACACAGGAAAGCTGGCTCAAGTTACATGTGAGATGATGCGCTACAATGTATACATCCTGGGGTCCGGGAAAGTAGCTGACAGAATGAAAACCACCACAGGAGAGAAACTACTATAGTTCGAAAGGGATGATAACCTACATTACTAAGGAGTAGTCATCATCATGAACAAGGAGACAAAGAAATGCCTAAATGAGTGGAAGCCAGTCAACAGTAAACTCATGACAGCCAGGTTAAAAGGGAGACACATTAACACCACCATTATCCAGTGATATGCTCCAACAAATGACACAGTGGAGTTGGGAAACTGGGCTTGAGTCTCTGCAATGCGGCTGAACATCCTGTGATTCTAGGAAAATCACTTAATCTCCCCGTGCCTAACAAACATGTTTTCTCATGTAATGCAACTGGCGCTATGTAAAGTGCTCTGATACCCGATTTGGGTCAAGTTTGCACTAAATAAAACTCTGTAAAACAAAAAAAATAAAAAAACTCAAAGACATATTCTACCAGTACATGCAAGCTGAGCATGAAGCTGTGCCAAACTACGACCAGAAGTGATGGGAGGCTTGAATGCTAAAGTGGGAAATTACAAAACGAACCATGACAGAGCCATAGGAAGGGAGGGTTGTGGAACAACAAACAAAGAAAGACTGATTGAATTTTGCGCCACAAATAATCTAGTAATAGGAGGGAGGGAAACATTCTTTTTCTCGCAGTCTTAACAATGACCTGCTTTTGCAATGAAGTCGCTACCCCAACGGCGATGCTACCACGAGTTACTTTAACCTGCAAGTTGTAACCACTTGCTGTAGGGGGCGCGTTGTTGGACTGGTGTTTGACTGGTGTTGGATTTTGAAGTCCAATACCTTACCAATTGCTGCGTAGGTTGGAATAGTATAATTTACTCATCCAACTCCAAAGTCCAGCACTCCCTAAAGCAAGTCATTGTATCGACTTGCGTGGTAAAGTAACACATGGTAAAGTCACATTTGGGGTATTGACTGCATTGTAAAGGCATGAGGGGTAAATGCATGTGGGGCCACCACTCTGATTCACAAACTAACTTGGTGCTCACCCAATGTCAGCAACAGAAACCAGATTGACCATTTGATGATATGTGGCACCTGGAGATGCTCACTGCAAGATTTCAGCAAACAGAGCAATTGGTGGACAGAATGCAGAACAATGTCATACATTCACCCCTGTACAGAGATCTGGCCCTGAATCCATCGTTTTTTTGCTCCCCATGCCTTTCCAGTTTGAACCCAGCCATATGCAAATCAGTCTTGTCCCTGTGCCCAATGGGAACAGTCCAGCCTAAACTGCCAGGTCAGGCCCTCCCTGGCCAGGAAATAAGCATCATAGGACAGGTTTCAGGGTTTCATCCCTCATCAGCCAGGATAGCTTGACTCCAGTGGCATGGACAGCACAGGACCCACATCGGGGAATACCCGTCCCACTCGAGGTAACAAATGCAAAAAGAACAATTAATGAATGAATGCAGAACAATGTCATACATTCACCCCAGTACACATATCCGGGCCTAAATCCATTGTTGTTTTGCTCCTCATGCCATGGTGATGCTCCGAAACCAGTCCCAGGATGCTTGTTTCCCGTCCAGGTAGGACCTGGCTTTGCGGTAAGGGCTGGACTAATCCCATGAGGCACAGGGTCAAGACTGATTTGCATATGGCTAGGTCCAAACTGTGGTGGCGTGGTGAGCAAAAGAACAATGGATTAAATCCAGATCTGTGTGACTGGGGGTGAACGTCTGCATTGTTCATTATTCCATCCATTGTTTATTCTTTTTACCACTGCAAGATTTCAGCATGAGAATGGGAGTCGATGTCGGCAGTGATCACCATCTAGTGACCACTCTTTTGAAGCTGAAGCTCAGAAAATCAGTGCGCGAAACATCATGAGAACAGTACTTTATCTGGTAAAATTAAAAGACCCCAAGATTGGGAAGGCATTCCTCTTACAAATCAGAAAGAGGTTCCAGCTCCTTACAGAGTCAAGTCAAGTCAGTTAATTTATATAGCGCGCTACATACCCAGAGGGTCTCAAGGCGCTTGAGGAAGGGTGGGGAATTACTTGTCGAATATCCAGGTTTTAAGTTGCTTTCTGAATGATAGGTGGTTCTGAGTGAGGCGAAGGTGAGTGGGAAGTGAGTTCCAGGTTTTAGCCGCCAGGTAGGAGAAGGATCTTCCTCCCATGGTTGTTTTGTTGATGCGGGGTACAGCAGCAAGGGCTTGGTTGGAAGAACGTAGCTGGCGGGAGGGGGTGTAGAAGGAAAGTCGTGTGTTGAGGCATTCGGGTCCAAGTTCGTAAAGTGCTTTGTGTGCGTGGGTTAGGAGGCGGAATGTTATCCTCTTATTGACGGGAAGCCAGTGGAGGTTTTTCAGGTGATCAGAAATGTGGTCTTTACGTGGGATGTCTAGTATGAGTCTGGCTGATGCGTTCTGGATGCGTTGGAGTTTTTTCTGGAGTTTTGCGGTGGTTCCGGCGTATAGGGTGTTTCCGTAGTCCAGGCGGCTTGTAACCAGTGCGTGGGTGACCGTTTTTCTAGTTTCAGTGGGGATCCAGCGAAAAGTTTTTTTGAGCATGCGAAGAATGTTGAAACAAGAGGATGAAACGGCGTTGACTTGTCTGGTCATCGAGAGTGAGGAGTCCAGGATGACGCCCAGGTTACGTGCGTGGTCCGTCGGGATGGGTGCTTTTCCAAGGGCCTCTGGCCACCAAGAGTCGTCCCAGGCGGAGGGGGAGGTACCTAGGATAAGGACTTCTGTTGTGTCTGAGTTCAGTTTCAGACGGCTGTGTTTCATCCACTCAGCTACTTCTTTCATTCCTTCTTGTAGGTTGGTTTTGGCGGTGTTAGGGTCTTTGGTGAGTGAGAGGATCAGTTGAGTGTCATCAGCGTAGGAGATGATGTTGAGGTTGTGTTGGCGTGCGATGGCCGCGAGGGGGCTCATGTATACGTTGAAGAGGGTGGGGCTGAGTGAAGATCCTTGTGGCACGCCACAAATGACTTCAGTGGCCTCTGACTTGAATGGTGGGAGGCGGACTCTCTGAGTTCTGCCGGCAAGGAACGAGGTGATCCATTCCAGTGCTTTTCCTTGGATTCCGATGTTTCTGAGGCGTTGTAGCAGGGTGCTATGACAGACTGTGTCGAAGGCTGCGGAGAGGTCGAGGAGGATGAGGGCGACTGTGTCTCCATTGTCCAGTAGAGTTCGAATGTCGTCTGTTGCTGCGATGAGGGCGGTCTCAGTGCTGTGTTTGGCTCGGAAGCTGGACTGTGAGGAGTCGAGGGATTTGTTGGTTTCGAGGAAGGCGGCGAGCTGGTTGTTGACAGCTTTCTCGATGACTTTGGCCGGGAATGGAAGGAGCGAGATGGGGCTGTAGTTTTTGAGTTCGGTGGGGTCAGCTGTGGGTTTTTTCAGAAGGGCGCTGAGTTTGGCGTGTTTCCAGCTTTCTGGGAAGGTGGCGGAGTTGAGGGAGCAGTTGATGACGTCTCGGAGGTGTGGTGCTATGATGAAGTCCGCTTTGTTGAAGATGTGGTGAGGGCAAGGGACTGTGGGGGATCCTGAGTGGATGGAGTTCATCAGGCGGATGGTTTCCTCGGTGGAGATTGGGTTCCAGTCAGTAAGGATGTTCAGGGGGGGTGAGGGTACGGTAGAGGGTTGGGTGGGTTGGTCTCCCGGTTGGTTGTTGAAGCTGTTGTGGATGTCTGCGATTTTGTCATGGAAGAACGAAGCTAGGGAGTCGCAGAGGGTTTGAGAGGGAGTGATGTCGTTGGAGTTGGCAGCAGGGTTGGTAAATTCTTTGATTATGTTGAATAGTTCCTTGCTGTTGTGGGCGTTGTTGTCTAATCGGTCTTTGAATGCGGCTTTCTTGGCAGTCCGGATCAGTTGGTGGTGTGTGCGTGTGGCGTTTTTGAAGGCGTCCCTGGTGCTGGTGTTTGGGTCTTTTTTCCAGGCCTTCTCAAGGGAGCGACAGAGTTTCTTGGATTTCTTAAGATCATCGTTGAACCAGGGGGCGTTTTTGCTGGCTAGTTTGATTTGGCGTTTTTTCAAAGGTGCTAGGTTGTCGGCGCTGTTGGTTAGCCATTGAGTGAGGTTAATGGCTGCTTGGTTGGGGTTCGAGGAGTGTGCAGGGGGGTTTTGAAGAAGCGATGAGGAGATCTGGTCGATGGTGACATTGTTCCAGTTTCTTCGCAGAGTAGGTTGAGGATGGTTGTGGGTTGTGGTCTTTTTGTAGACAAAGTGAACGCAGCTGTGGTCCGTCCAATGGAGAACTGTGGTGTGGCTGAAGGAGATATGTTTGCTGGAGGTGAAGATAGGGTCGAGTGTGTGACCTGCGTGGTGAGTGGGGGTATTGACAAGTTGTTTGAGTCCGAGGTTGGCGAGATTGTCCAGAAGGGTGGTGGTGTTGCTGTCGTAGCTCTTTTCCAGGTGGAAATTGAGGTCTCCCAATAGAATGTATTCCTCGGAGGGGAGGGCGTGTGGGGTGATAAAGTCAGTGATGTCTTCACTGAATTGTGCACGGGGTCCTGGTGGCCTGTAGAGGAGTGTGCCTCTGAGTGTGGTCTTGGGGTCGGTGTGGATCTGGAAGTGAAGGTGCTCTACGCTAGCGAGGTTGACGTCTGAGCTGGTTGAGATGCGGATGGAATTCTTGTGGACGATAGCGATGCCTCCTCCTGTATGGTGGGTGCGGTCTTTTCGGATGATCTTGTAGCCTTCCGGGATGGCAATGGTGATGTCTGGGGCCGAGGAGGCGTTCATCCATGTTTCTGTTAGGAAGGCGACGTCCGGAGAGATGGTGACTAGTAGATTCCAAAGGTCGATGGCATGTCTGAGGACCGATCGGGTGTTGAGCAGGATGCATTTTAGGTGGTTGGTGTCAGGTCTCTGTTTGGTGTTGGTGGATGAGGAGTTGGTCTTGGTGCCGTCATACTTGCAGGAGTTGCAAGTGAAGGGTCCATGGGTTTGTCCAGGAGCGGCTTGGGCGCAGTTAGGGTGTCGGCTGGGGTTTAGGGCTAAGAGGGTGGAGGCGTCGTATGTGATGCGGGTGGGGTGGGTGGTACGAGGGCCAGGGGGTCTGGCGCTTGGCGCGGTCGAGGCTCGGACGGGCGTAGACGGGCTTACCTTTTGCGCACCTTCGGCGCGCATGGGGCGCGATCGCTGCGCGTGAATGCTGCTCGTACTGAATCGGTCATATATGGATAGTGGAGGGGGAGGGGCGAGGGCGGAGCAGCTGGGAGGCGGGAGGCGGGGTGGATATCCGGGGAGGGAAGGCTTTACAACAACAACAACAAGAGACTAAACAAGATGGCAGTCGGCCAAATCCAATGCAGAGATGGGGGCACAAAGTATAAATGACACGCACAGACTGATCAACAAATTCGGGCACAGACAGTCAAATAAATGAAAGGCAAGGCAAAGCAGACAGAGCTCAGCGTTACAGCACGTTATGGAGGCTAGCGCTGTGTGATTATGCTAATTGGTGCAAGTGGCATAAGCGCTACGCTGCGAGACAGACTGTGCAACTATTGAGGAGTTGGAGCGCTATGGGGATGAATAGTTAAATATTGAAATCGGGCGCTATGGGAGTAAGTGGTTGAGATCTGGTGCAGCTCAGATCTAATCAAGGCAGGGAATGATAAATAATTAAAATCGGCCGTTATGCAATTCTAGAGTTGCGGTCGGGCGCTGTGGGAGTTGATAATGCAATCGAGTGAAGCTCAGGGCAGGTTACAATACTGCACTTAGGTCGGGGCGGCAGCTTCAGGTGGAGCGACCGCGTCTGACGAGTCACAGAAGAGAAGACCCAGGCAGCTGCAGACATAGTCAACAAGAAACATGAACGTGTCTTGTCAATATATGTGGAGAGCAGTGAAGCATGCCTGGCGATGAAGAGACACAGAGGAGAAAAAAAATTGATAAAACCAGACACATGGCAGAGGGCAACAAGAAGGAAACTCAATGGAGGTCAAATCTGAAAGGCTGCTAAAGAAGTACAAGCAATAATACATAGAAGCAAACAGAGCAGTCAAAAAATAAAAAGAGCAGACAAGAAGGTGTGTATGGATAACCTTGCCATCCAAGCAGGATAGGAGAACTTGGGAAGGTCTTCAAGATCACGAAGATAGTCAGTGGTAAATCTTGTGCAAAACATTCAAGAAGAAGAGACAGACTTGGATGTGAATACCGCCCCAACACAGAAGATAGAAATCCTTACTGCCATCCAGTCTCTCAAGTACAAAAAAGACAACCTGAATGGAGAAGTGTTCAAGGCGGATACACGAAACATCAGCCAAGATCCTCCAACCACCGTTTATATCAATTTAGTAGGGAAAGAAAGTACCGGATGACTGGAACCAAGGCTTCATTAACAATATTCCAAAGAAGGGGGCATTAACCAACTGTAACAATTGGTGTGTAATATCCCTTCTGACAATCCTATGAATAATACTGGCAAAAACCATTATACAGGGCATTTCTGATACTGTTGAAAAGCAGTTAAGAAAAGAACAGGTTGGGTTCCGCAAGAACCAAGGTAAGAGTGTGTGTTTATTAGATCTTTACTGTACTCAACTTCATAGATAAGTGCATAGATTGGAAGAAACAACTATATATGAACGTTATTGGTTTTGGGAAATCCTTTGACAGTATCCACAGTGACAGTATTTGCTGTTTACTAAGAGCCTATAGCAAACTGCATCATCTACCCTTCTTATCAAGAGATTCTATTATAATTTTACCTGCAAGGTGGAAGACAGTGAGTATAGCTTTGAAGTCAAGATTGATGTGAGACCGGGACGCGTGATGTCAGCATTGCTCTTTAACCTAGTCATTGACTAGGTGATGCAACGCACAACTGAAGACCAAGCCAGAGACATCAGATGGACCTGATTCTCTGCATAGGAGGACTTTGACTATGCTATGACCTAGCTTTGCTCTCACACACACATAAGCAGATGGAGAAAAGGCATCTCTTTTCAGCATCTATGCACAGCAAGTAGGCCTGAAGATCAACAAGAATAAATCAGAAGTCATTCCATTCAACATCCCAAATTCCTCACCAGTCAAGGTGAATGGAGAGGACCCAGCAAGGACTGAAGAGTTCACCTACCTAGGCAGTACTATCAGACATGATGGAGGGTCAGGGAGTGATATCAACAGCAGACTGAACAAGGCTAGGAATGCCTCCAGGCTGCTGAGCAACATGTGGAGGTTATCTCAGTACAGTACAGCTAAGGCTTTACCAGAACTGCATTCTGTCTATACTCTTGCATGGATCAGAATGCTGGTGGATGATAAAGAGCGACATTACCAAACTGTCAGTCTTGCTCACTAGTAACCCGATAAGAAACTTCTGCATTTTCTGGTTGCAAACCATCTCCAACCAGGAACTACTCACCAGATCCAAGCAAGAGAGCATGGACAGCATCATTCTGAGAAAAAGATAGAGATGGATAGGCTGATAAAAACTGTTGAAAGAACGGTCACAGCTAGATACTGTGTGTTGACATGACAAGGATCAATCGATCTTATCTTAAATGTACATGGTAAGGAAATGCCTATTTTTGCATGAACACCCCCACAATTTTGGATTGATACTGCTGTTTTTCTGAATCTGAGAGTCCACGTAGGCTGCTAGCCAGACCTCAGTGCCAAGTGTATATTGAATTGACTAATGACTACTACCAATTGGCATAAGCTGGTTTACTTATAAGTCCTTAGCATAGGGTATATTGTGCACAGGGAACGTAAGCCAGAGTGTCCACCCAGGTCTACAGCACTGGTTGTGCCACCCTGTGTGTGAAAAAGTACAAAAGGACTCTCATTCTGCCACTGCAGCCTGGAAGAGCAGTTTTAAAACTGCTGGTCCAAACTTTGCCATTTAAGCCAAAGGCAAAGCCACTTCTTCCCTTAACAATGTATGTAAGTCCCCCATAGGAAAGGCCTACTGAGCCCTGAGGTAGGAAGCTGTAGATTAGTAAGTAGGACATATATGTTTAATATGCTTAACAGTAAAACGTCCAAATTGTCGCTTTTGCTGTGGAAGAGTTAGTAGCCCCATTGGCTAACACAGAGTTACTGGCTGACCGTTTCGCCTGGCTAACTTCTGAATGGGCCAACTAAAATGGGTACTTAGAGGTATCATAATAACCGTGGCATTAAACCCAACTTGATGCCCAAGTTGAATTTAATGTCACTTTTATGGAAAAGCAACTTTGAGAAAGTTGCCACTCTGTAGCCCTTTCTGTACAGTGGCCACACATGGTAACTGGCCACCAGACAATCTTCTGTCATCCTGGGGAGTAGTGTAACTGACTCCCAGGCTCAGGAACAATAAAAGCCTGCTACTGGGTTACCTCCCCCTTGCAGGAAGCAACTCAGAGTGTTGACCCAAAAGGCAAGCTTCAAAGGCCAAGCCACCTTCGGTGGGCAAATGGCAATCGCACTCCTGAAGGGTTGCCTCTTTGTTCAGGTAGGCAGACTGGCGGCGGAAACAGAGAGGGGAGACAAGTTCCTGGGGCCTTGCAGTGTCCTCCTGTGGTTGTTTGGGCACCAAAAGAAGGTTTGGGAACTTTTGAACACTTTTATTCCAGAGCTTCAGCGGGACCCACCAGAAAAAGTATCTGATCAGCAGTTCCACGACATCGGATTGGATTTCAGCTTTGTACTGCTTAGAGCTCCCAGCAAATCTGAGAAAACAACTAAGTCCCATTTTGTGTTGGGACTGGAGCGAAGTGGGCACATGCCACAAGTACACGCATCATCTGCTTAGAGGTATATAATGTGGTGTACACCATGTGCCTGTATCCCCCATTGTTGCCCTTGCAGCCACAAACTGCCGACCAAAGATTTCATGGCCAGGGCAAAGATCTAAAGTGACAGAAGGCACGCCTGCTTGGTACCCTCTGGATATCAAAGTTATCTGAGATCATCAGACCTGTGCGCACACACGCTTTCGGGTTTTTATACAATGTGTGGATCTAGCTGAGGTAATTTGGTCCCATACCCCCAGAGAAGCCAGTAAGTAGTCCCACTGTAGGGTATCAAATGCTTTCTCAATATCCGGGCGCCAGCTTGGATAATCTCTACCATGTGCAGCAGCCTATGAATATTCAGGAAGGTACTGCGTGCAGGTATAAATCCAATGACGGGAAATAACCTGTTGGCTAACACCTTCTCCAGTACCATATAATCGAGGTTTAAGAGAGATAATTCAAGAGAGATAGTGGGTGGTAAGAACTAAATTGTATGTGGTCACAACCTGGTGTGACCACAGTCAACACCTTCCGAAGAGACTGCGGCAGCTGTCCCAGTCGCCTGGTCTCATATACGACCTCTTTGAGTTTTTTAGCGAGTTGGTAAATACTCAGGCTGCCATTAATGCAGCTTTTTGGGGCTATTACACTGCTTAATGCTTATGGCATAATATTAAATTTGTGGCTCATCCATTCCCGGAGTTTTATTTCAGGCAAGTTAAGCTATGACAGTCTGAATCTCCTCCAGTTGGAGGGATGCCTCCAAGTCAGCCCGTTGCAGTGGTGTCAGTCGGGCAGTGATAGATCTCATAAGCATCCTTGTAATCGAGTATGGGAGAGAGCATTCACAGCCATATAGAGGAGATAATACTCCAGAAAAGCTGCATTAATGGCAGCCTGAGTATTTACCACTGTGCCATTGGCCAGTTGAATGACCACTATCAGTGGGCGGTGTCGATCTTCTCTCACTAGCCAGGCCAACAGTTTGGATTTCCATAAAAGGGGGATCTAACAGGGCCTCGATTTGGAGCCTCCAGGTGGTATCCTGGGTCACGGTCACCTCTATTTAAGTGTTGCCAACAATTGGAAGTGGTCAGAAACTGTGGGCACCAGGTACTCCGTCCTTGCAATTTGCCCACCCAGTGAGTCGCTACAGTGAAAAGGTTCAGCCTAGTATGAATGGCATGGTCCGAGGATTAAAATGAAAACTTGCTATCAGTAGGATGCCCCAAACTCCACACATCATGCAAGTGCATGCATGACTCTTGAAAGTGTTGTGATGTGCAAACACACGAAGCCCTGCAGTGGGTGGGACAGAACAGTCTCTGTTCACATCTAGTACACAGGAATGTGACACTACACAATGCATGAGTTCCAATGCGTGTCATTACAACGCACTTTTTACATCGCAAAATCCATTACAATGCATGTTGTTACAACGCATGTCGTTACAACACGTAATCCATTACAACAAAATTACTATTCTAACTCCGCTGGGGCGTTACTTTGGGGAATGCGTTGTAATGGATTATGCAATGTAATGACATGCGTTGTAATGGTTTTTGAGACCCTTTAGCGCCTTGAGACCCTTACGGGTGAGTAGTCGCGCTTTAACAAACTCCTGATTGATTGATTGATTGAGATGTAAAAAATGTGTTGTAATGACACGCATTGTAATGCGTGCGTTGTAAACTATGTTTTCCAGTACACAGCTATACTCACCACCCCATATTCAGGCGGCTGTGGATCTTGGAGCAGCGCCTGAGTTAGAGTGTCGAAGAAGGCTGACTGATTAAAGTTGGGGCAGAAATGCCCACCAGCTAAGTGGTCCTCCAAAATCACAAATCTGCCCTTTTTGTCAATCCTATGAAACTCTGTAATGAACGGAACAACTGGAGCTACCCAGACCAAACCCCCTTGCATAGGCCGAGGATATCAATCCATCAATCACTTGTGAAGCGCGCGCTACTTACCGGCGAGGGTCTCAAGGCGCTGAAGGGAGGGGGTGTTGCTACTGCTCGAAGAGCCAGGTCTTGAGGAGTCTTTTGAAGGTGAGCAGGTCTTGGGTTTGCCACAGGTGGGTAGGGAGGGTTTTCCAGGTCTTGGCGCGAGGAAGGAGAAGGATCTGCCACCGGAGGTCATTTGTTGGATGCAGGGGACGAAGGTGAGGGCGAGGCTTGTGGAGCTGAGCTGGCAGGTGGGGGTGTAGAAGCTGAGTCTGCTGTTCAGGTAGCCTGGTCCGGTGTTGTGGAGTGCTTTGTGTGCGTGGGTGAGGAGCTTGAAGGTGATCCTCTTGTTGATGGGGAGTCAGGGTAGATCTCTCAGGTGGGGGGTGATGTGGCTGCGATGGGGGATGTTGAGGATCAGTCGGTCGGACGCGTTTTGGATGCGTTGCAGTCGTTGTAGGGGTTTGGAAGGGACTCCTGCATAGAGTGCGTTGCCATAGTCTAGCCTGCTGCCGACGAGGGCTTGGGCCACCGTTCTTCATGTTTCGGTCGGGATCCACTTGTAGATCCTGCGGAGCATGCGGAGGGTGTTGTAGCAGAAGGAGGAGACGGCGTTGACCTGCTTGGACATGGAGAGGGAGGAGTCGAGGATGAATCCTAGGTTGCGTGCGTGGTCCGTAGGTGTCGGTGCTGCTCCCAGTGTGGTCGGCCACCAGGAGTCGTTCAGGGCAGAAGGGGTGGGGCTGAGGATAAGAACCTCTGTCTTGTCCAAGTTCAGTTTTAGACGGCTGCTCCACATCCACTCGGCCACGGCCTTCATTCCCTTGTGGAGGTTGGTTTTGGCGGTGTGTGGGTCCTTGGTGAGGGAGAGGATGAGCTGGGTGTCGTCGGCGTAGGAGATGATGTTGAGGTCGTGCTGGCGGGCTACTTGTGCGAGGGGGGCCATGTAGACGTTGAACAGGGTCGGGCTGAGGGATGATCCCTGAGGTACACCGCAGTTGATGTCCGTGGCTTCGGATTGAAAGGGTGGGAGGCGGATTCTCTGTGTTCTGCCGGAGAGGAAGGACGTGGTCCAGTCCAAGGCCTTCTCCTGGATTCCGGCTTCTTGGAGGCGTGTCTTTAGTGTGCAGTGGCAGACCATGTCGAAGGCGGCTGTCAGGTCCAGGAGGATGAGGGCTGATGTTTCGCCATTGTCTAGTTGGCGCCTGATGTCGTCTGTGGCGGCAATGAGGGCTGTCTCTGTGCTGTGATTTTGTCTGAATCCGGACTGGGACGGGTCTAAGATGTTGTTGTCCTCGAGGTGGCGGGCCAGTTGCGTGTTGATGATTGTCTCGATGACCTTTGCCGGGAAAGGGAGCAGGGAGATGGGCCGGAGGTTCTTGAGGTCCTTGGGGTCCGACTTGGGCTTCTTGAGGAGGGCGTTGATTTCGGCGTGCTTCCAGCTTTCCGGGAATGTGGCTGTCTCGAAGGAGATGTTGATAACCTTCCGTAGTTGGGGTGCGATGGTTGCGTCTGCTTTGTTAAATATGTGGTGTGGGCATGGGTCTGATGGCGATCCTGAATGGATGGAGTTCATGACCGTACGTGTCTCGTTGACGTTGGACCAGGAGGTCAGGTGGTTGGTGCCGGTGGTGTTTGCGGGGTGGAGTCTGCCGTAGTCGGGGCGGTCGTGGTCTTGAAGCTGTTGTGGATGTCAGCGATCTTGATGTGGAAGAAGGTGGCCAGTGAGTCGCACAGATCTTGTGAGGGCAGGATGTCGTTGATGTTGGTGCTGGGGTTGGAGAGTTCCTTCACTAGGCTGAAAATTCTGCCGTAGTCGGGGCGGTCGTGGTCTTGAAGCTGTTGTGGGTGTCAGTGATTTTGCTGTGGAAGAAGGTGGCCAGAGAGTCGCACAGATCTTTTGAGGGCGGGATGTCGTTGATGTTGGTGCTGGGGTTGGAGAGTTCCTTCACTCTTCGCTGAAGAGCTCTTTGCTGTCGTGTGCGTTGCTGTCCAGGCGGGCTTTGAAGGAAGATCTCATGGTTGTTCTGATGAGGTGGTGATGATGTCTGCGGGTGGCGTCCTTGTGGGCTGCGTGGCTGTCTGGTGTACGTTTGTGGAGCCATATCTTCTCCAGTTTCTGGCATGTGCGTTTGGAGGTCTGGAGCTCTTCGGTGAACCAGGTGGCTTTCTTGCTGTTGTGGCTGATGGGGGGTTTCTTGAGCGGGGCGGTAGGGTCGGTGGGTGGGTTCTGGGCAAGGTTGGAGGTCAGCTGGTCTTCGGTGACTTTGCTCCAGCAGCAGCGGGGCAGCGGTTGGGTTCAGTGGTGCGTGGTTGGTTTCTTGAAGGTGTAATGGATGCAGCGGTGGTCGGTCCAGTGGAGTCCGGTGGTGTGGTTGAAGGTGACGTGGGTGCTTGTGGAGAAGACGGGGTCAAGTGTGTGCCCTGCGGCGTGGGTGGATGTGGTGATGAGTTGTCGGAGACCGTGGTTGGCGAGGTTGTCGATCAGGGTGGCAGAGTTGGCATCGTTGTTGTTCTCGAGGTGGAAGTTCAGGTCCCCGAGGAGGACGTAGTCCATGGAGGTGAGTGCGTGGGTGCTGGCGAGGTCGGCGATGGAGTCGCTGAACTGAGCCCGGGGACCGGGGGTCTGTAGACGAGTGTTCCTCTGAGGGTGGTGTTGGGGTCGGTGTGGATCCGTAAGTGCAGGTGTTCGGCGGTGTTGAGGGTGTCGTCTGCGTGGATGTGGACCTGGAGGGTGGATTTGTGGACGATAGCTACGCCACCTCCAATTCCGTTGGTGCAATCCCTGCAGGTGATTTTGTAGACGTCCGGGATGGCTATAGTGATGTCGGGTGCCGTGGAGTCGTTCTACCAGGTCTCGGTCAGGAAGGCAACGTCTGGGGCAGAGGTGTCGAGTAGGTCCCAGAGCTCGACGGCATCTTTGCGTGCGGATATGGTGTTGAGGAGTATGCAGCGAAGGTGGTTGGGTCCAGTCCTTGGGGGTTTGGTGATTCTGTCGCAGGTGAAGTTGCATATGCAGCAGGAGAAAGGTCCATGGGTGCGTTTCAGGGCGGACTGGAAGCAGAGGTGGTCTCGGGCTGCGTTGAGTGCGAGGAGAGTGCTGGCGTTGTATCGGAGTCTGGTGTTGTGGTGGACGCAGGGTCCAGGGGTTCTGGCGCTGGGCGCGGTCCAGGCGCGGATGGGCGCGGACGGGCTTGCCTCTGGCAGGCCGGCGGTGCAGCCGCTGCGCGCAGCCGCACAGCAGCCGTCATTTAAGGCGGGGAGGGAGAGAGGAGCAGCTGGGAGGCGAGAGCTGGGCGGTGAAGGGGCGGGGCTGCAGGTGGCAGCGGCGGGAATCGGGTGAGGGTACAGAAGGAAAAAGGGGGAGAGGGGGAAATGGGCAGGACGCAAAGAATAATGGCAAGTAGACTTACAATACAAATGAGAAATGGCACACAGCAGTGGAAAATAAATAGGCAGCAGATAGTAATACGAAAACAGTAGCAAAGCAGGATAGAACTCACATCAGCGGCAGCGAGGGGGAAGGCACTGGCACAAAGGTGGAGTTGTGTGGCAGGAGGGGAGCGACCTGGCCTGCAGGCAGGGTCAGGTGTCGCTCTCACTGCCGTGCGGTGGCTGCCATTTAAGGCAGGGAGGAGCAGCTGGGAGGTGGGAGCGGGGGTTCCATATGACTGACCTCTCCACTCATACACTTTGTTCACCTTCCCTTGTGTGAGATGTGTCTCTTGTAGGATCGCGATATATGTGTGGTGACGATTAAGATAGGTGTGTAACTTAAACCATTTAGTAGGGCTAGCCATGCCTGCACATTCCATGTCAATAACTTATATTGTGGGACAGTGTCATGTTTTGGAGTGTCCATGGATTACCTTGTATGCAAGAATCAATACCGCTTCGTCACATCACCTCCACATGACCACGGTAAGGAGATTGTCCTACAGTAGCCCATTGTGCATTAGTGACCCATGTCTGCCAACACCCTTGCACCAGAATGTTGTGTATGACTCCATATACAACATAAAAATAAGAGAGAAAAAACATAACACACTCAACCCCTCCCAGGTCAGTAATATCTTGTGCCCACAGCCATCATTACTCAAACAAGTACCAACATAAATGACAGAACAAATAACCATAAAAGAGACCAAGTCCATATCAGAAACCTACATTTATCTCTATTGTTATAAATTGGAGTCAGTTTTTTATTGTGTTGTATTTTTGACGTTTTAACTGTTTTGGCAATTCTAAACATTTTACACATTTTCACTAAGTTAAGCCTGTCTGCTCTGTGCCATAGCTACCAGGGGTTGAGCTCATGTTTAAATTATTGAAACATCTGACTGGGCCAAATAGATCAGTGACTTTATTTCTTGTGGTGAACTATCAGTCACCCCAACTAATAATTCACTTTCTTACGAAAATGGTCTGATTGCTTGTCGATCTCACTTGTTGATGCTCTTATCCTACTGAAAATTAATAAACATATTTCCCCAAAAATATTACTGCTGGCCAGTTGCATATATGTTTCTTTTTCTAAAAAAAATCCAGATTAAGTTGCCTCGCATGTGCATGTTTTCATTTGCCTTTTATCTTTTATCAATATAAAACATATACTATAAAAATGTCCATCCGGGGAAGCTGCAAATGTTCAGTGATATTCTACTGTGTAGGGCTATAAAATAGAATCCCACTACAGAGAAGCAATAGTTACCAGTCTTTGGTAAAGTCATGGATATTGTGTGCACTATGTGGCCAGGCTACCACTCTGAACTTTTATCACACTTATATTCTGTAAGGTTACTGGGCAAAGGGCATGACCGCTTAGCAATTCTGAAGTCCCACTGGGTATTGTGTTCAGTAGTACTGCGCGCAGGCCATGATTAGCAGGATCCCAGGCCAACTAAGTCGAAAACCAGCTAAACACTAGGCAAAAAATCTGGGGTAACCATAGTCAGGTATCTACCTTCCTACAGCACAGGCCATGAGTTTCGACCATGCACAGTCTCCATTTTGTTTAGCTACTAGCCATGCCCACCAGTTACTGCAAATAGTAGCACTTGGCTCGGGAAATGGGTGCAGGCCAAGTTCCTGTTGGGCGTGGCCTATTTTGGATGAATGGCCTCACTGAAGCGCCTGGGGAAGTGAATTAGGAAGGTCTATGGCACAACAGATGACCATATTTAATAAAAATATTGTTTTAAGTTTTTAAGTTCGCACACTATCGTCCAATATCTAATAGAATAATGCAATACCCATAGCTTGTACATTTTTCAGAACTTAACTTTACCCACACATAATAAATATTAATGAAGTTAATTTAGATTCAGAAAGAAAAGAATTCCAAGAGATGAAACTATTTTAGAGCTAAGTCACTCTTGCTTCTTAAACAGAAAAACTGGGCACCTTTTGAAAGTGTCAACCTCGCGACCACTACATTGATTTCTGCCCTGGAGGCAGCCTCCTTTGTGGCGCTACGAGTGGGCAGCGACTGCTTGGATCAAAGGAGTGTGAAAAGACCAACTGGTGTGGGCATAGACTGCATGGACTGAAGGAGCGGTTACCTCCAGCGGTCGAAGTGCATTTAAAAAAGTATGGGAGCTGTGATGCAGCGTGAAATGAAGGCGGAGTGAATGAGCGTGGGGTTGTGTCAAGGCGTGGCTAAAAACCCAAAATATTCTGTAACTTTTCCATCTTTCACATTCAGGTGACTGCATATAAAATAACGCACAGCTTATATGAAAATCAAATGCATGTCATGTTAATCAGTAGGAAATGCACTATCGTACATTATGAAACCTCAACTAGTTAATGCACTGTAACAGAAAGCTCTAGAAATGAATCCAGGTTGGTGCAGTGGCTTGTGTGTGTTTAGTGCTACTAGGTCCCAGTCTTCGACAGAAAGCACAGTGAACCTGTTAGCCATTATTTAAAAACGTGCACTGCAGTCGGTATAGGATAGGCTGCTACAAAATGCGCAGAAAGGTTTAAGATAAAAAAAAGTATTTCCAAATATTGATTTTAGTAATATCCAGACTGTAGGTAGTGTCATTTTTTTGAATAACTGTCTCTTAAACGCACACATCACAGCTTAGCTGGTAGCTCCCATACAATACCACTCAAAAAGAATAAATGTGTCATCGGGAAGCTTCAAGGTATGCCATCGATTAAAGGCAATACCGGCTTCAACACAGCATTTACGTTTTCACATTAACCAGTTGTGCACATTTACATTTCTTTCAGGCAAGCAGACACCCCGGCATGAAGGCTTGTTTAGCTGTCTGCCCCTCTCTTTGATTCACATCATAGGAGACTTCTTGCCGTACACTTCAGCTGAAGCATTTCAGCTGATGGAAGTAACTGTCTCTGGACGATTGTCTTTTCACAAAAATAGGAGAACGATTTACTAAAATCAAAAAAGTGAGGGTATGTCGTGCCCCTCAAACCCCCTCACTTTGACCACTGGTTACCTAAAGCTTCGGTTGAATTGCCGTCTTTCAGAGGTGACTGACTCTGCCTTTACCCAATAGATTTTTGCAAGCTGTTGGCGCGGTGGGAAAATTGGCGGTTTACTCATTTCATTTACCAGTTTCTGGCAAATTGTGTGCATGTCTCTTAGCTGCGGATATGAGAGGATATTCAGATGACGTGGCTCTGCGCTCAGCTCCAAACCCTTTTAGCTCAGTTACCTTTGACCTTCTTCCTAACCAATAAATCAACAAAGGGGGCTGCAATGTATCAACCAAGATTCATAAACTCAGATCATCTCCCAAAGAAAGACAACAAACATGCAAGTAGAGTGAACACATTTCTATAGACTCTTCACCCTTTATTATACAAAAGTATATTAAAATAAAAAGGCCTATTCATATACCCATGAGGCAGAAAAATCATTTAACATCAAAAGTGAAGATTTACATTTCTATGAGGCAGTTATTCGCATCCATGTCAAATATCAATTCCTTTTGTTAATTTATTCACTGCAGATGTAGATTCCAACTTGAAGGCACGCCAGAAGATGGTGGAGATTGAAATCAACAAAGCCGGGGATGCAGAGGTGAGTTGGCAGCATACTAGCTTATTGAGTTTTAGCCCCGGCGGGGAGTGGGGCAGATCTGAGGTGGAGAACTGGAGATCCACTAACACTAGGGCTGTAGAGCCTGAGAGCCTGATTTAGAACTCGGCAGACAGCTTACTCCCTCACAATGATGAAGGATATCCGTCCACGGAAATATAAATCACATTACATCCTATGGAATTATATTTCGGCGGATGGGATATCCGACAACATTATGACGGAGAAAGCCGGCCCGCGAACTCTAAATCAGGCTGTAGGTGTCAGAGGCGATGCTGTGGCATACGAGTGTGGAGTGTTTTAGGTTTCAAGGGCTGAAGGTGAGGAAAGACAGTAACCTTGTGGGTTTTAGAACAGAGGCAGCTCCTCCATGTGGGCGGAGGGGCATTGCCCCACTGCTTTCGTGCAGTGTGAGAAGCAGAAACATAAAACGGTTTTATGAAATACTATTTTATTTTTCTGCTTCTCGCACTGCAAGAAAGCAGAAGAAGGGTTTGGTTGGGGGGCAGGTGGGTGGGCAGTCCTGCTCGAAGGCAAGGGAGGAGTGGCTAGCCCAATGTTGTAGGCCCTGACTGTTCCAGTCATGTGCATATAGCCTACATGGGGAGAATGGCCTCTCCATAGACGCCTGTGCGGTCGGCGTCCCAGCCAATCACAACGCTGCCATTGCAGAATTGTCATTGGCTTACGGGAGGGGAGGGAGGCTGCCTGCTCCGTGTTCCTGCGGAGGCAGGAAAGCAGGAGACGGAGCTTGGAAAACGCGGGACCCGGTAAACGTATATTTTGTAATTATTATTTAACCCCCCCACACAACCACTCCCCGTATTGCACCCCAGCATCCGCGCCCACCCCCCCACCCGTGAGCCATGGCGTCCACGACTGTTTTGGGACCTAAGCGTTAGAGGTGGTGGGGCATACTGGCGTACTTGTGGGATGCAGTGTAATACAGGGTCCAAACAATTTTTAGTGAAGTCTGTTACAGGGAGAACTGTGGCTCAATGATTAGAGCGGTAGACCCTGATGCAGAGGTCTAGCCCGGGACCAGGGTTCAATTCCCCACCTCGGTGGGTCTTGGGCTCAAAATTCCACAGACCTGATAATTCTCGTCTCGGTGCCTATTCCAATCATGGAGTCCCACTCTGCAACTCTGGGCAATAGCTTGCTTAATCTCCACAACGGCCCCCACAAAGCTAAGGATGCCTGGCCTCCACCTTGGGGGTGCCCAGGAGTGGACGCCTCACAGGGAAAGCCAGGATGGGTTCCACAGCGGTATTCATACAAGCGCCTTGAGACCCTTGCGGGTGAGTAGTGCGCTATACAAGTATCAATTTACATTTTACAATTTACATTTTTACTCCATTGCCCAGCCTGTGAGGGGAACATGATGGGTATATCTATTGAAGGTGAAGGACACTTTTCAGGACAGTCTGAAGACACACACGCCACTTGCACACTCATATTTGGTAAACACTGTCTCTGCCCTTACTGGCTCCTACATGTACTTGGTGAGAAGTATCAGGAGCAGGAGGACACATGACGTTCTTTGTTTGTTATTCGCGCAAGGCCTCCAGACTACCCTATTGTTTGGTCTCTGCAGCTTCCTTAGCCTGGAGAAACTCTCTGATCAAAGGGGAAAGTAACGAACCTTGTCATGCGATGGCAAGAAATGTACAGCTTGTGAGACTACACCGTGGAACCATCCCTTTTCTCCACATGCTCCTCACCCTACCCCCTCTTTGGGAACCAATTACAAACTGGCTGTAAAAACTTCTACACCAAATCCCGTCTAGGCCTTCCAAATGGCATGGCACCAAGATTTTGGATCAGCACACACGCCAGGACTGGGTAGGGGCCTGCCAGTCGAATACACTAAGTCGTTTAATGGCTCTACATTTTCTACAGTTGTGATCAGCATTGTAGCTCGCTGTGTGAAGTGCAAAATGATCAGTTGCCAGCTCCCTAAATCCATGCGCCATCTCCCCAACCATTCTGATCCAGGCAGAATTCAAGCATTGCCATCCATAAACCAGACATATCACATGCTGGCAGACCGGTCCTGTCAATGCACCCTGTCATGCCACCAGTTTCTTGGCAGGGTTTTTTTCAGTTGTTTTACCCCTGGAAGGTTATTTGTTCTCACCTAAAGGAACAAACACGAGCATGCACATAAGCATTCCGCCATCTCATATTGAAATTCTTTTTCATTATCTTGTTGAAAATCTGCATTTTGTTAGTACAAATTATTGTTTGAACATTATCGTCCTAGATGTCTTTGGATCAGTCTTTTTGTCTTAAAGCTTTATCTTGTTTTATCTTTTCACTCATCTTCTTCCTCATCCCATTTCTTACTATTATAAGTGATAGGCTCTGCTTACTCCACTGGGCACACCTTTAAATGTTTTTTTAGGTCTCAACCTACGAAAGACTGCGCAGTCGAGCTGGCGCGACTTAATGGGATAGAGTGAGTTTCTCTAGCGAGGTTAAGCCCCGCCCCTCTTCTCCATTGGCTGGCATTCTTAACGGTGGCCAGCCATTGGAGAAGAGGTCCCAGTGACGTTCTTCTTTCTCTTTTAGACTCGTCCTTTTCAGACTGGCTGACTAGACTTCCTGCTTGCGTAAAAGGTTTCTAATCTTCTTTATGAGGCCATCTGTTTCGCCCCATAAAGAAGATAAGAAAGCTTTTACGCCACCAGTAAGTCAGGCCAAGCCAGTCTGAAAAGGACGGGGCTAAAAGCGGAAAGTTGACGTCACCCCGAGCGCTTGTTCCGAGCGCTTGTTTTAACCCTTCTTGTCACAAACAACGCTGCTGCCCGGAGAAGGAAGCCTCTTCCTGGCCCATTAGGAGTTTGTGGAGCCTTCTTGAAATGGGGTTTAAGGGATACTTGGGACCCCCTTGTCTGCCGAACCGACAGTCCTGTGTGCGGCCGCCCCCCTGCCCGTGAGATGAAGGAACGGCTGGCCCAGCACAGCTTCCATCCATGAATACAACTCCCCATGTGAGCTCACCAGGGCGTGCATTATATTAGAGAGGTCACCAGAGCGTGAATTAGTGAGCTAATCATTCAGAGCACAGCCCCTCCGAACCCCCCCACCCACCCCGAGATCACAAGTGCTCCCTCAACCGGCTAACCACAGCTCTCCTATCTGTGGAGATCACAACCCCTCAGCCCCGGCCCGTGAGATCACCCCCCCCAGCTCAGACGCACAGGCTCCCCTCTGCCGGCCCACCACAGCTCCCCTCAGAATGGTGGGCACAGCCCTACAGCTCCCCATGGTGCTGTGAGCACAGCTCCCCTCAGTGCGGCGAGCACAGCTCCCTTCAGTGCGGCGAGCACAGCTCCCTTCAGTGCGGCAAGCACAGCTCCCTTCAGTGCGGCAAGCACAGCTCCCTTCGGTACAGTGAGCACAGCTCCCCTCGGTGAGGCCACAGCGCTCCCTCCCCTCTCAGACACTCATGCTCCCTTTGCCGGCTCACCACAGCTCCCCTCGGTTCAGTGAGCACAACCCCACAGCTCTTCTTAGTGCGGGAGGCACAAACCCCTTCAGTGCAGTGAGCACAGCTCACCCTCCCCGCTCAGATACTGGAGCTCCTCTCTGTCAGGTCACTACAGCTCCCCTCAGTGCAGTGACTACAGCCCCACAGCTCCCTGCAGTGCGGTGAGCACAGCCGCACATGCAGTGAGCACAGTCCAGAAGTGCCCCCTCCCCTCTCAGACACACAGGGTCCCTTGCCGGCTCACCACCTCTCCAAAGTGCCCTCCCTGCCAGGAGAGAGCAGTGCAACGCCTGCCCTTCACCTATCACCAACTTGGCAGAGCTGCCGTAACAACGCAGGCAGTGGGGCTGCGGGGTGGAGAAACCAGCACATAGTCACATCAGGGCCACAAGAACCCCCCGCCCCACAATGCCCAGACCCGCAAATAACACACAGACACAAGTGTTAAGTTTGGGAAAATTTGCTGCAGGTTTATTACATACAACATATGTAATGATGGTGGGTTAACTTCAAGCGATCCTAGGGCAGGCCGCATTCTCGCCACCTGCCCGCCTGTTGAGCCAAACAGCACAGTGGCGAACCACCCAACTGCTGTACAATTATCATATTTATACTACACACGCCCTTTGCGGGGCGTGACTTGGCAAACCCCCGGTTGCACAGGCCCACAACCGCCCGAAGGACTACTGGGGCGCCGACACGAGTTCCTGCACCTCCCATGAGGTTACAGGTTAGGCTCTGGCACCCCTATGTGCCCGCTGAAGTACAGTGTTTGCACCTCTCTTCTTCCGGATCGCCCAGTAACTCCGCCTGCAACGAGAAAGGAACACATTAAAGCTCCCCAAGAGCCCCCCTCAATCAGACACTCTGGGTTCGAGGAAGGGCGGGAAAAGAGTGTCCCGAAGTAACTGCACGACGACGTCCGGAGCGGCAAAGAGGCCTCGCTACTGGAGCAAGGGAGTAAAGTACCCCTGGAGGCTCCTCCCAGCCGCCCCGGACGTTCGTCATAGACATGCCTACATCCTACCGAGCGAAGCCTGCCCAATGAGGAGTGGCTGGCCACAAGATGGGTGGGGGCAGCCCTCCGTGACTAGGGGCCCGCCCTCTTGATGGCCATTGCGTGGCATCGGGCAAGCACATAGCCACATCAGAGCCACAAGAACCCCCCGCCCCACAATGCCCAAACCCGCAAATAACACACAGACACAAGTGTTAAGTTTGGGAAAATTTGCTGCAGGTTTATTACATACAACATATGTAATGATGGTGGGTTAACTTACAGGCGATCCTAGGGCAGGCCGCATTCTCGCCACCTGCTCGCCTGTTGAGCCAAACAGCACAGTGGCGAACCACCCAACTGCTGTACAATTATCATATTTATACTACACACGCCCTTTGCGGGGCGTGACTTGGCAAACCCCCGGTTGCACAGGCCCACAACCGCCCGAAGGACTACTGGGGCGCCAACACGAGTTCCTGCACCTCCCATGAGGTTACAGGTTAGGCTCTGGCACCCCTATGTGCCCGCTGAAGTACAGTGTTTGCACCTCTCTTCTTCCGGATCGCCCAGTAACTCCGCCACAGCCCGTGCGGTGGTACCCGCTGCTGCACGGGCCCCCCACCACTGCTACTCTTCTTTACCTGCAACCCTTGCTCAGAAGTGCAAATAATAACTGCTTCCTGCCTTTACCATGAAACGCAGTGCGTCCAGACTGTCTCTAGGTCCCCTTATGCGTTTCCTCTTTCAGATCGAGGAGGGACAGGTCTAAACCCCACAGGCGTGAGATGAATGCCATCTGCCTATAATAAGCCCTGACATCGCCCTGCATCGTTTCATGTTTGATGAAACCCAGGCCCCTACGTTGGGAGAATCTATCATGGCACTGTAGATTCTCTTCCAGGACCTCAAAATTGCCTCACTATACTAGCGCCCCACCAAATCATCCCTGGTTCGTGAGGACATGCTACCAGGTAAACGACAAAGTGAAGCGGAGGGGCACCTACTGCTGAAGGCACTTTGAAACAAACCAAAGGCGTTCCAGCCCATGCCCTGAAACTCAACCTCACCCTTCAAACAAAGCGTCAGCGGGCTACACCCCGCTAAGTTACAAGTACTACTGTAACACAGATCTCCACATAAAGTGTGCCTATGTGACGCTTGTGCACCGGGGCATAGGAGGGATCAATACATAATAAACTATATAACTTGGACAATGTCCTGACATAGGCAAAACAGTATTGAAAAGGTATTAAAACCTGCCCACTATAGATTTAGTCTTGAAGCAGCATAGGCCACGCTACCTCAAGATAGATAGACTGCGTGGTTGACTTACGACCACCTCAAAGGGGATAGCTAGGACTGGAACCAAGAGCCCCTTTCGATCCCGGCCTGCAACATGACAAGCCCGCTGAAGTGTAGACTATCCCATGTTCATGAGGACATACCCCTGGAGACAGAAGAAGAGAAGAGGAGGCCTCCCCTGCTGATATCGCTACTTAATCTAAATCATAGGACCAGCGCAAGCCACTGGGACCCACCACACGCCTTCACACAAGCATTAGCAAACTACACCCTGTGGTGTACAACGTTTGCCGAAACTTGATACTCACAATGCAGCTGTGAACTGTGCTTTGAGTGTGCATGTGCGACTATACACAAGCAAAGTACAGTGGATCTTTCAGTGCCCAATGCTTAATTTAGTATAACTAGTGTGGTGGATTTACCTTTGATATACAGGATTGCAAAGGTAAGCAGCTGGAATCACATGTCCCCTTGAGGAAACAGAAATTTTATGTGGTCAGTGTGTCCCCCCCTCGCACCCTATCCACGTACCTATGCTCCATGTATGTCCATGTTATCGTGTAATTCCTTTTCCGTGCCTGTCACAGTAATGCCCCTGCATTTCCGTCTAATGTTAGCATGTCAGTTATTAGGCCTTTCATAAATGAAACGTTAATTCTGCACTGAGGCCTATGTTGCCAATGCATTTACATGGTACACGTTTAAATATCGAGAAGCACACGTTTTTGTGGCCCAGCCGAGCCAGACCCTGAATTATGGCTCCGAGCCTTTTCTGTCTCTGAAAGCTGCAGTTTAGGTATGCATCCCTCACCTCTCCCTCACTTCCTGCTCAGCCGAGAGGTGCCCAGCCTGGCCTGCCTGCCAAGACGGTATTTTGCCTACAGTTATCTGCTCAGCTCCGCAGAAGCACATTCCAGTCTAGTGAAAGAGGTAAACATATCCCGCCTGCAGAGCATAGGGCCTAGCCTTCCTGTCTCCATGCAAGTGATTTACCGAACCCATTGCCATAGTAGGCCCATGGCCCCACGCAATGCACGAAGAAATATATGCACACACTAGCATTTAGTGATGAACAGCCTTTTACTCGAGAGACCTTTATTTCAGACAATACATCTTCCAAACACAAGATATCAGATATGCCAAAGGTACAGGTCGTTCTGACATTCCAGACTCCAGACTCCTCTACTAGTGCTAAAGTCAGCCCCCAGCTCTTCCCAGTTACACGTCAATGTTATGTCATGACCAGTTGCGCGCACATGTAGGGTAAAGGTTTCTGCTGACCCTGCAGACCTCCTCTATGCATCCACCCACCTATGACACACCTATGACTCATCAAGTGAACGCCTATGTGCACACCTCCTTACACGCCTTCTTTTACGCCCATGTGTTCTTATCTCTCTCTTTTCACTTGCTCCGCCTGGAGTGTTCCGCCTACTCTATTCATTGCAATTGTATGGCTTACTATATATAAAGTGTTATGTGAATAAAACGTTAGATATCCCTTCCTGAACCTTAGTGGTGATGGAACCCGATTCTCAATGACTCGAGTCATTTGAATTAAAGCCCTGTTTGACTCAGATAACACTATCCTTATTCTTTATTAATGTATAGAAATTATGTCCGGGTAATTTTATTTACCACACCCTAGTATAGCCTGGAGGCAGCATAGACCATGCTACCTAAGGAAAGCTTGTCTATAGGTCGACTTACTCACAATGCAGCTGTGAACTGTGCTTTGAGTGTGCGTGTGCAACTATACACGAGCAAAGTACAGGGGCTATTTCAGATTTAGCATAACTTGTGTGGTGGATTTACATATGATATACCGATTGCCAAGGAAAGCAGCTGGAATCACCTGTCCCCTAGTATAGCTTGGAGGCAGCATAGACCAAGCTACCTAACAAAAGCTTGTCTATAGGTCGGCTTCGACCCTCGCCCACAGGCATTTAAAAGCTGAACCAAGGTGCTCCCAAATCGGAGATACCAACCTGAGGCCAACTACTCACCTTGGGAGGGGCAACAGGAATCCAAAGCTAACTAGGTGCATGCAAAAGGCTGTTCCCACGCAAGCCAGGGGCGCCCAACCACACTAACCGAGAAAGAGAAGCCGTGTGTCCAATACATGATAGGAGCCCCTCGTGCAAAGCCACCCCCCAAAATAGCGAAGACGCGAAAAAAAAAAAGGGGGGGGATAGGATACCAGATAGAACAATCAGAGTAATCTGAGTTAACATAACAGCTGTCAAATCACTTCTTGAGCAATTCCATATTGAGAGTCTTTTAGGGGGCCACACATGCAGTAATCATAGGCAATCCAGGCGCAGGCTGTGGTTGCCATGCTCCACTAGGGCTTGCAACAGAGAAACACTGCAGGCTGTAGACTCTGCCTTCCTAATTCCAAAGCCTAGGATAAACAGACAGCAGTATATGGAAGAGCGAATGGACTATTGCCCCGGGACCTTCTCTTCTCATAAATTAAGTAACCAGTGCAGGACCCAGGATTGTTCGTATAAAGACTGACTATACCTCTTGGGTAAGGCCCCCGGAGGTTGATATGCGCAAGGGGGGGATGATCCTATCAGCTTAGGGCTAGACCTAGAAATTGCTAAATATCCTAATTTAGGCATATCCTAGACGGACTTCCATACCGTCATACCTTGTCATGACAGTATGGAAAGATAGTGGCCAAAGTGGGGGGGGGCTACCAGTTTAGCAGCACAGGAGAAGGCCCAGCGGCAAATCTGCTATACGTAAGATATTCAGCTGGCAAATATAAGTTTCCACACAGCCATTAAAGAATGCACAAATGGCGCCAGCTTCAATCGGACATGCCGGAGGGCCACATGCCTAACACCTGGTGGCACGTGGACCATGAAGCCAAGCAGCGAGATTTCGCATAAGTCAAATCCGAAAACAACTTCTCACCAAGCACGCCACCCGACGCCACAACTGGACCCAAAGATTCCAGAATACCAACTACCGAAGGAAAGGCACCACGAAAACAGGCATCTCACAGTGCGCACCACCCCGACGCCAAAGCAGGACACCCTTGCTACTCAGAACTGCCCGTTACCAAGGAGGGGCACCCAGGGCAGACGCTATGCCTGATGTGTGGAGCACCAACTGAGAATGGTGGACACTATACCTGATGTGGGGGGGTGGCACCAATGTTGAGAATGGGGGGGTGAAAGGATTCTCACTACCGGGGCGAGTACTGTAACAGTGACTGAAAACCTCATAGCGACGCACTGCAACTGCTTGCGCTGCTAACCTGTGGGAGGCTGGCGCAACACACGGTCCATGATGTCCATGACCTGAGTGAAGACCCAAGGTACCATGGCTAAAAGCACCCCTTGACCCATGCAAGTGCAGACAAAAGGAGCTACCGTACCACACGTACGCAGTCGACAAACAAAGCACCTCGCACCTGCCCCTCCAGATAAGGAAGATACCCAACCTGACATGCACTCATAGGTAGCGGAAGGAGTATAAAACACGCACCTACTAGACCTCTACAAAATACCAGTTAGCGGCTAGCCCCTACTGCGGCGTAAACTGACCGCCCCGCGAAAGACAGCAGCTTTAAGATCAAAAAACATGCATAAGAAAACGCCGGTTGCAACACCAAACAACCGCATACCCTCTTGGCTATCTAGGGTTGTTAGAGCTACCGTTAGCGCCACTCAATACACGTGGTAGTGAGCTCAGCCCCCGCTGGCCCGCGTGACTATTCCAAGCAAGCTCATCGGGTATGAGAAAACAAACTAGCTCGAACATCTACTTCAAAATACAGTTATTCTCACGCTCAGCCACTGCTGCTCAACTAGTCTCCAAAAGACCAACTAGACAACAGTTAGGGGTAAACCCTTGCGTGGCCATCTAAAACCCATCATAATTAAGACACCCTATGCCTACAACCATCTTTTGAATCATCCTGACATGAAATTCCAGTCAGAGACCGGTGTAGAAGCATGACATACTGTGACCCACCGTGTGAGTAATTGGCCTAGCCCCCAATGGGCTAATAGGGAAGGAGACAAGTGCCTGGGTCTGTGACATATTACAGCGATAAACTAGAGTGATTATTAGCCCTGCTTATGAAAACCTAAACATTAGCGCGACTGCCAGACATCTCAATGTGTGCGCCGACATAGGGATCGAATCAAAGGATCCGAACTGGTAAGGAATGACTAGAGTTGTCAGAAAACCGATATCCAGGCAAAAAGTATCATGCCCGCGATTAAAGTATATAAATGCAAGTTAACAACATCCCATCCCTCTCCAGTCCAGCAAACACCACAACGTAAGTATCACCCATGAACCGCCACACTCGGTGTTCATAGAGTGGCACTTACCGAGGCTCTACACACAATGTATTACACCCACACTCCGAAACATCCTGCCCTTCTACACCACGTGCAAGTCTACAAAAGTAAGGTATGATCGGCGGCCAACCTAGGGTTTGAGCGGGGGAAGCCGTGGAGAGAAGAGCACATTGTAGGAGAGAAGGCCTAAAGGGCAGCCCTAAATGATTAACTCTCACGACCAGGAGTCTGGTCGTTCACATTCTAACAAAAGACTGAGTGTGGACTAAAGATCACAACAATACTCACCGACAGCCACAACTAGAGGCCGACCAGCGGCTAACCCAGGGCGTCCAATGGCGCGTGCCAGCACGTATTAATCTGGGCAAAGAGTGTTTCATCAACTTGGGAAAACAAATTGAATAGGATTTATTTCCCTTGGGAGTGAGCCAGAGACCCTGGGTCTAGGAGGGGTGGGGCGCATTGTGGTGCCTAAAGGAAAACATGATGTGTAAGCCACGGGTCCTATAAGGGCAGACTACGCAATCTAATCATGTGTACACTAGAGCAGCTGGGTTATGAAAGTGAATGGAAAGTTCCTAAAGAATAAAGTCAACTCGAGATGCTGAGGTATTCAGCATAGGGCACGTCTAGAACTAGTTTTCCTAATATAGAACTGTGTCAGGGCAGGGTAAGGGGACAGCAGGGCAGGCGCTGGTGGTGCCCGATGCCACAATCATTTTTGGCGCCACCCCAATTATATCCTTCACGTCACCACCCTCCAACAATGAATCATACATGTTTAAATCAGTCTATAGAAAATGTTACATAAGACAAACAGGATAACAAGGTGTGGGAATGAAATGCATCCATACCAGTAGACAGTATATTTTAAGAGTGTTTGGTATGGAAAAGCACAAACTCTGGACTCAAAACATACGACAGTGGTTGGAATTGGCATTACTAATAAGAATGCATTCCTATCCAAACTAACCCTTTTTAGGAACATTAGGATAATGAAAGACTGGGGAAAACATAAGGCTCCAATCCTATAACTTGCAGTTTGCAGGCAACTCTTTGATGACAGTTAATAGCTCACTGTACTACATTAGGATTGTAACTTATAAACTGAAGTAACAAAAGTATCTGTGACAAAAGCTGAAACCCACTGAGCTATCCATAATCCAAATAGCAAGGTAAGAAAATATTGTCCGGTTTTAAATGGCACGAGCGAGGCACGGCTTAGGCAACGCGGCGCAATACCTAGCTCCAGTTTGTATTACATGACACATACATTTTGGCACGGAAAAGAAATGCATAGCTCATAATCACAGGATGTTCGGTGTCATCGCCAAGGCTCAAACCCGGGTCCCTAAAGTCCCCTCGCGGGCACAGGGTAGAAGCATCCCCGAGCTGTGTCAGACCCGGGCCGCGACCCCCCCACCCCGCAAAGTGCTATACTGTAGCTCCTGCAGACTGGCTGCCGACCAGGCCAAAGCTGGCGAATCAGACACCATGCTGCAGAAGGACATTTTTTCTATCCATGAAATTATATTCTGGCCTTGAAGCAGCGCCGCAAGCACACTGTTATTACAGAATAAATGTGCAACATGCTGAGCATATGCTAAAGTGGTTTCATGAAACGTGTCAACAGATCCCACATAATATGCGGCAGGCAACATCTCACATGCAGAATATACTGTATGGCCCAGCCTCAGACAGCCTACCCATCGTCAGAGGATGTGAACACAGAAGAGTCCTTCCGAACACTAAAGTACCCATGATATGCAAAGAATCTATTGTGTAAAATTCAAAAGCACAACGCAGGCTAATGACTGTGGACTAACAGGCTGAAGTGTACACACAGTCACTCGCTGACGCACCTGGAGATTACTGCCTAAACATGTAGAAACCTGGGTATTTTGACAAGGCCGACGAAAATCGTGTGGGCATACACATACAAGAGGAGCCAGTTATCGCACCATCCTCGGAATGCTTACCGCGGCAGATTGCAACATGTAGAGGAAGAGTGCAAGCCTTAAGAAAATTAGATAATTGGGAAGTATACACATTGTAAAACAGTAGGCAGAGTGCTGTCCAACGCGGAAATATGTAAATTATGCATATGAACACGTAGACAACACCTAGTGATATGGGCAAGGCGCAACGTATACACCCCGGGGCCCCGAAAGAAACAGGGGCCAAGTTGTGCCCGGGCGAAGCGACTACCCGGTGAGACCACGAGACCTCCAAACCTACTGCATCAGCCCCACTAGATGCGCCACCTCCTGCCTCCGATCAGTAAAACCCCGATTGGGCCGCAACAGTTATGAAAAGAACTATAGACTGCGGGGATAAGGAATACCGTCGCTTGCGCACAGGGGAGCTAAAGCTCTGGAAGGGCAGCCGCAATGTCCAGGCAAATTTGGGCCCCAGCACCACATCGAGTAGAAGTGAAGGATTTTTTTCAAGTGGCCAGAGCGTGGATCGAACCCGCGACATTGGCGGGGATCGAACCTGCAACTCCAAGCAACTGCGCTAACTCGGCAGCACAATTATGGTTGCCCGACAGGCCCGCTTGAAGGAGCCTACCTCACAAGCCCCTTTCCGACAGATCCTACGGATCGCATCTTGACCACGATATGACCGTGCTCCCCACGAGGGTAAGTGCAACCTGCACGCGGCCCCATCACTACAACAGACCTGTTCAACCCAGGGCCTCCAGGTCATAATGCGCTTTTTAGCTCAAAGGCATCAGAGCGTATAACATAAGCGCCTAGAAACTTAGCACTCACACGCACAAACACATCTTAGCTCCGGGAGGCCTGGGGACGGGCGCCATGATTCATGGCCAGGTCAAGAAGACGCTTATGAACACAGCCTGGGAATGAAGGTCCTGTCCGGCGAACAAATCATCATAACTAAAACAATCGCACTCGAAGCCTTGTTACGCGGCAAGGATGCGCCTGTTCAACCCCGGGCCTCCCAAGACATAATGCGATTTTTAGCTCAGATGCATTAGCGCGTTTACATAAGCGCTTAGAAACATAGCTCTCTCACGCTCAACCACAATTAGCTCCGAGAGGCCTGGGGACGGGCGCCATGATACATGGCCAGATCAAGAGGACGCTTACGAACACAGCCTGGCAGTGAGATCCTGCCCGGCGAACAAATCATCAAACCAAACAATCGCACTCGAAGCCTGGTTTACGCGGCAAGGATGCGCCAGAAGGATCTAACTCTGAGAGCCTCAAACATAACGATCTCTTTATCATGCCACGGAAGGGAACGCACAAAGAGTGTTTGACCTACAACAGCAGCGCTACCCCAATAGTCCGCACGCGCGTCCGTGAATAAGCAAGCAAGCACCTCGGGACAACGGAAGGGGACAGACGAGACGGAAGGGGTCACCCGCCCGAGCCTACACAAGTGGCCCCACGTGATTCGGTCCGTATGAACGCGACCGAATCACCTCACTCACCGCTGGAGAAGCAAACCATGGGCATCAGACAACACTTCATCGCGACGCAAGACCGGACCTCTGGGCGGCGACCAGAGGTGAGGAAAAGAGTGTCCCGAAGTAACTGCACGTCGACGTCCGTAGCGGCGAAGAGGCCTCGCTACTGGAGCAAGGGAGTAAAGTACCCCTGGAGGCTCCTCCCAGCCGCCCCGGACGTGCGTCATAGACATGCCTACATACTACCGAGCGAAGCCTGCCCGATGAGGAGTGGCTGGCCACAAGATGGGCGGGGGCAGCCCTCCGTGACTAGGGGCCCGCCCTCTTGATGGCCACTGCGTGGCCTCGGGCAAGCACAGAAACAAACCAGACCGGGGGGGGGGGAGGGCGTCCTACAGGGCACGACGTTGGTGAACCCCCGGAAGTGGACATCATGCTACTGACAGTAGGTCAGAATCACAATATCTTGTTTGTTTGTTCCAGCTCTGCCAGTACCTGCCGGGAATCAGTGCAAAGTAAAGACCAGAGCCTGGAAACTGCACTGCCCGGACGACAGAGGCTACCTCCTGTAAACACCACTTCCCCCTTTTCACACACGTGTGTTCTGTATAGCTCGTGTGCCAACACACCCAGCGTATTATTTATCGGAAGCAAGTAATGTGCTTTAGGGTTGGGCCTCCAGAAGAGGTGGTTTTATGACTTGGCCCCCTAGCAGTTCCGGACACTTCTACTAGTGAACCACTAGTGAACCTGTGCGCAACCGCTTCTCCGATCAGGCGATAGGAGTGAAATGCAGAGTCTTTAGATGGGGGCTCGTGCTTACTGTGTCCGCTTATCAAAGGACACTACACCCACATCAGACCCATCCTCAGCTGGAACCAACGGAACCATCGAAAAAAATTCCTAGGTCCTCGTGGGCAGCCAACCCAAACAATAGGAGAAACATAAAACAATGAATGGGTCTATCACACAGCTATCTGTGTGTATATTTTGTAGTACTATTTTTTAAAAGAAATTATAGTTTAAGGATTTATATATCTAAAGCTGTTTGCAAGCAGGCCTAAAACATCTATCTATCTGGACGGTAAAGAAGTCCATATCCCGCTTTTGAACTCTAAACACTATTTTTGGGATTTTATATAATTTGAAAGTGGAAGCCATGCTGTATGTGTGACTCTTGTAACATTACTGTGATTTTGAAAACGTCTTAGTGAAATACATGTGTGTTATAAACCTATGCCAATAGACACGATTCAGGTGGAAACCTCGGGATTTTTTAAGCCCACAATGACTTTTTAGTGGCTGCCTCCCACTTGGCTGCCTCAGAAAATCAAAGCCTATAGGTAAAATACATTCTTCCGATTATTTTTTGAAAATCTCCCACTTCCCCGTCTTAAATGTTGGCATGGGTGGTTATCGAGACCATTGGAATTATGCGATTGTACGACTACTGTGTTTTCCGCACTTATAGATTTGCCGCATTTGCCATATATTCCATCCCCTGCAAATTTTAACAAAAAAAAGTTTGAGCTCAAATGGTCCAAAAGTGACTATAAAAATAGCAGTACGTGCTACTGCGCAGTGAAAGGATCCTTGCAAAGCTTCACTGGTCACCTTTATGTTGCTTATTGCTATGTATTTGGGTGTTAGACTGGTAATAATGATGTGCAACCAATGGCCAGACAGCGTTAACGGGTGTAAAAATGATAAAATAATGAAGTAATAGGATCAAAAAATGCGCCGCATAATTTGTCTTTTCTTCAGTCCCGGCTCCGGGAATTTTTAATTGGGTGGGCCAAGGATGCATTTGGGTGGGCCACTGCGGGCTCGATTTGTCGCATATATGTCTAGGCAGGTCTGCTTAAGGGCCCTCCTTTATCTCTTCTTAGTCTTACAAGGCCCAGTAAAACTTACTCTTTTCCAAATCTCTTTTTAATATTATCACTCACAAAAAGTGCTTTTTCCATGTAATGCTCCTTTGATGGGAAGAGGAGGTTTCTGAGGTGGGAGTATCAGGCAAGTGACACTTCTCGGGCTCCCTTTGTGCGAGCCTTCAGGGAGAAACCCTCTTCATTACTACCTCCACCTGACCATGGACTCTTCAACGCACTCCCTTAAAAGCTTGATTAGTCACTATTCCTCTCCAGTGCCCCTTATCTCACAGATGACCTTGGGCCCCGCCCCATATCAGGCACCATCTCCCGGTAAAAACATTTGTAAAATCACCTTCATACTTAAAACATTGAATAGAGCAATAAATATAATTAGCACGCACTTTAAAGTATGTTCCACAGTGGCCCTTATGGCCCGACTGCTAATTAAATAAACAAAAACAGAAAGGCCATGACAGGGCAGGCTTCAGCGCTGATGCAAAAGTCTTTTTTGGCGCTGCACCAAAAACCTCTTTCACCGTAAATACCTTTACTACCACCTTCCAACAGTGTACCTCATCCATCCATGCCCCCCCTATTGACCTCTTCCTCGGATTCCCTCACTGCCACACGCCACAAGTGCCCTATATCTCCCCATAGCCCCCCCCTTTATGACCTCCTCCTCGGATTCCCTCACTGCCACCCTCCCCCAGTGCCCCAGTCTCTCTGTAGCCCCTCCCCCTCATGACCTCCTCATCAGACTCCCTCACTGCCACACTCCACCAGTGCCCCTTATCTCTCTGTAGCCCATCCCCTCATGACCTCCTCCTCAGACTCCCTCACTACCACCCTCCATCAGTGCCCCTCATCTCTCCCTAGCTCCTCCCTCCACCCCATGACCTCTTCCTCAGATTCCCTCACTGCCACCCTCCAACAGTGCCCCTCATCGCTCCATAGCCCCTCCCACTACCGCCTCCTCAGATTCCCTCACTGCCACCCTCCACCAGCGCCCCTCATGTTTACGTATCCCCTCTCTCATATGCATTTAATTTGTTGTATAGCGCTGCTCATATCAATGTAGTGTGTGTCAGTACTTTACACCACGCACACACTTACAAAGACAATGAATCATACAAGTATGTAAATCAGTCTACAGGGAATGTCACATAAGCCAATGAGGATTACAAGGTGTAGGAATCATGTGGCATATTATCAAGGGGGTATATCTCCGCTTTTTTGGCTTTAAAAGCCAAGAAAGCGGAGATAAAATGATCTCCCTATTATCTAGCTGTCGCTAACACCAGTTAGCGACAGCTAGTAGGAGATAGCGACCATCTTGGGCCCCACTTTGCATGTCAGTGATATTTATCATTAATGACATGCAAAGTGGGCGTGCCAAGATGTTAGCGACTGGAAACAGTCGCTAATATCGCTATCTCCTATTACCAACTTTTGGAGATATTCGCGCTAAGCCCGAATATCTCCAAAAGCTAACACCTGCCCTGAGCAGTTCTTAGCCATGTTATCCAATGGGAGGTGGATAACATGGCTAAGAGCATTAGCTCGCTAATGCATGAATATCGCTGACTTTTCAGCGATATTCATGCATTGCGGCCGATTTTTATCGCATTTGCGATAAACCTTGGTAATACCAAGGTTTATCTGCGATAAAAATCGCCGCAGCTCGGCGTTAATTTTTTCACGCTAACCAAGCAATAGCGATAATTATCGCTATTGCTTGGTAATATGCCCCCATATGTCATCCATTCTGGTGGGCAGTATATTTTTAGAGGGTTTGATCTGGGGAAACACAACCTTAGGATTTAAATGCTTAGGATCTTTACAAAAGCTTTAAAAAAGCGCCGCTATATTGCAGCGAGAGAGCGCGCCTCAGCTCAGCAGGACGCTGATTAACGCTCAGGTAGGTCTCGTGTCCGCTTGTAAGATCAGCAGGACTGAAGATGGCAAGACCGAGCCCCCTGGTTACCTCCCTTAAGAGTAGTCCGTCGCCTGAGCCACTAGAGCGTCCCCCCCTCACCCAATATGGCCGCCACAAAGCACTGCAACACACACAGCCCGCCCACAGGAGCCGGGACCCGCAAAAGCGCGGTGGAGGAGCCTATTATAGTGCAAGTGTGTGGAGGAGAATAGTAAAAGCAGGGGATAATGAAATCAAAAGTAAGCAAATACGCAAATAGGATCTTTAAAAAAGCGCCGCTATATTGCAGCGAGAGAGCGCGCCTCAGCTCAGCAGGACGCTGATTAACGCTCAGGTAGGTCTCGTGTCCGCTTGTAAGATCAGCAGGACTGAAGATGGCAAGACCGAGCCCCCTGGTTACCTCCCTTAAGAGTAGTCCGTCACCTGAGCCGCTAGAGCGTCCCCCCCTCACCCAATATGGCCGCCACAAAGCACTGCAACACACACAGCCCGCCCACAGGAGCCGGGACCCGCAAAAGCGCGGTGGAGGAGCCGATTATAGTGCAAATGTGTGGAGGAGAATAGTAAAAGCAGGGGATAATGAAATCAAAAGTAAGCAAATACGCAAATAGGATCTTTAAAAAAGCGCCGCTATATTGCAGCGAGAGAGCGCGCCTCAGCTCAGCAGGACGCTGATTAACGCTCAGGTAGGTCTCGTGTCCGCTTGTAAGATCAGCAGGACTGAAGATGGCAAGTGACTGATGGCTGACCTGTTTGAGCTACAGGGACACAACAAGCTTCCAGCGGCCTACCCCCAACTGCCCAGCAGACCAGCACCAACTGGATTAGCCTGGACCTTACTGAGCCATGCTACTGGCCTCTGCTGGAGTGAGTTCTGATCTCCAAGAGGTGCCCCCATATCCTAAACTCTTGATTAGCATCAAAGTGTACTACTGAACTCATGTTGAAGATACAGATCTTTTGGGCTCCTTGCAATGGCGAAGTAACTTCTTCGTGCCAAGAAATAACCACCTGCCACAACAGCCAACGCGAGGCATCAGCAAGACCTGCATGTCCTGCTAACAGCAACAGTTCGTGTTGACCAAAGTGAAGCTCCAGCAAAAAGCAGCTCTTTGCACCAAAACAGCAACTGTACGCCAATGTCCAATCTGCTCTTCTGGCTTACAACAAACTTGTTATGTCCGCTACCAACGCAAATAGAGGCTCCTCGTGCAGATTAGGAAGGTAACTCTTCAGTGGGATGAACCTGGTCTCTGTATCTGACCCACCGTCCATGGCGGCACAGTCCGAACCTGTGACTTTCTTCTTGCCCAGCGTGACCAGATAACCATGAGTGGCACTTTTTGGCGTTATTCCTACACTTACCATGTGGGCTGAACAATTCCTGTGAAGAAAAGGTGATCCTCTCTTTACGAATGTGCTGGGTATAGTGTGCCACCAAACATGCAGCTAGGGCTTAGACAGATGCAGGCGTAATTGCCTTTGATGCAATTGACCATCAAATTGGTCAATTGCATCAATTGACCAATTCTGGTAATTGATTACTTTGCATTCTGGTAACTACAGTTCGTGATATTTTCACTAACTTGCGAGATAGAAGGTGTTCACCATCAGTTAGTGCAGCCAATGCTGGTATTTCTGTGCATTATTGGATTCTAGTTTCTGCGTGATTGCCTATTTTCAACAAGAAGTAGCAGTTTAGAATCAGGGTGCTTGAAATGCTGCTTGTTTTTCATCATGTGAAGTACCACTCTAAAGTGCACAGGTGTGTCCCAAGTAGCCTTTAAATAAGTGCTTGCAACCTTGTACGCGGCGGGAAAAGGCTGTAAAGTGATTCCACGCTGTTACCAAGATGGCCTCCATGAGCAGAAATGGAGATCGGGCTAAATGTCTAACAATAAAGAGCGAGACTTGGGATGAACACTTTCAAACCAGTTAGACACACCAGTATTTAGGGGACCAGAGGCAATTAAGATAAGAGTTCCTACAGAAATTAAGAAAACTGCATACCTTTACAAATTAGAGAAGGTAAAGAGAAAGGATCAACAAGCAGCAGGTTAGCTTTGCGATCATTAGTCACCAAAGATAGCTTCCTAGGTATGAGAATAAGGCAGATAGGTTGGTATAACCTAAGTGGGTGTGACAGAGAAGTAGATAAAAAAAGAGAGGTCCAGCTCAGGAAAAACTCAACCCATCCTGTGATGTAGGTGCCACAACCACCTTTAAGTAGGCACTAACCACCTTGCAAATGGGGAAAAAAGCAATATGCAATCCCACATCACTAGCAAGATGACCTCTTGTACTAAACCTAACAAAGGACTAAAACAGTGTTTAACAAAGAATAGCTAGGCTCAGGAGAAAGATGTTCCCTTTATTTCAAAAAAGGAAGAAGGCGCTGCACAGACAACACACTATGTAATGCCCCAATTACTTACAGTAATCTTTATTACTCTTAGTGCTTCTCATGCTCGACCAAGACATTGACCATGAGGTTAGTCACCAATCTCGAGACAGGAAACAAAACAGGAAATGCTTTCACTAACCCCAACCACCCTCAACTGAGTGCTATATTAGAACAGCATACCACCAGTAGATCCTGTAATCCAAAGCTCTGTAAAAGGCCCCCAATGTAAATGTATTGACCAGGCAGAGTAGGAGTAAGAATAATGTAGATTACTGTTAAGTAAGTGGTGCATTACATCTACGTCTATTGTCCTCCACACAGTCACTAACCATAAGATATACCAATGTCCAAGGCCTTTGACAATAATAACAAATACATGATCAGATATAAGGAAAGCCCCTGTGATTTTATTGCAAATATCACAATCGTACATCCCAGAATATAGAAGTAACTACGGATCCACAGACTATAAAACCACTGTTCCAAAAGTCTTATCAATGTTTCTTAACATTTTGTAATCTATAATGCTTTACAAATGTATGCTCAGATGCCCAGTCTGTCCAAAAATCATCTAGGGCAACACCATGAAATTTCACCCAAGAATATGCAATACTTCTTGTTGAGCGGCCTTAAACTTTTTCTCGAACCTTCTGATACAAGAACAGAATCATCTCTTTTATACATTGACTCAAGGTCATTTTGGAAATCTTCTTAAATTTCCCATAATTATATATTTACCGAATAATCAGTCTGTGTTTCTGAACATGTTGGGTCTGTTAAGATAATTGGACAAAGCTCTCTAAAGATCCAGTAAATTCAAATTATTCCCTCTTCAGAAGAAGGTGAAGGACAGAAATGAGGTAGATAAGTTCTTGGGAAGAGTGACATTTAGAAATTATCTTAGATAAATAGAAAGGGTCCAGTTTTAAAACTACTGCATCCTGCAAGAAAGTTAAAATGGAAGGTTGACACAACAAAGCATAACGATCCCTCAAACTGCAACCAGAAGTAACCGCCACCAAAAAGAAAACTTACTAAGTGAGAAATTTTAGACTGACTTTGTCTTAAGGTCCAAAAGGAGGATTTTGCTAAGTTTTCAGAAGGTGGAACAAAGGGATGAGAAAAAGGCCAAGATATAGCCAAACCTTTAAACATTGTAAATACTACACCTTCTGCTTCTTTTATTCCAGACTCAGGGGTATGAAAGGCATTAATGGCACACAACTGTCCTTTAAGAGTAGCTAGAGACAGATTTTTCCAAAACCATTCAGAAAATAGATGAGTCAGAACAAGAAACTGAAGACACATTGTGATACCGACATCATGAGTCAAACGTTCACCAGTGTCTTGATTCTGATTTAGTCATAGAGTATCTTCTTGATCCTTGAACCACATCAATAGTTTTTAGCGGCACACCCTGCTTCTCAAGATTTAGCCTCTCAACTTCCAATTCGTTAGGGTGAGGTGCTGAGGAGGTTGAGGGTTGCATACCCTTAGAGGAAATGGGAAATGAGGAGAACCCAAGGCGGTTGAAGAGTCATCACCTGAGAAGGAAACCAAGTTCTCTTGGCCCAGAATGGGAGAACTACCACTTTCTCCTGCTGAATCATCCATTATAATTTCTGAATCAGAAGGAATGGAGGACATATAAAGATCAGCTTTTTGGCCATTTGATTGAAAGAGCATGCACTCCCCATGGTTCTTGATCCGGAAAACAAGGGCAAACCTTTGGAAGAAGAGTGTTCGATCTGGATGCAAAAAGATGAAGATAAGTGGTTCCAAATTTGTTGAAATATTGCTGTGTAAAGATTCAGTTAATGAGAAGAGGAACATTTTGTGCTCAAGAGGTCTGCCTCTATGTTGTCCAGACTCTTGATGTGGACTGCTGCAGTTGAGAGAAGATGCTTTTTCGCCCAAGATGCCAAGGAGCAAGCGACTCTCTTCAATGATTGTGTGAGTGAGTGCTGCCTTTTTGGTTGATATAGGCCACTGTGACCATGTTGATTCAGAAAAGGGGGTGGTGATGAACAGAGTGTATGAATTAAGCAGACCACTCTTACCCAGTCCAAAGATCAGGGCTTGATCCATCACCGTTTTTTAGCTCACTGCACCATCCCAGCTCAGAACCTGGCTACATGCAAATTAGTCTGTTCCTGTCCCAGTGCATGATGGGAACAGGGCAAACTAAACTACCAAGCCAATTCTTATACTGGGAAGGAAACAAGCTACCGGGGACCGGTTTCTGGCATTTCAGCCGTCGTCGGCCCGGCTTGCTTGAATCCTGATGGTGCAATGAGCAAGGGACTCACATCTGAGTATACCCTTCCACGCTTATGGTGGACAAAATGATTCAGAAAAGGGGGTGGTGATGAACAGAGTGTCTGAATTAAGCAGACCACTCTTACCCAGTCCAAAGATCAAGGCTTGATCCATCACCGTTTTTTAGCTCACTGCACCATCCCAGCTCAGAACCTGGCTACATGCAAATTAGTCTGTTCCTGTCCCAGTGCATGATGGGAACAGGGCAAACCAAACTACCAAGCCAATTCTTATACTGGGAAGGAAACAAGCTACCGGGGACCGGTTTCTGGCATTTCAGCCGTCGTCGGCCCGGCTTGCTTGAATCCTGATGGTGCAATGAGCAAGGGACTCACATCTGAGTATACCCTTCCACGCTTATGGTGGACAAAATGATTCAGAAGAGGGGGTGGTGATGAACAGAGTGTCTGAATTAAGCAGACCACTCTTACCCGACGACGGCTGAAATGCCGGAAACCGGTCCCCGGTAGCTTGTCTCCTTTCTGGTGAAGAATTGGCTAGGTAGTTTGGTCTGCCCTGTTCCCATGATGCACTGGGCCAGGGACAGACTAATTTGCATATAGCCAGGTTCTGAGCTGGGATGGTGCAGTGAGCTAAATAACGGTGATGGATCAAGCCCTGATCTTTGGACTGGGTAAGAGTGGTCTGCTTAATTCAGACACTCTGTTCATCACCACCCCCTTTTCTGAATCGTTTTTGGCCACTATAGGTGTGGCAGGGTATACTCAGACATGAGTCCCTTGCTCACTGCACCATCAGGATTCAAGCAAGCCGGGCCGACAACAGCTGAAATGCCAGAAACCGGTCCCCGGTAGCTTGTCTCCTTTCTGGTGAAGAATTGGCTTGATAGTTTGGTCTGCCCTGTTCCCATGATGCACTGGGCCAGGGACAGACTAATTTGCATATAGCCAGGTTCTGAGCTGGGATGGTGCAGTGAGCTAAATAACGGTGATGGATCAAGCCCTGATCTTTGGACTGGGTAAGAGTGGTCTGCTTAATTCAGACACTCTGTTCATCACCACCCCCTTTTCTGAATCGTTTTTGGCCACTATAGGTGTGGCAGGGTATACTCAGACATGAGTCCCTTGCTCACTGCACCATCAGGATTCAAGCAAGCCGGGCCGACGACGGCTGAAATGCCAGAAACCGGTCCCCGGTAGCTTGTCTCCTTTCTGGTGAAGAATTGGCTTGGTAGTTTGGTCTGCCATGTTCCCATGATGCACTGGGCCAGGGACAGACTAATTTGCATATAGCCAGGTTCTGAGCTGGGATGGTGCAGTGAGCTAAATAACGGTGATGGATCAAGCCCTGATCTTTGGACTGGGTAAGAGTGCTCTGCTTAATTCAGACACTCTGTTCATCACCACCCCCTTTTCTGAATCGACTGTGACCATGTTTCGCTCCTGTGCTGAGAGGTCGCTCCACAGCCTGCTTGCAGCCTGATTTCAGCCTGATTGCCGAGACCTGGTATCGTAGAGATTGTGCCTTCCACCCTAAAGTTGCTTTTTGTGCCTCTGCCCTGAGCGCTGCTTCGCTGTAATTCCGCTGCTTTCTCAGGTACTTTACACGCGATTACCCCCGGCGCTGTGCTCTGCCCTCCCCCCCCGCTGCCATTTTGTTTGTTTTGCTGGTGTCCTCGTCCTCGTGAGCCCGCCCCGCCTCCCAGCTGAGCCGCCCTCGCCCCTCCCCCTCCACTATCCATATATGACAGTTGTTCCCGCGCGCAGCGCTCGCGCCCCAGTCGCGCCGAAGGTGCGCCAAAGGTAAGCCCGTCCACGCCCGTCCGCGCCTGGACCGCGCCCAGCGCCAGACCCCCTGGCCCTCTTAACGCCCACCCCTCCCGCATTACTTACGATGCCACCACCCTCCTAGCCCTTAACCCCGGCCGTTCCCCCAACTGCGCCCAAGCCGCTCCTGGACACACCCATGGACCCTTCTCTTGTAACTCCTGCAAGTTCGACGGCACCAAGAACAACTCCTCATCTACGAACACACAACAGATATCCGACCCCAACCACCTACAATGCATCCTGCTCAACACCCGCTCGGTCCACAGGCACGCCATCGACCTCTGGAATCTACTAGACACCATCTCTCCGGACGTCGCCTTCCTAACAGAAACTTGGATGAACGCCTCTTCTGCCCCAGACATCACCATTGCCATCCCGGAAGGCTATAAGATCATTCGTAAGGACCGCACCGGCCACACAGGAGGAGGCATCGCTATCGTCCATAAGAAATCCATCCGCATCTCAACCAGCTCAGACGTCAATCTCGCCAATACTGAACACCTTCACTTCCAGATCCACATCGACCCCAAGACCACACTCAGAGGCACCCTCCTTTACAGGCCACCTGGACCCCGCGCACAATTTAGTGAAGACATCACGGACTTCATCACTCCACACGCGCTCCCCTCCGAGGATTACATCCTTTTGGGAGACCTCAACTTTCACCTTGAAAAGAACAACAACCGCAACACCACCACCCTTTTGGACAACCTCGCCAACCTCGGACTCAAACAACTTGTAAACACCCCCACCCACATCGCAGGTCACACACTCGACCCTATCTTCACCTCTAGCAAACATGTCTCCTTCAGCCACGCTACAGCTCTCCTTTGGACCGACCACAGTTGCATTCACTTTACCTACAACAAGCCCACATCCAACATCCACCCCCAACCCACTCTGCAAAGAAACTGGAACAAAATCACCATCGACCAGATCTCCTCATCTGTGGTAAATTTAAATTACCTATACTTAATTTATGCGGTAAAGTTCAATAGGAATAACTCAGTCAAAAATAAGAGGCAAAGTCCGTGGCATCTGAGTTTAGTAAGGGTTTTATTCCTTAAAAAGGAATTGGTTCGAACCAGGTATCATGTTCCATCACCACAAGGGTTCAGGAAGGGAAATGGACATGGACATGTACAATGTTTTATTAACAAGATATCATATATATAGTCAATGCATTACAGTGATGATGAATGCAGAAGGCGTAACAGCTGAGAGAAGAGAGATAAGAACACATGTGCGTAACAGGAGGCGTGCACAAGGGCGTACACGGAGGTGTGTACTAGAAACGTCATAGAAAAGTGTCAAAGGTGGGTGGATCCCTAGAAGAATCCTGCAGTGTCAGCAGAAATACATGGCAGAGATGCGCGCGCAGCAGCATGACGTGTGAATGACGTGGAACTGGAGGGTGAAGGGGACTTGACATTTGCGCTATACAGGGAGACAGAAGTCTGGCGTGTCAGAACAACCTAAACCCAAATCATATCTAATATCTTGTGTTTGAGGAACTGTATTATCTAGAAGGAAAGGTCTCTCGGGCAGAGGCTATTCTATACTGACTGCTAGTGCGTGTATATGTGACTACGTGTCTACGTGTAAAGCAAGGGGCATGGGCCTACCATGGTAACAGGAGCTATGAATTACTTGCATGGAGACAGAAAGGCCGGGCCCTTTGCTCTGCAGCTGGGGAGATGTTTTCCTAAACTACTAGACAGGAATGTATTTTCGAGGAGCGGAGCAGATAACTTGAAGGCTGAATACAGTCTTGGCAGGCAAGCAGGCCGAGCCAGGCACCGCTAGCCGCACAGGAAGTAAGGCAAAGGTCAGGGATACAGATGCAGGTCCAGGCTGCAGCTTTCGAAGGCAGAAGGCAGAAAGGGCTCGATGGCAGGAATCAGGGCCTAACTCGCCAGAGCCAGAAAAACGTGAAAGTGCACCGTGTAAAGACGTTGGCAAGGCATACTTAGGAACTGAATATTCGAACCATTCATGGTGGATCTGAAAGAGGACATGTTAACGTTGGACGCAAATGTATTTGCGTCTTCATAGCTGGAAGTGGAGGGAACATACATGTACTTGAAGCACGTACATGGAGCCGTTGGGGTCTACGATAGGGGACACAATTGACCATAAAATTCATATTAACTCATTCCCTCCTTGTCCCCTACGGACCCTTCATGATATATCAATCCTCATTAACCTATCAATCTGTTCATGTAACATCATTTGCTCTTCTTTCTTCTTACGGTGTTTTGAATGGGGACTTGAATGAGGAATACAGGAAGTGGCGCACAAGCCGCAAATCGCTGGCCCACATTGCAGACATAGGCAACAACTGAATACTATGAGAAGGGCTATTCCTAGGAAGGATAGGACTTTCCATCCCCAGGCTGATAACAAGCTCCAGAACCAACCGGACCAAGTCCAGGTGCCTGGATTCTGGTGTATCTGACTTGCAATCTTATGAAGACGGGTTATGGCTCTATATACTGATGGCGCGTTTTCTGGAATGAAAACACAGCAGCTCGATCCGATGACTCTACAAGCTCCGCCCCTATCAGCCAGGATGACGTCAAGGACGAGACGATTTTGAAGAACAACAATCCGCATAGCAGACTGCTCCTCCGTTAAGTTGCCTAGGGCGGAAGTAGTTTCATTCACTACTGCTTCGAGGGTTCTGGTTAATTTGCGTATCAGTTTACTATTGAAGACAGCACCTAAGTAGGGAAAGAAACCTTTATTGAAATCTGTATACTGCTCCCATGCCGTTTCAGTATAGTCGACAATCGGGAGATCTCTCTGTGGTCTATTGTGTACTAGATGGGAGTTCCTATGATAATCAGGAGGGGCTAGGAAGACAGGTGGCAGAAGGAATGCAATGTAACAGGTGCCATCCCAATCTAAAGGTAAGCGTATATATGCTGTATGACCACAAACAAAGTAGGAATGATGGGAAGCCTTGAATGTAGACTTGCCCTTATCACTGAATTCAATCACAGTAGTACATGTGCTATGACCTAGGTGTACTGAACCATTCTTTCTGACACATAATTCACCTTTGACTGGTAACACTGACATAGCGGGTAAGACTGGTTCGGCTTCGGATTCAACATTCAGAATCATGAGGTTAAGTGTAAAGTTACCTAATCCATATACTTCAATTTCTAGATCAGTCCCTGTCCTTTTGGGAAGACCCTCCTTGTCAGGGAAACATACTCTATGCAGAACGGTGTTCAGATTTCCCCATACCCAGTTGCCCTGGTAAACTACGGAATTGGAATCTAAGGAATTAATTAAACTAAACCATGCACCACAGGAACCATTGTGTGTGAACGGGTACGGGAAGAGGGGCAGAACTCCCTTGTATTTCTGATAGGGAGGGAGTCGGCCACATATCCAACAATTAGTAGCATTGCTGGTCTGATGGGAATGGTGTAACATACTAATGAATGTATTGTTGCGCAGCGCAAGTCGGTAAGATAACTCATGCGGGGGCAGTTCACTGAAAGAGTGCTCGGCAGTGTCATTTGAAGAAGAATGTGCACGTTTGAAAATAGGGTGATATACATGAAGCAATATACTTGCAGCAATAATCATAAGACTTCAGAAAAAACATAATCAATAGTGTCACGATACAGTGACTTCGAAGAGATTTACAATATTCACGTTTCTTGAGCTGTTTCTGTCTATCTCTCTCTCTATTGGGGTCTAGGGGATACATGTCAGAGACTTGTCTAACCGATTCACCTAGGGGAGGACTTAAACAATTAAACTGTCTGACTTGCTAGACCTCAATTTTAATTTATATTCTTGAGAAGAAGTTTTCTCGACCAGGGGGAGTTTTGAGTCAGTCTGTGGAGGAGGGCAGGGCTGGGAGTCTAGATCTGGCGGCAATCCATGGTATTTCTTGATATGACTCGAGTGAAGCCAACCCTTGCGGCCCTCGACTTTGATCGCTGTCCTTGTAGTCAAAAGTACTAGCTTCGGCGCTTGCCAACGGGGCTCCAGCGGACTTCTCCTGTCAAAGTTCCTTACGAAGACGAGGTCCCCCGGAACAACCTCATGTGGCTTCACCTCGGTGTTGTCGGGAAAGGCTGCAGCAACCTGTGAACGACATGATTGTAGTGCAGACATCAAGGAAGCAAGGTAATCTGTCAGCATATTACAGTCAACATCAGTGATTTTGCGAGGCAGAGGCGTCCCCCACATATTCGGTGGCCTACCAAAGACCACCTCGTACGGGGATAGCCCTGTTCTTGAGTGTGCGACCATTCTCATATAAAAGAGTGCAACTGGTAAAGCTACTATCCAGTCGACACCTTTCTCTCTACAGATCTTGGCAAGACGAATTTTCAGGGTCTGATTATGTCTCTCTACGAGACCTGCTGCTTCGGGATGTCGGACACAGTGGGACTTCCACTGATAGCCAAGCAGGAGAGATACCTGCTTCATAAGCTCGGACGAGAATGGCTGACCGTTATCGGAGTATACGATGCGGGCAAACCATATCTGGGGAAGAATTCACGAACCAGCTGTTTGGCAGTGGTCGGAGCAGTGTAATCTGGGACTGGATATGCTTCTATCCAACGGGAAAGTGCACATACAACTACGAGGACATATTTGAATCCTCGACAACGTTCCATCTGGATATAATCCATCTGGAGGACTTCAAAAGGGTGATCGGGAGGATGAAATCCACCTTGCTCTACGGGAATGCTTTTACCTGGGTTGAACTGACAACAGATCATGCAAGTACGCACTTTCTGTTTGGCTGCTGCTCGTAAATGCTTATTGAACCAAAGGTTTTGAATACTGTCTAACATGGCTTTTTCTCCTAAATGTGCAGGACTGTGTACTGTGTTAATGATTACTTGGACCATAGAGTCAGGGAGAAACCATGTAGATTTTCCCTTCGTCATCCATCCCTGTTCTGTCTGGATCCCTCCTAGTTCAGTCCATTTCTTGATTTCGTCTGGTGTAGCATGTGTCTGTATGTCAATTACATCTAGGGCGGGATCCTTAACTGTCATGCAATGTGTCGGTGTCAGGACTATTGTCTTTGTCAGGTCAGTTGCGTAAGTCTGAGTCTGAGCTGTATGTTTGGCTGTTCGGTCTGCCAGGTCGTTACCCTGGGAAATTGAATCTGTGACTTTCGTATGTGCCTTGCACTTCATGATGGATATCGCTGTAGGCAGATGTATTGCGTCTAACAGAGCTTGAATGAGGGGACCGTGCTGGATTTTGGCTCCGTGAGAGGTCAAAAACCCTCTCTCTCGCCAGAGTACACCGAAGTCGTGTACAACTCCAAATGCATAACGTGAATCTGTGTATATGTTAACTCTCTTGTTCTTTGCTCGAATACAGGCTTGAGTCAGAGCGATGAGCTCTGCTGCTTGAGCTGACAGGGTGTCAATACAATTTGTTTCTATGACTTCAGTTTCTGTCGTGACTGCGTAGGCGGCCACTAATTCTCCTGTACTTGTTCTCATACATGAACCATCCACATGAAGTGTCAGGTCTGGATCTGGTAATGCGGTGTCTGTCAAGTCTTGTCTGGGTTTCGTCGTAATGGTAATGACTTCAATACAATCATGTGCCAATGGGTCTGTCTCACTTAATGGCAGAAGTGTAGCAGGGTTCAATGTGTTGCAGCGTCTGATTTCTATGTGTGGCTGAAACAACGTCAATTCATAACCCGTCAGTCGTGCTATAGTCAAGTGCTGAGTCTGTGTTCGGTTTAAAAGAACTTCCACAGAGTGTGGAACTTGTACTGTCAATTGATGTCCTAACACTATGGAATCACTTTGTCTGATTGCTAGAGCTGTTGCTGCTACAGATTTCAAGCACGCAGGCAGCGCCTGGGCTACTGGATCCAATGTACTAGAAAAATAAGCACACGGTTTGTGTGAACCTGCTTGATCTTGGGTGAGTACTGACAATGCAGTACCTTCACGTTCTGTGACAAAAAGTGTAAAAGGCTTGCTGTAACATGGTGTCGCTAAAACTGGTGCTTGACATAAGGCTTTCTTTAAGTCATCAAAAGCTTGTGTGTGTTCCTGAGTCCAAGGGAGGACAGTCGATATCGCTGCCTCCTGGGTTGTCAACTGTATGAGTGGCTTGGCTAGAAATGCATACTGAGGGATCCATTGTCTACAGTAAGAAGTGAGGCCTATAAAGGCTCGTACCTCCTTTTGTGTCTTGGGTTGTGACATGTTTACAATTAACTGGATGCGGTCAGGTGTTAGCTGTCTCCCCCCTTTGGACAGCAAGTGACCAAGGTAAACCACTTGCTGAACACAGAATTGCAGCTTCAAAGGGGACACCTTGTGCCCCTTGTCAGCCAAGAAATGCAAAACCGTCAGTGACGCTTGCTCACATTCAGGTTCGCTGCGGGCGGTGATCAGTAGATCATCGACATACTGTAACAGGGCAGTGTTGTCAGGCATGTGTATACTGTCTAGTTGTCTTTTCAGTGCTTGGCTATAGATGCTGGGGCTTTCTGTGAATCCTTGAGGTGCGCGTGCAAATTTGAAGCTTCGACCATTTAAACAGAATCCGAAGAGATATTGGCTTTCCGGATCAATTGGAACACTAAAGAAGGCGTTCTTCAGATCAATTACAGTAAAGAACGTTGCTTCTGAATCAATGGCAGTCAATAAAGACGAGATGTCTGGGACCACGGGGTACTGCGGTACGATGCATTTATTCAATTCGCGCAAATCGATAACTAATCGATAAACTGGGGGTGCATTAGGATCAGTACGTTTAAGAATTGGAATGATAGGGGAATTACATAGATTCGAGTCGGTTTCTACAACCACTCCTTGTGCAATGAGCTCGTCAATGATTTTCAGTAAAGCCACTACAGCATCTGGGGGTAGCTTGTATTGTCTGATTCGTGGTAGTACTACTCCTGGCCTGAGTGTGACTCGATATGGTGTAATGTGCATACAACCTACATCAGTGGGGCCTTGTGCCCATAAATGTGCAGGAACATTCTGTAATCTGGGATCAATATCTCTCAACACATAGTGACCCTTAAAGTCACGCAAGAACAGTCTTACTCCTTCCGGAGAACAACATATCACAGCTCCTAGAGCTTTCAGTGTCTTGATACCTAACAAGTTTTCTGGACATGATTTCGTTAATAACAAATCTGTAGTGCGAGACAATGGACCAACTAAAAGAGGTACAGGTTTTGATACTTCATTTACAATAGGTTTGCCTGAAAATCCAAGGGAAACATTCTGTGAGCCTGAGAGGGGTGCCCCTGGAACCTCGTCATGACTGATCGTTGTTCTGCTTGCCCTTGTATCAATCAAAAACTTTCTATCTTTTCCTAACACTTGGCTATGTACGTAAGGACCCTCTTGATCTACAGGAACCTCAATAAGAGGCAAGCCAACTTCACTCTCTAGGCTGTTTCATGTGTATCGCTGATAATCGGGGTAATCTGTTTGTGCATACTAGTACATCTGTTGCGTTGCATGTTGTGTTGCAGCAATGGGCTGTGGCTGTGGTACTGCTACGGTCTGTACTGTCTGTTGCGAAGTTTGCATAGGCTGGATATTCTGTGGTACTTGTTGTTGGGCCTGGTCCTGTCTAGGAGGACGCGGTCTTTCTTTAGTTTTACCTGTAGCTATATTGTGTTTCAAAACTGCACAATCGTTTATATAGTGACCTGGCTGTTTACAATAGTTGCATGTCCCTTTAACAGGAGCTGCTGAATTATTGGACTGTGTCATACCCTTTTTCTGACCGTCAGCTGGAACTGACTGAGCAACTAACATTTTCATTTTCGTGTCTTTCATGCGTCTTTGTTCGTGATCATGTTCTTCTCTAATTCTGTTCTGGTGGTACTGTAACATTTGTAACATTTGGGAAGGCGTGTTTGCTTGCCATGTGCTCTCGACTTTTAGTACACGGTTCTTAACTTGGGGCAGAGAATTCTCGACTAACTTGGATACAAAAAGGTGTGGATACGACTCGCTACTTGCTTTCAGGCCACTATTAATAACAAAACATTTCTCAAATCGGGAATAAAAATCACTAGTGTCTTCATCGGGCTTCTGTTTACAGGCTGAGATTGCATCCCAGTCCTCCTTTTTCGTTGTTAATAAACGTGGCAATACTTGTACTAACAATCCTGGTAATGCTTTAGTTTTATCCCCGAGCCCTAGGCCTGGGGTTCTAGTATTTTCTTCGTTCTCTAATGCAGCCCAATCAATCTTTGCGTCTCCCACCTCCCATTCTTTTTCTTTGAGTTTCTCGTAAATACCGGCAGGCAATAATACTTTCAATATTTTCATGATGTCGGGATAGGTAAAATCACCCATGAGTAACATGTCTTTTATTTCACGGTGGAAACCTGCAGGGTCTTTATCGTGACTGGGCACTAATTTCTTCATTTCCAATAATTCCATTTTAGTTATGGGCGTGTACACAAACACACGTCTAAAGGTATTATCATCATTCCTAACTGGATGCACTTCTCGCAAGGGATTCTGTCTGTCTATGTAATACATTTTTCTTTCTGGGGGTGGAGCTGGAACAAACTGTGGATTCAGGAAAGTACTATATCTGTGCCGATGCTCTAGAATTACCTTAATTAAATCTGTACCTAGGCCTCTCCATTTATTCATGAGTAGCTCTATTAGTATATCAGGTAGGGGACCTGGATCAGAATGTTGGCTCTTATACAATATAAGGAGATGTTGTATCATATACATACCAGCTAGTCGCTGTTCGTCTGGGGAAAGATTCAAAAAGGTCTGCGCTAAGGCGTCATCACTATATTTATCAGAATTGTCAGCCCATTGTACTGCTGACCTGGCTAATTCTTGTTCATCCATGGAATCGAGTACATGGTACCCCATTCGTTCTTGAAGTACTTTATCGGTAGCCTGAAACAAATGTTCAGGAGTCTTCGGATTTGACATAGCAGTGTGAAAAAGTCTCCTACTTTCTGGACGTATCGGTTTATTAAAGGGTCTACCCCTCCCTACATAGGCTATTGTTCCTCTATCTTCGGTCTCATCCTCTGGTTCCTCCTCTGAGGATTTATTTGCATCAGATTCTGCTTCCCTTCAGCTTTCGCTTTTGCATGGAATACTACTATTTCTTTACGAATCTTTCTATACATGCTCTCTATACAATTTTGTTTATCGTGTTTTCCGTCTGAAATATTCTGACTCCATGCAGTTAGTATCTTCATCTCTTCTTGATTTGCACCAGGCCTGTCTCGTTCTCTTATGAAACAGTTTATGAGGAATCTTAGTATTAGGCTCTGGATGTCGACTTTCTGATGCGCCATGGCTTCGTGAACACATTCCGGACCCTCCCCCGTCTGAATGAACTGATATATCCGGTCTAGATTAGCTTTTATTCCTGGAAACAGAACTAAAAAATCGGCAGCACGTCTTATACGTATTGAGGCTAATAACATGTAACCATCTTTGCCTGGTATGGGGTCATATCTACAATATGTGAGAAGTTCTTTCGCTTTTTCACTGGTAATCGGTTTCGGAGTACGTTGCATTGCTAGTTCTCTAACATCTTATCGATGTACTGGTGGCGGGGTATGGAAACCTCCTGATGCACCTCCTGAAGCGGAGGCTTGAGCATGATCTGTCGGTAGGGCCGTGTCAGGCCCGAAAGGATTTTGCGGATTAATAGGATTTATCGGGTTTGCAGGAAGTGGTGGAGGAGTGTCCTGTCGTTGGGGATGGCGGTCAGGGGGTGGTATGCGTGCAAGCGGAACATTGATATATTCGGGAGCTACATCGTCTAAATAGGAAGAAAGGAAAATATCCTTTGTGGTCTTGTGACGTAATTTAGTCGGAACCAATGGAGGGGGGAGATCTTTCGGTACTTCCGGGGTCGCCTTGGGCAGGCCCTCGGCCAGGACTGGATACAATCCTGTCATAATTGCATTTCTACGTCTATCGTGTTGTTCTATTCTAACTCGTTCTCCTTCTTCTAGTAGTTCCTTTTCTTTGGCTTTTTCAGAATCCTCCTTACTTCTCTCTGCTTTTCTGAGTGCTTTCTCTGTCCGTCTGTGCGATTCTTTACGCCATAATTCAATGGCAGCTTTTTGTGACTGTCTGGCTTTATTTTTCCATAACGCTTCTTCTACTCTCATGATACACTCGGCATCCCATGTCCCTGCAGCGGGCCATCTCTGATTCTCTGCTAAATCTTTGGTGTAATCCACCCATAAATCGAGAAATAATACAGCATCTAAGCCGTGTTTGTGGTACATAAAATACCCTGGAGTGTCCCTGGGTGGGATGGGAACAGCTTCCTCGAGTATCCCTTTTCTAGTTCCTATCTGTTTCAGTTTAGAAAACAGCGGCATGTTTCAGCCGTGCTACTTGGTACTTGATACTTACTCGGACTTGGACCCAACTAATACAGTAAACACAGTAATGAAAATCAAACAATCACTCATACCACGACATTAAAACACATTTAAACATTTTGAAAACGAACAACAATAACTAGAATAAAACTAGCTACCTGCATACTCGATATACTGCTAAACAGTACAGATACACCGCTAAACAGTGCAGACCGGGTCTGTGTACCCAAACCCGTCTTGACCGGGCACAAACTAATGCACCCGTCTAGATGCGTCCCCAGCAACGGTACTCACCGGGAAGCACGGAACGGAAGGCCTCGGAAACTCGACACTGGACTGCACCCTGGACTCGACTGGACTGGACTCGACTCGTGACGTAGGTACTTCGGAACTTCGGAACTGGTGGGCCTCTGAATACCTCGGACCTTGCTCTCTCAGCTAGGCTCTGGTCGGGATCCTCCGCACTCCTCACCGCCTCGTCTGGGTGTCGATCGCAGCCTCAGTCACCTCCGTTGGCCTGAGGGAGATACAGGAAATCCTGCGGGTACGCGTAGTTGTCCTTCACGGCTGTGGCAGGGGGCTAGGCCTGCAACGCACCGCCGGCGCGTAAGGTGGGGGAGGGGTCCCTATTCGGGCGCCAATTATGTGGTAAATTTAAATTACCTATACTTAATTTATGCGGTAAACTTCAATAGGAATAACTCAGTCAAAAATAAGAGGCAAAGTCCGTGGCATCTGAGTTTAGTAAGGGTTTTATTCCTTAAAAAGGAATTGGTTCGAACCAGGTATCATGTTCCATCACCACAAGGGTTCAGGAAGGGAAATGGACATGGACATGTACAATGTTTTATTAACAAGATATCATATATATAGTCAATGCATTACAGTGATGATGAATGCAGAAGGCGTAACAGCTGAGAGAAGAGAGATAAGAACACATGTGCGTAACAGGAGGCGTGCACAAGGGCGTACACGGAGGTGTGTACTAGAAACGTCATAGAAAAGTGTCACAGGTGGGTGGATCCCTAGAAGAATCCTGCAGTGTCAGCAGAAATACATGGCAGAGATGCGCGCGCAGCAGCATGACGTGTGAATGACGTGGAACTGGAGGGTGAAGGGGACTTGACATTTGCGCTATACAGGGAGACAGAAGTCTGGCGTGTCAGAACAACCTAAACCCAAATCATATCTAATATCTTGTGTTTGAGGAACTGTATTATCTAGAAGGAAAGGTCTCTCGGGCAGAGGCTATTCTATACTGACTGCTAGTGCGTGTATATGTGACTACGTGTCTACGTGTAAAGCAAGGGGCATGGGCCTACCATGGTAACAGGAGCTACGAATTACTTGCATGGAGACAGAAAGGCCGGGCCCTTTGCTCTGCAGCTGGGGAGATGTTTTCCTAAACTACTAGACAGGAATGTATTTTCGAGGGATGTATGACGTTACAACGCATACCATTACAACTACCTACCATTACAACGCGACCATTACAACGCATACCATTACAACGCATAGCGCTTAGAGGTGCTGGATAGTGGTAAGTATAGTTTACTATTCCAACTCCAGTCCCCGTGGACACTAGGGAAGGTGTTGGATAGTAAATTAAACTTATTCCCTATCCTAGAGCGCCCCCCAGCGCAATGCGTTGTAATGGTATGCGTTGTAAAAGTTGCGTTGTAACGGTAGGTAGTTGTAAAAGTTGCGTTGTAACAGGTGTATACCATTTTCGAGGAGCGGAGCAGATAACTTGAAGGCTGAATTCAGTCTTGGCAGGCAAGCAGGCCGAGCCAGGCACCGCTAGCCGCACAGGAAGTAAGGCAAAGGTCAGGGATACAGATGCAGGTCCAGGCTGCAGCTTTCGAAGGCAGAAGGCAGAAAGGGCTCGATGGCAGGAATCAGGGCCTAACTCGCCAGAGCCAGAAAAACGTGAAAGTGCACCGTGTAAAGACGTTGGCAAGGCATACTTAGGAACTGAATATTCGACCCATTCATGGTGGATCTGAAAGAGGACATGTTAACGTTGGACGCAAATGTATTTGCGTCTTCATAGCTGGAAGTGGAGGGAACATACATGTACTTGAAGCACGTACATGGAGCCGTTGGGGTCTACGATAGGGGACACAATTGACCATAAAATTCATATTACCTCACATCGCTTCTGCAAAACCCCCCAGCCCACTCCTCAAACCCAGACCAAGCAGCCACCAACCTCACCCAATGGTTATCCAACAGCGCCGACATCCTAGCACCACTGAAAACACGACAAATCAAACTAGGCAGCAAGAAGGCCTCCTGGTTCAACGACGATCTTAAGAAATCCAAGAAACTTTGTCGCTCCCTTGAGAAAGCCTGGAAAAAAGACCCAACCACCAGCACCAAGGACGCCTTCAAAAACGCCACCCGCATACACCACCAACTGATCCGGAACGCCAAGAAAGCCGCTTTCAAGGATCGACTAGATAACAACGCCCGCAATAGCAAGGAACTATTCAACATCGTCAAGGAATTTACCAACCCCTCAGCCAACTCCAACGACATCACCCCCTCTCAAGCCCTCTGCGACTCCCTAGCATCATTCTTTCACAACAAAATTGCAGACATCCACAACAGCTTCGACAACCGGCCCGAAGACCAACCCACCCAACCCCCTGCAGGACCCCCACCCCCCTTGAACATCCTCAATGACTGGACGCCAATCTCCACCGAGGACACCATCCGTCTGATGAACTCTATCCACTCAGGATCCCCCACAGACCCATGCCCTCACCACATCTTTAACAAAGCAGACTCCATTATAGCACCGCACCTTCGAGACGTCATCAACTGCTCCCTCAACTCCGCAACCTTCCCGGAAAGCTGGAAACATGCCGAACTCAGCGCCCTCCTGAAGAAACCCACAGCTGACCCCACCGAACTCAAAAACTACCGCCCTATCTCACTCCTTCCATTCCCGGCCAAAGTCATCGAGAAAGCGATCAACAACCAGCTCGCCGCATTCCTCGAAACCAACAAATCCCTCGACTCCTCACAATCCGGCTTCCGAGCCAAGCACAGCACTGAAACCGCCCTCATTGCAGCAACAGACGACATTCGAACTCTACTGGACAATGGAGACACAGTCGCCCTCATCCTCCTCGACCTCTCCGCAGCCTTCGACACGGTCTGTCATAGCACCCTTCTACAACGCCTCAGAAACGTCGGAATCCAAGGAAAAGCTCTGGAATGGATCACCTCCTTCCTCACCGGAAGAACCCAGAGAGTCCGCCTTCCACCATTCAAGTCAGAGGCCACTGAAGTCATCTGCGGCGTACCACAAGGATCTTCACTCAGCCCCACCCTCTTCAACGTATACATGAGCCCCCTCGCGGTCATCGCACGCCAGCACAACCTCAACATCATCTCTTACGCCGATGACACTCAACTGATCCTATCTCTCACCAGAGACCCTTACACTGCCAAAACCAACCTGCATGAAGGAATGAAAGAAGTAGCCAACTGGATGAAGCACAGCCGTCTGAAACTGAACTCAGACAAAACAGAAGTCCTCATCCTAGGCACATCCCCTTCCGCCTGGGATGACTCTTGGTGGCCAGAGGCCCTTGGAAAAGCACCCATCCCGACGGACCACGCACGGAACCTGGGCGTCATCCTGGACTCCTCCCTCTCGATGAACAGACAAGTCAACGCTGTTTCTTCATCTTGCTTCAACATTCTTCGCATGCTCAAAAAAACATTTCGTTGGATCCCCACCGAAACTAGAAAAACGGTCACCCACGCTCTGGTCACAAGCCGACTGGACTACGGTAACACCCTCTACGCCGGTACCACCGCAAAACTCCAGAAAAAACTCCAACGAATCCAGAACGCCTCAGCCAGGCTCATATTAGACATCCCGCGGAAAGAACACATCTCTGGTCACCTGAAAAACCTCCACTGGCTCCCCATCAATAAGAGGATTACTTTCCGGCTCCTGACCCACGCACACAAAGCACTCTATGAAATCGGACCCGAATGCCTCAACACACGACTGTCCTTCTACACCCCCTCCCGCCAGCTACGATCCTCCAACCAAGCCCTTGCTACTGTACCCCGCATCAACAAAACCACCATGGGAGGCAGATCCTTCTCCTACCTGGCAGCTAAAACCTGGAACTCACTTCCCACTCACCTTCGCCTTACTCAGAACCACCTAGCATTCAGAAAGCAACTTAAAACGTGGATATTTGACAAGTAATTCCCCACCCTCTTCAAGCGCCTTGAGACCCTCTGGGTATGTAGCGCGCTATATAAATTTATTGACTTGACTTGACTGACTTGACCTTACAAGGACATGGGAGATAGTGATGCATTTTGAAGTGATGAAGAGCCCTGGTCACAGCAGCAAACTCTCTCAAATTTGACAACTTCAATGCTTCCGTCCAACTCCACTTTGCCTGGACTGACAGAGTCCCAGTGTATCGCTACAGCCTAGAGTGCTCGCATTTGTTGTTAAAATTTGAGGAGGATCTGGGTGCATCAAGACTCCTCTGGATAGACTGTCTGACTCCAGCCACCATTGAAGGTCTTCTTTCATCTTGACAGTAACAGGAATTTCCCTCTCCAAGTTTGTTGCTGGTAGTTCTCCAGGTCTGTGGTGGTGCCATAATGAAGGCCTAAATTCACCAATGGAAAAGTGGACACTGAGGCATCGATTTCCTTGAGAGACATCAGAGACTTCACTAAGCTCTAGATGTGAAAGATCCTTTCCTCCAGGAGGAATACTCTGGCCTGTTAAGTATTCAACTTTCTGCCTATGAAAACAAGATCCTGTGTTGATTGTAATTGGGATTTGGAAAGATTGAGAAGAAAGACATGATGGATTGACATAGTTATTTATGGTCTTTCCTACATAGAGATTCGGTGTTTGAATAAAGGGGGCTTGGATCAACTGATTGTTCAGTTCAGGAATATCGAGATTCCTTGGAGATGTAGATAAAATTGGGGCTACCATTTTTGTGAAGGCCCTCAAAGAGGATCCTAGGCCAAATGGAAGACTCTGTATTGACAATGTTGTTTCTAAGCAGAAAGGTATCCAGATTTATAATGGCTTTTGAACATACGTACATGGATATAATCATCCAATAAATCCAAAATCACCTATAGATAATCCTTCTGGATCAGGAGAATAATTCTCTGGAGGGTATCCATTTTGAATGGGATCTTTATTACTGACTTGTTCAGGATTTTTAAATCTATCATAACCCAATAGCCCTTGTTTAGCTTTAGAACCAGAAAAACAATAGAGTTTTTCTGTGCCCTTTTGAACCGGAACAATTACCAGAACAATTGCCTTCTTTTGAAGAAGAGGCTGTAATGCCTTCCTTTTCTCATGAGTCTTTGGTAATGCTGTACGAATGGTCCCTGAAGATGTTGGAGGCAACAGGAACTCTAGTTTGTAGCCCCTCTAAATGATGTTTAACACCCACCTGTCTGTCATGGATTCCTCCTACATGTCCAGGAAGTAATGAATCCTGCCTCCACATGCGACTTTGGGTCCACTTACTTCCTCATCATCGGCATGGTCATGTGCACTGATTTTTATTTATAAGGTCTTTCGATTTCTTTTTGGAATTTGAAGGCGAAAGCTTAGACCTCCTTCCATCTTCTGTTGTCTTTTGGAGGGCTGTCAGAAAGGTTTTTTCTTAACTTGAAAGTAAGATTTAATTTGTTCTTTCCTAAAAGAAAAAGAGTATTTCCTGCCCTTAAAAATGTTGTTCAAGTTCTAAACCAAATACCCTTTTTCTCTTGAATGGCATTCTAAGACTCGCTGCTGTTTGTGCAGAGTCTGAATTCCAGTCCTTCAGAAAAAAGGTTTCTGCGAGCTGCATTAGAAACACCCCATGCCAAGGCTCAGGCTCTAGATGCATCAAAATCTGAGAGCAACTCATTTTGTTTTTGCATTTTCTCCAAAATATCCGAACACTTCACATCCTCCAGCATAAATTTAAATAGCTAAAAGGTAAGTAATGCGCACTATAGACACCATAAATACTTGAGTAGAGAGCCAAATGAGAACCAGAATAGACCTTCTTTAAAGTTGTATGCGCTTTCTTATTTTCCAGCTACTTGAAGATATTTTCGCCTACCACTGATGATCACCCAACAAGACAGGCAACAACCAAGTCTACAAGGATTGAATCAGGAAGGTTATCTTTCAGAGGATAAAGATTTGCCATAAACTTCTGTGCGTTATTCTTGTCTGGATCCTTCTACTCATTAAGCACCCCCTACAAAACAAATTGATGAATAGGAACTCCACAGCCAGCAGTTTTTTTAAACTGCCTTAGGATAGTGTTCTTGGACGAACTGGTAACCTTTTCTTCTGGGAAATCCATGTTCTCCTTAATGTGACACAATAATTCATGAAATATACCTATTGAAATATACTTCCCTTTAGGATCTATAATTTAGTGAAAGGAAAGAGGAGCCATCTGATAAGCCTGAAATCAAAAGATCACAATAACTACTTTCTTGTGCCACTCCTTCCCACACATCCCCTTTCTCCTTTTTTAGAGAAACAAATGTCTCCAAAATTGGCTTACTTATTCTCTCATCCTCATCCGAGGATTTATTCTTCTCAGGTGAGAGGTGGAGGAGGGGATCTCGATCTGCTGTCACACAAAGATGAGGAAGGAGAGCAATTGCTTTTTTGAGAATGTTTCCCCATACTTGGCAATTTACAATCTGGAATTAAGAATAAAATGTAATCAGAATTAAGAAAATAAATATAGCAACTCACAGCTATGCACAATGGAACTGCACACACTCCTTCTGCAGTAGCCAGAACCTGAAAGCAACTTCCACCCAACTCCCATATGGACCTACTACCACTGTAGCCGCTGCTTTACGCTCAACTCAGAAGCACTCAGAATGCATGCCTGGTGAGAAGACACTCTCTGAAACATTACACAGGCACAGAGTGAATTCCCCTAAATTGCGATGCCGGTTACAATCCTGAACACCACCTCACTGCATCGGTACAAATTGAATGAAAACATCAAGTCAGATATGAAAACACTAACCTTGGTTTCTGTAAAGTAAACTAGAGTATTTTATGAAAGGCAACAGCTTACTCCATATGGTGTGCTTTACCACACAATAGAGTGTGCATACTTGAAGATTTTAAGCTCAGGGATCTCTTTCTAAAAGTCCCCAGAGCGTGGAGCTCCCTCAGTGTTAATAGAGTTCTCTCCAAGCCCAGCAGGAAAAGAAACTCTAATACACGTTGGAGGTTTAAGCCCAGCATCAACCTCAGGGTGGCTAGGTTAGCAAAAGCAATTCCTGTTTTGTTACCTGTCTCGAGTTTGGGGTCAATGCTCATGGTTATTGACTGTGTTGAAGATGAGGGACACACAGGTAATGTGGGGTTGCTCCCATGTATCTCATGAAAGGTGTATTCCTTTCTTAGTTTTACTCGCCTTGTTCATCTTTACTACTAGTGTAGGATTACAAATAGCTTTTTTCCCCAATGTGCAGGGTGGCAAGTGCCAACTTAAAGGTGGTTGCAGTGCCTGCATCAAATGATTCTCCATTCTTCATCCTAGTACTTAAGTTACTTCCCTACCCCACCTGCCTTTCATCAATGATCTTGTCTAAATTTCAGGCCCTTATTAAATAGTGAATTAGAAAGTGAGAAGGGGAGAAATGCCCTTTCGGGTCTGTTGAGGGATGGGGTAGGACTGAGCCAGTATTGAAGACAAAGAACGAAACTTGAAAATGGATGCGCTAAGTTAGGGAGGCGCCTATAACGCACAAAAGTAAGAATTTGGATGAGGAAGGGAGAATTCATGTATTCAAGATCACTGGTAATTAATTCATCAATTATATTTGTAGTGTACATTTATTGGCCAAAAAGTGCTGTCTCACTGCTTTGTCACTACCTCTATAAGAATCAGTACTCTGCTCCTCTTTCCCTAGGCCTATGACAAAAGAGCAAGAGGGATTCAATGTCAATGTGTCAGTAAAGAGGAGGATGGCTCTGCAGCAAGCAGTCATCTCGATCTCAAACTTAAGATAATCCCTCTTCAGGGGTGGTTCTCAGTTGGAGCAGAGGAGCCTCGCCCCACTTAAATTACCCCCAAAGTCCCCAGAGATGAAAAATAAAATGATAATCCGCTACCATTTTGTTTTTCATCCCCTGTTTCAAACAGATCATCAGGATGGTACAGGGCCTTCTGAATGACATCAGCAGGGAGGGGGTGGGCTGTCAATGCACTGTTTAAAGTGTACATGTCATTTTTGCTGGCCTTCTTATGATGGGCAGCCACACACGCGCAATTTTAACATCTCTAACCCAGCGGTCTTAAAACAGCTGGGTTAGAGCAAGTGCAAGCCTCCACGGTGCGGTGGAGCACTGAGTGAGGCTGCTCCCTCCAATCAGGGCGAGAGCAGTACCAGGATTGGTCAAGGGAGTTTCCTGGTGGCCGGGTTGCAGTGGAAAAAAGAAGACGTGCGTCGGGCGGACATGGCATGACTATTATTGAAGCAGGAGACAAAGCGTGATCCTAGAGCAGACAGAACACACATTCCTGGCCTACTGACATGCAAACGTCCTCTCTCCTCCTGCCATATAGGGCCAAGTTGCCAGCGGGTAGACATATCCCTTAAATGGCCATGGTGAAACGATGCAGGAGAGTATAACAGAGGCCGTCACGGGATGGAGAAGAATAAGAGCAGCGAGAAGTAGAAAGAGAAGTAGGACGCTGGTGCTAGAGCAGTCACTGAGGTCTGTGCAGTGTGCTATAAACAGCAGCCTCTTTATTTTAAAAAAAGTTTGAAATAATGTAGAAATTATTACAGGTAAAAGAACAAAAATATAAATTTCAGAACTGAAAGATGAACAAAAAAAATGTTTTAATGTGAATTTTTTACAAAAACATTTTACTGTTAAAAACACATGGAACTGAGGGATTTCGGGTCTGAGGGACAGCCGAAAGGTAGGATGTAGTACCATGATGGATTTAGGACATGACATGGCCAAGAGTGTTATTGCTTTATTAACATGTAGGAACAGAGTCTGCAATGGAGGGGATGTTATAACATGGGGAGGTTTAAGGTATAGGGGCAGAGGAATGTTCTGAAATAGAATGCTTTAGGGCCACAGGTGGAGGGGTGAGGTGGAATACATAGTAGCACAAAGGGTTAGGTGGAAAAGGTATACTAATCTGGTTGGTGTTAGGAGTTAGGGACAGGTTGAATTTGAAAGCTAGAATCAGAATCCGACATATGGGTTGAAAGAAGATAAAGTATTGCAGAGAAAGACAATTTACACCTATATAACACCGGGAGACACTACATTTCACTGTTCAGATGTCCCAAGAGGAATGAAGAAATGCTATGAAGACGTGGAAATACCCTACATGCCAGTGTTCGGAGGCTGTATGATAGGCAGGGAGGAACAGAGGTTGATATCTGAAGCCCCTAGGATGTAGGAAGAAATGTGCTGGGGCAACAAAATAGACACACAGGGATAGATGCCCTGTATATCAGAGACAAGGCCCGTAGGATGAGCAGGTAAGGAGAGATACCTTACCTGTCAGTGTACATGGGCCCTATGCTGCTGGAGGAGGTACCCCTTCATGCAGTATCAAGGGCAGATTGAAAATATGGAGAATTGCCCTACATATTACTATGTAAATGCTTACACAAAGAATGGAGAAATTGCATAAAGATCTCTTTTCAAAGAAACCTACAATGTTCACAGATGACCAGATGCCATGCAAGTTTGTGTCACAAATGCCAGTATTTGAGAGACAGATAGAAAGCTCTAGTCTTAGGTTGGGAGGACACCACGGACCACACTTATGGTGTTGGTAGGAGAGGGATCCGAGGCTTCTGGGATCGCACAGTGTTTTCTCACATTCAAACTTCATGGTATTCACTGTTTTGTTTGCAGGTTGTGCTACAGTCCAGAGAGAAGGAGGCTAAGGAGGTGGATGCGGAGAGCTCATGCCAAGGGAAGATGCTCGTTGAGAAGGAGGAGGATCTCTTGTTACAAGTGTCAAAGCCAAAAGTGGCAGAGGTGGACTTCTCATTCCAGGTGGAACAATCTAGAGCAGTGAAAGTGGATTCCTCATACCAAGTACAGGAGTCCACAGCTGAGGGAATGGGAATCTCATACCAGGTGGCGAAGCCCACGGTTGACGTGGTGGACATCTCATATCAGCTACAGCAGTCCGCAGACAATGGGGTGGACATCGCATACCAGGTGGGGGCATCCACAATCGAGGAGGTGGATATCGCATACCAGGTGGGGGAATCCTCAGTTGAGGGGGTGGACATTTCATACCAGGTGGGGGCATCCACAATCGAGGAGGTGGACATCGCATACCAGGTGGGGGCATCCACAATCGAGGAGGTGGACATTGCATACCAGGTGGGGGCATCCACAATCGAGGAGGTGGACATCGCATACCAGGTGGGGGAAGCCACTGTCAAGGGGGTGGACATTTCATATCAGGTGGGAGAATCCTCAGTTGAGGGGGTGGACATTGTATATGAGGTAGAGGACTCCACAGTTGAAGGGGTAGAAATATCATACCAGGTGGGAGATTCCACCATTGGGGGAGACTTCTCATATCAGATGGTGTCATCTACTGCTGAGGGGGTGGATATAGCATGCCAGCTGGAAAAATCAAAAGTTGTGGAAGCAGGTATCTCATACCAGGTTGAGGAGTCCACGGTCACAGGGCTGGATTTCTCATACCAGGTAGGTGAGTCTGCAGTAGAGGGGGTGGAAGTCTTACGACAAGATGTTGAGTCTACAGTAGAGGGGGTTGACATCTCATACCAAATCGTGGAATCCACAACAGAGGGAGCAGACATCACATATCAGACAGGGGAGTACACAGTTCAGGGGGTGGACATTGCATACCAGGTGGGCGAATCAACATCAAATGGGGCAAACATCTCATACCAGGCAGGGGAGTGCACAGGTAATGTGGTGGACATATCATACCAAGTTGGTGAGTATACCGAAGAGGGGGCAGATATTTCATTAAAGTTGGGAGGATACACCATAGAGGGAACAGAACTTTCTTACCAGGTGGGGGATACTGCAGTAGAGGGAGTGGACATTTCATACGAGGTGGTAGGGTCTACCGTAGAGGGTGCAGATATCACATACCAAGTAGACGGTTACATAGTTGATGGAGTAGATATCTCATACCAGGTGAGGGAGACTACCACAGACGGAGAAAGTATTTCATATCAGGTGGAGGGGTATACAATAGATGGAGGAAATGTGTCATATCAGGTGGGAGACACTACTGTAGAGGGAGGAGACATTTCATACCAGATTGGTGAGTGCACACTAGAGGGAGCAGACAGCTCATACAAGGTAGAAGGCTACACAATCAATGAAGGGGACATCTCATACCAGTTGGGGGGGTCTGCAGTGAAGCGTGAGGGTATGTCATACCAGGTAGGTGGGTACATAAGTGATGGAGTGGACATCTCATACCAGGTGGGGGGGTCTGCAGTAGATGGGACAGATGTCTCCTATCAAGTGGGAGAGTATACAGTTGGAGAAGTGGGCATCACATACCAGGTAGGGGAATACACTGTCGAGGGGGGAGGCATCTCATACCAGGTGGAGGAGATCTCAAGTGTGGTGGAGTAAAGATCTCTCAGTCTCGGACGTCAGTTTTCATTCGCTGAGAGGGAGCTTAGCCTGGAACCACCTACAACATTTAACCCAATAACAGCAGAAGATGAGATCTCCTACTCATCCTCATCCGGTTGAAGCTCGACCTCGGATCCCTTAATGTCCCTCTCTCGATGAAAACTCAACCTGTGATTCTTTAACCTCACTCAGCCAGGAGAGCTCAGCTTGTAACCATGTGCATTCTCGCCAATTAAGAGTGTCAGTCTGGGACCCAGTGCGTATTCACCAGTTCATTCCTACTAAACCAGTTTGAGCTGGCATGAGATCCCATTTCATCCCTTGTCCCCAGAGACATCTTTGCTGGGACACCCAATGTCTAATAAGCCATTGGGTTCTCAGCCTGGGATTTAGACTGGGCAGGAACGGCCAAAAACGAATTCAATTGAATTATTAAAGAACTATATGCAAGGTAGCGGAAAGAACACCCTACTGATTCAAATAGACATGTATCAAATTAAACTAGGCAATGGATTAGCTCCCAGGCCATTTTGTGACAGACCTTCAGGTCGCTCTTCCTTTAAAACAAATCCCACAGAATTTTTGCCTTGGCCTAAATTAAAATAGATAATAAAACAAATAATGCATATGTGTTAACAAGAGTCTCAGGCTCAGTTAAAAAGGGAGCTTGCATCTATAATGCGTTCGTGGAAATAAAATCCGGTTTCCTGGCAGCGGCCAGTCAAATAACACAATGCGCTGGCCATAACTCATAAAGGTTTCCTATTGAGTTTCAACTCCTCCAGCAGGCACTCCAACTAAGCAAGCAGAACAGCAACAACGGGGAACAACTAAACAAGACCCATGTTTCAATGTTGGAAGGCAATGCTACTAGGCAGCCTGTCTGCTTATTTAGACATGGTCTGCAAGTGGTTTGCAGAATAATGTATGGCTCTTTAGCATGTACATTATTTTTTCCATTATGCTATTTATGCTTCAGCATAGCAATAATTATTTACCTTGCATGCTCATACTGGCCTTGTTAATGATTTCTTGAGCCCTCAGGCTCCTTTGAGCCACCTTCATCTTGCTTCTTCTTAGTCACAACCCAACAACAACTAATCCCAAAAAGTCTCATCTGGTGTATACAAGCGATCCATTATTCATATAGGTGTCAGTGTGCAGCTCAGTACCTGCAGAAGCCTGCTCCTCTGTATCACTAGCAGCACTCGGGTTGCAACCTATCCACCAAATATAGAAACAAATGCGACTCCATCGCCGCACTGGCCGTCGTTGTATCATAGACACAACTCCAACATGAGATACTCTACGCAGACAGCAGTCTCTCCGGTCACATGGAGGAATAGTAGTAGCTATTGAGAATCCAGGCCACATGCTCTATTACTTTCCTCCCTAACATTTAAGGTAAGGGCTCTGCGGCGCCCTGACAGTAACTATACACTTAAAACAGTTTCCTCTCCAAGAAGACGAGAGGTGTGGATTTATCAGGATACACATTTTTGGTAATCGAGAACTTGTTTTCCTTTTGGTTTCTATGTATTTTTAGCTTTCTACAAGCCAATTCACTGTGAAATTGCTGATGTAGTTTCATCATGTCTGTAGTGATGGATGTGGGCTCGGTAGCACCGCTGTAGAAGGACATGGTGGACAGCAGGCTTGCGACGAGCAGAATGGAGAAATCACAATGACGGCATCTGTTGCGTGATTGTACAGGATTCTGCTCCTCCAGAAACCCTGTCCAAGTATCCTGATGTTGTCTAGGACAGCATTATTTTATTGGTTCTTTTCATCTGAATGGGCTGGAAAATAGAAGACAAAACGAGCTCCACCTTCAATAGGCTTCTAAAATTGAGGTCCAGAGCTCATAAGTGCTACTGATACCTGCTAAATGTAAACAATTCCATGAAGGCGATATGACTCTATAAAAAATTAAAATCAGAGTCAAACTCATTGCAGAAGACAGGCTATTCCTAACACGCTCAAATGAGCGATTTAGGGCAATAAAGTCACTAGCAGAAACGTAATCTGCATTTCAAATAGGAAGTAGCATTCAAGAAAACCAAACACCATGGTGCTTTACGTGCTGGCAATCGTAGGAAGAATCCACTCAATATCTATGGAAATGATTTTACATCCACAAACCCCAGTTCAGTCTTCTACATTACTCATTTATTCATATGTGAAAGCCAACTAGAACCATTTTGTACTTAGATTAGTCATCATTCACCTTCTGCGAAGTCCTCGTATAAAACTATAAGGTTCCCACCTTAAGAACCTCTCTCTTAAATGTGTTTTGCACATGAATACAAATGTTGACCTTCCTTAGTAGGTATTCTGCTAAGTCTGATACAGCATGTTTCTCATTCTATATTCAGCATTTCCAGAGGTGACGAGATATCCTTAGTGAGATGATGCCTGTTCGATCCATAACTCTTTAGATGTATATTTGGTGAAGTGGTGAACGTTTTTCTTTAGGAAACTGCTCTAATTTTGTTCTTGATATGGCATGGCTGTACCATACTGTGGTATTCTACTAATGTGGGAGTCTCTGTGGAATGGGTCTATGTCTTGATTGTGAGAAGATGAGTTAAATGTTACTGATGAGGTCCCAGGACCCACAAGTTGGAGGCCATGGTTTAAGAAAGATCTGTTAAGTACAACTCTGAATAAACCTCTGTTCCCTGCCTTCTGAGATGTCTTCTTGCGTCAACTGGACATCAAGGTAAATGCCTAACATTTTGCATACAACCCTATGATAGTGAATGAATCCATCCAGCAGTTCCTTTTGTTTAACACTGAGAAAAAGGTGTTTGTGCTGATGATGTATTTGAGTCGATAGCCCCGTATTTCTCATTAGTCTATGTGCCTATCAATCCTGCCGTTGTCACATTTGTCATCTTCAGCTGTACAAGCATGAGCTGTGCTGCCTGACTGAATTGTCTTCTAGATAGAGGGCCCTATTTATGAGGCCCGTACGCCACTTTTGCGTCACTTGATGCTGCAGCGGCTTAAAAAATGTGCCACACTGCACCATATTCACAAAGTGATGCATCTAGGCAGATGCATCACTTTGTAAACCCCTGTGCTACATTATACCTGTGACACTTCCAGGACGCCACTGCATCAAATCCTTACTCCTGCCTCACATTAGGCGTGAGGAGTGACGCAGGCCCTTTCACATGGGACTTTTCCCATGTGAAAGGACACATTGCTGGAGTTGCGTCTGTTTTCAGACACACCCCATTAATGCGCCCCTTTTGTGCCTACAGATACGTCAGGAATACTGACGTATCTTTTAAATCCTTGCAACATGGCGCAATGATGGTGGCAGAAGGAGGGCACACTGATAAGTGTTGAATAGCTGTTTTCACACAGCGATGCAACACCTCTCATAAATAACGCCCAGTGTATCTGGAGTGAAACTTGCAGGTTTCATCAGGGAGACACTTGCCTGGAGCTGGTGTTGTGTGAAAGCAGTGGGTGAGCAGTGCTGGTGTTTTTGACATGGTGTGTGACTGGATGAGCACTCAGTATGGTGGCTGATTCAAGTACAAGTATGTTATTTCTGAGAAAGGATGTTGTTTAAGGGGTGAGGAACAGAGGATATGATGAACAGCCCAAAGGGTAGTATGCAATTTTTCGGCAGCAGCACCAGGATGATCTCAGTAATGTTTTGAAAACCAAGTTTCAAGAGACAAATACTGCAGGGGAATAAAGAGGAGGCTTTGCAGAGAATCCTATAGGATTTAAAAAGGCATTTTGATGCTAGGTTGTGGGAGTTTACAGGTTTCCTTCTTTGGATAAGGCTGAAGTAAACTGATCTTATCACAAATAAAGTATGAAGGACGTTCATTAGCGCAATCAGGAATGGCCGAATTCTGGAAAGCATTTATGTGGAAAAGAGTATCAAAACAGTCTAATCCTTTTTGTGGTTGAACCCAGTTGTTGTTGCTCGCAGGAAAAACAGAGAGTTCAAGCTGTGTGTGGGCTCAGACAGCTAAATAAGTATAAGCAGTTTGTCCTTTAATCCTAACGAAGGATTAGGGAGCTTGTTTCCTTTATTGTACCTGCTGATTATTGGCGTCTGACTATAAATCAGCTTACCATCCAAAAAAATTCACAAGGACTCTCTTGCATCACCCCTGTTAGTTGCATCCAGCAGTGTTCTAATTTTGTGCATACCATTTTGACTGTCCTTGTGCCTGGGGCGTTACAGGACATCATTTGTGAATTATTTGATGGTGCTTGAGCCCAAAGACATTTTAAAATGCTTTTATTTTGCACAATGTCGTCTTTAGTAGGTGGGTTAGGTAATGGCATTAGAAAAGCCCCCTATATTGCTTATCCTGGTCAGTTGGCATCTTTCCATGCACTCTGTGACGTCTAGGCTAATTTTGTTGGAGGGTTTGCATCCAAACAGAACTGCTAGAAGAGTTGTGAAAAAGAGGTCTCATTTGAATGGAATGTGTGGTACACATGGATCAATGTGGTTATCACTGTTTAGGGGGTAATGGCAATTGCTACTGCCCATGCTAAAACAGTATATTATCTTCTTAATGCTATCTTTGACCTATGCCCTGCACAGAAATTGGTGGCATTAGGTCTTCTGGTCCGCCGTGCTGGATTTCCCTCTCCACATATTCATATGAGTCTCACAAAAAAATGTTACCCTTCCTTTGATGCTGTTCCCTTGTTTTGAACCTTAGTCTCTTAATCAGTTCTAGCTGGCTGCGGTGGTGAGGCATGGTGAGCTGCCCTGCTTGGCCCACCAGCAGCAGGTATGCTGGCTCAGCCCCAGTACAGCCCATCCCAGTTCAGCACAGAAGACATTGCTGAGGTGTCTGACCTGACGTCAAGGGTGCAGGTGTGGACTCTTGCAAGGAAGGCATGACAGAGTGTGTCCAGGAGAGAGAAAAGCTGAGTTCTGGCTGCACTCCTATCTGGGTGGGTCTTCGCTGGTGGTTTTTCCATGAATCAGGCACAAGCCCCTCACCCAAACAATAGGCGAGGCCACTCCAATCGCAATGATAGTCCGGTGGAAGTCAGTGGAAAACCGTTGACTGCCGTATATCATCTTGCCTTTGCTCCCATTCTCTCAAGGTTCTGGGTTTCAATTGAAGTGTCTCAAAGTCAGAAATATAATTCCCTTTTGGTACATCAATTCACAAACACTCCACATATACTCACATGTGTCTAACCATAAATCACAGGCACAAAAATAGACCGGATATCAAAACACTTATACATTCCATTTAATAAAAAGTTCTTTATCTCAAATATCTAGTAAACAATAGCTAAAAACATAAATAAAACACGATTCTTAATCTAAAAATTGGAAAAGACTTCAGAAAGACAAAACATTTGTCAATAAATGCATTCATTTGTAAAAGTATTAAACTGAACATCATACAAATCATCAATTCTTTGTCAGAAAATGGTTAAGTACAATACAAATGTAATGACAAAACAATTGAAGTGACCACCAATGTGCCGTCTTCATTCTTCAGGCATCCCTGCAGGCACTGGTGCTTTACTTATTTGAATGTCATATAGACCCTAAGGGTTCAAGGTCTCACCACACAGCCTTGCAGTGCCTGTCCTTCCCTGTGCTCAGCTCCTCCTGTCTCATCTCCACGCAGTCCCCCTTTTCAATGCAGCATCTTCATGCAAGGGCACCTCCAGCACCCCTCCTCAGCAGTAAGTTAGATCCACCCCACAAATCATGCCCCAGGCACCATCTCCTAGCTGATTTGCAGAAAGTTCGGGTTCATATGCCAGAATAGCTGAAGGGTAGTTGGCAGGCAGCAAACCCAACCCTGGCACACAAGAGTTGCTTGTTGTCCACTGGTGTGGGACCCCAGCATTCTGATAAAGATATCCTGTCACACTGGTTGGAGTGTCATACTAAGGTTGCAGACAGAGTTTGTGCATAACCGGGATCTGGCTCTGGGATTAAATTTGGGCATTTCCTGCCTTTTGCTTATTCCTCCCATAATGGTGCACCCAGAGTCTTTGCATTTAGGTCCCAATAGGAAAGTGAAGTGAAGTTGGAAGGATAGGGAAATATGCATGCACTTCACAAGGACCCTCTGCCTCCTAACTTCCACACCCTAGAGACTGGTCCACTGCAAAGGGTCTCATGCGTGCTTTGGAGAGACCCTGTTACACAGATTGCTGTCCTGTGTAGCCATAGTCACAGGTAACAGACACAGTCTGAGCACAGGTTTCTGTTCACACATGCTACACATAAACATGTGGCATCCATGTTCCAAATGGATAAGGCAAAGAACCCAGTTGCAGTGCATTTGAGGTCAGTAGGTGATGGCCCCTAGCAGGAAGCATGTAATAAATGCCAGTCCTGCAACTATAAGGGGTTGCTGCCACCACAGTGAGTTCTCAACAGCCCAGTAAGTGTCTGGTAGTCACACTGACTAAAAGGAGGGCACACTTGGTGTGTGCTTCCAGAATACAGTGCCCGACTCTCCATGTCAAAGGAAGCCCTCAGCAAACATGCATGAATGTCATGTGTGCTCAGGTGAGAAGTCACAAACCTACAGAACATGCTGTGGGCAACTCAAAGTGTGGTCTCCAGAGCTATGCAGGGGGCTTTTTCCGTCCCAGCAGCATGCAAGAAGGTAATAGATTTCGAGCAAGTTAAATTAGCCCCCATAAGCACTCTAGCATTTACCCTGAGGGAAAATGTATTGTGACAGCGGACGCAAGTGCGACTGGTGGAATCTATATATTCTTTCATTATCTCTAGGACACTCCTTCAGATTGACCTTATCTACACTGAGAAGTAAATGCTGGCCTGTGCACAAGTCGTGGATGGCTTTAACCTCTTTATATGCAGTCAGCATTTTATGATTGTTACTGTTCATAAGTCTCAGGTCTATGCACTTTCAAGTTGTAGGACAATCTGAATTTTAGTTCAAAAACTGCAGGTGTATCATTTTTGTGTTACACATCTCCATGTTAGGTGTAATGTACAGCAGTTTGTCTTTCCCATCCTTCGATCTTGCTCCTGAAACTGGTGTATATATGGAAAATGTTAGAGAGCGTGTTTAATGAAAGAGCAATGGGAAAGGAATATGGAAATAGGCAAATTGATAAATCGGTAACAAAGTATATTTTGGAGGAGTTGCCAAGGAAGCATCGTCTTTCACCAAAGGTTTAATCTTTTGAGTAAATTGTGCAAATGGGTTCCTCTGGAAATCCTAAAGACACATTTTAATACAGGTGGTGCATTGGTGACGTCTTGCCACGACCATTATTAAGAGAAGGATAAGGAAAGTATTCTGGTTGCCAACAACTGGCAGGGTTATCAAGTAGGCTGTGAAGATAGTATTATGTATCTTTTGTTTCATAAGCATCTACAGACTTGCGTACCCATTTGAAATTCTGTTCCTTCATTGCAGCGATTTGGAAAAAAAGTTATTGCCATTGCTTGCCTAATCGTTGTGATCATTGTTCCACAGTAGAGCTTACTTTTCTAATTGGGTGGAGTTCCATTTCAGGCAGCACCAAAAGTTTTTACCTGTGATTGTAGGGATTTTGGATCAATCTCATTATCTCCCTACACTTACTCAAACAGAGAACCTAGAAATGATCCTTTGACTAAAACAACAGTAGGGAAATAGTAATTTATTGATTTATCAACTGTATTTTATAGCACGGATTTAGTCAATTGGATAGCACAGCGCTTTACATATAAATTGAAAAGTAGACACAACTTAGGCAGAAATGTCTAAGGAATCAATATGGAGTAGAACATATCAGTCTTTGAGGTGGATTCTGAAGATGCAAGTCTTGCAGTCTCTCCTGAAGGGTAGCACAGGGTTGAGTTTAGTTTTTTTCAGGAAGTCGGTTCCAAAGTCCCAGAGCAGCCTTTGATATCATCCCCCACTCTATGCTGCTGGACCGTCTGCAGGCCATCGGAGTAACTGTGCAGGCCTTGGACTGGCTAGCATAATTTCTAGCTAATAGGAGTCAACAAGTTTGGATTCCTCCCTGCTCCGCCAACAAATGTGATGGACTTATGGGAGTCCCCCAGGTATCTGCCCCAAGCCCTACCATTTGTAAATTATACCTTACCCCTCTGCCCCAACTAACAGAAAATCTAGGTGCCAAAGTGATCTCCTATGCAGATGATATACAACTGCTTTTCTCCTGGGGCAAGGGAGTAGAGGTGCAGGGCACACAGATTAAATCCTGCCTTACAGCTGTCTTTCACTGACTCGCAACTGCTCAACTTAAATGTAATGAAGAGAAAACTAAAAGTATTTTCTTTGGTAAGTTCCCATCAGATTTCTTCCTGACTTTCTGGCCAGATGGTGCCTCCAGGACCCCAGAAAGATCCAGTCAAAAATCTGGGGACTAAATTTGATAATAGCTTGTCTTTTAAGCCTAAAAGCATTGGTAGGCACTTGTTTTGGCATTATGAGGTCCCTAACGAAATTTCTTCTTCTTTTATCCTTTCCATCAAAGAAATTGGTCATTCAGGCTATGATAACATCCAGAATTGACTAGGGCAATGCCTTATATTTCTGGTTACCGGAGTGCTTCTTGTACAGACTCCAGGTGATCCAAAATGTGGCGGCCAATCTTATTTTAAATATGCCATTGAGAACACGGATTTCACATTATTTATAGACACTACATTGGCGGCTCATTAGGGAAAGAGTCAAATTTAGGGCTTTCACCTCAAAGCCAGATTTGAATTCCATAATCCTTCTAGACAGTTGAGATCTGCCAACAAATTGTTGGCAGAGAACCCCAGAATTCAGCGTGCAAGAGTGGGAGAAAGGTCCTTAATGTCGCTGGGATTGGTAGCCTGAAATCAGCTTTCTCCGGCATTGCGGACAGGTGAGTGATGTTGCAGTGTTTAAGAAAAAAATGAAAACCTGGCTTTTTGTGCAGGCGTAATCCTCTGCTGCTCACCTTCCAATCTATGCGGTCTCGTGCCGGACACTTCTTGGTGTAGCTGTGCATGCTACAAATTGCTGATAACATTCTAATCAGAGCTTGACAGGAGAAGGCCTGATTCAGAGCTGTGGTTTTTGAGATTCCCAGAGGTTGGTGGGATTAGCTTCTCATGTTTCTTTCTGCTCCTGTTGTGCACAGTTTTTTCTTTACACAAACTGGAGAATGATGCATTGTCTATTATATAGTCCACTTTAAAGGTAATTCTAGATTGCATTTGAAGCAAGTCAAGGAATTTTAAAATGCAAGAGTGTGTGAGTGTTCTTGAATGAACCAGTCACCATGTGTAGATTCTTAAAGGAAGGACGTGGGAATTACCACAAGACATCAAAAGCATGAATACTTATAGAAAATAGATGATCAGAGACTCAGAAACATCATTTGTCGAAATTCTTGCAAACCTGTAGAATAGAACTATTGACCAGTAGGTCAGCCAAGATTGAAGTCAAAGAAATGGTTAGTAAGTCACATGTAATTTACAAACGGCAGCCTGTTGAGGCTGAGTCAGAAGAGCTGAGGAGGAAGGCACACAAAAACATACCTAAAAAAAGGACAAACGTTAGGGAGTGAAATGCAGGTGCAAACTACAAGAGCAAAGACAATCTACGTAACTCCCAAAGTTGCCAGGCAGAGTGAATTGGAAAGGAAGGTGAGCGCTTAAGCTGACTTTGCCTCTTCAACAACATCACAGTGGATGCAGAAGGAGCCTCAGTCTGCATGATGACAACTTCAAGGTCTGCCACAATCACCATCTCTTTTTTCCAGGCTTATCATATCTGTGAATACTGAATGAGTCTTCAACTTTTCTCAATTTTTTTGTAAGAAAATAGAATTCTAGATTTGTATTCATGTCTGTTGAATGTGTTGATGGCATGACTACCGGATGAGAGGTCAGCTGGAGGAGCTGGGTGAGGGAAGTCTGGGAATAAACATTTTTTGCCCGATTTATGAATCTTGGAATTTCTTCTTGCATTACAAAACTCGTCTGCTTTGCTATCCTTTCTCTGAAGTTGCACCGTGATTACTTAGTTGAATCTTGAGATTAACAGCATCTGCATTGCTTGGCTCGGATGCATCTATTGAATAGTTTTAAAATATATCGATCTTAGTTATTCCCTCACCTTCAAGTGTTTCTTTAAAACACCATATGCTTCCTTGAGTACCAGAAAATATTTGTTTAAAACATACTATTGTCATCATGACCAGGCTCCCTCCAAATCTCAACGTGTGAGTCTGTAATGACCAGATTTTCAGACCAGATAGAACCAGCTCACTGAGCAACACCAACCTGGCCAAAACGTAACCACCTCCCTCCTCAGGACCATCTATCCAGGCACCTGGGTACCTACCTGAGGATGGGGAACTCGCAATATACAAGCTCATATCATCAGAAACACCACTAGGTCTATAGGGATTACTAGGAATACTCACTGATTACTAAGGACATCCATGCCCTACACCACACTCATACCTCATAGTCTCGCGACCACATGGGTCCAGACTAATCTACCCTGGGGCAGTTTTGATTATCTACCATTACACACTGATCTCCCTCAGTGCTCACTCGACACGCAATCCGGCGTGTCTACACACTGGGCTGCAGCCCCAGTGCTCTCTTTTTATCCGGTCCACAATCCGGCGGACCTAAACACCGTATCCCCCCGGTGCTCACTCACTTACAACATGATCCACAATCCGGCGGATCTACACACTGACTACCCTCAGTGCTCACTCAAGCCGCAATCTTGCGGGTATACACACTGACCACAATCAGTGCTCTCACTAACGCCACTTACCAATGACGACCACTTTCCTATGAATACCTTCAGCTCTCTCTCTATGTTGGGAAGTCTCTCACACTATTCACTAAGGGTTCGCTACTACAATAATATTATGGGATGGCCGAATCACTTAGTGTCAATAATTCCCTAGCTCAAGGGCTCCTCTCTCTCCCTAATTATTCAGGCTACTTACCGGATATGGGGCAGCATCTGTCTGGCTGTAACACCTGACTAGAAGGAAAGGTTACCTGTGCTTTAAGAATAATAAACACACACTGTATGCAGGAGTAAAAACGCTCTCTATCATAAGAACAACACATGCACACTAGTTCACTAAGAACTGGGGTATCTTTATTACAATAATAGAATGCACATACACAAATCTGCGGGGTCTCTACAACTAACAGGAACTTTAACACATCGCTGAAAGAAAAGGATTAGACATACAGTATGAGGACAAGGTTAATATTTATAAAGTAAGGAACGAGGTCACCTTGGGAGTATGAAGTCTTGCATTAGCTGTCATCTGGGCTTCTCTCTCGTCTGTGCCTTAGCTCGTCTTAGGTTCTCTCCTGCACTCTTGGACACACATCTGCGCTGATCACTTTGCACTGGGCTCCTCTCCCCCACGGACTCTCTCCACTTTCCGACTTCAATCTAATGGTTTCTGCCGCTCTGATAACCGTTCGCTCCGCTAGCTTTTTCACACTGTGTTTGATTACTCCCATGCCAATGTCCAATTAACTCCAGCTGCTCCCACAGATTAATCCACGATATAACTTCAGTCTCTTCTAAAAGGCATTACTTCAGACTCCAGCTATTCACAACTCCTCCTGATAAGTAACTGCTTCTGACTGCTTCCTTCAGTTCCAGCTCACTGACTGTCTGTCTGTCTTCTCTCTGTTCCAAGCACCTTCTGTCTCTTCTCCTCCTGCAACTCCACTCCTCCTCTCTGCGCCAATTCAACATAAACTCTTTCTGATTCTCCACTCCTTCTGCAACTCCAGATCAACTGCCTTCAGCTCAAACTCTTTCCGCTCCTCCAACTCAACCAACACTCTCCGCTCCTCCAATTCAACTCAACTAACTGACTCCGCCTCTGCACTTCACTATTATGGAATGCTGTTTCCTCATGGAAAGTTCCAGCCATCAGCCTCCTCCCACCAGGTCCATGCACCAGGCTCCTTGCTCCAGACGCTCCCACAGTGATCAACTGCTTGTTTCGTCTAGAGACCTGAGCCCAGGGACACTTCTTGATTAGATTCAGCTCTGGCCGGTTCTCTCCGGTTCGCTTAGGGCGAACAACAGCTCAAAACCAAAATATTACCTTTTCCCTTAAAGCATCTCATCTCTGCAGGGATAGAAAGCAAAATGGAGTCTCTCTAGTTCTGGGCCTTGTAGGCCTGAGAAGGATGAAATAACCCTTAGCTCTGTCAGAGTACCTACACAAACCATACTAATGTGTAATATAAAGTCAGGACCACAGGATCCACCCTCTACTATAGGCAAAATAATGAAAGGCAAAGCCAATAGGCAATAGATGGATTAGAGTAAGGGATCTATCATCATATAAAGCAGCTATCCTCTTCTAGGTCTGGAAGAAAGGGCTTAAAAGAGCCAACACAAGCTAAGAATACATATAATGGATGTGAGCAAGTTTAAAGTCTTTATCACTCCAAAATAGAGCCAAAAAACCCGTCAAGACAGAGTCCCTCTGCCAACTTAAGCCAGCGAGAAATACAGGCAGGAATGGAGACCCTAATAGCAGGACTTGAGACTGGCTTACACACATTGTTGCATCAATGCAAGATATACATCCATGCATCATATGGAGCACTCGCTCATCCCTGTGCCTATGCAAGCCATCTGCTGCACAATGCGTACAACAACTTGCTGCTCTCACTTTCCTGAGTGAGACCACGCCACAATAAGAGGGTCTTTTTTAAAAATCTTATTTTGCTTTCCTTTCCCTTCGCTACAATAAGAGGGTCTATTTGATCTGGTTTGGCGGCCCTTTCCCCTCCATCTTTTTCTTTCTTTAGATACTGTAGTTTGGGCCACAATGCTCCGGCTTCTGGCCACATGTCTCCTAGCATTGGCAGAACCTGTGATTCTAAAGTAGGCCTCTACCAGAGACTTTGTAGATCAGTGATATTAAAAGTATGGCCCGCGGGCCGCCTGTGGCCCTCCTGACCTTTCCATGCGGCCCCCTGGTCAACAGCACCACTGGGCTGCTGTTTACTCAACTCAGCACTTACATGAAAGAGATGCTAAATAAACCAGCAAGCATTTATTTAAATGTTAGTTGAATTTAAATAAAGGAGGTAACTAGGGTGTCCTGCTCCACCTATCTTTATGAGCACCTTCATTTTTAAAGATATTTTGCAGCACACGTTTAAAAATATGAGAGCCTCTTCAATATTCAAAAAGTGTATTTCATTGACATACAGAACTGTTTCATCTTAGTACATCAGATTATTTTAATGCATTGAGAAGTATTTTTTTTTAAGTGATAGTTTTTTAACATGAATTTAGAAACATTCATCCTTCCCCGACCCTGATAACAATGCGAACTGTGAACTAAGGGGCAAGTCAGTTGTTATGTGCACGCTCAGGGTGGCCCAGGTAACTATTATACATAAGCAACATTAGAGCTTATAAAATCAAACACAGGAGAAGGTTTTGTGAGCACACATCCTGGAGTCATGTATTTCGGAGTCCTCCTATATGTGATAGTAAAGAAAAAGAAGGAAATACAATTATTGCCAAGGATCACACAATTTGGTCAAGTGAGGAAGCCAGGATTTATCCAGGTTTTCTGGTTACATTGTACAATTCAGCGATTAGATGTACATGCTTAATGTAATGATGTAATGATGATACTTGTAAAGCGCACTGTTACCCCATCTCGGGGTGTCCTGGCGCTGAAGACCGCTGGGGAACCCGTCCTGGCTTTCCCTGTGAGATGGTCCCTTCTGGGTATCTCCAAGGTGAAACCAGGCATCCCCGGCGTCTGTGGGGGGCCGTTGTAGAGATGAGGCAAGCTTAATGCCCAGAGTTGCCGAGTGTGATCCCTGGTTAGAGTAGGCACCGAGGCAAGAATTATCGAGTCTGTTGACCCTGGTCCACGACCCTGCCGCGTCGGGAATTGAACCCTGGTCCCAGGTCGTTCTCTGCTTCCGGGTCTGCCGCCTCTAACCAGTGAGCCACACCACTCCACATACCCTAAACACAACTTACCGTCCCCCGCCCCTTCGACCTCCATCATGCTGGCATCAGCCTGTCCCTTGGTCACATCACAGACCAAATATTTTGTCCCCTGGAAAACTGTTTGCGAGTACCCATGTCTTAGATGAACCCAATTGCCCAGTCCACAATCTGGACCTGAAAATGTATACACCAATGTTGAGTCATTTACACTAGGAAGCACAACCCACCGCCGTTATTTATTCCACATGACTATGTCAGATGTACGATGAACAGAATATAAAGGGGCTTCAAGAGTTAGTGGCTTCATTTCTTTTTTCTGGTTTATGTGCATGTGTGGAGTCCAGAGCAGTTCATTTTTGTCTCAGGAATATTTTCAATATTTTTGTCAGTTTTTCAAAGCATGTGTCTACTCAGATCTTTGGACTAAAACTAAGTATGACCCACGACCATCTGATGCCAGTGAAATATCCACAAAGGGGGGCTTGCAGTGCCTAGGTTACTCACATGATCCATCAACAATTATCATTTTATGTGGAAAAGCACCCACATGTAATTGCAATGGGGACACCAAACTCACAGCTGCATCCATACAGAGGTGGTCCATTTAGAAGGACATACAACCACTCTCGAAGTAGCTCACAATTCAGAAGCATACAAAATGCAGGAGGGAGCCTAGGTGTTTCAACCTTCCTGCAAGGTAAAAAAAGATAGAATTCCAAAAAGTGGACCTCCATCCCATCTGACTCTACTCCTATCTCAGACGATTGAAAAATAGCAGCAGATTTCAGGAAGAGTCTGTACATAACCACAGCTTGAGTTCAAAGCAGGCTTATTACAAAGCGCCCCATCCACTGGTCAGTCATCAACAGCCTTTGGGTGGAATTTTTACTCAGGTTAAACAGTAGAAACAGATTTGACATCATCCTGGTTCCACAGAGTTTACTATATTACATATCACCCTTTGTTTTTATAAAGCAAACAAAAAAACTCAAAGGGACTGCCAAATGGTCCATAATTAGATGGGGAGGGCGAGAGAGAGAGAGAGATCTTGGGACGAAAGGAAGACTCTGATCAACATATCTGCCTGGAAGTTGCCCTGACATCTGACATGGACACTCTTTAGGGATTGCCAACAAAGTGCTGCCCAGGCCCGTAACTTGTCACCATATTGAAAGACTTTGGTCAGCATATGTTGGTGGTCCAGAAAAGGGTCAAATGGCAGTGCTCGAAGAATTGCAAACAATTCACTCCAATTCGAAGAGTGTTATCCTCCAAGTCCTCGGAATCAGCAGGTTGATGTGATAAAGGCCACCTCCTGATCTAACCGAACCCAGAAAGCTATTACAGCCTGGGTCCAGGAAGGATCAAGTGAGGGCAGAAGGGAAAATACACAGGAAGGAAAGGAAGGGGACAGCAGGAAGGGAGATCTGTAACGACAAAAGATAAAGAATAATCGTATCTTGTCTTACAGTACAGAAGACACAACCTAATACTCAAAGAATGACTGTACCCTATACCTGTAACAAAACGTAGCGTAGGCCCAGAAGATACTTCTCTTCCCCTACTATTTGGTCCGAGGTATGGGTAGATGCGTATATCAACTCCCCCTGTAACACACAAGCAGTTGAGCACTTAGCGAGGATAATACTTAGACTTGCCACTAAACTATAATAATACTGAATACTGAATACATACCATGCATACTCTGAGGGTGACTGAAATCGTAGTCTAACCTCCCATAGCACGGACTCAAGTCTAGGGTACAATGATACAAATGAATGCAATGAATTTGGTTACGTCACCCTTTAGTTAAATGTAAATACAGTACCTGAATGTAGAAGAACCTCAGGTCTGGTTAAGGCAAAAAGAAGAACGGGGCGTTCCCTGCACGAGCCGGTGCAAGAAGGCTCAGCCAACAGGAACGCCGAATGAGGAAACACACTTATGACGGTCCCTGCACGAGCCGGTGCAAGAAGGCTCTGCCAACAGGGACGCCGAAAGATGTAAACAAATCTGGGCGTACCCCGCACGAGCCGGTGCAAGAAGGCTCAGCCAACGGGGACGCCGAATGAACAAACAAACGAAGCAAAGCGAACACCTTGTGTCTTCCGTGCAAGACGTGCAGGCCAGTTCAGGACAAGGAATTACTTTGGCGTTCCCCGTACGAGCCGGTGAAAGAAGGCTCAACCAACGGGGACGCCGACTGGTAAACAACGAACTACGACTGAGGGAACAGCAGAACAGGAACTCCAACGACGGTCAACTCTCCACACCGGGTCCGGAACCAGAATATCCGACGCATAGCATCAGCAAACTCCCCCTTTTATACTCCTCCCACAGCGCCAAGGATTCTGGGACATGTAGTCTGCGAGCTCAGATTGTACTTGAATGGCGCTTCCAGGCACTTGACAAAGAGGGACAACTTTCTTTGAAATTCCAACTTCCCTGAACAGAAACATCTTGCAGAGTTATACTCAATCCCCATACCTTTGTACTGGCAACCATTGCTGCTTCCAAAGAAAGGCCAGGAGGAAGTGGAAGACCTCTGTGAAAGGATGGAGAGAGGAACAGTCACTACAACCAATCTCTTAAAGTCTTGAGAAGCAGGATTCCAATACTTCAGAAGATGCATCAGCCGATATTAAGTTCTGCCAAAAGAACCAGAAACACATACTAACCATATGTCCCTAAACCTTTAACCAGAGGAGTGTTACAAAAAAACATTATTTCAAAAGCCCTATAATACCCACAAATGAGCGTCCTGGCACTAAGTGACTGAAGATGCGTCTAAGGGGCAAAACAACCAGGTTTTAAGATGTTTTCTGAATTGACTCAATGGAAGAGTTGATATTATCGATTAGAATAGAATTCCAAATTAAAGAGATGATGAAGGAAAAGCACCTGCCCACAAGACAGGAGCACTTATGTGTGAAACTATAAGGCGTTTGGCATTGCGAGGTCTTAACCATATAGTTGGCAAATGCAGGGCTAGGCCATACATTTAAAAGTCTTACTCCATGGAAGGCTCTGTGAGGCAGACAAAGTACCTTAAAAATACATCTCTTTCTGTTTAGGACCCAATGAAGAATTTTTTTAGGTGCTGCCGTATTGGATTGAGCCTAGGAAATTTTAACCGCATGCGTGCTAGCGGGTTTCCCGCTGTGCGCTGAAAATTCGAAAATCGCGCGTTACGTGACAAAGCCAGCTCGTCATGCGCGCAGCGCAGGTAACGCCCATGACGAGCTGGCTTTGTCACCAGCATCGAAGGGGTTAAAACCTGCTTGACTGCATCATTTTGTGCTATTTGTAGTCTATGGATGAGACAGCCTGGTAGGCCAGTGTAAAGCGAGTTCTTAGGAAGGAGGTAATCATCATCTGGACTCAGCACCTAATTTGAGCCAATGTTTCCGGTGTTCAGCACCAGCACTTAATTGTCAACACCAGCACTTGTGACAGTCTGCCACATGATGCCGCAGTTTGTGTAATATAGAGATGACCACAACAACAGTTTATTATTAATTCAGTATCCCTTAAATTGGCGTTACCTGCCTTCCAAGCTATTCTTGCATCTACGAGGGCCTGGAATAGTGTGAATGGTCACACTTGTGGAGATTCATCGTTAGTAGTTATGCTAGTTCTGTCTTAGGTAGTGCTGACAGGAGCAATAGTTCAAGTTCAAGTTCGAGCATTTATAAAGCGCACTACTCACCCAGAGGGTCTCAAGGCGCTTGGGAATGTGAAAATTATTTGTCGAATAGCCAGGTTTTAAGTTCTTTTCTGAAGGAGATGTGGTTTTGGGTAAGGCAGAGGTGAGTGGGGAGTGAGTTCCAGGTCTTGGCTGCCAGGAAGGAGAAGGATCTTCCTCCCATGGTGGATTTCCGGATGCGCGGGACTGCGGCGAGGGCTTGATTGGATGATCTAAGTTGGCGGGTGGGTTTGTAGAAGGACAGTCGAGTGTTGAGGCATTCGGGTCCTAAATTGTAGAGGGCCTTGTGTGCGTGGGTGAGAAGACGGAATGTAATTCTTTTGTTAACGGGAAGCCAGTGGAGGTCTTTTAGGTGTCCGGTAATGTGATCTTGGCGAGGGATGTCTAATATGAGTCTCGCTGATGCGTTTTGGATGCGTTGAAGTTTTTTCTGTAATTTTGCTGTGATTCCGGCGTATAATGTATTACCATAATCCAGTCGACTTGTGACCAGTGCGTGGGTGACGGTCTTTCTTGTCTCGAGGGGGATCCAGCGGAAGATCTTTTTGAGAATGCGAAGTACGTTGAAGCAGGAGGAAGAGACTGCGTTGACTTGTCTGGACATCGAGAGAGAGGAGTCTAGGATGAAGCCAAGGTTACGTGCATGGTCTGTGGGTGTGGGTGCTGTGCCCAGAGCGGAAGGCCACCAAGAGTCGTCCCAGGCAGAGGGGGAAGATCCTAGGATGAGCACCTCCGTTTTGTCTGAGTTGAGTTTTAGGCGGTTGTGTTTCATCCATTCAGCTACTTCTTTCATGCCTTCGTGCAGATTGGTTTTGGCGTTGTTGGGGTCCTTGGTGAGGGAAAGGATCAGCTGGGTGTCGTCAGCGTAGGAGATGATGTTAAGGTTGTGTTGGCGCGCGATGGATGCGAGTGGGCTCATGTAGACGTTGAAGCGGGTGGGACTGAGTGAGGATCCTTGTGGGACTCCACAGATGACTTCAGTGGCCTCTGAATTGAATGGGGGAAGTCGGACTCCCTGAGTTCTCCCAGCTAGGAAAGAGATGGTCCAGTCCAGGGCTTTGCCTTGAATGCCGATGTTGCTGAGGCGTTATATGAGGGTGCTGTGGCAGACTGTGTCGAAAGCGGCTGAGAGGTCGAGTAGAATGAGGGCCACTGTTTCTCCGTTGTCCAGTAGAGTTCGGATGTCGTCAGTTGCTGCAATGAGGGCGGTTTCGGTGCTGTGTTTGGCCCGAAATCCGGACTGAGAGGGGTCGAGGGAGTTGTTGGATTCAAGGAAGGCGGCGAGCTGGCTGTTGACGGCTTTCTCAATGACTTTGGCCGGGAATGGGAGGAGGGATATGAGTCGGTAGTTTTTAAGTTCAGAGGGGTCTGCTGTGGGTTTTTTGAAAAGGGCGCTGGTGCAAGCAGCAGTGGCCTCCTGACGAGGGCCCGGCACTTATTTTTTCACTAATTAGGCACTGTCTGGACCACATTTTTACGAGAGGAAACTGGAATGAAAGGCAGGATTGTGTGCAGTATGTGCATACCCATGAAACAAGAGGCAGTGACTTCAGAAATGTGGGGCACAAAAGACAGTTTATCATCAAACAGGACGCCCAAATTCCGGGCACAAGAGGTCGGAGCTGGAGGAGTGTCTAGTTCTGTAGGCCCTTGGCTGAGGAACACATAAATGGTAGCGCTTTGAACAAGAATATCGCACTGTAGCTTAAGTGCAGATGCACGTCCACGTAGCAATATTAGACAAACTTTCTAAAAAGCTGGTTTGGGTAACACCTATATTGTCAGACATGAAAACAATAATTTGAGTGTCGTCAGAGTACAATGCCCTACTGAAACCGTATGATTGAATTGACTGAAAGGGGAGAGATGTAGGTGTTAAACAGAGTGGGTGTCAGCGGTGATGTCTGAGGTCTGCCACGCAGGAAGATAAGGTGACTGAGGTGAACAAGTACAATTAAACAATGACATTTGTTCAGTTTCTGCTGTGAGGAAAGAAAGAAACTAGGTGTTGAAATAGTGTGGTAAGGGAAACCTTGTCAACACAGCTGACAGTTCAAGAAGGATCACCGCAATTAGTTCCGCCTGATCAAAGTTGTCCCACGTTGGAGCCTGAGCGTCAGGATGCAGGCCTCGAAGTGCCCCTTTTCACTTTGTATGACCCATGAATGCGGCGTCGATACTCCAGAACTACTTGTGCTAGTTCTCTTTCTAGAGAGGAAAGGCTGGCAGTCGTCACGGATTGCTGGTGCTGTGTGAACTGAATTTGCTTGTGTGCAGAGGACGTGCGTGAACTACAATTCCAAGTAGGCCACAAAGAATTTCATGTCCCAAAGAAACGGGGCCATCTTGGATTATTGGGTATAATTCTCCTCGTGGGTCACAACGTCCTTTGCTAGGCAATCGTGCTGTAATGTTTATGCACCCACAGCGACAATACCACATGGTATCTGCGTTTCTGAACAAGGACTTGATCAAAGGATTGTTCTAAGTGAACAATGGGATTAAAGAGAAATATCCTGGAGTTGTGAAAGTTCATTAAAAAGAATTGTGAACTGTGTAGCGCTCTAGTGCTCCGAGGGTCTCCACGGAGCCCCGGAAGCACTATCACACATTGTAGCACCTTCTGGCCAGGAGTGGCCAGAAGGCTATAAATAAACGGACGGGAGTAGCACAGTACTTCCGGTCCAATCCAGCAGAGTGAGAGTCTGTGTCTCATTGTATTATAATCCTGCGCATGCTAACAATATGGGCCCTTATACTTGGTAAGCCTGGCTGCTGCTAGGTATCATCATCACCAACACGCTTACACTGGCGACGAGTGGCGGGATCATCGTCAACCACCTTGATCGCGAAACGCCGTGTACACCAGAGTGAAGCCGAAGCGAAACCGCGGAAGAAGAAACACTCACCGGTAAGTAGCGTATGCCAGAAGCTGCGTGGGGGCACAGGTAGGAGAAAGCGCCGCCCGACAGCGAGGACAACAACGCCGCCGATGAGCCGGGTAGGAACAGGCCGACCGGCAAAGTCAGGAGCGCGCGCATACGCAGAAGCAGCCCAGCCCAAAGCGAGGAGGCACACGAGCGAAGCACGCTCCGCCGAGGAAGGCCCTGAAACAGCAACCCACAGCACACGGAAGCCCCGCAAGCAAAACGAAGGCGGCTCAACTAGAGAGCAGAGAGAAAAAAATAATAATAATCCACACGCGGCACCCTAGCAAGAGCACACAGAAATAAAACAAGCAGTGGCAAAGGCAACAAGGCACAGCAAGTGAGAGAGAAACCCACAGACTATTCTGCCATCAAACTAGCAAGAATCAAAAAGCAAGAGCCTACATGTGGCAGAGAGAGTAAAAGCAACTCATAAGCAAACAAGCACCGGCAAAGGCAGAGAAAAAAAAAAGAAAACAAAGGAGATTAAGTGCGCAACAATGTCCGTCCAGCCAAACACTAACGCCGGAGGGGCACAACAACAAGCAGCATCCCCAGCACAGCAAGCAGCACCCCCAGTGCAGGTGGCAATACCCCCAGCTCACTCCCAAATTCAAGCCCTGCCACCATTTAGCGAACTTATTGATCCTGGCACAGCAGCGACTCGATGGGCAATCTGGCTAGGACAACTAAACAGCTACTTTACCGCCACCAGAGAGAAAGACAACGAGGTAAAAAGGTCACTACTCCTGCATTTTGGAGGAACAGAACTATACAAACTATTTAAACACCTGCCAAACACAGGAGCAGATACAGACTATGACACCGCCTTTCAAGCACTAAACACACACTTTGACCCTCAATTAAACCCACACTATGAACGCTTCAAGTTCAGACAGTCGAGGCAGAGGGAAGGAGAAACAATGGATGCATTCCATGCGCGACTAAGAGACCTCATAAGCTCCTGCGCAGACGATGACCAAACAAAAGAGGTAACTGCGCAATTAATTCAAGGGTGCCGTAACAAACATCTAAGGACCCTGATACTACGCCAGCCCCGAATCACACTCGAAGAAATACTAATCCTTGCCCGGTCACACAAGCTATCGGATGTCTGGGCCACGGTGATGGAAGCCGCCCTCAATCAACAGACAGAAGCTGGAGCCGTGGTAAAGACCGAGAGAGTAGATGCAGCTCGAAATCTCGGCCGAGGAGGACGAGGAAGATGGCCGACAAGAACACAACGCCGGACGCCATGCGGTTACTTCGGACGTGATGAGCACAATCAAGATGGCTGCCCAGCACGAGGCAAGACCTGCTCCAAATGCGGGGTACAGAACCACTTAGCGAGCGTCTGTAGAGGCGGTTTTCGCAGATGAGGTTTCTCCGGAAGGAGAACCATAGCCGGAGGTGTCAGGCAGCTGTCCCTAGATGACACCCCGAAGCCACAGGGTACCAAAACACCACAGCATCGTCAAACACAGTTCGATGAGTCATCAACCGAAGAGGACGACGAGTGCTACTACGTGTCATTCATCAGTGAGTTAAAAAGAAGGCGAAGACCACAACCCAAGTGTCAGATACAGATCGATGGCTCACCGGTGACCGGAGTTATTGACACTGGAGCCACGGTAAATGTGATGGGCATACAGCACTACAAGTCTCTGAAACCCAGACCACGACTGGTACCCTCCAAGGCACGAATCCTGACGTATGGCAGTCAAGAGCCACTTCCGTTACGAGGGAAAATGGTAGTACAAGTTAAAGCAGAATAACAAGAAGTGACGACAACATATAATGTAATCGACAAAGAAGCTGGCCTGCTGGTTGGGAGCAACACCGCAGAAGATCTCCGACTTATTGCGTTTGCCAATGCCGTGAAAGCTCTACAAACAGAGGACACCTGCAAATGTACCCCTCACTATTTAAAGGTCTTGGGACAATCAAAAGACCGCCAGTAAAGCTCCACATCGACAACGCCATACAGCCTGTTGCACTGCGACATCGAAGGGTTCCGTTCCACCTCCGAGCAGCAGTGGAACAAGAGCTAACACATTTAGAAAACCAAGGAGTCATAGAGAGAGCGACGGGCCCGACCCCGTGGGTATCTCCCATGGTGATAGCAGAAAAACCCCGACAGCCAGGCAAGATAAGAATATGCATAGACATGAGGATGCCAAATGAGCCATAAAGAGAGAAAGACATCTTACACCCACGGTCGATGATATCCTGACAGACCTCAATGGAGCCCAGTGGTTCTCCAAGTTGGACCTCAATGCGGGGTATCACCAACTAAGGCTGGCAGAAGAGAGCCGGTACATAACAACATTTTCGACACATCTGGGCCTGAGAAGATACAAGAGGCTAAACTTTGGCATATCATCCACTGCCGAAATATTTCAAAATACCATCAAAGAGATTCTATCAGGAATACAAGGGGTACTCAATGTCAGTGATGACATTTTGATACATGCCAAAACGAGTGAAGAACATCACCACAGACTGAAAGCTGCACTCCAGAGGCTGGCCGAGCATGGAGTAACACTACACAGAGAAAAGTGCCAATTCTTCAAGAAATCCATAGAGTTCTTCGGATACGTATTTGATTCCGAAGGGGTAAAGGTAGACCCCCGAAAATGCCAAGTGATCAAACATGCTCCAGCGCCCACGACAGCGTCGGAGGTAAGGAGTTTCCTTGGAATGGCGTAATACTGTACCAGATTCATCCCGAATTTAGCCACAATCGCTGAACCTCTGAGAAACTTGACAAAAAAAGAGAACCCGTGGAGGTGGACACATATCGAGGAAGAAGCATTCAACCAAGTCAAGACAGCACTACGAGACGGAACCACCATGGCATACTTCGATACAACCAAACCTATGGAAATATTGCTGGATGCAAGCCCAGTCGGCCTCGGAGCTTTGCTCACACAAGAAACAGAACCCAGAGTATGGACTCCCCTGTCGTTTGCGAGCAAGGCATTGACTGCAACGGAGTCGAGATACTCCCAAATAGAAAGAGAGGCTTTGGCAGTAAAGTGGGCGTGTAACCACTTCCACCTATACATCTCCGGACATCCGTTTAGGATGGTAACTGACCATCAGCTGTTAATACCGCTATTCAGAGGCACCGCCCCTCACCCTCTGCCTCGAATCACGATGGGCCATCCAAGTACAACAATATCAAATGGACATCGTGTACAGGCCCGGAGCGAAAAACCCTGCGGATTTCCTGTCGCGACATCCCTCAACTGACGAAAATGCCGAGGCCCAACAGGAAGGGCCGACAGAAGAATTTGTGAACATGATAGCCAGAGAGGCTTGCCCCCGAGCGCTAACAGCCGACGCCATCACAGCACAATACGAAAAGGACGCAGTTATCCTGCGAGTTAAGGAAGCAATACAGACAGGATCCTGGGAAAACTTCCTGCGAAACGTCAATGGGTGGAATGAGGCAGATCGCCTACGGCTAACCCAATTCTGGAGGATTCACAATGAGCTCAGTAGTGCGGACAATGGCCTCATACTGAGAGGGTCCCGAGTGGTGATCCCCATCACCCTGCAGGAGCACGCGACAACGCTGGCACATGAAGGCCACCAAGGAACTCGACGGATGAAGGCCCAAATGCGGAAAAAGGTGTGGTTCCCCAACCTCAAAACATGTGTTGATGACCTGGTACGAAACTGCTGAGCATGTCAGATAACCAGCATCTCCGACTCCCCAGCTCCTGTAATAACAGAAGACCCTGCGCCATCCCCCTGGTCATGGGTCAGTTTGGACTTTGGCAGTTTCCCGGATGGAAGAGTCACATTGGCGCTAATTGACAGCGAAACCAAGTACCCAATTGTAGACGTTGTGCCATCTACCAGTTTCGCACATGTCCAGCCAGTTCTCAACAAATCGTTTGCCATGTTCGGCATTCCCCTAGTGATCAAGACGGACAACGGCCCTCCGTTCCAAGGGAGCGAGTTCAGAGACTTCCTACGCAACATAGGCGTGAAACACCACCGGATCACACCACAGAGGCCCCAGGCAAACGGAGAGGTGGAGAGATTTATGAGGACCATTAACAAGACTTTACGGATAGCTACAGTAGATGGAAGAGACCCAGAAGAAACACTCCAGCACTTCCTCCGAGAGTATAGGAGCACCCCATATAGCACCACACAAAGATCCCCCTGGTCTCTAATGCTGGCTGGGCCCCGGAGGGACCTACTACCCATGGCAGAGAACTGGGCACCTGCTCCATATGTGCCGGCAGCCACTCAAGAGAGAAGAAAACCAACGACAGAGCAAGCCAACACAGGCGAGCTCGTGTGAGAGAACTAAATCCCGGAGACTCTGTGCTCATCCGGACCAGGAGGCCAGGAGGAAAATTCTGCACGCCATATGAACCAGAGCCCTGGGTGATCAAGGAAACCAAAGGCACTGTGATAACAGTGCATATGAATGGAGAAGAAGTGACCAGAAATGTGTCATGGTTCAAGCGCATACCATCTACCCAAGGGCACACCGAACCCCCTGTTGAGACTACCATCCAGGCAGAAATCAATAACGGACCTGAAGACACTACCCCTTCATCGTCTGTGAGCACACCAGTGGCAACACCATCATCGCCACAGGTAGGCAGTCACGGACACACTCCAGTAAGGGGGAAGTGGTGTTACAATCTCCGGCCCAATCCAAAGCCAAATCAAAGACTGGCTGATTTTGCATGTTAACTGCTTGAACTATTTTTCAAAAAACCAAGTTGGGAAGGGATGTAGCGCTCTAGTGCTCCGAGGGCCTCCACGGAGCCCCGAATGCACTATCACCCATTGTAGCACCTTCTGGCCAGGCGTGGCGAGAAGGCTATAAATAAACGGACAGGAGTAGCATGGTACCTCCGGTCCACTCCAGCAGAGTGAGAGTCTGTGTCTCATTGTATTATAATTCTGCGCATGCTAACAATATGGGCCCTTATACTTGGTAAGCCTGGCTGCTGCTAGGTATCATCATCACCAACACGCTTACAAACTGGTGTTTGTTTTTTTTTAAAACAATAAAATTGGTTATCAAAAAAAGAATTGTGAACTATTCTCTTAAATATTTGTTTGAACTATTAGACTAAGGGTACATTTTACTATGTTACCTTGTGAAGAAACACAGAGAACTCTTGAAGTGGATTATTGTATAACTAAGAATTTACAAACATCATGTATAAGGTACTAGAGCAGAGGTCTCCAACCAGTAGCTCGGGAGCTACTGGTAGCTCACCAGCACCTTCAAAGTAGCTCTCAGGTGAAGCCAAACCAAGCCAATCTCAGAGATTCTGTGTATATTAAAGAAGGCAGCACTGCTTATTTCACTACCCTTAGGAGTTACAAACAGCCAAACCAATGGCAGGGCCTGTAGATACCACTCAAACACACACACTGTGGTGGCCTATCAATCAATCATTGAGGGATGTATAGAGCGCACTACTCACCTATGAGGGTCTCCAGGCGCTGGGGGAGTGTGTGGGGGGGGGGGGGGAAGGGGGGAGGGGGATTTGTGCAGCTTTGGTCATTCAAAAAGCCATGTCATATGGCTCTTCCTGAATTCTTTCAGTGTGGGGCTTCATCTGATGCTTAGGGGGAGTTAATTCCAGGTCTTGACCATGATGTAGGAGAAGGGTGTGCCTCCAGTCTGGTTCTGAGGATGTAGAGGATTTCGGCCAAGGCCTGGTAAGCGGAGTGGAGGTTTCTTTTGAGGGTGTAGAAGGAGATGAAGGTATTCGGGTCTGGTGTTGTGGATGGCTTTATAGGTGTGTGTGAGCAGCTTGAAGGTCACTCTTTTTTCAACGGGGAGCAAGTGGAGTACTCGTTTATGCTGGGTAAGGTGGTCTTGTCAAGGGATGCGGAGGATGAGTCTCGCTGCGGCGTTCTGGACAGTCTGAAGTTTGTGGAGTAGAGATTTGTTGATTGCGGCATGGTGGGCGTTCCCGTAGTCCAGCCTGCTGGTGATGAGTGCATGGGTGACGGTCTTCCTTGATTAGGGGGGGGGGGGCATTTGAAGGTCTTGCTGAGTATGTGGAGGTTGTTGAGGCATGTGGAAGCTGCAGCGTTGGCCTATGGGTCTGCCACATGAAACATGTTTATCTACTTTAAATCTGAGTTGGGGAGACTTACTGCTATGGTAATACCTTTTGTGGCACTTCGTGTGATGATTTGAATTTTACTTGATTACAAGCATTTAATATTGATAAACGTTTTCCTAGCATTCTGCTGATTACGTCACCTGGAATTTTTGGGTTGTTACTACTGATAATTGTGCTTAGTGTGGTCATAGTGTAATGTTAATACATATCATCAGCATTTGATAGTGATAAAATATGGTAGTAGCTCAGCAGGACTTTCCTTGAGCAGAATTAGCTCTCACTACAGAAAAGGTTGGAGACCCCTGTACTAGAGTTTATTAACCTTATGCAAATGCCAAGGTCGACAGACATCATGTAGAAACTATACTCATCAGACGCCAAAGAGTGCTTAGTGTCGAAGTTTGAGGCAGTTATCTTAAATGTGGGGTGAAATATGAATGCACATGTATAATTGAGATACTTGTATGGAGATGCCTTTTTTTGCATGATCACCCCCAAAGATTTGGACTGACTCTGCTAGTTTTTCAACTGTGAGAATACACTGAGGCCTCCTAGCCAGACCTCAGTGCCAATGCTCTGACCCTTCAAAGTATATATTTGATTGGCCTATACCCAATTGGTATTATTTTACTTACTTATAAGTCCCTAGTGCATGGTACCAAGTAAGTTAAAGTGTCCCACCAGGGCTGCAGCACTTTTCATGTCACCCTGGATGTGATAATGTGAAAACATGTCTCCCAGCCTGCCAGAGCAGTTTTAAATTGTTAACTTTGCTTTGCCATTTAAACTAATGCAAAGTCCAAGCCTCCCTTTTCAATATATGTAAGTCACCCCTACAGCAGGCCCATTGATTCCTAAAGCATGGTGCTGCATATTAAAAAGCAGGACTTGTACTTTTATATGTCTCAACAGTAAAAACTCTAAATGTTCGTTTTTACTGTGGTAAATATAGTAGCCCCACTGGCGAGTACAGTTACATGCTAACAACTCATCTGTGCTAACTTCTGAATGGGGTAATCACAAAACACAAATGCCTCTGACACCATAGATTCCACAATTAATTTTCTTACAGTAGTCCCTTTTATTGACTCTGTATGTATTGAAATATATTTTTCTTTTTCTTTTTATATTCTTTTATCACATACCAACTTTCCTTTATACCTTACATATAATACATTGACAATATTTAGAACATTTTTCTCATACTGTACATTTATTTATATAAACTTATTGTCACAGTTTTTTTCACTTAAAGAAACGCAACTCTTATATATACAGGGTCCTACTTGTTTTAAGATTGTCAAGAATTCACATTCTCTTGATCATATCCACATTTCTAAGTGGTGGTCCTTAATGAGTATGGTCAACAACAGTGTATCATATGGTTTAACTGCTAGTCCTTATATCAAGAGGTTTATCTTTATATTTTTACCAGATGTTATTGACACTATCTGAAATTTATTTATACATGTATGACCAATATGTATCGCCGACGCGTTTCGACCTTGTCGTGGTGAGACCTGCACTCTTGTTTTTGTCAAGGTCTTCTTCAGGGCTGTATTTATATTGCTGTAGGACAAGTTTCCAATCTATAAAAAGTGATAAATTGGCTTTTTTTTAGTGGTGGGTATTTTTATCAAGAATTACTAAACTGCATAACTTTTATGTCATTGCCATTTGTGTTCGATTATATAGATACCCGCCTTGTAGTTGACGGTGGGTACTGTTACTATTCTCACCTGTGTGGCAAAAATCTTTATTTAGTTTTTGCGAACAGATTTAGATGGAATTAAGGCATTTAACATGCATTATAAGGTGTCCTCAAAATTACATACCCTCAGTTCTTCTTCATTGTTCGTGTTGAGGGGATCGTGGGTTGCCTCTCTTCATTCTCAACGTGCCCGTAGGCTGGTTTTCTCGTTATTGTTTCTAAGGATTAAATCAGTGAGAGAAAACTCATGAATATGTTTGGCTTCCTTGTTGTCTGGTGTTCAATATACATCGTATATTTAGCGTGTGTTATGTTTGCTTTAAAATAGCTTTTCAAGTCTTTGCCTCACATTTTTCTTTATTTTCGGGTGTTTAAAAGCAGCTTCTACTATCTTTGCTTCACTCGGTGTTTGTTTACGGATATTCAACAGGCTTGCTTAACTCGTCTTTAAACTAGCTTCTCGAGTATGGGTCTCACTTTTCACTTGGCTGCAAGGTTTTCAGACTTTAGACTGCTGTGTATGTTGTTTCATACCTTGTATATTCTTATTTCTGCCGTATTCTTTGCTCGCCTTGCGGGATTCTTCGCCGTTGTGTCTTTGGCGTCCTCGTTACCGGTAACCTTCCGGGTTTGGCGTCTTTAATCCACATCTAGCGTGTGACGTATTTTCCTCGCTGCGCATGTGTCACGTGATTCCCAGGCTGGATGGAATTTGTAGTTCCCTCCTCTCATTTTGTGTGTGTGCCTTATACAGCACGTAACGAATATTCTGTAGATTTCGAGGTATACAGAAATATTTACTAGTGCTTCCTGCTGGAACGTTTTCTACATTTGTTATTATTCTACTGACATTCTTCCATGATTTTTATTCAATTATTTTTCTTATAGTTGATTTGTTTTGTCATATTTTCCATTAAGGATTATTTCTTTATTTGTTTGATTTTAGGGGAGTCCCTCCTGCGCTGCATATTCGTCCATCTTGTAAATTCGCTGCACCTGATGTTTAATGTGAGGACTTGAGATGCTGTTTATGGTTGGACTTCTGAATGGTGGGACTTCTGAATGGGAACACTAAAGTTTGCACTTCAAGGTATCAAAATAGTCATTGCATTAAACCTGACTTGATGCCCAAGTCAAATTTAATGTAACTTTTAAAGAAAGGCTTGCTTGCTTGATAACTTTATTTCAGTCAAAAGACCATAAAAAGTGCATATAAAATACATCAGCACAAACATTAAAACAATAAATAATCATAAAATGTTTAAGAAAGAATTAAACTAGAAGTTATCGCAATATGAAACATTAAAACAGTATATACAGCAATTAAGTTAAAAAGGTTTGTCTCCTACACCACATCTTAAATAGATAACGAGAAACCGCAAACACAATGGGAGGATGAGTATTATAAGTCAGTATCCTACAGGCCTGTGTGAAATGCAAAAGTCCCAAGTTCTTACAAATAGGTGCCAACCAGCATTTTCTAATTGCAGAATAGGCAGGGCAGAAGAACAGTACATGGGTTACATTCTCATTTTTATAGCTACATGCAGGGCACACTTCATTGTTGGGTTTTAAACATTTAGATGTAAAGGACCTAATGGGAAGAGTGCCATGCCTTAACTGTAGATATAGCTTTCGAGCAACTGGGGGTTCAATTAGGTCCATGAATTCCTCAACTTTAGGTTCTGGTTTAACTAGGAGGAACTCAGATGTCAACCTGCCCAGTGATGCAGAGCTCATTAGTGTTTGGTAATTTGACATACGTATCTGAGAAAGGAGTTCATTCTTAGATATCCCGAGGCACAAGATCTCAGGGGTTTCCCACAATTCAGGAAAACCTAGCCGGGTGCTAACAGCACTAATGTGCTGCAGCCAAGGGATCTTTTTGTTTTTAAGAAGAGACCAAATCTCAGAGAATTCCGCTCTGTACGCAGCCAACTCAGGGACTGACCACAACCTCTTCCAGTACATAATTGGTCTAGCACTTGTGATCTCGTCTATTGGCAGCATGCCAAGATCAAATCTAAGAGGGATTAAAGGTGTACTAGATGGTAACCCAATTAAGTTTCTAACAAAAGACTGCTCCACCTTTTTAAGATTCGTTATCTGCTTGTGCCCCCAGAGTTCAGCCCCATAAGTTGCTGCCAATCTAGCCTGGTGACAATAAATCTCCAGGGCTGGGGTCACCGGCCTAAAAGTAGACTCCTTAAAAACTTTACTTATGCCCCCCACTAACTGGGATAGCTTGAGTGTAGATTTAACAATCTGCATGTTCCAATCAAAATTCTCGGTCAGAGTGACACCCAAATAAACAAATGTTTTAACCCTTTCAAGGGGAGTAGCATGTAAAACCGGGTTTGGTCGTACGCGCTTAGGGGGGTTGAAAATCATAAACTTTGTTTTTTCGAAATTGATTTCCACTCCCCGAAGGTCGCAAAACTCCACAAAGCCATCAAGTATTTTTGAATGCCCGATGATGTTCTAGACAACAACAAAGTGTCGTCAGCGGACATCAGAGCGGGCACTCTACCTGTAGCCAATTTAGGGACATCATTGTTTACCACACCATTCAGATGTTCCACAAGGCCATTTATGTAGAGGCTAAATAAGTTGGTGCCAACACGCACCCTTGGCGAACTCCTTTTTTAACAGGAAATTGGTCTGTGAGTTCGCTATGCCTGCCGCACCTGACCTGGGCAAAGTTGTTTACATGTAGCCTAGAAAGAATGGCTAACAAATAGGGCGGGAGGCCCAGGTCTGCTAGTACTCTCCACAATTTATCACACAGGACTAAATCCAATGCTTCCCGCAGGTCCACGAACACTAGGTAGAGGCTGCCACCCTCCACCTTTGCTGTTTTCCAGTACAAGACCTGCAGGCGAAATATCTGATCTAGGGTGGAGGTGCCGGATCTAAAGCCTGCCTGGAGTATAGACAATATCCCATTTTCCTCGATCCACCAGAGAATCCTATCAAGGAAAACCCTCCTCATCAGCTTTTGAGATGTATTGATTAGGCTGATGGGTCTATAGTTAGAGGGGGTTAATGGGTTAATGGGAAGCCCTTTTTTTAGAATAGGCACGATTTCTGCTCCTAACCAAGTAGGAGGCAGGTCGTCTCCCTGCAGAATGCCATTGAAAAAAACAACCAAATAGGGGGCCCAGATTTTCAGTTGTGTCCTAAACAAATCCCCTGGCAACTTGTCCAAACCTGGAGCCTTATTAGGAAGCAATTTACCTATAGCTGTCTCTACCTCAGTCAAGGTAAAAAGTTCAACTGGGGCGAGGCTTGAGGGGACTGCAATTAGCCATCCCCGCTGACACTTTGAGGTTGCTGGAGTTCAAGAGTACTAACAGGCATTCCATCAAACTCAGAGGTGCCATAAAGAACACAAAGTGGCTTTCCCAGATTGAAGGGGCAAGTGCGGGGTATGCCAAATTATTTTGGGCCAGTTGCGACAATGGACCAAAATAATTTGGAGTCTTTGGATCTAAGTGCAGAACCCATTTCCTCCCACATAGTGGCCTCCCGTTCCCTCTTGGCAGCACAGATTGCCGTTTTATACATGATACGATTGGTCCTAATTGCCTCCATGTTATTGGTTTTTATGGCTGTAAGAAGGGCCTTTTTGGCCTTCCGACAAGAGGTATTAAACCATCGAGAAGTCGTGGTTCGGGGCTGGTTTGCCCTTCTCACTGGATACAAAATATCTTTTAGTATGGCAACCAATTGAATGTGTATTTCAGATGCCCTACCCAGATGGCCAAATTTCCCCATATCTTCAATGAGTGGAATGACAGTCTCATATAATTCGTCGAGTTTACTAGTGGACATCTGGAGGTCTGGCCATTTAACCCTACGCCTACAGTTTGTTATTATTAAAGGCACAGTGGCGCAATGTTCAACCGGAGTTTGGCATTTCAACCCAAAGCTCCCCGGCTTAAGTGACAGGACCAGGGCATTATGGCCACTGTCAGATCTTTCAATGACCCTGAACTCATACAGCCTGTCCCACTGCCTGGCCTCTATGAAGATATAATTGATTACTGAGGTACTGAGTTTTAATCGATTAAACGTGTCTTTCCCTGGTCTATCAGGCTCCACCCTCCCGTTGCATGCTCGTAATGATGTCGCTGATGCAAATGACTGCAATTGCAGAACTAGAGGGGTCCACGCCTTGACCTGGGTAGTCAGTGGCTCAGGGATGGCCCACAGCAAATCAACCTCATCAGGGTCACCCAGATTCGGATCCATGAGTGGCTCAAAGTGACAGTTAAAATCTCCACCCAGGATTAACACGGTGGAGGAGTCAATCGACTGAATGAAGGTTAACAAGGTTTCAATAGCCTCTGACTCAAGGCCCCACCTAACTGGCCTTGAGTATACATTAATCAAAGCAAAATTTGGCCCATTTGACATACTCAGCAATACACACTGGACATCCAGTGAATTAGTTGGGATTTGTGATGCCTTAACTCCTAGGTGCGTACCAACCCATATGGACAGCCCACCTGAAGGCCTACCCCTCTCGCCCATACTTGCCAAGACATCGTATGTTGCAAAACCCTGAACCCTACTTTCCATTAACGCCCAGGTTTCCTGCAACATACAAACATCAATTAAAGCCATAAAGGCGCCCCACTCTGGGATGGGCAATTTACTCTTAAGACCCGCCACATTCCAAGAGAGGATTTTAACATGGGCAACCGACAAGTCTTGCTTAATTGGTTCACAATCCAAAGAACCAGCGAGGTCATTGATAACAAAAGGGCTAAGACCTATCCCCAGCTTAGGCTCACAATTCAGTAGATGTCGGTCATCAGAAGAATTGGCAATTGCGGGATGAGTAGTTTGTTCTGAGGCCTGGACTTGCGCTAGGGGGCTTGGTTTAGCATTTGCATCTTTGGTCTCAGTAGCAGGTGTCATGTTGATAGGGTGCCCCGTTTGTCAATCGCAGTCATCAAAGCCTGAGAAGGCATCACATCTGTTTGCGACTTCCAGCGGGGTAAATGGTAACATATGGTCCATCCTCCTATTTCCTAACAAATGGTCCATCCTCCTATTTCCGTTTCTATGGCTCCTGAAAGATACGGTATCCCACCCAAATACATTTTCAGCAGTCATAGGATTAGGTGCATGCATCATATACCGGTTGTTAGATGATATAGGCGCTTTGATCTGCGGGCAGGCTAGAGCCCCAGGGTAGATTATAGGGGTCACTAGAAATCTCAGATAAAAATAAGTCAAGTCACATGGAACGATGGAATTACCAATGTTCCCTGGAATCCAGTTTAGGATATGTCTAACAGCTCCAGGATCTCTAAAATTGATAACAATTAGGTCCCCCTTTATGTCTTTCACTCTACTTCCCAACCAGGGGAGTCGCCGAACATGCAGAATCTCTCCATTAATATTAAAAGGAAGTGGTTGATTTTGGCTAAGCCAGTGCATGGTTTTATTTTTTTGCTGAGGAAACCCTTCCCTCCTGCCACCCTCTAATGTCGGGACTCCCGTGAGCACAACCACAAAAGGAACCGCCTCTGGGGGTAGTTCAACTTGGCGCCCCCTATACTTCTCTGCCTTAACTGGGCTGGTAGTTCCCCTCTCTTCTCGCATGTTTCCTGTGGAAGGTTTATTCCCCGCCTTCGGAGCTTCACTAGCAACATGCGGTACTGGTTGTTTGACTGATTTAGGGGGTATTGGCCTGTATTGTTTAGGGTTCATAGGCTTGCTAATTTTATTTGTACCCTTATGAGCAACAGGGGTAGGAGGTGGCACTATAACTGCGGGGGGTGGCACTGGCTTCACAAGGTCCTTAAGTAACCCAGCATTGTTACTTATAGCCAGTTCTAGATTCCCCAGCCGTTGCTCTACCCTCTTCAACCTCAATATAAATGACCTAATTAAGTGTTCAATACTTTCAAGAGGGACAGCAGACAGTGCTTCCTTAGGCGGACAGTGTAGAGGAGTAACTAGACCTGATGGAGTTAGTACAGTCAATACAGGGGCTTTTGGAATTAGTGCTGTTTCCGTAGGAGCCGTTGGTGTTGGGACAGTTGTTGCAGTGGCTTTTGAGGTAGGTGCAGTTGTTACAGTGGCCCTTACGGTTTTACCAAAGTCTGAGTGGCTAATCTTGCTTCTTTGCGGTTCGCCACCCCTCTTTCTTCTTTTATTTGGTGGCGGGCCATGAACTTTGGGCGTGACTGGTTTCCTAACCTTCTTTTTTTTAATTGTCTCAACTACTGGTAAAGGTGGCTCAACTATCACATCTACTCCTATGATAGAATTGCTAGAAAGGGATACATTATCCGTGTACAAAGTGTTGGAAGTATCAAGTAGAGGGGGCGTGTCTCGCAAAAGTATAGGGACACTATCTATGGATAAAGGGTCCTCGTTTTCAGTGCGGGAACTTGCATCAAATGAAATGGTTTGATGCAAAAAGTCCAAGGGAGGTCTACTTTTCATACATTCAATAGAGCGACGTCGCTCAGCCCTACGCTCGGCCAAAGCACTCTCCCTTTCTAAATCTGAGGCAACCTTGGTAAAGTAGTTATCTAATGTACCTTTACTAATCCCCCCTACGTTTACAGGTGTAGATTTATCAAGAGTCGCGGCCATGACGGTTGAGGAACCAAAGAGTATACCCAAATAATCCTTTGCAACGTGTTAGGGTATGGGCCCAGCCCGGCCTCCTCGAGCCTCTGAGGGCCTCAGAGGGCCCGCCCTTTGCCCGGGCTTCGCCCGGCTCGTCCCGCGCGCGTCCCACAATGCGCGTTTCTGGTGCTAACTTGAAGCACCTGGTCGGCTCTGGGCATTGCCGGCGATGTCCAAGGTCCTCCATTGCCTTATGGGAGATGTAGTCAGTTAGGCAGTGACTACTCGCTGGTCCCAATGCGAGCGTTTCCCGCGAAGCGGGAAACGCGAGGAGTAGCTGCTTGTGGCGTCCAGTGGGGTTTTTTAAAAGTCTGCCCCTGTTCCGAAGTCCTGCTTTGGCTGCTGCTCTCACGCTGTGTCTCTGCAAAAAAGGTTTCCCAAAAGTTCTTCCTTCTGTGCTAATTTGAAGCACCTGGTCAGCTCTGGGCGTTGCCGGCGATGTTCAAGGTCCCCCACTGCCTTATGGGAGATGTAGTCAATTAGGCAGTAATACTCGCTGGTCCCAATGCGAGCGTTTCCCGTGAAGCGGGAAACGCGAGGAGTAGCTGCTTGTGGTGTCCAGTGGGGTTTTTTAAAAGTCTGCCCCTATTCCAAAGTCCTGCTTTGGCTGCTGCTCTCACGCTGTGTCTCTGCGAGAAAGGCAACTTTTAGAAACTTGCCAATCTGTTGCCTAAGTTTACCAGTGGCCCTTTCAGATGCTGCTACAAGATAGCCATCTGCCATCCAGTGGAGAAATGTGAAAAACTCACAGGAGCAGGAAATATAGAGGCTTGCCATTTGAAGAGGTGTTATCTCTCCCTAGCATGAAGCCACACAGGGTGGGAACCCAATAGGTGAGCTTAAAAGGGGGAGCCGTATTTGAAGGGCAAATGGTGAACACATAAGAGAGGGGTGCTCTTTTGTTCAGGTAGACAGGTTGGTGTCGGGAACAGAGAGAGGTGACCAGCTGCCAAACCGTTTTTTATGTGGACGTGTAGCCCGTAAGTAACTACACCTCTAGGCTGAGGTACCAAGTTCCACACACTGAGAGAGGGGTTCTGTTATCTTGATAGTGGGCAGAAAAGTGTGCTCTGGGATAGCTAGATGCCACACATTGCAGGAAGTCATCAACAGGCAGGAAAGGGCATGGTAGCCCTTTGGCTAGCAATCACTGCATCCCCTGAGGGACCTTCTGGGCATAAATACGCACCCCTGGCACCCAGACCTTAGATCACATCTAGAGTGGAGAGAGAATTGAAGAAAGACTGCCCTTCTGGCAATAAGTTTTAGAAAAAGAACAACGGTGGAGGATTCCCAACAGAACAGCACCTGGTCAAATATTCTTCCAAGATTGGTTTAGACCCACACTATAATACATGGGACAATATGTGTGCACACTTCAAAAACACCCACCGTTACAATGTTGGTTCAAAATATGAACTATGAAATACTTTAAACAAGGTCAAGGTGCACCACTTCAGAATTTACAATAACTGATAACTTTGATGAGGTTAACAGCAATATTCACATTAGTTGTTACTTGTGTTCTTTAAGAGTTCTTTTATTGAGTTCAGTTGTAAGTGAAAAAACACACACAGGAGCTACAGCCGACGCGTTTCGTCCTCTTGGGACTTCTTCAGGGCTGTTTACAGAAAAATGACAATATACAAAGACATACAGTTAAAATTTACATTAAAAACAAAAGCAATTATGCTCATATAGACAATGCCAGGCTTAAAAAAGCAATACATTGCAGGATTAAAGACTAGTGCAAGGATTATATACAAATTGCCAACAATAGTTAGAGTAGAAGATTTTGAAAAATTAGAAGAAAACATTTTGAAATTTTTCAAATGAGGTCAGCATGTTCTGGGTTGTTGCAAATTGTTCTCCATAAAGGTCTATCCCTCTTATGTCTGTAATCTACCTCTAAGAGCTACAGAGTATTCTATATATCTATAAAGAAGTGGGAAACCCAGCATCCAGAAGTTAACAGGGAGGAGTAATCAACAACTTTTCAACAGAAATAAGTAGCGCTTAAGTAAAGAACATACCAAAGTGAAAGATAAGATGGTGTCCTTATATCTTCTCCCGTGACTATTAGGGTGCGTAGAAATGTCTGTAACGTTTTATTATGCTCGAAGGGGCATCTAGAAATGATTGATGAGAAAACATTAGTGAATGGTCAAATGTCAGCTGTCTTGATCAAAGGACACTCTAAGAAAATTCGAAAGCTTCCAATAACTATGAATGGTTGCGAGTAAAACCTATGACCTACCCTGTTGAACAAATAGTTCTCTGTGGAGGAATCTCGTCTGTCCGAGCCGTTCTTATTATTAGGTGGTATATATCTATTTGTGGTCTGTACTGCCAAAACTCTCTTGGAAAGGTATTTCAATATTGTACATGTAATTCTCCTATAGGGCAAACAACGTGTTTTAGAAATTCTCCTCAAAGACAGCACCACAACAGTAATACGTTTGCGATTAATAAGAAAGAACAGCTTAATCGATGAGCTAAGGGCAATAGACATGAACACTTCCATGGTACTTTTCTCATAATGGTCATCCACAACCATTGGGGTAGCCAGGTATTTACATATAAGAAATGAACAAACGGCACATCACTTACATCAAAATATATAGATGATGGTCCAAAAAGAGCTGGAACCAGGGTAGTAGATATTGGATGTAGGTTTAGTCTGACTATCTAAAACAAGACAAGGAGGGAGGATGGGGATGAGAATTGTTAGAAACTAAGCGTACATGACCTTGAAATGGGATTCCTTCCCATGGCTATTCCTATCTATAGTGTCATTATTAAGCAAAGCATTTTTTGTATACTTATTTATTTATATGACTGCTCATTGCTATCTATGGTGCCAATGTAGGCAGAACCTTTTACAATGTACGTCCACTAAACATCAAAATATGTGCTTGTTAGTATATCTTACCTATTGTTGTTGACTTGTTGTAAGGGAAATGTATAATAATCCTTCTGCTTAGGCACTCTAAATAGATTGTAGAAAAAGGGAAGGGGGGAAGAATGACAGGATTTCAGTTAAAAAAGTGACCCCAAAGGAACTTCATTTTTAAAGTCCTATCTCTCTGTATATGGACACCTTTTTATTGTGTCTGCTTAATTTCAGTGGGCAATAAGTAAATTTAGTTAAAGATCCCCATTTACTAAAGTTAATGAACTTACATAATAATTTGCCCAGGGTGATCCCTCTAAAGGCCCAAAGTTCTAATAAGCCCCTGTTTAATCTATTGGATTGACCCTCTTACCTTAATAAAGTGAGCTAAGGCATCCCCTGGTTCCTAGATCAGCCTGCAGTACAACGTCCTCCTCCGTCAGGTAACAACAGACTACTGAAACATTTTGACTCTGTTTATATATTGGCTTTAATTGGTCCTAATTAAAAGCACCTGGTTTAGTTTAGCAAATGAATTGACAATTGACATGGCGGCCATGTCATGTAAGTACCCGATTGCCATTCTGCAGTGCATTATGAAGTTTTAGCGGTCGCCATCTTGTGTTTGTACCGAATTCCGTTTTAAACCAGTACAACTAGGTGGTGTTTTCAAAAGAAAAAGAAATGGATTATATACGCCTGTGCGCATATGAAGTCTCCCACCTCAAAGTTTGCAGCGCCTACCTTGTCAAAAAACGATTGCCTATATCGGCGATTTAGCATGGGGGCCATGTTGCATAGGTGCCCGAATTCTGTTTAGGGCCGCGTTGTGAAGCCTAAACAGGCGCCATATTGGATAGGAGCGTCTATGTCCGAGAGACAATACTTGTCTTAATTGTGCAAGCGTTCGGCGCTATTATTGCTAGAAAGTGGAAAAGCGAAACCTCATGGATCATTGCGCTACCTCAAAAAAAGTGTGAAGCGCAAAAATGAAATTAAAAACACCATTCGGGCTGCAAACGCGGTGACGTGATAGAAATACCCGGGGGGCCCAAGTAAGTTATTATTAAGGGATTAAACGATCGCATTGTAGGGATTGCATCCCGTAATAAGGGGAGAGGCAGTTAAAGCCTTTCTAAATAATATACAAGGATCGATCCGAAATACGGCGGCCATTTTGGTTTGGGCATGAATGCAAGAAGCTTTGAGAAAGCAGAAACTGTTTGATGCAACATAAGGGGCATGCATAGGCACCCGTAATAATTTCTATAGTTTATTTTGTAAGGATATATCTATATCCTTAAGCTTTTTGACTAGAATCCCTATTATCCAAATATCAATGTGCTCAACTACTATACTGGATTGACTGTTGTATATATTATTGATGAAGTATTCTGTCCATAACCAGTTCAACTCTCAGGTGACATGGTATGGCTACCAAGTGATAATGTTCAGAGACAGGTTGTGTGTGGTATGTTCTTTAGGCTACAAATTTCATTAAAAAGGGGGGGTGTTTAAATATAGGTTTCCCTGAAGGAAATCAAGACCTTGTATATTTTAAAAGGATCTGTTTCCCAGACCTATTGGCACTGACCCATATAGGAACAATACGCTATAGGCAAGCTTTAACTTGTCATTCACACAAAGACTTTTTTGTGTCAGAGACACAGTACAAGTCACTAACACAGGTTGTCATTCATTGATAAAAACATTTTGTATTCCATTTCACAAACATTTGCAAGAAACTTTCTAAGCACATTAGATCTTAATGATGGTGGATGAAAGGAAGGATACAGGCAAGCTTTAACTTGTCATTCACACAAAGACTTTTGTTGTGTCAGAGACACAGTACAAGTCACTAACACAGGTTGTCATTCATTGATAAAAACATTTTGTATTCCATTTCACAAACATTTGCAAGAAACTTTCTAAGCACATTAGATCTTAATGATGGTGTATGAAAGGAAGGATACAGGACATGGTGATATTAAGCTCATAAACATACGGAGAGACTAGCATGGCGATAAGCACAACGTAAGACCTATGAAAATCAAATGTGACCATCTTATCAGGTTACTCATAGGTGTCTACATACAATTTATGAAATAAGATATAAGACTGTCGAAAAACTTTTTCCTCCACAATTCAGTGTGGTTTCAGCAGGTACAGGGCACGGCGATGGGTTCCAGGTTTGCTCCCGCTTACGCTGGCTTTTTTAGGGGCTGGTTTGAGCGGGAGCATGCCATGGGCCGTCACTCGGCAAGGTGGTCGGATCACATCATTTTCTGGGGCAGGTACATTGATGACGTGATTATGTTATGGAATGGGCCTGCCCCGGACTTACTGTCATATTTTGAATTCTTGAATGACAACCCGTACAATGTGAAGCTCACCATGGAATATAGTGGACAGCAAATTGATTTCTTGGATGTAACCTTTTTTATTGAGAACAATATGATTCAAAGCAAGACACACAGAAAAAGTACTGCATGCAACAGCACGTTGCATTTCAAAAGCGCACATCCCCGCCATGTGGTTAGTAACATACCATTTGGCGAAATGTTACGAATGCGAAGAAATTGCAGCACTGATGAGAGTTTCCAAACAAACATTAGAGAAACCGAGGAACGCTTCCTCCAAAGAGGTTACCCTCGAAAAGTACTTAATAAAGCAAAGGAGAGAGTTGCCAAAATAACTAGAGAAAGCACATTGGAAAATAGGGTCCCAAAAGAGAACAACAAATTTCCCCTTGCTTTCTCCACGAAATTCACTGATGAGAACAGTAGAGTTTTTAACATTTTAAGAAAACACTGGCACCTCTTGACAGAGATCCCCAGCATCAAAAATGACCTTCCAGCCAAACCCAAAATTGTCTACAGACGTGGTCATAATTTGAGGAATATGCTTTGTCCCAGTTTGGTGACCGCTGTGGAACAGAAACACTGTTGGCTTCCGCCTAAAACCATGGGTTTTTTTACGTGCAGAAACTGCAACGTGTGTAACTTAGGAAAGGATAAGACCAAAAATTTTTGTTTTAACACAAACAAAACACACAAAATCAAGCATTTCATAAACTACAACACTACCTTTGTAGTATACATCATAGGCTGCCCATGTGACATAATCTATGTGGGCAGCACGAAACGACCTTTGAAACAAAGGATTCAGGAACATGTACAGGCCTGTCGCAATAATGATCATAAATATGTGATGACCTTCCATATGCAGGACAAGCACACACCAGATGACACACTATGGTTTATGGGAATTGATCATGTCCCTGTGAACCCTGGAGGAGGGGATCGAACCCTAGCCTTAAGAAAATGTGAAGCAGAATGGATATGTAGACTGCGGAGTGTGGAATTGGGACACAATTATGATGATGAAATGCACTATCTTATTTCATAAATTGTATGTAGACACCTATGAGTAACCTGATAAGATGGTCACATTTGATTTTCATAGGTCTTACGTTGTGCTTATCGCCATGCTAGTCTCTCCGTATGTTTATGAGCTTAATACCACCATGTCCTGTATCCTTCCTTTTATCCACCATCATTAAGATCTAATGTGCTTAGAAAGTTTCTTGCAAATGTTTGTGAAATGGAATACAAAATGTTTTTATCAATGAATGACAACCTGTGTTAGTGACTTGTACTGTGTCTCTGACACAACAAAAGTCTTTGTGTGAATGACAAGTTAAAGCTTGCCTGTATCCTTCCTTTCATCCACCATCATTAAGATCTAATGTGCTTAGAAAGTTTCTTGCAAATGTTTGTGAAATGGAATACAAAATGTTTTTATCAATGAATGACAACCTGTGTTAGTGACTTGTACTGTGTCTCTGACACAAAAAAGTCTTTGTGTGAATGACAAATTAAAGCTTGCCTATAGCGTATTGTTCCTATATGGGTCAGTGCCAATAGGTCTGGGAAACAGATCCTTTTAAAATATACAAGGTCTTGATTTCCTTCAGGGAAACCTATATTTAAACACCCCCCCTTTTTAATGAAATTTGTAGCCTAAAGAACATACCACACACAACCTGTCTCTGAACATTATCACTTGGTAGCCATACCATGTCACCTGAGAGTTGAACTGGTTATGGACAGAATACTTCATCAATAATATATACAACAGTCAATCCAGTATAGTAGTTGAGCACATTGATATTTGGATAATAGGGATTCTAGTCAAAAAGCTTAAGGATATAGATATATCCTTACAAAATAAACTATAGAAATTATTACGGGTGCCTATGCATGCCCCTTATGTTGCATCGAACAGTTTCTGCTTTCTCAAAGCTTCTTGCATTCATGCCCAAACCAAAATGGCCGCCGTATTTCGGATCGATCCTTGTATATTATTTAGAAAGGCTTTAACTGCCTCTCCCCTTATTACGGGATGCAATCCCTACAATGCGATCGTTTAATCCCTTAATAATAACTTACTTGGGCCCCCCGGGTATTTCTATCACGTCACCGCGTTTGCAGCCCGAATGGTGTTTTTAATTTCATTTTTGCGCTTCACACTTTTTTTGAGGTAGCGCAATGATCCATGAGGTTTCGCTTTTCCACTTTCTAGCAATAATAGCGCCGAACGCTTGCACAATTAAGACAAGTATTGTCTCTCGGACATAGACGCTCTTATTCAATATGGCGCCTGTTTAGGCTTCACAACGCGGCCCTAAACAGAATTCGGGCACCTATGCAACATGGCCCCCATGCTAAATCGCCGATATAGGCAATCGTTTTTTGACAAGGTAGGCGCTGCAAACTTTGAGGTGGGAGACTTCATATGCGCACAGGCGTATATAATCCATTTCTTTTTCTTTTGAAAACACCACCTAGTTGTACTGGTTTAAAACGGAATTCGGTACAAACACAAGATGGCGACCGCTAAAACTTCATAATGCACTGCAGAATGGCAATCGGGTACTTACATGACATGGCCGCCATGTCAATTGTCAATTCATTTGCTAAACTAAACCAGGTGCTTTTAATTAGGACCAATTAAAGCCAATATATAAACAGAGTGAAAATGTTTCAGTAGTCTTTTGCTACCTGACGGAGGAGGACGTTGTACTGCAGGCTGATCTAGGAACCAGGGGATGCCTTAGCTCACTTTATTAAGGTAAGAGGGTCAATCCAATAGATTAAACAGGGGCTTATCAGTGGAGAAGTGTGGCTCAGGGGTTAGAGGCGGCAGACCCGGAAGCTGAGATCGGCCCTGGACCAGGGTTCAATTCCCCGCCTCGGCGGGTCTTGGGCTAAAAATTCCACGGACTCGATAATTCTCGCTCCGGTGCCTTCTCGACTCACGGGTTCACACTCTGCGACTCTGGGCAATAGCTTGCTTAATCTCCACAACGGCCCCTCGCGGCGGGATGCCTGGCTTTCACCTTGTGGATACCCTGCCGGGGCTATCTCACAGGGGAATACCAGGACGGGTTCCCTAAGCAAGCGCCGGGACACCCACTGCGGGTAGCTGTGCGCTATATAAGCTCAAATACATTTACATTTACATTTACATTATTAGAACTTTGGGCCTTTAGAGAGATCACCCTGGGCAAATTATTATGTAAGTTCATTAACTTTAGTAAATGGGGATCTTTAACTAAATTTACTTATTGCCCACTGAAATTAAGCAGACACAATAAAAAGGTGTCCATATACAGAGAGATAGGACTTTAAAAATGAAGTTCCTTTGGGGTCACTTTTTTAACTGAAATCCTGTCATTCTTCCCCCCTTCCCTTTTTCTACAATCTATTTAGAGTGCCTAAGCAGAAGGATTAATATACATTTCCCTTACAACAAGTCAACAACAATAGGTAAGATATACTAACAAGCACATATTTTGATGTTTAGTGGACGTACATTGTAAAAGGTTCTGCCTACATTGGCACCATAGATAGCAATGAGCAGTCATATAAATAAATAAGTATACAAAAAATGCTTTGCTTAATAATGACACTATAGATAGGAATAGCCATGGGAAGGAATCCCATTTCAAGGTCATGTACCCTTAGTTTCTAACAATTCTCATCCCCATCCTCCCTCCTTGTCTTGTTTTAGATAGTCAGACTAAACCTACATCCAATATCTACTACCCTGGTTCCAGCTCTTTTTGGACCATCATCTATATATTTTGATGTAAGTGATGTGCCGTTTGTTCATTTCTTATATGTAAATACCTGGCTACCCCAATGGTTGTGGATGACCATTATGAGAAAAGTACCATGGAAGTGTTCATGTCTATTGCCCTTAGCTCATCGATTAAGCTGTTCTTTCTTATTAATCGCAAACGTATTACTGTTGTGGTGCTGTCTTTGAGGAGAATTTCTAAAACACGTTGTTTGCCCTATAGGAGAATTACATGTACAATATTGAAATACCTTTCCAAGAGAGTTTTGGCAGTACAGACCACAAATAGATATATACCGCCTAATAATAAGAACGGCTCGGACAGACGAGATTCCTCCACAGAGAACTATTTGTTCAGCAGGGTAGGTCATAGGTTTTACTCGCAACCATTCATAGTTATTGGAAGCTTCCGAGTTTTCTTAGAGTGTCCTTTGATCAAGACGGCTGACATTTGACCATTCACTAATGTTTTCTCATCAATCATTTCTAGATGCCCCTTCGAGCATAATAAAACGTTACAGACATTTCTACGCACCCTAATAGTCACGGGAGAAGATATAAGGACACCATCTTATCTTTCACTTTGGTATGTTCTTTACTTAAGCGCTACTTATTTCTGTTGAAAAGTTGTTGATTACTCCTCCCTGTTAACTTCTGGATGCTGGGTTTCCCACTTCTTTATAGATATATAGAATGCTCTGTAGCTCTTAGAGGTAGATTACAGACATAAGAGGGATAGACCTTTATGGAGAACAATTTGCAACAACCCAGAACATGCTGACCTCATTTGAAAAATTTCAAAATGTTTTCTTCTAATTTTTCAAAATCTTCTACTCTAACTATTGTTGGCAATTTGTATATAATCCTTGCACGAGTCTTTAATCCTGCAATGTATTGCTTTTTTAAGCCTGGCATTGTCTATATGAGCATAATTGCTTTTGTTTTTAATGTAAATTTTAACTGTATGTCTTTGTATATTGTCATTTTTCTGTAAACAGCCCTGAAGAAGTCCCAAGAGGACGAAACGCGTCGGCTGTAGCTCCTGTGTGTGTTTTTTCACTTACAACTGAACTCAATAAAAGAACTCTTAAAGAACACAAGTAACAACTAATGTGATTATTGCTGTTAACCTCATCAAAGTTATCAGTTATTGTAAATTCTGAAGTGGTGCACCTTGACCTTGTTTAAAGTATGCCCTTCTGGCAACCTCGACCTGGCAAGAAAGGTTGCACCAAACACTGGTCTTGGTGTTTCTTGGGCTAGCGAAGAAAGAACTGTTCCTGTGTTGCCTGGCTCAGGGAAAAAGTCACTTGTGAGACCCAGACAGAAGAGGTGACCTCCAAGAGTCAATTGGCTGACTACCTATTTCAGCACGAGTGCCACAAAACCAGAGGATGCCTGTCCTGGCCAGTCAGTAGTCACAATCGCCTGATCGCCACTGACAGCCGAGGTGCAGCTGGGTAACCCCTGTTGACTGCACAGTCCTCGCTAAGCCCCATGCTCTTTAACATCTATGTAGCGGACTTAGCGAGGATAATAAAGACCTATGGGATACAGTTAACATCGTATGCAGATGATACCCAGCTGGTGCTGGGTATCCATAAGGATGGCCTTACTGTAGCAGCCAACTTCCAGAAAGCTATGCTCGAGGTCAGTACCTGGATGGCCTTGAACTGCCTCAGGCTTAACTCGGACAAGACCGAGATCATGACCTTCGGAAAACTCTCCCCTGAATGGTCTCTCGGTTGGTGGCCAGATAAGCTCGGCCATCCACCTGTCCCAGTGGAAAAAGCCAGAAACCTGGGAGTGACTTTCGACAACAAGCTGGTCTTTGACCACCATGTTAATAAGGTTGTGTCATCTTCATTTTACATCTTGAAAAAGATTAAGAAGCTGCTACCTTATCTCCCTCCGTCAGCTGGGAAGACTTTGGTTTCTACCTTAGTCTTCTCAAAAATAGACTACGGGAACGCTCTCTTCCTCCACACTCAGAAGCGTGTCATCTTGAAGCTGCAATCCATTCAGAACGCGGCTGCCAGGATTCTTCTTAATATCCCTCGCCGCAAATCTACCACCTCTGCTATTCGCCAGCTGCACTGGCTGAGAGTTGAGAGCCGTGTCAAATTTAAGGCCCTCTGTATTGCCTATAAGGCCATACATGGCACAGGACCCAGATTCTTGATCGAAGCCTTTCAGCTCTACACCCCCAGAAGGCACCTCAGATCGGCCAATTCCAGTCTTCTGCCGGTGCCACGTACAAGGTCAGTTACCTGGGGTGATAGGCGCTTTCTTGTGGCCACTCCAAAACTTTGGAACCTTCTGCCAACCGCCATAAAAGCCGCTCCGAATCTGATTAGCTTCCGTAGGCTTCTGAAAACATGGTTGTTTAACCAGTGAAGAAGACGGTAGGATGATGAACTCTTGTTGCTCCACAGCGCCGAGACACCTTCGGGTATTTGTTGCGCTATAAAAGTTGCGTAAATAAATAAATAAATAAATTACAGCATCTTCAGCATCCTGCATCCCTCGCATCAAAACCACTCCATTAAAGTCTATAGCGGTTCACCCATAGAGCCCGGAACTGTACTGTAGACTGCCTTGGTGACAAGGTAACTGCCCTACAACTCCTCACTGGCCCCCTTGACCTTTTTCCTGCCAAGGTTGGTCACACAAAATAGGCCAGAGTACCGAAATACAAATCTTTGGAAGTTTTACAAAGCTTCTGATAACCGCAGTAGTTGCCAATGCTTGTTTACATTTTGAATGAAAAGCTGTGGATTACTTTTTCCTTAAAAGTCTATATGGAACCCTCTGGTCTATTTTGTTTGTTTTGATTTCTGAAAGTTAATACAAATAGGATCTATTTTTATCAATTGGTGTCGGGCTTCTTTTGTGTTGTTTGACTGTCTTATGTTGTTGTTTTGGTTCTCTGAAATGCTTTACACTTGTTCTTTATTTAAACCTGAATGCTCAAAGTCACAGCTACCCAGGGTTGAGCTAAAGGTTGTAGAAACAAGCCTGACTGGTATCATGACTGTATTACATGATGAGGTCTCACAACCACACCATATAACACATCAATGTTCTCACAATACTTATATGTTGCATGTTAAGTTTCCAGGAAGGAGCCACCCCATGTTAAAGTACAGAGAGTTGGTCAGGCCACATAGTTTGCTTGTATATCCATTCACAATTGCAGTTACGCTTAGTTGCTTTGTTTTATAGGGTTTCACTAATTCCTGCAGACCACACTGACCAGCCAAGTGACGAAGCAGAAGTGGTGGAGTCTGGTGGCTCCATTTTCTCTTTTATCCCTTTCCCCTTTCCCATTTTCCATCACTCTCTTTTTTATATGTGTGGTCAGTGGTGATGGTGGTGAGAGATGGAAAAGAGCATCACTTTCATTACATCATACACACAAGGCTAGTGAGCATGGGATAAGACAGATGAAAATAACAGTCTTAGTGTTCCTGCTCTCCCGACTATAAGGGACACCATTCTCAAATCTGTTCTGAAGAGGTCTCTGATTAACTTCTTTCCTGACGAGGAATCAGCTCATATTTCAGAAGACTGAGAAGCAACTCATGACTAACCAGACATCTTTGAACAGCTTAAAAAACTTCTAGGGCTGGCTTTCTTTGATGAATCATGAAGTAGCCAGTCGTCCTGGTAAAGGAAGACGTACCACCTTGAATATGTACCCGGAAAATCAAAGTAGCCATCATCTCAATGAACATCTTTGAAGAATATCTTTTTTTCCAACTTTTTTATTGGTAGTATGCATGGGATGATCAATATACAGACATCATATTACAAGCAACACTGCAGTATGTTATTGCCCATCTGTAAGCAGTAGCTTGGCGCCATTCCAAGCTCACAGAGCACAAGCTTTAGAAGGCACCACAAAGGAATTAAATTTACAATGTAACCTAGGCCATATTGCTGGTGCAGTTTTCTAGGGACCCTTAATATCCCACAATCTCAATAGACTATGTGCAATTGTGCCCTGTAATCTAATTACTACTTTTTTGATTCACATTTTCTGATACAGAAACAGAACAACCCCCACCCCTGACCACCAACAACTTCTATTGCTATTTGACAGCTCCTGGGGGAATGGGCGACCCTCGCCGTGTTGCAGTAGTTTGTCTTTCTTCAGTGTGTAGGCAAGGCTTTAGTGTGGTGCAGCATCTTGTGTCTCTGACCCCTTTGCCCAATAGTGGGTACATCTGTGCGGGGGGAGTCGGGGCTCGTGTGGGATCTTTGAAGAATATCCGATTCCAAAGGGCAATTCCTGGTACTGATAACATTTCCCTAATAGCATACAGCAACAGGAATATGAACGTATGCATCCATGAGGTCTATCGTGAGCATAAAGTCTTCTACCAAAATTAAAGGACATCAACTTTCTAGAGTTTAAATCCATTTTTAACACCTGCTAATTGTTAATCTGAATCCTACTGTGGGCTTTGGAACAAGGATGATGACAGAGGAGATTTGCATCCCTTGCTTCTGCTGTGGAACTGGAATTAAGGCTTCCTTCTGGAGTGGAGACTAAACTGTTAAAAGAATTGCAGACTTTGTGATGGAATGGCGAAGTCAAGATGTAAGGAAATGCATCTTTTTGCTTGATCATCCCAAGATATTTAGACGGATGATGCTGTTTTTTTTAACTCTGAGAATGCACTGAAGCCTGCTAACCAGACCTCAGTGCCACTGTTCTAACCCATTACAAAATGTTTGTTAAATTGGTAACCCCCCTATCGGCATTAGCTGACTTACTTATAAATCCCTAATATATGGTACCAAGGGTACCCAGGGCATGTAAATTAGAGTGTCCATCCAGGGCTGCAGCACTGATTGTGCCACCTTACGTGCGACAGAGTAAAAATTCTCCTCGCCTGCCACTGCAACCTGGAAAAACAGTTTTAAAATTCCTTCTTCAACTTTGCCATTTAAACTAATAGCAAAACTCAGACTTCCCTTACAATAAATGTGTGTCTGTGCTAAGAAAGGCCTATCAGGCCCTAAGGCAGGGAGCAGGATATTAGTAAGTGGGATATATACTTTAATATGTCCTTACAGACAGCAAAACTCCCAAATTGGAGTTTGCTGTGGAAAGGTTAGTTGCCCCGTTGGCCAGGACAGAGTTACGGGCTGACCTCTCAGTCCTGCTAACTTCTGAATGGGACTAATAAAATGGATTTTCTAAGGTATCAAATTAATTGTGGCATTAAACCTGAGTTGATGCTCTACTCAAATTTAAGTGAAGGAAGAAAGGAAACTTTTAGGAAGTTGCCAGTCTGTAGCCCAGTGTATCCTGTGGCCTTTCACAGTTGATGGCCACCAGAAAGCCTTCTGCCCTCCTGGTGAGTCGTGTGAATGACTTTCATGCTTAGAAACAAGAGGAGGTGTTACCTCCCGCTTGCTGGAAGCCAAATAGGGTGTTGGTCCCAAAAGGAGTGTTTAAGAGGGGAAGCCACCTTTGGTGGGTAAATGGCAATCAACCTCATGTAAGGCTGCCCCTTTGCTCAAGTAGACGGGCTCAGTGGGACCAGAAAAGGGAAAAAAGTGGCCAAACTGGTTCTTCTCATGGGCATGTCTCTACCTCTAGGGTGGGCTACCAAACTCCTAACATCCAAGGAAGGGTTCAGACATCTTGAGAGCGGGCAGAACAGTGTACTCTGCAATTGCTCCATGCCACACATAATTGGAAGTCGTCATAGCGCAGTAGGGATCCTGGAAGCCCATTGGTTAGTGACAGCATTGTCCCCCTAGGACACTTTCTGGGCATACATATAGCACCCCCTGGAACCCTGAACCTCAGATCACATTTGGAATGGAGAGAGAACCAAAGAAGGGCTCCCCTGCTGACACCTGGACCTGGCAAGAGAGGCTGCACCAACCACTGGAGTGCACTTGCTGCCCCTTGTGGATTGTGCCTGTGGTGCCTGCCTTGAGCAAAAGTTGCTCCTGAGTCCCAGACCAAAGTTGTGACTCTAAGGGTCAGTTTGCTGCCCCCTGTTCCAGCACCAGGGCCATAAAAGAGGAAGTCGCACATTCTGGCCAGTCAGTAGCCACCACAAGGAATCGCTGCTGACCCTCGAGGTGTAGTCAAGAAGACCTCCACCCGGTACTCCATAGTTGCACTTGAATCTGCCAGACTCAGAAGAGTTGTCAGGGTGTGGATTGGTCACCAAAGACAGACACCAGCACTCACCAAAGGATATTGCTGGTCCCGCTGTGTATGGAGATAGGTAGCTCAAGGGACTCTGGTCCCTGTGACCAGAGTCGCCTCATCTTACCCCTGGACCAGGGAATAACCCCAGGAAAACTCCTGTTGACCACACAGCACCCAGAGCATCTTTCAGCATCCTGCATCTCCAGAATCAGGATCAGTCTATTGAACTCTAAGGTAAGGTGTGGAACTGGACTTCAGACTGCTTGGGTGACCAGGTAACTGTCCAAATTATCCTTTTTTGTCACCCTGATGGAATTGTTCACGCAACTTGGGCCAGAGTAGCTGAACACAACCCTTTCAAACTTTTCAAACATTTGCAAACTTTAAAGTTACCAATCTTGTATATGCTTTTGACTCAAAAATCTGGAATTTAAGTTTTTACTTTAAAATCTGTATCTCTAGGACCCCCTGATGATTTTTGCTCATCTAACAATGTATAAAAATGTAATCTATGTTTATAAATTGGTGTCAGTTTTCTTTCGTGCTGCACCACTTTCTTATTTCGTTATTTCATACCTTAAAAATGGCCTGAGTGGAAGGAGTATTTCATTATCTACATTGAAACAATTGATGATGATGACACATCATCTGAAAGGAAGAGGAATATTGTATTTCACTCCCTATGTCCTGAAGGGTTAAGGACATTCACTTGTATGGAATAGAAAATAAGAATAGAGGGGTATGCATTTTCACATGCCTTATTGGACCTAGATGAGTATGTTGCACCTTGCGTATACATTAATATTGGCCAACACAGTTTTTCACAGGACAGAAGAGTGGAATGAAAGCATTGTAGATTACATTTCTGCCTCTAAAAAATAGCTTGTACCTGTAAATTTGGTACTTTATAAGATGAGTTAATTCGAGATCAGATTATAATGCATGTTAACAATGGAACAGCTCAAGAAAGGTTATGGGTACATGGGGACTCAGAGTTGAATTAAGTAGTAGCTATTGTGCGGAAGGCTGAAGTTTTTTTAACAAGTGCACCAAGGGGGTTATTAGTGATAAGAAGAAGGATAGTAAGGATTTTGTAAGCAAGGTAGGGTACGGGAAGAGTAAGCTCAAAGAGGACACATGGAAAAGAAGGGAATCTGATGGTACACTTATTGTTGGGAAAAAAGGATGTGAGTAAACGAAGTGACGGAAGAAAATATTACAGCTGTGGGAGCAAGGAGCCTCCAGCATATTGTAAGACATGCCCTGCTGTAAACCAGAAATGTTCCTTTTGTGGTATTAAAGGTCACTTTTCTAGAGTTTGTAAATGTAACAAAGATAAAGTAAAGGTGGTGAAAGATTGAAAGATTGTAATACATTTTCTGATTCTGAGAAAGATAGTACAGAATCAGATTGAAACAATGATAGTATTCTTATTATGAGAAATGAAATGCACCCTCAGGAAAACATGTGTGAACTTAGTACCAAATCGCGCAATAAACCTGTTTGTGATATTATTTTTGGGGGGGGGGGGGGGGGGGGGGGGGGTGAATATGCTAATTGTACCAGAATCTGGCTCCCCATAAACTATCATTGGCAAAAACACATGGAAAAACTAATTTGTCATGGTTTTGGGGGAAGAATTATTACCTTTAGATGAGAGATAAGAACATTTTAATGGAGACCCTATAATTGTGGTAAGTTATTGCACAGTTTTCTTTGAATTGAAAAATAGAAAGGCATTTGGTGCAGAAGAAGGTCCGCCAGTTTTAATAGGATTAATCAACGTGTTCTGAATATTATTTTGAACTATAATAGTCTGGAGCACGTAATGGTTTTGGGTGAGGGAGATGTAGAGGGTCAGTGCACAGTGAGTGAATTTCCCTGTGTATTTTAGGGTGAAATTGGTGCATTAAAGGGGTTTACCTATTAAGTAGTACTTAATTAGAAGGCTGCAATGCATGTTTATATGACTAGGACTCTACCCATGATTATTAGGTAGGAAGAGAATAAAGAAATTGAAAAACTTCTTTAAAATGGTATTATCAAGTCAGTTGAAGCTTCTGAATGATTGGCAGCCTTAGCAGAGGCCAGATGTTAAAATGGAAATACATGTTTTTGTGTTGATTAAAGGGATTTTAATCAAAAATGTAATTGTGGAAAGATGTCTCTTGTTCAAGAAAAAAGAAATGCTGGCATTTACAAAAAGTATTCAATGGTTTTTATCTAACGACCTATTATCTGCATATAACCGGAACCATCTACATCCAGAGAGTAAGATATTTACATCACTTATGACTCCCTTGGGTTGTTTCCAATCTGTGCCTATGCCGTTTGATCAAGCATCTGCAGCAGCAATGTTTCAGAAGCTAATACATTTCTTGTTTTGCTCTCATGATGAGGTAATGTTTCCCTGCATGCTGTGCAGGTGGGATTCCTCTGGAATAAAGGCAGGCACCTAGTTGCAATACGTAAGCTGCAACTGAGAATGGGATATAGGATGGGACTTGAAACAGCACCTCTCTCGTAATGCCATGTTCCAATACATTTAACACAACATTTTACATAGGGCTTACCTCACCCCAGCTAGGCTACACAGAGAATTTGGGTCTGACTCGAGTTGCCCTCGATGTTGGACACCGGAGCAGACATGGCTCATATATTTTGGGAATGCTCAGTGGCAACAGCACTGTGGAGGGAGAGTGTACTGACTGACATCACTGGGCTGGGTGATCTCTACACAATGGAGAGATGAGTCTTAGGCCTGTTTGAGCGTAAAAAAGCAGGGAGTGCTATACACCGATTTTTTAGACCTGTTATTGCTTATAGTTCGCAGGTCTATTACCATGCATTAAAAGGCAAACACACTCCCAGGGATAACGCATTAGTGGAGGCCACAATCCGTTGTACTCAGGCGAGAGAAGATTTGGTGGTTGTGCAAAGTCCCCGTGGCTGTAGACTGGGATGCACTGCTCCATGAGCTGCAACAGTTTAAAGCTGTTCTCCCTGACTGAGGGAAATAGAACCTGATTATTGATTGTTGATTGTTACTGAATGCTATGGATCTGGTAATTTCCTTTGCTTTCCTCTACACGAAACTGTGCCCCACACAAAAGATGTTATTGTGATGTGGGATGTTATTAAACAGCATGCACACTGCGCGCTCCTTGTACGCCAGTGAGCAAATATATGTGAGAGGATCATTCAAAGGCAGTGGCGGCTGCTGACATTTGAAAGTGATGAGGCATAAAATGATTGTCATACTGCACCGCAGCGAGCGAGTGTAGCTAGTGAGCCCAAACAACCTAAGAGGGGTTCAGGGGGTTTGTCCCTCCGAGAAAATTTTAAAAAAGAGTGGAAACATTGTGCATTTCCAAGCAAATTTGAGAAAACAGGAAGGTTAATAAAGCAATTGTTAAAGTGCAATTATTACATTAATAAAGAGATGTCATATAACATAGGTAGCTGCTTATTCAAGCTTTCTTTCACCGCATAGTCCAGCAGGGTTTTGATACAAGACAGATAAGAGAAAAAGCAGTGTGGTCCTCGACCAGGAAGACACTCATATTTCGTTGGTAAGAAGTCAAAAGATTGGTCAAATTGAAAACCTGAAATGCAATATGCAATCCAACAATTTGCAAGTACATCTCACTTATATACAACAAGCCATGTTTTACCCATGATTGGCTTTGCACATGCTAGCTTATTCGATTTGGAGTCAGTTCTTCACCTTTGGATTTTGCCACAATTATATGTAAAGTATACTTGTATGTAGGGGCTTTCAGTTAGCCATCTTCATCCATTGACTTGTTATTGTGTCATTCCCATGTTCCTTCCACTAGCTACTTTACGAACACAAAGGTCCTAAGCTTAGAGCAATATTTCACAACAATGTTATATAGACCACAATAGGCTGCTATATACTTTTCCTTTGCCTAGCCGGGCAAGGGATTTATTATAAAATATATCAAGTGTTTAGAATTTAGAATACATTTTAACAGCAAACATTTTTGTTGCAGTAAAGCACAATCCTGTACCGTACTTAAAGGTAAGAAAAGATTGGAGAAAAAAGTATAGTAGAAGGGAAAGTTTCTTCAGGCAAAGAAAAGTGAACAAACTGGGCACTGTTTTGCATCAAATTTGTCAGTAATTCCCAGAGTAGCACATACAAACAATAGTGTACATTAGTTAGCTGTATGTCGACTAAAAGGAGTCGACGTTTCGATCCCGTGCTCAAGTTACAAAGGGATCATCTTCAGGACTTAAAATTATATTGCCTGGTATAACAATATGTACGCCTGTTAGGGAGGAAAACAGGGAAACAAAAACAGAGAAGCAATAGAAGTTAAGTTGCTTTCTGGTGCAATAGAAAGAGGTCAACTGAGCCACATTTGATACTTACACAATTCGGAATTGCAGTGCAGTGATGTTGCCAGCAGGCGTGTTACTTAGAGTCAGTGTACTGAAGCGGAGTCCTGGTGCTCGGTGCGCTTGACTATGTGGGCGCTAAATTTTCTGATCATGCAAGTGGATTTCCACGGATTGATTGGCTATGTGGGCGCTAATTTTTGATCATGCAAGTGGAATTCCATGGATCGCGAAAGGTAATTGGGCCACACTGTAATTGGCACTCTTACGGACTGCAGTGTGATTCGTGGGAACGTTGTGCCTTGGTGAGGGCGATTATACGTGAGAGGCTGCGACCTCCGTGGAGGTGAGGAGGAGAGCAGCGTGTGCATATACTTAGTATTGGTGTGAAGTGACACATTGTGGCCTGAGGAGGGCACGTTTTCGCCAGTGGGGCGGATAAGTCGCTGCTTACCTCTTACAACGGTGTGAGGTAGCTAGATTATGGGCAGTGGAGGCGTGGTGGCCTCGGCGCTGGGCGTGAATTAACGCTGGCGCTAAAATTGGAAATAAACGGAGGTTAAGGAGGTAGATGTAGCCAAGGTTGAAAGGGTAGACATGGGTCTTAGCTAGGGCATACCGTACGTGCAAGGATTTGTCCAGAATGGCACGGTGTTGCAGTTGAGGGAGCGCAGGATGATGGCTTCAAGGTGGGGAGCGTTTCATTTATGAGCCGCTGAAAAAGAGATTGAAGGGATTAAAGGACTGATGGGCAGGGGGGCCAGGAGCCTGTCGGTCAATAACTTACCGATTTTTAAGTCGGTGTACGGTATCACGGCAGGTCCATGGCCCGGCCTTGGAGTGGGGTGGCGGTCGGTAGATTAAACGATCCGCTGAGAAAAGGAGAATAGGTTAAGCATGGGGCTCGTTGGTTGAGGGGTGGCCATCGGCTAGCCTGCGGATAAAGTGCTTACCGATTAGAGGAATAATATCCGTTGAACAGTCGGCCGCGTTGTGGGTCCACTGGCGCTTCCCCGAGTGAGCTACTTCCTTGGGAATGGGCATGCCATCTTGGGTTAAGGCTACAGAGTCATGTGACCCCAGTCATTTGATCAGGGCATTTCGGATGGATCACGGATGGCTAAGGGCTAAGAATCGGCCGTCTTGGAGTGGTGCGTTGGTAGTAAGTGAAAAGAGTGCACGATTTGAGGGTGGCGCAAGTGAGAGTGAATGGGAGAATTATTGAAATTAATAAGTTAAATTAGGGCCTACAAACTGCCGGAGTGCTGGACCAAGCAACAGCTTGCGATAAGGGGCAATCAATAATTGGGTCAGGTGCCTAAGGTGCGGCGCAGGTGACACAAGTGATTTATTACATTATGCACATTATATACAAAGCTCGTAGATGGCTCTGCATTATTGTGGAAGAGCGCATCATTCACTGTTTCTGAGGCAGCTTGGTAACACATTTGGCCTAGTGTGAGGCAATGTCTCTGGCAAGTGTTACAGCTAGAGAAGGTTTGTCCAATCCTCACTTTTGTTCAGTCCAGTCCGGATAGTGTTGAACTGGATTATGGACTTGAGTTCTTCTCGGTTCAAGAGTTGAGACAGGTTTCCTCCTCTTTGTGGCAGCTTGATAGCTTTGAGGATTGTCCATTGGATGTCATCTGCAGTGTGGTTTAGTTCTGAGAAGTGTTCAACCAAGGGAGCATTAGGAGTTCCACATCTGATTCTGCTCCGATGTTGGCAGATGCGTGTCTTTGCTTTTTGGGTGGTTTGTCCCACATACATTTTCGGGCACAGACAAATTATCGTATAAATAACATTGCAGGTGTTACAATTAGTGAAAGATTTCATTTCGAAGTTAATGCCATTATGGCAGAAATTACGTGCCTCAATTGTGTATTCACAGACGGAGCAGTGGCCACATTTCACATGTCCCAACAATGGTGGTAGCCCCCAGTTAGAATCTATAGTTACTCTGGGTGTGGGGGCTGGTAAAGCTGCCCTGACCAAGTGATCTCTCAAGTTTTTATTTTTTCGGAAGGCAAAGAGTGGTCTCTCTAGATTGACCGGACCTGCATTTATAGTCGGCCAATGTTTGAGAATAGACTTGCAGATTTTATTTGAGACCGGGGAAAAGGTGGTTACACAGGCTATTCTTTCTGTCTTATCCCGTGTCTTTGGTGTTAGCAAGACGTCGCGTGGGCAGTACCAAGCCCTTTTGGACGCGGCTTTAACTAATCTTCTTGGGTAGCCACGTGTTTTTAATTTGTTGGCCAGGACATTGGCTTCCCTGAAGTAGTCTATTTTGTTCGAGCAATTGCGCCTTATTCTTAGAAATTGAGAGTAGGGCAATGAGTCTTTTAGAGCTCTCGGGTGATTGCTAGTGTAGTTTAGGAGAGTATTCCGCTCTGTGGGCTTTTTGTAGAGGCGTGTTAACAACTCTCCTTCATTGTGATAGATTGTTAAGTCTAAGAAAGCAAATTGTGTTTTGTCGTGAGTCAGAGTAAAGGTTAGGTCTGCACAGTTGTTGTTCAGCCAATGGAGGAACATGTTCAGTGTGGTAATGTCAAGATTCCAGACTAAAAAAATGTTGTCTATGTAACGACGCCAAAGTGATATTCCTGTGAAGAATGGGTTAATGTCTGTCAGGATAGAGCCAGTTTCCAGTGCATCCATGAACAGAATGGCCAGGTTGGGTGCAAAAATTGCCCCCATGGAAGTCCCCTTTATTTGTTGATAATATGCGTTATGTAAATGTAAATGGAAATGTATTTGAGCTTGTAAAGCGCACTGCTACCCGCCCATAGGTCTCCTGGCGCTGTATAACTCTGGGGAACCCGCCCTGGCTTTCCCTGTGGGATGGTCCCTGCTGGGAGTCCTCAAGGTGGAGCCAGGCATCCCCGGAATTGATGGGGCCGTTGTGGAGATTAGGCAAGCTAATGCCCAGAGTTGCCGAGTGAAACCCCTGATTAGAGTAAGCACCGAAGCAAGAATTATCGAGTCTGCTGACCCAGGTCCACGACCCTGCCGCGTCAGGAAGTGAACCCTGGTCCCTGGCCGACTTCTGCTCTCGGGTCTGCCGCCTCTAACCAGTGAGCCACACAACTCCACAAAGGTAAAGAAATTCCTAGATAGGCATAGCTCAAGCAACTGGAGGATAAAGATTGTGGGGACCCTGTGAGGGCGAGGCCGTGAATCAAGTGTTCTTTGGATGACTAGAAGAGCCGCTGTCTGAGGGATGTTCGTGTAGACCGACTCTACATCCATGGTACATAATGTATTGAAGGCTGGGTCAAAACGGTAGTGTTCTATCAGGTTTATCATTGCCATGCTATCCCTTACGTAGCAGGCTGTGGTTGGCACAAACTCTTTTATGAAGAAGTCCACGTACGCACCCAGGGGTTCCAAAATCGAACCGCAGGCTGAGACGATTGGTCTGCCTGGGGGTTTGTCAATGTTCTTATGAACTTTAGGCAGAGCATATATCACTGGTACGCGTGGGCTTTTCACAATGAGAAAGCAGTGTTCTTTTTTACTCAGATACCCTTCAGTTCGTGCGTCCTTTGTGACTTTCAATTTGATATCTTGGATATCTTTGGATGGGTTCCCGGGTAGTCGCTGATAGTGGTCAGTGTTACCAAGTTGGCGAAGGACTTCCCTTTTATAAGTGTCAATGTCCTGTAGTACAATTTCGCCACCCTTGTCTGCACTTTTTATTATGAGAGATGAATTTCTTTTCAGCATACTGATTGCATCTTTCTCCAGCCGTGAGATATTATACAGAATATAGAGTTTTTGCTTCTCTAGGTCACACAAATCTTTTATGACTAGTTTTTCAAAAGTTATGATTTCAGATGGGATCATACTAGCAGTGGGTGAGAAGGTGGATGGTGGGCGGAAAGGTGTATTGGAACTTATAGAGGGTGTGGGGTGCAGCTGAAAAAAGGCTTTGAGACGAATCAGTCTAAAGAATCTCAGTAACTCAGTCTGTAACTCTATGAAGTTGGGGTGAATGGTGGGTACAAAGGACAGTCCTTTTTTAAGGAGTTCAAGTTCAGGGCCCTGCAGCGTGTGCTGAGATAAATTGAAAATGGGAATTATCACAGATGACGGTTCAGCATTGGTTGTGTCTTCTACCACTGGTAGAAGTTGTTCCTTGTCTTGCGTTCGCCGGGTGCATTGAACCATTGTTGTGGTTTCTTCACCTGTCCTCTTTGGGGAGTATTTAGTTGGCCTCTGGATAAAAAATTAGACTGGGCACCACCACCTCACCTGGGATTACTTCCTCCTTCACCTGGGTCAGAGCTATCAGAGGAGTCTCCAGAGGTATCAGAAAAACCTACCAGGTTTTGACGTTTGTTGTATCTACCCCAGGGTCTACTGTTTGGATTAAAGTGTGGTTTGCTGGTGTAGAATTCTTTGTGTAGGTAGGGGTAGGGGTAGGTGTTTTCAATACTATATGTTTTGATGTCTTTCTTGATTTTATTAGACTTCTTGTTCTGTTCAATTCGGGGAAAGTCAGCCACCGTCTTTTCAACTTGGTCAAGTAGTTTTTTGCACTCCGCAGTGGGGTCTGAATCGTTAATTTGTTTCAGTACATCTGCAATTTCTGTTTCTAAAGATTGCAATGTTTCTGTGGCTATGTCTATGCCTAATGCGAGCCAGTGCCTAGAGCACGTGGTTCCAATGTAGCTGAAGTTAGATGTGTACTTTGGATTGTCCGTAAAGATACCTGGGATGTTTCGGACCTGGAGACCGACTGGTATGACCTCAGCTTTTAAGTAGTCTGTTAGCATTAACACCATTAACTGTAGGCGGACCTGTTTCTTTTTCAATTTTTCAAGTTGGTCAGGTAGGGAACTGTTGGTCGTTGTTGGGACATCTGGGGTGTCAGATAATAGAGAGGGCCTAGAGCATAAGTGCTTAATGTAATCGGCAGTATACAGTGGAACATGGGAACTATTCTCAAACATTGGCCGACTATAAATGCAGGTCCGGTCAATCTAGAGATAGATTCTAACTGGGGGCTACCACCATTGTTGGGACATGTGAAATGTGGCCACTGCACCGTCTGTGAATACACAATTGAGGCACGTAATTTCTGCCATAATGGCATTAACTTCTAAATGAAATCTTTCACTAATTGTAACACCTGCAATGTTATTTATGCGATAATTTGTCCGTGCTCGAAAATGTATGTGGGACAAACCACCCAGAAAGCAAAGACACGCATCTGCCAACATCGAAGCAGAATCAGATGTGGAACTCCTAATGCTCCCTTGGTTGAACACTTCTCAGAACTAAACCACACTGCAGATGACATCCAATGGACAATCCTCAAAAACCTATCTCAACTCTTGAACCGAGAAGAACTCAAGTCCATAATCCAGTTCAACACTATCCGGACTGGACTGAACAAAAGTGAGGATTGGACAAACCTTCTCTAGCTGTAACACTTGCCAGAGACATTGCCTCACACTAGGCCAAATTTGTTACCAAGCTGCCTCAGAAACAGTGAATGATGCGCTCTTCCACAATAATGCACAGCCGTCTACGAGCTTTGTATATAATGTGCATAATGTAATAAATCACTTGTGTCACCTGCGCTGCACCTTATGCACCTGACCCAATTATTGATTGCCCCTTATTGCAAGCTGTTGCTTGGTCCAGCACTCCGACCGTTTGTAGGCCTTAATTTTACTTATTAATTTTAATAATTCTCCCATTCACTCTCACTTGCGCCGCCCTCAAATTGTGCACTCTTTTCACTTCACCTGCGCCTTGTGAATTATCCCTGTGTTGGAAATTACTGCCAACGCACCACTCCAAGATGGCCGATTCTTAGCCCTTAGCCATCCGTGATCCACCCAAAACGCCCTGATCACATGACTGGGGTCACATGACTCTGTAGCCTTAACCCAAGATGGCGCGCCCATTCCAAAGGAAGCAGCTCACTCGGGAAAGCGCCAGTGGACCCACAACGCGGCCGACTGTTCAACGGATATTATTCCTCTAATCGGTAAGCACTTTATCCGCAGGCTAGCCGACGGCCACCCCCCCAACCAACAAGCCCCATGCTTAACCTATTCTCATTTTCTAAGCGGATCGTTTAATCTACCGACCGCCACCCCACTCCAGGGCCGGGCCACGGACCTGCCGTGATACCGTACACTGACTTAAAAATCGGTAAGTTATTGACCCACAGGCTCCTAGCCCCCCTGCCCATCAGTCCTTTAATCCCTTCAATCTCTTTTTCAGCGGCTCATAAATGAAACGCTCCCCACCTTGAAGCCATCATCCTGCGCTCCCTCAACTACAACACCGTGCCATTCTGGACAAATCCTTGCACGTACGGTATGCCCTAGCTAAGACCCATGTCTACCCTTTCAACCTTGGCTACATCTACCTCCTTAACCTCCGTTTATTTCCAATTTTAGCACCAGCGTTAATTCACGCCCAACGCCGAGGCCACCACGCCTCCACTGCCCATAATCCAGCTACCTCACACCGTTGTAAGAGGTAAGCAGCGACTTATCCGCCCCACTGGCAAAAACGTGCCCACCTCAGGCCACAATGTGTCACGTCACACCAATACTAAGTATATGCACACGCTGCTCTCCTCCTCACCTCCACGGAGGTCGCAGCCTCTCACGTATAATCGCCCTCACCAAGGCACAACGTTCCCACGAATCACACTGCAGTCCGTAAGACTGCCAATTACAGTGTGGCCCAATTACCTTTCGCGATCCATGGAAATCCACTTGCATGATCAAAAATTAGCGCCCACATAGTCAAGCAAACCGTGGAAATCCACTTGCATGATCAGAAAATTTAGCGCCCACATAGTCAAGCGCACCGAGCACCAGGACTCTGACTCTAAATAACACGCCTGCTGGCAACATCACTGCACTGCGATTCCGAATTGTGTAAGTATCAAATGTGGCTCAGTTGACCTCTTTCTATTGCACCAGAAAGCAACTTATCTTCTATTGTTTCTCTGTTTTTGTTTCCCTGTTTTCCTCCCTAACAGGCGTACATATTGTTATACCAGGCAATATAATTTTAAGTCCTGAAGATGATCCCTTTGTAACTTGAGCATGGGATCGAAACGTCGACTCCTTTTAGTAGACATACAGCTAACTAATGTACACTATTGTTTGTATGTGCTACTCTGGGAATTACTGACAAATTTGATGCAAAACAGTGCCCAGTTTGCTCACTTTTCTTTGCCTGAAGAAACTTTCCCTTCTACTATACTTTTTTCTCCAATCTTTTCTTACCTTTAAGTACGGTACAGGATTGTGCTTTACTGCAACAAAAATGTTTGCTGTTAAAATGTATTCTAAATTCTAAACACTTGATATATTTTATAATGAATCCCTTGCCCGGCTGGGCAAAGGAAAAGTATATAGCAGCCTATTGTGGTCTATATAACATTGTTGTGAAATATTGCTCTAAGCTTAGGACCTTTGTGTTCGTAAATTAACTGATACCCATGGTCCATAGCCACCCAGTGGGTCCCCCTTGTTTTAGAAAAAACCTTCCACTAGCTACAGCATACAGCATAAGGCAATAGGCCAGCCTACCTCAGCCATTGGCTAACTTCACTGTGAGTGATACAATTCTGTCCGATGTACAAAGGAAACATACACACACAAAGCGTTTCCCTCAAGTGACTGTATGGCAAAGTGTGCTTTTTGAGAGACAAAATATTTTTGCTTCTAGGCTTTCTTTTGTAGAATGATGATGCTGATGCCAGCCATGTTTTCCAAGAATAATGTTTTGCAAAAACCATGATTAAAACAAACAAAGCTCAAAACCCAAAAACGTGTGGTCAACACAGGAACTATTAGCTCTGCCAATGCTTGTTTTTTGGTGCGTTCACATGGAAATGCTGATGCACTGCCACAAAGTCATAAATTTGTGGTATTCACTAACAATTTACAAGTGCTTGACCCTGGCAACATATACAAATGTATTCTAGACCAGAGCACAGGTAATTGTGCTTCAAGGTTGGAATATGGACAGCGCTCTCTAAAATTGTTGGGCGAGTGGAAAGGCTTCCTACAAGAGCTAATGGAGGATTTGAAAATAATGTAAAAACAATTTTGTAACACATTGCTACCTGCAGAAATATACACCCAATATTTGCCTCGTGCTCCAGCGTTCCAGCTAGGCAATGAAGGAAATTCAATACACCACTGCACTGATGTCCCTTAGAGATGTCCTCTACTGAAGACACCTTCACATACAATCCACTTTCAGAGGTTAGATGTCTCATGAGCAAACGCAACCATAGACTGAGGATTAAGACATGGCCACCAACATGGCGCTCACAGATGATTCACCATCTCCTTGTGCCAAGTCCCTGAGCCTCCCTATTGACTCACTCAGGACTCCAGACTCAACAAGTCAACGTCAAAACCCAAGCAGCTTGGAGTCAGGTCAGTCTTCTCAGGAAGTGGTTATTTCCCCACTTCATAATTCCTCACAACACAACACAACACAAATCGGGGGGACCTGCCAGGAAACTATAAAAATGACATTCTACATCTCTCACAAGAGCAACTCTGAAGAGCTTCTTATTACCTCACATGTCTTACTAATTCACAGTGCCTAGATACTCCTAGTGGTGATGGTGCTGTTCTTTAGAAAAGATTGAATTCCTGAACTTCTGAGATGTGTATTTTCTGTAGTTTGAAGGCAAGAGGCCAGAAGTGGAAAGGTTCCTGATGTTTACTGCTGGCTAAAACTTTATTTATACAAATGAATGAATCCTACATACACGTAATACATACACTAATGTGCTTCAACACACTATGTACACCACACATGACAGCTATAGACCAAAATATACACGTCTGTGGCAACAAGAGAATGAGTGCCCCCGTTTGAGGGCATTGGGTTTTATTGGACAAATCACTGTATCTCCAAATCCCTGGGACCCCTTTTCTCTCAAAATCAGAATTTAGAAAGTGGTTAAACTCCACGGTAGCTGGAATAAAAGGATATTGTTGTAGCACCTCTGTATGAAAGCGCTTGGGTCTGTTATTGTTGGTTTAATGTTTAAAGTATATAGTTTGATCATGAACAAATTGCTGCATTATATATTTTTTTTACAAAAACGTTTATGGGCTAGTCTATAAGGAACTTGCAGAACTTCTGTGATTGGATGAGCCTGGGTGCACCGACCTCCCATTGCATATTAAGAGACCATGTTTGTACAATAAAACGTGCCCTTTGTACACTGAACAATGCATATATAAAACATGGCTAGACTACTGGCATGTTACATATGCACGCATGAAGGCTGTTTACCATATATAACATGTGAACTAATGGGGAGCACCACAGTCTTTATCACACCTATCACCTGGGGGTACTTTCGGCCCTCGTGTGTACTCTTTTTCTCAAAGCCGCTTTCCAGACACGCTAGTCAAGTGTGTCAGATTGTACAATGTAGTCTAGTGGTTGGGGTGGAGTTAAGAGGGAGGAACAGGAACGGGAGGAACGGGAGGAGCCAGTGACAGGAACCAGGGCAGTTAGAGTAGGGACAGGGGACCGACAAGACATGCTAAATAAAGCTCCAATTAATGGTCATCATAAGTGTCTGTATTCATTGTAGCTGGATGCTACAACTGGCGGCGAGGGTGGGATTGGTGTGCCTGCCACCCACTGAACCCTGCAGGAGCGTCCTGTCCCGAGCAGCATCGAGAAAAGAAAGGTGCTGCTGTGACGAGTGAAGCTGCCGCCTGACTTGAGAGGCCAGCAGCAGGTGAACCCACTCACCAGTCAGGAGACTGTGGGAGTCCCAAGAGAAGCCGAAGCAACAAGCGCCGGAGCGCTTAAGAAGTGAAGCGCTCGTTGGCGCCAAAACGCGAATCACGCGTGATGCGTGGGAATCGGCGTGCCCTGAAAGAGCAGAAGTCGGGAGCCCACTCCGACTCTGCCTAGCGCCCCGTCGTGGCGAGGATCGCCGTGGAGAAGAGCGCTGCCCCTGAGAAGACCAGCCGGTAAGCGCTGTCAAGCACAGGAAGGCAAACTTGAGTGCGCACCGGCATCGAGACCTCACGCCCGATGCGTGAGCTTTGGCGCGCTGTCGCCGAGTGAGCGCGAAGCGGAAAGGAGCAAGGCGGTAGCGACGCTGGGAGCCCACCCCGGTCCTACCTGACGTGAGGAGATCCTGAGCGAGAGCTGCGAGGAGCGAAGACCCCAGCATTCAGCGTGGACCTCACATGCCTGCCCGGTGAGTGCCTGAAGCCTGCCGGTACTGATTGTTGAAAGTCAATGAGGGGATCCAAATCTCGGGAGACACGGGATTTCGAGCCCGGCGGCCATCTTTAAGTCAGGCAGCCACAGACATCCCCTATGGGAAAACTAGAAGCGGCCATTTTGGGGTCAGGCACCCTCCAGTCTAATAAAAGACATTGGCAACTGTGAAAACAAACATTGACAAATGCAAGAAAACAAACATTGTCAAATGTAAAAAAAAAAAAGGAAAACAAGCACTGGTAAAGACAAGAAAAGAAATTATACAACAAGCACTGACAAACACAGGGGAACAACCAAAAGAAGCAAGCATTGGCAAAAGCAATAACAAAGACAAACAAGCACAAGTAACTGATAGAGCTGCATTAGGACACGCAAAGGTGAATGCGAGACCAATAACAGCGACGGACTATGTCAATGAACGCACATTGACAGATACAAGTAAGCAAGCATTGGCAAAAGCAATAACAAAGACAAACAAGCACAAGTAAACGCAAGAGTTGCATTAGGACACGCAAAGGTGAATGCGAGACCAATAATAAAAAAAATAAATAAAAAAAAAACGAGCATCAATTAACGCAAGATACAAATAAAGACAACTGTAAACACAACAAGCACTGGCAAGTGCAAGAGACACCCTGAGAGCAAGCACAAGCAAGTACATGCTTCAAGTATAAACAGACAGGAGCAAAAGCAAGCCTTGCTGCAAACAAGCATAAGCTGGCACAAACATCGAATGGTACTAAAACAAGCAAATGCAAACCCAGAACGCCACGAGCACGAGCCAATACAGACCTGGACATACCAAGCACGGATAAATACAAGTCCCGAAGTCAGCGAGCACAGGCGAGTGCACATCCTAAATGCACCAAGCAACTACAGACCTGGAACGTAAAGAACAAAAGCAAGCACCGAAGCAACCTTCCCGCATCACGCAAAGACAAATGATCAACAGCAAAGAGAACCCCAAATCACCTGCAGGTAGCAGGCCACCCCAATAAGAGTGGGAAGGTGCTGAGCCAGGTGTCATGTGTGGACCAGCTGAGTGGTGGCCATTTCCGAAATCAGGAAATCCAAGCCTAACTCAGTGAAGCCTCCAGAAACAGTCGTGCTAAAGGCGGACAGAATACAGTAGTCACCCAGGAGTGGCGAACCTGCCCGAAATCAAAGGAGACGGCTAGCCACGGGATCCTGGCCGAAGAAAGTCAGCAGACAAGACGGGAAACAAAGCGAACAATTCTACGACGATAGCAGACAAAACACACCTCCCTCATGGCGGCGGTAAAAGCAACCCACAGGCCCAGTCCTTGCATTGAAGTACCACCCCCAGTGTCACAGACTGACGGTCAGAACTTGGGTCCCGAATGGAACCGGTGGCTGGATTCCCTGGACGATTTTCTTGATGCAATCGATGAACAAAGGGATGGAAAATGTCTGACACTACTCCTCCAGCTAGTCGGCCATGAGGGCCGTCGCCTAATCAGATCATTTCCCAAAAGGGACACAGAGAGCTATGGAAGACTCCAAGTGAAGCTACGTGCCCATTTCCATGCACTGGTGGAAGTGGATCATGCTCGCATCGCTTTCAATACAGCGCGGCAGGAACCAGGAGAACCACTGCCGAGATTCATTACCCGGTTACTAAGTCTGGTACCCTGCTGCCACTTCAACACATTTACTAATGAAGAAGCAGTTCGGCTCCGAATAATCGAAGGCTGTTCAAGCGCAGACACGAAGCGCAAGATTCTTCAGGAGCAATGGTCGCTAAAGAGAATCATCAGAGGGGCCGAGGCTGGAGTGCGAATAAAAGCAAAAGACTTCTCGAAAGACGTGCACTCAAATGCAAGACACATGGATGTTTGGAAAGAGGCACCTCTCATGCCTAAGGGAGAGGCCCAGGAAACAAACAAAGCTGAAAAGAGGGAGGGTGAATCAGAGTCAAGAAACCAGAGACCGAGCGTCATGGAACACTCCAAGTCACCATCACAAAAGACCAGGATGAATCAGGATCGCGAAAGCGGTACGGATGCAACCTCATGGAGCTATTCAACCTCAAGGAGTCAGTCAACAGATGATGACACTGATACAACCTCACAAAGTTATTCAACCTCAAGGAGTCAGTCAACCGATGATGAGAACGATTATGAAACAGATGAAGTGTCAAGCGGGACAAATCACACCCATGGACAAGATGGCAGATTGCTCAACAAGAAGGCAAGAAAGATGAACTACGGAAGAAGGGACCTATCCCGTCAATGCCGGAAACCAGCACGCGGACAACCCCGGCCATCCTCCCGCTATGCACCAAAGTCTACAGATGAGTCCGAGGAAGCATCAAGCAGTGAGACAAATCACCCCAATGGCACGGACGTTAACACAAACAACAAGCGAGAAGAAGAAACCAACCACATGAGGAGTGGCGAGCCACTCAGACACCGGAAAGGGAGAGGCATGTGCACTACAGACAGTTGTGTCAACGAGAAAGCGGAGAAGGGACAATTGATGTCCCGTGGAAAGGGTAAAGACCAAATGCTCCGAGACCAAACTAATGAAGTAAACGATCCCCCCACAGCAACAACACAGAAGACACAAAAAGAAACATACCCACGGAAATGCTCCGTAAACAGCTCCGACTCCAGGAGCATGTCATCCCAGAATACCAACTCGATAAACGTATCAGTCACGACGCCCTCAAAAGAACGTTCTCAGAGGAAATCGGCAACCGACTCCTCCGAGTCGGAAGACATGTCTGTCCGATCATGTGGGTCAACAAAATCATGGTCCCGACAACAGCCATGGCATCAATCACCCGGACGCACAACAGAACCAAAGGACTACACGTTACGTCAGTCATCGCCACATCAAGACATGAATAATATACCGTCACCCCTGATGGGGTCAGAGAGGTTGACTAAAAGAACTGACGGAAGGAGAACAAAGAGATGGGACAATATCTATTTAGTGGCAAAGGACTATCCCGTCACCCTGCGGGGAGGACCGAACGTGGTGACAGAAACGAACTGCCACCGAATGAGAGACAAACAGACACATGACCAGGTGGTCAAGGGTCTCGCCAGCCTCAACCACGAGCGGGAAGGGAAGAAACGAACAGTGGCAGCAAATGAGGCCAAGAATCAAGACAGGACACCCACCTCAGATAGTACATTGACGTCTGGCGTGCCCGACGGTGCACAGATGAACAGTGTTGCTCCCAACCGGACGAGACAAAGAGAAATAACCTTACAGGAGGGAGTTTGGAAGAAGACCGGAACATTGTCCACTTCCAAAGAAGATCAACCGTCAACAGAACAAGAGTCACCAAGGCAAGTAGACTGCCACTGCCGAGTTGAGCCAGTAGCAGTCACACAACATGAAAGAACCATGACAACTGCGGAACTGGATAATAAGCCGCCCATACACAATGGGTCACACTCTCAAAAGTGCAATCCCGTAGTCAAGGATGTTTTGGCTAAGACGCCGGAAAGATTGATCAACGTCAGGTCCACCACGGATTCGACGCTACTGATGCTTGAAGAACAAGCTGTCCACAAACCCGTGTGGTGGACTGAAGAATTGCGAACACTGTGGAAATTAAGTTAATTTTGTTAAGAAGGGGGGAGATGTCAGATTGTACAATGTAGTCTAGTGGTTGGGGTGGAGTTAAGAGGGAGGAACAGGAACGGGAGGAACAGGAACGGGAGGAGCCAGTGACAGGAACCAGGGCAGTTAGAGTAGGGACAGGGGACCGACAAGACATGCTAAATAAAGCTCCAATTAATGGTCATCATAAGTGTCTGTATTCATTGTAGCTGGATGCTACAAAGTGATGCACTTTACATAGATGGTCTTAACCAATCGGCGCCGGACTCCCACGTGGGTCCCACCACTGTGCAAACTGGGTGTCTGAATACAACGAGGAAGCCAAAAGTCGAGAAGCAGGGGGACGGTAAACAGCATAAAAGCCACCCTGCCACTTCAAATCTCAATAGAAAAGAAAATACAAGCAGCAAAAGAAATGCCTCGTAGGCGAGATATTTGAAAAATGTTTCCATATTTTGCGGAATATTAGAGTCTTGCCCCCGGCCCCTGGTGCCACTGTACTCCCACAACTCTGATGAAAGCCTCTCACCTGACCTCCTTGTTCAAATTGGTGTGCCGTGACGCATGTCACTCACACAAACACCAAAACACTTCCCACATAAGCTCTGTGCTTTGACGCCCCATAACGGGTCAAGAAGCGCCATACAAACTCTACAAAACGACTACGTCCTCGGTTGCCCTAAAACGACAGAGCATGAGGTGAAATGTGCCAGAAATAACTGTTCCGCTGTTTCTATGCTTGTTTCTCATCATGAGGTTTACTTGTGAGAAGCAGCTATTTACCCCGGTCCCTGGCATAGGGGTAGGACGTTGTTAAGCTTGTGTGTGTGTGCTGATGGCTGGGGCATTACACAGAGCCATGGGGAGCCCCAGCCCCTCTGCTCGAGTCCTTCGTGTGTCAGTGAAACTGCCATCATAAGTTGATTTTTAGAGACACGTCGCCAAATGTTGATGGGTGGTCAGAATGGTACTGGAGGTGTAACGTACAAGGACAATCACACCCACAGCAACGGTTTCGTGGGGAATATTAGATCAGAAAATAAAACACTTAGTTTTGTTTCAAGGTGTGAAGATTACGACTATAAATGCCAAAAGGGGGGATGGGGCTAAACCTGTATCCCACACGGAGAGTTTGCCTAGAGACAGGCCAAGCTACCGACAGCCAGCCTGGGCTTCCAACACACCAGAACACGTACACACCAGAACACGTAGAGACAGCTTCAGTGCAAGCTTCACGTAAACACACAGAGCCATAGTACATGCTTTACTCACAATCACAGAGCAGGAAGATAGGCCTTCCTAACACACGTGTGTGCAACACAAAAGTGCAGCACTGAGACCAGCCGGGCACGTGACACAGATATAGCAATGAGAGCAATCACAGACAGTCGCGGCTCGCAGGGGTGTCACAGGAGGGGTGCTGCGCAGGGCTGGAGGCCGGGGGGGGGGGGGGGGGAGTTTTAAAATAATAAAAAAATCCTACCTGACCAGGTCCGAGCCGCCTCGGGTCTGTTGGCGCCTACTGGAACAGCTGCATCGCTGCTGTCAAGTGGCAACCCCTCTCAGCCTATCCTGGCGCTGCTCCAGCAGCAGCAGGATTGACTTAGAGCAGGGTTACTTGCCGCCCGCCTACCCATTAGGAGACCAAGGTTTGAGCCTTTGCTCAACCCTCACTCTCCAAATGGGCATATGCCAGCCTGAGCAGACACTAGTGCGCATGACTGGGCACGGCAGACAAATTTGCTGACCTTCACAAGTCATGCGCACTTGTGCTGCTGCCTGCCCCTGGTCTGACAATGCCTGTCAGTCAACATGACACCAGACCGCCCACCCCCTTCAGACTCTGTGGGTGGTCCGACGTCATGCTGACTGACCGGATTGTCAGTTCTCCCTCGGCATCTCTGAACTTAAGTAAACTGAGAGTTTACTTAAGTTCAAAGACGCCTAGGGAGCTGCATGTTATTCTGTAAATTTGTAAAAATTGGTGTGTAACTAGGAAAATTGTATGTACTTGTATTTAATGTATATATGCACAAAAATACTGTTTTTGAAAAAGAAAGAAAATATTTGAACTAGTGACTACAAATGACTAAAATAAACTAGTGACGTAAGTAAAAGCGTATTGGTATGTTTTATTGGTACCATTGTTTGACATCAAAGGTGTTAATTTGAGTCCAGCACTGACATTTGTGTTGTTGTTTACGTAAGCTGTGATCGGGCGCTGTGGAGGCCGATAAACATCGTCTCAGGGGGTTCGAGGCCTTACTTGGTAGTGCTGTGTCCTCTGCGGGAATACCTAGTGCCGGTCCCGTGGCGTCCCGGCTGGTCTTGGTGTGCCGGTGAAAGCGGGTTAAGTAAGAAGCCACGGCATTTCCGGGTGATCGCGCGCGTGTGGGCATGCGTGTAGCACTGAGAGGTCTGTGTCAGTGTCTGGGTATGCGCGCATGTGCGAGCATGCACGGAGCGCCCAATCATCATAGACAGTATGGCAGCCATATTATAGTGGTGTCCAGTTAGCAGGCTTCCTTACTCAAACAAGATACCAATGGTGTTGTTGTGGTGCTAAAAAGGGTATTAGCATTAGAGGCACGACAGGAACACTGTGAGGGCCAAACATGTGTGGCGCTACTGCTGGAAGGGCAGGCCAAAAGGAGAACATGTTGCCCCTGGGAGTAAGGGAGGGCCTTCGCTATGTGTGAAGCCTATAAAAAGGGGGGGGGGGGGTTCACATCCCTTTGACACAAGACAGGTAAGGTTCATGGTTCACATCCATTTTGACCCAAGACAGGTAAGCTTCATGGTTAACAGTTAGCGGTTGCTAAGACTGTTCCATGGTATGTTGTCATTGAGGCCGGTCTTGTGACAAGACAGTCGATAGATCCATTTCTGTTCCTTGTTGAGTAGTTGGTATTGGATATTGGGTGTGTTAGGATCCAGGGCTTCAATGACCACCCACCTCATGTCGTTGGTGGTGTGGCCTACTTCGAGGAAGTGATTGGTCATCTTAGTGGTATTCTTTTTACACCGAATGGTGCTGCGGTGTTCGCATATGCATGTTTTGATTTTCCTACTTGTCACACCGATGTATGTGAGATTACAGGGACATACAATGCGGTATATTACATGTGCCGTGTTACAGTTGGTGTGGGCACGTAATTCCCACGTCTTTCCTGGTTCCAAGTCAAGTGTTTTGGTAGTGCTTGTGAGGTGGCATATGCTACAGTCTCCACATGAAAAGTGGTCTACAATTTTTGGCAGGCCCCATGCATTGATGATTGTGTTCTTAGGATAGGTTTTGGTCTTGTGGAGACTAAGGCGTCCTTGATAGATTTTGCTTTTCTGTGAGAGATGAGGGGTGGGTCCCAATCGAGGTTTCCTGTCCCTATAATCTTCCAAATTTTTGAGGTCCTTCTGAAATTTATTGATCTTGCTTTACGTTAGGTTCTCTTTGTATTCATTGATTTCTTTGTTAGTCTCATCCAGCCGTTTCTTGAAGGAAGTTAGAGTGGCTTTGAAGTGTGCTTTGGTGGTCTGGATTTCGATGAGGATAGCATCAGAGAGCCATTTAGCTGTTTGGATTATTACGATGATCCAGTCCCTGGTGCATCCCCACACTATTTGCGCCCAATCCTTCCTAAAAGTGGAGTCATACCACCTCCGACTGCTATCCCCCCTGAGATATCAGTATATGAACAGGCGGTGTTCAAAGACATTGAGGAGCTCAACGAGGGCCATACCTTCCAGAACACCACCAGAGGAGAACGAATGGCCTTACAGTCCCTAAGATCTAATGAATCCATCATCATAAAACCTGCCGACAAGGGAGGAGGGACTGTGATCATGAATAAAGATGACTATAGCAAAGAATGCATGAGACTCCTGAGCGACACCAAGAACTACAAAAAACTAGACAAAGATTCGAGCGACAATCTCAGAGCACGTATCAACAATCTAGTCGAAGAAGTTGAGACCACAGGACTCATCACACCCAGTGAAGCCAAATTCCTCACCACCACTATATCTATAGATTCCCTATTTTTACATAGTCCCCAAAATTCATAAGAACAAAATGCCCCCTCCTGGACGACCCATTGTATCTGGCATTGGGTCTCTGCTGGAACCGTTATCTCGCTACTGCGACTTCTTTCTCCAACCAATGGTAAAATCAACCAACACATATCTACAGGACACCAAAGATCAGATGTACTCAGGCTTCTGGATGGGCATCCTTACAATCCAGAAACATCACTCCTAGTCAGCCACAACGTGGAAAGCCACTACACGAGACTGCCTCAAGACGACACCCTAAGAGTCCTGAAGGTCGCTCTAGCCAACACTGAATGGCAATACCAAACGTCCACCAAATTCATCAGGGACTGTGCAAAATTCACCCTGAAGGACAATTACTGTACCTCCACAGCACTTCCATGGGGAGAGTTTTCGCTCCCAGTATAGCAGGCTTATACGTTCACCACTTTGAAACACTGGGTCTTCAACGCGCCATAACAAGGTTGCACGAATACATCTGTGTGCACAGGCTGCAATTCAATTACAAAAAAACGAAAGTGGTATGCTTTGCGTCTCAGCCAGGGCAGCAAACATTCAGATGGTCCATTGCGGGAAACAGCATAGAGCAAAGTTCCACATATAAGTATCTGGGAGTACTGGTTGATTCAAGATGGTCATTAAGAGAACACATCCTGTACAGAAAAGCCCAGGCAAATAAATTGTGGTTCGCCCTAAACATACTAAAAACAAAATTAAAATGCCCATCCAATGTATACTTGCTGAAAGTGATTGCTGGCAAATTTGTACCCTCACTCACGTACGGCTCGGACCGATATAGAGGCAAAGACGCAAATTTCTTGAACCTCCAACAGTCTGCGCTGTTCAAATACCTTTACCAAATTCCGACGTTTGCATCACAGGCGCAGGTACGCCTTGAATTCGGGTTACTAAATCAGCACCAAGCCAGACAAGCCGCCATAATAAAAACTTGCTGGAAACTAAGAGCAGCACAAGAGGACACGCTGATGGGACACTGTTGGTCTGAATTTAATAATCAAACAAAAGGAAAAAAGGCATGGAAAATAACACTGGAAGGAGCATTGATAAACCTCGATATGCAAGAGATGTGGAACATCAATCATACCTCCGCGGGCTTCAAAAAAGCAGCCAACAGTGCGGCAAAACATAAATCTTGGATTGCAGACAAAGCAACATTGGTTAAGAAAAAACACGGCTGGATGGTATTGGCCACGTACGAGAGATGCGTCCCGCAACCGTATTTAGTCAACTATATAACACCATCCACGCAACAAATGCTATTACGTTTACGGCTGGGAACCTATACCTCAAAAGACCAGATCCCGGCATGTCAGCAAACATGGCCAACATCATTGTGCAGACTTTGTGATCTTTCTGAAGAAACCTTGATTCACGTCTTGTGTATCTGTCCATCTCTGAGCAACTTGAGACTGTATTATCTCCTTCAAATATTTCGCCGTTTCCAAATCAGAACATGCCGGCCGGCAGTCATGTTAGCACTGAACAGCCAACAGCTGCAGATAGCCTGCAGGGCCACCAGATTTTTCCAGAAAGCGAGCCTCCTACTGTTGAAAAACGAATAAGAGGTGATCAATGGGACAAAACTAAAAGCATTAGTGTAACAAAAGACTCTGAAGTTAGACAATGAAAGATAGGCTTTCTTGCTTTGAAATGGACAGCAGTCTGCAGATGCATTTTTATTCATTTTATAAGCTCTTTTGAAATTTTCTTTTTTTGTAAAGGTTTTAATTAACCATACACTATAACATTTTACTTACACTTTGAAACACAGTTCATATTTTCAAACAATGAGCCTAAATTCCCAGAAATTAAATTTTATAAACGCTACATAGACGACATCCTATTGATCTGGGAAGGAAACACCGAGTCCCTCACAAACTTGTGTCTATGGCTCAATACCTGTGAACATAATCTCAAATTCACCTACAGCTTTGACCCACGAAAAACCACATTCCTGGACCTTGACATTGAGGCGGATGGCGGTCTCTTGAAAAGCAAAACACAGTTCAAGCCCACTGCTCGTAATTCACTATTACACTTTAAGCTTTCACCCCAGACCCCTGAGGGAGAACCTGCCTTATGGTCGATACTTAAGGCTTAATCGTAATTGCAGCCAAACCTCAGACTTCAAAGAACAGGCAAAAGACCTGAGTGTCAAACTCAACAACCGAGGGTATCCAAAACAGATCACAGAGAAAGCGAAAAAACGTGCTAGAAATCAAAACCTTGAGAGACTGATTGAGGTATTCCCACGTGAAACCAGACCCACACCTCTTACCTGTGTCACCACCTTTAACACTGTTTCCACCCAGGTGTCCAAAATAATCAAAAAGCATTGGAAGATTATAGGGACAGGAAACCTTGATTGGGACCCACCCCTCATCTCTCACAGAAAAGCAAAATCTATCAAGGACGCCTTAGTCTCCACAATACCAAAACCTATCCTAAGAACACAACACACAATCATCAATGCATGGGGCCTGCCAAAAATTGTAGGCCACTTTGCATGTGGAGATTGAAGCGTATGCCACCTCACAAGCACTAACAAAACACTTGACTTGGAACCAGGAAAGACGTGGGAATTACATGCCCACACCAACTGTAACACGGTACATGTAATATACCGCATTGTATGTCCTTGTAATCTCACATACATCGGTATGACAAGTAAGACAATCAAAACACGCATATGCGAACACCGCAGCACCATTCAGTGTAAAAAGAATACCACTAAGATGACCAATCACTTCCTCAAAGTAGGCCACACCACCAACGACATGAAGTGGGTGGTCATTGAAGCCCTGGATCCTATCACACCCAATATCCAATACCAACTACTCAACAAGGAACAGAGATGGAACTATCGACTGTCTAGCCACAAGACCGGCCTCAATGACAACATACCATGGAACAGTCTTAGCAACCGCTAACTGTTAACATGAAGCTTAACTGTCTTGGGTCAAAATGGATGTGAACCATGAACCTTACCTGACTTGTGTCACAGGAATGTGAACACCACCCCCCCCCCCCTTTTTATGGGCTTCGCACATAGCGAAGGCCCTCCCCTACTCCCAGGGGCAACATGTTCTCCTTTTGGCCTGCCCTTCCAGCAGTAGTGCCACACACATTTGGCCCACACATTATTCCTGTTGTGCCTCTAATGCTAATACCCTTTTTAGCACCACGAAAACACCATTGGTATCTTGTTTGAGTAAGGAAGTCTGCTAACTGAACGCCACTATAATATGGCCGCCATACTGTCTATGATGATTGGGCGCTCAGTGCATGCGCGCACATTCGCGCATACCCAGACACTGACACAGACCTTTCAGTGCTACGCGCATGCCCACACGCGCGCGATCACCCGGAAACGCCGTGGCTTCTTACTTAACTGGCTTTCACCGGCACACGAAGACCAGCCGGGACGCCACGGGACCCGCACTAGGTATTCCCGCAGAGGACAGAGCACTACCAAGGCCTCGAACCCCCTGAGACGCTGTTTATCGGCCTCCACAGCGCCCGATAACAGCTTACAGCACTGCTCCTTTCTTCTTATCTTCCAGATCGGCCAACACAGTGCCTCTTCCCCGCGCCCCGTATTCTGCCCAAATATGTTGTAGCATTGTAAATATTGGTGCACTTTTTATACCTTTTTGTAATTTCTTCATGTCGTTTGTCTTCACTAGCTAGGTAGCTACACCGAATAAGGACACAGATCTAATAGAAGTCTCTACCGGAATCTAACTTGAATTATCACTAATTAGGTCTAGCGGGGCAACACCCACCATTTGACACCGTTAACTGCACGCAGCGCACCACGGAGCCCTGGGTTCTCTCCCCAGCGGTCCTCAAGCACGCCTGTGTGCTACATAATGTGTAAGTCAAGAGCGCTTTCTGAGCTCATTGATACGCAGCGCCACACTACCACTGTCCCTGCTATGGCATGCCACACAGTATCGCTCGCATGCCGCTCATCTTATGAGCCTGAGTCACCTGAACGGCCTATAGGACGAATATTGCATGACACCAATAAATATTCTATAGATTTCATTTTATGTTGCTGATATTGTAACGTATGTTGCTGAATCATATGTGTTGTGTACTGTCCTTTTTCCCTCCTATAGGAATTTTTTCGCTACTGATAAGTGCCCGTAAGTACGTGGACACCTATCTTTTATACTTTTCTACCACACACCTTAGCTAGTGCGTAGGTACAACACTGTTACACGTGGCACGTTCTTTTGACAGTCACTTGTCACTTTATGGTCTGAAGAAAGTCCCGTTAATAACTTAGAGGAGACTGAAACATGTAGACCGCCACTCTTAAGACAACTCATAGGAATAGATTTCCATTTGTAGTTGCATCCCACATAGTTTTAATCAATACCTTAGGCCGCCAAGAATAAAATATTAGGTAAGGATTCCCAGAGGTATTTTTTTAGTTCACCTTCACTCACATCACACTGTTGCACGACACCCGCTCCGCTGTAGTCAGGCGTCGAAGCACAACCAGGTGGCACTTGGCCGCCTGGTTGGGACCCCGATGATGAAGCATGACACCAACCAGGTTGGTGTGTGAGGGGTATTTTAACAACACCCAATGGGTTCAGTCTCTATGCCACCTATACAAGTGACTAAGTAAAATACATACACATAGTGGGCTAGTCCACATTGTTTTTATATATGTTTTATATCTTCCCCCAAAAATTTATATTTTTTGGGGGGGGAAAAAAACTGCACTCCCATACCAGTAGCGTACCAAGCTCCATCGCCACAAGAATCCTATCTGCCTTATTGCTAAACTCAAAAATAATGCGCATTTCGTATCCAATGGGTTCATGACACCGCGTCCCGCGTAACATCATATACGCATGAAGTCACCCCCATGTGCTACTTTGGTATCTGACCGGTATGCACTACCAAGCCGTGCGTTACGTCATGTACGTATGGGGTCACGCCCGCTGCGCTTTGCATATTCGACGAGTGCACGCTGCCAGGCCCTGTGTTACATCACAGACGTATAGTATTGCGCCAGGTACGCCGTTACCTTTTTTTTGTCTCAAAAGTATATCTAAATAACTTTAAACAGTATATGAGAGCACGCAAAAATCTAAATTATTTTAAACATGTATATATTTCTTACTGTGATAAACTTATATTATGATAAATATATTTTGTCAAAATTGTGTCGGGTGCAGCCTCCTTGCGCGATCGGTGCGCGATTGCCAAGTGACCTTAAAACAAAGCATTTGATTGGTTCATAACATTTCCCATTGTAACAGTTGGACAACCCCACCCATTTTATTCATGCTCTCTACAGTGTTTGATGAGAGACACCCGTTCTGCTTAGAAAGCTTTTTTGAAAAGTGTTTTCCTGTATACACATATCTTATACTACACACAACATGCAACAATCATCTTGATCAATATTCATGCTCTGTACATTAGCCTTCCACGTGTGATTGCCATACATCTCAAACTTTCCATCAAAAAACAAATATGTGTTACACGATGCCACTGGTGTGTGTGCACATTATTGTGCTGCCTTTCGGCCTGGGTATTGGTGGCTCTAAGGAGTATCACCAGCCACTGGCAGATTGCACATCCTAGATCACATGCCATCTCATTAAGGATAGTTTCCGCCCTCTTGACACATGCTACACTAATCTAAATTGCACACTCTGAGAGGTCAAAACTACAAAAGAAACACACACTTCCTGGCCAGACAGGAACTGAACAACTCCCAGGTTCCCGGAATAATTATTCACACCCCTAGGCTGGCCTGGCGTACGCAAGCCCAGCCTACTTTGCGTACGTATATATAGGATAGCCACACATCCCTCTTCTTCTACACTACCTCAAATGATATGCGCAATAAAAATAGAAATGGATCCATGAGGTGTACACCATCCTGGCAATCAACAAGGGCCTTAAATTGTGAGCCCTACTGCCTGTCATCTACGAAAGGGATCCATGAGGAGTACACTCTCCTGCAATCAACACTCTATCTGAATTGTGAGCACTGCTGCCCGTAGTGTTTGCTGACACATAAATGACAGCAGGTAAGGATAGGATAGGATAGGATGTACATTTGTAGAGCGCGAATTGCTGCCCGGAGGCGTCCAAGCAGAGTCGCCTGGGTGCACAGGGCCTCCAATTGAGCGCGGTGCGGCGGGAGTTGTGGGGTGCTGCAGCCTGGCTGCGCAGGTGCGAACAAATGATATTGCCGTGCGTAATGATGTGAGCTCTGACCTCATTCAGTCTCATCTCTGTCTCATTTTAAAGACCTGCTGGATAGTACTGTAGGCCTGAGCCAGCAGGCAGCGCTGCCCTACAGACACCTCTTGAGCGCGGTGCTGCAGGAGGGGTGGGATGCATCACCCAGTGTGCACAAGTGCGAATAAGCGATATTGCCATGTGTTATGATGTGATCTTTGACCTCATTCAGTCACATCTCTGTCTCATTTTAAGGAACTGCTGTACCATAAGGTGGGCCTGAGCCTACGGGCAGTGCTGCCCTACAGACACCTGTTGAGCGCGATGCAGCGTGAGGGGTGGGGTGCATCACCCTGAGTGCGCATGTGCAAAAAAGCAATGTTGCCGTGCATAATGATGTGATCTCTGACCTCATTCAGTCACATTGGTCTAATTTTAAGGACCTACTGGATTGTACTATAGGCCGGAGCCAGCAGGCAGCGCTGCACTACAGACTGTAGTGAGCTCCTTACTAAGTGTACATGCACACAGACTCCCACCACCGCATTGCACGAGCACATTATGCTTCTAGCATGCGCTCTGCGCTCTGTTCCTTTTTATGTGAACGTTGGTATAACATATTATTATTTAACCTTGTGTATTTTCGTGCACTCCAACTCCTCTTTGAACCACGATTACCACTAACAGTTGGTAGCGCGTACTTCAAAAACGAAGGACGCACTCAACTCCTATTTTCTATCAAGCTTGAAATAAACCTTCATTTACCTCCAGACGTTTCCACTGTTAAATAATCTCTCCCTTTTCAGACATTCCATTGATTGCCACAAGAAGGGCGGAGCGGGAGCTGACCCCGCAATGATGCCCTGTCATTCTGACACCTTCCATCGTGGTATCAAGACACCGTCCCCGACCGGACTAGGAGCTTGCACCAATTCGTCGTGGGACACACCAGTGGTGGCAGGTGAGCAGAGAAGCCTCTGTGTGCAAGACCTACAATTGTGTAAAGTGCGGGGAAGGGGTTGGGGTGCAGCACCCTGGGTGCATAAGTGCATGCCGTAGCTAATAATGTAGGACTATATTATCAAAGAACGGCAATAACATTATCACCACTTTAGCAGCAGGAATATGCCGCTAAAGCAGCGATAAGAGGTTTATAATATGCCCTTGTGAATTCCCATAGAAGCCCAGGTTCACACCAGAACCTGGGCTTCCAAGGAAATTCACAAGGGCATATTACCAACCCCTTATCACCGCTTTGGCGGCAGTTTCCTGCAAACACCAGCCCACATCACTATATACGTTATTATAATCTGTCTTCAACCTATAGAGGCAGTTTTTCCCTTTCTTCTCAAAGTCCAGGGACATCGCAGCAGAGCCTTGCCAGTTGAGTATATTACCTCTTTCCCAGCCCATGGAGGTACATGGGTTTTCTGTTCAGCAGCCTTCTTTTGGAAATACTGTCTCCTTTCCTCAACTAAATTCAAAAACACATTCTCTTCTTCACGTAATATGCATGTTAGAATATTCTTGTGTGACTTGACTAAATCTATTGACTTCATTGTTTAGAAAAATTCACCCATAAACTGTACATCTTGACTACTAAGTACTGTATTCATATTCTTTTGAATGGGAAGTTCTGAAAATAATACATCTAAGTTTGAATAATAATACTGAAGTCTCCCTGTTCTATAGAACAAACTTGTTAGTATACTACATGAAATACCATATGTTAAAGGTAAGTGGTGATATGTAACTCATTCTGATACTGAAGCTGGTAATTTCATACAAACATAACAATCACTAATCTCCATCGAATCTACATATTGAAATAACAACTTGGTGAAGACATTTAAAGATGTGTCATTATCAGATACTGTGTGATGCAAATCTTTCTCATCTGCTGCTTCTAATTCTACCCTATCTCCTTTTATTGTAGCTATATTTCCACTATAACTGTATCATTCTTTCTATTAGCTATCATCAAATAAGGCACCACAACTGTTAGAATTATCCATACTGTGATTACTAACAAAATGCTACATATACAAGCTCTACAACATCTTTGGGTGCAACTTCGTTTTGGTCGCTCAGTAACCCTGTTTTTAGCCATTTCAGTCTAAGAAGATTCCTATTCTTTTCTTTTCTTTACTGGTAAGTCCAAACTTTTTGGTTTTCAAGGAGGCCTCACTTTCCCATCATCAATTTGTGCAGAATTTACTTTTTCTTCTGTCTCTTCACTCAAATCCAAATTCTTCCAGTATTATGTAGGTCCGTTCAGGACCTTTGCCTTTATTGTTCAAAAGTCTCTGTCTTGGACTTCTTCTTGTGTTTTTCACAATCGACTGCTTAGACTGAGTTTGACGAGTAACCTCATTCACTTGCTCAGGTCTTTCATTTGTTTTTCTCAGATAGTATCTTAATCTTTTGACTCCACCTGGCCAGTGGTCACCTTTTCTGACCCTTTTACCTTGTACTGCACTTTCACCCTCTTCGTCTTTCTTTAGAGCTTTTTTATTTTCGTTATGCTTAGGCACAAACCATTCTTCCTTTTCTTCAGAGTTACTCTCTACCTGTTCCTGTACAGATCTTAGATTTGTTGTTTCGTTCACCTAAACTTGTTCTTCTTCTCTATCTGGTCCTGCTCAGGTCTTATTTCAAATTGCTCTTCTGTCTGAACCTGTTCTTCTTCTCCTAACTGATCCTTTTCAGGTCTTACTACAATTGGCTCTTCTGCTGCCTGAACGTGTTCTTCTATTCCTGTCTGTCCCTGCTCAGGGCCTTTGGTATGTCTGTTTGCCTGATTGTGTTCTTCTTTCCCTGTTTGGTCCTGCTTAGAGTCTCGAGTAACCTTGTTAACTTCTTCCTGAGCATGTTCTTCTATACCTATCTGGTCCTCACTACTTTCCTGTCTCTCTAATTGTGTTCTTCTTTTTGTTTGAATAACAACTTCAGGTATATCAATCACTGGATCTAGCCCTGCTGACTTGTGCTCGGTTGTTCCTCGTCTATTGTTTCAGAATCTATTACTCTAGATTCTTCGACTTCACAACCTTCAGCTATTTCAACTGGTTCGTTCAGTTGTTGTTCTTTTTCAGTGGGGCCTGGAACCCTTTTGGTATGACTGGCATGAATCCAATTGGGTAAACCTGCACACTTCACTGTTGTAGTAGTGACCAGTATGACTTGATGTGGTTCATCCCACCTGGGTGGTAAGTACGATTTTCTGGCATGTTTCTTCACTACCACCCAGTCTCCAGGATTTAAATTATGCGCTTGTGCTGGCTGCCTGGCAACTGCGTCTTCTACAACCGGGTGAGAGACAGAATGCACTAGGTCAGCCAATTCTTTGCAATAATCCAACACCACATCATCAGTTATTATCATCAATTTGTGACCAGGAATAAATGCTTGTCTAACTGCCCTTCCCATGAGTATTTCGTGGGGGCTCAATCCTGTTTTTCTGTCAGGAATACTTTGGAGTACCATCAACACAAAAGGCAAGGCATCTGGCCATTTCAGTGATGTGGATGCACACACTTTACTTTACCTTGATTTGATTGTGCCAGTTAATTGCTCAACTACTCCAGAAGCCTCTGGGTGATATGCACAGTGCAGCTTTTGCTCAATTTGAATGCTTCACAGATTAGACAAATTATTTCATTATTAAAATGAGTTCCTCTATCTGATTCCAAAGTGACTGGAAAACCAAAACGAGGTATCAACTCCCTCAACAGTAGTTTGGCAACTGTAAGGCTGTCATTTCTTCTCGTGGGGTATGCTTCCACCCATCGTGAAAACAAGCACACTATGACAAGGACACACTTCATTCCATTGCTTGGAGGCAACTCTATGAAGTCAAGCTGTAGTCTTGTGAACGGTCCTTCTGCCTTTCCAATATTTCCCCAACCTACCACTGTTTTTTTGCCTGGATTTTGCTGATGACAAATTAAGCATATTTGCCAAAGGCTCTCTTCAACTACCCTAAACTTTGGGTTGAATAAATTCTGTCTGAACAGTCTGATCATGGCATCCCTACCAACATGTGTGTCTCTGTGATACATTTTTGCCATTTGAGAGAGTAAGCAGTCTGCCATGACTGGCCTGCCATCAGTGTACACCCATACATCATCCTCTGTTCTTCTGTCACAACCTGTTTTTATCTAGTTTTCCTTTTCGCTTGCCTCAACTTCATCCTGCCACTGTCTTACCTCATCCCATGTTTCTAAAGCTGAGAAAAACATAAGCTAGCAGCTGATTTCCATTGTTTCAATTTTTCTGTTTAACGCCATGTTATTTCTCGCACAATATTGAGCAATCTGATCAGCTTATCTGTTACCTGCCGCCATATAGTCATTTCCTGACTGGTGAACAGCACACTTGATCACTGCTATTTCTTTTGGCAATTGTATTTCTTCCAACATTTCTTTCACATTTTTATCATTTCCGATAGGGGATCCTGAAGAAGTCAGAAATCCCCTCTGCATTCATAACTGGCCAAAGTCATGATTCACCCCGAAACCATATTGGCTGTCCGTAAATATAGTTATTTTCCAATTTTTTCCAATTTTGCATGCTTTGTTAAGGCCTCCAATTCAGCTACTTGTTCAGACTTGACTCCCAGTAACCAGGATGCTTCAACAACCCCAGGTACCTTGCATACAGCATACGCTGCACTGACTCCTTCTCCCTCCATTCTCAGGCATGAGCCATCTACATATAGTTCATGATCTGGCTCTTTCAGGGGCTTCTCTTTTATATCAGGACGGGGCTTAGTACACATCTCAGTCACATCCAAGCAATCATGATCTACTTCGTCTTTCACTTCTTCACAACGTGGATCTGGTAATAGTGTGGCAGGATTGATGATTGTACACCTAATCACTATAACATTTTCTGCTCCAAGAATCACTCTGTCATTTGACTAGGGGTAAAGTGCTGTGTTCGACTTCTTGTTAAAAGGATCTCGACTGACTGTGGGACAAAGACTTTGACTGGATGCCCCATCACAATAGACTCACGCTGCTCCAGACTCATACAAGTAGCAGCTACTGCTTTTAAGCATCCAAGTAAAGCTGAAGCCACAGGATCCAAGGAAACAGAAAAATATGCCACTGGACGTCGGCTTAATCCATGCCTTTGTATCAAGACTGAACGTGCACAACTCTCTCTTCCCCAACAGAACAGTGCAAACTCTTTCGTATAGTCGGGCATGCCTAAAGCAGGGGCCTCACACAGACAATTCCGAAATTTCACAAATGCTTCCACACATTCATCGTTCCAGACAATTGGATCCTTCACTCTTTTTCGTGTCATCTGAATCAATGGCTTTGCCAGCAGGAAAAACCCAACAATCCACTGCCGACAGTATCCAACCACTCCAAGAAACATTGTTATCCCTCTTTGATTCTGTGGTAACTGCATTTGCTTGATTATCCTATTTCTCTCTGGGGTCACTTTTCTCACTCCTCTTTCAATCTTGTGGCCTAAATATCTAACTTCTTGTCGACAAAATTGCAAGTTTTCTTGTGACACTTTGTGTCCCCCATCAGCCAAATGGTTCAGCAATGCAATGGAATCAGTAACAAAATCTTCTTGCGATTTTGATGCCACTAGTAGGTCATCAATGTATTGTACCAGGACTGAATTTCTGTGCATGACTAATTACTCCAGACACGTTTTCAGAATTTGATTAAAAATCGAAGGACTCTCTGTACACCCTTGAGGAACTTGGCACCATGCCAAGATACGGTCTTCGAATTTAAATGCAAAAAGATACTGACTGTCTGGGTGCAAAGGAATAGAGAAAAAGGCTTGGCATAAATCAATTACTGTAAACCAGCCTGCATTGCAGGTTATCTGATAAAGAATCACTGCTGGATTTGGCACTACGGGACAAGGCACTACAATGTTATTGATCTGTCTTAGATCCTGCACTATCCTGTATTTTCCGCTAGGCTTTTTAAGTCCCATTATAGGCGAATTACAAGGACTGTTCATTATTTCCTTTAAATTGCCTTGCCTAATCATTCGGTCAATTTCTGAAGCAACTCCTGCTTTCACCTCTGGACTCATTTTGTATTGTCGGTGTTGGGATAAACTGCACCTTCTTTTACTGTCAGCTTCACTGTTTCTGCGTTTGACATTAGCCCAATTTATTTTCCTGTGAAATCCCATACTTCCGAGTTCACTATAGTTTTGAGTTCTTCTGGTAAATCATTTATTGTCATCAAAGAATACATTTCATCTACTTTCGTGCCTTGTTTAGCTAGAATGATTTTATATACAATATCTTCTTCAGGGGTTTGGAATGCAACACCATCCGGTGTGCAGTAGATTGTGCAATTCATTTTGCACAACATAGATCTTCCTAATAGGTTTACTGGACCAGAATCACAAAGTACGAATCTATGCATGTATTTAAAATTTCCAATATGCACTTCCATTGGTTCTGTGATTGGGGTTCTAATCTGTTGATTTAAAACGCCTACAACTTGGATGGAATCTCCCAAGGAGGGTAGGTTTGAATTGTCTGCTGTTCTCAGAGTAGAACGGGTGGCATCAGTATCCAATAGAAAAGTGATATTATTTCCTTCCACTTTCCCATCAATAAATGAACCTGACTGATCTACCAGCAAAGATGTGCCAAGTACGCACTCCTCTTCCTCCCCCTCAGGCACCGTCATTACAAGTAACTAATTTCATCATTATTATTCTGTAAAATATATTGTGAAACCACAGAATTTTTCTTACCACTTCCTTCTTGAAATCCGGAGACCGCACTGTCCTTTGGCTGGTTCACAATATTTGGCATAGGAGCGGGTGGCACATGACACTGTGGATTAACTACCTGCTGCAGCTGATTCATAAACACTTCATTTTGCGTCTGTGGATTTAAATTTTGATTTTGCCCATTATTATTCTGAATACTCTTACACTTGTTCCTCCAATGTCCAAACTTTCCGCACGCATGACAAGGAAACTACTTCTTTGCATCCTCTCTGTTCATTCGTCCTCTTGATTTACCACCATTCGCCGCATGATCATTCTGAGTCTGCTCTTTCATCTATCAGTTTGACTATTCAACTTAATTTCCTGCTGTTCTGCCAATTTTAGTTGTGCCCACATTATCTTCTCTTTTAGCTTTCTATGTCTTGCCTCAATATCATCTCCACAATATTTTGTGTATTTCAAAATATCATCTATTAGCTTACCCGGCCAGCACAACATGTGCTGCTGAATCATCTGACTAATCTCTGGTTTCAGACCATACACAAACCGATACACGAAATGTCCCATATCCTTATCTCAAATCTACTATACTGCTTAAACACCTGTAGCAGTCACTCATAATACGCATGTACAGACTCATTTGGCTCTTGAGTTATTCTATCTATCTTTACCCAATCTGTTTCTTTGGGTGGGATTTTCCCTTTCAGAAAAGTAATTACTTGATGATATTTCTTCATCACCTCATCTGAGGGCGCTCCTGTTTTGGAGTCCCTTGGATACTCCTCACTTGGCCAATCAATGGTAATCTTACATTCCGTCCACAAATCAGTAGGTACCACTATGTCAAACAAACCATCCAAATCCTTTAACAAAACCTTTGAAACTTTCACAAATCTTTTAACTTGTTTGTACCATTCAACTGGTTTATCTCTTAATCTAGGGAAATCATTTGTAAAAGACAAAATATCCTGTCTGCTCAATGGAACATGAACATATCAACCACCAGGTACCTCTCTCTTGGGATGCAATCTTTCTGCCTTTTCAGATTCTCTTAACAAGAATGCAGACAACATTTCCTTCTCCTGAGCTTCCTCCTTCTTTCTTGTCTACCTGGCTCTCCACTTGTCAATGTCTCCCCATTTCTGCAGAATATTCATTAACTCCTTAACCTGTAGTTTCCACCAGACACATTCATATTCTCCAAATACTTATCAGTAAACTCCACTCGATATGGTTTCTGTATTAATTTTGATCTCCCTAATTCTATTTCCATCTCTAAAGCAAGCTCTGTCAAATTCTCATGAAACAATTTTGATTTCTAGTTATACTCCTACATACAAACAACTATGATTCTCCCTTATTGTAATGGTTCAATCTTTCTATTTCTACATTTTGAGCTATCATCTCTTCCAATTCTGCTTTCAATGTGTACATATCTAAACTCTTTGGGGGTGTGCCTAGCTTTTCTATTACCTGTGCCCATCTCTCCAAATCTTCTGGGGTTACTGTTGCTGAGCTTCTAGTTCATGAGAGTACCACAGACGTTCCTACTTTTGAACTACTAGGTGTTACTCTTTTTCAGGTTTCACTTACAGGTTCTCTTATCTGAAGGTCCATTAATAAAATGACTGAATCGCGCTCACTGGCTTGATCATTATATATTACTGCCTCTTTTCTAGGATTACTCAAAGGAGTTGTTACAGCTTGGGATTTTGGGCAACTTATTTTATCTCCATATAATGGAATAACAGGACCTATAGTTCATGTTACTGTCAATGCTTCAGGGCTTAAATTCAATTGGCCTATTTTCTTTTTTAATTCTTCTCTATTTTTACTTAACTCTTCTTTTTCTCTGTCTTGAAGCACTCTATTAACTGATGTATCATATACAATTTGTGGAATTAAGGGTGTTCCCATAACTGGTGCACTTGGGGTGACTCTACTGGGTCCTTCTTGCTACTGTGGAGGGTTTTTAGTTAAATTGTCCTCCAACAATACATCATCTGATTTGCCATATCCTGTCACATGAATGTGTTTTGTTTTCTCCTTACACTTGTTCCCTTACTGTTCCTCAGTCATTAACACTGGATATAAACCTTCCAATACCATAGCTCTCCTCCATTGCTTCATCTGACCTTCACGCGACTCACGTAAATATCGAGGAAAAGGTCCCAAATATCTTCCACTCCTGTTTTTCTATCGTTCAAATGATTCAGTCTCCCACTCTTCTAAAGCCTCATACTGAGTTAACCTAGGTCTTGGTTCCAAACCATTCATTTTTATTCTTAAATTCTGAAGAATTCTTCAATTAAACGTACCATTTTCTGGGAAAGCTAGAACTCCTTTGGTATATTCCAGTGGTTCCCAAACTTTTTCAACTCATGGCTCCCTTGGCTTATTGATTGTTGGCCACGGCTACCTATTAATATGTGACATTTTTTAGTGACCGGACAGAGGACCTTCAGGAGTGCTGCAGAGTTTCTAAGGCGTCTCTAGACCATCACAGTGATCTAGACACTGCACACATTGCAAAGATGTTACCTTCAATTCATGACGAATTAGAAAATGTGAAACCTTTGAAGCGCGGTGCCCCTGGTCACTTTGGAGGGTGCACCAGTGCGCCGCAGTGCACAGATTGGGAACCACTGGTATATTCTATCTAATTCCCCAGCCATACACAAGTATGATATCCTCTTTCCATCATCATAAAGGAAGCAGGCGTTTTCGGAGGCGGAATAGGAATTCCCTCTCTAGTCAACACAGGTTTATCTTTCTTAAAGAAATTCTTAATTTTTTTTTATTAACGTCATCTCTCTCTTTCCTCCATACATTTTGGATACACGATGTTTAAAAGAATACTCCCCAAACTCTTGAAGTCTCCTGTCAGTGTGACTCTCATCCGCAGTCGAATCTGAATCTAACGTATAATTTTCTTTTTAACCAATGCTAACAAAACTTCTATCTAATGCCCAATTAAAACTCAGACTTTCACTGTTTATTTAGCCAATTCACTCCTTACAACTGACCGCTCCTTTACAATCTGCTTCTGTCTCACGCTCGCTGTTTCAACCAATCCCAGCGCTGCTCCCTGTGACGTCAGTACAACTCCGGCGACTGACCCTCCCGTCACAGGGTAATACAAAAAGTTATTTTTTCTACTTTTCTTGTAATAAAAATCATTAACAACAACATAAAAACATTTGCTACTCTGACTGTTCCACTAAAACAAAGGATAGATCTCCGCTTTATTCTGGAGTCTCAGAATTTCTCCTTCTCTTACTGCAAGAAAAAAACCTCTGTTTACCCTTCATTCAAGCTTGAGAACCTGTTACTCCGCCAGTATTACCCTTACTAGGTGATATAAGACCAAAGTTTCACCAGCGAACCTTCCGCTATCACTCACACTCGACTCTTATTCGAAATAGTCCCTAATTTAACACTGCCAGCTCTGCGTAGCTTCTCAGTGCTAATTCAACAGACGAGTAACCTCTCAGAAGTGTGGCTTCAGTCACCACGGCTTCTTGTTGCGTGAAGTTCTGCCCATTCCAAACATGGAGTAACTGTTTCTTGCTCCATTTGAACACGCTAAAGATAGGTCTAACTTTGAGTACTGGCACAGGTTATGCTTTCATTTACAGCTCGCAGCAGGACAGAGAAGTTGCAGGGACCTTGTCTGACACTCTGGGGAGCAAACCGGGACTCCAACTCCCAGGAGCCCCGCAACCAACATCACCTGCGCTCCTCCCGCTGCCGAGTTTAAAACAGCTTGCGGCCTCCTCTTCACGGAAGCCGCTCGCAGCAGGACAGAGAAGTTGCTGGGACCTTGTCTGACACTCTGGGGAGTGCACCGGGACTCCAACTCCCAGGAGCCCAGCAACCAACATCACCTGTGCTCCTCCCACTGCTGCCCACAGCCTATATTTTCGTGCACACCCCCTGCAACGTGGGACGTGCGCGGGCGGGTGCCGGGCGAAGCCTGGGCCAAGGGTGGGCCCGTCTTCGCCCGTCATCGACAGGAAGAGGCAGGGCAGGGCCCCCTCTCTTACATCGGGATCACGGCATTGAAGGACCAAAGGTACTGTTTGATCACTGAAGGGGCAGTGTGGGTGCCGAAAGGGAACAGCTAAGCAATTAACAAACAAGCCTTGTGGTGGTGACCTTATTGGGGTAAAATTCTGAGCGGGAATTGTTCAAACTTTGTTAAGCGAAGTGTAAAAATGGGAAAAAGGAAAGCTATGGAGGGAGGTGTGCCAACTATACTGGCCAAGAAAGGGAAAAGGGAAAAAAAAGTAGCGCATGCAGCCACCAATTGCGTCCTGACAAAAATTTAAGCTATTGTTAATGAGTGTGAAGGTGTTCTGGTAGGAAATCCCCTTAGTAATTCAGGGGTGAATATGGATCCCCTTGCCGAGGTTCTTACTCAGTCTCAAAAACTGGAGATTCCCGCAATTTTTAATAGAAAACCACCAACAACGCTCCCCACTTGTGAAGTTCATAGTTCATTAGAAGGGGATGATGAGGAATCTGTCTTGTTGGACGCCCCTAACACGACAGTTGATCCCACCACCCAAGGAGACGCTTATGTTGGTCAAATTGAGAGCACTATTCCATGCTCAAACAGATTTGCTGTTTTAGAAAAGATCACAGGGGACATAACAGCAGACCCAGCATGTGAAAATGAGAATACAGAGCTCACAAATGTTGGTTTGCCAGGGTTCTCTAAGTGTGGCCATGTAAACAAGGTATTATTGGAGAAAGTTGAAAACCTTGAAAGAGATCTGGCTCTTTTGAGAATGAAGGTGGAGGAATTAACAAGAAGAGCTGATCTGTCTGGGGGTGTAAATGTTGCGCTCTTGCCATCTACTCAAGCATGTACAGCAATTAGGGCATTGCTGCCTACCAAATTGAGGGAAGGAGGGGGCCATCAAGGGTTACAGACATTACAGCTCAGGGGCCTCTTAGCTCTTCAACCTTACATGGCCCCACTTCCTATGCAGAAATCATGAAAAATAGGGGAGATAGAGGTAAGCCCCCGGGCCCACACCTTAGTACAAAAGGTTACTGAGGTTCCCCTCCAGCTATAGTAAGTCAGAGTGGGCGGGATGGCCCTCTTATGCTAAGGAATAGTACCCCCATAGGAACTTCACCGCCATTAGTCTATATGACCAAGGTCCCCAAATACAGCAATAAATATGGCTATGAAAGCAGTAAGTCCATTCACAATAAAGCAATTCACTGGCTGCGCCATGTGAGGGGCTGTAGGTCAATCATTAGGGAAGATATGGTAATGAAATGAAATGAAATGAAATTAGATTTATAGAGCGCATGGCTGCCCGGGAGTGTCCCAGCGCTATAGAACAGGGAGCAACCGTGGTTCTTCTAAAGAAGAACCACGCATGGAAAAAAAGGATCTCCTTGACCAACTCCACGACGGACTGCATTGAGCTGCAGTTATCTAATGTAGCAATTGCGGAGAACCTATTGGCCCTTGAGTATCGCACCTCCCCCCCCATGCATTCTGACATTCAAATTAAACGTTCACCAATTTGGTCTCTGGTCAGGGAGCGGGGCGGATCTGGTCTTAACAGAGTTGACTGACTAGTTGAGGCCCACCAACTGCATCCTTCATTCGATACACAAAGTAGGGTGGTCCGTTCCATGCCCAAAGAATCCAGTAACAGAAAGACAAAGTGGGGAAGGGAGGGGATTGGCTAACTATGGCATTGATACTGGATATGGAGGTTAAACAGACCCAGGACAGTGATCACAATCCTTTATGTATGAAAATCAGGTGGGCATCGTCCTATGGAATGGTAGCTAAGGCCCCGTTTATGCAAACAAAGGAGGTAGTGCCATCGAATTGCAATTGCCGCTTGAAATGGCATAAGGGAGCTTGCCAGGAGGACAAACTATCTAATATAAAGGAGCATTTAGAGCAGAAGATTGCAGAGTTGGAATTGCTCAATGTAGCCCACGAAAAACCCCAGGATTTCCCCTTTGCGAAATTCTACAGTAACACAATAGAGAGGCTGGGCTCGTTTTTTGTTATCAAGGAGCCTAGAACGATGAAATGGAACCTTGTAAAACCAAGCAACCTCTGGTACACGGCCACATGTAGAGAAAAGAGGAAGGTTTTATCTCTGGCCCTGCGTAAGAAAGACCTGGCTTCAGTAAGGGTGGCTAGAAAGGAGTATTCAAGAGCCATAGTTTTAGCTAAGCGCGATTGGGAGGAACAACATTGGCATGAGCTCAAATCTGCCTCTCAGATGAAAGACTCAACTTTATTTTGGAAGCTAATTAATAAAGCTAATAGAAGGGGAGCTGACCCCATCCCAAACCACATTACAGAGCAACAATGGTATACCCTTTTTTTTAACCTGTATAGTGGCGAAGAAGGCTCACAGTCCCCTCAAAGCGCTTCCTTAACATCTGGATCTGCGAACCTAGCACCAACAGAACCCTTCTCAACTAAAGAGGTACACTTGGCCATTATCAGGCACATGCATCAAAGGATTTTGCGATCGCAAACGGTGCGAATCGCAAAAATCGTCCGTTTGCGATCGCAAAATCTGCTTTTGGAATGCATGAAGGGTGAAGGCCCTCGCAATTTGAGAATTCGCAAATATTTGCGAATTCTCAAATTGCGATTGCATTTAAGGAATCGCATTTTGCGATTCCTTAAATGCAATGCATGAAACTTAAAAAAATTGCGATTTCGCAATTAGGGGGAGCAAATTACCATGAGGTTGAACCTCATGGTAATTGGCGAAAACTTTGAAAAGTGCACTTTTGTGCATTTTTCAAAGTTTCATGTTGTGCACACACATCCCCTTAGGGCATGTGTGTGCACAACATATGTGCACAGATTGATTTCAGGGGTGCAACAGGGTGTCCTTTGGACACCCCTGCAACCTTGAAATCGCATTCTCAATTTGCGATTCGCTAATTGCTAATCGGCAAATTGAGAATGTCTTCCCATTCATTCCTATGGGCCTCTAGGCCAGAGTTCTTCAATCTGTGGGGCGCGTCCCCCTGGGGGGGGAGGGGGCGACACCGTCTCAGGGGGGGGGGGCGTGCACTTCTCCGTAAATCTCACCTTTGTCCTCTACTGATTGAAGAAACAAACTGCAGAGTGGAGCTGCAGGGGCCCGAAGAAGGGGTGAAAACCATTAAAGACTCATTAAAAAGAAAAAGATCTTTTAAAGACCTGTGAAATACTGGTGGCTGTGTGCACAGGAAGCTGTTTCATCCAGGCTGCCACACACTGGGTTTGTGGGGGGGAGGGGAGGGCTATCCTGGTTAATTCCTACAACTGAAATGCTTTAGCTGCAGTGGGAGGCAAGGAGCCCCCTTTTCTAAAACTGAAAGCAACTATCTCCTTGCTTCACACTGCAGATGAAATGAATGTCTGTTACTTGCTTTCAGTTTTAGGAGAGAAGGCTTCCTTCCTCCCACTGCAGCTGAAGTATTTCAGCTCTAGGAATTTAACCTCGTCCAGGGAGGGACAGCTCTTCCCAGAAAGGTGACAATGCTGCTTTTTAAATTACACTGGCAGGAGCACAATGATCACAGGGCTAAAAGGGCTTTAAGTTGCCAAAAGAGAAATCCCAGTCAGGTGTTTAAACAGCCTGCAAATTGCTTCTCTTGACACTAAATATGGGTTATTATAAAGAAGTATGTATTCATTTATGATGTGACTTTTCTGTCTTTATTCCCTTTTATTATCAGTCATTTCATTCAGGCAGCCCTAAAACACAATTTAAAGTGCTCTCTATTTATATTTGCTGTTCAGAGTAGCACAGATAAGTGCTGAAAATAGAGCTTTAGGTGACTGCTTATTTTTGTACCAACTGGGACATCAAAATAATGAGCTGGCAACCCTAATCATAAAACTGGAAATTTGTTGCAAGATCAGCCCAGTATTTATCTCCCCCACCCTCGATCCCTGGTTAATGCCATAATTGCAATAGCAATAGTTTAACATATCTGAAACCCTGCGCTGGCGTCAATAGCATGCTGAGTTACTGCAAGTGCCAGGGAATGCACCCTGCATTCAGACAACTTGCTCCTCATTCTCGCCCTTCACTTTCATGCTCACCCTGCACTCACAGCAATCACAATTCCCTCATACTGACCCCCATGCACTCACACCATTCACCCTGCACTCGGTGATCACTCTGCTCTCACAATGCACTTCCGCGGTTTTCCCTGTACCTCAACCTGTAGCCACACAAGCACACTACACACCCTGCACTCATGTGACACTTCACTCACCTGTCCCCCTCACTGCTCAATATGCAATCTCACTTAAACAAGCCCATCACTAACAATGCATTCATTAGTCCTACTCTGCACTAACATGCACACCCAAATTCATATGGTCTCCTCAGTCACCCTGTAGTCACTCCACTTACCCTACTCTCACACTGTTGCATACCTCACTGTGCACTCACATGGGCACTCCTGCCACCCTCACAGCACAGAGGGTTAATGTGCCTGCTACAAAGAAGGTGTACCATGCAGATCAAAGAACTGAGGGGCATATGTTCAAGGAAGTTGCGGAGTGAGGCGTAGCAGTCATGGGTTAAAGCCTCTCTCTCTGCCACTTCCGAAATGGAAGGCTGCACCATATTTACAACAATATGGTGCAGCCTTGCGTTTCCCCTGTGCTGGCGCTACACTTAGCAGTATAGCGCCAATGCAGACACCATTGCGCCATAGTGCAAGGGTGTCTGGGTGCAGGGAAAATATTGTTTATGTTCAGGAGGGGCACCTTCCTGTACATAAACAATCTTTAAATGCCATTTGTCTCACTTCCATGTGTGCTGCTTAATGCAGCACACACAGAAATCACAAAATGGAAATCTACTATACTGCTTAAACACCTGTAGCAGTCACTCATAATACGCATGTACAGACTCATTTGGCTCTTGAGTTATTCTATCTATCTTTACCCAATCTGTTTCTTTGGGAGGGATTTTCCCTTTCAGAAAAGTAATTACTTGATGATATTTCTTCATCACCTCATCTGAGGGCGCTCCTGTTTTGGAGTCCCTTGGATACTCCTCACTTGGCCAATCAATGGTAATCTTACATTCCGTCCACAAATCAGTAGGTACCACTATGTCAAACAAACCATCCAAATCCTTTAACAAAACCTTTGAAACTTTCACAAATCTTTTAACTTGTTTGTACCATTCAACTGGTTTATCTCTTAATCTAGGGAAATCATTTGTAAATGACAAAATATCCTGTCAGCTCAATGGAACATGAACATATCAAACACCAGGTACCTCTCTCTTGGGATGCAATCTTTCTGCCTTTTCAGATTCTCTTAACAAGAATGCAGACAACATTTCCTTCTCCTGAGCTTCCTCCTTCTTTCTTGTCTACCTGGTTCTCCACTTGTCAATGTCTCCCCATTTCTGCAGAATATTCATTAACTCCTTAACCTGTAGTTTCCACCAGACACATTCATATTCTCCAAATACTTATCAGTAAACTCCACTCGATATGGTTTCTGTATTAATTTTGATCTCCCTAATTCTATTTCCATCTCTAAAGCAGGCTCTGTCAAATTCTCATGAAACAATTTTGATTTCTAGTAATACTCCTACATACAAACAACTATAATTCTCCCTTATTGTAATGGTTCAATCTTTCTATTTCTACATTTTGAGCTATCATCTCTTCCAATTCTGCTTTCAATGTGTACATATCTAAACTCTTTGGGGGTGTGCCTAGCTTTTCTATTACCTGTGCCCATCTCTCCAAATCTTCTGGGGTTACTGTTGCTGAGCTTCTAGTTCATGAGAGTACCACAGACGTTCCTACTTTTGAACTACTAGGTGTTACTCTTTTTGAGGTTTCACTTACAGGTTCTCTTATCTGAAGGTCCATTAATAAAATGACTGAATCGCGCTCACTGGCTTGATCATTATATATTACTGCCTCTTTTCTAGGATTACTCAAAGGAATTGTTACAGCTTGGGATTTTGGGCAACTTATTTTATCTCCCTATAATGGAATAACAGGACCTATAGTTCATGTTACTGTCAATGCTTCAGGGCTTAAATTCAATTGGCCTATTTTCTTTTTTAATTCTTCTCTATTTTTACTTAACTCTTCTTTTTCTCTGTCTTGAAGCACTCTATTAACTGATGTATCATATACAATTTGTGGAATTAAGGGTGTTCCCATAACTGGTGCACTTGGGGTGACTCTACTGGGTCCTTCTTGCTACAGTGGAGGGTTTTTAGTTAAATTGTCCTCCAACAATACATCATCTGATTTGCCATATCCTGTCACATGAATGTGTTTTGTTTTCTCCTTACACTTGTTCCCTTACTGTTCCTCAGTCATTAACACTGGATATAAACCTTCCAATACCATAGCTCTCCTCCATTGCTTCATCTGACCTTCACGCGACTCACGTAAATATCGAGGAAAAGGTCCCAAATATCTTCCACTCCTGTTTTTCTATCGTTCAAATGATTCAGTCTCCCACTCTTCTAAAGCCTCATACTGAGTTAACCTAGGTCTTGGTTCCAAACCATTCATTTTTATTCTTAAATTCTGAAGAATTCTTCAATTAAACGTACCATTTTCTGGGAAAGCTAGAACTCCATCACCTTTGGTATATTCCAGTGGTTCCCAAACTTTTTCAACTCATGGCTCCCTTGGCTTATTGATTGTTGGCCACGGCTACCTATTAATATGTGACATTTTTTAGTGACCGGACAGAGGACCTTCAAATGTAAATGTAAATGTAAATGTATAGGCATTTATATAGCGCACTACTTACCCATAGGGTCCCAAGGCGCTTCGACCGCTGCGAAACCCTTCCTGGCTTCCCTGAGAGATGGTCCCTTAATGGGTATCTCCAGGGTGAGACCAGGCATCCCCAGCGGTCTGGTGGGGCCGTTAGTGAAGATGAGGCAAGCTAATGCCCAGAGTTGCCGAGTGTGATCGCTGATCAGAGTGGGCACCGAGGCGAGAGAATTATCGAGTCCGCTGACCCTGGTCCAGAAACCTGCCGCGCCGGGAATCGAACCCTGGTCCCGGGCCGTCCTCTGCTCTCGGGTCTGCCGCCTCTAACCAGTGAGCCACACTACTTCACTTCAGGAGTGCTGCAGAGTTTCTAAGGCGTCTCTAGACCATCACAGTGATCTAGACACTGCACACATTGCAAAGATGTTACCTTCAATTCATGACGAATTAGAAAATGTGAAACCTTTGAAGCGCGGTGCCCCTGGTCACTTTGGAGGGCGCACCAGTGCGCCGCGGTGCACAGATTGGGAACCACTGGTATATTCTATCTAATTCCCCAGCCATACACAAGTATGATATCCTCTTTCCATCATCATAAAGGAAGCAGGCGTTTTCGGAGGCGGAATAGGAATTCCATCTGTAGTCAACACAGGTTTATCTTTCTTAAAGAAATTCTTAATTTTTTTTTATTAACGTCATCTCTCTCTTTCCTCCATACATTTTGGATACACGATGTTTAAAAGAATACTCCCCAAACTCTTGAAGTCTCCTGTCAGTGTGACTCTCATCCGCAGTCGAATCAGAATCTAACGTATAATTTTCTTTTTAACCAATGCTAACAAAACTTCTATCTAATGCCCAATTAAAACTCAGACTTTCACTGTTTATTTAGCCAATTCACTCCTTACAACTGACCGCTCCTTTACAATCTGCTTCTGTCTCACGCTCGCTGTTTCAACCAATCCCAGCGCTGCTCCCTGTGACGTCAGTACAACTCCGGCGACTGACCCTCCCGTCACAGGGTAATACAAAAAGTTATTTTTTCTACTTTTCTTATAATAAAAATCATTAACAACAGCATAAAAACATTTGCTACTCTGACTGTTCCACTAAAACAAAGGATAGATCTCCGCTTTATTCTGGAGTCTCAGAATTTCTCCTTCTCTTACTGCAAGAAAAAAACCTCTGTTTACCCTTCATTCAAGCTTGAGAACCTGTTACTCCGCCAGTATTACCCTTACTAGGTGATATAAGACCAAAGTTTCACCAGCGAACCTTCCGCTATCACTCACACTCGACTCTTATTCGAAATAGTCCCTAATTTAACACTGCCAGCTCTGCGTAGCTTCTCAGTGCTAATTCAACAGACGAGTAACCTCTCAGAAGTGTGGCTTCAGTCACCACGGCTTCTTGTTGCGTGAAGTTCTGCCCATTCCAAACATGGAGTAACTGTTTCTTGCTCCATTTGAACACGCTAAAGATAGGTCTAACTTTGAGTACTGGCACAGGTTATGCTTTCATTTACAGCTCGCAGCAGGACAGAGAAGTTGCAGGGACCTTGTCTGACACTCTGGGGAGCAAACCGGGACTCCAACTCCCAGGAGCCCCGCAGCCAACATCACCTGCGCTCCTCCCGCTGCCGAGTTTAAAACAGCTTGCGGCCTCCTCTTCATGGAAGCCGCTCGCAGCAGGACAGAGAAGTTGCTGGGACCTTGTCTGACACTCTGGGGAGTGCACCGGGACTCCAACTCCCAGGAGCCCAGCAACCAACATCACCTGTGCTCCTCCCACTGCTGCCCACAGCCTATATTTTCGTGCACACCCCCTGCAACGTGGGACGTGCGCGGGCGGGTGCCGGGCGAAGCCTGGGCCAAGGGTGGGCCCGTCTTCGCCCGTCATCGACAGGAAGAGGCAGGGCAGGGCCCCCTCTCTTACATCGGGATCACGGCATTGAAGGACCAAAGGTACTGTTTGATCACTGAAGGGGCAGTGTGGGTGCCGAAAGGGAACAGCTAAGCAATTAACAAACAAGCCTTGTGGCGGGGACCTTATTGGGGTAAAATTCTGAGCGGGAATTGTTCAAACTTTGTTAAGCGAAGTGTAAAAATGGGAAAAAGGAAAGCTATGGAGGGAGGTGTGCCAACTATACTGGCCAAGAAAGGGAAAAAGGAAAAAAAAGTAGCGCATGCAGCCACCAATTGCGTCCTGACAAAAATTTAAGCTATTGTTAATGAGTGTGAAGGTGTTCTGGTAGGAAATCCCCTTAGTAATTCAGGGGTGAATATGGATCCCCTTGCCGAGGTTCTTACTCAGTCTAAAAAACGGGAGATTCCCGCAATTTTTAATAGAAAACCACCAACAACGCTCCCCACTTGTGAAGTTCATAGTTCATTAGAAAGGGATGATGAGGAATCTGTCTTGTTGGACGCCCCTAACACGACAGTTGATCCCACCACCCAAGGAGACGCTTATGTTGGTCAAATTGAGAGCACTATTCCATGCTCAAACAGATTTGCTGTTTTAGAAAAGATCACAGGGGACATAACAGCAGACCCAGCATGTGAAAATGAGAATACAGAGCTCACAAATGTTGGTTTGCCAGGGTTCTCTAAGTGTGGCCATGTAAACAAGGTATTATTGGAGAAAGTTGAAAACCTTGAAAGAGATCTGGCTCTTTTGAGAATGAAGGTGGAGGAATTAACAAGAAGAGCTGATCTGTCTGGGGGTGTAAATGTTGCGCTCTTGCCATCTACTCAAGCATGTACAGCAATTAGGGCATTGCTGCCTACCAAATTGAGGGAAGGAGGGGGCCGTCAAGGGTTACAGACATTACAGCTCAGGGGCCTCTTAGCTCTTCAACCTTACATGGCCCCACTTCCTATGCAGAAATCATGAAAAATAGGGGAGATAGAGGTAAGCCCCCGGGCCCACACCTTAGTACAAAAGGTTACTGAGGTTCCCCTTCAGCTATAGTAAGTCAGAGTGGGCGGGATGGCCCTCTTATGCTAAGGAATAGTACCCCCATAGGAACTTCACCGCCATTAGTCTATATGACCAAGGTCCCCAAATACAGCAATAAATATGGCTATGAAAGCAGTAAGTCCATTCACAATAAAGCAATTCACTGGCTGCGCCATGTGAGGGGCTGTAGGTCAATCATTAGGGAAGATATGGTAATGAAATGAAATGAAATGAAATTAGATTTATAGAGCGCATGGCTGCCCGGGAGCGTCCCAGCGCTATAGAACAGGGAGCAACCGTGGTTCTTCTAAAGAAGAACCACGCATGGAAAAAAAGGATCTCCTTGACCAACTCCACGACGGACTGCATTGAGCTGCAGTTATCTAATGTAGCAATTGCGGAGAACCTATTGGCCCTTGAGTATCGCACCTCCCCCCCCATGCATTCTGACATTCAAATTAAACGTTCACTAATTTGGTCTCTGGTCAGGGAGCGGGGCGTATCTGGTCTTAACAGAGTTGACTGACTAGTTGAGGCCCACCAACTGCATCCTTCATTCGATACACAAAGTAGGGCCAAGGGGTGGTCCGTTCCATGCCCAAAGAATCCAGTAACAGAAAGACAAAGTGGGGAAGGGAGGGGATTGGCTAACTATGGAATTGATACTGGATATGGAGGTTAAACAGACCCAGGACTGTGATCACAATCCTTTATGTATGAAAATCAGGTGGGCATCGTCCTATGGAATGGTAGCTAAGGCCCCGTTTATGCAAACAAAGGAGGTAGTGCCATCGAATTACAATTGCCGCTTGAAATGGCATAAGGGAGCTTGCCAGGAGGACTAACTATCTAATATAAAGGAGCATTTAGAGCAGAAGATTGCAGAGTTGGAATTGCTCAATGTAGCCCACGAAAAACCCCAGGATTTCCCCTTTGTGAAATTCTACAGTAACACAATAGAGAGGCTGGGCTCGTTTTTTGTTATCAAGGAGCCTAGAACGATGAAATGGAACCTTGTAAAACCAAGCAACCTCTGGTACACGGCCACATGTAGAGAAAAGAGGAAGGTTTTATCTCTGGCCCTGCGTAAGAAAGACCTGGCTTCAGTAAGGGTGGCTAGAAAGGAGTATTCAAGAGCCATAGTTTTAGCTAAGCGCGATTGGGAGGAACAACATTGGCATGAGCTCAAATCTGCCTCTCAGATGAAAGACTCAACTTTATTTTGGAAGCTAATTAATAAAGCTAATAGAAGGGGAGCTGACCCCATCCCAAACCACATTACAGAGCAACAATGGTATACCCTTTTTTTTAACCTGTATAGTGGCGAAGAAGGCTCACAGTCCCCTCAAAGCGCTTCCTTAACATCTGGATCTGCGAACCTAGCACCAACAGAACCCTTCTCAACTAAAGAGGTACACTTGGCCATTATCAGGCACATGCATCAAAGGATTTTGCGATCGCAAACGGTGCGAATCGCAAAAATCGTCCGTTTGCGATCGCAAAATCTGCTTTTGGAATGCATGAAGGGTGAAGGCCCTCGCAATTTGAGAATTCGCAAATATTTGCGAATTCTCAAATTGCAATTGCATTTAAGGAATCGCATTTTGCGATTCCTTAAATGCAATGCATGAAACTTAAAAAAATTGCGATTTCGCAATTAGGGGGAGCAAATTACCATGAGGTTGAACCTCATGGTAATTTGCGAAAACTTTGAAAAGTACACTTTTGTGCATTTTTCAAAGTTTCATGTTGTGCACACACATGCCCTTAGGGCATGTGTGTGCACAACATATGTGCACAGATTGATTTCAGGGGTGCAACAGGGTGTCCTTTGGACACCCCTGCAACCTTGAAATCGCATTCTCAATTTGCGATTCGCTAATTGCTAATCGGCAAATTGAGAATGTCTTCCCATTCATTCCTATGGGCCTCTAGGCCAGAGTTCTTCAATCTGTGGGGCGCGTCCCCCTGGGGGGGGGGAGGGGGCGACACCGTCTCAGGGGGGGGGGCGTGCACTTCTCCGTAAATCTCACCTTTGTCCTCTACTGATTGAAGAAACAAACTGCAGAGTGGAGCTGCAGGGGCCCGAAGAAGGGGTGAAAACCATTAAAGACTCATTAAAAAGAAAAAGATCTTTTAAAGACCTGTGAAATACTGGTGACTGTGTGCACAGGAAGCTGTTTCATCCAGGCTGCCACACACTGGGTTTGTGGGGGGGAGGGGAGGGCTATCCTGGTTAATTCCTACAACTGAAATGCTTTAGCTGCAGTGGGAGGCAAGGAGCCCCCTTTTCTAAAACTGAAAGCAACTATCTCCTTGCTTCACACTGCAGATGAAATGAATGTCTGTTACTTGCTTTCAGTTTTAGGAGAGAAGGCTTCCTTCCTCCCACTGCAGCTGAAGTATTTCAGCTCTAGGAATTTAACCTCGTCCAGGGAGGGACAGCTCTTCCCAGAAAGGTGACAATGCTGCTTTTTAAATTACACTGGCAGGAGCACAATGATCACAGGGCTAAAAGGGCTTTAAGTTGCCAAAAGAGAAATCCCAGTCAGGTGTTTAAACAGCCTGCAAATTGCTTCTCTTGACACTAAATATGGGTTATTATAAAGAAGTATGTATTCATTTATGATGTGACTTTTCTGTCTTTATTCCCTTTTATTATCAGTCATTTCATTCAGGCAGCCCTAAAACACAATTTAAAGTGCTCTCTATTTATATTTGCTGTTCAGAGTAGCACAGATAAGTGCTGAAAATGGAGCTTTAGGTGACTGCTTATTTTTGTACCAACTGGGACATCAAAATAATGAGCTGGCAACCCTAATCATAAAACTGGAAATTTGTTGCAAGATCAGCCCAGTATTTATTTACTCCACCCTCGATCCCTGGTTAATGCCATAATTGCAATAGCAATAGTTTAACATATCTGAAACCCTGCGCTGCCGTCAATAGCATGCTGAGTTACTGCAAGTGCCAGGGAATGCACCCTGCATTCAGACAACTTGCTCCTCATTCTCGCCCTTCACTTTCATGCTCACCCTGCACTCACAGCAATCACAATTCCCTCATACTGACCCCCATGCACTCACACCATTCACCCTGCACTCGGTGATCACTCTGCTCTCACAATGCACTTCCGCGGTTTTCCCTGTACCTCACATGCACATCCAAATTCATATGGTCTCCTCAGTCACCCTGTAGTCACTCCACTTACCCTACTCTCACACTGTTGCATACCTCACTGTGCACTCACATGGGCACTCCTGCCACCCTCACAGCACAGAGGGTTAATGTGCCTGCTACAAAGAAGGTGTACCATGCAGATCAAAGAACTGAGGGGCATATGTTCAAGGAAGTTGCGGAGTGAGGCGTAGCAGTCATGGGTTAAAGCCTCTCTCTCTGCCACTTCCGAAATGGAAGGCTGCACCATATTTACAACAATATGGTGCAGCCTTGCGTTTCCCCTGTGCTGGCGCTACACTTAGCAGTATAGCGCCAATGCAGACACCATTGCGCCATAGTGCAAGGGTGTCTGGGTGCAGGGAAAATATTGTTTATGTTCAGGAGGGGCACCTTCCTGTACATAAACAATCTTTAAATGCCATTTGTCTCACTTCCATGTGTGCTGCTTAATGCAGCACACACAGAAATCACAAAATGGATTTTTTTAAAGAGTACAAATACAAGGCATTTTGCTTTTTCCATGTGTGCTGCACAAGGCAGCACAGATGGATGAATCAAAAATGAGGAGAAATAATGCATTTCTCCTAGTTTCGTCAGCTTAAGACCAGGTTTTCCCTGTTCTTAATTTTAACGCTGCCTCACTTTTACGCTGCCCTTGTAAATAGGGCGCAACATGAAAATCAGTGCCTGTTGCAGTGGAACGCCCACTGCAACACCCACTGCCCACCCTTTCACGCTAAGCATAGTATGAAAGAGGGCCTTATTTACAAGGCAGCCTTAAGCCAAGTTAAGTGGCTTAACTCTGTCGTGTAAATACAGCAATGCCCCTATCACCACCACAACGTCTTAAAAAGTGATGGTGTGGTGTCTATAGGGGCTTGTACATATGCCCCTGAGTATGATGAAACTATGAGTAGCACTATAAAAAAAAATAAGTTTCCCAGAAAGGTGCTATAGAGAGATGAGGTGCATTGTTGGTGAGTGGTAGTGAGGGAATTCATGGAGAAGGAGGAAACACTCATTGTTTTGAACATTATTTGCCGGATTTTACCAGGGATATGCGGGTGGCGGTCGATTATGTAGTGTACCAGATTCCAGAAATTTCTGTCAGGTGGTGGGGGGGCCCGAAATTTAAAAAAATTCAGCTGGGGGGCTCAACCTTTAAAAGTTTGAAGACCTCTGCTCTAGGCCCATGGGAATGAATGGGGAGGTATTCCTTAATTGCGACTCGCAATTTGCGAGTCGCAATTACGGAATATTAATACATCGCAATTTATTTAGAGCATTCTTGATGCATTGCATTTTGCAATTCCTTAATTGCGATTCCTTATTTTCCGCAATTAAGGAATCGCAAAAAGCAATATTGATGCATGTGCCTGTAAGAGTATAGCCCCGGGAAAGGAAGCAGGGCCCGACGGTCTTCCGGGAGATCTACTTTTATATGATTGAATGCCCTGGGCCAACTTTATCTGCCTCCTAATGAATCTTATTGAGAGGGGCTACACCATCCCCGATTCGTGGAAAGGAGCTGAGGTGGTGACAATATACAAAAAAGGAGCTAGAGAGGACCCTGCAAAATACAGGCCGATTAGCTTAATCAATGTAATCCAGAAGGTAGTTGGCAGGGTCATTGTTTCCAGAATGGGGTCTTGGATGGAAGATGGGAATAGTCTCTCGCACTTCCAAGCAGGTTTCAGACAGAAGGTGGGCACGATGGACCAGGTATTTAGATTTTTTATGGGCTACTGGAAAACCGTGTCCATCGGGAAAGGCAGTCTATACCTGGCCTTTATAGACTTAAAGACCGCTTTTGACCTAGTGCCCCGCGACAAACTATGGCGGGTGCTGCACAACTTGGGCCTTCCCACTTCACTTCTTGACTTTATTAAGCGACTCTACGAGGGGAACTACGTCAGAATCAGATGGGGGAATCAGGGACAGCTGACTGAGAGGGTGCCGGTGAATGGGGGGTACGCCAGGGCTGTGTGCTGGTCCCGACTTTATTCTCCTTCTTTGTTAATGGGGTGGTAGACCATTTGAGGGAGGAACCAGCCAATGCCTCAGTCCTGGCAGGGGAGAAAACACCTAACCTGCTCTTCGCCGACGACACCCTTCTGATGTCCAAAAGTCCAGCAGGCCTACAAAAACTGCTGGATAGGTTTAGTTCATTGTGTGTTGAAAGGGGACTAACCATTAACACTACCAAGACCAAGCTCATGACCCTATCACCATCAAAAAGATTTAGGAATAACATCTCCCTGAATGGTACACCATTAGAGATGGTTGAATCGTTTGACCCCTTGGGAGTTCGGGGTAATAACCAGATGAATTGGAACTCCCATATGGCCAAAATGCTTCTCAACCACAAGCGTGTGTCAGGAGCAATTTTAAGAGAGCAGCAAGCCTCTACCAGTAAACCAATAGCCCCTGCCCTCGTGGTGTATGAAGGGAAAGCATTAGCCTCGGCAGTACACGGATCGGAATTATGGGGGTTTGAGAATACCACTGACTTAGTTAGATCCGAGAATAAGTTCTTTAGAGGACTGGTATCTCTTCCAACTTCTATTCCTTCAAAACACCTCTGTCAGGATTTGGGAAAACGCTCGATTAAAGACATAGTACGGCTCCGCCCTTTATTATTTTGGGTACGTCTAAGAAGGACGCATGAACTGGCAAATTATGCAGCAGCCTTCGACAAACTCATTAAATGGAACACTGGTAACAAGATCAAGTGGATAAATAAACGTAGTCAGCTCATTTCAAACATAGGGCTGGGTGAAATGTAGGTCAGTCAGTGCCCACCACCCAAACAAATAATTAAGAAACTATATTGGGACTGGGTGCAGGCGGAGGAGTTGCATAGCTCCAAATGGGGCCCCTTACCGAGCAATTTATGGAGCATAATCCTGTCAGGAAGCTCGAACCTTTTCTTGACTTTATCCAAAACCCCAGAGACAGGACACTTAGGTTTGGAACCCTACCGATTAATGAATTCACAGCAAGTTGGAAGCAGTGCAATTCCCCATCCGTTTCTAGCCCAGGTTGCGCAGCTCCCAGGGAGTCACTAGCCCATTTTCTTTTTGCATGCAAAGCATATAGGGTGGCGAGAAGAATATGGCTGAAACCAATCTGTAAAGAGCTGGGCTGTAGAAATTACAGGATGGCACAACGTATCTTAACATTTGACACTACGTCCCTGGTCATTGTCTGCGGGGTAGCAAAGTACCTGGGTAGTGCCTGGCTGACCCGTACAAAGTTGATAAAGAAAAATAATAGTTAGGAGATAGCGGGTACACACAGATTGCTGTTCCTTGGATGTATTATAGTAGCATTTTTAGATTTTTATATGTATATATCCTTTTTACTGTAATTTTAATGTTTTGTATAATGGTTGTATGTGCAAATGGATCTTTTTTATGATTGGAGGATGTACATACTTTTATGATAAATTTTATCGAATAAAGTACATACAACACCACCCGCTATTCATTTCCCGTGATTGTTCAGGACAACATAAAACACACAATTGAGTAAACCGCTGGAGTCAAAGTTTATGATTTTCCATACCACAAGATTGATTATTTCTTACTCTGAACCAACCTTTCACTGATCAAAAAGTTCTTTCCTCTGGTCCATGGACCATTAATTGAACTAGTTGATGGTGAAAATTAACTTAATTCTAACTTTTATACCTTAAAGTAAATAACCACAGACTCAAGTCTTTATCTAAATTAATTGCATGTGAACCACTTCAAAGTACAGTACAGATACTGTCACTCATAGGAGATAAGATTCAATTAATCAAATCATCAACACATACTTCAAACTTGCAATGACATGCTCAGAAAGGAGAGGACAGAGAGAAAAGACCATCTGCAAATTCCCAAAATTATAATTACCTAGGATGGTGTGAAGACCAACCTCTTGCCGAAGGACTGGTAAGGGTCCCCCGGGATAGTTCAGGAGACAAAGACTTCAGGACAGGATTCAGGACAGGATAGATGACCTCTCTAACACCGACAGTCATGCCGCACCCCTCTCTGACACTCTCTTCCTCCTTGAGATTCTACCGCGATCTTCTTTCTAACCCAATTAAGTTAAGATAATAGGTTCTGCATTCGGTTCTTCATAAGCATCTTACAGCATCTCTCCCAGCGTCACCTGCTACACAGACAGCATCCCGAGCTCTGCAGCATTCAGCATCGACGTCTGACTAGCTAACTAAAAACTACCTCAATTATACTTTTTCGTTCCTCATGTACCACCCACTAAAGGTTCAATATCATAAACATACTAATTCTGATTGGTCAGGCAAGGGGGAAGATCATCACACCATGCTTATATATCACTTTATTCTATCAGGCCATTGTTCTCAAACCCATCCCCTTGATTTTGTATTCATATTTTATTTTCCCACCCGCATTCACATTACATCTGCAACAAATGTTTAACTTGAACATGTGGTCTCATTCATTTAGATTTTTTACTGCTGGTTCTCAGGCTTCAGGCAGACTAAGACCTTGTACTCTTCTCGACCCACATGTAATTCTTCTGGGTTGACTTTCAGTGCCCATGCGCAAATGTCACATGGCTAAGATCACTTAGCGCCGGGACACTCATGAGTAGCTGAGCGCTATACAAATCCAAATAACATAACATAACATAACATAACTCCAGACATACACGAGATCCCCAAATGCGCAGTAGTGATGAAGTCAGAAAGACAGATGGTGCTGTCAAGAATAAATGGTTTCACTGTATACCACCCATCTCTACTCTAACCCCCTTTACTTATTAATACTTTCCCCACATTAGCATTAGTTAAGTAGCTCGATTTCGTTTCAGCTAAGCGGATGTCATGCAAGCGAGTCTTCAGGACTCGATGTTAGTGCTTTTTGCTCATGCGCAAGAATTTCCCTCCAAGTACGTCACATTACGTAGATGTAGTTGCCGTATGCGCAGTAAAGATTTCCCTATTAGAGCGGTTTTAGTAATTTTTTTGAGTTCGTTAGCATTAGTAAACACATATGCAAGCTTCTCTAACCCTTCTTTTTATGTGGCGCGCATTAGTTTTACACAATACGTAATTAATAAAATGTTAGGGAGTTAAATACCATAGCCTTACATCCTGAAGGTACGTTAAACGCCTGGCGGTGGGGGGAGGGTATGGGGGGGGGGTAGTTGTGGGAAGGAGTTTATTACCTGGAGCTGCTTACCCGCAAGGGAATAGCAATGTGCGTCACCATTGAGCCACTAGGATACACCCTCATATTTTGTAATACGGGACACTTGTGGTGTTAATTGCAATCTGAACTGGCTAATGCTTATAATATTGGTCAACATTATGATGCCTTAATTCCTACATGTAATGCCTGTGAAAACTAATAAAGTTTGTTTAAAAAAAACATGTTAGGGAGCTAAATTATAGTATTGCTTCCGAGCAAGATTCTTTTCTCCATCACAATACTCAAAAACACAGAAAAAAGCATTTATCAAACAAATATACAAATGATAAACCAATCGAAAGTTTAATTTTAATAGGAATTTTGAAGCTTTTCTAAATTCAGTGGAGGCCACCCATCTATACTATATTATATTTGATGCACTTGCACTGCTCCCACTAATCAATCTGAGGATACCAATTTATTTTTTGCCTCCAATTTCAAATTCCTTCTCATTTGCAGAATGTTTAAAGTTTTCAGTGTTATGTTTTGCTTATTTATTTACATACACTTTTTTACTCTGGTAATATTACTTGATTTTCTAAGTAGTGACGAGGGCTGAGGGGTCCCTGAACCGCAGGTTAAGTATCAGTGCACCAGACAACTCTTCTACAAGAAATCCTATATTATTACAAGTTCTTGGCAGAATTTCATACAACATAATTTTGTCAGTATATTTAATTTTGATCAGAAATAGGGTCTTCCATCACTTTCTGAGATACACGAAACTGCTCTGAAGTCTGGAAGTAAAAGCAAAAGTCAACTGCATGGCAAATATAGTGTTAGACCTGGCACCATTGGCATGGGTCTCCCTTCCATTTTTTGCTGTGGTCACTTATGTTTTTGTTGGGTTTAGATGCTTTTGGGCACTGTGCCACTGCTATTCGGTGCCACTGTGCAAGTGCTCCCTATGGTAAATTGATATATGGATTAGTGACTCCACGTTTGGCTTGTTTGGTTCACTTGTCAGACCCTAGTACAGCACGCTGCGTGTGCCCAGGGCTTGTAAATCAAATCCTGCTGTTGGGCTTGCAGCACTGATTGTGCCAACCACCGGAGCAGCTTGTAAAGTGTGTCTCAGGCCTGCCATTGCAGGGCCAGTGTGTAGTCTGGTACTGCCATGTTGACTTGGCAAGTGCACCACTTGCCAGTCTGTAAACCTTTCCTTTTCTACATATTAGTCACCCATTAGGTAGGCCCAAGGGCAGGGTGTATGTAGGTAAAAGGTAGGACCTGCCCTGATGTGTGTGGCATGACCTGATAGTGAATTACAGCCATTTCCTTTTTTCACTATTGCAAGGCTACCTGTTCCCCATAGGCCAGAATGGGCAGTTTGATTATAACATCTTATAATCCTAACTGACTCAGGGAAATAGGTAGAAATTCGAGTTTAGTATGCCTGAACTCAGAATGATAAAATACATCTTTTAGCGAAGTTGGTTTTAACATTCTGTGTTTGAAAGTACCACTTTTAGAAAGTATGTATTTTCTTGCCTAACTATCAAAGCCTGCCTCTGCTAGGTTTTGTATTCCTTGTCTGACTTATGAGTGACAGGGGCTGGGGGGCTCCAGGAGACCGGGTGAGTCAGCACAGGGCTGAATAGACCTATCTGCATGTAGAGTGGTGGGGGGGAGTTGCACCTGGGCCTGAATAGGGCTGTGCCTGCCTTCCACAATGCTGACTCTACCTTCTGTGGTGTGTCTGATGACCCTGGCCCACACTGTCAAAGGAAAGAAGGAGTTGTGCTGGGCCTTCTGAGAGACTGTGTGTCACTGGAAGCGCTACTCAACGACGAGAAGCGTGTCCCCGCCACAGCAGTTGTCGTTGCATCGCCGAAGAAGCGAGCTGCCGCTGTCGCCATCACATCGCCGAAGCGTGCCACCGCCGATGCGGAGGTCGCCATCGCATCACTGGAGAAGCGTGTCGCAGGGCCTATCGCGGCTCCAAAGATCATCGAATCGCCGCATGGCCGTCGGGCGTGCACGCATCGCATCAACGTTGTTGCATCGTAACCAAGATGCCATTTTGACGCATTGCACCGGAGGGAAGTATCGCATTGAGGTGCCATCTTGTCGCATCGTACCGGAGAACAGTAAGAAATCGACGCATCACCTCCCCACACTGTAAGGAAGCGAGCATCAACTCCCCTGCGCAGCAGTAAGGAACCGACGGACGCATCTACTCCCCTGAGTGTAAGGAAACGACGCATCACCTTCCCTGTGACCCTTTTGTTTGCTTTGCGTTACGCATCCAAGGTACTTTGAGAGTAAAGTGTTGCATTTACAACTTGAGAGAACTGAGCTATTTTCTACTATTTTTGAGTACAGTATTGTGGATTTTTGTCGTTTGGTCTTGTGCTAAGTCTATAAAAAAATACTTATTTTTATAATACAACCTGTGTGGTGTCCATCTCTAGTGTTGTCACTGTATTACTGTATGTGTTCACAAAGGCTTTACACACTGCCTCTGAGATAAGCCAGCCTGCTTGTGCCAAGCTACCAAGGGGGTAAGCAGGGGTTAATTTAGGAGTGTAGCCCCTTACCCTGACTAGACGCAAGGGTCCCTGTTAGATCTGGGGGTCTCTAGTTGGCAATGGTATTCAACTTTGTCCAAATAGGGACCCCTTAGGGAGGAGGAGCTACGCGCGCATCGGAGATGGCTGCGTGAGCACAGAGCTCCCCGGACCCTCGCCACTCTTCGCAACTTATCCTGACAACATCCTGAATTCTTGGACGGATTATTGAAGAGGAACCGTGGCTGATTCCATAACTCTTTTCAAATTTAAATTCGGACTCTGGGAACCGAAACTACATCGATTTGAACTTTTGAGGCCCACCCAGCGGTAAGCCGGGGACTTGGCGAATTGTGATGCCGTGACGGAGTTGAATAACAACGGCAGAGGGGTCTCCCCAGTAGCCCTACTTCAACTTTCGGTTTCGTTTCTGGACCCCGGCATGGTCTGATTGCGAGAAGGTTCCGCTTGGCTTGGGATCTGTCCAGCCTCTGTTCAGCTTGAGTGAGACTCTATCATCTATGCAGTTGAGTCAAGTTGTGTCTCTGCCTTGGCCATACGAGCCTGTTTTTGTGAACTGTTGATGACTTGCTTGCAGGCGGCCATTTTCACTAGGTCTCGCGGGCCCCTCCGGGGCGCATCTTCTAGTATGGCAGCCAGGGGCGAAGCCGAGAAACGGAAGCCTAAGACGCTCCTTCGTGGGGGACCGGTCCAATCCAACAGTATGGACCGGTACACTCAATCCAAAGGCTCCCCTGGAGTCACCAGCCGTACCCCGGAGGACGCCAAAGAGGACTTAACCGCCCCTACTGATCCGTCTCTGCAGGACATCATGGGCGCCATTACCAACATGAGGGCGACCATCGGCCAACAGTATGAGGCTCTTGCTCATAAAATCGACACGGTTGCCGTCAATGTCACCCTGATCAGAGCCGACCTCTCTAAAACCAACGAGAAGGTAAAATTGCTGGATCTTAAGACTTCTAGCCTCACGGCCCGATGTGACGGACCTTCAAACTGAATTTGGTAATTTGAAATCAGCTAATGATCTTATGTCTCATCGGCTGGAGGATTTCAGGGACCGTGATGTTATCCTGCAGGCGTCGAGGGTGAGCAGCCCGGTGAAATTCGAGAACTCCACAGTTAACTTTTACCCACTCTTTACTCAGCTCGTCCAGAGGCAAAGGATGGGCTTTCAGGGTGTAAAGCGACGTCTTTGAGACTTCGGACTGAAGTACGCTATGCTTTTCCCTACCAGGCTTCATGTGGAGTACGAGGAACGAACATTCTTCTTTGACCGGCCGGAAAATGTGAGTGACTGGCTGGATTCCCTGCCGGCCCGGACCGACCGGACTGAGCACCCTGGTGGTGCCGAAGGTGGTGAGCCTGAACAGAAATGATGCTTCGGCCCCTGATCTCCGAATACCAGACATTGTTCAACTGGGTTCTGCTCCTTCTGTATGCACATGTTTCACTGGTGTTCCCTTCAGGGTGGCGGGGGGACGGGCCTCTTTCCTCCTCCAGGGTCTGTTTGTAGAGTGGGAAATGTTAGGGCGACAGGCACACTGCATGTTGGGGTGGCTTTTTAGTCTACTGCAGCGGTGCAGGGAGGGGGGAGTTGTAACAGGAGTTGGTTGGGGGGTGGGTAGGGGTGTTTGTGAGTTTGTTTTTCTTTCTCAAGGCGACGTATTGTTTTTTTCTATGCCCCGAGTGTTCTGCTCTTTGTGGGGTGAACTCTGCATCACTTGTTGGGATGGGGGGTAGTGAGTTGAGTTTAATATCTTGGAATGTCAATGGATTAGGTGATCGCATAAAACTGGGAGTGGTACTGCAGTATTTGCGTCGCTTGTCTCCTGAAGTGGTACTCTTACAGGAGACGCATCTGGTGGGAAATATGTGTCAGGCCATGAATAGGTGGGGTTATCGTCTGGCCGCACACTCTGGGTTCACTACTGGTTCTAGGGGTGTGGGTATCCTGGTTCGGTCCTCTCTCCCCCTGGAGATTGATCGTGTAATCCTCGACGACAGAGGGCGTTATGCCGCTCTCATTGGTAGGTGGGAGGGTAAGACTCTTTCTCTGCTTACTGTATATGTTCCCCCGGGTCTCCAGACCTCCACTTTCTCAGATATCGGCCGTGTGATGCAAGAGCTCACTGACTGCACTCTCCTTATGGGTGGGGATTTTAATTCTGTGCTCTCTGGTACTGTAGATCGTCACCCCTCCAGGGATCTTCCTAAGTCCTAGTCATGGCTAGGTGGGTTCTTGGACACCTTTGGTCTGGTAGACTGCTGGAGGTTGATGCATCCGACACAGAGTCAGTACACCTTTCACTCTGGGGTCCATGGGAGTCTCTCCAGACTGGACTACATTCTCATGCCCGCTGCCCAGTCTCCTTCTGTTAGAGAGATCAGACACCTGGCCCGGGGGATTTCGGATCATTCTCCATTGTGGCTTTGTATGGACACTGGGGTGAATGCTGCGGGACGTGTCGCCCCTGTTAACCCCTGGTACTTGCGTAATCCTAAGACCCGTAACAGTTTGATAAAGTCCCTAGACCACTATTTCCTGGAAAACGAAGGGTCTGTTTCCTCTTCTGTGTCCCTGTGGAAAGCTTTCAAGACTGTTATTCGTGGACAGGCTTTATTCTTAATTGCTGAAACCAAGAAAGCTAGGAATCAAGAGGTTGTGCGTCTTGAGGCGGAACTATTGGAACTAGAGAATGACCTAGAATCAGGCGTTACCCATGATGGACTCCACGCCCTTGGTTTGAAGCAACTAGATTATAAATCCCTTGTCACAGATGCTGCCAAGGCAAAGTACAGGGAGCAGCAGGGTAGACTGTATGATGTTGGGGATAAGGCGGGTAAATTGATTGCGTGGCTTGACAAGAAGGAAAGAGCGAATTGTGTGGTCCCCGTGATTCAGACTTTAGATGGTGAGTGTGTGACTGACCCAAGTGAGATTGTGGAGTGTTTCGCGGATTACTTTCGTACTGTGTACTCCCCGGTGTCTGATAGAGATGAGGACGACTCCCATCTATTGCTGCGTGATATTGCGCTGCCCTGCCTATCCAAGGAGGACCGAGAGTGCATGGAGGCTCCGTTGTCTGCAGATGAGATTGCGATTGCAGTTTGTTCTGTCCGTTTGGGCAAGGCTATGGGCCCGAACGGCTTGCCTATTGAGCTGTACAAACTGCGCCCCGATAAAGTCGCACCGTATCTTCGCGATATGTTCATAGAGTCACGTGACCTCGGCACCCTCCCTTGTGATCAGCGTTTGGCAACAATCGTGGTAATTCCTAAGGAGGGCAAGCCTCGGGATCGCTGCGCATCGTACAGGCCCATCTCCCTGTTGAACGCTGAACCTAAAATCCTAGCCAAGGTTCTCGCCAATCGTCTGCTTACAGTGATGTGTGACCTGATCCATTCGCGGACCAATCCGGTTTTATCCCGCATCGGAACACAGCTTTCAACTTGCGGCGCTTACATGGTGTTCTCGCGAGGGCAGGGTCTCTTCTGGAGCTGGCCATCTTGGCTTCCTTGGATCCCACAATGGCCTTTGACACAATAGAATGGCCTTATCTCTGGGCCGCCCTCGCAAAATTTGGTTTCGGTTCGGAATTTATCGGGTGGGTGAAACTTTTATATAGGGAACCGCTGGCTCAGGTTGTCGTCAATGGTCGAGTGTCCAAGTCCTTCACTCTTGGGAGGGGTATGAGACAAGGGTGCCCGCTGTCCCCCCTGCTCTTTGCTCTTGCTTTAGAGCCCCTTGCAGCCTGGCTCCGATTGGAGCCGTCGATAAAGGGCATTCAATGGGCTCCCGATTTTGAGGACCGAATCTCGTTGTATGCCGACGATATTCTCTTGTATCTTACCTCCCCTCGTAAATCCCTTAACGTCTTGTTTGACGTTCTCACTTCGTTCGGCAGGAACTCTGGTCTGGTCATAAATTGGTCTAAGTCGTGTGTATATGTCATTTCGGGTGGCCTCCCTCCCTTGCCAAGTAGATTTCCCATTCAGGTATCCCAATCCGGCTTCAAATATTTGGGGATTTTTATATCGCTAGATTCAGTTGCCCGCTATGAGCACAGTCTTCTTCCCCCTCTCCAGAGGTTGAAGCTAGACGTGGCTCGGTGGCGTAGATTGCCGTTGTCGCCGCTCGGCCGCGCCGCGCTCTTTAAAATGATGTCCCTGCCCCGGTTTTTGTACGCACTCCAGAATTCGTTTGACATCATTCCGGCGAGTTACTTTCGGGAGGTGGAAGGCCTGCAGAGGCGGCTCATTTGGGATGGCCGCCCATGTATTTCTCTTGCTAAGCTAACCCTCCCCTGGTATTACGGGGGCATGGCGCTCCCGGATATCAGGCGGTACTATTGGGCCTCCCAACTGAGCGCGATCAATCACGCGATGTATGCACCCAGCCCAAATCCGGCTTTTGAGATGGACAAGCATCAATTGCCGGGTGGTAACTACAACAGGGCACTTTACTCTAGGGCAGCAGGGAGGAATCTAACGGGACCCACTAAGATTGCTGTGCGTGTGTGGAATGATGCAAATGCGGCCCTGGGATGGAATGATCGATTGGCGCGAGCGACACCTTTGTATGCGTTGGAAAGATTGGGGTGCCTCTGGACAACGAAAGGTTTTGAGAAATGGGATATGATTGGTATAAGCAGAGTAGGTGACTTTTGGGTGAAGGGTGCGGTTAAGACTTTTGAGGCACTGCAGAATGAGTATGAGCTGAGTGCCAGAGTTTTTTAGGTATGCACAGGTCCGCCATGCCTTGACGTCGGTCTTCGCTGCCGATGCCAATGTTCCCGAGTCCTCCCCACTGGAGGACCGAATACTTGATGGTCATCTGCCCGATGGTACGATTTCATTGATATATAAGAAGTTAATCAACAATCGGGCAGATCTCCTAGTGCGTCTCCGGGAGGCCTGGACTGGAGACGGGTTGGAACTGGATGATGAAGACTGGCTGTCAGCATTGTCTTCCCCGAAAGAGGTTGCCAATCCCGCCCGTCTCCGTCTCGTCCAACTCAAAATTCTTCATCGGGTGTATGTAACCGGTCCTCGTTTGTTTGCCATGGGTTTCTCCCCGGATGGGTTATGTAAGCGAGGATGCGCTTTGAGTGCTACTTTTCTCCATATCATTTGGGAATGCCGGGAGGTGGCTGCGTATTGGACTCGGGTCCATGCTGCAATGGAATGTGTCACCGGGAATGCTCTGCTGCCTGAGGCCCGGAGATGTTTGTTGAATGTGTGGGAGCCGAATGATTACAACGTTGCTCAGGCCCGGTGGGCGGCCCTTGGGAACATGATCGCAAAGAGAGACATTGCACAGTTGTGGGGTTCCCATCGGCCCCCCCACCGTGTCGGTATGGAAGGAGAATATGGACTGGTGTATGTTTAGAGAGAAGACTGTGTATTTGGCTAGGGGCAAGCCTGGGGCGTGGAATAGAATCTGGGGCCAATGGAACTCATATCGAGGGAACATTTGTACACCCCCGTTTGAGGAGAATCCGGACATTTCCCTATCCCCCGATCCGACATTCCTGGTATAGTCTACTCTCCCTACTGATTTTTTGACTTCCCCACTGACTCCGCCCCTGACCATCTCTATTGCTTACCTAGTTGTTCATCTTGTATTGAAGGTCCCCCCCCGTTGGAGCACGACTTCGATCATAATGTTTTCCGCCTTGAGACTTGTTTGTTTTTCTTTCTGTTCTTTTCTAAAACAACAAAAATAACTTTATCCTGATTCCATCCTGTGTTGCTGAGAATTGTATCCTGTGTTATTGCCAGACCTTTAGGAGATCGGCCGCAGTTTTGTAATATTCAATGATTGCTTTCCTGTGCTAGAGCGGCCGGCCCCTGTGGTTGTAGGCCGATAGTTGTAACCGTATTTGAATTGCACAATAAAGGTATTTTAAAAATAAATTAAAAATTAGGGACCCTTACTTCTAAGTCAGCATAAGGGGATTACACTCCTTAATAACCTCCTGCTCACCCCCTTGGTAGCTTGGCACAAGCAGACAGGCTTATCTCAGAGGCACTGTGTTAAGCATTTGTGAATATAAACAGTAATACAGTGAAAACACTACAGATGGACACAACACAGGTTTTATTAAGATAAGTATTAATTACATAGACTTACCACAAGACCACAAACAACAAAAATCCACGATACTACACTTAAGATTACTTAAAAGATGGTTAAAGTTGCTTAGTACAAGTTGATGGTAAATGCGACAAAGTTCTTAACAAAGTACCTAGATGTGTAACGCAAAGTAAACAAAAGGCTCGCAAAAGGGGAGATACGTCGGTTCCGTGATCCGGGGGAATGGTTGCGTCCTGCCTCAATGCTTGCGCAGAGTAGGGGACACGCCGTGAGACTTACCGGTGCGGAGGTGATACGTAGATTCTCGGCCTGCGAGCCCGTTATGGTGCGCAAGATGGCGCCTTAATGCGATGTGATGATCCGGTTGCGATGCGAGAAGATGGTGCCCTTGATGCGGCGATATGATGACGATGCGATGACGCCCTGGCAGCCTTGCAACGACTCTGTATTTTGGAGCCACGACAAGCCCTGCGACACGCTTCTCCGGTGATGCGATGGCGACTCTCACAATGGCGTCACGCTTCTCCGGTGATGCGACAGCAGGCAGCTTCAATGAACACACGTTTCCAGGGAGATGCGGCGAAGGCTCGCTACTTCGGCGATGCAACGATTTCAGCTGGGGCGGCGACACGCTTCTTCTCGATGCGTCGCGCTTCCAGCTCCCAGCTACACGGAAATGTCTGTAAATAGAATTCCCAGCAAGGAAATTCAAAGGGGGAACTGGAGGTGAAGTCTTTTGTCCCTGAGACTTCAGCAGGAGGCAAGCACAGTTCAAGCCCTTGGAGAATATTCTGTAGATGATGAAAGTCCTTAAAAAATAAATTCCTTCTCCTTTCCCTTGGCAATGAAGCAACCACTGCAGGCCAACCCAGCAAACAGCACACTACCAGAGGGGCAGTCAAAACTCCTGCAGCTTCCTTGGTTCTTCTCCTTGGCAGAAAGGTTTCTTGTTCCAGAAGTGATCTAATATCTTGGGATCAGGGTCCCAATATTTTTACCCCAAAATCCTTTGTTCTCTGAAGGCAGAGAGGCCTCTGCCTAGTCCAAACCAGTTCCTGAGCATTTTGTTTACATGACTCTCTTCTTCCTTTCACTGTGCAGGGCAGAGACATCAGCCGCCCTACAGGAGGTGGAGCCAGCACAGAGGAGGGAAGATACAGCTCTGGAGCACTCTGTTGACATGATTCCTCCTCTCCTTTCACAGTGCGGGCAGAGACATCAGACAAACCACAGGAGATGGAGCCAGCATTATAGAGGGAAGGCCCAGCCCTATTCAGGTCCCAGGTCCAACTCCTCCCTCCCATCTAGATGCAGATCTCTCTATTCACTACTGGGCTGCCCCAGTCTGTCTCCTGGAATCCCCCAGCCCTGTCACTCACAAACCCAGACAAGGAATACACAACCCAGAAGAGGCAGGCATGGATAGTTAGACAAGAAAATACCTACTTTGTAAAAGTGGTATTTTCAAACACAGAATATTAAAACCAACTTTACTAAAAGATGTATTTTATTATTCTGAGTTCAGACATACAAAATTCGAATTTTTACCATGTTCCCTGAGTCAGTTAGGATTATAAGAATGTAATATTGTAACTGCCCATTCTGGCCTATGAGAACAGGTAGGCTTCAATAGTGAAAAACCAAAATGACTGTAATTCACTATTGGAACATGCTACACACATCAGAGTATGTCCTACCTTATATTTACAATGCACCCTGCCCATGGGCCTACCTTAGGGGTGTCTAATATGAAGCAATGGGAAGGTTTCGGGACTGGCAAGTGGGTGCACTTGGCCAGGTCTATATGGCAGTGCTAGCCTGCACAGAGGCCTTGCAATGGCAGGCCTGAGACACACTTTATAAGCTGCTTCTGTCGGTGGCACAACCAGTACTGCAAGCCCACCAGCAGCATTTGCTTTACAAGCCCTGGGCACACATGGTGCACTGTACTAGGGGCTGACAGATACATCAAATAACCCAATCATGGAATAACCAATTAGTACATAATTTTAACATAGAGAGCACTTGCACTGTGGCACTGATTAGCAGTGGCACAGTGCCCAAAGCATAAAACCAGGAAAAACATATAAAAACAGAGCAGGCAATCCGTCAAAAATGGAAGGGAGACTCACACCAATGATGCCAGGTCTAACATGTGTCCCCTCCAGCTGAAATGTGGGGAGAACTACCCTTTCCCCTTGGGAGTTCTCTTCACTAAGGCGGAAAAATCTGGACAGACCATCAGTGTTGGCGTGTTCTGTACCAGGGCGGTCTTCCACTGTAAAGTCCATATCCTGTAGTAAAATGGACCACCTCAACATCTTTGGGTTCTCACCCCTCATCTGCATCAGCCATCTGAGGGGCCTGTGGTCGGTCTGAACCAGGAAGTGAGTCCAAAACAAGTATGGTCTCAACTTCTTCAGCGCGACCACAGCAAATGCCTCACGCTCAATTGCACTCCACCTCTGTTCCTGTGGAAGTAACCTCCTACTGATGAAGGCTACAGGTTTGTCTAGGCCCTCTTGATTAATCTGTGATAGAACAGCCCCCACACCATGCTCTGAAGCGTCTGTCTGTGCAACAAATTCTTTTGAGAAGTTGGGCGCCTGAAGCACGGGTGCTGTGCACATGGCAGTCTTCAGGGCATCAAAAGCCTTCTGACAGGTGTCTATTCAGTTCACTTTCTTGGGCTGCTTCCTGGAAGTCAGCTCAGTCAAAGGTGCAACAATGTTGCCATACCCCTTGACAAACCTCCTGTAGTACCCCATGAGTCCTAAAAAGGCTCTCACCTGTGTCTGAGTCTTTTGGTGTTCCCATGCCAGGATGGTATCAATCTTGGGTTGTAGGGGCGCCACCTGGCCGCTTCCTACCTGGTGACCCAAGTACACCACGGAACCCTGCCCGATCTGGCACTTACTCGCCTTGATTGTGAGGCCTGCCTTGCGCAGTGCCATCAACACTTCCCAAAGGTGCTGCAGATGTTCTTCCCAACTGGCGCTGAACACTGCAATGTCATCTAAGTAGCCCAACAGCAGGATTTGATTTACAAGCCCTGGGCACACCTGGTTGACCAACCTCTGAAAGGTGGTAGGGGCATTCTTCATCCCAAAGGGCATAACCCGGAATTGGTAGTGCCCATCTGGTGTGGAGAATGCTGACCTCTCCTTAGCCCCATCAGTCAAGGCAATCTGCCAGTACCCAGACGTCAAATCAAACGTGCTGAGGTACCGTGCAGCCCCTAACCGATCAATGAGCTCATCAGCTCTGGGGATGGGGTGTGCGTCAGTCCTGGTGACTGAATTGAGCCCTCTGTAGTCCACACAGTACCGGAGTTTGGGTGTTGCACCCAGCGAGGCAGCCTTTGGGACCAAGACCACTGGGCTGGCCCAAGGACTGTTTGAGGACTCAATGACCCCTAAAGCAAACATCTTGGAGATTTCCTCCTTAATGTAAGCCCTAACCTTGTCAGTCACCCTGTAAGCCTTGGGCTTCACAGGAGGACTGTCACCAGTATCCACATCGTGGACGCACCACTCTGTGACACCAGGAACCAAGGAAAATAGATCAGAGAACTGCCCCAACAGTTGGCGACAATCTTGCTGCTGATCAGGGGTCAGTGTGGCAGAGAGGCTGACACCATCCACTGACCCATCTTGCTCTGTTGCAGACAGGAGGTCAGGAAGAGGCTCATCTCCTCCTCCATTCCATCGTCAGTCGCTATGAGCATGCCCTCTTAGGAACTTTCTAAGTGGGGCTTTAGGCAGTTAACAAGCAGGACCCGCAAGGGGTTCCTGGGAGACCGCAAGTTCACAGATAAGTGACATCACTCTTGCGCTCCACCACCTCATATGGACCAGTCCACCTGTCCTGGAGCGCACAAGGCTCCACAGGGGCCATGACCCAAACTTTCTGTCCAGGCTGAAGCTCAATCTGAGTGGCATTCTGATCGTACCACTGCTTCATCTCTTCCTGGCTGGCTTCCATATTCGCCTGAGCGAGATCTCTGAAACGCCGAGTCTGGTTCCTGAAGGTCAGCATGTAGCTATATACATCCTGGGGAGGTTTTCTGGGAGATTGCTCCCAGCCTTCCTTGACCAAACTCAAAGGTCCTCTTACCGGGTGACCATACAAAAGCTCAAAGGGGCTGAACCCTAGGGACTTCTGTGGCACCTCTCGGTAGGCAAACAGAAGGCATGGCAAGAGGACACCCCACTTACGCCTCATTTGTTCCTCAAGACCCATGATCATGCCTTTAAGGGTTCGGTTGAATCTTTCAACCAGCCCATTACCTTGGGGGTGGTAAGGAGTGGTGAACTTGTAGGTAACACCACACTCCTTCCACAGAGACTTCATATAATTGGAAATTAAGTTTGTACCTCAGTCAGACACAGACTCTCTGGGGAACCCCACATGGGGGAAGATCCCCATCAGTGCACGTCCCACCACGGGGGCCGTCACTGTCCTGAGTGGAATGGCTTCCGGGTACCGGGTAGCATAGTTGTGAGAAGTTGGCCTGATATATGATGTCTCCAATTCTTGGGGGCACCTTGTATCAGTCCAAACAATCCCTTATGGTGATGGTTGTAAGTCAACCTTATAGACAAGCTATCCTAAGGGTAGCATGGACTAAGCAGCCTTATAGGCTTAACTCAAGAGGGCATGTGAAGCCAGCTGTTTTACCATATGCAATCCTGTAATATCAAATGAAAGGACACCACACAAGTTATATATTATAAAAATATATGTATTTATTACTAGAATAATCCTCTGTACTCTTTATGAGTGCAGAGGCACAAGCGTTTAAACAAAAGCAAAGTTAAACATATGAAAGTTGCACAATTATGGATGAGGCCAGGGGGCCACGCAAACCATATATTAAAAAAGTGGTATAAGCATCACTAATCAAACAGTGGTCAGGCCTAGGGCCTGGGGAATCGCTGGGACCAATCGGGACTAGCAATGCTGAAGTCGGGAAAAGCCGGCGGGAATCGGGTGCAGCGCTGAAAGCACACATATGCACCAATGCAAAGTCAATGGTGCGTAAAAGTTACAAAGTTACTGTTAAATGAGTCTCCCGACTGGACTAGGATTACCAAACTTTAGACTTAGACACTAGAGGTGTATACCAATGCAGGAGCACCGGCGTTCACGAGTTACCTCACCCCCAGGAAGCGGGTGCATAGGTGCCAAAGTGTGTCGGGTTTCGTCACGCAGTCTGATGGTGCCTGGAGATGAAGATGCTGCAGGCGTCCAGAGGAGAAGTGTCCGGTGCGATCCTAGGGAGGATCGAAGCTGAAGGGTACCTGAAAGCAGAGGGGACAGAGTCTGGGTCACTTAACAGTGACCAGGGTAGAACCAGGAAGGAACCAGGCAATGTCGGGCCCAATCATGTGGTTGTCGTGAAGCTTGTCTCCGCTGCCACGTGGACTCTGGGGCACCGAGGATGTCCAGGAGTGGATCACGAGCTGTCCCACGAAGGCTCTCGCTGTCGGCCATGTCGGCTTCCAGATCGGAGCAAACAAACCTTGGCAAGCGCAACCCACGCAGGATTCAAGATCGCTTCTTACTCGGACCATGAAGGTCAGAGCGGGTGCTCCTTTTCAGGGGAGCGAGGGCCAGTCCAGAGCAACCGGACTGGCAGAGCAAATTCAAAGGTTCGTCGGTACTGGGGCCGCTAGCCAACGGGCAAGAGACCGGACCAACGCGTTGAGCCAAAAAATGCAGAAGGGCCCCACGCAGCACTCGGTAGTGTAGAGGGGTGAGCTTCGGTGCAAAAGCTGCTCAGGGCTGGGTCTTCTTAAACCCCAATGCACAGCTTCGAGGGAGCCTCGGGAGCTGCACGGTCAGCACGTCGTGGTTTTTCCAAGATGGCCGGCGCCACGCTTCAGGTCGCCTCCACGGGTCTCAGATTCGCTGGGACTGTGGATCGGGCTGTAAGAAGGAGGGAACGCTGGGTCTTGTTGATCTCTGTCGCTCGAGTTCTGGCGGGAACTGCAACAAAGCAAACAGTGACGCGCTGGATGGTGCCTGTTTGCACAGGGTGGTCACTCCTTGACCACAAGGGAGATTCTTCAGTCTTCTACGTCGAGTAGGATGTCGAAGTGTCCAGAGTTTTGTTTCATAAGTTTCAGTCAGGATAATCTGATGTTTGTTGGCACTGCTCCCACCTTTATTCCAAACTGGAGGGCTGGATTACCTGCTAGGTCCCTCCTATGGGTGGGACCCAGGAAGGGGGTGGTTACACCCCTTTCCCTTTGTCCAGGGTCACGCTGAGACTGGGGCTGGTGTGCCCCAGAACCGGTTGACCGGATTATGCAAGGGGAAGCTTTGTGCTCCCCAGGCAGTGTCTAGTTTCTTTCAAACCTCCCTGCTACAATCCACTATCTCCTGTCTGGGGTGGTGTGACACCTCCCCGTGACAGGAAACCCTTTGTCCAGGCCTCCTCTGGCAAGTTTCGGTCAGCAGCAGGAGGTCAGACTTGTGTCTGTGGCAGCAGCATTCATTTTGTGATGCTGAGGCTCTGGTTAGGATTAACCGCGTTTTAGTAAAGTAACATGTCTTCTCCCTCTAGAAGGGTGGAATGCTACCCCCGTCGCCAGGACTGGCGAGGGGGTAGTATTCCAAAACGTATGACACCAAACACGACATGTTTTGATAAAGCCAAACCAAAGTTAGCACATAACCGCAATGGATTATAATGCATTTAAGAGTATATGGTATGGCATTAGCTAAGGGAGTTGGTCCCGACAGCTGCAGACAGGCTCAGCTCATGCTAGAGAACCATTTCACATAAAACCAAGCACTCTGCCTCCAGGATTGTTAAGGCCTGCCATAGGAGTGACTTATAGGTATATATGTGTCCAGATATAGGTTTAGATATAGGTATAATATATCTAAGCAAGGGGTGATTACACCACCTTGCCCCAGCTGAGTGATCAGCCCGTTGTGTCGATTTAAGTACCAGCCAGGGGTGGCAAAAGATATGCTGCAGTCCCTGGTAGGCCTTGGATGCATCTATGCCCTGGGCACCTATAGTGCACTGTACAGGGGCTGACAAAGTGTCCAGTTCCAATTGGGTTATGTACCTATAGTACATGTATGTGAATTTAGAGAGAGAACAGCAGGCTGTGGGTCTGATTAGCAGGCCCACAGCCACATTAAGTCGAAAACCAGTGAAGCAAAAATCAAAAATTTGGGGTGACCATAGGATAGCAGACTCTACTCTCCTACACAACCCCCCCCCCCACACCCCCACAAACGCAGGGACATTAAACTTAACTTTGACCAGATACGTCTTCATGTTCTAAGTGGAAATACCTGGAGAGACCATCTGCATTACCATGGTCAGTCCCTGGTCGGTGTTCCACTGTAAAGTCCATCCCCTGTAGGGAAATGGACCACCTGAGTAGTTTGGGGTTTTCACCCTTCATCTGATTTAGCCACAGGAGGGGCTTATGGTCTGTCTGAATTAGGAAGTGAGTGCCAAACAAGTATGGTCTCAACTTCTTCAGGGCCCAAACCACAGCAAAGGCCTCCCTCTCAATAGCTGACCAACGTTTCTCCCTGGGGGTCAGCCTTCTGCTAATAAAAGCAATGGGCTGGTCTTGACCATCTACATTAAGTTGTGAAAGCACAGCTCCCACCCCCAACTCAGAAGCATCTGTTTGAACAATGAACTGTTTGGAGTTGTCAGGACTCTTCAGGATAGGTGCAGAGCACATGGCCTTCTTCAGGTCATCAAATGCCTTTTGACAGCTAACTGTCCACTGAACCTTTTTTGGCATATTCTTGGATGTCAAGTCATTTAATGGTGTCACAATGGACTAATAGTTCTTTACAAATTTCCTGTAATACCCAGTCAGGCCCAAGAAGGCTCTGACTTGTGTCTGGGTAGTTGGAGGAGCCCAGTCCTGTATGGTCTGGATCTTGCTCTCCAGTGGTTGAACCTGACCCCCACCCTTCTGGTCTGCTTTCTTCTGATCACCTCCATGGTTCTGGGGTTTCTGCTTAATCCTTGTTCGGACCCACTTGTCTGCCTTCTTTCCCAATTCTTGGGGAGAGGTCGGATCTGAGTCAATAAGGTATTGATGCAATAGCTGGTTCTGACAGTTATTAAGGATCTGTTCTCTCATTATAAGATTGTACAATCCTGTATAGTCTGAGACTTTACTTCCCTGCAGCCAACCCTCCAGAGCCTTAGTGGCACAATCAACAAAATCAGTCTAGTCCTGAGTCTGAGCTTTTTGGGTATCTAACCTGTATTGCTCAGTGGTTAGGCCAAACCCCTCAATAAGAGCACTCTTCAGGACAGAGTAGTTTTTGGCATCCTCAGGTATAACTGTGAGGAGCCTATCCCTCCCTTTCTCAAAAAAGGAGTACCATAAAATTGCAGCCCACTGATCTTGAGGAACCTGCTGTACCATGCAGGCTCTCTCCAGAGCAGTCATCCATTTGTGGATGTCATCCCCTTCCTTGTAGGGGGCACAATTTTTGTCAGGTTTCTATTATCATAGGACCTGTCTTTTTCTCTAGGAATAATGCTGCCACCAGCGGAATCTAATCCACACAACTTTTGTTCTCTTGCTAAAGCAAGTTTAGCTTGAGCCAGGGCTACCTCTTCCCTCTCTATCTGGAGTTGGACAGCCCTCGTTCTGGCCCTATGCTCTTTTCTCTGGGGGGAAGTCATTCCCCTTTGAGATTCCCTTGAGGCACTAGAAATGTGAAAATCCCTTGAAGGAGATCTCACTCTTCTATTACCTGAGGGAATTATGTTATAGCATCTGGGGAGGTGCTCGCCCTCTCCATTCCTACGTAGGTCCAAGTTGGCCTGGTTAAGCCTACCAATTTGTACCTGGTTGTTCCCCTGATCCTGATCTGATTCTTCACCCCCTGACTCAGGTTCCTCCTCTACATCTGGGGTGCTGTTCTCAGTACCTGGGGGGTTTAATCCATCTCCTGACCCTAAGGGAGCTGTACTAGCCTTCTCAAGATCATCCTTCTCCAGGATGGCTATCAGGATGGGAATGGTAGGGTTGTGACCCTTTTTCAGCCCCCTTGAAGTGCACAAGGCACTCACATCCTTATGGCTGAGGTTGTCATAGCTTGAAGGTGCCTTGGTAAGGTCAACCATCACAGGCTGAGAGCCAGAAGCTCCCTCTGTCTGTACCAGCCATGACTGCTAGTGAGGTGTAAGTGGTGCACTTACCTACACTAAGTGTTTTCCTACTGTACCTTGCTAGTGAGTTGTAGGCAGGGTGTGCTAAGCCCTTTGATCACAACTACTAAGTTCAGTAGAACTTGAATATGCTAAGCTTTGTTTATATGTGCCTAAGGTACTTGATGTGATCTTTCAATTTGCTAAAAAGATTGCAATGGTAAAACAACAGCAAGCTCAAATCCGCACCGCTGCGCACCAATGTGAGAAGTTGGCCTGATATATGATGTCTCCAATTCTGGGGGCACCTTGTATCAGTCCAAACAATCCCTTATGGTGATGGTTGTAAGTCAACCTTATAGTCAAGCTATCCTAAGGGTAGCATGGACTAAGCAGCCTTAAAGGCTTAACTCAAGAGGGCATGTGAAGCCAGCTGTTTTACCATATGCAATCCTGTAATATCAAATGAAAGGACACCACACAAGTTATATATTATAAAAAATATACGTATTTATTACTAGAATAATCCTATGTACTCTTTATGAGTGCAGAGGCACAAGCTTTTAAACAAAAGCACAGTTAAACATATGAAAGTTGCACAATTATGGATGAGGCCGGGGGGCCACGCAAACCATATATTAAAAAAGTGGTAGAAGTATCACTAATCGAACAGTGGTCAGGCCTAGGGCCTGGGGAATCGCTGGGACCAATCGGGACTAGCAATGCTGAAGTTACTGTTAAAGCAGTCCTCCGACTGGACTAGGATTTCCAAACTTTAGACTTAGACACTAGAGGTGTATGCCAATGCAGGAGCACCAGCGTTCACGAGTTACCTCACCCACAGGAAGCGGGTGCATAGGTGCCAAAGTGTGTCGGGTTTCGTCACGCAGTCTGATGGTGCCAGGAGATGAAGATGCTGCAGGCGTCCAGAGGAGAAGTGTCCGGTGCGATCCAAGGGTGGATCTAAGCTGAAGGGTACCTGAAAGCAGAGGGGACAGAGTCTGGGTCACTCAGCAGTGACCAGGGTGGAACCAGGAAGGAACCAGGCAATGTCGGGCCCAATCAGGTGGTTGTCGTGAAGCTTGTCTCCGCTGCCACGTGGACTCTGGGGCACCGAGGATGTCCAGGAGTGGATCACGAGCTGTCCCACGAAGGCTCTCGCTGTCGGCGGTGTCGGCTTCCGGATCGGAGCAAACAAACCTTAGCAAGCGCAACCCACGCAGGGTTCAAAGATCGCTTCTTACTCGGACCAGGAAGGTCAGAGCGGGTGCTCCTTTTCAGGGGAGTGAGGGCCAGTCCAGAGCAACCGGACTGGCAGAGCAAATTCAAAGGTTCGTCGGTACTGGGGCCGCTAGCCAACGGGCAAGCGACCGGACCAACCCGTTGAGCCAAAAAATGCAGAAGGGCCCCATGCAGCACTCGGTGAGTGTAGAGGGGTGAGCTTCAGTGCAAAAGCTGCACAGGGGTGGGGCTTCTCAAACCCCAATGCACAGCTTCGAGGGAGCCTCGGGAGCTGCATGGTCAGCACGTCGTGGTCTTTCCAAGAGGCCCGGCCCCACGCTTCAGGTCGCCTCCACGGGTCTCATATTCACTGGGACTGTGAATCGGGCTGTAAGAAGGCGGGAACGCTGGGTCTTGTCGATCTTTGTCGCTCGAGTTCTGGCGGGAACTGTAACAAAGCAAACGGTGATGCGCTGGATGGTGCTTGTTTGCACAGGGTGGTCACTCCTTGACCACAAGGGAGATTCTTCAGTCTTCTACGTCGAGTAGGATGTCGAAGGGTCCAGAGTTTTGTTTCGTAAGTTTCAGTCAGGATAATCTGATGTGTGTTGGCACTGCTCCCACCTTCATTCCAAACTGGGGGGCTGGATTACCTGCTAGGTCCCTCCTATGGGTGGGACCCAGGAAGGGGGTGGTTACACCCCTTTCCCTTTGTCCAGGGTCGCGCTGGGACTGGGGCTCGTGTGCCCCAGAACCGGTTTGACCGGATTATGCAAGGGGAAGCCTTGTGCTCCCCAGGCAGTGTCTAGTTTCTTTCAAACCCCCCTGCTACAATCCACTATCTCCTGTCTGGGGTGGTGTGACACCTCCCCGTGACAGGAAACCCTTTGTCCAGGCCTCCTCTGCCAGGTTTCGGTCAGCAGCAGGAGGGCAGACTTGTGTCTGTGGCAGCAGCATCCATTTTGTGATGCTGAGGCTCTGGTTAGGATTAACCGCCTTTTAGTAAAGTAGCCTGTCTTCTCCCTCTAGAAGGGTGGAATGCTAACCCTGTCGCCAGGACTGGTGAGGGGGTAGTATTCCAAAACGTATGACACCAAACACGACATTTTTGATAAAGCCAAACCAAAGTTAGCACATAACCGCAATGGATTATAATGCACTTAAGAGTATATGGTATGGCATTATCCCCGAACAGCTAGGGGAGTTGGTCCCGACAGCTGCAGACAGGCTCAGCTCATGCTAGAGCACCATTTCACATAAAACCAAGCAATCTGCCTCCAGGATTGTTAAGGCCTGCCATAGGAGTGACTTATAGGTATATATGTGTCCAGATATAGGTTTAGATATAGGTATACTATATCTAAGCAAGGGTTGATTACACCACCTTGCCTCAGCTGAATGATCATCCAGTTGTGTCGATTTAAGTACCAGCTAGGGGTGGCAACAGATATGCTGCAGCCCCTGGTAGGCCTTGGATGCATCTATGCCCTGGGCACCTATAGTGCACTGTACAGGGGCTGACAAGGTGTCCAGTTCCAATTGGGTTATGTACCTATAGTACATGTATGTGAATTTAGAGAGAGAACAGAAGGCTGTGGGTCTGATTAGCAGGCCCACCGCCACATTAAGTCGAAAACCAGTGAAGCACAAAGCAAATATTTGGAGTGACCATAGGATAGCAGACCCTACTCTCCTACAATGGTCCACCAAGACCAGGATATATCTGTTGGCCATGGCTGTCTTGGGGCCCAGTGGCCCCACAATGTCAATCCCCACCCGTTCAAAGGGGGTGCTGACTACAGGGAAAGGTTGGAGAGGGGCCTTGTGCCTCCTTCCACTTTTCCCACTTGCCTGGCAAGTTTGACAGGTCCTACAATGAGTATCTGAAATCTTCTGCATCTGGGGCCAATAAAAGTGGGAGACAAGCCTTTCAAAGGTCTTGTTCTGCCCAAGATGACCAGCTAAAGGAACATCATGAGCCAAACCCAGTAGAAAGGCTCTGAAGCACAGGGGTACCACCAGCACACTGGTTGTCCCAGGCTCAGCAACCTTAGGCTCGCTATACAGGAGACCATTCTCCCAGTAGATCCAATGTGATCCAGACTGATCACCTGCTGCCAGGTGTGTGGCCTGTTGCCTCAAACATACAAGAGAAGGGCACTTCTGCTGCTCTTCACAAAATTCCTGCCTGGAAGGACCCCCTTCTTGCTGCCAATGGGTCAGCTCAGGTAGGTTCCCCAGTTCAGAAACTTGCTCCCCTGTAGGTTCCAGGGCATCCCCCTCAAGGTTTGCCTCCTCCTGGATCATGGGAACAATGGGGGCTGGTTTCCCACACCCCCTACCTCTTCTCTTTAAGTCAGGTCCCTGGGCCATACTTCCAGTGTCTCTTGAACATCCTTAGCTGCCATAGTTCGAGTGGTCACACATGCCCGCTCAGGCAGACCCAACATCTCTAAATGTGCCTTCCTCCCCACCTTAGCCCAAGGGGAGATTTCTAAATCATTGCCTAACAGATAATCAACAGGCATGGATGGCCTCACAGCTACTTGAAGAGTACCAGGGACCCCCATGCCCCACTCAAAGGGAACTTGAGCCACTTTGCAATGGCTCTCTGTGTTGTCAGCAGCAACAACTGGGAAGAATGCATTGGGGACCACCTGCTCTTCAGACACCAAGTGACACTTGACAGCTGTCACACTGGCTCCGGTGTCTCTCAGAACCTCCACTCTATGGCCATTGATGGTCGCCCACTGCCTTAGTGTTATCAGGCAGCTGAGTTTTAGGGACCATCTCAAAGTCTCCTAATGAGACAAGGGACATTTCAGCGGGACCCCACCCACCTTGTGCACCCATCTCCTCCCCACCCAGGGCTACACTGGACATCTGACGTGGGTTTACGGGTGGCACATACTGATCCTTTTTGGGGACACTGGGGATCATACTAACTGCGTCCCACCTGCTTACACTCACAGCAGGTAACAGGCCCCCTATGAACAGGTTTAACTGTCTGGGGTCCTGACTTCTTCTCAGGGGGAGGCTGGGAACCCTTAACTTCGTTCCCTTGGGAATTACTTTGGGGACCTTTTTGGAACTCCCTCTGTTTACCCTTGTCCCCCCCCCACTCTTCTGCTGGGGACCCTGCCCACCTTTGTCGGAGTCTCCCACAATACCCTTGCGGACCCTGGTACTGACCCAGCGGTCCGCCTCTTCAGCAAGCTTTCTAGGGTTAGTCAAGCGACCACACTCACCTCATCTTACGACCATCCTACCATCTCCTACCACAAGCCAGCTCCTGACCCACAGGTAATGACTTCGCCCACCTTAGCGCAAACCCCGTCTCTAATATCTTCACCCAAATCCGTAATGCAAGTTATTACTGGTATGGGCAGGGACCCTCCCACCGTAGAGTCCCCAGACCTCCAGAGCACCTATCCTATATACCCAGGGCCCTCCCTGACACTCAGAAGCCTAAAGAAATGAAATTAATGAAATGAAATTAGATTTATAGAGCGCATGACTGCCCGGGAGCGTCCCAGCGCTATAGAACAGGGAGCAACGGTGGTTCTTCTAAAGAAGAACCACGCATTAACTGAATGCTCATCAACAGCAGATCCGCATCCAAACACGCTACTGAAATAGCGGAAGCCATCCTCTCACATGACCTGGATGTATCCTTCATCACTGAAACCTGGCTAAATACCCTGTCTTACCCCACCATGTATATGCTGGTGCCACCGGGTTTCTCAATCATCCTTAAAGATAGACCTGAGCAGAGAGGGGGTGGCGTAGCTATCATTCACAATAGCGACCTCTCCATTTCAGAACATCCCCCTTGCCTTTATAATTCCTTCGAATGCCTATCGGTCACCATCAAATCGCGTACTAACAGCTCACTATACTGCCATCTCCTGTACCACCCTCCCGGTTACCACATTGAATTTGGAACACAGCTCTCGGACTTGATCACCCAATGCGCTCTCAGCAACAATAGTATCTTAATTCTGGGGGACCTCAACCTAAGATGGAACTAAACAAAAAACCCACTCATCCAATCTCTGATTGGACTCCTGCTAGACAGCGGTTTGTTCCAACACTGCCTAGAAGAAACACACCACAGAGGAGCGATCCTAGATGCAATCATCTCGGACAAGAAATCAATCACTATTGACTACATCATTCTGGTTGACTGGTCTGATCACCACATTATTCTCTTTCATATCAACCATCCGGCCCTTCCCAAACCCCCCACTCTGGCGCCTCCGAAATGGGCCAGGAATACATCCAGAGTCTCTCAAGACAAACTAGAAGAAGGGCTAAGCTTGCTCCTTCCAATCGAAGCGGAGCACCTCTCAACCTCTGAACTATCCTCACTCTACCACTCTAACCTGACGCTCTCCTTGGACCGGCTGGCTCCCCTGAAACTAAAAAAACCCAGAAACACCCCCTCTAGGACTTGGTTCAACACTGACATCAATAAGGAAAGAAGACACCTTAGAACCGTTGAAAGAGCTTGGAGGAATAATCCCTCCTCCCTCCATCGTGACCAACTCAAGGCAGCTCGCAGAAACTATAACAAGTGCATCAAGAACAAAACGTCATCATTCTTCTGCCTTGCCCTAAACAACGCTTAAAATCGCCCCAACGAACTCTTTAACATCATTAGGAGCCAAACATCCAAACCGTCAGCTTCCAATATGACAGCGTCAAAATCGCTTTGTGACAAATTTGCTATGTTTTTCAATGAAAAAATCGCCAAAATAGATCTGGCTCTCAGCACGGACCCTGCCTCCCTCAAGGGGGCCTCGACACTAGCAACATTAAGCAACCCCCCAGTGAGCTTTCCTGCGCTTTGGTCCTCCTTCTGCCCCATTCAGGAAGATGAGATAATCAAGCTGATAGCCGCCGCTAAACCCTCATCCCACTCCCTAGACCAGCTACCCTTGAACCTGATGAAAGACATGAAGCTCACCCTAGCCCCAATCTGGTGCAAGATAATCAACAGTTCACTGAGCACGGGACTCATTCCTGACTGCCTCAAAGTAGGCCAAGTCACTCCGTTACTAAAAAAACAGGTCTGGACATTGAGGACATGAACAACTTCAGACCGGTGTCAAACCTTCCGCTCCTATCTAAAATTCTCGAAAGACGTGTTCTCCCTCTGTTAACCCAACAGCTAGAGAACATCAATCCACTTGACCCCCACCAATCAGGATTCAGAAAGGGATGCAGCACCGAAACAGCAATCTTAAATGTCCTCGACGATCTTCACATGTCTCTCGACTCTGACCAATGCAGCCTTCTCATCCTACTTGACCTATCAGCCGCGTTTGATACAGTTGACCACTCCCTGCTCCTCAAAGCCCTCCAAGAGCGAGCCGGCATTGAAAGGACGGTACTTAAATGGTTCTCCTCCTTCTTTCACAACCGCTCACAAAGAATAAAAATCAACAACTTCAAGTCCGACCCCCGACCCGTCAGCAGAGGAGTCCCTCAGGGGTCAGTTCTCTCTCCTCAACTCTTCAACGTATATATGGAACCCCTCACCACACTTCTAAGGAAGTCTAACATTCCCTTCCACCTCTATGCGGACGATACACAACTCTACCTGGAGACCACCTCGATCAAAGACATCCACAGACTAAATGCCACACTCAAAGAGGTCCAACAATGGCTCTCAATGAACCACCTCAAACTCAACCAGTAGAAAACGGAAGTTCTCCTCATCTCAAACAGAGACAAAAACCCTCAAATCGAGGAATGACTCAAAGCCTTAGATGGTGAAATAAAGTGTTCCCTTGAACGTAAATAAATGGGAGAAGCCAGAGGGTCAAGGAGAAAAATAATTACAAAATACAAGTATATATAAAGAATTCTTACAATTTATTTGAAAATACAAATGTTAAAAGGAGAGTGGTCCAAAGTGGAGCCCACTCAACACAGATAAAACAATAAAAAGTTTTTTTAACATTCAATTTTGGCCAGCAAGATTGAATCACAAGGACAGAAAAAACTGTAAGACATGGAACTTGTGCAATACTGATTGTATATTCGGACTCTATTGTTAACACCTAAGCTATGTGCACTATAATACAGTATATCAGCAAAGATGTCGAGATCCTGAATTATACTGGGTGAAGCGTCGACGCGTTTCGGTGGTTTTCCAAATTTTTGTCCACCTTTATCAAGACACCTTTTAATTTCTGTCGAGGTATTGGGGTCAATATAGTTGCCCTAGAGGAGTGAACATACAATAAGGTTTGATAAGTACATGATGATTTACATGTGTCATGCAAAACACAATTAGCAACTTGACCTGTAACAATTGGTACATAGCTATACGTATATATATATAGACTGTTCTAGTAACTTTTGTACAAACTGTTTGGTTATTCGAGGTGTGCTGTTTTATTAACTGGAATAAAATGATACATTCACTGTACAAATCATTGTAAATGCTTTTACAGTATTTTAACCATAGGATCAACAGTTCTGGTACATACATGTGAAGAAATCAACTATATTCATAATTCCTCAACGAAGACTCATCCAATTTTAAATGGTTTACTTTGTTCTGAATCCCTCTATCTTTGGGGGGGGGGGGGGGCTGTTCTGCTTTCCTAGATAGTATCTTGGGGAATAGCTTATGGTCTTGGTTCCTCGTGGTAAAAATGACAAAGTTCTAAATAGTTTATTATTTCTTTGGTCAACCACCTTTGGGGAGGAGCTGTTCTGCTCGGCCGCAAAATTAAATGGTTCACTATATAGGCACAAATTGTTGAGGTGTGGGAATGAAAGTTATCGTAAATTTACATGTAATAATCGTATACCAGATTGACAAACCTAGAACACTCCAGTCTATTCTATCACTTTTTGTATGACTTAGAAGAGACGTTTACCTTGGAGTCCGTATGCGAGGGTTGAATTGAATTTTTATGTTAATCCATTGTTGGACACAAATTATAAAACTGTGTGTCTGGGTCGTGCTACCGATATGGTGCTCCTGTGAATCAAAAAATTGTAGAACACGGATAAGGGAAAGAGGGAACTTTACACTAATGTGAGTCTTAGTTTTAAAACTGGTTTTCTAAGGGGCTGTGTAGGCATTGTTAGTCAAGGCTGGACATACCTGTTACTATAGGTACGTGGGCATACAGTCAATTCAGAATTGTTGTGCCCAATGTGTATTGCTGCAGAGATAGATTCTGCAAGGACAAGACTTAGGCGCCTCTGGATTTTAACACTGTAGAGAAGAGCAGCAATACACATTGGGCACAACAATTCTGAACTGACTGTATGCCCAGTAACAGGTATGTCCAGCCTTGACTAACAATGCCTACACAGCCCCTTAAAAAAACAGTTTTAAAACTAAGACTCACATTAGTGTAAAGTTCCCTCTTTCCCTTATCCGTGTTCTACAATTTTTTGATTCACAGTGATAGAATTCACTTTTCGATGCCCTAATTACCCTATGATGATGTGCGAGTTAGCATCATATGACTAACTAATGCAGTTCGTATATGCACTTATGCTGAATTTATATTCTCACTCATTGCTTATATTCAAATGTATGTGTGACCATATTAGTTTCTTAGCTTAGCCTGTGTGCCACCATTTTGTGTAACTCTCTGTGCCTGCGGGCTCTGCTCGCTCATGCCCCTCCCGCAGGAATACAGAAATATACTAAGACAGCAGTTTTCGTTTCTCGGCTTACTGTGGCCGAAACTAACAAGTCTCGTTATCAGTAATGTTCTCATGCCCAGAGACGCAGAAGCCTAGCTCCATGGCCCTGAGCAGAGATAATAATGTATCCCTTGCAGGTGCAGATGCCTGCTGTATGAGAGCATTGTTCACTGGTCGAGGCTCGGTAACTTTCCACAAGGGGCGTACCCCTCGTTACTGTATTGCATTATAATGTATTGCTGTGATGCAGAGAGTCAGTCCTCTCGTTCGCACTCCTAGGAGTGAGGTCGGACAGGGCCCTCTCATATGAGTGTTGTTTGGCCTAATAAAGACTTTTGTTTATTCTTCTCCACTGTCCGGCTGACTTCCTATATGGTAATTATAGGTGAGTGCGGTAAGTCACTCGGGTGGATTTGAGCCACGCTTATCAGATGGCGCCCGAATAGGAACCCCGCGATAAGGATCTTTCTCACCCGTAAGTGGGTAGCAGAAGACCGGGGACCCGCTGGTCGGCACGGTGGGCCGGGATCCCATCTGATGCCGAGCTTGGTTCTCGCAGCGCTGCCCCACCCTGCTGATCGGGAGAGGTCCCGGTTCGGATCTTACGCCGGGGTCCAGAAGGCGGAACTTGAAGCTGACCGTGTTGGTCCTGGCAGCCGGAGGTGGAGAACAGTAGAGGTCGGTGCCGCCTACTGAAGGTGAGTGGTCCACCTGTGATTGTTTGAGGAACAGGAGTGTTCCGGGAGACTAGGGTGTCTTCAGTGGTTTGAGGAGCCGGTGTGCTCCTGGGGCTATTGTGCTCCGGGGAACTCAGAGCGCGAGTTGGTGCTCTGACAGACTTGACGAGGTGGGGGACGTATTTAGGTGTAATTGTTGGTAGCGATCCGACCGGATGGTACTGTGGTGACGGCGTGGCTCATTGTGGGCAGACTCTGGTGCGCTTACCCTGAACTCCTAGTGTGGTGATTCAGTGGAGGTGTGATCTGGGTTTCCCGCGGTAAAGTGCGCAGTGATCCATAGTGCCGCACGGGTGGCGGATCTGTTCCCCGTCCTCAGAACAGTGAGTGTACTGTTCGGTCTGCGGTAGAGTCCAGGTTCCCCAGGACTTGGTCGACGGGCCTTGTCCCATTTGGTAACACGTGTTTGGAGATATTGTGTATGTGTGGGTTTCTCATATATGTTTATGTGTGTGTATGAACGAGCTCGAGCTGGTCTGTGGTGAAGTGTTTTCTTTCACACCGAAGTTAAAATGCCGTGTTTTAGTAAGTTACGTTGTTTTGGATGCTGTTGTCGACCCTCAGATACTAGACTGTCCGAGAGCCAACCCGCACCCCCTGAAGGGTCTCCGAGCTTTGATATGTATGTCAAACATGGATTGGTCCCCATTTTGTTTGGTACTTTGTGGCACCGGTACACTGCTGATAATGTGGATTTACAATGGCCTTTGACGGGTTCTTTTGATGAAGCTAAGTTGGATTATTGGCAAGACAAATTGTTTGCTAGGCGTAGCCGTCAGAGTATGTTCGACTCTTTGTGAGTGTGGCAGAAAGAGGCCAGGAAACGCAAGATGCGAGAGGAGAAAGAGGAGTATAAAAAGTCCACCCAGACTATGGCGCAGAAAGCGAAGGAACAGGTGGGGAATGAGAATGCACTACGTATGGAGCGCGCAGATAGACTTTGTAGGTTGAAAGAAAATAAAAGTTATGTAGTGCGAGAAGACGACCCTGATGAGATGGAGGACATTTTGAATGCCCGACCCCCTCCCCCTTATGCCCCACAGCCCTTGTACCCCTCCTTGCCACTTTCGGCCCCTAGTAGTGCTGTTCCAGGTCCTTCAGCGAGTGCCCCCCAACTATCCCTGCCCTCGACACCCCTCGTTTCTCTACTCCAGACCACTTCACCTGCACCCTCACCATTTTCTTTAGCACTCCCTACTGTTTCAGCTAGTACCACCCCCAGTCAGGAGATGCTAACACCGAGTCGCGGCGCAGGTAGCGGATTGTTTTCACAGGTACGGAAGCTGCTTACACGCTCTACAGTTGGTTTAGACGAAAAAAGTATGGTGGCTAATCAGGCATGTCAATGGGCCAGGAATAATATTTATTCGTTCGAAGATATTTGGTCCACCATGAAAGATTTTGAGCCCTTGATGCAGCAGCACGCTTTGTGGCACATGTCTAATGTATTGATACCGCTATGGGAGCAGGGATATGGAGGTGTGGCTCCGGCGGTTTTACGAGATATACAGGCTGGAGCGTACAGAACGAACACGGGGGTGAAGGAAGTGATGAGTAGTCTGCGCGCGCTATTGCAATACAGGAATGAATTACCCTCTGTTGGTACACCCCACTTCCCAGGTCTCCACCCAATGCGCGAGGTGCACCCTATTTTTCATCCCGAGGTCCCCGAGTTGTTAGACCCGGTCACGAGGGCTGTTACAAGGAACAGAATTGATGCACATTTCCAGGAGCAATGGGTGTATACGCCATGGAAGAGAAGTGAGGTGTTGTCATTGAAGGCTCAGCTGCCGGATTCCAGAAAGAATCCGACCGCCTATTACAAAGAGCTTACGGAGGCGGCGTCTTCTACGGTGATGACGTTAGCCGATGTTGAATTGTTTTTCGGGCTTTTGGTCCCGGTTGATGTGTGGCGGCAGGTGAAAGGTACGGATCATAGGGAGGAACTGGGAGGTACATGGCAGGAGTTACAGGACTGGGATAAGGAGCGTAAGCCAGGGGAGAAGCCGAAGGCTGAAATATTAGCTTTACCAGGGCGCATAATAAAGTATATGCACTCCCTTATCCCCCCGAAAAAGGTAGATTGGGACAAGTTGACGGCTTGTAAGCAGAAAAAGGATGAAGCGGTCTCAGATTTCTTTACGAGGTTTGAGGAAACGTTCATGGATTTTAGTGGACAGGATGTGTCACAGGATGGAGGGTTACGGCTCTTTGTTAACAGGTTTGTCACAAATTTATTACCTGAAATATCAGCTAGACTGCAAGCGTCGGAGAGCACGTGGACGACGTCCTCTCCTTCGGGAATACTAAGTATGGCGCAATATTACGAACACAGGGAAAATGAGAACAAGGACAAGCAGGAAAAGAAGGCTAAGGATTTAAAGACGAGGGTTTTGTTGCAGCAAGTGGCAAGAGGCAGGGGGAGAGGTGCGGCGCTGAGTCGCGGAGGTGGTTTTGGGAGAGGTGAGAGTAGGGAAAGGCTGGGACCGAACCAGTGCGCCAAGTGTAAGCAGGAAGGGCATTGGTGGCGAGATTGCCCACTGCTCCAGTCAGGTACCGGTCCAGGAAGAGGACGAGGACGAGGTAGTGGTGATTTTGGGAGACAGGCTGCGCGATCAGAAGGAGGCGGGAGACCGGGAGGCAATTACTTTGACAACGGGGCAGATAGACAACAGTCGCAGAGGAGCGGGGGCCAGTATTATAACGATGATTACTCGGTGGACGACTTGACAGGGTTCTCCCACAACTAGGACAGCGTAGGACAGAGCATGGGACCAGTACTTATGGAAGTTGATCAGAGGGGACCTTATGTCGAAGCTGACTTAATGGGGTCTCAACAGAAATTTCTAGTGGATACGGGTGCAATGAAAAGTTCAGTGGCTCGTTCTCGGGTCCCAGGGGCGGCTCTGTCTGGCAAGAATAACATATCCGTGGGTTTCGCAGGAACTCCGGTGATTAGCCCCATTTCTAAACCTCTCACGTTAACGATTGGCCCTTTTACTGTTGATTCACCGTTTTTATTGACATCAAATTGTGGAGAAAATTTGCTGGGTTTAGATTTATTGAAGAGATTGCATGCCACCATCTATTGTTCTCCGGATGGCGTGTACCTTACTCTAGGCCCGAATGTTGCCCGCCCACTACAGTGCTTTTCAAAAGACGACCCGCTGCCACCTGAGTTCCGAGGCATACCCGACAGCTTGTGGGCTGTCAGTGATAATGATGTAGGGAAAATGGATATTGCCCCGGTGACAATAAGAGTGAAGGTGGGAGCCAAATTGCCCAGAGTTCCACAATACAGAATACCTAGGGAGGGAGAGAAGGCCTTGTTACAAATAATACAAGATTTAATACAGTCTGGAGTAGTGGAAGAGACTGATTCGAATATCTGTAACAGTCCTATTTTGCCTATACTTAAAAGACGGTCACCTGATGCTACTGATAATACTCCTGATGTTTATAGATTTGTGATTGATTTGCGGCAAGTAAATAGAGTAGTGGAGCCACAATATCCGGTGGTCTCGGACATCACTACAATATTGACTATGATTCCACCTTCGGCCAAATATTTCTCTGTCCTAGATTTGAAAAACGCTTTCTTCAGTATTCCAGTACATGAAGACAGCCGTTATCTCTTCGGATTCTCATTGGCTGGCCGAAGCTTCCGCTTCAAGAGAATTCCTCAGGGGTACACTGAGAGTCCGAGCATATACAGTCAGGCTCTAAAGGCACAATTGGATGAACTGGAACTTCCACCTGGCAATGTCATGTTGCAATATGTGGATGATATCCTAATAGCATCGGACGACGAGCAGGGTTGTCGGGATGCTACTGTGAAATTGTTGCACCATTTGGCTAACAGGGGGCATAAGGTGTCCCTTCCGAAATTTCAATACTGTCGAACGGAGGTCACCTACCTCGGTCACCTCCTTTCGAAAGTGGGGAGGAGATTGACGCCGGAGCGCATAAAAGCGATCACTAACATGCAAGTACCTAACACGCAGCGAGAGGTGCGCGCGTTCTTAGGCATAACATCGTATTGTCGCCAGTGGATACCTAACTATGCGTTACTAACAAAACCCCTATTGTATCTGACTACCAAGGAAGTGCGCGAGCCCCTACCCTGGACCCCCGCATGTCAAGAAGCGTTTGAGTCACTAAAAACGTCTTTGTGTTGCCATGCTCGATAACGTGGCAAGAGCGCTGCCGAGCTGTCTGAGAGCCACGGCGGCTGCTGCGGTTTCTATAAGACAGTCGGCAGGGCTCGTACTGGGAACAGACCTCACAGTAATGGTACCGCATGCTGTGGATATTTTGTTGAACAGGACACAGACGCAGCATTTAACAAGCGCTCGTCTGACGGGTTACGAGATGACTCTTTTTGCACCCCATGTAACAATTAAAAGGTGTGCCACATTGAACCCCGCCACCTTGTTACCTATCCCCACAGATACTGACACAAATAATGATGACATACATGACTGTCTGTATAGGACTGAAGAAGAGACAAAGGGGAGGGTGGATCTGACAGACAGGCCCATGGAAGAACCAGACGGGGAATTGTATGTCGATGGATCCTGTTTTAAATTGCCAGACGGTACATCGACAGCAGCATATGCAATAACAACATTACATACGGTGGTAGAGACTTCTAGAATACCTTACAATTCTGCCCAAGCTGCCGAGATTATTGCCTTACTGAGAGCATGTGAGTTGAGTGAGGGGTTGGATGTGAACATTTATACTGACAGCCAATACGCCTTTGGCGTGGCTCATAATTATGGGCGACTTTGGGCAGAACGGGGATTCCTGACCTCTCATGGACAACGCATCCAACATGGCCCCCTGATATTACGACTGTTAACGGCCCTGACATTACCCAAAAGATTGGCTGTGATAAAATGTAGCGCACACAAGACAATAGTGGATGATGTAGGGCGAGGCAACGCTTTTGCCGATGAAACAGCAAAAGAGACTGCTAGAGAGAAATTACCACGAATGTTTGTGAAAGGACCAGCCAGATGGGTCCCAGATGTTCACATGTTCGCAGACACTGTACAGAGTGTCAAGAACATACAGAGTAAAGCGACAGATGAGGAATTGAGAGCATGGAAGGATGGACAGGGACGACTGGATGCGGATGAATGTTGGACGGATGTGACAGAGAAAAGACGATGGATGCTCCCGAATGCGTATGTTCTTCCAGTAGTGACGATGGCGCACGGGCCTGCCCATGTTAGTGCAAAGGGCATATGCAAACTGTTAGACCCAGTGTGGAGCAATAAGAATATCTCTAAAACGGCCACTCACCTAGTCCGTCAATGTATGGTGTGTTTGAGACACAATCCTGGAAAGGGTACCCCTGTCCCAACTGGAAATTTTGCACCCCCCTCTTTCCCTTTCGAGGTGATTCAGATGGATTACATCGAAATGGAAAGGGTCAACAACTTGAAGTACGTCCTTGTGGTCGTATGTGCCTTTAGTAGGTGGGTGGAGGCGTACCCAACGAAAGACTGTACGGCCATTTCCACCGCAAAAATGTTGATAAAGGAGTATTTGTCCCGCTTCGGATTACCTAGGGTGATCTGGAGTGATAATGGCACGTCCTTTAATGCTGAATTAGTGAAACAAATATGTAAAGGTTTGCACATCTCACAGAAGTTCCACTCAGCCTTGCACCCTCAGGCAGCAGGACTGGTGGAACGGTTTAATGGCACGCTCAAACTCAAAATGGCCAAGATATGCGAGAGTACAGGTCTCCGTTGGCCAGACGCACTTCCCTTAGCTTTGCTTTCAACGAGAGTCACTGTAAATGCAAAGATGGGCGTCTCCCCCCATGAAGTGATATTCGGCCGCCCGGCCAATATCTGTGGAGTGCCCAGACCTAAATGTTTTGCTGAAGTACCATACCCTCTGTTGACAGATTATCTGTATGCTTTGACTAAAGATCTCCGTTCTATTCATCAGCAGGTAGCAGATAAATCTGAAGCCGCTGCCGGAGGGGCCTGGACACACCATCCACCCAGGGGACTGGGTTGTGGTGCGACGATACCAGCGGAAGTCTTGTCTGGAGCCGAGGTGGTCAGAGCCGCGCCAGGTGCTTCTTACCACGCGTACTGCACTTCGGGTCGACGGAAGGAAGGCGTGGACCCACGCCTCACATGTGAAGAGGGTCCCGCTCCCGTTGCCCTACGACCAATGGGTAAAGGATGGCATTGCTGATGAAGAAAATGAAAATATCCCGAGGTATATTCCTTTCTCGGATGCTTCACTGATTGGAGAAGAGCGAAGCGGAATTGAGAATACTGTGAGCTCTACAACTCCCCTTGTTGCTAGTGAAGAGACACCAGAAAGTCCAGCATCTGCCACTGAGACACCTGCTTTGTTTGCTGATCCCGAAGTGCCAGGGAGCACTCGCTATAATTTGAGGCCCCGAAGGAAATAAGAAATAGCGCTGAAATATGATGGACTAAACACTGGAAGAAGGGCTTAGTGGACATTCTGAATAAAGAAGATTTAGTGGCAGGGATGGACTTGTAAGAGCCCTGGTGTTTAGCCGAAGATTGTGTTCTTTGAGACTATAGAGTGGTGCGGGGCCCAAATTAAGTGCTTCCCTTGTTTCAAATTGTTGAACAGCAACGGTGGAATTAGGTATGGACGGTAAAAGCCTGCCTGTGAGGCTTTGAAGGACACAGGGAGAAGATCCCTTTTTAAGGGTTGAAGAACCCCTCTGGCCGGTTGAGGATTGTCTGGGACTATTTTTCTAGTAATAGTGTGATTTTTATCTTTTTTTTGATTTTTGAACGATTATTCGAAATGTATCCCTTTGGGCGTCCCATTCCTGATGAGGAGCAGCCTTTTGCGGCTCCTCCGAGACCTGTGCCTGATTCCCCTTGGTTGGCCCTTCCCCGAAGAGGAAAGATAGTGGTCATCATCATTGTTTTGATTGCTTTTATAGTGACTCTCAGAATATTGTTTTTTTCGGATAAGGCTTATCCTATTCATACATTTGCACCCACACCTACTGCTGTTCCTGAACACAATATGATTACTGTTGATTATGGTGAGAGAATGATCCGTAAAAATTATAAGGACAATGTTTTTATTAAGACTTTGCATCATGCACATGCCACTACCAACATGACAGATTGCTGGGTTTGTGGGCTTTTGCCTTCTGCTGCTTATAAGAAAGATAGATTCCTTGCTCTTCCTTTGACTCCGGTAAATAGTTGTGTGGGATGGTACACCCTTATAGGTCTTGTTAAATATTTCCAACAGCCAGATTCCCTAACTCCCCGACTGCAGAATAGGGGGTGGACAATGACAATGCGAGTACGCCCTTTGCCTTCAGCTTCCCTTGGACGAATATATACTGACGGACGTTTTGACCAGACTTTTATAGAGACATGTGAGAAAAAGTTGGGTCGATTCTTGACACCTAATGATACTGATCGACTTAGGGATAGTTTCATGAAATTGAACGCCACTTTGTCTTATAGGCATCCCCCAAAGAGTAACAGTTCCAAGTCTTTGATACCCCTGGCTGTGGTGGGTCCTTCTCCATTTTTCTGTATAGAGGGAAGGGGTCCCATAAAAGTTGGTAATAGCTCTTGTAATGTGACTGCTTCAATACGTCTGCTCGTTAGCCCCTCTTTGATTGCCCCACCCAGTGTCTATTTTGTTTGTGGTAATAATGGATACTTATGGTTGCCCGAGGGTTGGGGAGGGGTGTGCTACCTGGCCTATATGATTCCTCCTGTGTATGTGGCTCCCTCTGATTACCACAGAACTCATCGACGATTCCCCAGTCCTCAGGAACAGCCGCTAGAGCAGCGTAAAAGGAGGGAACTACAGGTAGATGACGTGGATCAGACGGACACCTCATACCAACAATGGACTGATTTTTCGAAGGGTTTGCTTCCTTTCTGGGGCCCTATATTCAACAGTAGAGCTATTAGACGACTATCTAGGGTAATGGAAAAGGTGGTTCTGACTGAGGCTGACATTACGACTAACATATCTGTTGAGATTCAGGCTATGAGATTATTCACGATCCAGAACAGGATGGTCCTTGACGTCATACTAGCTGATAGGGGCGGGGCCTGTCGCGTCATCGGGACATCTTGCTGTGTTTATATCCCTGACTCCGCCCCGACTGTTAACTTGGCAGTACAAAAATTGCATAGATTAGCGACTGAACTACACCAAGATAATGGGACATGGTCTCTACAAGGGTGGCTCTGGGGTGCCTTTTCTTCCTGGGGTTGGAAAATATTGATGGGTTTGGTTGGAGTGGTGAGTGTAATTCTGTCTTGCTGCCTTTGCATATATTGCCTCCCTCCATGTTGTTCAATGTGTGCTGCAAATATACGTCCGAAAAAGAAGTTACATGGTCAATATGCCACTTCTATGATTACTGAAATTCCTGCTGATGCAAGTTGGTTAATGTTTATTGCAGAAGATGTTCTAGACTAAAGAAATGAAGTCCTGCCCCTAGAATGGATGTCGGCACTACCTTTTGCAAATAAATGAGGCTATAGTTAGCCAATGATGCTAAAAGGAGGGTCTGATAGAATTCACTTTTCGATGCCCTAATTACCCTATGATGATGTGCGAGTTAGCATCATATGACTAACTAATGCAGTTCGTATATGCACTTATGCTGAATTTATATTCTCACTCATTGCTTATATTCAAATGTATGTGTGACCATATTAGTTTCTTAGCTTAGCCTGTGTGCCACCATTTTGTGTAACTCTCTGTGCCTGCGGGCTCTGCTCGCTCATGCCCCTCCCGCAGGAATACAGAAATATACTAAGACAGCAGTTTTCGTTTCTCGGCTTACTGTGGCCGAAACTAACAAGTCTCGTTATCAGTAATGTTCTCATGCCCAGAGACGCCGAAGCCTAGCTCCATGGCCCTGAGCAGAGATAATAATGTATCCCTTGCAGGTGCAGATGCCTGCTGTATGAGAGCATTGTTCACTGGTCTGAGGCTCGGTAACTTTCCACAAGGGGCGTACCCTTCGTTACTGTATTGCATTATAATGTATTGCTGTGATGCAGAGAGTCAGTCCTCTCGTTCGCACTCCTAGGAGTGAGGTCGGACAGGGCCCTCTCATATGAGTGTTGTTTGGCCTAATAAAGACTTTTGTTTATTCTTCTCCACTGTCCGGCTGACTTCCTATATGGTAATTATAGGTGAGTGCGGTAAGTCACTCGGGTGGATTTGAGCCACGCTTATCAACAGGAGCACCATATCGGTAGCACGACCCAGACACACAGTTTTATAATTTGTGTCCAACAATGGATTAACATAAAAATTCAATTCAACCCTCACATACGGACTCCAAGGTAAACGTCTCTTCCAAGTCATACAAAAAGTGATAGAATAGACTGGAGTGTTCTAGGTTTGTCAATCTGGTATACGATTATTAAATGTAAATTTACGATAACTTTCATTCCCACACCTCAACAGTTTGTGCCTATATAGTGAACCATTTAATTTTGCGGCCAAGCAGAACAGCTCCTCCCTGGTTGACCAAAGAAATAATAAACTATTTAGAACTTTGTCATTTTTACCACGAGGAACCAAGACCATAAGCTATTCCCCAAGATACTATCTAGGAAAGCAGAACAGCCCCCCCCCCCCAAAGATAGAGGGATTCAGAACAAAGTAAACCATTTAAAATTGGATGAGTCTCCGTTGAGGAATTATGACTATAGTTGATTTCTTCACATGTATGTACCAGAACTGTTGATCCTATGGTTAAAATACTGTAAACGCATTTACAATGATGTGTACAGTGAATGCATCCTTTTATTCCAGTTATTAAAACAGCACACCTCGAATAACCAAACAGTTTGTACAAAAGTTACTAGAACAGTCTATATATATACGTATAGCTATGTACCAATTGTTACAGGTCAAGTTACTAATTGTGTTTTGCATGACAAATGTAAATCATCATGTACTTATCAAACCTTATTGTATGTTCACTCCTCTAGGGTAACTATACTGACCCCAATACCTCGACAGAAATTAAAAGGTGTCTTGATAAAGGTGGACAAAAATTTGGAAAACCACCGAAACACGTCGACGCTTCACCCAGTATAATTCAGGATCTTGACATCTTTGCTGATATACTGTATTATAGTACACATAGCTTAGGTGTTAACAATAGAGTCCGAATATACAATCAGTATTGCACAAGTTCCATGTCGTACAGTTTTTTCTGTCCTTGTGATTCAATCTTGCTGGCCAAAATTGAATGTTAAAAAAAACTTTTTATTGTTTTATCTGTGTTGAGTGGGCTCCACTTTGGACCACTCTCCTTTTAACATTTGTATTTTCAAATAAATTGTAAGAATTCTTTATATATACTTGTATTTTGTAATTATTTTTCTCCTTGACCCTCTGGCTTCTCCCATTTATTTACGTTCAAGGGAACACTTTATTTCACCGGTTAGTTAACCCTATTTCCCTTGACTCTAGTTAAGGGGTACCTCTCATATTTACCCTCAAAGCCTTAGACGCCCTTAATGGGTCTCTGACGCCAATGGATTCTGTGAAATCCCTAGGGATTACCCTCGACTCCAACCTGGACATGAAAAAACCCCTCTCAAAAGCTGCAAAATCCGCATTCCTAAACCTGAAGCTTCTGTACACAATAAAACCCTTCCTACCTCCGGAAGATCTCAAACAAGCCACACAGGCGTTGGTGCTCTCCAGAATCGATTATGGAATCACAACTTTGACCGGTTCAGCAAAATCTCACTTAGGTCCCCTGACCCCCACCCTCAATGCAGCAGCAACAATGGTCACAGGAACTAAAAAATATGATGCACATCTCTCCGGCACTTAGGGAACTGATGTGGCTTCCTATTGACCAACGAGCCAGCTTTCGCACAGCCTGTCTCACGCATAAAGCCTTGCACACAGGCAAACCTGAATATCTGGCCGTCAAACTCAAAAAGGCCGGTCAGTCCAGGAACGTCAGAAGCTCCAACACACTTCTACTCATCCCACTAAGAGCTCGGAAACAAAAAAACTGAACTAAATCCTTCGCGGGTAATGCGCCCAAAATTTGGAACTCCATCCCACCCCACATCAAACTGACCTCCTCCTTCCCGAATTTCAAGATACTTCTCAAAGCCCTCTTCCTAGAGCGCTCTCGACTGTAAAGGGGAACCCAGAAGGGACTGAAGAAGGTTTCTATCGAAATCCCACCACCGGGAGTCATGCTCCGCTACTTGTTGTCATTCTGGCGCTGAGTTGGTAGACTAAAGATGTTCTATTTTTATTTTCTGGTCCAGCTAGCGCTATACAAAACTTCAATAAATAAACTTGCTATCAATAAGGGTGCTGGCGTAGCTCTGGAAAACAATTAGCAGACAAGTGCTCCCTAGCAATCAAATCATAGAGTGCTTGAAAATTATCAACATTGCTACCCCTCACCCAACCATATATAGCTCTGCAAAAGAAAGACACATATTCTACCGAAGTGGTTCCCTCCAGTTTCTTACAATTCCTGAACCTCTGTCTATAGAGCTCTTAAGTTAACCCATACCTTGTCATCAGTGCTTGTTTCATGTGGTGATAAGACATCCTATGCTCACTGGGTAGATCTAACAAAGTATCCCTCCCCTCAGTCAGAAAGCGGCCCCACAAACCCGCTTCCCAATCCTTCTCAGGGACCCGGTGGGCCAACATTGCTATCTCATAGGCTGCAAACCACTGACCAATATCTTCACCTTTGTGGAAATCTTTGATGACATCCTTGGGAATATGTACCCTGCCTTCTGAAGGCACAGGTGGTGCGCTGCAACCAGAGGGATTGATCTCTAAGCCCTACGCCTTGATCTCTAACTCCCTCAACATCTTCTCATGCTCCATTCTCATTCTCTCTCTTTCCAAACTCACGGCAAAAAATGCCAGGTCTAACAGTCCCTATTTGGTGAAATGTACCTACCTCAGTGTAATGGAATAAATGAGGGTAGTCCATTCTTTGTAATTTCAATGAAGAATTTATTCCAGTAGTATTCAGGAAGAGAGCCCCACCAGGAGCAGTTGGTGCTCTGCTCTGCTCAGCCCATTCAGCACCTGATTCAATCATACCAACATTCTAACATTCAACATTCTAAACTTCACACATCCTGGCTGAGTAGCATACTACATCTTCTCCCTTCTTTGCAATGAGAAGGGAGAACTTCAAGAGGCACAACAATAGGTTACAAGCAATATTTTAAAATGAAAACATCTTGAAGGGATGGAATGATGAATACATTTTTTAAACATTTAATGAAATGTTGATGAATTTCAAAACATGTAAATGAGTGTAAGAACATGAACATTTTAAACATGTAATGAAAAGGTGATGAATTTCAAAACATGTAAATGAGTGGAAGAACATGAATTAAGAAAGAACTCAACCCTTCTTCCCCCTTTTAGAGAGAGAACAGAATTTAATAAGATGCAAATGTTGCCTGGTAAATGGAAGAGTGATGTAAAGAAAAGCAAGAAGAAAGATGAAATTTGCGCAACAATGGTGGCGCAACATGAAAAATGAAGAATAGACATACTAATCACCACCAGGGCACACTGGTTGGCCAGAACAGTGTGGAGGTGGCAAGCAGAAAGGAAATGGAAGTGAACAGTAAGTGCAGGAGAGGAAAAGAAAAGCACTTTAGATATGTGAGGGAGGTGTGTAAAATACACCTAGGTGAATTTTGAAAATAAATCCACTAAACAGTATTAAAATGTAAAATCACATACAAATACTATGTAGGGTGAAATATATACTATAATATATCCCATGCACAGGGATGTAAGAAAAGTACTGCAATATAACGTGATACATAACGTTGCGTAATGTAAATAAGCACTGTAATGTAAAGAGCAAGGTGTGCAGAAACGGCACACGGCAAAATGTATTGCCTGAAATTGTGAAAATGGATGTGGAGTATGGCCACATGAAGCAGTAAAATTTCCCTCAAATTGAGTGGAAGGTTTAGGAGGGACCCACACAGTACGAAGTAAAAATGTAAAATGCAACATGGGCATAAGAAGTGGAGGTACCACATGAAATTAAATGAACAAACATGTGCAAACAATAAACTAATAATGCAAAGTGTAAAACAATGTAATGTGTCAGTGGGTGTAGTTTAAAGCACCACACATGTAACGTAGAAAGTGCAACTGGCGCTTAATAAGAAAGTATGTAAAACAATATAATATGTCAGTGGGTGTGGTTTAAAGTATCACACATGTAAGCGCAGAAGATGAAACTGACATTCAGAACAGAAGAATGTGTGTATAAAGCTACCACACAATAAAAATGCAAATTGCAGTAACAGTTAGTGGTAATAACATGTTAAGACAAGTACATGAAAATTATGTCAAGGTCATGAAAATAGTAAATGCCATATGGTAATTATGTGAGCCTTGCGGGTAACTTCAGGCGAGGTAAACTTCAGTTTGAAATAACAAAAGAAACACTCGAGGATATGCATTACATCAAGTGGAATGTTGTTTTCCTTGAAGAGATGCAGTGGTAAAAAAAAACACTAGATGGCAGTGTTGTAAAAAGTTAAAGTACAGTACTTAAAAAAAACAGCAGTTCGACATAATGTAGGAAGTTTCCAAATGAGACGGCTTGTCTCAAATAATCATTGGAAATGCAATAGGGCTCACGTTAGGAAAGTTTGAACTATTGGTCTCATAAATGTTTTTTTTATTTATGTGTTTTTTTTTAAATAGCTAAATTAATAGCTTTGTCATTTACAATGCCAATAGTTATAACTTTCACAAATGTGATACCTATAGCATTTGTAATGCAACATGTTTTGTATTTACGTGACTTAGATGTATTGATAGTACAAATAACAATGGCTTTTAATTTTTGTAAATAATTAATACTTAAATAATTTATTTAATTTGTAATGGCAATAGCTTAAACTTTTGTAAATAACTTTTGTGAAGATTATGTTCAGTGTTTTTTATTGTGACGAAATTCCAAGAACACAAGTGAAATATTAACATCTTTTTGTGATTTGTAATAAAGCGTGAAAGCTTGAAAACAGCTTGAAACATTGAAAGAACATATTTGAACCAGTGATGCGGTGGTTGCGCTGAGTGATGCTGTGGTTGCGCTGAGTGATGCTGTGGTTGCGCTGAGTGATGCTGTGGTGGTGCTGAGTGATGCAGTGGTTGCGCTGAGTGGTGTGTGCATCGGTGGAGCTTAGTGGGTGCATTGGTGGAGCTGTTTGTTGGGTGCATTGGTGGAGCTTAGTTGGAGCATTGGTGGAGCTGTGTGGTGGGTGCATCGGTGGAGCTGTGTGGTGGGTGCCTCGGCGGAGCTGTGTGGTGGGTGCATCTGCGGAGCTGTGTGGTGGGTGCATCGGCGGAGCTGTGTGGTGGGTCCATCGGCGGAGCTGTGTGGTGGGTGCATCGGCGGAGCTGTGTGGTGGGTGCATCGGTGGAGCTGTGTGGTGGGTGCTTCGGTGGAGCTGTGTGGTGGGTGCATCTGTGGAGCTGTGTGGTGGGTGCATCTGTGGAGCTGTGTGGTGGGTGCATCTGTAGAGCTGTGTGGTGGGTGCCACAGTGGAGCTGTGTGCATCGTTGGAGCTTTGTGGTGGGTGCCTTGGTGGAGCTGTATGGTGGGTGCCTCGGTGGAGCTGTGTCAGTGGAGCTGTGTGGTGGGTGCATCGGTGGCTCTGGGTGGTGGGTGCATCGGTGGAGCTGTGTCAGTGGAGCTGTGTGGTGGCTGCATCGGTGGAGCTGTGTGGTGGGAGCATCGGTGGTGCTGTGTGGTGGGTGCATCGGTGGAGCTGTGTGGTGGGTGTCTCGGTGGAGCTGTGTGGTGGGTACATTGGCGGAGCTGTGTGGTGGGTGCATCGGTGGAGCTGTGTAGGTGGAGCTGTGTGGTGGGTGCATCGGTGGAGCTGTGTGGTGGGTGCAGTGGTGGAGCTGTGTGGTGGGTGCATCGGTGGAGCTGTGTGGTGGGTGCCTCGGTGGAGCTCTGTGGTGGGTGCATCGGTGAAGCTGTGTGGTGGGTGCATCGGTGGAGCTTAGTGGGTGCATTGGTGGAGCTTATTTGGAGCATCGGTGGAGCTGTGTGGTGGGTGCATCGGTGGAGCTGTGTCGGTGGAGCTGTGTGGTGGATGCATCGGTGGAGCTGGGTGGTGGGTGCATCGGTGGAGCTGGGTGGTGGGTGCATCAGTGGAGCTTTGTGGTGGGTGCATCGGTGGAGCTGTGTGGTGGGTGCATCTGTGGAGCTGTGTGGTGGGTGCATCGGTGGAGCTGTGTGGTGGGTGCATTTGTGGAGCCCGTCGGTGTAGCTGTGTGGTGGGTGCATCGGTGGAGCTGGGGGGTGGGTGCATCGGTGGAGCTGTGTTGGTGGAGCTGTGTGGTGGCTGCATCGGTGGAGCTGTGTGGTGGGTGCATATGTGGAGCTGTGTGATGGGTGCCTCGGTGGAGCTGTGTTGTGGGTGCCTCGGTGGAGCTGTGTGGTGGGTGCATTGGTGGAGCTGTGTAGGCAGAGCTGTGTGGTGGGTGCATCGGTGGAGCTGTGTGGTGGGTGCATTGGTGGAGCTGTGTGGTGGGTGCCTTGGTGAAACTGTGCGGTGGGAGCATCAGTAGAGCTGTGTGGTGGGTGCATCGGTGGAGCTGTGTAGGTGGAGCTGTGTGGTGGGTGCATCGGTGGAGCTGTGTGGTGGGTGCACTGGTGGAGCTGTGAGGTGGGTGCATCGGTGGAGCTGTGTGGTGGGTGCATCGGTGGAGCTTAGTGGGTGCATTGGTGAAGCTGTGTGGTGGGTGCATTGGTGGAGCTTAGTTGGAGCATCGGTGGAGCTGTGTGGTGGGTGCATCAGTGGAGCTGTGTGGTGGGTGCATTGCTGGAGCTGGGTACATCGGTGGAGCTTTGTGGTGTGTGCCTTGGTGGAGCTGTATGGTGGGTGCCTCGGTGGAGCTGTGTGGTGGGTGCATCGGTGGAGCTGTGTGGTGGGTGCATAGGTGGAGCTGTGTCAGTGGAGCTGTGTGGTGGGTGCATCGGTGGAGCTGGGTGGTGGGTGCATCAGTGGAGCTGTGTCAGTGGAACTGTGTGGTGGCTGCATTGGTGGAGCTTTGTGGTGGGTGCCTTGGTGGAGCTGTATGGTGGGTGCCTCGGTGGAGCTGTATGGTGGGTGCATCGGTGGAGCTGTGTGGTGGGTGCATAGGTGGAGCTGTGTCAGTGGAGCTGTGTGGTGGGTGCATCGGTGGAGCTGGGTGGTGGGTGCATCAGTGGAGCTGTGTCAGTGGAACTGTGTGGTGGCTGCATCGGTGGAGCTGTGTGGTGGGAGCATCGGTGGTGCTGTATGGTGGCTGCATCGGTGGAGCTGTGTGGTGGGTGTCTCGGTGGAGCTGTGTGGTGGGTACATTGGCGGAGCTGTGTGGTGGGTGCATCGGTGGAGCTGTGTAGGTGGAGCTGTGTGGTGGGTGCATTGGTGGAGCTGTGTGGTGGGTGCAGTGGTGGAGCTGTGTGGTGGGTGCATCGGTGGAGCTGTGTGGTGGGTGCCTCGGTGGAGCTCTGTGGTGGGTGCATCGGTGAAGCTGTGTGGTGGGTGCATCGGTGGAGCTTAGTGGGTGCATTGGTGGAGCTTAGTTGGAGCATCGGTGGAGCTGTGTGGTGGGTGCATCGGTGGAGCTCTGTGGTGGGTACATCGGTGGAGCTGTGTCGGTGGAGCTGTGTGGTGGATGCATCGGTGGAGCTGGGTGGTGGGTGCATCGGTGGAGCTCTGTGGTGGGTGCATCGGTGGAGCTGTGTCGGTGGAGCTGTGTGGTGGATGCATCGGTGGAGCTGTGTGGTGGGTGCATCGGTGGAGCAGTGTAGGTGGAGCTGTGTGGTGGGTGCATTTGTGGAGCCCGGTCGGTGTAGCTGTGTGGTGGGTGCATCGGTGGAGCTGGGGGGTGGGTGCATCGGTGGAGCTGTGTTGGTGGAGCTGTGTGGTGGCTGCATCGGTGGAGCTGTGTGGTGGGTGCATAAGTGGAGCAGTGTGGTGGGTGCCTCGGTGGAGCTGTGTTGTGGGTGCCTCGGTGGAGCTGTGTGGTGGGTGCATTGGTGGATCTGTGTAGGCAGAGCTGTGTGGTGGGTGCATCGGTGAAGCTGTGTGGTGGGTGCATTGGTGGAGCTGTGTGGTGGGTGCCTTGGTAAAACTGTGCGGTGGGAGCATCGGTAGAGCTGTGTGGTGGGTGCATCGGTGGAGCTGTGTAGGTGGAGCTGTGTGGTGGGTGCATCGGTGGAGCTGTGTGGTGGGTGCACTGGTGGAGCTGTGAGGTGGGTGCATCGGTGGAGCTGTGTGGTGGGTACATCGGTGGAGCTTAGTGGGTGCATTGGTGAAGCTGTGTGGTGGGTGCATTGGTGGAGCTTAGTTGGAGCATCGGTGGAGCTGTGTGGTGGGTGCATCAGTGGAGCTGGGTGGTGGGTGCATCAGTGGAGCTGTGTGGTGGGTGCATTGCTGGAGCTGGGTGCATCTGTGGAGCTGTGTGGTGGGTGCATCTGTGGAGCTGTGTGGTGGGTGCCTCGGTGGAGCTGTGTCTTGGGTGCATCAGTGGAGCTGTGTGGTGGGGTCATCTGTGGAGCTCTGTGGTGGGTGCATCGGTGGAGCTGTGTGGTGGTTGCATCAGTGGAGCTGTGTGGTGGGTGCATCGGTGGAGCTGTGTCGGTGGAGCTGTGTGGTGGTTGCATCAGTGGAGCTGTGTGGTGGGTGCATCGGTAGAGCTGTGTCGGTGGAGCTGTGTGGTGGGTGCATCGGTGGAGCTGGGTGGTGGGTGCATCAGTGGAGCTGGGTGGTGGGTGCATCAGTGGAGCTGTGTGGTGGGTGCATCAGTGGAGCTGGGTGGTGGGTGCATCAGTGGAGCTGGGTGGTGGGTGCATCTGTGGAGCTGTGTGGTGGGTGCATCGGTGAAGCTGTGTGGTGGGTGCATCAGTGGAGCTGTGTGGTGGGTGCCTCGGTAAAGCTGTGTGGTGGGTGCATCTGTGGAGCTGTGTGTTGGGTGCCTCTGTGGAGCTGTGTGGTGGGTGCATCGGTGGAGCTGTGTGGTGGGTACTTCGGTGTAGCTGTGTGGTGGGTGCATCTGTGGAGCTGTGTGGTGGGTGCCTCTGTGGAGCTGTGTGGTGGGTGCATCTGTTGAGCTGTGTGGTGGGTGCCTCGGTGGAGCTGTGTGGTGGGTGCATAGGTGGAGCTGTGTGGTGGGTGTATCGGTGGAGCTGTGTGGTGGGGTCATCTGTGGAGCTCTTTGGTGGATGCATCGGTGGAGCTGTGTCGGTGGAGCTGTGTGGTGGTTGCATCAGTGGAGCTGTGTGGTGGGTGCATCGGTGGAGCTGTTTCGGTGGAGCAGTGTGGTGGTTGCATCAGTGGAGCTGTGTGGTGGGTGCATCGGTGGAGCTGTGTCGGTGGAGCTGTGTGGTGGGTGCATCGGTGGAGCTGTGTGGTAGGTGCATAGGTGGAGCTGGGTGGTGGGTGCCTCCGTGGACCTGTGTGGTGGGTGCATTGGTGGAGCTGTGTGGTAGGTGCATCGGTGGAGCTGTGTGGTGGGGGCATCTGTGGAGCTGTGTGGTGGGTGCATCTGTGGAGCTGTGTGGTGGGTGCATCGGTGGAGCTGTGTGGTGGGTGCATCGGTGGAGCTGTGTGGTGGGTGCATCAGTGGAGCTGTATGGTGGGTGCCTCGGGGGAGCTGTGTGGTGGGTGCATCGGTGGAGCTGTGTGGTGGGTGCCTCGGTGGAGCTGTGTGGTGGGTGCATCGGTGGAGCTGTGTGGTGGGTGTATTGGTGGAGCTGTGTCGGTGGAGCTGTGTGGTGGCTGCATCGCTGGAGCTGTGTGGTGGGTGCATCGGTGAAGCTGTGTGGTGGGTGCATCGGTGGAGCTGTGTGGTGGGTGCCTCGGTGGAGCTGTGTAGTGGGTGCATCGGTGGAGCTGTGTGGTGGGTGCATCGGTGGAGCTGTGTGGTGGGTGCTTCCATGTAGCTGTGTGGTGGGTGCATCTGCTGAGCTGTGTGGTGGGTGCCTCGGTGGAGCTGTGTGGTGGGTGCATAGGTGGGGCTGTGTGGTGGGGTCATCTGTGGAGCTCTGTGGTGGGTGCATCGGTGGAGCTGTGTTGGTGGAGCTGTGTGGTGGTTGCATCAGTGGAGCTGTGTGGTGGGTGCATTGGTGGAGCTGTGTGGTGGTTGCATCAGTGGAGCTGTGTGGTGGGTGAATCGGTGGAGCTGTGTGGTGGGTGTATCGGTGGAGCTGTGTGGTGGGTGCATCGGTGGAGCTGAGTGGTGGGTGCATCAGTGGAGCTGTGTGGTGGGTGCATGGGTGGAGCTGGGTGGTGGGTGCATCTGTGGAGCTGTGTGGTGGGTGCATCTGTGGAGATGTGTGGTGGGTGCATCTGTGGAGCTGTGTGGTGGGTGCCTCGGTGGAGCTGTGTGGTGGGTGCATCGGTGGAACTGTGTGGTGGGTGCATCGGTGGAGCTGTGTGGTGGGTGCATCGGTGGAGCTGTGTGGTGGGTGGCACTTTTTATAAATCATTAGTAAAAGAGATCAATGAAATTCAACTAAAACCCATATATAGCAGAAGAGGAGAAAGCTCTAGTAACGGGATTCAGGATGAATGTATTCCTTTGAAGCAAATCGCCAGCATGTGAAAGGTGTAAAATAGCAATCAACATAAAACGAAAATGCCAGCAAATGACTTTATAAAATTCTGTGTGGCCCTGATAAAATAATTAGAGCGTTTATTTATATCATGACCAACAACGGGTATTGTTTCAAGAGCAGCGTGCGAGATGGTTAGGCTGCAATATAAACAAGCTCTCGGCATTGCTGTGGTGGGAAGGGGGGGCGGGGAGAGGCAAGAAGGGAAGAATAGGGGCCGGGAGCAGCAGCCTTTGATGTGCCGCCGGCCGTGCAGTGAATAATTAGGGGAGGAAAAATGCCGGCTGGGGGAAGCTTGAGATGCCTGAGGAGGCTGGTGGCTTTGATGTGCACGCGCTCTCTGGCACTGCAACAAATCGCCGAGATGGTTAAACTCTGTTTAAGCCACAATATAGCTCGCCAGCTATGCGCTTGAGCGCATCAGCAGGCGAGCCCTAAAAACCATGAGAAGAGGCAGCAGGTTTAAAAATGAAAAATGAAACAGTACCTGCGGAAGATCCATAAAAACAATCCGACGTTCCTAAGTAAAGTAGAATTGTAGGTAGAAGGTAAGCCGGAGGTCCGTGGGATGCTTGGCTGGAAAAGTAGTGAAAGCGTGCCTATCTCTGTAATGATAACACTGAAATGCGATAGGCAAGTCTAAAGTAAAGCGTGCCTATCGCTGTAGAAAATACTGATATGCAAGAGGCAACTCTATAATAAAGCGTGTCTATCGCTGTAATGATAATGCTGAAATGAAACCGCAGATAGAATGCAGGGGACTGCACATGAGATGATGAAAGATGCCAATCTAAAATGGCTGAACGCCGACGTAAGAGATGCTGGGTGGCTCGCGGCATCAGCGTGCTTCAAAGTATTTCACAAGTGGTAGGAAGGCTGACTCATGTCATAGAGGAAGATGACGAGATCGCAAAGGCACGGGACACAGGTGAGGCTGCATGCGTTGTGCACGTGCGCTCTGCGCGAAGCTCGAGGGAAGTTTTGAAATTGACAGGGCGGTTTAACTGCCATGTCGTGAAGGCAAGTATAGACATATTAAAAAAAAATGAAATAAAATGCCACCGCTATGTGCCAGGTCACAATAGGTGCCACAGTACACACAAGAGGGCACTCTGGCAATCGCTGGGAAGACGGTGGGCTCACCTGCGGTGCGGTTCATCCTGGAACTGTTCCCTACCTTTGAGTCAAATGCTAGACTTGTGCACTGTTAGGCTGTCAGCAATGTAGAAAATGTTCTTTAGGCTGTCGACAACGCAGGAAATGAAGCCTAATGTGGATTAAATTAAGCAGACAGCAGGGGAAGTAGGCAAACACAGCACGGCTGACAAATCTGGAGTTCAGGGCGATCGGTGTCGCAGGAACTGGGATGCAGGCAGGTGCTGGCATGCAGGCAGATACAGTAGGCAGAGAATTGAAGGAAGAAGGATCTACAGGTAGTAAGTGGAACTTTGGAGTTGAGGGCGACCGGTGGAAGGCCACTGATGGGGCTCATGGTGCCAGATGAGTTGAGCTGCTGCTTCTGAATTGTTGTAACTTGAGGTAGCTTGGAAATTGACACGCAGGGCCTTTCCAAATCGTCGCCAAATGTAATGGAATAAATGAGGGTAGTCCATTCTTTGTAATTTCAATGAAGAATTTATTCCAGTAGTATTCAGGAAGAGAGCCCCACCAGGAGGAGTCAGTGCTCTGCTCAGCCCATTCAGCAACTGATTCAATCATACCAACATTCTAACATTCAACATTCTAAACTTCACACTTCCTGGCTGAGCATACTACACTCTGCCAACTAGAGACCCCCAAATCTAACATATAGTGTTAAAAGTAATTGTATTCATTTTTCTTTTCAAAATCCTCTTCGGAACACCCCAATGACGGCTCACTATGCTAAGAGAAAGGTAGGTGATGACCCACTGCATAATGCATGCCTGCCAGTATTCACAGCTCGAGAACGAAATGAGCAGAATAATGAAGATCATAGGAACACTGCTGGGTGCGCTATCCCTTAAAGCGCTCACGGTGGCCAGGATCAACTAACAATATACTTAAAGATTTCTTTTATACTGCTCTGAGATGGGAACACCTCAAAAGTAATGGCTGGAACAAACAATCATGAGGGATGTGCGCATGATTGGAAGTCCGGCTGCTCTCCTGATTCTTGTCTTCTCCTGTCAGATACCTTCTGACAGTGGTGAGTTTTTGGATACCGAGGCAGTAGCCTCATTACTCCATATTCATTTAGAATTTTGTAGTTGATGTTTAGGTTGTCTTATTGGTGTGTGATGCTTTGTCACAGTTGGGGTTGTATCACATGGTCAGCTCAGTGATGGGCCGCGGGTAGCGGTCAGTAGTGTTTGCAGAATTGTCAGCATGTTTCCTCAGAGAGTCTCGTCTTTGTCCATCTAGAACCTTCTGTTAGTGTTGAGGTTTGGGTGCCTGCCGCGGCTATTATGCCATCGGGCAGTGAGCGGGTTTTAGTTGCTTGCCAAGGCTATTATGCCATCAGGGCAGCGGTGAGTTTTGCGTATCTGCCGGCGTTTGCCTTCAGGCAGTGATGAGTTTTTGGATGCTACGTTGCTGTTTCAGTTTCGCAAGGTTAGCGCTTCAATGGGATGCGGGCTGCGGTCAAATGGGTTTGTAGAGATATCTGCAAGTTTCCTGATCAGTGGGTTTTCTTTTTGATCCAGTCCATTGTAGAACGTCCTGTTGAGTGTGAGGAGATGGTCGTCCAACATCTTGATGCCTAGGTCTCTGTGGAGGTCTACTGTTCGTGTGAACATGGGAGCACCTGCTGCAATCCGTAAGGCCTTACTCTGTAGTTTTTGTAGGTCCTTCCGAAGCTGTGGGCGGCAGCCACTCCAAACTGGTGAAGCGTATGTCATAGTTGGTCGAATTATTGCAGTGATTACTCGCACCTTGCTCTGCATGGGCATCGACTTAGTCTTCAGGAGTGGGTATAATGCAGCCAGTTTGGATGCTGCTTTCTGGCAGGTCTTCTCTATGTGGTTTCTCCAGCTGAGTTTAGAGTCCAGAGTCACCCCTAGGTAGGAGCTGCTGTTTTCCCATTTGACTTCGTCTCCATTGAGGAGGATCTGTGGGTGTTTCCACCTTCCGCCCACAAATGTGTTTATTGGCTGTAGTTCGATAAACTGGTGCCAATAGGAGGTGTGCATAGATTAACGCCTTCTAATTGGTCCTGGGGTTTCCAATAAAGGAGAATGATTGGTTGAGGAAGTCACTTCAAGATTACGTTTCACCCGAAGTTTTAGCCAATTATGGGAGTCTGCTATCTTACGAATTGGTGGACCGGGACCCAACGGGGTAAGTAGAGGGGACATGGTGTCTCAGTATATCGTGAGTAGAACCCGAATTTACGAAATCGCCTGTTCGGATTAGTGTGTAATTTGTACGCCATAAATGACGCACAATGAAACTACTCAATAGGTCTTGTGTTGGTCCCTTAGACACCAATATGGGGGTCGATGTAACGGCATTCTCTTGGCACTTACGTGCGCAGGATGATCGTGTATTTGTGTTGGATTCTTGACATTGTTAATCAACACGTAGTCGGCACTGAGCAGTAGGTGTAGAATTTGCGTTATAATGAAACGTCCGGTAGCTGAGGTCTAAGCTATAGATGAAGATGTATTCATCTTAGTTGCAGAGAAGTATATTGATGGCTAGCCCCACTAAAGGCAGCCTCCCTGCTGCTCAGCCAATACTCCAACTAACACACACAACATCACAGGCACCCAAGCATTCCACACAGCACATTCATACTGGCTGAGCAGCAAGGACCAGGGAATATGCGTAGTAAAATACCCAAGGTGTAACAATTTGTTTTGGAAACGTTACAGTAGGGCAAGCATAACAAAAGACAGTGGTACCAATCGCGGGCATAAGTAATTTTGGCAGTGCCTACGAGCAAAGTTATAAAATGATAATAGACTGCAATATGTATGGCGTTCTTGTGTTGCTCGCATAAGGGAAATGAAAAGCAATTTTTGTAGTCCATTTTGCATTTTTCTAGTTCGGCCACAACGCATGAAAGTGACTAGTTAAGTGAAGAGTAGGATAGGATTCTGAACCTGGGCCATGTGGTTTTCCTGTTGCAGGTATGCCATCACATTTTTTTTTGTTCGTGTAATGTCCCTGCGTGGCAGAAAACAGATGTTTTTCAGTGATGGGCTGCCAAATGGCACAAAAGCTTACATGATAAGTGACAAATGTCAATATCGGCATTTACCTTGATGGATCTGTGAACAGATCGACGTTTAAAGTGTAGTGCTCTGGTCACCTGAATCCTGTTTGAAACCTGGGACGTAGGTGTCATTTGGGTGATAGTCATGAAACAGACCTAGTAGATCAGGGATATTTGGTCGGCCTGTATTAGAGTAGCCGGGTGACGTTTTAACGCCAAATACGTTTACAGTTAGTATTTAGGTGCGTGTGACTTATGTGTTGCCTGTGCAGACCTTGAGACACAGGAGAATCTACTACCTACCTGAGTTACTGAAATTGTGGTGTAGGGTTTTGTTTTTACAGTACTATTTCAGGGTTACTACGCCCAATTTGGCTTTGAAGCACTGGGCAGGAATTACACATAATACTCTATCCAGAGCCGATTGTGCATAAGAAAAGTTTATGGACAATAATTAGTTTTTCGAATCCTTGTATTTGCAGGCATATTCTACAGCCATGATACTGACTCAACACGGGAACTTTGAAAAAAGTATAGTGCCAAGTGAGTAGGATTTGCAGTCAGATTATAATTTTGAACTGGTGTTATGCAGAGAGATCAGGATCACGTTTGGATTTTCCAGGCCATTTCAGGGCAGAGGACTAGTAACATTTATAAAGAAAATATTAATTGTAGAGGAGAGAATAGGGACCTGCTGGGGTACGGATTTCCAACCATTAAGAAGCGGTTCCCAATGGCCTCACATCAACCCTTTCCAATATACAGTTACTGTAAAAGTATCAATAACAATTTCAATACATGTAACGTTCTAATCATAACTTTCAAAGTACTGTGAGGTGACCTTTTTAAACTGTTTTTCTTCATTTTTTCCCGCCCTTTCATTTTCAAACTCATATGCCCTTTGTAGGTGTTCATTGATTCGCTGGTTACAGAATATGAGGAGTAACCGACTATCCCTGCAGGTTAATTCCTAGCTTGTTGACATTTATGGGCCTGTCATTGTGTTGTGTTATATGGTAGCACAGTACACCATGTAGGTGTGTGGTTGGGAGCGTATTGTCTTTGGTTTGATGCAATCTTGGAAGTGTTTTAATGTCACCCGTGATGACTACTGAGGTGCGGTTATCATGTTTGGGTACGCCGTGTTTAGCTGTGTGATGAATGAAGAGGTGTGAAACAGAAGTAAACCGTGTACGATTTTCTGAAAGCTGGAAGCTTCTAGCAGGTCTGCAGGTCCCTCTATGCTATTACTTCTAATCAAAGTCCACTTAGCTGGTTACTTCACTAAGTTGCCCAATCTGACATTTTGTTTACAGCTTATGGTTATGAACAGGCATACGTTGAAGGGAAAAATGATGGTGAGATCTGATGGAATGGACTTTGGTAATATCATCCTGTATTTGTTTGTGATTGTGAGCTTTAGTATGTAACCTGTTGGGACCTGCAGTGGTGGACTAACTTAAAGCCCTCTGTTGACCAGCAGCATGTAGCAAATCTCTTCAGTTATTCCATACCTGTTCTGCTTGGTGGCAGTTGGTTTAATGATGTAAACTGGCACACTACTGGGCGATGTACAGGACCCGTAGCAATTTTGTGTTATGTAAGACTGTCACTCAGTATAAGGGAATTATTGGGCAACCTGTATGAATTACAATCGACTGCCTGACCGCTGATCGTTATATTAGCGTGTCATGGGCCAGAAGGGTTTTATATTTTATTGTAGTTGCTATATATAACACTTCCTGCCCATGACGAAGCATTGAAGTGCTTCATGCCAACCAGCACGTTGCTCCTAAACCCAAGTTATTCTTCTGCTCTCAAGTAAACGATTCCGTGCATTTAGGTCAGTTTGTATGTTGTAGATTACTAGAATTTATTTAAAATTTTTATTACATTTTATTGTTTTTTTAATGACCATACAAGACAGTGTCAATGTTATCATTGCAGTCTCACATTGCATTTCACAGGAAGGTCACAATCTTGTATAGCAAAGCATCTCAACCCAGCTATGTCAACTTCAAACCGATTACATGTTGTACAAAGTGAATTCTATTAGGCAGTACCGGGGTGTGACAATAGAAAGGTCGTAAAAGAACCCCATATTCTTTAGTCTTGACTTTTTCAGGAACACCTCTGCATAGGTCACCAATTGATCCCTGCAGTACGCTATATCTATTAGCCATTGTTCAACCATGGAGACTTCTCTCCCCCCCATGTATAGCTACCCTTCTTTTGGCCAGCAACAATGCAATTGCCACTAATCTGTTATTAGTAGGTTGCAACGGTTTACGTAGCTCAAATAAACATAATTGTGGAGTGCATACCAGTTGTTTCAAACTCATATCTGAGTTACCAGCACCCGGTAGTTAAATATTCATGGCATGCCCATGCCAGGTGGAGGAAATATGCTTTAGTGTTTCCGCACTTTTCACATTGATTGTTGGGTCGGTGCCCATACTTGTGAAGCTGCATGTGATCTAATACATTTGTTGTAAGTATTTGAAATGTATGATTCTTAAGTTAGAATTGGTCGTCAGATTACTAGTGAGAACACAGCAAAGCATCCAGTCCTCCAGTGAGAGCGGAGGGAACAGTACAGCGCTCCATCTGGTCAGCGAGTTTGGTGGGATCCTAGCGTTTTCTTCATGAGAAGCGGTATACAACCAGGTTATGAGACCTTTGCATGAGCTGAAGCTAAGCAACGCTTGTAACTCCCCCAGTGTCTGTGATGCCTCTGGGAATTGTGGGAACAGTGCCTTCGCTGCCATCTTAAATCTGTGATAAATATCCGAAGAAGGGTATTACGCTGTCCATCTGTGAAGGTCTTTACCAATATAAACTAACCCTCTGGATAAACATGCACAGTGTCTCTAGCCCCGCGTCCTTGAGAATAATCAGCGCTTTCATTTCTTGAGTGACTGAGCTAGCTATTCAGGTGCCAAAGCAGTGGGAGTGCCGGTGCAAAAAGCTGCAATTTGCGCAATTCCCCGGTGTATGCCTGGCCTTCGTGGTGCCATTATATTGTGTTCATTTCCGCTTGTGCAGTCTGCACGTTCATGAAGTAAAATGGCTCTGAGCTGTATGAGACGTGCAGTGTCACTTTCTATGGCTATGTGTGGTAAATATGGGGTCGGATAGAGCCAATAATGTGCGGATTGTGCCTGTGCACATAAATAGTAAAGAAACCTATCAGGGGCCCGAACCCTCCTTTTTCATATAGTCTGGTAAGCACTTTCCAACTAACTCTGGGTTGCTTTCCCGCCCAGGCCAGTTTTATCATGAGGGATTTTAGTGTATTAAAAAGTCTTTCAGTAGCACTGTGGGGATATTAATGAACATATAGGGAAATCTTATTAAGATAACCATTTTCATGAGCGCCACTCTGTCAGATAGCGACAGTGGTAAGCATATCTAGCGAGCTACCTGCTCCTTCAGTCAGGAGATCGCCTGGCCATAATTCTGTTTCAACACCAACTCTGGATCTCTGTACCCATATTCCCAAATATTCAAGGGGTCTGTGGTCCACTGCCATGGGAATCAAGTGTATGTGGTTGTCTGTGCTGTGTTAGAGGAAATATAGTTGATTTGTCCCAACTAATACTTATTTATTTGGTGTTTTCTATAGCGCGAACATGACCCTAAGTAGGGTATCAGATCGCTATACATTTGCATTTCCAAAACCAGTTAAGTTACTGAGTCATCAGTTGTTGTACAATGATTAGAACTAAACATTAAGCTTAATATATATATATATATATATATATATATATATATATATATATATATACCCACAAAAAGGTTAATGTTCGATGAGAGGTAGAAGAATATGATCATGAAAGGACAGTTGACGATAGCGAGTCTGTTGAAATTATGGGAGGTAATTACTCATATAGAACGATTTTGCTTCCTTTTTGAATGCAGCGATGAATGGGATTCTTCTAATGTTTGGAGGGAGAGCGTTCCAGATTCTTGGAGCTACACCGGCGAACTCTCGGTCATAAGTTCTTTTCTTACGAAAACGTGCCGGTTTCAGTAATAGATCTGCGTTGCTCCTGTAGACCCTGCAACCTCCTGATAGTGTGAGTTTCTGGGCTAGGTACCTTGGTGTTTTGTCATGTATCACTTTGTGAGTGATACATGCCAACTTGAATTGAACTCTTGCTTCATAGGGCAACCGGTTGAGTGCTTTCAAATGAGGGGTGATATAGTTGAATTTTTTTGATTCAGTTGTTAGTCTTGTGCCCGCATTAAGACAAGCTTTCAGTGGGGCTGTTGAGATCTTTGGGAGCCCTGCCAGATTTGTGCATCCATACTCTATCCTTGATATGACAAGTGCCTGAACTCCTGTTTTGAGATCTGTCTTAGTTAAGAACGGTTTTAGGTTTCTGAGGTAGCTTAAATGGAACCAGGCCACTAGTATGTTCACATTTTTGTCCCGAATAATTCCCAAGGATTTGGTGGATTCAATAATCTTCGGAGTACACTTTAAAGCTGTGATTAGGTTGGTCCATTCTAATATACTTGTTGCGCTTTTCTGGGGTGTGATCAGCAGGACTTCTGTTTTATGTGGGTTAAGCTTCAGGTGGTTGCTTGTTAGCCAATGGATGGTTCTCATTAGTGCCTGGTTCATGATACCTATCTCTTCTGTCAATGTCTTTGATGAACAACTGAGTGTCATCTGCCAACATGTGGAAAGAAATGTTTGCTCTTTGTAATGTTTCCGTGAGTGGCTCTGTGTACAGATTGAATAACGCCGGGGATAGTGTTGACCCTTGTAGAACTCCGATTGTATTTCTGGTTAAACCTGACAATTTTTGGTTGACTATGAATTTTTGCGATCTGTTCTCTAGGAAGGAGCTAAACCATTTAAGGACTGTTCCCTCTAATCCCAAACTATTTTTCATGCGATCCAGTATTTTGGCATAGTTTACGGTGTCGAAAGTCGACAGAAGGTCAAGCAGGATTAGGAGACATGTTTTGTTATGGTCAAGGGCAAGTAAAGCGTCATCCACGATGTGCAGAATTGCTGTTTCCGTGCTTTGGTTTGGTCTGAATCTTGATTGGAAGTCATTTAACAGATTGAATTCCGAAATATGATGGCTTAATTGTTGTTGCACACATTTTTCCAGGACTTTGGCTAGCATTATGTGTTTGTTACTGGTCTGAAATTGTTGGAATCAGAGGGGTTCTCTGTTTTTTTAATTGGAGTGACGTGCCCAGTTTTTAGGCAGCCCTATATTTCGCCTTGTGTCAACGAAGCATTGATGACCGTTTGTCCCTGACTGGATGAGCAGATGGTTTATTGAAGACCAACACTTTGCAGGTAAGGGATCGTTATAATGATTGTTAGGTTTAATGGTCGAAATTATCTTTGCAATGTCTAGTTCACTGACAGGCTTGAATACTGACCAACAAGCATTGTTTTTTGTTTTTTCCAAATCTAGTTGATACTGATGTTCATCTAAGGTGCTCTTAACAATTTCAGGGTCTTCAGCTGCTTTTTTGAGCTCCACCTCCAATGAATTTGCTTTGTCTGTTAAGGAAGAGATATCTTCACTGTTTAAGATCGTTTTTATAGTGGCTGGTGCAGATTTATTGGATTGAACTTTTAGTAGATGGAATAGTTTCCTCTGTCTTTTTATTGCGTTATCTAGTTCTTTCCTGAACTCTTTTTTTTTAGTTTAGAATACTTTTATTGTAGGCTTTCCTGGACTGTCTCAGTTGGATTAAGTGGGGTGATGAAGGGTGTAGTCGCCATTTTCGCTCTGTAAGTCTGAGTGATCGTCTTTCTTCATTTAGGGCACTGTTACACCAGGGTTTTTTGTCTGTGTTAGTAATCCTTTTTAATTTTAAACGGGCTATGTCCTCGATAATGCTCGACGTATTGTTATAGTACTTCATGAGGTCACCGACGTCAACCATGTTATTAGGTGGTTGCAATTCTATTTCACAGCGAGCTGCGACGTTATCCATATTGATTCCTCTAGTGTCACAAGTCCATTTTCTGGGATTAATTGGTTGTGAGGACATTTTTGTTTTTATGAAGGGTATGTAGAAGGTAATGATGTGATGATCAGACCAATCGCAGGATTAACATTTTATTGATAGCTTTTTCTTTAGCTATAATCCAATCTAAGGTAGAACCTTTGGAGTGGATAGGTAGATGACATTCTTGGACCAGCGAATGATCTTCAAGGAAGGCTTTGAGAAGAATGATCGGATTGTCAGTATGATACTCCCAATGAAGATTGAAGTCTCCTAAGAAAATATCATTGGGCTGCAGATTAGAGTTTGCTGTGATGATTATATAATGCTCAGCCCAGCAAATCTCTGATATCTGATATATTCCCGGATAAGGGGCGCTATGTCTCGAACATAGAGCACCATGTCGTCTGCATATAAGGAGAAGGCGAGGGGGCGCTGACTGAACCTTAAAGCAGCTGCATGCCCTGTCAAATTATACTCTGTACGGGTTCCAGCCCGATTGCAGCTAATGTTGGGGAGAGGGGGCACTTGTCTCGTGCCCCTGTCTATCTTCAATGAGTCTGAAATAGCCCCGTTAATGCGAACCCTCACCACCTGATCCGTGTACAGCAGGCGTAACCATCTCACAAATGCCAGTGGCATACACATGCAGTGGAGTACCGTAAACATATATTCCCATTATATGGAATCTAACGCTTTTGCGGCATCTAACAGCACTGCTGCTGCGTCAATGGTGGGGTCCAATTGATGTAATATCACAGTTAATGTACGCAAATTATGGTGTGGGAATAAATCCTGACTGATCCTGCAGTATCAGCTCTTGGAGGAGTAGGCACAACTGTGCAGCAATAATCTTTGCTAGTATTTTTGCATCTGTGTTATTTGGGGAGAATGGTCTATATGATTCTCCCTGCTCAGGGGTTTTTCCCGGTTTCAGAAGCATTAAAATAATTGCCTCCTTTAAAGATGGTGGTAAGATTTGTTTCTTATATGCTTCAGTTTACAAGGTGTGTAGATGTGGTATCAGATCTGCATATTCTTTGCAGAATTCGCTAATCCTGTCGCCTCCGAGGCTCTCCAATTCTGGAGCGTTCCAAAAGCATCCTTCACCTCCTTTGATCTGCTGTACTAAGAATTCCCTACGACCTAGTGACAACCAGGCTAAAGCATTATCATTGAGGTATGCTGCAGTCTCCTCTTACGTCGCGGCTTCTCGTGGACCGTACACCTGGAATAGAAAGCTACAAAGCATAACGGAAACGCTGGTGTGTCATCGCAAACCACTCCATCTGAGGATTCTATGTTAAAAACGTGTATTTCCACCCAAAGTTCTATTAACTTTGCAGCTATACTGCGGCCCAACCATACATCCTCCCTGTAGGATTTTGCCACCCATTGTATGGACAAGTCTTTCGCACTTGCTCTGCTGGGTTATTATATTCTGTTATGTGTTCTCTTATGCATGCCGAAACGTTGCAGATTTGCTGTGTTTCACACTGCCTTTCCAGGGTATTTTAGTGTATTTTCAATATTTTGCAGCCACGAGCGCAAGACCCCAGCCTGCAACCATATGCATGCCCCACTTATTGTTGTTTTAAATGCCTAAGAAAGTAAAAAAACAAATGTAAAGATCTGCACACTCACACTTGTATAATAGATGAAATAGTATATATATTTTTATTTTAGGTGCAGATTGAAAACTGCAAATAAGCGTTTTCCACATCTGGGGGAAAGCGTCTCCAGTCTGCACTCTAGTCAATAAGGCTCCAATGATTCAAAAAGTCATCCAATGGTAATTCCAAACATTTGTTTTATTTATCTTTTCTATTTCCATTGCGACATTATATTCACATTACCACTTTCCAATTATAATCTCATGAGCCAAGTGATGGTGTACCCAAAGCATTTCGGGCTGTGCCCTTCATCAGGGGCTCATTCCTATAAGTACAATAATAAAAGAGACTTCCTTCAGTACAACACCTTTCTTACCGTAACAGATTAAACTTCAGTACAAAACCTGTCTGGCCTTAACATGCAGTAAAGCCATTCACAATGCCTGGTTTCAAAGCAAAAAAAAAGGAAGTAAAAATTAAGGTAAACAAAGGCCTAAACCTTGCCAGGTAATTCATAAAGCTTTCTCCTCCTATTTAGTGAACCCACATGTGACCTTGAGGGACGTAGAAACCCACCTTGTGTGTTGCTGAAGCCTCCTGAGTCCGTAGGAGCTCAGGATCAGCAGGCAGGACAGCAGTGTTGAGGTACCTGCAAATGCAGGGGAGTGACTCCTTCACTCCAAGGGAGATATCTTCGGATGCACCACAGGTCCTGCATATATCCTGTATGGTGCACAGGCACAGACGATGCAGCAGACTGAGTGGGAGACTAAGTCGGGCCCAAACAAAGTCCAAAGTGTCCAGACAGTCTAAGTTCAGTGGTTTCTGGTTCAGAATCTTGTCCACCTCGAATCGAAGGTTCTACAGCCAGGTAAGCCCTTAAGTAACCATGGAAGAGGGTTGGCAAGATTCAGGGGACCTACCCAGGGGGGGTCCAGGACAGTTTACTTCCATGTCCTTTGTCCAGTTTCGCGCCAGAGCGGGAGCCAACGGCTCCCAGGACTTGTTTGAACTGGACTATGCACAGGGACACCAAATGTGCCTCTCATGCAGACTTTTAGTCGCTGGCAAGCGCTCCCACCCAGCCCTAATACACTAAATCCTGTCTGGGAGGTGCTCACACCTCCCTGTGACAGAATGCCAATTGTTCTGCCTTGCCCTGCTCGAGCTTGGGACCCGAACTAAGCTAGCTTCTGAGGTGTGGAATCATACCTCCCACGCCGGTTACTGGTGTGGGGGTATGATTTCAACATGTTTGAGACCAAACACAATAGGGTTTGTTTCAGCCGTTGTAGATCTGGTCATCACGTGGTCGCATAATGCCACTCAATATGTCGTAAATGGCTGCTTCACTGACACCCCAAGAGAATGGACTCCGTACACTGCATGGGTGTTCTGCTCATGTAGTGGCACTGTCTCACTTAGAACTATGGAAAGGTAAGGAGTGCCTTCAAGGAGATTTATTTTGAAAATGTATCTTTGAATTGATTTAGGAAAAAGGTTTATCAGGACAATTCAATGGTCCTATAATAGTCAATCAAAGAATGGAGCTTTCTTTAAATTATAAAGAGAATACACAAGAGAATACACACTGTTGTACAACATAAAACAAATACAAAAGAACAAACACTAGGCGGGCATATAAGCAAAATATTGAATTTTATCATCAAATTAAAAGGCAATGAGTTTGAGATACAAATATATATAAACAGGCCTACAGGAATGTCGATGATACACAAATATATAACTCTGTAGGACCTGATGACACCTTTCCTGATTTTCAATTTAATAGATGGATAGGAAAAGGCGCTGGTCGACGTTTCGGTCTTCTATGTGTTTATCTGCAAGACCATCTTCAGGACTGTTAAATTTATATTTGTAATGCCCGCTTTAATTGGTACCATATAATTCAAATAAGTAAAAGCTGATGAGCGAATCTTGATTCAGAGATACATTTGTTGCAGGTGCTGTTAAACCAATGTAGATCACACAAGTAGTGGACATTTAAATTGCGAGAGTATGGTGCGACCTTCAAATGCAGGGCTAGATATTTGCCTGATGGACGATGATAGTATAGTTATCTTATTTCAATTCAAGGGAGCGTTACCACATGGGCAATTAGCATGGGCGACCATTGAATTGTTCTGATAACCTTTTTCCTAAATCAATTCAAAGATACATTTTCAAAATAAATCCCCTTGAAGGCACTCCTTACCTTTCCAGATATATTTACCCAAGCCCTCAAGGGTATTTCGGGTTGCTCACTGGTACAAACCTCACTTAGAACCAAGCACCCTGCCCTCAGGATTGTAAAGGCCTGCTAGAGAGGTGATATAGGTTTTAAGTGCAGTGGCCCTTAGATATAGTAAACTTATATCTAAAGTAAGTGGTGCATGCACCAACTTACACAGGCTGCATTGGCAGACCTGTTGGTTCCATATTTCATGGCCTCTCATGGATAGCATAATATGTGCTTCAGCCCAAGGGAGGCCTCTGGGGTACCTATGCCTTGGGTACATAGGTATCATATACTAGGGACTGACAAGGGTACGCCAGTATCCAATCTGGTGTGTACCTAAGTACATAACATAACAGTTTAAGCAGAAAGCAGATAGACTGGGGTCCTGATTCGCAGGATCCCAGTTAGACTTGTCAAAAACATGATCACATTTCGCAAAAAGTGGGGGTAACCATAAGAAGCAGATCCTACTTTCCTACAAGATGTGTTTAGGTCTCCACCCCATATAGCGGCTGTTGGTGGCAGTGTGTATATCCAATCCCATACTCTAGTATAGGACTCCGGATCATCAATATTTGAGCCATATATGTTTGTAATAGCTACTTCTTTGCTGTACATTCTCGCCTGGATGATATGGTGTCCTTGATAGTCTGTTTCTGAATGAGTAAGAGTAAACTGTGCTCCCTTCTTAACAAGTATTAGTACCCCCCTGGAAAATGTTGAATAAGAGGAGAACACTAATTCTAGCCCATTGTACCCCTATATGTAGCTCAGTGTACTGTGTGAAAAGTGTTTTCTGCAATAGGGGGACCCGCACATGGTGGCGGTCAAAATAGGCCAGCACTTGCCTTTTCTTTTTAGATTTGTTGAGCCCCTTAACATTCCATATTAAAAATCTGGTGCTACTTAATGTGTGTGGCATGCTGACAGTTGAAAGACATACCGTAACAGGTAACATTCTAGTAGCAATATCACGCATTTTGTGAAATGAAAAAATATGATGTTGCACATTGACATTCTCAGGTAACAAACAAATCGCCCCCCACGCATAATATCAGACAAAAAGCCAACAATGGAAATAACAAAAACCCTCAATCGTAAGGTCACATTGTGGCATAATACAGGGTGTTCCCTCATGGGGCTCCTAGAGGCTAGAATCCCCCGATGGTCGGGAGTAGCTGGGGACCTATTAAAGGTCTGATACATAGATGTGAGCATCACAAATAGACCTAAATGCAGTGCCTAATCCTGGGCTATTAGGTTTTAAAATAATCATTTGTCTACAGGTTCAGGGCCCTCTCTGCAAGCGTTTTAAATGCAGTTACAGCAAGGGCTCCTGAGCTATTGTTTACTATTAGCAAGATGTCCATATGTGTCACAAATAAGTCCCTTAGTTCATGTTAAGGGACTGTGTATTCTGACAGTTCCAGCTGACCTTTTTTACCATTGTTCCCATACTTCGAATCTGACATGTTTTTCCCTTGAACGGTCACTCAGTAACAGTAGGGTTGGCGGATCGACCAGGGCTTTGTCTAGCGTGATGCAGGGATTTAACAAATTCCATGGCAGCTTTTGGTGTGTTAAAAATTCTCTGATTCCTACCATGCGCCATCAGGAGGCAGGGCGGATATAACATAGAGTAGGAAATATTGGCTATTTGCCATGTTTTCTTTACTGGAATGAACTCTGTGTGCTGCCTGCTATACTGCAGTAAAGTCAGGGAAAAATGCAATCTCATATCCCTGGTATTTAATCTTCTGCCTTTCCCTGGAGAGCCGCAAGACCATATCACGATAATTCATGAGTTTGGAAATGATCTGTCTCTGTGGCGCCCCAGGAGGTGGCCACGCAACCAGCGATCGATGCACGTGCTCTACGATCAAGACTGCTGAGTTACTCCGTTCCAAAGATCTCCTGCAGCATCTTTTTCACATAATCCTCAAGTCAGCCAGTGTTTGTGGATTCAGGGACTCCAACAATCCAATCAATCATAGAATTTGTATAGCGCGCTACTCACCCGTAAGGGCCTCAAGGCGCTGAAGGGGGGGGGGGGGGGGTCGCTACTGCTCGAACAGCCAGGTCTTGAGTGAATTCCTGAAGGAGAGGTGATCCTGGGTCAGCCGTAGGTGAGTGGGGAGGGAGTTCCATGTCTTGGCTGCCAGGTAGGAGAAGGATCTTCCTCCGATGGTGGATTTCCGAATTCTTGGGACGGATGCGAGGGCGAGGCTGGCGGATCGGAGCTGGCGGGTGGGTAGAAAGTGAGGCGGCTGTTGAGGTACTTCGGGCCCAAGTCGTGGACAGCCTTGTGTGCGTGGGTGAGGAGTCTGAACGTGATCCTCTTGTTGACTGGGAGCCAGTGCAGGTCTTTCAGGTGAGCGGAGATGTGGCTGCGGCGCAGGATGTCAAGAATGAGTCGTGCTGAGGCGTTCTGGATGCGCTGGAGTTTTTTCTGGAGTTTGGCTATGGTTCCAGCGTAGAGGGTGTTCCCATAGTCCAGACGGCTGGTGACTAGGGCCTGGGTGACCGTCTTCCTGGTTTCGGTGGGGATCCATCGGAAGATCTTTCGGAGCATGCGCAGGGTGTTGAAACAGGATGATGAGACTGCGTTCACTTGCTTGGTCATCGTGAGGGAGGAGTCCAGGATGACGCCCAGGTTGCGTGCGTGGTCCGTGTCAGATGGCTCACTCGAAATCCATCGAAGCCGACGATGCTCCCAATGCCCATCCACCTCAGAAGCAGCCAGAAATTAAAATCTAGGCCACTGCTGAAGCGGGAAGGGGGGGAGGGGGGGGGGGGGGTGGAGGGGAAGTGGACAGAGAGAGACTGCCAGATAGAGAACTTGCTTCTCTGGTCTTCTGTCTTCGCTGGTGAAGTTGAATACTGGCCATTAAGGGACCATCTCTCAGGGAAGCCAGGAAGGGTTTCGCAGCGGTCGAAGCGCCTTGGGACCCTACGGGTAAGTAGTGCGCTATATAAATGCCTATACAATCTCCTACAATCCTACACCTGTATAAAGACAACACTTAACACCCTCACTCAATGTATACTTTTATCCAAAAACCTATGGAGACTTGTATTACCTGCCAAGCTTGGCTTGTAGCTTCTCTCCCATTCAGGTTAGACTGACGTCTATACTCAGTGGTTGGGGTACACAGCGTCTGCTAACACACATAAGTATTACCTATTATGAGCTAACCCTCAACTCTCCCAAACCCAGTCCTGTAACCTAGACTTACCAATAATGTCTAAACTGTTGCAGAAAATAAAATGGTCCTGTTGAATACTTCTTCAACTACTGTAAAATGTTCATAAAGAAAAAACTAATGCTGCAGTCACTAAATGAGAACGCACCAGATAGCAAGGATACTTGTACAAGTCTTCAAAAAATAAGCTTGCGGAATGAAGCTTTCACAAGGACAAATGTCAATAAATACCAGCAGGTGGCGCTCTGAGCTAAAACCCCAGCTTGCCGGTTATAACTCACGGTTCCCCAAGTTGCTTCTCGACTCGAGGAATACTCGTGGCAAATCCGCTGCTAGACTGGTTTCTGCTCCCTCGTTGCGCATGCGATGATGACAGGTAGTGCTGTAAATGTCTCCGGGACTAAACGTTCCACGAACAGGCTCTAAAATAATCTTGCTCACAAACTAACTGCTGGCTTCATGAAACGCATGCTCCCAGTACGTAATTCAGATGACGTGCGCAGTTCTAAATTCCTTCACAGTTCTTAAGCGGCTCGGCAGTCGCGCGACCACTACCGCTAGACTGCGATTTCAGAACTGCGTGATCGGGACATTTGGCGGCCATGCTGGTGGTAATCACTAGTGACCGCAAACATTGTCTGAACATTAATTTGGACACAATGAAACTTTTCTTCCAGCGTGGCAGTACTTTTACCCTTTTAGATCTATAACGCTTCACCTGTGCCTCACCCTCTGATCCCGTAACTGCAATTGGGTTCCTGACAGTACCTCCCTCCAAAGGGGGCCCTCCCAATTTTGGTTTAGTAGGGTAAGTTTTATGGAAAAGCATGACTAATCTTGGAGCATGAACATTATCTGAGGGTTCCCAAGACCTCTCTTCCGGACCAAAACCCTTCCATTCTACCAAGTAGTACAGTTTTTTCCTAGAAATCTTTGAGTCTAAGATTCTGCTGACCTCAAATTCCCCCTCAGACTCTATTCTGATTGAAGCTGGTATCCCTTTATGCCAGACATGGGGTGGATTTCTTTTTAGCAAGGAAATGTGAAAAGCTGGGTGAATTTTTAAACTACTTGGAAGTTGTAATTTCACTGCCACTGGATTTATTATCTTTTGAACCTAAAACGGCCCGATAAACCTTGGCTGAAACTTCCGATTACCCTTCAGCTTTAAATGTTTGGTGGATAACCAAGCCTGATCCCCCAACTGCAAACTCAACACCAACACGTCTCTTTTTGTCTGCCTGCTGTTTATATGATAACTTTGCCTTGGTAAGGTTTGCTTGTGCTTGCTGATAAGACCTTTTTATGCCTGCAATCCCCTCCACCACAGTTTGGCATTCCTCAGTCAGTTTCCCTAGCATCATAGTTGGGTGCCAACCATAATTCAAGTAAAACGGAGTGAACCCCGTGGATGCGTGTATAGCATTGTTATAAGCGAACTCAGCCGACCACAACAGGTCAGACCAATTCCCTTCCTGCTCCATCAAGTACAGTCTTAGATATTGTTCCAGCTCCTGATTTACACATTCAGTCTGCCCATCAGTCTCTGGATGGAAACTGGTTGAGAGACGAGTGCCCACACCCAAACTATGCATATAGTTTTGCCAGAACTTGGACACAAACTGAGCTACTCTATCAGAAACTATGATTTGTGGAATACCGTGAGCACGAACCACATGCTGATTGAATAACCTTACAAACTGAGGAGCGGTGGGAATTTTTTCTAAGGGGACAAAATGACTCATTTTTGAGAATGTGTCTACCAGTACTTGAATGGCTGTGTACCCCTGGCTGCGTGGCAAATCTACTATCAAATCTAATGATACTGTGTGCCAGGGATCTGGAGCATTAGGAAGTGGTTGTAATAGTCCCTGCGGGGACTGTCTAGTTGGTTTACTCTTTATACATAATTCACAGGTTGCGACATACTTCCCCACTTGAGCTGCCATACCAGGCCAACAAAAATGTCTCTGCATCAACTGCAAAGTCTTCTTAGTCCCCTTGTGACCCGCCAACTGATCATCATGACAACCTTCTAATGCCTTTTTTGCAACTCACAGGTGGGTAAATACAAGGCGTCGTCATAATACGAAAGGGAGTTTTTGATGGATTTTCTCTTATCATCCGCTGCCCATTTTTCCAGATCCTGGAGAGGACAATGCTGCCGGATTTCCTTGGCGAAATCTTCCAAATGGATTATTCCCACAATTTTCTCCAATGGAATAATTGGCTCCTCCACTGGAATTCTCTTGTCCTCTGAACAGTTCATTCGGGATAGGGCGTCTGCCTTCCCATTCTTCACTCCCGGTTTGTATGTGATGACAAAGTCGAACTCAGAGAAATACAGAAAACCTCAGTTGGCGCGGGGTAAGGGTTTTGGCTGACTTCAGAAATTGCAGGTTCCGATGGTCTGTATACACTGTCACCTTGTGCTTAGCCCCCAGTAAATAATGACGCCAATACTGAAAAGCCTCCTTGACCGCTAGCAGTTCCTTATCCGCGATGTAGTAATTAAACTCTGTCTCTGATAACTTCCTTGATCGAAAAGCCACAGGATGGAGTTGCCCGGTCAGCTTATTTCTTTGCGACAAAATCCCACCAGTGGCTAAGTTGGAAGCATCGGTTTCCACAAAAAATTCCTCCTCAGGATTAGGATGCATCAAAATTGGCGCCGAAACAAACGCCCTTTTTAGAAACTGAAAAGCTTCCTCCGCTTCGTCTGACCAGATGAACGCCTTCCCTTTTCTTAGAAGTTGCGTGATTTGCTGGACCTTGGCAGAGAAGTCTGGAATAAACCTCCTGTAGAAATTGGCAAAGCCAAGGAAACTCTGAATGTCCTTTACATTCCTGGGAGATAACCAATCCTGAATTGCCTGCACTTTTGATGGGTCCATAGCCACCCCCTCCGCAGACAGGATGAACCCCAAGAATTCCACTTGACTCACATGTAATGAACACTTCTCCAGCTTTACTTACAGATGATTCTCTAACAACTTCTGCAAGATGGCTCTCACATGTGGGATGTGATTCTCAATGCAATCTGAGAAAATCAATATGTCATCAATATAGACAACCGCCACACGATCCAAGAATTCTCTTAATACATCATTCACAAAGTGTTGAAAAGCTGCCGGGGCGTTGCTCAACCCAAAAGGCATCACCTGATATTCGTAGAGGCCATACTTTGTGCGAAACGCCGTTTTCCACTCCTCTCCCTCAGCAACTCTCACCAGATGATAGGCGCCGCGAAGATCCAGCTTCGTATAAACCCTTGCCCCCTTCACCTGATCCAACAGCTGGGAGATAAGAGGTAATGGATAACGGTTTTTGATGGTCACAAGATTCAAAGCTCTGTAGTCAATACAGGAGCGCAATGTGCCATCCTTTTTCGGCCGGAAAAACAGTGGTGAGGAAACTGGCGATTGCGATGGACGTATGAATCCAATTTTTAGATAATCCTCCAAATATTTTTTCAGGTACTGATTTTCCGCCTCAGTGAGTGCTTAAATTAGACTACACTGTCAAAGACGAAAAAGATGCCCACACCCTCTTGTCTTGATATGAAACTCAATTAATAGAGACCAAGTACAATTTTATGAAACTTGGTAAGGTACTTTTATTTATACCTGTTACTCTCGTTTTTGTTTTTTTCACAACAAGTTTATTGATAAAGATGAGCATATGAGTTAGAGTGGCATCCCACAATCAGGACGATACCACCAGACATTTTTGTCACAATTACAATATAAGTCTGAGCGTTTAAGCAAGGAACCAATGTAATCCAGGATACAAGGAAACAGTAACCCCACCGTCATCGTTTCAGTTATCTACCCACCCAACTCCCAGAGCCCTCCCTGGAACCCGCCCTAACCCCATGCATGTGTGTAAGAACTGTGTTGACGTAAGCTCTTGACGTGTCTAGTACGTGTGTGGGAATGGGTTTCGCCTGATCATATGGGGCTAAAGGTCCTCCTCTTGTTCCGCCGGGGGGTCTAGTGTCAAGCCTCTGTAGTCTGCCCACCTCTTCCATATTTTAAAATGTTTACGGGGGCATCCTCGTGCCTCAAAGATTGGTCTCTCTAGACCCATACAGAAGTCCATACCAGCCTTCCATGCAGTCAGGGGGGGGGGGGGCCTCACGTCCTTCCATGCTCGGGCCATGTCTCTTTTGGCTACCACCAGCCCCAGGAGGAGTAGGTGACGCTTATAGATATTACCACCAACCCCTTCCAGGATGTGCAATAGACCCAGACGGTGAGTACGGGGAAGGGTCCAGCCCAGCACCTCCGGCAGGCAGCCCCATACACCCCTCCAGAAGCCAACCAGTTTGGAGCACAACCATACTGTGTGGAGCAACGTACCCACCTCTGTCCCACATCGCAGACACTCCGGGGACCCAATCAGGCCCGCCGTCCACAGTCGCTCTCGGGTATAGTAGGCCCTATGAAGAATCTTGAACTGTATGAGCCGAAACCGTATCGCTATAGCCGCACCCCTCGGGGATTCTAAGGCCTCCCGCCAATCATCTTCATCTAACGGACCGATATCTGCCTCCCAGGTCGCCTTCAGCGGAAGAAGGGTGGAGGAGCAATGGGTGACCATAGTCTGGTAAATGCGTGATACTTTCTTGTCCCCAAGGTCACCCATGAAGACCTTTGCTTCGATTGGGCTGAATTCAGGGAGCGAGTCAAGGTTGGTTATACTGGGCGTCAGTGCATGCCGGAATTGTAAATATCGGAAAAATTGAGATTGGTGCATATCGAATTCGGTACTGAGGGCCTGAAAGGACTTGAGAGTCGTCCCGGACATCACATGACATAGCTGCGAGATGCCTATAGTGTCCCAGCCATCAAAGCCTGATAACTTAGACAGTTCGGGTAGTAAACCGTTGCGCCACAGTGGCGTTTCCGCGGTCAGTCTGCCCCACCAGCCCATGCGACGGAAGGCCTGTCGCCATATCGCAAAGACAAGTTTAGTGACCCTCGGCAGCGACCGACGTAGTCGAGGTGAGTATAGGATGGTGTGGAGCGAGTTATCGCCCATCAATGCACGTTCTAGGGCATAGGCTGGATCCCCACCGTCACCATACCACCAGTCATTTAGAACAAGGAGATGGGCGGCTTGGTAGTATGACTGTATATCCGAGGTGGCCAAACCCCCACAGTATGTGGACAAAAAGCATGTGCGCAGCGCCACTCTGGCAGCACCTCCCGCCCAAAGGAAGCGGCCCAGCACTGAGTTAACCTGCCGAAACCACTGGGGTGGGATAGGATGTGGATGGTTCTGTAGTTGGTAAAGTAGGCGCGGAAGTGCAACCATCTTAAAAATAGCAGACCGGCCAAAGATCGATAGGGGCATTCGAGACCAAGTTTTGACATCCGTCTGGACCCGTTCCCAGACGGGCAGTATATTACGTTCCCAAGCAGTATCCGCCGAGTTCGAGAGAAACACCCCGAGGTATTTCAGACCAGCTGTGGCCACTTGCAATTCCGAGGCCTAGGGATCCGTCACAGTGCCTCCAGGTAGTACCCATAGGGTGGATTTACGCAAATTTAGATATAGACCCGAGACCTCTCCAAACAGTTGCATGACCTCCAGGATACGTGGGCCGGAGCGCTGCAAATCGGTAAGGAAGAAGAGGACATCGTCCGCGTATAGCGCAATCTTATCTGACAGGGTGGCATTCCACACAAAGCCCCGTATCAGCGCATCACTGCGCACTCTGGCAGCCAGGGGTTCCATGGCCAAGGCAAATAGATAGGGGGAAAGGGGGCATCCCTGCCTAGTCCCCCGGCCAATGCGGAATGTCTCCGACACCGCCCCAGAGACGCGCACCGAGGCTGTGATGTCCGTATAGAGTAGTTTAATATATGACCGGAAGGTTGGGCCTAGGTTGAGCCAAGATAGTAGTGTAAATATGTACGACCAGCTAACCGAGTCGAAGGCCTTGTTGATGTCGGCCAATAATAACGCCGCCTGGTCCCCTAAGGCTCCAACAGCGTCGATCGCCGCCTGTGCCCGTCGGATATTATGTCGCGTCGCCCTGTGGGGCATGAAGCCTGCCTGATCCGAGTGGACCAGGTCTGTGATATATGGAGCCAGGCGGTTTGCTAGGGCCTTGGCCAATATTTTGGCCTCGATATTGATGAGGGAAATGGGTCTATACGAGTCATGGCTACCTGGGGGTCTACCAGGCTTCTGAAAGACCACTATTTCAGCATGGCGCCAGTCGGGGGGCAGTGCGCCCCGTGCCCGTGCCACCTCAAGAACTCGGCGATAGTGTGGCCCCAGCTGTACATTAAATTTTTTTTTAAATTCACACGGATAGCCATTTGGACCAGGAGCCTTACCAGCATTGAGTTGCCCCAGAGCGTCTCCCAGCTCCTCCGCTGTGAGGGGCGCATCTAAGGCCTTCTTGGTCTCGTCCGACACTTGTACGGGCGGTAGTTCTGCGAGAAACCGGGTTAAGTCGCCCTCAGGCAATTGGTCGCATGAGGCGTATTGGGCTTTAAAGTATGTGGCGAAGCTCGCAGCCAACTCGTTAGGGTCAGTCAGGACCTCCCCATTATTGTCCGTGAGACCCGGTAACATGAGGGGTTGGAAGTTGTGTTGGCATAATCTATGGAGCATTGAGCACGACTTATCCCCCCATTGATACACCCTACTTCTTGTGGCCAGCCACGCCTGTCTGGCTTCATCTATCAATAGGGACGTGTACGATTGCTGTGCCTGCAGAAGCAGCCGTAGTCCGATCTCATCGCCACCCTCGCGGTGTTCCTGTTCTAGGGTCACTACTCGCTCAGCCGCTTCCGCAGTCTGTTCCCGGCGCCGCCGACGGGCCTCCGAGCACCATGCGATATCTACTCCCCGTATGGTAGGTTTCATAGCCTCCCACACCACTTCTACGTCAGCCCCCTCTATCAGGTTCTCCCGCCAATAGTGGTCTATGGTTTCTCGCAAATGTTTAGTATATGCCGGTTGTAGTAGATGCCACGAGGACATCCTCCATCGGAACGGCTGCCGTTTTCGCAGGAGGTCTACTCTAACTGAAACGGGGGAGTGGTCGGATAGGCCTCTCGGCAAGATGTCAGCGCTCTTCACCCTACTCAAGCATTCTCGAGGTAGAAACACATAATCTAAGCGTGAGAATGACCCATGTACCGCTGAGACATAGGTATACACACGGGTTGCAGGGTGCATATGTCGCCAAGCATCCACCCAGCCCAGCCCCTCACTCATTGCATGCAATCTGGTGGGTGAAAGGGAAAGGGGGGGGGGGGGTTCCGGTCACCTCCAGACGCCTCCGGCGATCCACACATACATCCATCACGTCATTCCAGTCTCCCCCAATTACTGCAATTGACCCGGAGACGTCTTCCCACACTGCGAACAGCCTCTCGGCCAGGGCCCACTGCAGGGGGGGGCGGGGGGGCGTATACACTCCCAAACACCACCGGTTCCGTGCCCACCATGCCTTTAACAAACAGGTAGCGACCCTGGGGATCCACCCATTGCTTCTCATGGACGTATGCTACCCTGCGGTGTATCAATATGGCCACTCCCCTGGATCCCCTGGAAAACCCCGCATGGAAAACCTGCTGATAACCAAACCTCTGCAGGCCCAGTGCCTTTGTGCCCATCATGTGAGTTTCTTGAAGCAATAACACATCTGCCGCTTCCTTTTTCCCCCACCGTAACACTGCCCCACGTTTAATTTTGTCTAGTAAACCCCTGACATTCCACGTAATCACCCGCATAGAGTCCTCAGGGAGTCGACGAGTCGATTCAGCCATAGTCCATTGGAGTCCACCACGCGAGCCCCCCCATTCCAGCGCCACCCACCGCACGTCACACGGACCATCATTACGACACACACATGCATTTTACTATCTACCCCAGAAAAAACCACCAATCCCCTAGACCCACAATCCCCAACAGTTCCCAACCCCAACTCAGCAGCCACAACCCTGACCGCCCATCCCTTGCCTCCCCCCACCCTATACCTCAATGAACTATGAAGTACCTGTCGCGGCATGGGTAGTCCCGAGACCAAAACAGAGGGCTCGGGCCCACCCATACCAATGGATCCCAACATCCCAAAAAGGAACAGCGAACTCACCCCCCCTCCCTCAGTGTCCCTCTCTCGAACGGGAGAGTGGTAGCCACTATCATGTAGTCCCCAAACCCCCACCCCACAACCCTATCCACGCTCAGGAGACATAAGCAGCATTGTCTCAAGGCTGCGATACAGTCAGTGATACAGCGGGTCTCAGGCGACCAGGTGCACCCAGCCAGGATTCACAGGTTACTCTCGTTTTTGTGAATTATTTTTTATAAGAACTTTTGCTTTTTGGCAAAAATAGATACACATTACCACATTGTTCTACCATTAAACAATTTTTCAAAGAAAAAACAAATTTAAAACAATACCGCAGTAACACAGAACAATACACATTATCAACAAACAATTCATAAGTTTTTGTCAAATTGAATTCATACTTGTAGACAAAACAAAGCAAAGTACAACCAAGAGCAAAGACAAAATGTATAAGTCTCAATGGGTCACTCAATGGTACTAATAGCTCTTGTAAGTGTGCCAACGCGTTTCAGGTTCGAATGGCAAGTTTTCGAACCCTCATCAGGGCTTTGTTATTTGTCTGTGTAAAACACAAAAAAATAAAAAAGTTTTGTTAAGAATCTGATTGCCTCAGTTTGTACCATCTCATATTTACAGAAATGATGGAAAAATACCTGTATCTTTCAGGCAGTGCGTTTTAATTACATGGATCGGGGGGACAATGCTTCAAACTTCCGATCTAAAATGGATGAAGCATACATTATGTCAAAACTTTACACTCGTTTTGATTAGAGAATATCAAGTGGTTTGGGAACACATCCCTTAAATCCACCTACCTCACTACGCATCATCCGACGCCTTGTGAAGGGAGGAGGTTGTGGTCATAAAATGAATCGACCTGATTGGCAAAAGCGTTTATAAAACATGACTGAATGAACCCCATACCTTATCTTGTACTTCAAAAGGGGAACGATCTCCTACTGGTGCTGGCGCTAAACTTCAGTGGGAAGACCGATTTGGAGAAATAATGACACGATCTAAACATCAAACCAACGGCCGGGTGAGTCCAGCGCTTGTTGTCGGCAGATGCGAACACGTCATGTAGTGAACTGAAACGTACCTGTGATCCGGTCTGGATTCAGGTACACGTTTGTACAACCCACGAAATGTCTGTGTATTTCTTTACGGCACACTACAAGGTGAAAAAGGGAGAGGAGGGTCCCTGTGAGTTTGCGAGGAGTTATCGTGCATATTTAGCTCCATAATGGCACTGGCCGATTTTCTACGGACTGACCTGAATGTGCGTATCTCCAAGCGTCACTCGCTATCCTCATTCAAAAGGCTCCCACTCGCATGAATAGCAGCGAGCGGTTGCCATCTTAGTTATTTAAACAGGGGCGGTGACTTCCTTGTCCCTAGGCATTGTGGGACATGTAGTCCCAACTCATTATGGTACACACCGCTACATATGTACCAAGATAAGGTATGGGGTTCATTCAGTCATGTTTTATAAACGCTTTTGCCAATCAGGTCGATTCATTTTATGACCACAACCTCCTCCCTTCACAAGGCGTCGGATGATGCGTAGTGAGGTAGGTGGATTTAAGGGATGTGTTCCCAAACCACTTGATATTCTCTAATCAAAACGAGTGTAAAGTTTTGACATAATGTATGCTTCATCCATTTTAGATCGGAAGTTTGAAGCATTGTCCCCCCGATCCATGTAATTAAAACGCACTGCCTGAAAGATACAGGTATTTTTCCATCATTTCTGTAAATATGAGATGGTACAAACTGAGGCAATCAGATTCTTAACAAAACTTTATTATTTTTTTGTGTTTTACACAGACAAATAACAAAGCCCTGATGAGGGTTCGAAAACTTGCCATTCGAACCTGAAACGCGTTGGCACACTTACAAGAGCTATTAGTATCATTGAGTGACCCATTGAGACTTATACATTTTGTCTTTGCTCTTGGTTGTACTTTGCTTTGTTTTGTCTACAAGTATGAATTCAATTTGACAAAAACTTATGAATTGTTTGTTGATAATGTGTATTGTTCTGTGTTACTGCGGTATTGTTTTAAATTTGTTTTTTCTTTGAAAAATTGTTTAATTGTAGAACAATGTGGTAATGTGTATCTATTTTTGCCAAAAAACAAAAGTTCTTATAAAAAATAATTCACAAAAACGAGAGTAACAGGTATAAATAAAAGTACCTTACCAAGTTTCATAAAATTGTACTTGGTCTCTATTAATTGAGTTTCATATCAAGACAAGAGGGTGTGGGCATCTTTTTCCTCTTTGACAGTTTATATGGTCCAGCCCCCTCCCTCAGTTCCACTAAGGACCTAACTCCTTTGCTTCCATAAATTCGACTACACGGCAACTTGGCACCTGGTTCTAATTCAATCTTGCAGTCGTACTCCCGGGTGGGAGTTTCTCTGCATTACCCTTATCAAAAACACTTGCCAAGTCCTGATACCCAGCAGGAATTTCTTTTGTTTCCAAAACACACACTTGACGTGTAAGTTGGGCCAATTCTCGAAGAGGCGAGCTCACCATTTTCTGCGTACATGTCGAGTAACAATTTCTGCGGCAATGTTCTGAAGTCATCTCCACCGATCTGCTTTCCCAGTCAATTTTTGGGTTATGCTCCGTAAGCCAAGGCAATCCCAATATTAATTGGAACTGCGGCGCATCGATTAAGTTGAAACGCAGGAATTCATGATGACCCTGAAGTCCCACCAACTCCAAGGTTTCCGTTTCTTCAGTAATTGGTCCGGACGTGAGGTTGGTGCCGTCCACAGCCTTAACTACCTCACTATGTTTTTTCTTTAATGCTAGAATGCCCATTTCCTTCGCATAAGTCAGATCACAAAAATTTCCGGTGGCCCCGGAGTCTGTCATTACCGATACGTCTTTCACCTCCCTGGTTCCAAACCTCATGACAAATGATACAGTTAAATGGGGCGCCGCCGATTGAAGAGTGTTTATCAACTGTTGTATTTCAGGAGCCGACTTCCCTTGTTTTCCCACCAGAGCAACTCCCTCTACTGGTGGGATTTGGCTTTTAAACCCACACTGATTTGTTTTTTTTTGGGGCAGTCTTTCACAAAATGAACTGATACGCCACAATAAAGGCACAAATTATTAGCTCGTCTTTTTTCTTTTTCCTCCTTGGACAAAGGTCCTCTGATTGAGCCAATCTGCATTGGTTCTTCCCCACCGACGTTTTCTGTTTTTGTAAATTCACTGTTTGCTCGGTCTAGCCGCGGAAAGTATGCCCGAAAATCTTTCTTCTTTTCTGACTTCCTTTCAGACAATCTATGTTCCAGCTGCAAGACCAGGTCAATCAGTTCCCATATCTCCCGTGGCCTTTTTGGAATCTGCGCCAGAGCGTCTTTTAATTTGTCTTTTAATCCACGGTAAACGATAGCGGAACGTTTACTTTCTGGCCACTCCGTCTCCACAATTAGCTTGTTAAATTGGGCAATATATGCTATCATTTCCCGGTTTCCCTGTTTCAGGTCCAAAAGTTCATTATCTGTAGCTTGTTCTGCCGTTCTCCGATTAAAAATGCGTAGAAATTCCTTCTTACACACATCAAAGTTGTACAAGGCAGGGTCGTCTCTGGAAATCAGAGGCATTGACCAGGCAGCCGCATCACCTCTCATGTAGGACAGCATGAACGCAACCTTCACCCTGTCATCCTTAAACACCACAGGTCTGCACAAAAAATGCAACGAACACTGGGCCAGGAATGTGTGCCTTGTGTGGGTCCCCCCAAACCTCTCAGGGTTAGCCCATGGAACAACTGGCGCAACGGAGTGAATCACTTGCATCGCAACCTCTGAAGCGGAGCTCCGACTGGATTCCGAAGAACCTCCAGCCAGTAGCTCCTCCATTTTAGTTCTAATTATGATTCTCTTGCTGGGACCTTTTTATTTCTTCTCTCAATGCCCTATTATCCTCTGCGGATTGGGTTAACTGGCTTTGCAGTCCATCCAAAATTCCGGCCAGAGTCTTAAGGTCTAAACCCTCTGCCATCGTGGCTCAGATGGAAACAGTGGCACTTCAATCTGTCAGATGGCTCACTCGAAATCCATCGAAGCCGACGATGCTCCCAATGCCGCCAGGAATTAAAATCTAGGCCACTGCTGAAGCGGGGGGAAGGGGAAGTGGACAGAGAGAGAGAGACTGCCAGATAGAGAACTTGCTTCTCTGGTCTTCTGCCTTCGCTGGTGAAGTTGAATACTGCACCTGTAAAAAAAGGCAACACTTAACACCCTCACTCAATGTATACTTTTATCCAAAAACCTATGGAGACTTGTATTACCTGCAAAGCCTGGCTTGTAGCTTCTCTCCCATGCAGTTTAGACTGACGTCTATACTCAGTGGTTAGGGTACACAGCGTCTGCAAACACACATAAGTATTACCTATTATGAGCTAACCCTCAACTCTCCCAAACCCAGTCCTGTAACCTAGACTTACCAATAATGTCTAAACTGTTGCAGAAAATAGAATAGTCCTGTTGAATACTTCTTCAACTACTGTAAAATGTTCATAAAGAAAAAACTAATGCTGCAGTCACTAAATGAGAACGCACCAGATAGCAAGGATACCTGTACAAGTCTTCAAAAAATAAGCTTGCGGAATGAAGCTTTCACAAGGACAAATGTCAATAAATACCAGCAGGTGGCGCTCTGAGCTAAAACACCAGCTTGCCGGTTATAACTCACGGTTCCCCAAGTTGCTTCTCGACTCGAGGAATACTCGTGGCAAATCCGCTGCTAGACTGGTTTCTGCTCCCTCGTTGCACATGCGATGATGACAGGTGGTGCTGTAAATGTCTCCGAGACTAAACGTTCCACGAACAGGCTCTAAAATAAACTTGCTCACAAACTAACTGCAGGCTTCATGAAACGCATGCTCCCAGTACGTAATTCAGATGAAGTGCGCAGTTCTAAATTCCTTCACAGTTCTTAAGCGGCTCGGTAGTCGCGCGACCACTACCGCTAGACTGCAACTTCAGAACTGCGTGATCGGGACATTTGGCGGCCATGCTGGTGGTAATCACTAGTGACCGCAAACATTGTCTGAACATTAATTTGGACACAATGAAACTTTTCTTCCAGCGTGGCAGTACTTTTACCCTTTTAGATCTATAACGCTTCACCTGTGCCTCACCCTCTGATCCTGTAACTGCAATTAGGTTCCTGACAGTCCGTTGGTTTGGGTGCGCTGCCCAGGGCAGGTGGGCACCAGGAGTCGTCCCAGGCGGATGGCGATGATCCCAGGATGAGGACTTCCGTCTTGTCTGAGTCCAGTTTCAGGCGGCTGTTCTTCATCCATTCGGCGACGTCTTTCATCCCTTCATGCAGGCTGGTTCTGGCGGTGGCGGGGTCGTTGGTGAGGGAGAGGATCAGCTGGGTGTCGTCGGCGTAGGAGATGATGTTGAGGTTGTGTTTGCGTGTGATGGCCGCGAGAGGGCTCATGTAGACGTTGAAGAGGGTTGGGCTGAGTGATGATCCTTGCTGTACGCCGCAGATGACTTCGGTGGCTTCGGATCTGAACGGGGGGAGGCGGACTCTCTGGGTTCTTCGGCGAGGAAAGAGATGATCCACTCCAGTGCCTTTTCTTGGACTCCGATGTTTCTGAGGCACTGCACTAGGGTGCTGTGGCAGACAGTGTTGAACGCTGCAGAGAGGTCCAGGAGGATGAGGGCCGCTGTTTCCCCGTTGTCGAGCAGGGATCTGATGTCATCAGTGGCTGCGATGAGGGCGGTCTCTGTGCTGTGGTTGGCTCGGAAACCGGACTGCGAGGGGTCGAGGGAACCGTTCGTCTCGAGGAAGGCGGCAAGCTGTCTGACGGTTTTCTTGATGACTTTGTCAGGAAAAGGGAGGAGCGAGATGGGGCGGTAGTTCTTGAGGTCGGTGGGGTCTGCTGTTGGTTAATTCAGAAGGATGCTGGCTCAGCGTGCTTCCAGATCTCAGGGAAGGTGGCGGTGTTGAAGGAGGTGTTGATGATGTCCCGGAGTTGGGGTGCGATGATGAAGTTGGCCTTGTTGAAGACTTGGTGGGGGCAGGGGTCGGTTGGTGATCCGGAGTGGATGGTGTTCACCGTGCGGGTGGTGTCTTCGGTGCTGACCGGGGTCCAGGCGCAGAGGGTGGTGGTGGGGGGCGTTGGTTCGGTGGTTGGGTGCGCGATAGGTGCGCCGAAGCTGTTGTGTATATCGGCGATCTTGTGGTGGAAGAACGAGGCGAGTGAGTCGCAGAGGTCTTGCGAGGGGGTGATGTTGTTTTTTCCGGCGCTGGTGTTGGAGAGCTCTTTGACGATGCTGAAGAGTTCCTTGCTGTTGTGGGCGTTGTTGTCCAGTCGTTCTGTGAATGCTGTCTTCTTGGTGGTGCGGATCAGCTGGTGGTGTTTGCGGGTGGCTTGTTTGAGGGCAGTCATGTTGTCTGTGGTCTGGTCGTGGCGCCAGGCTTTCTCGAGGGTGCGGCAGTTCTTCTTGAGTTTGTCGGTGAACCAGGAGGCTTTCTTGCTGCCGGGTCTCACACACTCTGCACACACTGCACCCTCACACACTCTGCACACTGCACCCTCACACACTCTGCACACTGCACCCTCGCACACACTGCACCCTCGCACACACTGCACCCTCACACACTGCACACACTGCACCCTCACACACTCTGCGCACCCTCACACTCTGCGCACCCTCACACTCTGCGCACCCTCACACTCTGCGCACCCTTACACTCTGCGCACCCTCCACTGGAACATACACTCCAAATACCACTCAGTGCCACATAATTACACGCCACATAATTACACTGCACTCAATGCAACTTACACTCCAAATACCACTCAGTACCACATAATTATATGCTACATAATTACACTGCACTCAATGCAACTTACACTCCAAATACCACTCAGTACCACATAATTATATGCTACATAATTACACTGCACTCAATGCAACTTACTCTCCAAATACCACTCAGTACCACATAATTATATGCTACATAATTACACTGCACTCAATGCAACTTACACTCCAAATACCACTCAGTACCACATAATTACATGCCACAAAATTACTCTACTGAATACAACATACACTCCCCATATTACCACTGTGCCATATAATTACACACCTCATACTTACGCTCTACTCAATGCAACATAGATACACTTTATCTATCTGTCTATCTATGGTCCTCACTCTATCTATCTATCGCACTCACTCTATCGCCTCACCACAGCATCACTCAGCACCACCACAGCATCACTCAGGGGCACCACAACATCACTATGCGCTACCACAGCATCACTCGTCGCCAGCACAACATCACTCAGCTCTACCACAGCATCAATCTGTGCAACCATTCAACAACTGGTTCAAATATGTTTCAAGCTTTATTACAAACTAGCAGCCCGTCCCAACGTTGTCTGGGTATGAATTGCTGCCGGCCAGTAGTGTATTGTTTTGTAGGATTTCTTTTTGATAGCATTTCTTATCTGTGACAGGCCTGTGAAACGCTCCGATTCACAGTGCACTGCTGATGCACTTAGGAGTGCGCGTTCAGTAGTGTGTGAACTCGAGTTTCCCTACTTTATTTTTCCTTGCAATATTATATAGCGCAAACTCGACAACATGGCATGAGCACAATTTACATTACAGAAGAACACATTCATTTGTGGTAGGCACGGGGAGACAAAGCGATTTGCCTGGAATCACTGGATGTTGAGCTGATGCCGAGATTCAAACGTAGCTCTCCAGCTCTAAAGTTCGCAATTCTAGAACTTGTGGCGGGAGGTGTGTCTAAAAGTGTATGTCGGTGCTGGCCATCAATGAGAGAGACCTGTGCATTTTTCAAATGGGTGGTGAAAAAATATGAGTACGTTGCTGGAGATGTGGGCCGCCGTGCCACCAATGTACTTACCGGGGGAGGGTAAACACCCATTATTCCGCAACTTTCTTTCCGCATACTTTCATTACGAAAGTACCATGACTCCGCAATGCCATTATAATGCATGGCATTACATTTTATATGCTTTTACCACGCATACATTTACAACGAAATTCGTTGTAAATGCATGAATGGTAAAAGCATGTTTTTTTAATGTTTGGATGAGGTAAGTATGGGTATGGGGTATATGTTTTGGGGTACTAAGGTAGATGTTTTGGGGTATTTTAATATAAGGGTTCAGATAGTTTTGGGTTATGGGGTACAGGGGTAGTTTTAGGGTTTAGGGATAGGTATGTGTTTTGGGGTACAGGGGTATTTTTAGGGTTCAGGGCTAGGTTTGGGTTTTGGGGTACAGGGTTATTTTTAGGGTTCAGGGCTAGGTTTGGGTTTTGGGGTACAGGGGTATTTTTAGGGTTCAGGGGTAGGTTTATCTTTTGTGGTACAGGGGTATTCTTTGGGTTCAGGGCTAGGTTTGGGTTTTGGGGTACAGGGGTATTTTAGGGTTCAGGGGTAGGTTTGGGTTTTGGGGTACAGGGTTATTTGTAGGGTTCAGGGCTAGGTTTGGGTTTTGGGGCAGGTTTGGGATTTGGGGTACAGGGGTATTTTTAGGGATAGGTTTGGGTTTTGGGGTACAGGGTATATTTATAGGGTTAAGATGGGTTAGTGTTTAAGGGTGTTGGGGTATTTTAAGGAGTAAGGGTGGGTTATGATTATGGAGTGCAGGGGTATTTATTTATTTAAAGGGAGCAGGGTGGGATTAGCACACGATATGAGACATGGCATGAAGGGCGGAACGTACCACACGCCCCCAGCGTTTGTCACGGCCCCAGCACACGCCCACAGCACAAAGGAGACACGCCCATAAGGGACTACTTTGCTGGCACGGTTCTTTTACCTTTTAAATCTATATGGTGGGCGTCTGCATAGCCTATGTCCTTCTGCTGCAACTGCCCTTTTCAACGCTGTATTGGGTGTTGTGATTGGTGCTGTGGTTCCTGAGATTACCCGCCTCAAAGGTTTGGGCTCTCTCTTTATTATATTAGTATGGATGTCACAAAAAGATGCAAATATTTCACTTCTGTTCTTGGTTTTTCGTCACAAAAAAATACAATGAACATAATCTTCACAAAAGTTATTTAGTATTTAAGTATTAATTATTAAAAAAAATAAAAGCCATTTTTAGGTTTTGCCTGGCGTAGCACTGCGCAGCAGTGTTCGCGCAGGCGAAATCTTATGTTAGAACAGTATGGGGCTTTGTCCCGCCTCTGTTCCATTGGCTAGCTCCATAAATGGAGGCTGGTCATTGGAACAGAGATGCGTCAGTCATTGCCCGAGCAGATTCGTGGGCGTTCCGGCGATTTTTTTTTGATTTTTTTTCCCCCGCTCTCCGCCCCTTTGTGAACGTCATTGCGGCGGTGGGCGGTGGTTTTATTTTATTTATTAAAAAAAAAAAAAACTTTATTGTGCAAAAAATACCATTACAAGTATGGGCCTACAACCACAGGGGCCGGCCGCTAGGACATGTAAAACAATTGTATGAACTCACAAAGCAGCAACCGATCCAGTAGAGGTCCAGCAGAGTACAGGATACATTGTTCGGCAACACATGATGTAGTCAGGATATAGATGTTTTTAATTTTGTAGAAAAAGAACAGAAAGAAAAACAAAAACAAAACTCAAGGCGAAAAGCGTTCTAGACAATGTCGAGCTCCGATGGGGGGGGACCTGCAGTACCGGATAATGAATAAGGAGGGCAATAGAGATGATGGGGGGGGGGAGGCAGTGGGGAAGTCAGACAATCAGGAAAAAGGAGTAAATTGTTTCAGGAACCTCGGGATCAGGGGGACAGAGAAATGTCCGGAGTGTCTTCAAAGGGGGGGCGTACAGATGTTCCCTCGGTAGGCGTTCCATTGACCCCAAATTTTACTCCACGCCCTAGGCTTGCCCCTAGCCAAATATACCGTCTTCGCTCTAAACATGCACCAGTCCATATTCTCCTTCCATACCGACACGGTGGGAGGCCGTCGGGAACCCCACAGCTGCGCAATATCTCTCTTTGCGATCATGTTCCGAAGTGCCGCCCACCGGGCCTGAGCAACGTTGTAATCATTCGGCTCCCACACATTCAACAAACATCTACGAGCCTCAGGCAGCAGAGCGACCCCGGTGACACACTCCATTACCGCAGGGACACGCTGCCAATACGCCGCCACCTCACGAGACTCCCAAAGGATATGAAGAAAGGTGGCACTCATTCCACATCCGCGCTTACACAACCCATCCGAGGAAAAGCCCATAGCAACCAAACGAGGACCCGTAACATACACACGATGAAGAATTTTGAGCTGGACGAGACGGAGACATGCAGGAATGGCGACCTCTTTCGGGGAGGATAGTGCGGACTGCCAGTCCTAGTCATCCAACTCCAACCCATCTCCTGTCCAGGCCTCCCTAAGACGCACAGGGAGATCCACCCGATCGTTAATTAGTTTCTTATAAATCAAAGAGATCGTAGTTTCTTATAAATCAAGGAGATCGTACTATCGGGCAGATGACCGTCAAGTATACGGTCCTTGAGTGGGGAAGATTCAGGTACAGTAACCCCGGCTGTGAAGACAGACAGCAAAGCGTGGCGAACCTGTGCATACCTGAACTCCTGATCACCCAACTCCTACTCACTTTGAAGCATCGCAAAGGTCTTCACAGCGCCTTTCAACCAGAGATCACCCACTCTGCTAATGCCAATCATATCCCAGTTCTCAAAACCTTTCGTTGTCCAGAGGCATCCCAATTTTTCAGAAGCATACAAAGGGGTCGCTCGTGTCAATCGATCATTCCATCCCATGGCCGCATTGGCATCTCTCCACACACGCACTGCAGTCTTGGTGGGTCCCGTTAGGTTCCTCCCCGCCGTCCGAGAGTAGAGCGCTCTATTGAAGTTACCGCCGGGCAACTGATATTTATCCATCTCGAAATCCGGAGACGGACCGGGTGCATACGTAGCATGGTTGATGGCGGACAACTGGGAGGCCCAATAATACCTCCTGATGTCCGGGAGCGCAATGCCCCCGTCATACCAGGGGAGAGTTCGTTTTGCAAGAGCGATGCGTGCGCGACCGTATCAAACAAGCCTCCTCTGCAAACCTTCCACCTCCCGAAAGTAGGCCGCCGGAATAATGTCAAAAGAGTTCTGAAGTGCGTAGAGAAATCGAGGCAGAGACATCATTTTAAAGAGTGCCGCTCAACCGAGTGGCGACAGCGGCAATCTGCGCCACCGAGCCACATCCAACTTCAATCGTCGGAGAGGAGGAAGGAGATTATGTTCGTAGCGGGCAACTGATTCTAACGATATATAGACTCCCAAATACTTGAAGCCGGATTGTGAAATTTGAATGGGAAACCTACTCGGCAAGGGGGCCCGGGATGACATACACACACGATTTAGACCAATTAATGATCAAGCCGGAGTTCTTACCGAAAGAAGTGAGAACGTCGAATAGGATGTTAAGAGCTTTACGAGGGGAGGTGAGGTACAGGAGGATATCGTCGGCGTAGAACGAGACACGATCTTCAAAATCGGGGGCCCACTGAATGCCCTTTATCGACGGCTCCCATCGGAGCCAGGCTGCGAGCGGTTCTAGAGCAAGAGCAAAGAGCAGGGGGGACAGCGGGCATCCCTGCCTAGTACCCCTCCCAAGAGCAAAGGACTGGGACACTCTACCATTAACGTCAACCTGAGCTAGTGGATCCGTATATAAAAGTCTAACCCAACTGATAAATTCCGCACCGAAACCAAACTTCGCCAGGGTGGCCCAAAGATATGGCCATTCAATTGTGTCAAAGGCCATCGTGGCATCCAAGGAAGCCAAGATGGCCGGCTCCGGAAGAGACTCCGCCCTAGTGAGAATGCTGTGTAAGCGCCGCAAATTAGGAGCAGTGTTCCGGTGCGGAATAAAACAGGATTGATCCGGATGGATCAGGTCACAAATTACAGTGAGTAGACGATTAGCGAGGACCTTGGCGAGAATCTTCGGCTCAGCATTCAATAGAGAGATAGGCCTATATGATGCACAGCGATCACGAGGTTGCCCTCCTTAGGAATTACAACTATAGTTGCCAAACGCTGGTCACAAGGGAGGGTGCCAAGCTCACGTGACTCCATGAATATAGCGCGAAGATAAGGCGCGACTTTGTCCGGGCGCAGTTTGTACAGTTCGATAGGCAAGCCATTAGGGCCAATAGCCTTGCCAGAACGGAGGGAACGGATCGCGGTCGCAATCTCGTCGACCGACAACGGGGCCTCCATGCACTCTCGATCCTCCTCAGACAGGTAGGGCAGCACGATGTCCCCCAGCAATAAACGAGAGTCATCCTCGTCTCTATAGGACACCGGGGAGTAGACCACACGAAAATGGTCAGCGAAACATTCCACAATCTCGCCAGGGTCAGTCACATTCAAACCATCCGAAGTCTGAATCACAGGGACTACACGATTCGCTCTTTCCTTCTTATCAAGCCAGGCGATCAATTTACCCGCCTTATCCACAACATCATACAGTCTACCTTGCTGTTCCCTGTACATTGTCTTGGCAGCATCTGTAAGAAGGGATTTATAGTCAAACTGCTTCAAACTAAGGGCGTGGAGTCTATCCTGGGTGACACCTAAGTCTAGATCAGCCTCCAATTCCAGTATTTCGGCCTCAAGACTCACGACCTCCTTATTTCTAGCCTTCTTGGTCTCAGCTATTAAAGATAGGGCCTGTCCACGAATAACAGTTTTGAAGGCTTCCCACAGGGACACTGAGGACAAAACGGACCCCTCGTTCTCCAGGAAGTAGTGATCTAGGGACTTTATCAGGCTGTTACGGGTCTTGGGATTGCGCAGGTACCAAGGATTAATAGGGGCGATCTGCCCGCAGCGTGTATCCCCGTATCAAAATTAAGCCACAAAGGAGAATGATCTGTAATGCCTCGGGCCAAGTGTCTGATCTCCCTAACGTAGAAAGACTGGACAGCAGGCATAAGGATGTAATAAAGCCTGGAGAGACTACCATGAGCCCTGGAGTGGAAGGTGTATTGACATTGGGTCGGATGCATTAACCTCCAGCAGTCCACCAGACCAAAGGTGTCTAAGAACCCACCGAGCCATAATTGGTAAGTGGGAAGATCCCTGGGAGGGTGGCGATCCAAACCGCCTGAAAGCACAGAATTAAAATCCCCACCCATGAGGAGAAGACTATCAGGGAGCTTCAGCATCATCCGGCCAACATCCGAGAAAGTAGAGGTCTGGAGACCCGGGGGACCATATACAGTAACCAATGAAAGAGCCTTACCCTCCCACCTACCAGTGAGGGCGGCGTAACGCCCCCTGTCGTCAAGGAGTACATTATCAATCTCTAGAGGGAGAGAAGACCGGACCAGAATACTAACCCCTCTGGAACCAGTGGTGAATCCAGAGTGAGCAACCAAGCGGTAACCCCACCTAGTCATAGCATGACACATATTTCCCACCAAATGCGTCTCCTGCAAGAGTACCACATCGGGAGACAAACGACGCAGATATTGCAGTACAACACCCCGTTTTATACGATCCCCCAATCCATTGACGTTCCAAGATATCAGCCTCAACCCACTACCCCCCATCCCCACAAGTGATGCATAAGTCACCCCACGAAGAGCAGGACACCTGAAGCAAAGAAAAAAACAATATGCCGCCTTGAGAAAGAAAAACACACACACAAACACCCCATCCTACCCCCCAACCAACACCCGTTACAACTCCCCCCTCCTTGCATCCTTAACAGTCCCGTTCTACAAAAAGACCCCGGAGGAGGAAAGAGGCCCGTCACAACCCGCCACTCGGATGTGGACAACAATAAGACATACTATACAAAAGAAATAGCACCCAGCTGGGAAATGTCCGATATTCGGAGGTCAGGGACCGAAAAGTCACTTCTGTTTAGGCTCACCACCCTCGGCACTGCCAGGGTGCTCCGTCCGATCGCCTCGGCCAGGCAGGGAATCCAACCAGTCACTCACATTTTCCGGCCGATCGAAAAAGAAGGTCCGTTCCTCATTCTCCACTCGAAGCCTAGTAGGGAAAAGCATTGCATACTTTAGTCCCAGGTCCCGAAGACGTCGTTTAACCCCCTGAAAGCCCATCCTTTGTCTCTGGACAAGTTGAGTTAAGTCCGGGAAAAAATTGACAGAGGAGTTTTCAAATTTCACCGGGCCGTGCACTCTCAATGCCTGCAGGATCGCATCACGGTCTCTAAAGTGGAAACGTTTTGCGATGATAGGCCTTCGGAGGAGTGCCCGGCTTGGGCTTACCACCTGGAACACGATGTACACGCTCCACTGCGAAAAACTTGCTCAGTCCAGAGGGGGCAAGATGGTTCAGAACAAGATCCTCAACAAGGAGGTCCACCGAGTGAGTCTCGGGATTTTCTGGAACACCTATGACGCGAATGTTGTTGCGTCTCGCCCTGTTCTCAAAATCCTCCAGCCGATGGGACATCAAGTCATTGGCCGATTTCAAGTTGCCAAGTTCGGTTTGGAGTTCCGACACATCGGCCATGAGGCTGGAAGTCTTCAGATCCAATGACTTCACTTTCTCATTGGTCTTGGACAGGTCGGCCCTGATCAGAGTGACATCAATGGCGACTGTCAATTTTACGAGCCAGAGCCTCATATTGCTGGCCGATGGTCTCCTTCATGTTGGTGATGGCGCCCATAATGTCTTGCAGGGACAGATCAACAGAAGCGGACGGGTCCTCTTTGGCGTCCTCAGGGGTACGGCTGGAGAGCCCAGGGGATCCTTTGGTCTGAGTGTACCGGTCCATAACATTTGTCTGGACCAGTCCCCCACGAAGAGGCGTCTTAGTCTTCAGCTTTTCAGCTTCACCCCTGCCCGCCATGTTGGAAGATGCGCCCCGGAGGGGCCCGCGAGACCTGGCGAAAATGGCCGCCAGCAGGCCGGGCACCAACAAACCACTAAAGCTGGCTCGCATGGCCAAGACAAAGTCACGAATTGACCCAAAAGGCTGTGATGATGAAGCAGTGCTTACATTAAATGGACAATCTACACAAATGTCCCCTAAGGAATTATTTCTCAATTATTTACTATTTATAAACAGTCACACTGAGTGAACATATATTAAACAAAACATGGGATACATCTCAATTCTTATTTATTCAGATCAAGATTCAGTATGGCAACAACAATACTACTAACATTTCAAATCATATTGTGAGTAGTATATAACATCTTTTGCTTTGTTTGCATGGACAGACAATATACCATACATCACAGAATTTTCATAAAGCATATGACTGTTTTCAAGATGACACAAAGGTTCACTTGTAAGCAAATCGATGTTAAGAGCGTCGACGTTTCAGTCCACTATTGGTTAATACATTCCCCAGGACCATCCTCAGGACGAAAAAATGTTGCACATTCCTAATTACAATGTGGAATAAACACAATCAATAAACACATTTTTATCCCTGTAGAAAGTATTGTCTGCTCACCTCAAAAGACACCCAAAGGGTGATACCGAAAACAAGGAATTAACCCTGTAACACCGTGTGAATACAAATCAAAAAGTGCTTTCCCAAAGAGTGACTAATTTTATGTACAGGCCAGAAAACTACTGATTTAGGGCTTACCTAATACTTCCAGCCGGATGTATATATTAGTCAAATGGACCTCAATGTCCAAAGAATCTAAAACATATTAAAAAGGAAAAAGCCACCCATTAGTTACAAAAGAGCTTTCTCAAACGTTAAAAATGGTATAGCTCAACCACCTTGATAGCGTACTCACTCAGAGCTGGTGTCCACAGTAGTTGAACCTGTACAATGAAACCATAAATACACATTTATGCCCTGCTCTAATATGATTATATCAGAAGAAAAGCAGTAAGGAATACCAATAAAGGGAAAGAACTTACGCGCTCAATACGGATATTTCACTCTGTAAACATAAAGTACAATAGCACGTAATTAATACTAGTACTCGATCCTACACCCGATGTTGGTGCTACAATGCAGCGTAAACAAGTAACAGATGTAACTTACTATCTGGGACTCTGTGTCTTTAACTGTACACCTATAAACAAGGAAAGCACGTTATCTATCTCGAATAAGGGAAACATACCAGAAACCCACCAAATCGAGTTTCAAACTGAATCGAGGTAGAAACTTACTAGAGTAAGGTTAAAACGCTGCCGTCAAAGACGACTGGTAATCCTCGTCTGAATCGGGTCGGAAGAACGCCGTCAGTTAAGACATCAAAAAATGACGTCAGATAGCACACTAATATCGCGGCCATCTTTGAATGGGGACATAACAGAATCTAATACAGATCACGATGTATATATTCTTTAGTTTAGAATGAAGACGGTTTTCTCACTAGATGTTGTAATTGGCAAGGAGGCCCTTACAAATTATAAAGGCAAATAATGTTTTTATCAAAGTATAAAAGTACTAGAGAGACGCTCTTTACCCAATGAGCTTGGAAGACACAAGGGGATTAATAGAAAATTAGACTGATCCATATATCTCCAGTCTTCATTCTAAACTAAAGCAAAATCAAGCAATGAAGATGAGGGAAACACATACATATCAGAAATGACAGCCATTTGAGCAATAGAAACGCTAAAAAGATCTTAAAACTACTCCAAAGCACCAGAAATGGAAGCACAATAACTGGAGATAGAATGTTTGACTGTAACGGAGGGCAGGCAGGCACTGCAGCTGCTCAGAAGAGGATCGTATTGATCTGATCATTATGACTGTGCCATAGCGTATACAACGTTTATAGCCTTGCATATTCACAGTGCATTCTGAAGCAGACTGGGACCTCACAGCACTATAATACAGTTGCCACTGTTTACCATTGCATTAAAATTGAGCAGCACAATATCATATTTCATGGTTTACTGACAGCTTGGATTATTGGACTCTGTTGCAGCTGGAAATCACCACACATCTGTCACACACATACATAATATTCATTTTAACTGCGAAACAAGTTAACCCCTGGCATTTTCAAAGAATAGCATGCCTCTTGTTTAAACTAACTGGAGTAATTGCAGTGACCTATACATAGCTGTCAAAGTTTGAGACAAGGTATGTGTGACACAGTCATATATTGTCTTTTTACGAGTGACATATAAATGTCTTATGTGTAGCACTTTTACTGATGCATGTTAGAGAACCAAGAACTGAATAGAGATCAACAGTTATGACTATTTAGTAAGATAAATTATCCCTTTTGCGGTATGAATCCTGCCTCAAAACTTCCCAATGCTCCTAAAGTATTACAAGATCAAGTATTACAAGATCACTGACCTACTTTCTTTTGATAACACGGACACCTGGCAGATATATTTGGCATCGTAATAACCAATAAAATACATGTTTTGGGAGCATGACTATAGTTTAATAAATTTGAATGTTATGTCTTGTACACATTTCAATTAAAACAAATGGTTTGTTAAGCCAAACACTTAATCAATGACAATGCCTAGTAATCTCAGAGATTTGCCACCAAAAAAACTTGGAACTCCTGTGCTACTTTCATGAAAGCAACATCGATCCATCACCACTGCTAAATTGAACCAGGTTATAACGTAAGTATTTTAAAATAATGATTAACATAAAAAAACGATATTTGATATCCTTTAAGAATACCTGCGTTTGTCAGTTGCAAGAGAAACCTATCAAACGGTGACGCTTTGCAGAAGATTAGTGATCTATCATCATGTCGTGGCAATTGGCATTAGTAAAACAGTGTCAAGTGAACCTTTAAGCCAGTATAGAGAAATCGTTACATCAGCCGCCCCCGCTCTGAGGAAACTGTTGTGCCGTGAATGTTGTGTGCAGATAAAGGAGGACTCTGGTGGCTCACTGAGGATGATGAGACAGAGCAGCCCTGCAGAATTGCGTGAAATTAATTTTTTCAGATGACTCATGTACCTAAACACACTTACTGAACCTAGTTCAGAGACTCTTCCCGTCTGTGACCGTCCTGTCTGGCTGCTCACAGGAACCCGACCTGCGCACTGCAGCACTGCATGATTCACTCTGCTGCAGCAGCAGTCTTCTTTCTCCCAGACACTGCTGCTGTGCTGTGACTCACTCGAGTCGCCCCCCTGCTCTGACACCCTCGCCGATCACCGATGCAGCCTCTTGCACGGCCATGATAGCAGAGGACGACTTCGACTGACTCAGATAGACAGACAGAGTCCCCCGCGTTAATGCCTCAATAACTTTGAATGTTCTCCCTCCGGACGTGATGGCACTTCACACATCCGGGTAATATCCCGGGTGCCCCCATGGTGTGCAGTGCCACTGACTGACAGCCAGGCAGTAGCATCGACTGAGAGGGCAGCCTCCGCACCCTCGTTTACATAATTGACAGCAGTGTCAAGTGAGAGTGTCATTAAAGCTGCGCCGCGGCGCCTTGCAGTCTCGAGCCAGGCAGGATGAATCGACACAGCAGGGTGGGCAGACAGATGTGTTACATTGTTTTTATAACGCTCTCAGACACTCCAGCTGAGAGCAAATCTGGATTAACTATTTATCAGCCCAGACTCCAAGGCAGAAGCTCGTCTCTCGGAGGCTGCTGCAGAGCCGGTGCCAACTAGTGGCAAAATGCATGACAATGCATTTCACCGCACTGAAATGCGTGAGTGCATCCTCATAGACTTTTCAACCCTCGAGACCCTACCTCTCCATCTGGATGCGAAAGTGAGACCTGATAAAGAAGAAAAGTACAAAGCATATTTCGCAAAAGTCACAGTCTACATTTTTTTCATCAATGCTTGCTTATTTTTTTCTTAAACTGGCAGCACTAAGTTAAAGGTTGAACTTGTTGAAGTAGGTGTTTAATTGACATCACTACCTGCAGGTTTGGGGTTTGTTTGTGTTTTTGTGCGAACCTATCACTTGATCAGCTGTACATTCAAAGATGGCCGCTTGATTCACGTAGTCTGCTTTCTCTTTCTACCGTTTGACCAGTGGCACTGTTTATGCCTCGGTCACGTGACCAGCATCCAATGGGGTGGCGGAGCGGAGAATTTCGAACCGAGTTTGGGGTACCGGAGCTCTGCGGGCGAGAGAGGCCGGTTAAGAGCCTGCGTCTGTGGGAGAGGAGGGGTGGACAGGCGGTGAGTAGAGTGGAGGGGGAGCGCAGTGATGCACGGCAGGATTGTAGGGACTTTAAATCCATCTGCGGCTGAGCCCTGTGAGCCTTTCTCACAGGACAAGGCCCTGCCTGCCGGTACCGGGCTCTGCACCCACCGCCCGCGGCCCTCCGGGTTGAGTAGCAGCTGCCCTGGGCCGGTAATATGGCCGATCTACTCCCTCACTCCCACCCAGAGCGGCAGTGAGGCGAGCGGGCCTGCCCCGCCTCTTCCTGAGAGTGCTAAGAACAGAGTTGCAAAATCATGCTTATTACACCTGCTTTGTAAATGTGGACTCCACCTGTTGGCTTACAGACCTCAGACCCACCCAACCCGCAAGTAAGAAACCTCATCATAGACAACACTCTGGACATGTACACCCAAGTGGCTTTCAAGCAGCACCAGGAAAATGGGCACCCAATCCCTCCTCACCAGCAGACCAGACTATGAGGCAGTCTGTCCTCGGGAATAACCAACCATTTCATAAGACTTCAGACCATAAAGACCTCCGCTGCCAGACCAGTCCTTAATCTCCAATGCCGAGCCCATAACACACTCCACTTTAAGCAGCTCTACTGACTCCTAATACACTTTGTGTGCTTCACACTTTAAGCTCCTCACCCAGGCCTACAAAGTGCTCCAAAACATTGGCCTTACCTATTTGAACAACTACATCCAATTCCACCTATCTCTCATACATGTGCTCTACCCACTCTCACTAGCACACACCCCATCATACACAAATGCAGATCAGGCTTTGCCTTCCCATACATGGCTCCTAAAGCATGTAAAAACCTGTCACAACACATCAGAGCCTCCTTCTCCCTTCTTGAGTTTCCACTGAGTGCAAAATTGGTTCTTCAAGGAAGCCTACCAGGACCAGACTCACTCATCTGCTACAGTGCCAGAGTACTTTTGCGGGTGATTAGCGTGCTTTAAAAATGCGGCTGACATAATCTCTCCATCCTCTTGGCTGCTCTTCGGCCACCCATTCATGCCTCCTTCCACCCATTCTTGATTCCATCCACCCATGAATTCTTCTTTCACCCTTCCGTTCTTTCTTTCTCTCCATCCCACTATCTCTCATCATTACATTCATCATCCTTCACTCCAGCCTACATTCCATTTTTCCTTCTCTCCATCATTCCATACACCTTTCATCTTTTCTTTCATCCACCCATCCTTCTCCCCCTCCTTTCTTTCACGCCTTCTTTTCGTATTTTTCTCCTACACACAGCTCCACCCTCTGTGCTTGCTTCCCTGCCCCCTCGCTGTGCTTGCTTCCCTGCCCCCTCGCTGTGCTTGCTTCCCTGCCCCCTCGCTGTGCTTGCTTCCCTGCCCCCTCGCTGTGCTTCCTCTCCTGAGTGTGTGTGTGTGTGGCTCTGGCTCTGGGTGGGTGTGTGTGGCTGGCTCTGGGTGTGTGTGGCTCTGGTGTGTGTGTGTGTGTGTGGTAGTAAATTGCTGTCTGCTGAGCTCGTCCGTAGGGTACAATAGGTCTCACATTTGCGAGAGAATAAGCTATTGGCAATGTAAATGACAATGCCATTTATTTATCTGTTTTTGAAACCAACACATAAATACAAATTTTGTCATTTACAATGCCAATAACTCTAACATTTCCAAAGGCGAAACCGTTGCCTTGTAAATGCTTGTTATTTGTAATACCAATACATCTAAGTCACATAAATACAACACATATTGCATTACAAATGCTATAGGTGTCACATTTGGGAAAGTTCAAACTATTGGCATTGTAAATGACAAAGCTATTAATTTCGCTATATTCAAAACCAACACATAAATACAAAATTTGTCATTTGCAATACCAATAGCTCAAACTTTCCTAATGCGAGACCTATTGCATTGCAAATGCTTGTTTATCTTGTTGCAAACAATGTATTCAGCATATTTTCCGCTACTATTGCATATTTTGAATTTCAATAACAATTTACAATATAATCATGACATGTAACATGGAAAATAACTTTCACAAAACTGTTCCCAATGCATTTCGGGATTACATATCCCTTCAGGGGTGTGAGAGCAAACTCCAATATCTACAAACACATAACGTGTGTCTTAAACTGGCTTAGTTCTTCCCTCATGGAATCTTGATGGTTACCCTTTGTTTCAACTTGTTTGTTCCTCGTTTTAAGGATCAAAGCCTTCAGAGTCCGATTAACTGCTCAAACGGACTCTGAAGGCATTGATTCTTAAAACTCGGAACAAGATCGTCTCCAAGTAACGCCCTCAGTGCATGGCGAACTCTGAAACATTTAAATTGTGTAAGAGGGATAAGGTTGTGCATGCCCTCTGCTGCCTCCTCCCAGGAGCCCATTCTTTCTCCCTCAAACAAATCGCCCATCACGTGTATCCGCAGGGATCTCAGCGAGCGGAGTGCACCTCTTTCAGTACTAATACTAGTCCAATGGCACCATTCCACAGGCCTTAGCGGGGAGTACAATAAGGCACCTGCCTGTTTTCGTAGAGACGTGCCAGGCGTGTACTGTTGAGTTAACTGAATCCAGCACACTGCAGCGCCTAATAGGCGCATGAAATAGACAACAAAGGAAGGGTACAGGGCTTGCAGCTACCTTCTCTATTTTGAGATGGGGTAGATTATGTGGACTGTGAATCCATTTGTGAGCGTGCAAGCTTTGCGCTACACTGTAATATAGCTCCAGATCCGGTTCCCCCAAACCCCCTGCTGAATAGGACAAAGTTAGGATGTCCAGTTTAACACACAGAGTTTTACCAGCCCAAGTCAATTTACCCATCAGGGTCCGTATCGTTTTAAAAAATATGTTTGGGTACGACCACTGGGATATTAACGAAGAGAAAAAGGAATCTGGGAAGTATTATCATTTGCATCAAGGATACACGCCCCACTAGTGAGAGAGAAAGGCGAATCCACCTTTCTACGTCCTCCTCCAGTTTAGTGATGGCTCTGCCATATTTTGCCCTGAGTACTTGTTCCGCATTGGAGTTGACCTGTAATCCCAGATATCTAACCGGATCCGATGTCCATTGAAGGGGATAGTCTAAGGTCGTCTGCATTGTGACCGGGGTTAATGGGAAGATTATAGATTTATCCAGTTAATTTTAAGACCCAAAATACCCCCAAATCGCAACACCTCTCGTATTACTGGTGAAAGATTAGTGTCCGGATCCCATATATACAATAGCATTTCGTCCACATAAACTGAGACAATGAGATTATAGCTGGGGAAATGTATACCTCTGTTGCCATGATACACACGGAGAGCACGGAGTAAGGGCTCTGCAGCCATTGCATACAGTAATGGTGATAAGGGGCACCCTTGTATTGTGCCTCTAGAAATCTGAATGGTAGAGGAGACCGTATCCCCCAAGCGCACTCAAGCTGTAGGAGAGTTATAAAACACTGAGACAAATTTTTAAAAGATATCTCCGACTCCCAAGCGCCTTAGCGCCACCAGCATGCAATGTTCCCTCTAATTTATTTCCTCTGTGTGCGGCAGTGTAGGGTCTCTGTGCGCGTCAGTGTAGGGTCTCTGTGTGCCAGGAACCAGACCGCACGTGTGTGCACTGATAAATATCACTCTAAACTTTTACTTAAAAAAACAATCGCCCCGCAGCCCAGCTCTGTTAAGAAGAGAAATTGTTTTCATCTGTCTGGTGTAACATTTACTATACATTGATTTACATACTATGATTCAGTGTCTCTGTTTAATGTGTATGCGATGTAAAGTGCTTAACACCTTACACTGGTATGAGTGGCGCTCATAACAAAATAATTATGAAAGAGAGAGGGATTATGGAGACTTGAGGGGCACTGTTAATGGTTGGTAATGAGAGTATCCATGGCGGAGGTGGACATTGAGGTGCCAACAAACATTTCACACCAGGCGCCACCAGCACTAAAGCCTGCCCTGTTCAAATGGCACTAATAATTACAGTGAAATTATGAAAACGTCCCACATTGCAATTTGAAACTTTGGCAGCTATATTGCTGCATTTCTTTTCTTAATTGGGCTGGGCTGCAGGGTAATTGTGTGCGTTTGTTAAGGTTTTCGTGTTAATTTCAGCTCATGATGGGTGCTGCGATTTACATGAAAACTTTAGCAAAGGCATTGGGATAACGTAAGGATTTTAAGGGCCTTGGGCCAAACTTATTTCTTGGGCCCCTGATCAGAACAGCTTTTGATTTCTGTTCCAATTTCATTTTTAGGTCTCGCCTGTCGATGCGCATGCGCATCGAGCAAGCGAGACTATGGGGGCTTATCCACTCTTTATCCAACTTGCAAGGAATCGTGGCGATTCCTTGCAGTGCCCGTGACTTTTAAGCTCAATGCGCATGCGCATTGAGCTTAAAAGCGCGTGCACATGCCCCCAGCCGCCTGCCTTGCCTACTCTCCCGCCCCCTCACTTCTTGATTGCACGGCCGCTAGGCCGTGCCTCCCCTACTCCTCCTCCTACTCTCCTCCCCTCGCCGTCTGTTCCCGCACTCCTCCCACACCCCCGCTCCGCCCCATCCCCTGCCTGCCATGTCGCGTCGATGTAGATCGCTCTGACATCTTCCGGTAAAATTCATTACATCCGTATACCGGTTTATTTTTTCGTTGGCGCAATCGTTCTCTTTCTTCCTCAACCCAAGCATAATACGTGTGGCCCAGGGCCCCTTACATCCTTCAAATGTCCCTGCTCAGCAGCCCCGCATGCCTTCCCCAGCAGCACCGCACACACGCCCCTCCCCCGCTGTCCCCGGAGCAGCGCGCAGACACCCGCCCCCTCCACTCACATATGCCAATCACACCCTCACTCACCCTCACCCTCACTCACCTTCACTCATCCTCACTCACCCTCAACACCTCACCCTCACTCACCCTCACCCTCACTCACCCTCACCCACCCTCAACCCCTCACCCTCACCCTCACTCACCCCCTCACCCTCACTCACCTTCAACCCCTCACCCTCACTCACCCTCAACCCCTCACCCACCCTCACTCACTCACCCTCACTCACCCTCACTCACCCTCACCCTCACTCACCCTCACCCTCACCCACCCTCACCCACCCTCACTCACCCTCCCTCACCCACCCTCACCCTCACTCACCCTAACTCACCCTCAACCCCTCACCCTCAACCCCTCACCCTCAACCCCTCACCCTCAACCCCTCACCCTCAACCCCTCACCCTCAATCCCTCACCCTCAATCCCTCACCCTCACTCACCCTCACTCACCCTCAACCCCTCACCCTCAACCCCTCACCCTCAACCCCTCACCCTCAACCCCTCACCCTCAATCCCTCACCCTCACCCTCACTCACCCTCAACCCCAACCCCTCACCCTCACTCACCCTCAACCCCTCACCCTCACTCACCCTCAACCCCTCACCCTCACTCACCCTCAACCCCTCACCCTCACTCACCCTCACCCTCACTCACCCTCAACCCCTCACCCTCACCCCCTCACCCTCAACCCCTCACCCTCAACCCCTCACCCTCAACCCCTCACCCTCAACCCCTCACCCTCAACCCCAACCCCTCACCCTCAACCCCAACCCCTCACCCTCAACCCCTCACCCTCAACCCCTCACCCTCAACCCCTCACCCTCAACCCCTCACCCTCAACCCCTCACCCTCAACCCCTCACCCTCAACCCCTCACCCTCAACCCCTCACTCACCCTCACTCACCCTCACTCACCCTCACTCACCCTCACTCACCCTCACCCACCCTCACTCGGCGCAACCACAGCATCTTCACTAAATATATTTAATAAACTTTAAGCTATTGGCAATATAAAATAAAATCCATTTTATTTACGTATTAATTATTAATTGTTTTTTAAAGCCATTGATTTTTTTTTATATCAACACATATATAAGTCACATATAAGTCCCGTTAATACAAAACATGTTGCTTTACAAATGCTAGAGGTGTCACATTTACAAACATTATAACTATTGGCTTTGTAAAGAAGAAAGCTATTAATTTAGCTATTTAGAAAAAACAACACATAAATAAAAAACAAAAAAATAAATAACACCTATAGCTCAAACTTTACTACTGCGAGACCTATTGCATTTCCAATGCTTGTTTTCATGTCCTTGTTTGCCTGGTCACCGACACTGCAGAGGCACACTGGTACAAATTCTAAATGTGCTTCCATCTAATATTCGGGGATAGTAATATGTGTTTTCAAAATTGTAACATAGCAGCCAGAAGGAAATGAGAGAATACTAGTGAGAACTAGGATTTAGTGTCTGAGAAAGGGGGAGAGAGGAACAAAGGAGAACAAATGTCATGGTGCAAAGATGAGCAATGGAGAAGGGGGTAATGGAGAGATTGAAAAGAGAAAGGCAGCCAGAGGGTCTGTAGAACTGGGATATGGATTGTGTTTTTTTGTTTCTTACCTTGCAGCCCTGATGATGTCCTAAGGAGGACGAAACACGTTGGCTGCGTATAACAAAAGTTGTTTTTGTGGGCAAATGATCTGAATGGAATAATTGTTACATAGATTGGATTCAAGCATCAAAGAACTTTTTTGTTGGAATTTGAACTTTGACTTCCGGAAACTATTTTGTATTGGCACAATGAAAGGGGAAAAAAATTGAAGAAGAAAGAAATGTATATTGATCTTAATATTTTGATTTATTACTTTTGAATATAGACGTTCCTTCCATTTCCATTTTTCTTGTTGTTTTGTTATTGGTCTTAACGGTGGACCATAGGAAGTGGAGCGCCGAAATCAAGAAAGATTCAATTGAACTACCATTAAATAGCTCACCAGTGCTTACTGAGTATTTCCCTTATCGTTGTTGATTAATATTCTTCTATATCCTTGCCCTGTTCCACAGTGCTTTCTTCACAGCTTTCACATGATCAGACCATCCTAGCTGTTATTTCAAATGCGTTGCTGTTATCAGTCACGCTCAGCATATCCATGTGAACTACAACAGAAGTACCAAAATTCCACCCCCCAACCATGCCATGCAGACCCCAACTAGGCATAGGCGGCCTACTTCCCCTCCCCCCAATAGTAATTACTAACACATACATCAAGAAAACAACCGATGTGCAACAATAAGCACTGTTTAACTCCTGGTGATTGAGCGTGGAACGCATTGGGGCAGATGTTGCCGGCCAGCACTTCTGTGAGGTCCCAGTGCTGCACCACCACTAACCAAAGGGTAAGAGACTTCCACTGGAGGGACTAATTCTCCCGAGGAGCCTCATAAACAGCTATTAATGGATAGTGTCTCTCGCTCAAGGAGGCACCAATTGTCCTTAACAATGACACTGGCTTGTGCAAATAAGAGCCAGCAGGTTTGATAATTTCCTCATAGATTAGCAGAAGAAGCATAAAGTTATAATCCTTATTAATGTGGCTATCATCGAAGGTTTAATTTCCAATCACCTCAGTGCTGCTCAGATTTTCTTCGTAAGGGGGTGAATCGTCACTAGAGTCTGGTGACCAGTTTTCGCATCAGTCTTTTTCATAGAGTCCTCCATCCAGACGATCGTCTGCCATCTGGTCTTTCCTACGCTTGCTGGTCATGTTCCAGTCTATGAGGGCTTTTTGCAGGGACTGACAGAGACGATCTTTGCCTTCCCATTCAGCATAACTTGCAGTTGCGTCAGATACAGCATTGCCTATTCCACTTTCTGCTCCCTCCGCTTGCGTTTCAGGGGCGCAAATTGCTACCTGGCCTCCTGGACTCTGAGAGTGGAGTCCGGGAATAAGGAGAGAGAAGAGTCCTCGTACTCCCAGTTCTCTTGCTCTCCTCAGCGCCGCATCCCTGTCTTTATAGTTCAGCAGCTTTGCTATGACAGGCCCTGGAAGGGCTCCAGGGAAAGGCTTGGGACCCAACGAACGGTGCGCGCTCCACAACGAACATTGGGGAAAAGGTGGCGGTTCCAAGTAGAGTAGTAAGCAGTTTTTCTGTAAAGACCTCCATATTGCCTGTCTCGGAGGACTCGGATAGGCCTATAATGTGCAGAGATCTGGCCTCCAAATACTCAGCTCTGTCCTGCAAAGTGACCAGAGTCCTCTCCATTTGTTTCTGTGCGCTATTAGAGTCGGTTTGAGCCTCCTCAGTTTCGGTGATTCTGCGTTCGTCCATATCAAGACGTTCCGTGTGTTGGTCAACTCTCTCGGACATGCGGTACATCCTATAGTACAAAGTGTCTATTTTTGCATCAATCGCCAACAAGCCTTTCTGCATAGATGGAAGGATTGTTTTAATGTCTCCAATGGGGTCTTCAGACAACGTGTCTGGTTTCGATGCAGCTGACTCTGCGGCGTTCTCTCTATGCCTAGATTTTCCCTGCTCGAAGCTCAGCCTAGGATGTCTTGTCTGGTTTTTCCATGCTGGCGCCGATTAGTATCTGCACAGTGAGCCCAGGGTCAGCGTTTTCTGCAGCTTCAGCTACTGCGCCAGTGAGTGTGATCGCCCAGCTATGCTGGATGCAGGCCTCATAAAGGGAGTCAAAGAGGGCCTTACATTATGCAGTGTAGCAGCTCACTCAGGAGGCAGGCACCCATCTTCACTGCCCCCTCTATATGGTCCCCACGTCGCTGCAATACAATGAGGCGGTGCTTGACTGTGCACAGCCCCCAAGCGTTTAAGGCCCAATGCAGAAGCAGCACAGCGCCGAGAGATGGGGCCGCACACACCAGGTAATTAAGAAAATGGCATCGTGCTCATAGTAGATCCATGCTTTCCTACAAAAGCCTTGTGTCTTTAATAAAGATTCAGTGCCGAAGGCGCTCCTGACAGCATGCCCCAGTGTCAAGTTGCAGCCAATGAGGCCGCACAAAAAGGATCCTCGCCTTGGCCCCGGCCACCAAAGCGTCTCACCCGCCACAGCGCACAACGGAATCAGTTGGTCTACAGCTGCCGGCAGAGGCACCACTCGCCCCTCAGAAGGATCGCCGCCAAGCAGGGGGTCCAGCCGTCTCCGCAATCCAATGATAATAAGGGCTGGGTGTTCTCACAAACACGTCCCAGCAGGAGTCGCCACCACGTAGCACAACGTAGCGGGATGCAGCATCTGGTCCGGTAACTGTGGTTCGGCTGGGCCGATCAACTCTTTTTCTCTCCAGCCCCCAGGGCACCATCGATAGGGCTCAGCGTGCTCGGTACCTCGAGCGAGAAGCAAGGATAACAGCCAAATACTTGGCGGATCGATGTGGTTAGCGGAGCTCACTTAGTAAGCGGCCATCTTTGGGCCAGGCAAACTCCGCCCCAACTTCTGCATCAATATTTAGCATTCTGTAAGTATTCATTGCCTCACAGCACACAGAGCCTCTCCCTCCTCTCAATGCTAAACCACACAATCAAAACTATCATCAAACATGAGTCTTATCCCATTTTGGTCTCCCTTTTGTTGTCTGGGACAACTCGTGCACTGGCGAAGCACATGAAGCATGGAGCTGCAAAACCTTGCCACGCTGCATGTTACCATAACCACAAAGCGCCTGAAGACCTGGAAATGTCATACATATGCAAACTTGGCAGCCTCTTCAAGCGCCTCATAGCAATGTCATGGAAATCTCTGCAGCCCCCTTCGGTGGACTGTTTGGTCAAAGTGGTGCTGTAATGGGTGTTGGCTGAGGCTGATGTTATGGTAAGGGAAGTTTGTGTTCAGGGTGGGGATGGGGCTGACAGCCTCTGTGATACCTATGTGCTTAAGCTACGAGAAAAGGTAGATGCTTCCATATGATCATTGCTGGATTCAGTTGTGTCTCTTTCTCCCTACTCTCATGACCTGCTCTCTAATTTTGAACTATTTGGATTGTCTAGGACTGGAACCTTGCTGTTCCTACACGTGCATGCCCCCCCCCATTTTTTTTCCTTCCACAGCTTTGCAGCTGAACTGATGGGAAAGTGCTGTCACATATGGAAAATTTATGATGCTTCTGCTGCCTCCCCCCCACCCCCTCATCCCTTAGCCCCAACTTAGCCCCCCACCACAATTTACCCCTGCTGCCTGGTTTTTGGTGTTGATTGTATTGGAGTATACTCTTTGTCTGTACTGTTGCATAAGCACAAATTGTGGGCACCTTTCAGAGAGTAAGGCGGTATGTATTCTTAACTTTTCCCTCCCTTACTTAACAGGTGGAAGAATTTACTCCTGTATCTTCAGTGCATTGCCTCTTACAGATGTTCCTCAGATGCCTTGTACTTTTATTTTTATCAGGCTGGGACTTTTATTAAAGTGTGTCTTGATGTGACCGACATGTCTGTAATATTACACTCGTACCTTGATTGTTGCTCTGCCACAATGTTCAAATGCCACTAAAGAACTATTTAACAACAACAAAATAAGCAAACTTGACAGTCATGTACCTGAACATATTACATCAAGAAACATTAATGAAAATGGCTATTCATTGGATTTACAGGACCTGTGAAAAAAAAGCTCATCACTCGAGTCACCTAAGATAGTGCTTCAATTGGAGAGCTTGAGCCGATCAGAAAGCCTGGGCATGTTGGTGAGTCAGTCTTCCCTACTCTCCCAGCACGAAGGGGTGTTGTATGATGATTAGGGTAACCTAATCATCATGGATGACTTCATGTCACTAGAACACGGCTTTTCACTTCGGGGTTTTAATTTAACTTTATGGACTCTGTGATTTGTGGTCTTGGTTCATTTTATTAGAGGCAGTTGGGGCCAGCACACCTAAAGAGGACATGTAAAAGTACAATGCGGCGATAGAAAGGCAGTATCTCTGACCTAGAACCATCTGATCACCCTAATGATTACTATTATCATGAAAACACCTGCCATCGCCTTAGCACCCTACCGGCCCTCCGCTGACCAGACCACCAGCACGGCCTCCCTTACCTTCGCCTTATTGTGGCTATCCATGCTCTCCCAAACCCACGTACAAAGCGGCCACTGAAGGAGTTTCTTTTTGTTCTACCGATTACTCCAAACCAGCCATCAGAAAGCAGTAATCTGCATTTAGATCCGCGATGCACCGCAATGATTTCGCTGCACAGCTACCATTTCATAACGAACAACAAGTAAAACAGGTACACCAATGTTCGAACGGCTTGACATCAGATGCTTCATACATACAAACCTCACAACCATACTTTAGCGCAGTACGTCTGCATGGTGGCTGTTCCACCAATTCAAATAGTGGTTCCCAGACTGTGTGCTTGGTGCGCATCTCTTTGCGGCGCCCCTGTCTAGTTTTAAATGTGTACCGAGGTGTTGCTGCACACAGATTAGAAACCTTTGCACTAGGTGATGTCAGTTCCATACATCGTTTGCACGCTGTATAGTTTTATTACTAAAACTGTATGTCTGTGCATATGTAATGGTTATTTCAATTGAAAATGTGTCTGAAATGGGAGTGTACTACCACACAATGCATATTCCATTCTGCACCATACCACTGTATTCTACTCTTACCAACTCCACTAGATGCCACTCTGCCCACTACTCCACTCTTTACTCTACACCACTTCACTCTACGACTCTCTACTGTGTCCAACTCTATGCCAATGCACTCTGCTTTACACAACTGCACTTAACTACTGCTCTCTATACCACTCCAGTGTAGGTCACTCTAATCTACTCATCTTCCCTCTGTGCTACTCTACGCCATTGTGCAACACTACACTCTGCACCACTGCACTCTAAGCCAATACTCTCTACTCGACTTTACTCTCTAACACTAAACTCAACTTTACGCCCCTGCACTCTGTCAATCCACTGTATGCCACTTTAATCTACTATGTACCCCTGCACTCTACACCTTTTTTATTCCATGCCATTTCACTCTACGCCACTCTTGTTTACGCCACTAACCTTTAGCCATGCTAAACAGTAGCCACACTGTTGTACATCATGGCTAAAACATTGCCAAAGCAAATAGCTCTTGCATATGCTAGTTCTATTGGCTGTGACGATGCTTGTTCTTTTTGTTTGGTTGTTATGAAAGATAGGCTAGGAATAGCACATTATTTTAGAGAAGATACATTGCAGAATGATGCAAATCCGATTGGCTGGGGTCCATACCGTGCTAGCTGTAGCCTATGCATGCCATATTTGCAATCTTCTCACGGACAGTGATACCCTAAATGTAGCTTACATGGATTGTAGCCTTATCTTACTGACTTTGGTGCACTAAGAACACATAATTATTAGGGAAGACTGACTGGATGCAGCATGTGGAAATGATTATTGTGCGCCCTAGACTGAATATTTTCAATCTAGACAAAGATGGGAACATCTGTATGATGGCACAATACGCGTACTAATTCTCCTCACTTCTAGATACACCATCAAGCTCATTTTGGTTTGCAAACCCCTAGGATATGAGGATATTACCAGTCTGTTAACGATTTCCGGTCCTGGAGCTATGGGCCCTCTGAAAAGTATTGTTAGGGATCTTAAACTTCCATATGACCTACCCACCCAACAAATTGTACAAAGAAAAAGCAGACCTAATGGGACAAATGGAATTTAGGCAGATGAGGCAAGTCCCCACCCATATGAAGGGCACATCTAGAGCTGATTTTCACTAAATAGACATTGGAGGACTTATGGGTCCGACCAGTTGTTTGGTCCAATCATCATCAGGTATGCTTCTGCATTTATGTCCATCTCGGTAAAGTACCTTAATTCTCCTCTACAGTTTTGTGACAAAAGAAAAGAACCGGTCTGTGAAAATCTGACAGCAAGATGAGTAGGAGATTTACAGGCTCTGCCTCTCAACTGTGTTGGGTATCAAAAATAAATTGGAGGCATGGAACAGACCTCAATCTATTGAAGACAATAGTGAACCATGGTCCCAAACTATGTGTGACCGTTTTGATGTGTATTTGACAGTATGGATGACAAGGTCTGGGTTAGCACGCATGCTGGGTAGTACTAAAGTCTGTTTCCCTCAAATGTGTAATTACTGCTTGTAGTTAAGCTACTGGAAATTTGTGGAAAAGAATATCAGTCCAGGCTCCTTGGAAATACAGATCATGTCTCAATATTTCATTTCCATGACATGGATCTCAAGCACATCATAGGCTTTTATTCCCTCTCACCCTCTCATGCTGACGAATATGGACTGATGGTATACCTGGCTGACTAATTGGAAATCACTCAGTCAAAATCACTTTATTCAGTTAGTTTTACAACCATAAAATTATACTACATAAAAACGTAGGAGAACCATTAAAAACATACATATTTCATTAGGAACTTAATCTGAAGCCCTGGAAACATCGGATTAAAATCAGCAGGCCTGGTTTGGTCCCGTCATATGATGTAGTGGATTTATTCCTTAGGAAATACCAGGTTAGAGCACCCATTAGAATGCTATTGTCACTTACTGCTTAAACCCTAAAAAAAAACAGGTCTGCTTATGGTGAGTAGAATAAAGACAGCTGAGTTAGACTTAGTAGATTCCGGTTGAGGACCAGAGAGTTCTTGCTCATGTGACTCTCCTGTGGCGCTTGATGATGTCATTCACAGTGCTCTACCTTCTTATCCAGGCAATAGGACCTACAGTATTTTCTTAAACTGAAGACGGAACAACTCCTGATTGAGGTTAATGGGACTTAACTGAATATTAACATCTATGGGGGTTGGCAGAAATTGAAACCAGGCAGTAACTGAATGGTGTCAAGGTAAATATTTATATTCCGTTGGTGATAGACCGGATTGAGAGATCAGGCCATAACTGGCACTGTTTTTAGTCTGCCAGGGCAAGTCTTCCTGTCCAAACTTGGTTAAAAAAAAACCTTTGGCTATATTTGGCTAAAAAGTTGACAATGAGGTGTCCGTTTAAATGTCTTTCAGAATGTCTTCTTTTGATCTCCCAATCAAAACAATATCAGTCTGTTGATGGTGGTGTCATAGTTAATTTCCAGTTAGAGCATGACAATAGACTTTATGTGTAGATCACAAAATATTTTATTTGGGAGTTACTGATATAGAGAGAATGCAGTCAGAAACATGACGTAAGGTTTGTGTTAGAGCTTGAATAAAGCTCTCTGCCTCCTCATGAGGACGACCTATGCAAAAGAAACAATTGATGGACGGAATGCTGGACAATACAAACATTCACCCCCAGTCACAAGGATCTGGGTTAAATCCATCATTCATTTGCTCACTGCACTCCCCAGGGGCAGAAAGAGCTATGAGTTTCATCTGCTTCGTGGTTGTCCTTCTGAAGTCCACAGTTGACAGGGGTGTTGGAGGATTTTTGGCCTTTTTGTATTGTAGGTTTACCTTTTAAGTACATTGTGTTTTTAAACATTTCTAGCTTGTCATCAAATGCTATGTGCTGTAAGGTTCTACTGTTTTCCCGAAATCACCCTGGCTTTAAAGGACTTGCTGAGTGGCAGTTCACCTTTGAGCTTCTTGCCTTGGCTGCTTTGTGGACTTTTCTATTTTGTATGCTGGAAGATAAAACCTATTAACCAGCTTGCCAAAATAAAAAAACTAGCAAAACCTCTTCAGAACAACTGCACAGAACTCTCGAGGCAATCCTCCTTGATTCCCACAACACTTAACCCTACCTGACCCAACCTGACACTCCCTTCCCTGTCTCCCATAAATGCTGCAACTCTCCTGAGTTGTGGCGGTGTATAGGCAACCCTGTGGACATTCACCACTCCTCACTTCAATCCTCTGGAGCTTCGACTGCTTGTTCTCCATACCGTTCAGGCAGGCTTCTTCAGTTGATCTCTCCTTGTTGACCGACAGTGTCTCTCTCGACCTGGTGCTCTCTGCGTCTTTGTGGTTCCCCAACTCCGCCCTTTGCCTTCGCGCTCTCCTCGTGGTTTGGTGGCGTCCTTTTCCTTTTCTTGTCTGGGCTCCCGGATTGATCCTACGTCCTAGCAGTTCCGCCTTCTTCCTGTGCAGTGCAAGGAGAGTCAGTTTTCATTTGGTTAATTCTTTGTACTTATTCCTTCCCGGAGCGGTGACATTTGTGTTCAGAGAACGAGCAGGGTAACCGCTGTGGAAAAGATAAGTCAGGAGATTCTCCCTGTGGGGTTCCTGTCTAATCCCTACAAGAGTGTTAAAGGAGTTGAAAATGATATCATTTAAAAATCTGGTGCCAAATTGGGGTTAAATAAAGTCAAGCCTGTACCACTCTGTGTTCGAGACAAATTTAAACAATAGTTGGATGATATGGGTAAAGCTGGTATTATCCAATCGACATACTCGCCTGAATGTGTTGGAGCTATAGTGTTAACAAAAAAGAAGTCTTGTAATTTGCGTTTGTATGCTAATCATCATTCCTTAAACAAGTATGTTATGGTAGTGTCATCCTCACAAAGGGTTCAAGAGATTTTAATGAATCTGTGGCTCTACTTCCTTTTCCATCATTGATCTCAAATCAGCCTTCCACCAAATGTCCTTTTCCAAACTTTCACAGGATTTGACTACTTTTGGGACACCGTTTAGCGCCTTTAAATAGACTACCTTTTAGGTTGCCTTCTGTGGCCAGCGATTTTTAAAAGCTTATAGATTCCTTATTTAAAGGCATGATCTTTTCAAAAGAACAAATCCTTAGTATTCTTTGTCCGAGATGTATGACTGTTTGGAAGGGAAAGTATGAATTCTTAGTTTAAGAACTGGAATATCCCCATTTCCGCAGAGGTTATCAAGCCTAAAAATGATCTTATTGATGCGATCATTAATGCACCGCCCCCTTTTTTTAAGGATTTTTTTGTTGTGTACTTCCTAGGAGCCCCCCAGGACCTGCGCCTTTTGGATGACCTAAACTGAGGGCTTGGTGTCCCGACTGCTTCCGGACACCCCCACAGGATATGTCAGCTGTTAGACCAGCTAGCTCTACAGTGCCACTACCACTCCCCTGTATTCTACAGTGGTGTAGGTAGTCTCTGGCAACCGCTTGATATGTCAACTCTGATTCCTCAGGGATTGTGGAAAACAGAACAGTACATTTTGCTCGGGCACTTGTGCTTGCTTTATCTTTGAAAATACACAGTATGGCGATTAGGACCTTTCAATAAGAATGTATTGGTCAAGCGACAACCTTGTGTAAAACATATGTGCTGTGACAATCAGGAGACAAAAGCAAACAAAAGAGATTGCCAGTACCAATATAGTGAATAGTAGATACATTTCTACCATAGTGCTAAAAGGATGAACATAAGTTTAGATAAGAACAGTATCACTTGGATATTCCTAAAATGCTCGCCCTAAGTAATTTGCCTAAATGTACCTAGCCTAACCTGGGTGTGTAGGTGTATATGCGTATAGCTATGTGTATATGTAGCCAAGAAACCACTAGGGAAGAACCACCACCCCCTCACCTGATGGTTGGAAATTAAGGACCCTGTCTCTGCATCGAGGATGACACCCCGCAAGGGATGTTCGACCGCTGCGTGTGGACGATTCAGCATGCAGGACCCTGTATCAGCTTGAAGGGTACTCTCCTCGATTTTGTAGGGGGGAGTGAGAGTCTTTTCTACTAAAGTAGTTACTCCTGGGTTTTTTCTAGAATCAATGTTTTAAAAAAAAAATTGGATGTTTTGAAAACAATCACCAATGCTTTTCTAAACAAGTGCGATCATGCCCAGCTGGCTTTTGGCCAAGGATAAAAAAAAGTGGTGACCCTTAAACAGAATAAATTTGACGTCCGGTACAGAGTTTCAGATAAAAGACTAAGAGTCTGGTGTCGAAGAGACAGGAGCAAGCTATTAGGTAAAAAGTCCCCTGTTTAAAATCGTTGTAGTGGTGTGGATGGGATAATGTATGTAAAATAGAGTATACATGTTGGGACTATCCTAAAAGACATGACACTTCAAGACCACTTTTGTGCGTGAGTGAATATTATGCCAGCTTATGGCTTAAGTGCTGTTTTGACACAGTTACACATATGTAAAGAACGCACAGTTGACTTTATTTCACGCACTCTTAAAGATTCTGAGAAACATTATAGTACCTTTGCGAGGGAAGTGTGTGTGTACATGAGCAGTTAAAAAGTTTAACACCAATTTATGCGGAAATCATTTTGAACTTATCGCTAATCATAAAACACTTGTGTATCATGTCTGGGAATGGTACAGGGTTGGCTTCTTCACACCTTGTACAAACAGCAGGCATAAAATGTTGACGTTTAAGCACCCACCCAAACGTCCAATCCCCTGGAGCATATAATAACTGAGGTAGTGACGGGAGGGGACCAGGTAGGAAATTGGATAAAACTAGCGTCATTGAATGTTGTGGGTATTAAGGGGAAGCTGGGCAATGCGCAGTGGTGTGATGTTCGGCCGTAGCATGATATAATATGTATGCAGGAGATCTGGGTCACCAACCAAATTAATATATACGGATAATGCTCCTTTCAAACCGAGGCAGTACCGGCATCTGTAGGCCGAGCCGGGGGGAGGGGTCTACTAACATTAATAGCTAATATCCTGCCAATAACCTTAAAGACATTTTTGAAGATGTCGCCGTCTTTTCATCTCTTGCTATTTAAAGGCTTAGGGGGCCAGGATTGGCTACTGATAAACTTCTATAACAACAACTTTAGACCTGGTATGAATTTGGTGGTGACTCAAGTGGAGTGTGAGCTGGAACCAAGGACAATTTTGTTATTGTGTGAGTGGGCGATTTTAGCACTCACTTGTGCAAGTATTCTAGCACCCGAGTTTGTGATACCGAGGACATGGAAGGGCCCCCAGCAACTCACTTTGTCCATAACACATACGGCCAGAGCCTGAATCGGTTTCTGTCATTTAGAAACCTGGAGATCAGGAACAGTCAGTCGAACAGTCAGGGGAGTTTACCAAAACCTTTATACACAATGATTGTGCCAACTATTGATTACATATTGACTTCTGATGCACTTGATGGTAAGCTGACTCAAGTGGAGTCAGTTTTCACCACCTTTAGTGATCATGCCATTCTTTCCCTCTCCTTAGCATTGGGCTCCTCCCCAAAAGGCAAACAAAAACAATTGAGACACCAGCCCTAGGAAGAAAGAATGGATACCAACGAAAATGGGCTAGCTTAGATAAGCCAAACCTAACACAGTAAAATATCAAAGAACATAGACCGCATAGAAAACTGTCTGGACAAGACTACCTGACGACCTTATCATTCACGACTTCTCAAAATTATTAGAGGAAGTAAATAAGGCTTTAACCTGTAAAAGAATCTCAAACAAGGCACCGGTGGGGCGCTTGTTTGATTGCGCATGTTCACAATCGCTAAAAACCCTCCATGAGGTCCTGAAAGAAGTCCCCAGAGATCAAGAGCCGATAAAATCACTCCAGAAAGATTATAAAGAATGTAGGAGATAGAGCGAAAATGTCCTTAAAGAAGAGGCCTGGGAACAACTAGATAGGGCAGCCCTAACTAACAATAGCATGGATTTCTGGAGTGTAGTAAAGAAACCCCATTTTAAGGATGCCAGTGACCCAACTTTGGAATCCCATGTGGGAGAGGATGCTTGGGTGGCTCACTTTGAAACAATCTTCGGGTCCGTGCCAACGCGTCTGGCGGAGTATCCTCTAGTACCTCCAGCACACACAGAATCGCTTGTGTTTACTGTTGAGGAAATAACAAAAGGGTTGGAAAGGTGTAGCAGGGCGAAGGCTCCAGCCCCAGATGGGGTCCCAGTAGACCTTTTTCTTGAAGATCATATTCTCTGGGTACGTACCCCTTCCGCAGAATGTATTTAATGCCATAGCAAAGGAAGGCCCCTTGGTATCGTGGAGTACAAGTGTCATCATTACCTGAATCGCTTCTTGCCCCCTTTTAAAAAATTGTAATCAGACCCATATCCCTGTTAGATAGCACCTCAAATGTAATGGCACAGCTATTACGTTGGCTGGAAGAATGGTCTAACGTTAAAAATATACTGATTCCCGCCCAATATGGATTTCAACCGGTAAGGGGCACAGTCGACCACTGTTTGAATTTAAACCTCATAATTGAAAAATATACTCCGTCTAAAGAGGAAACAATCTACATGGCCTGAATGGATCTCTTAGCTGCATTTGATTGCGTAAACCACAGCAAGCTCTGGGAGATAATGGAGCCCATGGGGGTGGACCCCCCCCATTTCTCACGTTCATCAGACAGCTCTACTCCCAGACCGCCGCCTCGGTTCGGTATGGTAAGGATGGGGTTTGTACCTGTTCTTTCCAGATTCTATGAGGGGTTAGGCAAAGATGTGTCCTTGCCCCATTCCTATTTTCCCTATATATATGGGGTAGAGGCTGCATTGGTAGGTATGTCTCTGGACATCCCAAAATTTGTGTCACTATCTGCCCCTGCTTTCATACACAGATCATACTGTCCTAGTGGCCAGAACTGGTAGGGCGTTGCAACACATGTTAACAGCTTATACTTCTTTCATGACTTCCCATGATTTAAGGGTCAATGATTCAAAATCAGTTTTCCTAAAAGCAACTCTAACGGTGCGAGGAAAAACACCATCCTTTTACTTAGGGGCCCGTTAACTAGAGATAGTAGATTCTTTCCCTTACTTGGGAGTCATGTTTGATAAGGGTCATACTTTGGCTTCTATGATTAAAAATAGGGTGCTAGCAATGGAGAGAAGTATGGCAGCCATCACCAGATTTGTCCAAAACCTGGAACTAAGCCCATAAGTTAGGCAAAAACCGTATCCCTAACTACCTATGAAGCAGGATTGTGGGGTATTTCTAATATCGAGCAGTTGTAGATTACTGAGGATACATTTCTGAAACTGCTAATTGCCCTACCGGCATCATGTGCTAATTTTAACTGTCATGCAGAACTCGATTTCCCTTATATTAGTGAGCTGATAAGATTAGCCCATCTAACGTTATGACACTCAATTTGGAGGAAGGATACGCTCCCCCTAATACAACACAGCATAAAGGATTTCCTGGAGCTGGATAATTTGCTTAACCACATCGCTGCTGTGGTTATTTTTCCCCTGTGCTGGAAATTCTTGCTCCCCTATATTCATGACGAGCTCAGCTCGTCATCAGCACAGCTCAACTGTGCCTCATGACGAGCTGAGCTCGTCATGAGCATGGAAGGGGTTAAATTAAAGTAAGATGGCTAAACTATACAAGGTCGTCTCTGAATACCTTGAGGACCTGTACACAAATCCGAGTATATGCCTCCAAATATCCAAGATGGTATCAAACTTTCCCTCAGGTTCACCTCCCTTTCTCTACTCGCTATTCCCCAGGTGGACTGCCTGGCTATTGGATTTGAATCCTCTGTATCCCCCCTAACCTGTGTCTTGGTATACCGTCCCCCCCAATCCATGCCTAATTTTTCTTCTCACTTTGGTGACTTGCTTTCCCAGCTTACAATTAATAATTCCAAACTCTTGGTCCTGGGTGATTTTAATTACTGGCCGTCAGACGCCCACGAAAGCCCTCAATCTTTGGCTTTCACTGACTTATTAACTGGGCTCAATGGTCTTCAATACATTCACACACCCACTCACTCCAAGGGACATATCCTAGACCAGTTGTGGACCTATAATCTTGATATCAAGTCACTTATGATCACACCTTGCCACTGGTCAGACCATCACTTAATTTCCTTCCTCCTCCTGGTCCCTCCTCTGCCCCCTCGCAGCCGAGGCCCCAGCCTCTTGGCTCGAAACTGGAACAAAGCAGACCTTGACTTGTTTCTTACCTCTTTAACATCTTCAGTTCTGCCCAGCTCTGGTCCTATCGACTCCCAAGAAGCTGCACTCGTCAAATGGCTAGAATCCGCCAGTGACAAGGTCGCCCCCCTCAAGCTTATCAGAACTAAGCGCCCCCACGACGCACATCGCTGGTTCTCTGACAGCCTTAAATCTTTAAAACTTGGTCTCCGCCAAGCTGAGCGTCGCTGGCGTAGAAGCTATGATCCCTCAGAGAAACCACCTTTTTTAAAATTACTGGGAGAATATAAACAAGCAATTTCGGCCGCCAAAACCACCTACTTCTCCACCAAAATCCTCAACTCCACGCAAAAATCCAAAGACATTTTCGCCATTGTAGAAGAACTCTCACATCCGGATAGGGTGACCATCAAACCCCTTCCATCTCAAGCACTTTGCGATTCCCTCAACTGCTTCTTCATAGAAAAAATTAGCAAAATTAAAAATAGTATTTCCTCCACACCCCCGACTACACCCCTCACTGAGGCTGCTCCCTCCACTAACCTCACTCTCTGACTCAGTTCCCCCCCTTATCAGAAGACGTTTTAATCTCCTTGCTTAACAAAGTTTCCTCTGGCTCCCCCACAGATTGCTGCCCCCCCGCGATTCTCCGGGCTGCTTTCTCAGCCTGCCCCACTCTTCCACTGGCCCTCCTGAACAGTTCTCTTCTGCTCGGTGAGGTCCCTTGCCAGTTTAAGAACGCGGAGGTAGTACCCATTTTAAAGAAACCCACTGCCGACCCTACGGTTATGGGCAACTTCCGTCCCATCTCCCTTCTTCCCTACCTAAGTAAAGTACTTGAGACGTATGTAACTAGTATCCTCAGTTCTTTCATTGAGGACTCCAACTTCTTGGACCCCCAACAGGCTGGGTTTAGACCCGCCCATTCGACTGAGGCGGTCATTTTCTCTGTAATGGAGGAACTCCGTAGAGGCGCCGATTCTAACACTCCTCAACCCTTGATTCTCTTGGATCTATCGACGGCCTTTGACACGGTCGACCACACCATCTTGGTCGACCGTGTCAAAGAGGCTGGTATCGGAGGGACGGCCCTTGATTGGGTCCGTTCATTCCTGACGAACCGCCACCAATTTGTCCGACTCTTCCACTTTACGGCTGACAGGATGAAACTCACCTGCGGTGTGCCACATGGCTCGTCCCCGTCCCCACTTCTTTTTAATTTGTACCTCACCCCCCTGATCCGCTCCCTCCGGGGAAGGAATGTCACTGCATTTAACTATGCAGATGACATTCAGCTCATTTTCAATCTTGACTCCTCGCAGGATGCGGCTCAGGATTTCCAGTCTACCCTCTGTCATATCAGCAATTGGATGGGCACTCACCATCTCAAACTCAACCCCGACAAGACGGAGCTTGTTCTTGTCGGAGGCCCATCCAACCCCTGGAACTTCACCTTCTGGCCCCCCGCCCTTGGCCCCTCCCCTCGCCCTGCTGACAGGTAAAAAGCTTGGGGGTCTATATTTCACATGATCTTTCCATGCAACACCAGGTCAGTGCTACAGTGTCTTCCTGCTTCCACCAGCTCAGAAAAATTCGTAAAATAGCTCATTTTCTGACCACCGAAGCTCTCACCCTGACGTTGCTGGTATTAGTCATCTCTCGGATTGACTATGCCAACGCTTTGTACGCAGGTATCCCAAAATACCAAATCAAAAGATTACAGCTGATACAGAATCAGGCAGCCCGCCTGATTTACCATCAACCAAAACACCATCACGTCCGTCCTCTACTCAAAGCCCTCCACTGGCTTCCTGTATCAGAGCGCTGTAAATTCAAACTAGGCTGTTTGACCCATAAATCCCTGGCCGGCATCGGCCCCTCCTTCATCTTGTCTCTTCTGCACCCGTACGTCCCTTCTAGACCCCTCCGTTCTTCCCACCATGCTCTCCTTCAGATGCCCAGGTTTAGGCGCAAAAAGCATGGAGGCCTCAGATTCTCTTTTTTGGCCCCCTCACTCTGGAATTCTCTACCACTGGAACTTAGACTTTCCTCCTCTTACCCTCACTTCAGGTCGCTCCTAAAAACTCACCTTTTCCGTTGTGCTTACACATAAGTTCCCTCTCCCTCCCTCCTCTGTCTCTTTATGATTTAGTGAACAGCGCCAAGAAACCGTCCGGTGTATGTTGCGCTCTACAAATCTTTTTTACATTACATTTTACATGGTTCTAAAATAATTTTTTTGGGCTAATGTGGTGCATGAGCGCACGGAGATAAACAAAGTAAAGCCACCAGTTAGGATATATCGGAGTCTTTCTACTGTACTAGAGAGTGATTATCACTATTTTGATGCAATCTGAATCTACAGCATAGGTTCATTTTAGTTAAATTCCGCATGAATTTGTTTCCGTTGTTGGTGGGGTACCCAGCGGAGAAATACAAGCTTTGTGATCTGTCTGTTTGTCCATGTGACAGAATTTCAGATCAATCAGATTTCCATATTATCTTATTCTGTGATTTCTTTAAAGAGGAACGAGCAAGATATTTATTACCGGTTCTGAAACAGTATAATTTCAGACAATGTAGAATGGCCCTTAGATTTCTGTAAGAACTTTACAATCCTTTTATCAGTTATGTCGTAGCACACTTCCTTTGGGCCTGTCCAAAGAAAAGGAAGCATTTTAATTAATTTAAGAACACTGATGTATATTTGTAATCTTATGATATTTAATTGTAATGTCTGATGAATGTTATGCTCTGTTATTAATGCTGTGTGCTTTTATGATCTTGGTTTTATATAAGATCGAATAAAGCTTAATTAATGACATTAAGCAAATTCCTGGGTGGAAGAAGAACTTTCGTGCAGACTGCTTGTCACGTAAACCTGTTGGAAGTGAGTCAGAACTTGGTGTTACTCAGGAGAAAGAGCGTCTTTTTTTGTTGTTGTTTTGTTCTAGAGGCATGGTATTGATAAAGAATGGATGGAAGCGTGTGCACAGGATGCTGTGCTGTTTGAAGTCAGGAAGTATGTTGCTGAAGGTTGGCGGCCATTAAAGGCTCTACCCAGGAGTATCATTCTGTTTCAATACGTTTCTGCAGAGTTGTCCATTGAAAATGGTATGTTGACAAGACATGGTTTGTTTATCCAGCAGAGGTATTGAGAAGTAAGTTTATTGAGGTTGCCTACTGAGGGCACCCAGGTATGTTCAGAACAAAAAAATCCATAACTTTTATTAGTAGCCAAGTATTGATGCTTATGTAAACTGGTTGTAAATGAATACCCTGGATGCCTATTGTCAGATAAAACACTGGAAGATTAGTAAAGTTAACACCAGTTGTAATTAATTGCCAGCGAAATCATGGGTCAAATTTACTGTTAATTTTGTGGGCCTTTTAATGTATTGCCACAGGATATGAGGTTTCTCATTGTGCCTACTGATTATTATTCTAAATGGGTTTGCTATGATTTTGAGATGTATTTTCTAAAGAGGAAGTTCCTAACATCCTGGTACCAAATAATGGTAGTCATTTCGTTAAAAAAAAAAATGTTTAAGCAAGTATGATATCAAACATGAAAGAACACCACTCTAATTTCGGCTGCTAATGGTTTGGTGTGAGATTCTTCAGGGAAGGGATAAAAACAGTGAAGGGATAAAAACAGAATCAAGATCTAAAATGGATGTTCGAAAATACTTAAGACCAATAATCTGGAGTTACTTGTACACCTCGCATTCTGTTAGAGGTTATTCCTACTCAATGAGTGAGAAGCGAGAACCTGTTTTACACCTGTATGGTATGACAGAGGTATGGATGGTCTTTAAATTGAAAATATAATGAAGAACCACTCCAGTGTAGATGAGGGTAAGGTAGCTTGTCAATAGTATGTATAAGGTAAAGATTGATGAGTTACCTACTGGTAAAATAAAAAACGATGAAATCGGTGACTGGGTTTAAAAGTTTGCAGAGGGTAATGTAATGGTTTGTCACCGGTACAGGTAATGCGAGTCTCTTTTACGGCCTTGTTATTAAAAGATCAAGGTGGTGGAAGATAGGAGAGGATGTAAAGTTAAAATCCTTTCTAAAGAAACTGATAGTAAAAAAGAATTATTGCATAGGAAGTGATTATTCGATGTGGGAATTGTATTCTGGTAAAAGTTCTTGTACTTATTCTGCTAGCAATTTATCAGTTCTGCGTCAAGATGATTTCTGAGAGGTAGAGGTGTTGAATGGAAATTTTTCCACTCCTGGTCTTTCTGGTTAAAATGATGCTGGGACACCGCACAATGTTTCTAAAGGAAATAGTTATGCCTGTCCATTATAAGTATTATTTATTGTATTAAGTTTTATTGCTATTATTAGTTTTGTGTTTTTCTCTTTTCTTTTGTTCTTGTGGAAGTGGAGATGTTGATTGGTGCTTTACCTTTAAGTATGCAATTTTTAGCTACACATTCTTAGCTTGACATTATGTTCTACATGCTTGAAGGTTCTACTGTTAGCCATTGAGTCATTCTGGCTTTGAAGGACTCGCTGAGCCGCAGTTCACGTATGAGCTCTTTGCCTTATCTGCTACGTGGCCATTGCATAACCATGGGGTAATCCAACAAAATAACCTGAAGGACCTGGGTAGTTCATAATTCGTGACAACAGTGGTCCAATAGGGGAGATCCACTACGTGGATAAGGTTGTAAAGAATACACTTATCCTATTTCTTAATAAACCTCAACCCATATAACTCAAGGATTGGGAGTAGGTACTCTTTCAGACCATAACGGAGAATAGTTATGAAAAACCTTTGACATCACACACAAAAGAAACTTATTCGAATGTATACATTTTTCTATATTTGAAGGACACCAAATCTAGGTACATTACTTACATATACGGTTGCTCCAAGGTGATGCTTGAAGGAGTGCTGAAGAGAGAAGTGCTCGTGCTTGAAATTTCTGGAGAAGGAAAACCAATTCATTACATAAATTAGCTTATTTACACAATAGCCTGTTGGAAAGAACTTTTCATCCAACATAAGTATGGTCATATCATAACGGAGGTAATTGTATTCTTCTAAGTTGCCTCTTAGTTAAACCAGTTGACAATCCAGGCTGTAGGAAGTGTTGACATTTTGACCCGGCAAGAAGTGAGGGGATGGGGGCCAACCAAAGCCTGGTCTTCATCAGGACTGGATATCCCTTTTCAAATTGGTTAGCAACCTGAAAGAATCATCCAATGCGAAGACAGCATAATTTAATCATGCACGTTGTGGGGGCTGATTGGCTCCTACCAGGTGGTGGAATTAATCCTTAAGGCAAATGTATGATGCCAGCCTTGAAACGTAAATGTCCTGCGTAACACTGAAGCTGGAGTCAGTTGAAATCCTGACTCGAGCCAAATCGGTAAAGTTGATTTCTAATAAGTATACTGGAAGGCCTACCAAGAGACGTGCTGTGTAGTGTGCAACATGAGTGCTTAAATTCAGTGACTCAATCATCATTAAAGATCCTTTACTATCCCTCTAACCCCAGAGGGATCAATATATACCACAGTTGTTACTTGCAGTAGATGCCCATATTCAACTACTGAGGAGTTACTACTGCTCTGATACCTGAACTGCTGAGTATGGTAACATTTTAATTTTTGAAATTATAATCCACACTCCGTAGTATTGTGCTTTCGGTTCCGAGGCCTATGGCACAAGACACATTTTTCATTGTTGGCCAGCAGAGCTCCCCCTGTGATGGGCTAATCCCCGTGTCCATAAACAGTTACAGTGAATTCTAAAATGAGGCAATGAGGAGAATGCTGGACGCATATTTATCACTTTCTCTTACAGTCCGGTTCCAAAATGTGTTGGTTTAGGATCAGAACTACTGGAAAGCATGTTCTTTCTTCTACACCTCTACAAATCCAGGCTTGAATTCATGACTTAGTGAATTTCTGAAAATGTTGCTTTTTTTAGTACCAGAGAGCAGAGTTCGAGGTCTAAAATCAACCACTGCAGACACATTTCAGCTCGCAAATTTCCAGTAGGTGTCTATTATTTGGAAAATCTGCATTGTTTTTTTTCTGCATTATGGCTAATAGTGTGCAGCCTTTAGACTCACATTTGTTCTGTATTGAAATGAAATATCTTCTGTGACCAGACTAGAGACACCTTGGTGAGAATTCGCTTGGGTGGTTGGAGGACCGAGAATGCCACATCACGTTCCAGCAGCCCAGCCGGCAGAAAGAGCAGTAGCAGGTTCGATCTGCTTGAGCAAAGAGAATAATCCCACCCTGGCCTGTGTTCCTGACTTCACCAGGAGTAAAATTCCTGTGCCGTCGAAAAGCCGGCCTGTTCCTGACTTCAAGAAACAGCACGAGGCCTGGAAGGCCAAGTTTCACAAGGTACCCAAGATGGTGTGGAGAGATGGGTAAGGGGGAGGGGTGTGGGGGCGAGGCCTTTACCCAACACTTGGCTATTTGGGCACAGCTTCCTGTCCGAGTTGAGACCCCATACTGACGAGTTAGCAATTGTTTGTGTTTCTGACGCGTATTTTTAATATGAGTTGTGTAATGTGGCAATTATTTTATTGTCCTTTAAATGTTCATTTCACTATACTAAAGTTGAGACTACACTTATCTGGTTCATTTTTCCATTCCAAATGCTTGCTATGCGTTGGGTTGATGAAATGTTCTTTTGGGCTGGTGCTGCACACATTTGCTTTGGAGGCACGGAATGTGGACTGTGATGTTTATTTGACTCTGTTCTTCTCCAGGGCAAAGCTGTAAGTAAGAAGTCTTGCACACGCCCCTGTCCTTTCAGCCTGACACAAAAGGGAGAACGATTCCAAGTCTTGCCCTCAGCTGAACTAGTGACCAGCAATCCCTGGGATGGTTGTCCGGAGGTCCTACCTGCTGAGCCACCTTCCACTGCAGGCTCACAGAATCTCTGTTCTGGGGGACCACTGAAAGAAATTCGTTTTGATCAGAACAATGCAAAGAACACATCACCAAAGAAGCCTGAGAATGGTAGGTGGGGCTGAACCAGATAGGTCTCATCCTGCTGAACTAGTGATAGTGTCACACTGTTCTTGGGCTCTTAATGTAGAATCATATGCAGGAGTTCGACGTGTATGGAGAATCGGACTACCCAAGTGAGGCATATATATGGGATCGTAGTGCTGGATTATGTAGAATCAGATAGCAGATTATGGCAAGTGTAGCTGGGATATTACTGTATGAGTGAGGCATGTTTATAAAGGGTCTCTTCAGGCTCTCCCTCCTTCACTCTTTTCCCTTGTGGTTTTCACTGGCCAGCTCCTTGGGTTCTTCACCTGCTGACAATTGATTCTAACGGTCTGGTGACGTAAGGGATTGAATATAGGCCTTAATTTTAAGTAGCTGAATGCAGGAGCCAATTGGGATGGGATATGCCTGCTCATCTTGGCCTCTAGTGTTTCATTTGTGCATAAGGTGTTAATGTCCTCACCAGCGAGCACTTCAGCCACACTTAGTTTGCAGCTACTTCTGGGGGCAGATGTAGCATATATTTCTTTTAATTGTAGCGTTCATGGAATTTAGATCATTTTTAATTTCTGGTGGTAAATTTCTTTCCTTTTTTTTTTTGTCCTCTTCAGGGCCTGTTGGACAGGACTTCAGGGCTGACCCCAAGGCGCTGGCTACAATCCTGAACAATATCGGAGTGACTGGTGCCCATGCCGTGAAACACAGCCTTCCTCTGAGGGTACCAGTACAAGTAAGCAGTCTCTTTGCATTACATGCAGTAACCAAAGCCCCAGTGAGTTCTGCCGCTTTGGAACCAGTGTGTACTAGGGTTGGGAGGAAACCTACTGTATGTATTCGCCGCTTTCATCGCTCAGAATTACTTTTTTACCTCCTTTTCCTTCATCTCCTATTCTACACACCCACACATGGAGGTGTATTGACTATTTTAGACCGGTACATGAGTGGCCCTGATCCTTTTTTCTAGTCTGGTCTAGTGTAAGGTGTTACCTAGTGTTGCTTCTAGACACACCTGGTTCTAAGGACTGTTTTTTTGTTCCCCTTAGCGTTTGAGGCAAATCTTTTATTATTGACACTGTTTGTTTTTCGGTTCATGTACAGGACTCATTGCAGTCATTTCCTTTGCAGTCTGGGCGAATGTCTGCGTACGGCCCACTGACTCAGCGACCCAGCTTGGCTTTCGGTCCCAAGCCACGCCCCTCCATTCTTGCAGAGCAAGGTACTGTATGACTTTACCTTCACCCACCTGTAACTGTTTAATGACAGCCCTAAATGGGGTGCTTGCAGGGTATGGTGAATTTAGGAACTGGAAGTCTGTTTCTAACTTTCTATATCTTTGTCTTCCCACCTGCTTCTTGTTTCCTTGCACTGTTTTCTGCCTGCATAAAGTGCACCTGCATGCCTCCTACACCACTACGCTTCTTACCACCCTATTTTCTCCTATGCATTTTGCTTCCCCTGTCCATACAATATTCATCATGAGGATTTTAACAAGCCGGCATTACACTGTAACAAAGGGGATGTCTTGTAGCGGGAAACTGGCTGACTTCATGGTTCATTGTTATCCCTGTCCCTTCTAGAACTCCTAAGATTTCAGTTTTTTTTCTTTCATTGTGCTCTTTTTATTCTCCAAAACACACAAGCCTTCAGTTGGTGTCCAAGTCTGGAGTGTTATTTGGGTTTTTCATCCAGTTTTATTTATGGGTCGTAAGGGCTTCTGACCAGATCTGAAAAACCCCAGTTAAGTGCAAAAGAACCACACAGTGTACTTATAAAAAAAAATGTATTAATTATTAACACTCACTAACACAATACAGTATCTCCTGCCCGGATATATATGCACAATACTCGTCAATAGAATAAACGAGAAGCACAAATACACAGTGGTCCCCACAGGGAGACCAACCCATATACTAAAATAGTAGAATGCGACCTAAGTCGAGAATGGACCCAGAAGATTTAGAAGAGCCCGGTACCCAAGGAACCACCCAAGGTGAGTATCTAGGAACCCCACGGAGGTTGTGTGCAGAATGGGAACAGGACCGCATACTCAATTCAAGTCAATGGGTAAGCCGCAGTTGCAATTTTTGAAAGAAGGATTCTTCCCAGCAGACCTTGTAAGCCTGTGGGAGACGGAATTTGGAAGGTTACCCCACCTGTGGATACACCAGGAACCTGGATACCTACACCAGGGAAGATGGGTGCATAGGTGTGAAGTGCCATCGGAAACCGCAGTAGACCACAATGGAGGACTTCCGGAAAGATGCCACTGGAGAAGAAGACAAAGGAGTCCAGTGGAACCCAAAGGTGGATTCAAGGTGGGAGGTACCTGCAAGCAGAGGGGACACAGTCTATGCCACTCAGGCGTGACCAGGAGCACGGAAGGCGAACGCCCACCGATGTCTGAGATGCAGGAGAGTTGGTGGTGCCTTTGAAGTTGCAGCTGTATGGACCAGGTGATGCAGAGGAAGACCAGGAGCTGTCCCACGTCGGATGTCAATAGCCAAGGGGTCCGTGTCCGGCAGGGGCACCAACAAGCCTTGGCAACGGCAACCAACATAGTTGTAGCAAAAGGTGCAGTGTCTAGACCAGCAAGGTCCAAGTGAGTCTCCACGAGCGGGTAAGGCAGAGAAACGCCGAGCAAGCTGGGAAGCCCACTGGTGCGAAAGAAGACCCTTGAGATGAACCCCGGGACAGAGGCACAGGAGTTGAAAAAGGACCTCTAGCAGCTCATCAACAGATGAAGACCCACGGTGTAGAGGATGCGATGCAGGAGAAGATTTTGAATGTAGGAAATGTTTGAGGCTGGAGCTTCTTGGAGCCTGAAGATCTCTGGAGGAGAGAGCCTATAAGCCTTGGCAACTGAAAGTCAATGCTATGCACAGGGATAATGTTCCAGCAGTTCTGACCAGGGATACAACCCTTACACTCGGTGAGAAGAGAGTGCAGACCTCAAGGGAGTTGCAGAACCACCACCTGTGTTGCTGAACCTTTTGAAGGCCGTTGGAGCCTAGGATCAGCAGACCAGTCAGCTGTCTTGCAGTGCCTGCAGATGCAGGGGAGTGACTTCTTTACTCCAAGGGAGATTCCTACGGGTGTCTTTGATGTCCGCAGGTCCTGTGAAGAACCTATATGGAGCACAGGCACATATAATGCAGTAGACTTGCAGGACGACAAGACCAAGAGTAGCAGGAGTCTTCCCAGGTGCATTCTCTGTTCCCACAGCGCAGTCCAAAGTACCCAGATTGTTGAAGTGGAAGGGGGGCTGTTGGATTCTTTAAGCCCTCTTTACTGGGGATACCATGAAGCCTTTCGACGAATGTAGGGTGGAATTCAAACTTCCAGACCCCATGCGACTCCAATATCGTCCGTTATGATACGGAGTGCTGCATCCCTCGGTTCTATTTGGCAGCAATGCGTGCCCATACCTTATTTGAAAAGCTAGTGCGAGCCTATGATTGGTCACGAGGACTAATATTGAACACCATCTAAGTGGCCTAACTCCACCCAGGAGGAAATAACACCTAAACAATCAGACATTGTGGCGGGACATACCCAAAACCTACCGCAGTCTCTCCCTTTGTGAGACTGCAAATAAATTGATGTTTTATTGATACTATACACCAGCCCATCTGTCCACTATCTATTTGGACGTTTCCCCCCTTTGCTGGCGTTGTGGGGAGGGTGAGCGGGGCTTATGTCACATCTGGTGTGCCTGCAGAGTGATTGCCATGTACTGGAAGGAGATACTGGGCCATATTAAAGACATAGTAGGCTACCCACTTCCCCTCTCGTATCCTCCTATTAACCTGGGCATTCGACCCTCCACTCTGGCCGCAATGACCTATGTGGACCAGACACTCATCAGTTACCTTCTTTTATCAGCGCTGCAACTTCTATCACTCTTGTGGAAATAGGTAGCCCCACCCTCCTTCGCTCAATGGTTCATCTTCGTTTTGCTCCTTTTGGCAATGTAACGAATATCCCATAATCTAGCTAACACGGAGACAAAATTCCAGAATCTGGGGAAGCCCCTGATCCACTACCTTATGCATATAGATTTACCTGCTTTAGCCCCACGAAACTCCGGACACTTCAGCTGTTTAAATGAAGTCACCTTTAATGCCCTCCCTTACTGTAGGGAACCCTGTTAGGTCAACTGAACCCCTGCCCTCTTTCCTGCTGAGGGCCCTTAACTAGACCCGCCCTTCGACAGATTAAGACCCGTACTTCTTATGTTTGTTTCTGTTCCTTAGGTTTTTTGCAGCTGTTTTTCTTTGAATCTGCGTACAACGCCTTGAGATGTCATCAGACAATAAGGTTCCTATGTATAGCCATAGTTATGCCATTATGTAGTTCTGGTTGTGGCAGCTGACATCGCTGCTCTGATGTTCTGCCAAGACCCCCTCTTGTCTTTAAGTTTCCTTCCTGACATTGTCATGTACATGTTTTGTCCTTTTGATGAACATAAAAAGAGTTTAGCTTAATAAAAAAGACATATCAGTAAACAAAAGGGTAAACATCAATGACTGGCTCCTCCTTTTCCCAACCTAGAGCAGTCTGTGGAAAGAGTGTGGTGGGCCAAGGTTATCACCATTGCTTCAGGCTCTATCTTCAACAGGTGGGCAGTAGAGAAAGTTCTAAACCACCATCGAAAAGAAGCTTAAGTTATCTCGGACCATGAGCCCTGGACTTCAGATTAGTCAACAGAATGATAAAGAATTGCAGACTTCTTATCTTGCAGCAGAGAACACCCTGAGTTCTTAAAGGGGTTTGGCTTTGCAGAATTACACTTTTCGACATAACTGCATCCATATTGTAAGCCAAACATAACTGAAAGTTATTTGAGATATGAAGTCTCGATTTGAGCATTCCATTCCTCCATTGTGCATGAAATCTGCCTTGTTCATCTCCTTCAAGTGCATGACTGTGGCAGCTTCTCCCTTCAGGCAGTAGGTCAACATAGTTTACAAATTAGCAGATGGTTGAAAGCATCCTTTAAAGGGTCACGCTCAAGTCGTTGGAGCTGAAGTGCCAGTTGTTTGCGTTGGGTTTCCTTTTATGCACCCCAAAAGCATTGGTTGTTTAGTGCTTGTGGTTGGAAGTAATAATTGTTCTATATGAAACACCCTCTTGTCAGAGAATTTCTGGGTACCTTTCTGTTTGGTAATCTTGCACTGATTAAGAAATCCTACTGGGTAAAGATTACTCTTCTCCGCTCAACAAGGAGCGGACGTGATAAAGCATGCCGCTCATCAGGAGTGTGAGGGTTTCATGTCCTAGTAGATAGGAATTCCCGTTGGCAGCACACCATATTGTTAAAATCCAATTGACCATATATTGTGGTCACTGCTGTCTGCCAGGAACATTATACCTTTTGGTTTACACAGTCACTTTTGGGAGGATGTATAACCTACCCATACAATAATTCTCCCACCGTCTAGTTTGGATAGGTACAATGGAGACAACATCATGGGGTGAATGCTGTTTTGGGAACAAGACTTGGAAGTAGCGGTTGTATCTGATGTATCCATGAAGGGCTGTGTAGCTCATCTGGTTTATCTGACAATCCACAGGTGTTGATGCCAGCATAGACCACAGTAAAATTAAGGAGTTTGATCTTAAGCAGTCAGTGTGGTTCTGAGAGCCCTAATATCTTTGAAACATCAGCAACCTGTACTCATTTTATACAGATAAGAATAGACCACCCATAGGGAGGCCCCTTTGATTAGGGGGGCCCCTTTGATAGGGCGGAAGGGAGAGACCGGGAGCGCATAGACTATCGCCCTCCTCCGCTTCCCCGTTAGGTGGGGTTTCCTTTCTTTCTCTTTTTTCTCTTCTTCTATATTTCAGGTTTGGTTCTCGGGCGACAGGCACACTCCTGGGGGGGGGGGGGGGCCGTAGTCATCTGCAGGGGTGCAGGGTGGGGGGTTGGGGGAGGGGATCTTTCGTTTATATTTTTGTTTCTATGGCCTTTTTTCTCTTCTCTTATCTTTCTTTGTCTTTTTCTTTTCTGGGTCAGTGCAGTGGGTTTCCTTTGGTATCAATCCCTGTTTTTTTCATCTGTGCCTCAATTTTCGTGGTGTTTTTTGGGTCTAAGGGCAGGTAACTGCAGGCGCGAATTGACCGTAATATTCCTTCACATCCTGACCTCTTGTTTTAGCGCCATTGATTTGATAGCTTTCTGTTTATTGTCGATACGTCTACTACTCTGCCTGCCATCTTCGCTGCTAGGAAATTGTTCGGCACCTGATCCTCCCATCTTATATTATAAAATGAAAACCTTTTATATCCTGTTTTTCTAATTGTGCTGTTCAGGGGCCAAGAGTACGCTAGCATGGAGATTCTGCTCCCCGAGGTGCTGTATGTGATTCAAATTGCTCTCTGTTAATCTAACTGCTTAGCGGCCGCCCCCCGGGGTTGTAGGCCCATATTTGTATTTGGTTTAAATGTCAATAAAGGTTTAAAAAAAAAAAAAAGAATAGACCACCCGAAACCCAGGTACTTCAAACAATGGGGGTTTCCAGTAGTCTACTTGTTTGTTGTTGCAAACAATATAAATTATCTATATTTAGTATCGGGTTTCCAATCAAAACTTCTCTAGAGGAATGTCTCATTAATCTCCTTGGCAAAGGAGTTTCTTTACGCCTTTATTCTGTTCCAGAACCAGGTTGATTCTGGAAGCCCCCATCTGTCTTCACCAGAAGTGGATATGACTAGTACACTGTAGATTACTCTACAAACAGTGCCAGCTTTCTAGGCTTCAAGGTAAATCAACCAGGCATTGAGTTTAGTTTTTGAAGCCCTATATCACTTGTACGTAAACCTGCTCCACCGAGAAGGTGTGCTACGTCTTCAGATAGAAAACTTCCTGAATTCTTGCAAAACGAAAAAGGAGGCGTTGGGTATCATGAAGACAAAAAACACATAGATGACGGACAGAATGCAGAGCAAATCAAACATTTACCCCAAACAATAAATCTGGATTAAACCGATCATTCTTTTGCTTACCATACCATCCCAGTTTAGATCCAGCCATATTCAAATCAGCCTTGACCCTGCTCCCCATGGGAGCAGTCAAGCCCGAACTGCCAAGAAGGGTCCTCCCTGGAGCGTAAACAAGCATCAGCTCTCATCAGATAAGCTAGCTTGAATGCAGTGACAATGAGCCCAGGACCCATGTCTGGGCATACCCAGCGCACATAGGGCGAGAAAGCAAGAGACACAAATAATGGACAGAATGCAGAGCAAATCAAACATTGACATCCCCCCGTCAATTGATCTGGCTATGCTAAAAAAAAAAAAACTATGGATTTAGGTCAAGATCTATGTACTGGGATGAATGTTTGACATTGTTCAGCCTTCTGTCCATCAATTGTTTCTTTTTGCATTTGTCACCCCGAGTGGGACGGGTATGCCCAGACACAGGACTAGAGCTCTCCATGCCACTGGAGTCTAGCTAGCCCGGCTGAAGAGGGGTGAAACCCCGAAACCGGTTCTAGGATGCTTGTTTCCAGTCCAGGGAGGACCTGGCTTGGTAGTTCGGGCTGGACTGGTCCAATGGGGAACAGGGTCAAGACTGGTTTGCATATGGCTGCGTCTAAACTGGCATAAGGGGCCAAAGAAACAATGGATTTGGGCCCAGATCTCTGTACTGGGGTGAATCTCTGACACTGTTCAGCATTCTATCCTTCTATTGTTCTTTTTGGGGTATCATGAAGAAGCAGATCTGCTTGATCCGCTGCACAGAGACTGGTTTTGAATATTAAAATTAATTCTTGGAGCCCTTCAAGTTTTTTCCACCATTGTACGTCACTCAAGATTTTAGCAGTCTTATGGCAGTTTTATTGTGAACCTCTTCTTTGCAACTCTTACATGAATTGGCATTTAAGGGCACATCTTCGATCTCAATCATTTGAGCTTAGATATGTGTGAGACTCGGAACCTTCATAAGGTATTGCCTCAAAACCTCAAAAGTCACTAAAAACACTTTTCAATTAATTTTTCTAAAAATAAATAAATGTTGGTTCCCTAAATATATTGAAGGAAGGGCACTGTGAAATGGTTTGGGGGTTAAGTGTTTGACGATATGAGGGATCAATTTATAGATGCAAAAATGTCCTACCTAGGCTGGAAGAAAAATGAGAATGGGCTAGTAGTACAAAAACCATTATGGGGTTAACTTGTACATTTCCCAGCATTCCCCTTTCATATTTCTATTGGCAAGTGTGCATAGCTGCTGGCTGTCTCCTTGGGCTTTCAGCCCAAGAAGCATTACCCCAGCCTTTTCTCTCACCTCACTGATCCCTCCTACTCCCTTGTGTTGAGGTTCCTCTTTGTTTAGTTTGCTACTGTGAACTGTGTACCCTGTAGTGTAGCCAATTGTCTGATTCTTTTTTAGGTCTTTAGGTCTTTTTTAGGTCTCGGCCTGACGTAAGCAGCGCATGCGCTGCTCTCGTCATACGAGGCTTTTTGGAATCTATACGATTCCAAAAGCCTCATCTCAGCTCCGCCTTTAGGTGTGATTTGTGCGCATCGTTTAGTTTCACGAATTATGCCAAAGACAGTGCAATGATTGCACTGAAGGCATGTCACTCACTGTTTGTTGCCACCCTGTCTCCTTTGATCCCCGTCCACCGGGATTGGATCGTTTGCGGACGGATTTACACTCTTTCCTTTAAAGGACTCGAAGCACTATTTTTCACTCATTTGCAGTGCCTCCGTCCACACGCTTGCAATGTCCGCCTGGACAGCCTCTCCTGCTTTAGCCTCCACCCTTGCAAAATGTGGAATTCTGCTGCTTACTTTAAACTATTGAGGGCATTTCCCAATTCATGAGCGCCGTGCTATTTCTAGATTTATTAGCCTCTCTTGCTTCAGCCCCCACCCTCGCAAAATGTGGAATTCTGCTGCTTACTTTAAACTATTGAGGGCGGCTCCCATTTCATTAGCACCGTGCTGATTCTATTTTTTGGTGTGACCGCTCCTCGCGTAATGGCAGAGCTGAGTCACGAGCTCTTCACAGCACAGATTGTCTGCCTTTTAGTGCCCCGCTCGGAACTCAACTGTGCCATTATTTTAATGTTCCCACTTTAAGCAGCGTTTGTTTACTTCCCCCTCCCCTTATGTGTGGACCGCCCCCCCCCCCCCCCCCCCCTCCCCATTAAAAGCACCCTGCGCCTCCGGATGCCTCCTTGGTATTAGTGTGGCTTGCCAGGAAGTGTAGTGGAGTGGAGCGCTATGGCGCCCTGGGTGTCACCACAATGAACAGGAGCTGTATTTCTGATTTCTAGGGCCATGCTGTACCTCCTTGCCTGTGGCCCTGTGTGGTGCAGGCTCTGCAAGGGGACTTCTACAGCACAGTGCCGCTGCATGCAGCCCAGTGAGTTAATCTCTGTGCTCCGAAAGTGTTCTGCCTCCTCCATGTTGCTGACGTCAGCAGGGTCTTCGAGATGTCAGCAACATTGGAGTTCTGGACTTTTTGGTTCCGTCCAGAGGTGTCGGGGATAACACCCGAAGACCCCGGAGTTCTACCTGTCTCGGTGCACAAATAAACAGAAACACGGGCTTCTCGATGGTGGCGTCAAAGACCAAAGGTTTATTACTGCAGGGACACAGAAGTCACAGAAACTACACATGGGCAGATTCTAGGAGCCTGTTCAATTTGTACAAAAAGGGTTGCTCCTTATATACTGAATATTGGGCTTCGGGCAAATTCTTTACATGTTAGTACATTCCCAAACCTTTGTGTCCTAAACAATAAATATTTGGCGTTGCACAGGAATCGTCAACAATATCTGATGTCAAAACATTACGAACGAGGGGTTCCCACTATTCCCTCATAATCCCATGTCAACTTTTCATTCAAGACCCGGACCGCCTCATCGTAAATTTCGTTACCTCCCCCTAATAAAGGCCCAGCAGGAAAGGAGCAGAGCCAGGTGCAGAAGATAGAAAAGCAGGATAAGAGATGTTTCTGGGTCGTAAATGGGCAAGGCTACCAGCTTCGGTCGCCTAATCATGATCAGGCCAACGAACACGAGAACCAGTATAGCAGGACTAGCCTCAGGCAGAGGAGGCAGTTTCTGTCGAGTCATGCAGCCATGGCGTGCTCTGTTCTAAAGTGCACGTGTCACTAGAGAGGTGAATCTCCGACTAAAGCCTACGTGTCCTTAATCGAAATGAAGTAATCCGAGGTCATTGCGTGTCTATTGTCTATGTGAGGGCAAGAAACACAAAATGGCTGCCATAATCTAAGATGGATGCCATGGGTAGATCAGAAATGTGTTTGTAACAGGAGTACTCTTGCTCTTAGTATAGCGAAAACACCAGGATATGCTAAATGGATCATTTGCGGTTCACTGATACCAAAATTATGTATTTACGACAATGTTGAAAACACGGGTTCAAATCGTCACGGAACCTCAACATGGAGGAGGCACACCAATTTCGGAGCCCAGAGACTAACTTTGCTACCAAGGAGGCATCCGGAGCTTAAAGTGGATACATTGAAATAATGGCACAGCTGAAGTCACGGTGGCTAATAATGCCCCCAACTCAATGGAGCTTGTATGATTAGCTTTAAAAGGATGAATAGCTGGGTTGGCCCTAGTGGGGATTGACTATGTGATCCACAGAGGATGAATAGCCCACAGAGCTACCTCTGTGTTTTATTGGAGCAGAATGAGACAGACAGCAGGGATGAAGGACCAGCTCGACCTGGTGGGATGTAGAGTTCGACAGTGACAGCTCCGAGGTGACAGGAGAGAGATTTACAGAGGTAAATATATCTGCAGAACGACAGAGCTCGAGACAAGGGAAGCCGGGTGGAATCCGAGTCGGGAGCTGGGGCTGTGCACGCAGCATAGTGCCTACATAAACTGACACCAGCTAGTGATCAATCTAATAAAGATCACATTAAAATGTAAATAGGAATGCTAATTCGATGCACATAAGCGCTGTTAATGAAGGGGAACGGTGTAAAGTGCTGCCAGGACAGATGTGCAGCTCAGATTCACCCTGCCAGCATTCTGTCCGCCCCGGCCACAGCTGCAAAAGGTTCATGGCAGGATTCCTGGAACTACAGATGCGGCAAGAGACAGGCGTGACTACGTGTCCCCAGTGTTTGTAGTGTCTGATGCCTGTGTGAGTGTGTGGAGAAGGTGTGTGTGGTTTGCGTGAGGATGTACACATCTACCATCATTGCTCGTTTGTGGTGTGTCTGTGTTTCTGTGTGGATGTTTCATGTCTGTTCATGTCTGTTGTCTGTATGTATGGTAGTATCTGTGCATGAGCTGTGTCTCTGTGGGTGTGGTATGTGTCTGTGGGCGTGGTATGTGGGCGTGGTATGTGTCTGTGTGTTTGTTGGGGGCCTGTGTGGTTTTTGTCTTTATCTGTGGTTTATGTGCCTGTGTGGTGTTTATGCTTGGAGTGTAATGTAAGTGGTATGGCATGTCTTTCGTATATGTGTACTCTCTACTACTCACTCTCTACTACTCACTCTACTACTCACTCTACTACTCACTCTACTTCTGAAGTAGGGGATCTGTGTATAGTCCTAATCTAGTAAAGACCGATAATGCAGCCTATATCCACAGGCTACACTGTCAAGTACTTCAACTAGAAATTCCACCAAAAACCCACAAACAGCACAGCCTGTCCAGTGTTCTCCAGAGAAAAATCTTCCCCTACCAGCAAAAGCCTCTGGAATGATGGAGAGAAAGGAGTGGACAGACAAGCCCCATAGGCTGCTATTATGTGGCTCAGAACAGGATACTGTGCCTTTAAGAGAACTTTCCAGAACTCTCTCAGTATCCCAGAATGCACAGCAGGTCCCTTTTTACTTTCAGTTCTTTTTTCCGGCTCCTGCAAGTAGGACCCTGGAGCATTGAGCTCTCCCTTTCTAGGGTTTCTTTAAAGATTTTTTCACTTTTCAAGTGTTTGAGTGCTTTCATTTGAAGCACTTTGGTGCTTTCTTCCTTGTGAGTGTATTTGGGCACTCTTTTATTTGTCACAATGCCTGCTTTGTTTGACAAATGCCCAGAGTGTTCGAGGAAGAAGGCCAAGACGGACCCACACGAGGTGTGCATCATCTGCCTTCCCTCATCTCATGTCCCGGAGGAGTGACATTTGCCAGACCCTCTCCAGCAGGACCCTGAGAGACAGGATGAAGATCAGGCTCCGAGGCCTGGAAGAGAGAAGACTGAAGGCACAAGGTGGGCCTGGGCATACTCCATCTGGCCATGCTGAGGCCTCTGGGGGGCTCCCTAGGGGCAGGAAGACCAGCAAACGTTCCTGTTCTCCGCCGGCGTCGATAGCACCGACGACTGCGTCGAGAGGGATGACAGCATTCTGTTCCCCGTCTCCCCAGGGCTCTGGGTCGAGGCGACGTCTACGTTCGGCATCGAGGGAACTGACTAGACCGCTGTCGAGATCGCCGTTTACGATGTCGCCGTCGTCGAGTCATCGACATCGAGAGGCGGCCTGGCATCGGCGCTCGCCGTCGAGGCGACACTGCCGTTCGCCGTCGGCGAAGAGGAGGAGGTCGGCGTTGAGGGGATCCTTGACGTCAAGGAGGACGTCTAAGTCTCGCTGTCGTTCGGCGTCGAGGAGACGCTCGTCGTCCAGGAGGCGTTCGCCATCGAGACGGAGGCGTTTGGCGTCGAGACGGGGGCGTACGACGTCGAGAGAACGACTGTCGCCATCGAGGCGGCGTTCTTCGACGCCCAAGAAGCGCAGAAGGAGTTCTGGTGCCAGGAGTTCCTCTGGCTCCAGGAGTTCCTCTGGGTCCGCTGGGACGCGACGTGCCCCGATAGGCTTTGCCTCTCTATCGCCTCCGCCTAAGAAGAAAAGTGAGTCACAGGGCTCTGTGTACTCCGAGGTATATACACCTCCAAAGCCGAGGACGCCTTCCCCTCCTCCTCCATTGCCCAAGGACCCTCCGCCGCTGACTCCCACTCCGCCTCCGCTTCCACCACCGCCCCCTCCCCCTCCTCATTCTCATCCTCTGCTTCCTCCTTCTGAACCGCCTGCGGTTCCGCCGAGGACGGCTTCACTACCACGGTACCCGACGCCGCCTAAGGAGACTCCTCAACCAAGGCGCCCGGTCAGGCCGCAGTCGCCTACTCCTTTGAGGCCTGTGGAGCGTCCGAAGCCGAGGAGATCGCGTTCTCGCTCCGACCGGAGGGGGAGATCGCCGAGTCATCACCGGTCGTCGGCAAGATCAAGACGACGCCACAGGAGGCGCAGATCCAGATCCCACACAAACTCTTCTGGAACCAGGGAATACTCGCCGACTTTGTCGGAATCCCCAGGGACATGGGTGTCGCCTGTAGACGACATTGTCTCATTCCAAGATGTTCAGCTGAGGGGTGCGGCTAAGTTGGGCATCACGGTGACGGTGCCTACGCCCACGACATCCGTGATTATCGAGACGCTACATAAAAAGCACCGGGCTGAATTCATATCGGTGCATAGATCGCCGCCTAGTGTTGGGTCCGGATGATCGCACATTGTTGTCCTGGAAGAGTCTTCGAAGTATCACGAGATAGGTGGCTCCTCCCCTGGACTACAGTGGGCATGGGCATCGACTCCATCCCCAGATTGTTTTTTTCCGCCATTGGGTTCGGATGTATATTGGTTCACTCTAGTCGGAATCGATATAAAAGTTTCTTAAGGCCAAAAGGCCTTTAGTTTTTCGTCGGTATAGTCTTGCGTTCGGGGCCCGATTATTTCCAGCTTTGTTCTGAGCCGGATTTCCAGGAGAGCCGCGTGCTTTTCGACGCTGAAGGCCCGGTCGACGCCAGAAGCCCTATCGACGAACTATCATGGAACGGAGCCCGTTCAAAAGATGTCCCGTGTGCAACTCAAAGTATCCCCACATCGACGTCCACCCGGTGTGCAACAAGTGTCTGTCGCCGGATCATGATGAAGTCCGCTGCATGGCTTGTTCCCGTTTTCGATCCAAGAAGACTCTTAAGCTTCGACGCGCTGCGCGCCAGGAGGCCCAGCAGACTGCACCGGCGCCTGTGGACATTTTCGATGCCGGGGATGATGAAGGAGCTGACCGGGAAGCTCGTGAGGACTTATCTAATCCCGCGTCGGAGGTTGACTCCAACTATGACGAGGACGTTGAAATACTCGAAGCGGAAGAAGTTGTCGACGAGGTAGGAGACTACGACGGTGCCTTTGGGGCCATGGAGGATAGCTCGAGCGAGGAGCTACCTCAAACTGACATTGGGGCCGAAACGCTTCCTATGGCTCAGGTCGAGGGATCGCCACTAGGCCCTACCCAAGATCTTCCAATAAGTTCTACGGCCCCGCCTTCGGGCTCGGCTTCGGACATTACTATGGAGCGGCAAACCTGTGAAATCGAAACCGAAAGTGAAAGCTCCGGTCTCGACGCAAGTGAAAGCACTGGTGCCCACATCGAAACCAAAAGTGCGTATTGCTTTGGTTGGCTCAAAGTCCTTGGACCTGTCGGCACCGACAAAGCAGAAGACCGTTATCGACCCAAAGAAACAGCTCAAGGGCGTTGAAAGGAAGTCTAGCGCACCCAAGGCAAAGGTCAAGGCAGTCGACCCGAACAGTTCGGCGCTGAAGACAGTCGACACCGACAAAGGACTCAGTGATCCGAAGGTTCTCGAACCTCCGCGTCGACAAGACCAGGCCAAAAGCGGACCGGCCCATGAGTCCACGTCTGGGGGTGCCTCGAAGGATTCTGTCGAGTCGACGCAACCGTCCGCATCATTCTCGAAGCAGGTGGCGGACTCCCTGAAGCGCATCAAGGACAAGGCATCGGGTGTCGGGCCTAAAGATCCTCCACCTCTGAAGCCTGCCGACAAACATCAGAAAACGTTGACGCCCATCCACTTCACGCTGCCGCTGAAAGTGGTGCCGAAGGCTTTCGCCCTTAAGATAACCACGAGGTGCCCGGGAAGGCGTCCTCTGTGCCAAAGTCCACAACAGCGGTCCCGGCCATAAAGCATCGACAATCCTCGTTGGAAGAGCAACAGGAACACTTTATCGATGCCGAAACAGGCAGACTTTCCCTTTTATAAGCGGAAAATCGCCCCGGAACAGCCAATGGAGTCCTACAAATTCCAATGAAGAAGAAAAAGGACTCTACTTCGACGCCCGTTCTTGTAGAACCAGTGTCTCCACATGGCCAGGATGTTTCACCCACTTATTCGGATGTGGACACTGGGGAAGGTGATGATGAGGAATACAGCTATCCTGTCTACACTGATCCAGATGATACCAATGAACCCTGGGCAGCTGCTGCTGACCCAGGTGACCCTCACTCTACCCCAGACACTCAAATGTATGCTGTAAAAACATCACCCACTGAGGATTCGGCTGCATTTAATGCCCTCATTGAAAGGGCAGCTAAGAATCATGACGTCCAGCTCCATGCTGACCCCTTTGAAGTAGACTTTCTTTTTGACACCTTTTCCGTCTCAGAGAGGACTGTCAAGACTCTGCCTATGTTGAAGGGTGTCTTGAAGCATGCTGGGGATATTTTTAAGGAGCCTACAAGAACCAGGGTGATAAACCCCATGATTGAGCAGAAATATAAACCGGCGCCTGGTGACCCTACTTACATCAAGGGACAGTTGCCGTTGGACTCTCTTGTTGTTTCTAACGCCCGGAAGAGGGCTAATTCACAAACAACTGGTGATGCTCCTCCCCCAGATAAAGAATCTAAGGTGTTTGAGGCATCGGGGAAAAGGGTGGCAGCTCAAGCGGCCAATATTTGGCGCATTTCAAACACTCAGGCTCTTCTAGCCAGGTATGACAGGGCACACTACGACACACTTGAGACCCTGTTACAGCACCTGCCAGATGAGTACAGAGAGGCAGCTGAGATGCTCATCCAAGAAGGGAAACTCATATCTAATGCTTCTATCAAATGTGCACTAGACGCAGCAGACACCGCGGCCAGAGCAATTAACACTAGTGTTATGCTGAGACGACATGCCTGGCTTAGAATCTCCGGGTTCAAGCCGGAAATACAAACCACCATTCTTAGACAGTAAACCCTGATCATCTATTTGGCCCAGAGGTGGACACCACCTTAGAAAAGATCAAAAAAGACACTGAAACTGCTAAGTTCATGGGGGCCCTGCAGTCCCAGCAGTTCCGGGGTGGTTCTTTTCGTCGCTCAAGCAATAGAGGTGTTTCCAGAGGCCAGCTCTCCCAAACCACACAGTACTATAAAGGCGGCACGCAGACCACATACACCAAGCAAAGCCGGGGTGGGTATCGTGGAAACAGCGCCAAGGGCAGAGGTCGTGGAAACAACAACTCCAGATCCTCCGCCACTAACAAACAGTGACGCCTTGTCACTGCCCCCGATCACAAAACACCGGTCGGGGGGAGACTTCAACAGTTCCTGCCAGTCTTGAAGTCCATCATCACAGACAGGTGGGTCACACAACTTATCCAGTACGGTTATTGTCTGGAGTTAACATCCACTCCACCCAACATACCCCCAAGACACCGTCCTATGTCGGCCGAGCATTGGCACTTATTGCAGCAGGAGGTACTCGTCCTGCTGCAAAAAGGGGCAATGGAGCTCGTGCCTGTGGAAGAAAGAGACACAGGAGTTTACTCACTGTACTTCTTGGTACCAAAAAAGGACGGGTCCCTCAGACCCATACTGGACCTCAGACCCCTCAATCAGTAGATTCTGTCGGAGCACTTTCATATGCTAACGCTGCAGCAAGTCCTATCGTTGCTCAGTCCTGGGGATTTTCTCGCAACATTAGATCTGAAGGATGCGTATTTTCATATTCCGCTGCACCCATCACACACAAAATACCTCTGGTTCACCATCCAAAACAAGCATTACCAGTTCAGGGTTCTACCTTTCGGAGTCACCACGGCACCCAGGGTGTTTACAAAGTGCCTGGCGACTGTGGCGGCGCACCTACGGAGACAAAACATTCACGTCTACCCTTATCTGGACGACTGGCTAATCCAGGCAAAGTCAGCCCAGCAGTGTGCCGCCCACATGTCCCACACCGTTCACCTTCACGATCTGGGATTCTCACTGAATTACCCAAAGTCCCACCTGCAACCCGCCCACATACGGCAGTATCTGGGTGCGACCATAAACACTCTGGCAGCCACAGCACAGCCAAATTCAGTGAGGGTCAGCAGCATTCAATCGCTGATACAAAAATTCAGACCTCAACACTCGCTTCCAGCAAGAGTGTTCATGCAGTTGATAGGCATGATGGCCTCCTGCTCATCTCCATAGTCCCACACGCGAGACTACACATGCGTCCGCTTCAGGAGTGCTTAGCACATCAGTGGACTCAGGCTCACGGACAGTTGAAAGACCTAGTGTTGGTAACCGGTCGTGCATACAACTCTCTGCATTGGGGGAATCCACAAAACCTTTGCAAGGGACGACCGTTCCAGGAGCCTGTGCCACAGATCATTCTGACAACGGACGCTTCACTCCAGGGTTGGGAGCTCATGTACTCCATTACACTGTGCAAGGACTATGGACAACACCGCAAAGGAAGATGCACATCAATGTCCTAGAACTGATGGCTATCTTCATGGCGATGAAAGCATTCAAGGTACATCTGTGCAACAAGGTCGTGTTGATATGGACGGACAACATGAGCCATGTACTACATCCAGAAGCAGGGAGGTACACACTCTCCACAGTTGTCTCATCTGGCTCAGAGCATGTGGAAGTGGGCCATTCAACGGAACATCTTCCTTATGGCGGAACACCTCCCGGGCAAGGACAATCAGATGGCGGACCTGCTCAGCAGGTACAGCCACTAAATGCACGAGTGGGAGATACATCCATCTGTGCTCCACCCGTACTTCCTAAAGTGGGGTCATCCAGAGATAGACCTGTTCACCACAAAGGAAAACACAAAATGCCCGAACTTTGCCGCCAGGTTTCCACACCCACAGTCGCAGGGCAATGCGATATGGATGAACTGGTCAGGCAAATTTGCGTACGCTTTTCCCCCAGCACCTCTAATACCGCTGGTGGCACGCAAGCTCAGGCAGCACTCAATGACTCTCATCCTGATTGCTCCAACGTCGGCTCGCCAACCATGGTACACCACGTTTCTGGAACTGTCCGTGGTACCGCATCAAAGGCTGCGCCTCACACCCAAGCTTTTGACGCAGAGCCATGGCGACATTCAGCATCCAGATCCGCAACAGCTCAACCTGGCGATCTGACTCCTGAGGTCTTAGAATTTGGCTACCTCAACTTACCTCCTGACTGTATGGACATTATCAGAGAGGCAAGGAAGCCCACTACCAGAGCATGCTAAGCGGCGAAATGGAAACGGTTTGTCATTTATTGTGCGGACCACAACATTGACCCGCTAGATGCATCTATTCAAAACATCATTTGTTATCTTTTACATCTGTACAAATGTAATCTGGCCTATGCCTCCATTCGGATACATCTGTCCGCAATGGCTGCTTATCTCCAAAACAGGCAGCACCTCTCACTTTTTAGAGTGCCTGCCATTAAAACCTTTCTAGAAGGACTCAAACGAGTCATTCCGCCGCGGACACCACTAGCTCCCGAGTGGAACCTAAATGTGGTCCTCACCAGGCTGATGGGTCCCCCTTTCGAACCACTGCACTCATGTGAGATTCAGTTCTTGTCATGGAAAGTGGCTTTCCTTATAGCGATTACATCGCTATGACGAGTTAGTGAACTCCAAGCACTAACTATCCAAGAGCCATTTATTCAAATTCATTCCAACAGGGTTGTGCTTCGCATTAACTCCAAGTTCCTTCCTAAGGTGGTTTCTCAGTTCCATATCAACCAGACTATAGAACTACATGTGTTCTTCCAAAATCCAGAGTCAGTTGCGGGGGAGGATGCTCCACACACTTGACGTTAAGAGGGCCTTGATGTACTACATTGATAGGACCAAAGATTTTCGGAAGACTAAACAACTGTTTCTTGCCTTTAAAGGCAACCCCATTTCCAAGGCTGGTATAGCCAGGTGTATCGTTAAATGTATTCAGATCTGCTATCAGAAAGCCAAGCGCACTCTCACCATTCCACGAGGGCCCACTCCACCCGGAAGCTGGGGGCCTCCATGGCTTTCCTCAGAAATATTCCTTTAGAAGACATATGTAGAGCAGCCACATGGTCTACCACACACACATTTACAAAACACTACTGTGTTGATGTGCACTCCAAACAGCAGGCAGCTGTAGGGCAGGCTGTTCTAAAAACACTTTTCCAAACTGCTGCAGCTGGCAGGGACTGCTATGTATTCTATGCACAGATATGAATTCAGCAGCCCACATGCCTCAAACCGAATATGCTACTTACCAGTATGCATCTGTTCTTGGCATGTAGGGCTGCTGACATTCATATTGCCCGCCCTCTTCCCTGGCGCCTGTAGCGGCTGCAGTTTTTCACACATACTTCTAGCATGGTCATCATTCACATAGTTTCACTCCATCTACAATCTGGGGATGGAGTCGATGCCCATGCGCACTGTAGTCCAGGGGAGGAGCCACCTATCTCGTGATACTTCGAAGACTCTTCCAGGACAACAATGTGCGATCATCCGGACCCAACACTAGGCGGCGATCTATGCACAGATATGAATGTCAGCAGCCCTACATGCCAAGAACAGATGCATACTGGTAAGTAACATATTCGTTCTCACTCCGGCGGTGACGAAGGCAGCCCCCTCCAGGCTCCTCAAAAAGTACCGGGCTCCGGATTCTGACCCAGCTTTTCTTAGGATGGATCCGACGCCGTACTCGGTCATAGTGACGGCGGCTAGAAAGCAACATGCCACCACCCCGTCGTCTACAGTGCCTCCTGATAAGGAGAGCCGCTGGATAGACTCGGCAGGCAGGCAGGAAGGTCTGTGGGACAGCGTCTACTGCAATGAAGGCGGCCAGTGCCGTGGCTCTGCTAGGGCGATACGATCGAGCCCTATGGGAGTCCCTCCAGCAATTCGCTGAGCTCCTTCCTCGAGAGAAGAAAGAGGACTTTCAGGAGATTCTGCATGAGGGGATGTTGGTGTCGAACCAACTCATCAGCGCGGCTGCTAATGTGTCCCTTCTGGCGGCGCATGGGTACTACCATGGTGTCAACCAACGGCGCCACGCTTGGCTTCGACTTACATCTCTCAAGCCAGAGGTTCAACAACGGGTGGCCAACCTGCCTTTCTCGAGGGAAACCCTGTTTGGCAAGCATGCGGACGACGAGATGGCCCGCATGAAAGCGGAGGCCGAGACCCTGACGGCTGTCTGGTTGGAGAAGCCCAAGGAGAAGACCTACCGCCCGTTCCAGAGACGGTTTGGGGTGCAATGCTGAGGGTGAGGACAGGCATCGGGACAGCAGCAGCAACAACAGCAGCAGCAGTTCCGGAGGCCCTTCCAGAAACGCCAGAAGGGCAGAGGCGGGCAGCAGTCCGCAGCGGCGAACAAAGGCCCGGCTGGGTCTAGGCCCTGATCGGTTACTTCCCCTGCATCCGTTACCCACTCCGGTGGGGGGAAGCGTTCAATTTTGTCAGGCAGAGTGGAGAAAAATTACTCCGGACAAGTGGGTGCTGAATATTGTTTGCAATGGATACAGTCTTCGGTTCACCAGCCCGCTTACAGCAATTCCACCGGTCAGCTCGCAGTTTCAACTTCCCGAGCTCCAGGCGGAGGCCGATACCCTGTTAAGGAAAAGGGCGATGGAAGACGTACCTCTGTCTCAAAGGGGAAGAGGTCTGTACTCCCAGTTCTTTCTTGTTCGCAAGAAGGACAAGAACGAGTTCAGGCCCATTCTGGATTTGCGACAAGCAAACAAGTGGATTTGCAGAGAAATTTCGCATGCTGTCGTTGCATCAGATTTATCCTCAGCTGCACCAGGGAGACTGGCTATGTGCTATAGACCTACAGGATGCGTACTTCCATGTGCCCATTGCACACAAACACAGGTAGTTCCGGCGATTCCAAGTCGGCGCCAATCATTATCAGTACACAGTACTGCCATTCAGGCTGAAGTCTGCGCCCAGAACATTTTCAAAGTGCATGGCGGTGGTAGCTGCACACCTGAGGAATAACAAGGTGTTTGTCTACCCGTCCCTGGACGATTGGTTGATCAAGGCATCCTCCTTCTTGGAAGCTCAAGCGCATTTCCAGAAGGCGTGCGTTCTTTTGAACAAGCTGGGGTTACACATCAACATGTCCAAGTCTGTCCCGACTCCGGTCCAGTGCATACAGTACTTGGGAGCCTCCATCAATACGCTGTCAGCAAGCGTGTCTCCTTTGGAGGAGAGACGATTATCACTCCTTCGGAAGGCTCAGGCTCTTATGACCGCTCCATCTACAACAGTGAGGACGGTGTCTTCTCTACTGGGGTCGATGGCCTCTTGTATCTTCCTCACACCACACGCACAGCTGCACATGAGACCATTGCAGGAGTGCTTGGAGGATCAGTGGGATCAGAGGAAAGGGTCTTGGGACGACAAGATACGACTGTCTCTGCATGCTCTTCAGTCTCTGAAGTGGTGATGTTCAGCCGAGAATCTCCTCAGAGGGGTTCCCTTCCACAAGGACATTCCCACACAGACTATCTTGACGGATGCGTCTCTCCAAGGCTGGGGGGCGCACTCCGGAGACTTACAGATACAAGGAACGTGGTCCCCGACGGAGTCCACGTATCACATCAATTTCCTGGAATTCAGAGCTGTTCACTTGGCACTGAAGGCCTTTCATCAGTCCTTCCAGACCAACTTTGCTTGTTCAGACGGACAATACGACCACAATGTATTACCTCAACAAGCAGGGGGGCTTGAGATCACGCACTCTGTCGCAGGAGGCGCAGGCGATCTGGCGCTGGCTTCTAGCCAGAGGATTGACGATAACGGCTACCCATCTACCAGGTGTGCAGAATGTTCAGGCGGACGCACTGAGCAGTCTGAATCAGGAAAACCACGAATGGGTCATAAACGACGAAGTACTGGGAGAAGTCTTCGCAAGGTGGGGGACTCCAGACGTAGATCTGTTCGCCACCGCCGAAAACAGCAAATTCCGAGACTTCGCCTCCAGGTACTGCCAGCAGGGGACGCTGGAGAATGCGCTATGGATCAACTGGTCGAACAGCTTTCTGTACGCTTTTCCACCCATTCCCCTGATTCCGGCGGTGCTCATCAAGCTGTCCCAGTCCAGGGCGTGGATGATCCTGATTGCCCCGGAATGGCCCAGGCAGTGGTGGTTTACGGGCCTGCTTCACTGGTCTCTCCTTTCTCACATACGGCTGCCGTGCCAGCCGAGCCTTCTCACGAAGTTCGGGGGCAGATGGTGCACCCCAACCTCTCGTCTTTGAGTTTGGCGGCATGGCTCCTGAGATAGTGCAATATGGCCATTTGAATCTACCTGAAGATTGCATGGACATACTGAAGGAGGCTAAGCGACCTTCCACTCGGACTTCCTATGCTTACAAGTGGAAGAGATTCTTCATCTGATGCAAGTTCAAGAACTATGATCCAACGACATGCAAGGAAGATGTCATCCTTCCGTATCTTCTACATTTGGCGCAGTCTGGCCTTAATTTCCATTCCATTAAGGTTCATCTTGCTGCGCTGACTGCCTACAGGAAATGATCTTCACAGGCTTCCTTATTCCAGTTCCTTGTGATCAAGGATTTTTTGGGAGGCTTGAAGAAAGTGTTCCCTCCTGTCCGGCTTCCTTCGCCTTCATAGGAATTGAATGTGGTGCTGTCCAAATTGATGAAGGAGCCTTTTGAACCTATTCATAAGGCTTCGTTGCAGCACCTGTCCTGGAAGGCGGCGTTCCTCGTGGCCATCACATCGGCCCGCAGGGTGAGTGAAATTCAGGCGTTGTGTTGCCAAGAACCTTATACTGTATTTCATGCTGCTAAGGTTGTTATGCGTACTCACCCTAAATTTCTGCCAAAGGTTAACTCTGATTTCCATGTTAACCAGACCATAACTTTACCTACGTTTTTTCAGAATCCTTCATCTCCAGCGGAAAGGTCTCTGCATTCCCTGGATGTGAGGAGGGTGTTGAAATTTTATCTGGATAAAACCAAGGATATTCGTAGGTCAGACCAATTATTTATCAATTATGGATCAGTCAGGACCGGTCTTGCTACCTCAAAACAGTCCATATCTAGGTGGATTGTGTCCTGTATACAATTGTGTTACCAAAAGGCTAATAAGACCTTAGGGGGTAAACCTAAGGCTCATTCCACGAGGGGCAAAGCTGCCACAACTGCTTTGCTGCGTAATGTTCCAATTGCAGAAATCGGCAAGGCGGCCACTTGGAAGTCAGTCCATACCTTTGCTAAGCATTACTGTCTGGACACTGATGCCAGGACAGACGCTCAGGTTGGGCAGGCTTCGCTGCGAAATCTGTTCGCACAGTAGTGGTGTTATTTCTCTTCTCTCCACCTCCGCTTTGGTGTGGGGATGGGCTTGCCATTCTATTCACTAGATTATTACTATACACAGAGATCCCCTACTACAGAACTACTCCTTCTGTAGTAGGGGATGAGTAGTTTCTGTCCTGTAACTCCAGTTCTGTAGTAGGGGTATCTCTGTTATAGTCATAAGCGCCCACCCTCCTCCCCGGTGGAGAAAGATATTCATGTAAGGAATGTTACAGGTCTGGCGTGTTACGCCTTCAAAAAGAACTGAAAGTAAAAGAGACCTGCTGTGCATTCTGGGATACTGAGAGGTCTGGAAAGTTCTCTTAAAGGTAAAGTATCCTGTTCTGAGCCACATAATGACGGCTGAAATGCCAGAAACCGGTCCCCGGAAGCTTGTTTCCTTCCCAGTGTAAGAATCGGCTTGGTAGTTCGGTTTGCCCTGTTCCCATCATGCACTGGGACAGGAACAGACTAATTTGCATATAACCAGGTTCTGAGCTGGGATGGTGCAGTGAGCTAAAAAACGGTGTTGGATCTAGCCCTGATCTCTTGACTGGGTGAGAGTATTCTGCTTAATTCAGAAACTCTGTCCATCACCACCCCTTGTTGTTAAATACTGAGCCACATAATGGCAGCCTATGGGGCTTGTCTGTCCACTCCTTTCTTTCTATCATTCCAGAGGCTTTTGCTGGTAGGGGAAGGTTTTTCTCTGTGGAGAACACTGGACAGGCTGTGCTGTTTGTGGGTTTTTGGTGGAATTTCTAGTTGAAGTACTGGACAGTGTAGCCTGTGGCTATAGGCTGCATTATCTGTCTTTAAATTCTCTCTCAAGTGTCTGTGCAGGTCTGCATTTTTTGACAATTTAAGAGATTATTTTTGATTGCTCCGGGGTCCACGCACATAGGCGGGACTATTCACTAGATTATGACTATAACAGAGATACCCCTACTACAGAACTGGAGTTACAGGACAGAAACTACTCCTACTACTCTACTCACTCTCTACTCACTCTCTAATACTCTCTACTACTCACTCTCTACTACTCACTCTCTACTTCTCTCTACCTACTACTTGTGAGAAGTTGGCCTGGTATATGATGCTCACTAGTTCTAGTGATCACCTTGTACCATGCCAAGCAACCCTTATGATGATTGGTTGTAAGTCAACCTTATAGATCCTAGAGGTAGCGTGGACAAAGCAGTCTTAGGCTAAACTCAGTAAGGCATGTGAAGCAAGCTGTTTTACCATACACAATCCCCTTGAATACCAAATGAAAGGACACCACACAGATATATATTGAAAATATATATATATTTATTTACTACAAATATCCCCTATACTCTTTGAGCACAGAAGCATAAGCGTTAAAACAAAACACAGTTTAAATATACAAAAGTTGCACAATATGGATGAGCCCTAGGGGCCACCTAAACCATACACTAAAATAGTGGTATAAGAACCACCAATCGGAAAGGAAGTAGGCCTTGGGAATCGCTGGAGCTGATCGGGACTAGCAGTGACGAAGTCGGGAAAGGCCCGCGGGACTCGGTTGCAGCGCTTAAAGTGCACGCATACACCAATGCAATGTCAATGGTGCGTAAAAGTTACAAAGTTAGTGTTTAAGGAACCTTCCGGGTGACCTAGAAGGATGAAACTTTAGACACATATACTAGAGGTGTGTACCAGAGTGGAAACACCGGCGTTGCTGAGTTACCTCACCCACAGGAAGCGGGTGCACAGGTGCGAAGTAGTGTCTGGTTTCGTCACGCAGGTCGATGGTGCCGGAAGATGAAGATGGCTGCAGGCGGGTCAACGAGGAGAGCTCCGGTGGATCCAAGGGTGGATCTGAAGTGGTGGAGACCTGAAAGCAGAGGGGACAATGTTCAAAGTCACTAGCCAGTGACTACCGTGGAACCAGGCGATGTCGGGTGCAAACAGGCGATGAGGTGTAGCTTGTCTCCTCAGCCACGTGGACACGAAGAGGTCTAGGACGTCCAGGAGTCGATCATGAACTGTCCCACGAAGGCTCTAGCTCATGGCGGTGTCGGCAACTTGATTGGAGCAAACAGGCCTTGGCTAATGCAAGCCACGCAGAAAGTGGAAAAAGCTTATCACTCGGACCAGCAAGGTCAGAGCGGGTGCTCCTTTTTACAGGAGCAAGGGCAAGTCTGGAGCAACCAGACCCGCAGTGTAAATTGTAGGTTTCGTCGCCAAGATGGCCGCTGACCACGTGGCAAGTGGCCGGGATGGCGCGTCGAGTGGCACAATGCAAAAGGGCCCCACGCAGATCGTGGAGATGCATGGGGGCTGATCTTCGGTGCAAATGCTGCTCGGTTGTGGGGCTTCTCAAACCCCAAAGCACAGCGTCGAGGGTGCCTTGGGTGCTGCGCAGTCAGCTTCTCTGGGGTCTTTAGAGATGCCCGGTCCCACGTCTCTTGGTGCCTCCACGGGTCCCTTCTTTGCAAGGACTGTGGATCGGGCTGTGAGAAGTCTGGGAGTCTGGTTCTCGTCGGGCTCTGGGCTCGGGCAGGAGGCGCCTGCAAAGCAGACGTCGAGGTGCTGGATGGTGCCTGTGTTTTCACAGGGTGGCCACTCCTTGGCCACAAGGGAGATGCTCTTCAGTATTCTGTGCAGCAGAATGTCGAAGTCCGGCGTCTTCTTAGTTTACAGTTGATTTCAGGATGATCTGAGGTGCTATGGCACTGCTCCCACTCTTATTCCCAATCTGAGGGATGGATCACCTGCTAGGTCCCTCCTCTGGGTGGGACCAGGAAGGGGGGCGGTTACACCCCCTTTCCTTTGTCCAGCTCCACTCCAGGACTGGGCCTGGAAAGCCCCAGGACCGGTTTGGGCTGGCTAATGCACGAGGACACCTTGTATGCCCCAGGCATGTCTGATTCTATTCAGCCCTGTCCTACCCAATACACAAAATCCTGTCTGGGGTGGTGCTCGCACCTCCCAAGGCAGGAAACCCTTTGTCCAAGCCTCCCTCGCTGGAAGGACTCCCAGCAGCAGGAGGTCAGACTTGTGTCTGTGGTGGCAGCATCCATTTTGTGATGCTGAGGCTCTGGTTAACTTTAACCGGAGCGTGAGAGATATCAGTATCTCTCGGGGAAAACAGCGCTGTTACACCGAGATCACCATACTGAAGAAATACTTGGCGGCACAGACTATACACACCGGATTTCGGTGTGATAGACAGAAGTGGGTCGTACCCGACCCAGAGCGTGTTTTACCAGCGCTGTTTTCCCCGAGAGATACTGATATCTCTCACGCCCGAGTATACTTTTAAGCAATATATCGTTTGAATAACTAACTCTACGAAGACTAGACTAAGGAACATTTACAGAAATAGGGGTCGTCATCGACTCCATTGATACTTTTTATCAACGGTCAAGGGCCCGGCTGGGTCGGAAGTATCACCAGCAGAGCGACCTACTGATACAAAACAGCCACATATAGCCCTGAGGATTCGCAATAGCGATGAAACACGTGTCGGCTGGCTGTTTCACTCAATAAAGGACTCCACCGGACTACTCACCCTTTGGAGATTCCACATCCTTCTGTCGCTTTATGTATTATTTGCGTGTTTGAATGTCATTGAACATTGTTTTATCTTTGAGTGCATTGGGTACGCCTTGTAATTTTTGTTACGTGGTATTCTACTACCATTCTTTGAGTGGTTATAGGGCTCCCCACTCACCCAGTTGCACCGCCCCATTGGTTTAGTTACTATCAGTGTGTTTATATCAGGTTGTGCACCCATTGTTCTTTACTGACTAAAAGCCTTCCACTTTCGTCTAACTTTAACCGGGGTTCAGGTTATGTACATGTCGTGTCCCTCTAGAAGGGTGGAATGCTATATCCGTCGACGGGACTGTCGAGGGTATAGTATTCCAAATCGTATGACACCTTACTCGACATGTTTTGATAAAGCCAAACTAAAGTTAGCATATAACCGCGAGGATTATAATGCACTTAAGAGTATATGGTATGGCAATATCCCGGAACAGCTAAGGGAGTTGTTCCCGACAGCTGCAGACAGGCTCAGCTCATGCTAGAGCACCATCTCACATGAAACCAAGCACTCTGCCTCCCGGATTGTTAAGGCCTGCCATAGGAGTGACTTATAGGTTACTATGTGTCCAGTTAGGTTAGATATAAATATACTATATCTAAGTAAGAGGTGATTACACCAACTTACCCCAGCTGAGTGATCAGCCAGTTGTGTCAAATATGGAGGCCAGGCCAGGGGTGGCACAATACATGCTGCAGCCCCTGGTAGGCCTTGGCTACACCTATGCCCTGGGTACCTATGGTACACTGTTACAGGGGCCTATAAGGTGAACCAGTGCCAATTGTGTATGCACCAAAGGTACATGGAGTCCATTTTAAGGAGAGAGCAATTAGCCTGGGGCCCTGAATAGCAGGATCTCAGGCCAACTAAGTCAAAAACTAGTTAAACACTTGGCAAAAGGTTTGGGGGTAACCATAGTCGGATATCCACCTTCCTACACTACTCTCTACTACTCACTCTCCACTGCACTCTCTACTACTCACTCTCTACTACTCTACTTCTCACTCTACTACTCCCTCTACTACTCTCTACTACTCTCTCTACTACTTACTCTACTCTATACTACTTACTCTACTCTCTACTACTTACTCTACTCTCTACTACTTACTCTACTCTCTACTACTTACTCTACTACTTACTCTACTCTCTACTACTTACTCTACTCTCTACTGCACACTCTCTACTGCACACTCTCTACTGCACACTCTCTACTGCACACTCTCTACTGCACACTCTCTACTGCACACTCTCTACTGCACACTCTCTACTGCACACTCTCTACTGCACACTCTCTACTGCACACTCTCTACTGCACACTCTCTACTGCACACTCTCTACTGCACACTCTCTACTGCACACTCTCTACTGCACACTCTCTACTGCACACTCTCTACTGCTCACTCTCTACTGTTCACTCTCTACTCTTCTACCTCTCGCTCTACTCCTCTCTACCTCTCTCTACACACACACATATATATATATACCTCACAGACTGGGGATGCTGCCGAACCACCGCATTGCGCGTCTGTGACCTGCCCACTGTTTGAATCGTGATCGCACGAGGGAGCGCCTCTCACTTGGATGTCGCTCCTGGGAAACAGAGTGTGCCCTGCGGGTGGGTGATGGTTCCTGGTCAGCCGCTTTTTCCACCGGAATTCGAGCGCCAGGTGAGAGGAGGCAGTCACCGCCCACTTGGGGGAGTACTGACATCGTGACTGCCTTCTGTGAAACTCGGAGCACTGAGTTTCGCTATGCTCCCTGACGTTTGCCAGCAGGCGTCAACCAATCGTAGTGAGGCCAGCTGGGTTAAAAGGTGGACTTGGAAAGCACTTCCCTAACATTAGGGCATTTGAGAAAGTCTAACGACGAAACGCGTCATGCCTGGAAATGCTTAATAAAGCGCGTTACTGACCTGCTCAACTGGTGTGGCTTGTTCTTTCCGTTGGAAGGAAACGTGGTTTGGATATCTATATATATATATATATATATATATATATATATATATATATATATATATATATATATTCACATTCACAGAAAAAAACATAGGTTTCACACCAGTTATAGTTAGCTGGTCATTTTACTCATACAAAACCTTTGAAATTCCCCCGTTATAGTTAGTTCAGGTAACTATAACTCGCGCGCCCGCAATGCACTGCTCATGACGTCACATATTACATCACCCATGACCTGGTCAGGGACATCACTCATGACTTCACTGATGACATCTCAAATGATTCATAGTCAAATATTCGTTGGTCATATCTGTATTTCGCTTTACTGATTCTTCCATGTAGCTCCTTCAAATCACTTACAATGCTCTCGTGAAATACGTCAATTGAGTCCTGTGGCATTATTGGACAAAAAGTTGACGGAGGTTTGAAAGGAGTGAGTGGCTTAGTACTTACTGACTCCATAGAGGCTGCAAGAGATTGTGGTATTGCTTGCGATATGAGGCTTTCGCTGATTTCCATATTAACCTCATGCGCGCTATTGTTATTCTGCCCGTATGCTGAGTTTTTAAAAAACCCATTGTTCATGACGAGCTGGGCTCGTCATCAGTGTTTGAGGAGGCTACACCATGACGAGCCCAGCTCGTCATGAGTGTGGAAGGGGTTAATGCTGTCATTGCCCTCGTTGGTCCATAGTGTGTTTAATTCTTGAGTTAACGAGGGGTTGGCCTGTGCTGTGTTCTCAATCTCCAATTCATTGGCTTTTATCTCGTGATATTTTTTCAGTTTTAATTTGCGAGTGGCTTTGTAAAAGTCAGTGCGAGTGGCAGCATAATTCAAATTGGTTCTTGGAGCATATGATGGCCCCAACCTCAAGATGTTCTCCTCTTTGGTTGTTAGGGTCATAGTAGTGAGATTGATGATTGTCTGTTGAGTGTGGCTGTTTATTGTTTCTGCCACTGGCCCCTGCCCTTCCTTTTTGGCTGACCATTGCTTGCCTGACCCTGTCCGCGCCCTCACCCTCCGCCTCCTCCTGCGGACATAGTTTTTCCACTTTCTCCGTAGTATTTTCTCGTCCCGGGTCTCCGAGATTGGAGGCGTTCCTCGCATAAAAAACTGATCTCTTCACCTGGAGATGTTTTTTTGCCAGCATTACCCGCTCTGGATTGCCTTTGTTCAGAATCAGTATCACTTCCTGGACCTGAGCTGAAATCGGATACCCCAGATTCTTCAGTATTGGGTTGCATTTGTTTGTAATTTCTTCTGCCCCGTGTTTTTGCTTGAACATTTTCAATGGCACCGCCAGTAGCCTTGCGTATGCCATCATATTTTCTTGAGAAAGTGAAAATCTGCCCTAGGTCATAATCCTGCCTATCTCTGGCAAATGTTTGTCTTTCTCGTTATGATCTTTTCCTCCTCCTTTCTCAGCCGGACATTCATTTCCGCCAGAAGTTTGGTTCTTTCTTCCAGGGTTTCCAATTCCTCATATAAAACTGCTATTTCATCCAGGAGTTTGGTTCGATCAATTTCGGCGTATTTGATCAGTATCCATACCAGGCTTGAAGCCTCTAAATTACTGTCTGCCCACTCTCGCATCAACTCCGGATTAGGGTTTTCGTATGTGGGTGATGTTAAAATCCTTAGCCCCCTCGGTATCCGGTTTACCTAGATATATTTTTGAAGGGACTTTGCTTCCCACCATTTGCTTTGTTCCTGGCGGGATTTTTTCTCCAGGATTTTGATCTTGCCATTGAGTGTGTCAGTATTTGGTCCTCCTTGTGGGTTCAAAGTGTTATGTGCGTTGGTGTTGACACTAGGGGGTTCATCCGAGAACATAGTCGTAGCTCTCGCCTCCCTATCCCTCACGCTGTCAGCCGACATGTTTGTTAAGCGATTGTTTTATGCGGACAATACGATAAATGTAAATTGTAACAAATACAACGTGTTGCCACTTTACCGCGTTGCTTTCCGCCATGAAGTCTGATGAATTACTTCTCCGGTGTTGCAGTGCTTAGCTCTGTTCCAATGCCTCTCAGTTCAGCTGCAGGCGCGGTTCTTGCGAGTTCACCTCAACTTCCGGTGCAACTCACTCTGTGTTCGGGGGGGTGTATATGTGTGTGTGTGTGTGTGTGTGTGTGTGTGTGTGTGTGTGTGTGTGTGTGTATATATATATATATATCAATTCGAGGGCGGTTACCAGGTTTGTATTAGAGCCACGAGAAGACTGTTCGGTTTCACTTTAAGTTTTAATGGCAGCTCACACACAGAACAAACAGCAGTCCGTTTCGGTAATTCAGTCTGCCTGACGCGTTTCAGGAATCACACTTCCTTTCTTCAGAGGCAATAGTTCAGTGTTCTGATAGCGCGTGTGCACACGAACTCTCTTATACGTAGCACCTGCCCAAAGGGGCGTGGTTCACCTGCAGTCCATCGCTGTCTGCAGCCTTCTGGGTGCTGTAGTTCGCATGCAAATTGTTTCCACAGTGGGATGCGCTTCTCAGTCCTGGCTTCATAACTTTAATCTTTCCCAAGTGGGTTGAACCGTCACCACTGCTTGTCTTGTGTTTGTCTTCGTAGTTACCATTAGTGATGGCAAGCCTCCTTCCGCATAAGGTGCCTGCCGCTTCCCTCTCCGTTCTCTCACCCCTCTCGAGCTGAGTGGAGATCCGCCTCCAGCGATGGGCTCCATACACGACCAACGGGCCGTTTTAACATCAATTCGAGGGCGGTTACCAGGTTTGTATTAGAGCCACGAGAAGACTGTTCGGTTTCACTTTAAGTTTTAATGGCAGCTCACACACAGAACAAACAGCAGTCCGTTTCGGTAATTCAGTCTGCCTGACGCGTTTCAGGAATCACACTTCCTTTCTTCAGAGGCAATAGTTCAGTGTTCTGATAGCGCGTGTGCACACGAACTCTCTTATACGTAGCACCTGCCCAAAGGGGCGTGGTTCACCTGCAGTCCATCGCTGTCTGCAGCCTTCTGGGTGCTGTAGTTCGCATGCAAATTGTTTCCACAGTGGGATGCGCTTCTCAGTCCTGGCTTCATAACTTTAATCTTTCCCAAGTGGGTTGAACCGTCACCACTGCTTGTCTTGTGTTTGTCTTCGTAGTTACCATTAGTGATGGCAAGCCTCCTTCCGCATAAGGTGCCTGCCGCTTCCCTCTCCGTTCTCTCACCCCTCTCGAGCTGAGTGGAGATCCGCCTCCAGCGATGGGCTCCATACACGACCAACGGGCCGTTTTAACATCAATTCGAGGGCGGTTACCAGGTTTGTATTAGAGCCACGAGAAGACTGTTCGGTTTCACTTTAAGTTTTAATGGCAGCTCACACACAGAACAAACAGCAGTCCGTTTCGGTAATTCAGTCTGCCTGACGCGTTTCAGGAATCACACTTCCTTTCTTCAGAGGCAATAGTTCAGTGTTCTGATAGCGCGTGTGCACACGAACTCTCTTATACGTAGCACCTGCCCAAAGGGGCGTGGTTCACCTGCAGTCCATCGCTGTCTGCAGCCTTCTGGGTGCTGTAGTTCGCATGCAAATTGTTTCCACAGTGGGATGCGCTTCTCAGTCCTGGCTTCATAACTTTAATCTTTCCCAAGTGGGTTGAACCGTCACCACTGCTTGTCTTGTGTTTGTCTTCGTAGTTACCATTAGTGATGGCAAGCCTCCTTCCGCATAAGGTGCCTGCCGCTTCCCTCTCCGTTCTCTCACCCCTCTCGAGCTGAGTGGAGATCCGCCTTCAGCGATGGGCTCCATACACGACCAACGGGCCGTTTTAACATCAATTCGAGGGCGGTTACCAGGTTTGTATTAGAGCCACGAGAAGACTGTTCGGTTTCACTTTAAGTTTTAATGGCAGCTCACACACAGAACAAACAGCAGTCCGTTTCGGTAATTCAGTCTGCCTGACGCGTTTCAGGAATCACACTTCCTTTCTTCAGAGGCAATAGTTCAGTGTTCTGATAGCGCGTGTGCACACGAACTCTCTTATACGTAGCACCTGCCCGTTGGTCGTGTATGGAGCCCATTGCTGGAGGCGGATCTCCACTCAGCTCGAGAGGGGTGAGAGAACGGAGAGGGAAGCGGCAGGCACCTTATGCGGAAGGAGGCTTGCCATCACTAATGGTAACTACGAAGACAAACACAAGACAAGCAGTGGTGACGGTTCAACCCACTTGGGAAAGATTAAAGTTATGAAGCCAGGACTAAGAAGCGCATCCCACTGTGGAAACAATTTGCATGCGAACTACAGCACCCAGAAGGCTGCAGACAGCGATGGACTGCAGGTGAACCACGCCCCTTTGGGCAGGTGCTACGTATAAGAGAGTTTGTGTGCACACGCGCTATCAGAACACTGAACTATTGCCTCTGAAGAAAGGAAGTGTGATTCCTGAAACGCGTCAGGCAGACTGAATTACCGAAACGGACTGCTGTTTGTTCTGTGTGTGAGCTGCCATTAAAACTTAAAGTGAAACCGAACAGTCTTCTCGTGGCTCTAATACAAACCTGGTAACCGCCCTCGAATTGATGTTAAAACGGCCCGTTGGTCGTGTATGGAGCCCATCGCTGGAGGCGGATCTCCACTCAGCTCGAGAGGGGTGAGAGAACGGAGAGGGAAGCGGCAGGCACCTTATGCGGAAGGAGGCTTGCCATCACTAATGGTAACTACGAAGACAAACACAAGACAAGCAGTGGTGACGGTTCAACCCACTTGGGAAAGATTAAAGTTATGAAGCCAGGACTGAGCAGCGCATCCCACTGTGGAAACAATTTGCATGCGAACTACAGCACCCAGAAGGCTGCAGACAGCGATGGACTGCAGGTGAACCACGCCCCTTTGGGCAGGTGCTACGTATAAGAGAGTTCGTGTGCACACGCGCTATCAGAACACTGAACTATTGCCTCTGAAGAAAGGAAGTGTGATTCCTGAAACGCGTCAGGCAGACTGAATTACCGAAACGGACTGCTGTTTGTTCTGTGTGTGAGCTGCCATTAAAACTTAAAGTGAAACCGAACAGTCTTCTCGTGGCTCTAATACAAACCTGGTAACCGCCCTCGAATTGATGTTAAAACGGCCCGTTGGTCGTGTATGGAGCCCATCGCTGGAGGCGGATCTCCACTCAGCTCGAGAGGGGTGAGAGAACGGAGAGGGAAGCGGCAGGCACCTTATGCGGAAGGAGGCTTGCCATCACTAATGGTAACTACGAAGACAAACACAAGACAAGCAGTGGTGACGGTTCAACCCACTTGGGAAAGATTAAAGTTATGAAGCCAGGACTGAGAAGCGCATCCCACTGTGGAAACAATTTGCATGCGAACTACAGCACCCAGAAGGCTGCAGACAGCGATGGACTGCAGGTGAACCACGCCCCTTTGGGCAGGTGCTACGTATAAGAGAGTTCGTGTGCACACGCGCTATCAGAACACTGAACTATTGCCTCTGAAGAAAGGAAGTGTGATTCCTGAAACGCGTCAGGCAGACTGAATTACCGAAACGGACTGCTGTTTGTTCTGTGTGTGAGCTGCCATTAAAACTTAAAGTGAAACCGAACAGTCTTCTCGTGGCTCTAATACAAACCTGGTAACCGCCCTCGAATTGATGTTAAAACGGCCCGTTGGTCGTGTATGGAGCCCATCGCTGGAGGCGGATCTCCACTCAGCTCGAGAGGGGTGAGAGAACGGAGAGGGAAGCGGCAGGCACCTTATGCGGAAGGAGGCTTGCCATCACTAATGGTAACTACGAAGACAAACACAAGACAAGCAGTGGTGACGGTTCAACCCACTTGGGAAAGATTAAAGTTATGAAGCCAGGACTGAGAAGCGCATCCCACTGTGGAAACAATTTGCATGCGAACTACAGCACCCAGAAGGCTGCAGACAGCGATGGACTGCAGGTGAACCACACCCCTTTGGGCAGGTGCTACGTATAAGAGAGTTCGTGTGCACACGCGCTATCAGAACACTGAACTATTGCCTCTGAAGAAAGGAAGTGTGATTCCTGAAACGCGTCAGGCAGACTGAATTACCGAAACGGACTGCTGTTTGTTCTGTGTGTGAGCTGCCATTAAAACTTAAAGTGAAACCGAACAGTCTTCTCGTGGCTCTAATACAAACCTGGTAACCGCCCTCGAATTGATATATATATATATATATATATATATATATATATATATATATATATATATATATGTATATATATGTATATATATATATATATATATGTATATATATATATATGTATGTGTGTGTATATGTATGTATGTGTGTGTATATGTATGTATGTGTGTGTATATGTATGTATGTGTGTGTATATGTATGTATGTGTGTGTATATATATGTATGTGTGTATATATATATATATATATATGAGTAAATGAGCATGTAATGGACACCACAACTTACTTGGCTCTTGAGTCCGATCCTACTACTAACCTACAAAACTTTCTTTTAGAAATACTTGAACAAGCAGAGCAAATGGGCATTATAGACTCACAATTGAAATCTTCTCACCACCAGTAATCCTAGGCGACCTAAAATTTATATGACACCCAAAATTTATAAACATCCTACTGATCCACCATTCCGGCCGATCGTTTCTGGATGCAGTTCTATCTTTGATCCCCTAGGTAAATATCTCGATCATTTTTTTACAAACGTTTGTGCAAAGCTGGTGTACATACACAAAAGACATCACAGATTTCTTAAAGAAACTGCAGATCATTGAACCCTACTTTCAAGATAACTGGATATTGTGTACCATCGACGAAAGAGCGCTTTATACATCGATGGCGCATTCAGAAGGCATTGAAGCAACAGAATGGGCGCTACTCTAGATGGGGTTGCCTCAAGAAGTCAGCGTCTTTCTACTTAAGCTTCTTTTTTTTCTGTCTCCACAACAGTTATTTTCAATGGCAATATACCTTTTTTGGTCAACTTACTGGCACATCAATGGGTCTCTCTGGTGCTCCGGCATATGCAAACATCTTCATGTCAAAATTTGAAAATGACAATATAGTGACTAATACCAACTGGACCACAGGACTCGGGCAATACACCAGGTATATCGATGATAACTTTCTCAATTGGACACAACGATTGAATCATCTAGAAAATCTGATACGGGAACTCAACACTAGAAATCCCAGAATTCAATTCACTCGCACCATCAATTCTAAACAGGTTAACTTTCTAGATGTGTCAGTTATCAAGGATTATACCAAGCACAAATTAACCACTAAAATCTTCACCAAACCCACCGATAGAAACAGTACCCTACACTTTTCAAGTTTTCATCCCAGAAGCCTCATTTCCAATTTGCCATTTTCACACTTTCTCCGAATAAAACTTATCTGTTCTGAACCGGCGAATACCACAACCAAGATTGAGGAACACACACAACGGTTTGAACAAAGAGGATATCCCTCAGACATTCTACAGAAGAGTATAACCAGATTAGCTAAAAAGGAACGTACATCGTTATTTCTTCAAACCTCAAGGAGTCAGAAAACGAAACCTACCTTTGTATCCAAATTCTCCACTTGTTCTACTCGAATCAAGAAAATTATCAATAAGAGATGGGAGCCCCTCCAAAATGAACCCGATTGCAATGGTATCTTTAATGAAAAACCAACTTTTGCGTACACCCGGGGAAGGTACCTGCAAGATTTGATACAAACGCCGGATAATCTCACGATCAAACAGATTTTTAAAGGAACCATGAAGTGCCGCAACTGCACACATTGTAACAACATAATTTCTGCTGATACACTTACACACCCCATTTCAGGCAGGAAAATACAATTGAGACACAAGTCAGACTACCAACATTATATATTGTCTGAAATGCCCCTGTGGCAAAGCATATATAAGTAAGATAGAGTGCAAGTTCAAAATACGCCTAACTGAACATAAAAGCACAATGCGAACAGGGAATAAAACTTCAACTGTGGCGACGCACTGGTTAGAAGCACAGATTGTTGAAGTAGGTCCCAAACACGACGGTCAGGATAACAGAAAATTGTTGCAAAGAGAGGTTTTCTGGATTGACCATTTGCAAACCTTGTCCCCTAGAGGGCTCAACGATAAAATGGAAATTAGTTATTTGTAACTAGCAGCCCGTCCCGACCTTGTCCGGGAGCTTTCAAGCTTCCACCTACCCCCGCCTGCCCCGACATTGCCCAGCAGCCTGTGCCCGTGCCCCCGCCCGCCCCATCCCCCGCCTGCCGCCTAGCCCGACCCTCGCCTGGCCTGAGTCAATGGAGGTGTTAGTCCCCGTCCCCCGCCTTCCCCGACCCCCGCCTGCCCTGACATTGCCTTTTGTAACTCCCCGTCCCCCGCCTGGCCCGACACCCGCCTGCTTACCTCAGCCGCCGCTCCTGAGTTGACAGCTCCTCGCCGCTCTGCTCCTCACCGCCTGTCCGCCGCCGCTCCTCCCCCGCGCCATGTCTGCCTCTCCGCTGGTCGTACCGCCGCTGGCTTGTCCGCTGCTCCTCACGTGACCGCTCCTCCCCCGCGCCATGTCCACCGCTCCTCTGACGCCACTCCTCGACGTGAGCACGCACGTCGCGGCCGGCGCTACTTTCGGGGGACTACTTTTTTTTTAAAATACATTTTTTAAATAAGGCTTATTTTTAAACTTTATATAACCTATAACCATCTACACACACTGACGATTTCTACTGTGTATCGGGTGTTTAGATTGGCGCAGTGGTTCTGGAATTTACCCGCCTCAAAGCCTGAAAGTTTCTCCTTTATTATAGTAGTATAGATGTTATATTTGAGTTTATAATAGCAATACACTTGATGTTCGGTTTACCCGCCTCAAAGCCTGAAAGTTTCTCCTTTATTATAGTAGTATAGATGTTATATTTGAGTTTATAATAGCAATACACTTGATGTTAGGTTTACCCGCCTCAAAGCCTGAAAGTTTCTCCTTTATTATAGTAGTATAGATGTTATATTTGAGTTTATAATAGCAAAACACTTGATGTTAGATTGTCATGGATACGAATACAATATCCTGTACTTGAAAGAGTTTCTTCTTCCTCTTTTTCTCTATCCTTTATTTTTTGTTTTATTAAAGCTTGAAAAAACAGCAGATAAATAACAATATGTAAACAATTCATTGGTACAATTGTAATTTTACAATTTTTTGCAAAAGCAAAGAAAAAGGGCGAGAAGGGGAGAATGATAGAGAGAGCTACAGAGCAGACCAGGGTAAGAAGAAGAAAAAAAAAGGAAGAGGGGGCCAGATAAAACACCTATGCAGGGAGAAAATAAATAACTAAAATAGAATAGTATAAACCCATACAATCCAACATCATTTTCGGAGCCATTCTTCAACAGGAACACAGATTTTCTGGCCCAACTCCCAACTCCTCCTGCCCCCTCTGAAAAACTGCTGATTCTAAATTGTGGAGAGGAAGAATCCTTGCTCTCCAATTTACAAAAGTGGGGGCATCTGTACTAATCCAGTCTGATGTTATGCAGAGCCCTATCAAAGACATAGCGATAAATAACAAAGCAGAAACATACCTATTTCTTACAAACTGACAATCAGTCTCACAGCTGAATATTACTAGCTCTGGAGATAAGACAGACGGGATATTGAGCCTTCAATTGATGAATAGTTGAACATCAAGAAGAAATGAGTAAAGTTTGGAGCAAGTAAAGAACATATGCATATCATTAGCTGCTACTAAACCACACCTTGGGCAGTTGTGACCCCCTTTACCTCCCCATTTTGAAATTTTAACCGGGGTATAATACAAATCAAATAGAGCCATATAACTTTGAGATCGTAAACTACCTGAAATTAATACTGTACTAGATAATTCTAGAGCCTGAGAAATATCCAGACCAGCCTTACCCAACTTATTCTCCAATTTAGTATTTTGAGAAGAGAGGTCATCTGGGAGACCAGAGAACAGATTCTGATATAGCAGCCCAATTCTAGACCTCCTCAGAATCAATTCCATAAGTGTATTCTTATTAAATAAAGTAGTAGTTTGATGCATCAATTTATCTAGGTAGCTAGGAAGTTGTAAATATTAAAAAAAAAATCATGTGTATCTAGACCAAACTTATCCTTTAAAAACATAAAGGAGGCCATTTTTCCCTCACAGCCAAGATCCCCCAAAGTCTATATTCCATGTAGCCTCCATGTAAATGTGGTCTGGTCTTGGAAAATAGAGGGTAACAGTCTGGCTGCTGCGAGAGGAGTATAATAGTGAACATTCCTAATTAATCATTCCTGCCGAACTTTCCGCCAAACAGAAAACATTGACAAAATAACCTTCAACTTAGTCTTTCTATAATAGCTTGGTTCCAAAACCGACAATAATATCCCCTTCGCATCTTTCCCTAAACCAATCTCAAAAATAGGTCTGCAAGAAAGTGGAAGTACCGCCCTATCCGCGAAGAGCGGCAAAGCAAAATGCTGAAGGAAAGCCGACCAACTATAAAGCACCAAATTTGGCACAGACCATCCTCTCCTATCCAATGGAAGGTGCATCCACTTTGCAGCCCTTCGCGGCTGACGGTAACCCCAAAGAAATCTTTTGCCGCATCTTTCAGCACGAGCAAGACTTGATTGTGCAAATTAAAGTGGGATAGTTCTAAATAAATATAGAAACTTTGGTAAGATCAGCATTTTTAGGACATTCCCTCTACCATATAAGGATAGGTGCAAATTATCTAATCTTTCCAAAGTAGAGCTAATCGAATCAATAATCGGTAAAATGTTCAAATCTAGAATATTGTCCACTGCAGCTGTAATTTTTATCCCTAGGTACAACGCATTTTGAACGACTGGTGCTTCAGAAGGACCCATAGTAGCGGATTGGACCACCTGAGTTTTAAGGACATTAAGTTTGTATCTAGAGAGCTGGCCATACTGTTCAGTTAAGTCCTTAATAGTTGAAAATGCGGAGGATACATCACTAGTTAGTACAATAATATCGTCGGCATATGCCAGAACCTTATACTCAAACACAATGATCCTAACTGAAGATATATTCAAGGAGCCCTCAATTTTACTCAGAAAAGGGTCGATATAAAGAGCGAACAGCAGGGGCGAGCAGGGACAACCCTGCCTGGTGCCCCTGCTGATATTAAAAGACTTTGAGATAGAGCCTGATATAGACAAAGTAACTTCTGGGGCAATATAGAGTGATTGAATAAACCCAGGACATAACCCCTTCCAACAAAGGATTTGCCACAAAACCCCCCAGGCGACCCTGTAGAACGCCTTTTTGGCGTCCAACAGGATCACACCAAGGGGAGATTTTGTAGCTTGGGCCCAGTCCAAAAGTGCAATAACACAGTGGATATGATCCGCTGTGTCCCTACCGGGAATAAAGCCATGCTGGTGTAATGAAACTAATAGGGAAATCACCGAAGCTAATCTCGTAGCCAAGATTTTTGCATATATCTCACTATCCGTATTTAAAAATGATATCGGACAGAATGATGAAGGATCTAGCTCTGGCTTATCTTTCTTTTTGAACAAAATAATGGTGGTGTGGTGCCAAGAATCTGGTATATGACATAACTGAGCTTCTCTAAGGATTGTTAAAAAGTCTGCACGAATCTGAGCGAAGTGCGCTATAAAATTCCAAGGGCATGGTGTCAGGGCCAGCGGCTTTACCATTAGCTAATGAATTAATTGCTAATTCGACCCCCTACCATTCTATGGGAGCAGAAAGAGCAGCATTCTGCTGATCCACAACATGCAAAGTGTTGAGATCCTGTACAAAAGTCCCACATTTATGATCAAAGTTTGAGCCCTAGCTTCTTCTGTATACAGAGAACGATAAAACTGAAAGAAAACCGCCACAACCCCTTCGGATGTATCCTGGATATGGCCCTAGGAGTCCTGAATCTTGACAATACGATTAGCCAGACTTCTCTATTGCAGTCGCTTGGCAAGGACTCTACCCGATTTTTCACCAAACTCTAACATCAGCGAGCGGAACTACAAATATTTTGCAGCAAGGTCCTGGCCTAAAAACTCCTGCAGGGTAGCCCTAGTACGATCAACCTGTAGCTGATTTTGAGTTATATCCCGGCCCTCCTTAATCGCAGATATCAATTGGACCTCAGATAGTCGTAATTCATCAATACGCCCATTAGTTTGGTCTTGTATGTTCTTCTGGCGAAAAGATGAGAAACTCTTTGTCTCACCTCGGATTGCTGCCTTTAATGTGTCCCAAACAATATCACTAGATGCAGACCCCCTATTAATATTTAAACATTCTAATATCCAGACCCTCATGTGGTCTAAATAAGATTGCTCTAATAACAGTTTCCTCTCAAATGTCCAAACCCTTGGGACCCTTGCAATGCGAGTAGCGTACAGCCAATAATCACAGGATTATGATCTGATATGATCCTAAGTGAAATCGAGATCTAGGTTGAGTCTGCCAATTGATCGGACAAAAATAAATAATCTAAGCGAACCATTTTATTAAGGGGAGCCGAAAAATAGGTATAGCCGTCCAGGTGCTTACAATAATAGGACCAGAGATCAATTAGACAGTACTCCTGAACCAGAGCTTGAAGAGCTCTAAAAACTCTAGGTTTCTTGCCCATGTAGTTTTGAACCCCCAGTAAATTAAAATCAGCAGATAGATTAAAGTTAAGATCCCCACAAAAGCAGATGGGGTGGGGCCAAAGAGCCAGTTCTACATTCAAATGGAGTAGGACTGCAGGGTCATCCAAATTTGAGCAATGTGCAGTGCAAAAAGTCAAAGACCTGCCATTAATTGATAGCTTGGCTATTACCCATCTCCCTCCACTATCTTGGATAGTTCTCCTACAGGTTCCAAGACCTCGTTTTAATAAGATTGTCACCCCTCTAATCGTTGAGGTCTGTGGGGAGCAGCCGATTAAATCAACCCCAGGAATTTTTAAATAGTCTCGATTACTCCAAGGTGCATGGGTTTCCTGCAGGCACAGTACCTCTAGACGTAAGGCCTGAATAACTCTCGAGAACAAAGCCCTCTTCTTCCCATCATTCAACCCGCAGACATTCCATGAGGCTCTACGGATTTTACCCAACGCAATTCAGCCTTAGTGGAAAGAGACCTGAATTAATTAACACATAGAGCAATATCAGCCCACCCGTCAAAATGTAAAAGCATCGCAGTAACTACATTGTTGAACAATGAGCCATGATTAATCTGAATTTTCAAGCTTTTTTTTTGTGTACCAACCCATCCCTCCCACCAAGCCTTCCCACCAACCCTTGAACCCACCCACAAACACCACCCTCGCCCCCCCCCCCGAATAAGGCAACAGGACCAAAGTCCAAGTGATGGAGGAACTGGTATGGGCACCAACCCCCCGGAGGCTTTGGCAACATATAAATACTGAAAAAGGGCATGCCCATGGGGATAAAGAAAAAAGGGAAGGAAATTTCCTAAACAGAGAAAACAACAACCCCACATAGAGAGCAATACCCATGTCAGACAACTAAGGATTTTCAGACAAGAAAAAAGTTATACAGGCAATTCTTTAAGGCTTAGCATTCTAGATTGAGCCCATAAACTCTTTGGCTTGGATTTCAGAGACAAAAAATATGGTCTGGCCCTGATAAATAACTCTTGAGGGAAAAAGCAAAAACACCTGCGCACCTTTGGACTGGAGGGGCGTAATTAGCTGTTGGAGCTGCCACCTCTGTTCAACCGTAGCTGGACAGAAATCAGGCCTAACAAAAAACTCACAGCCCTTCCCCGCCCTTCTTCTATCTGGCCTAGCAAGATAATAAATCTTTTCCCTGGCTAAGAAACTGCTCAGACAGATTAGAAAGGCACGAGGTCTATTGTCAGTTTTAGCAGATCGTTGTTTTGACTTGAATCGGAACAGATGAGCACGCTGAATTTTAAGTTGCCAGTCCCATTCCTTAACCTCTGGAAATGCTTTAGTGAATAGTTCAGCCACAAATCGCCTGATATCTGAACCTTCAACCCCTTCAGGGACTCCCAGGACTCTTAGACTATTTCTCCGGGCTCTGTTTTCGATATCGACAAGTTTCCACTGGATATCGTCCCTTTGGGATTTAATTAAGTCTGTAATACTCTTTTGGGTGGCCAGGTCGTCTTCGAGAGTAGAAATCCTCTCCTCTGTTTCACCAATTCTAGAGACGATATCACCACTCTACGAATAGAATTCTGAACCCTGCGGCAAGCCCCTTGTGTTCGGGCACTTGTCTGATAAATTATTACCAGTGTCATCTCTCCGGGAGGTTGAACAGAGCCGTTGGGAACTTGAGCTGAATCGTTGCCTTGCAGAGCGGACTGCGTGAAAAAAGAGTAATCCCAAGCTAGAGAGCTGGTGTCTGGACAAGAGTCCTTGGGTACCTTCCGCACTGTGTCTAGCCCTTTAGATATTACATCCAAGTTCAGAGCCTCATTAGTTCGCCAGTCGCCTGTCTCACTGTCATCATCGTCTGTCCAATCCTTATCAAGACCGCATCATCCACAGAGGACCCCGTATGCTCGGACAGAGTAAAAATTATCGCCATCTGTATCGCCTTCAAGATTTAATAAAGTGTTCTGTAAAGAAGCTTGAGTCACTTCTCCATGAATAAGCGTATTCTGCTGTTGTGGGGGCAAAGTGGACTGTTGAGGAGGATAAGCAACTACTAATTCTGCATTCAGCGCTGGATCAGAAAAAACTACAGCTCCCAGCAGGCAGATGTGCTGGGCATCCAAACCGTCTGAAACTGCCACATTTTTCAATTGTCCAGAAATATTATCACCAATTACCCCCCTGCTTGCTGAACATCTACCTTTTCCAAAGAGCCCCCAGCTATAGCGTGAGCTGCCACCGCCAAGGAAGGTAAGGAAGAAGCACTAACTGCCTTACTGGTAGGAGACATCCCAGAAGCTTTAGGAGAGGCAGCAGGCGACCGGCGTGTTTTAGCTTTAACTGGGTTCTGTGGCGTTTTGTTATTACCTGCCAAAGGTTTAAACATCGGCGGTAAGGTTTTAATACTCTTCGTGACTTTTGCTGCCCCGGTGTCTTGTTGGCCCCTCTTAGTATTCTCACAAGCTGCAACGACCACTGGAGTACCTTCAGTTTGAGCCACTACAGCTCCGGTTTTTGAGGAGCGCCGAGGTGGGTTCTTCGTCTGGCTTTTGGGAGGCATGTCAGCGCCGGGGGAGTACCGTAAATCACCGCAGTAACCGCCGATAACAGAGTGCCGGAGGGAAAGGATCCAGCGAATAAGGCAGTCTCTATGCTCCCGAGGCCGCCGGAGCATTCCTTTTCAAGTCGTAGTTAGTTTGTTATATATATATATATATATATATATTTTTTTTGCTTTTATTTCCCTCCGACGTTTAAAATTGCCAGGTCACATCCAACGGAAAGCCCAAAGCTTTTTCTTTAAAGAAAATCCATCAGGACGCCAAAGTCGGCAAGTCGACCAGGTAAGAGAGCACTGAGACCAGCTCACACAGCCGAAGGGACGGCCGCCATCTTGCCCGCCCTCTTTCTCTATCCACTATATTCTTTAACTTCTGAGAAGTCCACGGTCGCCACATCATATTTCTGATTAGTCACACCTTCAAGGTTCTCTCTGTGACTGTCGCTGTGCATCATTTGCAGTCAATTTTTAGAATATTGGTACACAACACTATACGCATATGATTAGGCATTCTTCATACATCATGCTCACATGCTTTACCTTTATTGTCCTGTTAGTTAGTGACTGATATTTTTATGTACCTTCTCCAGACCGGGAGCAGCAGTATATTATCCAGACACTGTTGTGAACTCTTCGTATCTCCAGCGCAACACATCCTTTTCATTCTGTGTTCATTAATTTTTTTACAAGGCCAGAATAGTTAGCTCACATGACAGTTCAGCCAATTCAAGCATGCAGTCTTTTTGCGCTTTGTCATTTCGTAGTTAGTGTTCTCATTATTCTCATTAGTTCCTTGCCTTTCAGTTTATTATTTCCATTTATATTTTTATTTTTTATAGCAGGCGTGACATTTGGCTGCATGTACTGGGCATACTGTCTCTCACTCCAACATCTCCCTGCTCGCGCGGGACGCTGAGTAATCCTATTTCTATTTCCATGATAAAATGATGATCCAGGTTAGACGCCATTTGTAGACTTTATAGCTTCCGGGAGTCTCTCGAGCCACAAACCTTCAGCACAAGGATATTATCTTCTCAGAAGGTAGACTATATTTATATTCCACAGTGTATTCGCGTTGGCCCGTAGGTGACGCACCGTCGGTTCCTGTTCTTCTGCAGTTTCTTGTGCTACGTTTGACACACTGGATTCAGATTTACTGCACTTCATTTTTGCCCCAAGGTACGAGTGACGCACCCACAGCTAGGGTGAGTGTGCGCGAGTATGTTACGTCAAGTTTTTTTCCTTGTCGTATCAGCTCATGCTTAAGTACATTTGATTCGGTGTAAATACATTCCGGCATCGGTTCGGTATAGTTATTGTTTTAAGGCAGTTTGTGATAGTTGATGTAGGTTGGCGTTTGTTACGTAGCCAGGTGAATGTCCACTCACACCAATCATCTACATCGTAGGTTTCCATTCCCTGAGATTACTCGGCATAACGTTAAGGTGCAGTGCACATTGACACCTTCCAGTTATGAACAGAATACATTATTCTGTGACGCATCACTAATCTTACTCATTGTCTGCTCACCACCTCCATTTGAATACACAGTCTTCTCATTAATATCACTGTGGGTACACCTCACTGGTCTATCATAGTGGCACATCAGTGTCTTTAAAAAGTGGCCCGGCTTGGATAGGTGGTTTACATGCTAATCTATTCATAAAGACTACGAGGGATTCCTACTTCCTGTTTCTCTTTCATTCTTTTTTCTTCATTCTGATGGACATGGGTCTCTCCGCATACTTTATCTTGTTTATCTCAGCAAAGTGTATTACATGTAACATGCACATTGATAATTCCTTTGTTCACAGAATAGTGCCCCTGAGGAAGGGACCTGTGAGTCCCGAAATGCATTAGACTTCAGGCTTTGTGACATCTGTGGGCCACGTGACAGTCATGTACTGATCAATACGGAAACTGTAACGCAAGGATATACAGCATTGAAAAATTGTATTATACAACATTAACCTATTGTTAAAATAAAAAATATGTTCTGTGTAAGCAACCCATGTTAGATGGTTGCATAATTGTACATTGATGAATGTAAGAATCGTATTTCATTTGATGATTTATAGTTCAATAATACTTTTTTGAAAAAAATATTGATCTAGTATGTTTTCATATTAAGTGAAAAAAGTGAAGTTCACTAATATAGAACGATAGTGCAATAGGAACAGTGCTCTCCACAATCAGGTCTCAGCCTGTCAGTTATATCTATATATATCTATATCTATATATATATATATATATATATATATATATATATATATATATATATATATATCCAACACACCGTCACCTTCCTCGCGCTCTGGACCAACTCCAGCCAGGAAAAAAGCCAACGGACACGGACCATTTGAAGTGCTCCAATTTTATTTAAGGTGCAGAAAAAGCCTCATGACGTTTCGGCTCGCAAGAGCCTTGTTCACATGACAATGTTCATTTGAATGAAACACCATTTTATAATGCCAGTGAGTGGGTAAAGATTCGTCACATGGGAGGGTAGTATTGTGTCATAGTAAACATAGAAGAGATACTTTCCGGTCTCCAAGTTGTAAGTTTTTGGAAAACAGACATAAACTACAGTTTTTAAAGAATCACGGTAAAATACCAGATTTCTAAAATGAATATAAATCATTTTAAATATAAATTCAAACCAAGATTATCCATGAAAAAATGCATAAATTTCATCATTTTTTCTCATGACTTTGTTGGACTGAGGATATCAATTAATGGTAAAATACCTATATATATATATATATATATATATATATATATATATATATATATATATATATATACAGTACAGTATTAACTACACACTCTAATATAATAAAGTGCTAATGCATTTTGGTCTTATATGTGCAAAATTCGCAATAGTGCAATTCCTAATGTGCAAAAACTAGCAATAGTGCAAAGATCTGCAATGTGCAAAATGTTGCATAATAGTGCAAATATTATCAATAATCACATGATAGGTCACCTACCCAAATCTAGGATCATATCATTAAAATACTGTATCTCGTATATCAAATTTATTAATCTCAATAACCACACATATGGTTAAAATATTTACAAGAATAATGAAATCAACAGTCCTAAATAAATGCTTTTGATGAAAGAATAAAAATACCATCTTGTTTGTTCTTAGGATATCTCCGCTTCTACACTATCTCTGTTCCATGTTACTATGTTTAAAGAAATAATAATAATCACCGTGAATAAAGTGCATCAAGGGGCTGAGTATGAATGACTATCAGGGACCAAGGACCCAATTAGTCTACCATACTCAGCCGTACCCATCAAAATGAAATCAGACTTTTAATCAATTGGCAGTAGAAACGGGTTAATGTCAGATTCAAAAAGTCAAGAGCTTGAATATTTAAAATATTTTGAATATTACACACTACACTGTATAATTCCCAGCCGGGCTAAAGTTATACCAGTATTTAAGACGACAGTCGATACTTACTGTGTTAGTACAGAATTAGCTAAGGTAAGCACGTATACAGATCCTCCTTAACATTAAGCCCCCCCGGGCTCTTGGTGTTAAGTAAAAGGATATATTTAGTCTCAAGTCTCCTCAGTTTATTTTCCCTATCTCCACCCCTTCTACTGGCTAAAATGGAGTCAATTACCCAGTATTTGAGCAAGCTGTTATTACTCTGATGGATTTCCCTAAAATGCCGGGCCACTGGGTAAGTGTTGTCACCATTAGCAATAGCACGTAGGTGTTGTAAAATAAGCTTGTGTACAGCAAGCTTCGTGCTACCCACATACCTTAGTGGGCAGGGGCATTGGAGAACATAAACCGCAAATTCGGTTTTACAGGTTAAAACCTGTGTTATAGGATGAGAATGATCAGTGAAACCGTCCATGTATGTTTTAGTGTTTTCTCCATGGACACACGCCTTGCAGGTTTTACAGCGGTAAAATCCTTTGTTCTGTTGCCACCATGATGTTTTATTAAATGGCTCTGGACTAGTGTCAACAATTTTATCTCTAAGGGAGGGTGCTTTACTGAAAGTAAGTGAGATCTTTTTGGGGAGGGTGGCTCCAATGATGGAATCTCGGGTAACTAGAGGCCAATGTTTATTTATGATTTTATATCATTCTTTATGTTGCCTGCTGTACCCTGTTATCATGCGGAACTTTTTGTCCTCTGAACCTACTCTGTTATCAGATTCCCCAGTCTCAAGTCATGACTGCTTTTTACTTCCAGTTAGGAGTTCCTCCCTAGTTGACAACATGGATTGTTCTATAGCTTTGTGAATTATATGTTTAGAATATCCACGTTCCAAAAACAGTTTTTCACTGTCTTCCTGAGCTACCTTCAGGACTGTGGGGTTGCTACATACTCGGCGTAATCGAAGCATTTCCCCATAGGGGATGCTTGAGATTAGATGCGCCGGGTGAGCACTAGCTGCATGAAGTATACTATTTCCAGCAGTAGTTTTCCGGAAAATCATCATGAATATACAGTTCAGTGTCCAAGAATGTGATGGACTCTTGGCTAAGGGTGGCAGTAAACTTGAGATTGAGGTTATTGCTGTTTAAACTCTCAATAAAACTCAAAGCTTCCTCCTTACTTCCTCTCCATATAATCATCAGGTCGTCTATAAAACGATACCATCTAATCAGGTTGTTATTAACAATGTTGTGGTAATTAGGCCTGAGGACCAGCTCCTCCCAAGCTCCCATGTGCAAACATGCAAAGCTTGGGGAGAAGCTGGCCCCCATTGCCACACCCTGAAGTTGGCGGTATAGCTGCTGATTAAACAAAAACAAATTATTTGCTTAACAGAAGCGAAGCATGCTCAATAACATTTTGTTGTGATCTTCAAACTCGGAGCCCCTTCTCGAAAGGTAGTGTTTTGCTGCCGCAATACCATCAAGATGTGAAATGCTGGTATACAGCGATGTTGCATCCAGCGAGATTAGCCAATCCCCCACTACCCATTCAATGTCCATGATTTTAGTCAAGTCCCCAGTATCCTTAATATACGAGTCCAAATTCCGCACATAGCCTTGTAAAAAAAATAATCAATGTAGACAGAGGTGTGCTCCAGAAGACTAGCAGAAATTATAGGTCTGCCCGGTGGTGAATCATCGTATTTAATTTGATTTATTGTTCAATAATACTTTAAAAAAAAATAATATTGATCTAGTATGTTTTCATATTAAGTGAAAAAAGTGAAGTTCACTAATATAGAAAGACAGTTCAATAGGAACAGTGCTCTCCACAATCAGGTCTCAGACAGACACACACACACACACACACACACACACTCACTCACTCACTCACTCACTCACTCACTCACTCACTCACTCACGATTTTTTCTCTATGAGACTTTTGAAAATTCTATGTCTAATAACTTTGGCGTTTGTGGACGGAATCGGCTGACATTTTCAGGTAAATGGCACATTTTGTTTCTGAGCAGCCCCTGAAAATTTGGGGGGGTTTCGTCAAGGGGGGGCCGAGAAAAAAGGGGGGTCCCAAAACGCGTTTTTAACATTGAGTTTTCCATAGGGCGTTTGGCCTCACTTTTAGCTCGAACGGCTGAATGGATTTGCACGAAACTTGGCAAAATTGTAGGGACTGTTAGCCCGATGTGCCTTTGCTGGGTCTCAATATATGTGCTCCAGTGGATTTTGAGAAATTAACGTTTAAAAAAACAGATATATCTGTGACAGCGTCCCGGGTAGCGCACCGGTTCGCGTACTTTTCGCGTAACGGAGCTTTGCGAAGCTGATTGGCTCTCCGGTGTCTGTCAACATTCTAAACCGTCCGGAGCGGCCGCCATCTTGTCTCTCGGTAGGATCGAGAGACAAGAGGAGGCCAAAACGAAGGGGTAAATGAAGGAAAGGGAGCAAGGTAGACCCCTTCTGACCCCCTAGGATTGATGAGGGGGCTATTAAAGTTCCCCGCGGGGCAAAAAAAAAAAATTGCGATTTTTCGCGGTAGAGGCGCTTCCCGGTACGCCAACCAGGCAGCTAACCGGCACCGTACCGGCAGCGTAACGGGAGTCTGAGGAGAAGCTGATTGGCTGTCCACATTGTAAACAGTCCGGAGCGGCCGCCATCTTGTCTCTCGGTAGGATCGAGAGACAAGAGGTGGAAAAAAAAAAGGTGTAAATGAAGGAAAGGGGTAAGGTAGACCCCTCCTGACCCCCTAGGATTGATGAGGGGGCTATTAAAGTTCCCCGCGGGGCAAAAGAAAAAAAAAATTGCGATTTTTCGCGGTAGAGGCGCTTCCCGGTACGCCAACCAGGCAGCTAACCGGCAGCGTAACGGGAGTCCGACATCTTGTGTTTTTTGGAGCGTCCGGTTTGCGTACCGGGTAGCGTTCCGGTAAGCGTAACAAGGGGAAAACCAAGAGAAACAGTCAAATAAAATTTAAAGGAATAGATTTCCACCAAACTTGGCAAAATTGTAGGGACTGTTTGTTTGATGTGCCTTTGCAAGGCCTCAAGATATGTGCACGTGTGGATTTTGTCTAAGGTTAAAAAAAAATATATATCTGGAAGCGTGCTCCGGCGCGCTTACGTTACGGGTTTTGTTTGCGCTGCAGAGACGATACGTCACGGTTATGCGACGCGTCATGAGGCGTCTCACGTGGCTACGTGATACGTCACGTAATAAAGAATATATTTTATAGATATTAGCTTTTAAAAAACCAATGAAATTCACTGAAAAAACCATAGGTTATAGACCATATATAGTTAGGAATTTGCATTTACAAAACCTTGAAAATTCACTTAAAAAACCATAGGTTATAGACCATATATAGTTAGGGATTAGCATTTACAAAACCTTATTTTCCTCGCACAAAACCATTGCAATTCCCATATATAGTTAGTTGCACTAACTATATATCGCGCACCCGCAATCCACTGCTGATGATGTCACATATTACATCATTCATGACATAGTCAGTGACATCACTGATGACATCTCAAATGACATCACTGATGACATCACTGATGACATCTCAAATGACATCACTGATGACATCACTGATGACATCTCATTTGACATTACTGATCAGATCACTGATGATATCATTTATGTGATAATACAATGAACATCTTCAGACTCTAATATAACCTTAGATACAATCAGTATAAACAGACACTCACAGACTGTCACTTATCCATGGAGTTACTCACACACCTAGTCAGTCATGCAAAAAATCAATCACACCTCCATTTCCTCAACTATACAGTTATACACACCTTACTTATTCAAACATATACTAACACACATTTACTCTCTTATACAATCCCTGATACAAGTTCACAATGATCCATACAGCCACTCACATATTCACTGGCTCTTATGCACAGTTATTTATATATGTCTACTCTCACATGGACTGTGTTTTACATATGTACTTACTTTGACATGTAGCACTGAGATATCCATTCACTCACCAATACACTCATGCACATAGTCAACTGTCCATACAGCTGTTTCCACATGCACTTTTGAACCCATACATCTAGTGAATCAACTGCTCACACATCTATGCACAGAGTCATACACCTCCCAGCCACCCACACACTGTCTCCCATACAAATACTTGGGCAACCATTCAATAACCCATATAGTTACTCATATAGCTACTGATTTAAACATGCAGCAGTTTACAGAACAACATATATAATGATGCACAAATTAAGACAGTTTGGATGTCATCAGTGATATCACTGATGAATCTCAAATGACATCAGTGATGTCACTGACCATGTCATGAATGATGTAATATGTGACATCGTCAGCAGTGGATTGCGGGTGCGCGAAATATAGTTAGTACAACTAACTATATAGGAGCAATTTCAATGGCTTTTTAAATGCTAATTCCTAACTATAGAAGGCCTGAAACCTATAGTTTTTTAAGTGAATTTGCAAGGTTTTTTAAATGCTAATTCCTAACTATAGAAGGCCTGAAACCTATAGTTTTTTAAGTGGATTTGCAAGGTTTTTTAAATGCTAATTCCTAACTATATAAGGCCTGAAACCTATGGTTTTTTAAGTGAATTTGCAAGGTTTTTTAAATGCTAATTCCTAACTATATCAAGGGTGAAACCTATATATTTTTTTTCAATAAATTTCAAAGGTTTTGTAAATGCTAATTCTATTGGCGGATAACGTTTATATATATATTATTATCCTTCTGGGACCACCTGAGCAGCCATCTTGTTTCTCAGGAGAAGTGAGGCACAAGAGAGCACAAAACAAGAGTGGAAAACGCGAAAAGGGGGCAGGGTTGAGACCCCCTGACCCCCTAGCCCTTCTCAGGGGGTCCCGGGACCACCAAGTGCAATTTTCTTTTTTTTTTTTTTTTTTTAATTGCGAGGTACGCGTACGGTGCGCGTACCCTGCGATTTTTTTGAATTACTTTTTTTTTTTGCCCTTGGGGGTCCTTTTGGGACCCCCTGAGAAGGGCTAGAGGGTTGGGGGGTCTCTACCCTGCCCCCTTTTCATGTTTTCCACTCTTGTTTTGGGTTCTCTTGTGCCTCAGTTCTCCTGAAAAACAAGATGGTGGCCAACACTTCCTGGTTTGGAATGCCAGCCAATCAGAAACTCGCTCGCGCACATAAGGGTACGCGCACCTACGCGTGCGGTGCGCGTACGGTGAGCGCATATAGATATATAATTTGCTCAATTTCAATTTTCTCAACAACTACTGGAGGGATTTTCACCAAATATAGAAAAGGCACTACTGCATACCTGTCTCTACCATTTTGCCAAGTTTGATGTAATTCCGTTCGGGATGTAGCCTTTTCTAAAGGTCACATAGAAAATGCCATTTGAAAAATTTCAAATTCAATTTTCTCAAGAACTACTGGAGGAATTTTCACCAAGCATAGCAAAGGCACATCTGCATACCAGGCCCTACCATTTTGCCAAGTTTGGTGTAATGAGAATTTGCCTAGCCTTAGTGCTGGTAAGTTCCAATTCTATTAAGGACTCTGAGGCGAGGATTATGCCTTACTTTCTTCACTTTATTTCTCACAGCAGCAAGAAAACATGTAAAAAACTACTTTTCCCATGAACACCAGGGAAAAAACAGGAAACTGAATAATAAGTCCTTTGTCAGTCTCTGCACCGGCAGCAACCATCATGCCTTGCATCCACTTCCTCTTTCTTCGCGCGAAGCACTCCGTCTGGTAACCTCACGCATCTTGTTTTGGACCATCATTCCCTGGAAGAAAAGCTCAATCAGAATCCGACCTCCCTGAATATCAGGTACGCAGCATCAATGCATACAGAACAATATCATTATCAACCTCATGAAAGCCATAAACACGTTACTTACATTCTGTACAGGGGGGGTCCACTTCGAGGAAGTCCTTGGGGGGGGGGGATAATCCTCTCCTCCAAGTCCTTAATAGAATTGGAACTTACCAGCACTAAGGCTAGGCAAATTCTTATTCTATGGCAGGACCGGAGGCTTCAGATTATGCCAGTTCAAAGCTTATCGACAACTAGCCGAGCCACCTCTGTTACTGGCTTAAAGTAGAACCTCTTGAACGTGGAGTCTGTGGACCAATCCGCGGCCCTCATCAGGTCCTCCAACCGAGTCCCTAGCGCAAAAGCCTTCAAGGCCATAGCTCCTCGAGCTGAGTGAGCACCAAATTTCTTTGTATCAATCCCCTCCTCCTGCATCACCCAACGCACCCATCTGGCGATTGTCGGGGAAGAAACAGCCTTGTACGGTTTCCGTAGGGCAATCAGCAGTTGTCTTTCACCCGGAGGGCGAGTATCATCAGTCATATTCTCCTATGCACGGAGGCACTGCACTACACACAGCTTTGGGGAATCCGGAAAGGCCGGGTATGAAATAACCCTTGTAAGGGTCTTAGTTCTCCTGCTCACTGTAAAAGACACCCCTTCCGGGGAAAAAGTCTGTGCTGTAATATCGAGCGCACGCACGTCTGAGATTCGTCTGCAGGAAACCAAAGACAATAGCATCGCTAGCTTAGCAGTAAGCTCTTTCCGAGACAAAAACCTATTCGGTTGCCAGGAAAGAAACAAGTTCAGAACCCTGTTGACATCCCACAGGACTGAATACCGCGGCTCTGGGGGCAGCGAGAGGCGAATCCCCCTTAACAGTCTGCAAACCAAAGGGTGCTCCCCGATCGGGAAACCCTGTACCAGGTCATGCCCCGCTGATATGGCCGAGCGGAAAGTATTGATAGACCTATAGGCTAAACCCTCTTCCGCCAAGGAGGCAAGGAAATTAAGGACATGGACTACATCTGTCCCCACGGGATCGAAACCCCGTCGCACACACCAGCGACGCCACCTATGCCATGCTGACCGGTATCTCCTGGCGGTGCTGTCCGCCCAGGCCTTAGAGAGCAGATCCTCTGCCTTTCCCGAAAGGCCTGAGAGAGACCAGCGGCGCCGGAGATCCGCCATGCCATCAGCCTCAGCGAGCCTTCCTGAACCAACCTTTGGGGATTCCCGTCCGGGTTCAGGAGAATGTGAGGAGAGTGGGGGAGTAGGATTGGAAAATCCCTGGAAAGTTCCAGAAGAACGGGAAACCGAACTTGAGACCTCCACCAAGGCGTGATCATCACCACCTGCGCTGATTGACGACGCAGTAACGCCGACACTCGCGTGATCATTGAGAATGGAGGGAACGCATAACCCTATTCGTTCGATCAGTCCTGGAGGAACGCATCGGTCGCCTCCGCTGACGGGTCCGGGCGCCAACTGAAATATCTCGGTAACTGGTGGTCCAGCCGCGAGGCGAATAGATCCACCGAAAACGGACCCCACCGGTCCATCAACTCTGAAAACATCCCCGGATCCAGCTTCCAAACGCTGGCATCCAGGAGGTGCCAGGAGTGCCAATCGGCCACCTCGTTCTGACGGCCTGGCGAATACTCCACCGAGACCTGATGATCCAGGCAAAAGTGCCAAAAGTCCCGCGTGAGATCCGCCAGCATCTTGGATCTGGTGCCACCCAGATGGTTGATATATCGGACCGCAGACACATTGTCTATCCGCAGAAGGACACACGATTGGACTCGATCCTTGGTCCAGCACTGGACAGCAAAGGAACCTGCCAGCAACTCCAAGCAGTTGATATGTAAAGACTGTTCGAGGGCAGACCAGGCGCCGCCCGTGGAGAAATCTCCGCACCTGGCCCCCCAACCTGCACGACTGGCGTCCGACTCTATCACAATGTCTGGGGCGGACCCAAATATCGCACGACCATTCCAGACCTCCATATGCGTCAGCCACCATCGCATTTCGTCCCTCACGTCCATTGACAGCGGAATCAGCTGTGAGTACGTGAGACCCTTCCTGAGATGATACGCTTTCAACCGTTGCATGGCCCGGTAGTGAAGCATGCCCGGGAAGATGGCCTGAATCGAAAACTACAACAGGCCCACGATCCGTGCTAGGTGACGCAGCGAGATCATTGACTTCGCCAGGGTCTGGCGCAACTCGTGTGGACATTTTGCGGGCGGGAAGACTCAAGGAGGCTGAGACAGAGTCTATGCTGAACCCGAGAAAAGTTGCGCACTGAGCTGGGACCAGGAGAGATTTCTTCTCGTTTATTACAAAACCTAGACCCTGCAACAGGTCCACCGCGAACTGCAACTAGGACGCTAAGCGCCTCGGACACTGGTCCATGAAGAGCATATCGTCCAAGTACACTATCAGTCTGACCCCGCGCGCCCTCAAGGCCTCTACCGCTGGGTGCAGCACCTTTGTGAAACACCACGGCGCCGAGGAGAGCCCGAAGGGCAGCGTGGTGAACTCGTACACCTGACCATCCCAACTGAATTGAAGGAAGCGACAGTGCGGAGGGAAAATCAGGACCGCCAGATAGGCGTCTTTTAAGTCTAGCCTGGCCATCCAGTCGGCTGGTCGTAGCACATCCCTCAGGAGGTGGATTCCCTCCATCTTGAAATGTCGGTATACCAGCCACTCGTTGAACTCCTTCAGATTGATAACCGGATGGCGGCCTCCATCTACTTTGTTGACTAAAAAGATGTTGCTGAGGAAGCCGTCCGGGTGCTCGCATGCGCGGCAAATGGCCCCTTTGTGAAGGAGGGCGAGAACCTAGTCGCGCACCAATTCTGCATTGCGCTGCGAGAACGTAATGGGACGAGGACGCTGGGGCTGCTGTGGACGGCCATGGAACTCCAATTGGAAGCCCTGAACCGTCTGTAGTACCCAGGCGTCCTTGGTAAGGGAAAGCCATGCTGGGAAGAACTGCGCCAGACGACCCCCTACTCGTAAACTCGCAGAGGGTAGCACACTCGCCTCTTTCACCCTGTTGCTGACCTCGATAGACCCCACGTCCTCGGAACTTCTGACCTCTGGTGGGGTAAAAGTTATTGTAGCGAGAGTTGTGTTCCTGACCATGTCCGCGTCCGAGCCTTGTCCTCTATCGGAAGGGTTGCCCCGACCGAACGAGCGGCCCCTGCCTCGTCCGGCCCCTTCAAAAACCCGAGGGGCAAACACTTTTTTGATATTGGACTGGGCTCGGTCCAGTGACGTAAACGTAGCCACGAATTTACCAAGCTCCTTGATAAAAGGATCGCCAAATAAACCGACAGCTGACAGGGAAGGATCCGAGGCCGGGGTAGGCGCCGGAATGAGGGCCGCAATTTTTGCGTACGCCTCATCCAAACGTGCCGTCAGGCATTGCTCTAGGGGCACTATCGCCTGATCCACCGCTTTGTAGATGGAATCATCCACCGCCTGGTAGAAGTCATCATCCCAGGAGGTATAATTCAGAGGGTCTTCCTCCGAGTACTGGCCTGACTCCCCCTTCATAATGACGTAAGTTGGGCTCTACAGGAGGGAGGTACAGCACAGCTAATTATAAAACCCCTGAGGGTATACTGTGGGTCTGGGGAAACCCAGAGGATATGGCGGCACAGAGGCACAATTTTCGGGACTAGCCCAGGGAACGCAACAGCCCTCTGTGTACCAGGGCGCCACCCGGTCAAGCGTTCCCTAGCGCTACACACCAGCGCCAATTACGACCCTGTCAGGGTGTTCAGAAGTCCGAATACAACCCACTCTGGGCGTCACACTGAGGGAGAACCTAAATTTCGTCCCCGCAGGGTGTCAGGACCGGGTAGCCAGGGACAGCGCTGAAGCTGTGGAAAATGCGGTAAAAAACGTGTTTAAAAACGCGAATTCCAGGGCGCTTACAAACAGAGAGCACTGCCCCCTAGCGGCGCTCGCAACGCACCGCACTCCGCTGGGTCAACAAATCGCGTAAGGAGCGCAAAAGCATCCCGCGATGGCAAGAGGACCTGTAGGGGTCGCAAAACACCAGCGCTATAAAGCAAAGCCACGCGCTGCCCACAGAGAGCCCCAAACCGAGGAGAGAGACAAAAAAAACACTTAACTTGCTGCTGAGCAGCGAAGAAAGAGGAAGTGGATGCAAGGCATGATGGTTGCTGCCGGTGCATAGAGACTGACAAAGGACTTATTAGTCAGTTTCCTGTTTTTTCCCTGGTGTTCATGGGAAAAGTAGTTTTTTACATGTTTTCTTGCTGCTGTGAGAAATAAAGTGAAGAAAGTAAGGCATAATCTGAAGCCTCTGGTCCTGCCATAGAATTCCATTCAGCCGTTCGGGCTGTAGCCGTGTCTAAAGGTCCCTATGGAAATTACGTTTTGGGACCCCCCTTTTGGCCCCCGCTCGACGAATCCCCCCGAAACTCTCAGGGAAGGAGCGGAGCGGAGCTGGCCAAAATTCTGGAAAATTACACACAGATTCCTCAATCGGCGCCAAAGTTATTCCCAATAGAATGTTGAGCGCATATAGATATATAATTTGCTCAAATTCAATTTCTCAACAACTTCTGGAGGGATTTTCACCTAATCTAGAAAAGGCACTACTGCATATCTGTCCCTACCATTTTGCCAAGTTTGGTGTAATTCTGTTCAGCCGTTCGGGCTGTAGCTGTGTCAAAGTCCCATAGAAAATGCCATTTGAAAAATTTCAAATTCAATTTTCTCAAGAACTACTGGAGGGATTTTCACCAAACATACAAAAGGCACTGCTGCATACCAGTCTCTACCATTTTGCCAAGTTTGGTGTAATTCCATTCAGCCGTCCCTATGGAAATTAACATGGGGAAACACGTTTTGGGACCCCCCTTTTTTCTCGGCCCCTGCTTGACGAATCCCCCCGAAACTTTCAGGGAAGGAGCGGAGCGCAGCGAGGCAAATGTAAGGAAAATTACAGGCAGATCCCTCAATCGGCGCCAAAGTTATTCCCAATAGAATGTTCGGAATTTCCTATGGTAACTAGGTCCTAACTATATATACCTACTGGGGACCGCCAGTAGGTAAGATATATATATAATAGTCCCCATTGCGCATCAAAGTGGCACATGGGGTAGGCACGAGCAGTATTTCAAACGGGACACAGACATCGTCAAGTGCCTACTAAGACCAGGATTCTTTGCGACCTGCAACATTGAAAACGCCCACCAGAGGGAATTAATTAAAAAGACTGAGCAATCACCTGGCAGTTAAACAAGGCGGAAATCATCGATGTCCAAGATCATTCCCCCCGAAGAAGGCCGAGTTACTGTGCCGAAATGCATTGGGATAAATAGCTGTAATCCCGTCTTGAATAAATACTTCAATGCAAACGTGACCTTGTGCGACTCATCTCTTTCCCAGCCGGGGAAGGTGTTCAAGATATTTATATATATATATATATATATATATATATATACACACATACACATGTTATGTACATGAAAGTTTGAAAGACACTAATAAGAGCAAAGCTAAAAGCCACTTAATTAGAAACAGAATTGGTTTAACTTAAGCTAGGGTGAAACCTATTGTATTTTCAATGCTTGTTTATCAATGGCAAAACGTGGCCAATGTAGTGTCCCTGAATTGGTTACGGCTGCTGTTTTATGTCTGCTCTACGATTATCTTGCACAAGACATGCCCAGACATTTGATAGGCCATAGTTGTTCCAGACTTCTAAAGCAGATTCATAGTCTTTCCTCTCTCCTTGTCCTTGTCATTCCACTCTTCTGCAGTTGAACAGATTTTTGGGACTCTGGAGGTTACCAGGTCTTTTAGGTGAGAAAGAAAATTATTAGGTAACAGTTGGATCTCTGTTAATTTGAAATCTGTCTGGTTCCCTCCAGTAGAATTTCTTTCTGTTTTCTTCTTCCATTTATATCCCTGGAGAAAGACTATCTGCAGCAGTGAATGGTGTTGACCCACGGAACACCAAACAGGTGCTGTCATCCGTGATCTTCCTCTTTTATTTCTAAAATCTGTTTAAGGAAATGGCAGTTCTGGTTCTCCTTTCCTGTTGCCTACCGGGTTCCCGTTAGACTGACATTCTTCTAACTTCTGAAGTGTAGCTCCTCGTGCTTGAACATCACCTAAAGCAACCTTGGTAATATCTTTTTCACATTCTCTTCTGAAGAGCTGGCTTCCTAGCAGGCACAGTTGAGTTCTTGAATCAAAGGTACCATAACCTTCCAAATGAAAAGAAATATTACTGTCCCTTCAAGGAAATGGACGACTAGGCCTGCTATAAAAACAATCTTTATTTCCCTCCATAAATATGTGGGGTTTAATGATTTTTCTGTGGGAGATTGTAATGGCCGCATTGGATATGCTTCCATAACAGTGGCTCGTTCTGAGAGTGGGGTACCATACAGAGGGATCAACATTTCATCCTTTACCTAGAATGTAATGAGGTGGAATTTTGGTGTAAAGTTGTCCCTAATGCCCGCTCTTCGCTGAAGTTCTCGTGCTCTGTCCCCATGGTTGGGTTTTTTGGGAACACATTTACTTCCACATGTAATTTTCAAGGTCAGGTGCTGCTAATTGTTTAGCACCTGCTTATGATAAACCTGGGAGCTGCGGTAAGGGCCTATGCCATGGAATGATGATCGGAATCAGTGGCTGTGAAGGAGGCTGCCAGGCTTCCGCAGGCCTCTGTAGAAGTCTATATAATTGATGGCTTTTGTATTTTCTTAACTGTCCTGGCTTCTCTTCACACACCCGATCACCTTACACAGGGCGGCCCTACTATCTGTATCCTTATAAATTCTGGTCTTACTTTTTGCATCCTTTAGAAGGTTCTGCTGTTTTCAGATTACTGTGCTGTTAACCTGACTTCCGCATCTTTGATCATGGTAGAGCCCTGCTTCTCCTTTCCTGGGGTACATTTGCCCTCACTCTGTCAAGTGTGACATGTCTGCTTTCCAAAAAGGATGGCCTTGCTCTTTCATGTTTAAAGACGAGCGGCTCTGCTTTCTATTATTTTTAATTTGTTTTGTTTCAGCACTAAATTTCATAACGTATCAAACACTTTCATCTTCTAGGTGCCTCCTGAGACATGCGGAAACAAGCCCTGGAATACATCTTACATAACCAACTGCGTTGTTATTGATCATTAGTTCTCAGTGACGTGTAACCACTTTTCCTCTTCCACTGCTTATGTAGGTGCTGAGAGAAGAGGGCCAGGACGAGGACTCTCCTCCCTTTCTGTTGTGCCGCAGGATTTGGAGCCCATTGCAGTGAGTGTGACATGTCTCCTCCGTAGACAGGGGTTTGGTTTTCATGGCCTAGAGTGGTTGGTTCTTTATGCTCATTATGTAGCGTCTTTTGAAGGCCAAACCTAATTCCAGTGAGAGTGACCTGTCTCCTCAGGAGACAGGTGTTTGGTTTTCATGGCCTAGAGTGGTTGGTTCTTTATGCTCATTATGTAGCGTCTTTTGAAGGCCAAACCTTTGTTAATTTCTTATTTGTATGCTATTGACACACCGACATCCCCAGTGTCTTTCCCTAATTAATAGTCTCTGGTATTTCTGTTCCTATTTGTTTTAGTATCTCTCCTAGATTGGTGTGCAGGCAGTAGAGTGGGTTCAGTAGTAGACCCCATTGACCAGGTGTCTATGTAAGTCCTGGTGGGAGTAAAGCACTTCAGGGCAGCTCTGTTATTTGCTAGAAGGTTGGCGGAGGAAATAGATAGCATGTATTTCATGCCTATTTGGGGTATGCTTTTGAGTTAACTCATGCAGTCTATCAGTTGATCATTATTGTCATTATAGTGCTGCTAAGCAGAGGGTGTGGCAATGGAGTAATGGAAAGAGACCAATCTGTAGTCTAGTTGTAAAATACTGCTGGGGCAGTGCTCAAGGTCTTCATATATTGCAACTCTCTGATTCTTCACTTGACATTATGAGAGGACTTTACAATCCTACCTCACCCCTATTTTGTGCCGTAGGTGAAAACACAATTGCACAGAACGGATGGCACATTGCAGGTCACAGAGGGAAGACCGTCTGGTAACCAGGCTACAAATGGTGCTAAGCCAACCAACCGGAGCACAGCAACATCTGCAAAGGCAACTCCGACTGCACCACAGAGTGCCGCTGATGGGTAAGTTTGAGATCAGAAAATGAATGTGTAGGAGCACTCTTCCCTCCTAGGAGTCATAATGTGCCATGTCTATATTTCTGTACGTTGGTTGCGGACTGTACGTTTTCAAGTTTCACTCTTCACTCTTCACTCCGGGACTACAAGTCCGCTCTCCTGGGCTGTACTCTGTCCTTTTGTTGGACTTTCACGGCATGTGCTTTTCAGTATGGTGAGTTCTCCAACGATTACCATCTTCCTTTAGATATGCAAGCCCTCTTCGCCCCAAACCCAAGTTTGTGCATCCAGCAGGTCCTTTGAACGGAGTACTTCCAAACATTGACCTCATGAATGGCAAATGCAGAACCGTTGCAGAGCATACTACCACAAATGCGTGCTGAGCATTCATTTTTAGGTCTCGCCTGGCGAAAGCAGCTCATGCGCTGCTCTCGCCAGAGATGACCTTTTGCAATCGAATCTCCTAAAGCCTTACATGCACGCGCAGGGATGGACAAAGATGGCTGCTCTTGCCATTTGTCCAAACTTAACCGCATGCGCGTGCATGTAAGGACAGTGGACAGTCTGCCGGCATCTTGTTGAACACGCATGCTTTCACGCCGTGCTTTCACTTTAAACGCAGTTTAAAGTGAAAGCACTCCGCCATGCGCGTGCACTGCGCGCCAGCTTGTCTCAGAGTTAAATGTTTTTGCTGCTTCCTTTGATATCTCTTCGGTACTGAGCATTCGTAGAACAGTTGAGTTCCATAGATCCATGGGAATTGGCATCTTGGAATACTGCGATGTCTACAAAAACACATGAGAGACTGCAAAGAATCCACTGGGGCCTTGTGGAGTTATATTATTGTTATATTATTGTGGTTTTTCATAGATCCCTTTCTGCAGTTGAAGGCATTATCTGGCCACCTCGTTCTAAAGTGCTGGTGACGTGCAGGTGAATGGCATATAGAAGTCTTGCTGAGATCTAAGATCTGACCTGCTACAGTCCTGCTGACATGCTGCTGACATGCTGCAGGGGGCATTCTTAGCCCTCACATGCAGGATTCCTGCTGGGCTCTAAGGTCTGACAGGCAAGAGGCATGAACTCGGAGCTGTGATGAGAAGGCCTCCTGCTCAGTGCTCTGACTCTCAAAGGTAGCACGTACATAAAAGACCTGGTTGATTACAATAATATATAATGTTGCAGACTTTCGGATGCTACGGAACGGAAAACTTTGCAGTTTGGCCTAATTTAAATGAAATGCGTGAAATTCGGACATACTTGGAAGGTTCCACTATTTGTTTTTGGCAGGCTATGACCGCCTGCTTGCATCCCAGGGGTACAGCATGCGCGCCCCTCGCTTGTTTAGAAATGTGCAAGGCACTTAAGACAGCACAGGAGGCTCAGCAGGTGCTGCTGGGCCATGTGTATCTCGTAGATCACAGATATTATTAATGCTTGATAAAGTGACTGCCCCAAAGGCACTCATTATGACTGGGACTGACTTTGGTGCGGATATACCGGGGTGCCTAATCTATATTACCACCTGGTATCTCCCCTGGAAGTCTAGCTATTTTACAAGTTTTTTTTCTGCCGAAATGGGGAAATGTCTGCCTGGACCTAGAGTTACCAGGTGCTTAACTGAGAAGTTTTAAAACCACTGGCATTTAGAAAAGTGTCAGCCGGAGTACACACATGGTCTTTGGGGCTGAGGTGGGGGTGGGGCAGAGGTGCTTGTGCCTGTCTTGGGAGATTCCCTACTACGCACTCTACTACTCACTCTATACTACTCACTCTTCTACTCTCTACTACTCACTCTTCTACTCTCTACTACTCATTCTTCTACTCTCTACTACTCACTCTTCTACTCTCTACTACTCACTCTACTACTCACTCTCTACTACTATTCTATACTACTCACTCTACTGCTCACTCTCTACTACTCTCTACTCACTTCTACTACTCTCTACTACTCTACTCACTCTCTACATTCACTCTCTACTACTCACTACTACTACTCACTACTACTCTCTACTGTTGTAAATGAATCTAGGACCCTAGTGCAACTTTCCTGAATCATATCCTTATATAGGCATAAGAAATCACTACCATATTTGGCCTGTGCCTTGCAGCCCAAATACGGCATGGCTACGACCACGAAGTTCCGAGAATCATAACGATTTCTTGGAAAAACCTGCCTTCAGCAGCTAGGGACTTCCCTCTGCTTGAATATTAAGTTCTCCAAGAACTCCTGGCGTTTTCCAAGAAATTAGCCTTTGAGTGACTTTATTAAGTCCAAACATGCGTCACACTCGGCACCTTCAAAGTGTAAATATGCCCAGGTTTGCCCAGTTAAACCCACGGTGGTTTGGAGCAGATCGACTATCTACTTGCCTGACTCCCTGCAGCAGCAAGTGCCGAAGGAAGCCGACCCTCCAACTGACGCACTAAGAGAGACGCTGTCTTTTCTCTTGCCGAGAAATCCAGCTCCAGTGTTCCCAGCTTACCCTTGCGGGTATCTGGGAAATCGAGTCCTGAGAGAGAGATACAAGACCTCCTTCATTCTAAAACCAAGGTACGGAGCTGATTAGACCTCTTAAAGAATTCATGGAATAGATTCCTGGCAGAAAACTACTAAACTTAAGCTACTCCTCACTTACTTCTTCCCTTGTACTAGACTTAGGTTAGGTACACCGGGGTAGGCGTATTTTAGAAGCACCAGTTGAGTGCTTTTAGTCATTATTTATTACTGTATGTATTTTATACATTTTATGCACTTTTATGGCTTAGAAACCATATCATGCTTTTACAGTACTACTTTATAATACTGTGTGTATTATATGCCTTGTGCTTTATAACCAGTATTACAATTGTAGCAGTTCATTTCCAATGCTTGAGAAAGAAGACTGTTCCATAAATACTTTTATTGAAAACGCCTGTCTCTCTATTTCTCTACATCTCTGGCGAAACGAAGCAAGCCCGATTGACTGAGTAAAATAGTTATCTATTGTTTCCGCGACTCTAGAGATTTGATTTCTTATTCTTGGGAAACAAAGTTGTCATGTTTATGCGGTTATCAGAAACTAATCCCTTCTTGTGAATTCGAGAAACTTTCTAGTGATCTCTGAGCTAGCTGGCACTCACTATTAAGTTTAATATATTCGGTAGAGACCTAGTATACCTCAGTCCTACGTCTAAACTACAGTATATATTATTCCAATGCGCAGAGCCTATTGGGAATATAGGAACTACACTACATGGCGCCCAACGTTTGGTAAGGCGATAATTTAACGCTAGATACTAGAGTAACTCAGTCGTGCTTTTCACACAGTTCCCGTAAAATACTCCAATAGACGTCTGGAGTGGGTAGAAGGTTAATATTCGCCAAAACTAAGTAGGAAGAAAATCCTATGTATTAGTTTTTGGTTTGTTCAACGTTGAAGGATACAGTGTTCTAAAATATTGTGCACCTGATCTTTGTTTCCTTGAAACTTTGCTCTGCAAAAACTTTCAGTCGACAAAATGTCGGAAAGTGACGATGAAAGGGAGAGAGCTAGAATAGCAGCTCAAGCAGTCTTAGATGACACAAATCTCCAACAAAATGACGCGGATGCGATAATCATCCCGGTAAATGTAAGAAAAACCAGAACTATAAAACTTATAGAAAATGGGGTATCATCAAGAGGTGGTAAAGTAATCTTTGTTATAGAGGCACATGAATATCGGCAAACAGAGGTATTCTATTCATGGATTCTATTTCCTGCAGCAAATGAGGTAACACACGAGTTCCACTACTACAAATTATAGGAACCTCCAGCGGAATATGTTCCTTTCGAGGACATTGAAATTCCATTAACTTACCAGGAGCATCAGCTCTGGTTTAAAGCCGCCCTACAAACTCAAAATCACATTACCAGGCTCGGTCCACTAGGTAGACCAGGAGATACATGGCCAGTACTAGCCAGCTATACACCACACCCTGACATTAACGGAATGACAGGTCCAGAACTGTTAGCTCAGCTGAAACAGTTAATTAAAATACACAGACAATTGGTTCAATATGTCATGCGGACTTTAACAGTCCAACCAGCTGTAAGGATTCCACAGCACACCCCTTACCAGGGGAACACAAACAAAATTACACCACAGACTATACAATCAGTCATTGGTAAATTGCCCGCAAAGAGGGAACAAATTCCGTTCTGGTTAGCTCAAAAAATTACTCAAGATAGAGGCAGTATTTCCTGATAGTACACCTCATGAGAAACACAGAATTCTGACAATCTGTTTACCAATGGGGATACCACCACATGTGGAGGACTGTGATACTTGGGGTACAGTCTTTGCTTCAATCTACACAAAAACACATGGTGTACTGTCCATTGCGGTAATACCAGACGTTCTGAGGCAGATTCAAAATGAATACAGTCCAGAACCGGCCTTAAATCTAAGTATGAAATTACTGAAAGATTTCAAACAGGTTTTCAGCTATATTATTAGCTAACATTAAAGGTGAAGCAGAATCAGTGGCAATCCGCCAAAAGTTAAAAGAAACAGCTATAAGAGATTAACCATATGAGCTTGCTAGAATTATTGAAAAATCATCTGAAGAATTAGGAAGAGATAGTTTGGGTGGGAAACCAGTAAAACCTGAATTATCAGAAAATCCTGAAAAGGTGTTTATTAAAAATAATCTCACTACTCCTAAAAAGAAGTGGGAAAATACTAAACCGACTCTTCCTAGAGAGAAACATTCTCAGTCCAGAGGAAGATCTCCCCAAAGGGGAGATAGGTCTCCCTAGAGGGAGCCCTCTGAAAAAAGGTATAACCATAGGAATGGGTATAATTTGAAAAAACCTGACATATCAAGATAATGATACACGTCCCTCTCGATCTTTTCAGACTTCCTTGCAGAAATCTGAAAGAAGAGGGCGGTCAGAACACAAGGAAGAATGCGTCAAGTCCAAAGACAAAGAACCTGTTCACCAAAGCAAAAAAGCTAAATTTCTTAAAAAGAAGGTAGCAAGCATAGAAATCAGACACAACTTAAGAACGGGGAGTGGGCTCAAACAATGCTAGACAGCGCAGCAGAAGTCACCATAGTTCGCAGGATCCTGAAGGATCATCTGGAGACAGTGGACTTGAATGAATGCATTCAAGTTGAAACTGCCGACACCAGGGTTAGTGTACCCCACAAGTTATATGAAGTAACACTCCGGATGGAGGGGGACGTTACTAGAAAAATAAGAGCACTCTTTTTGGAGAAGCTTTCTAAGAGCTATGACATTCTTCTAGCTGAACAAGACTGGCCACCTGAATTTGTCATGTAGTGCCCACATGGCGAAGAGATAATTATGCCAGCCTTCTCAAATCATATTCCAATTCACAAAAAATACACATATGCCAAAAAGTGGGCTGTGGCCCAAGCTCCAGCATTTATATAAAATCCAGTTAAAAAATCAACCTACTGCACAAAGGCAGTACCCAGTTAAGCAAGAAGCTAAAAAAACAAGTTGGGGAGATTTTAAATCAACTTGAATACCAAGGGGTGATTGAAACATGCACCTAGTCAATGAACAATCCTTTGTTTCATGTCTCCAAACCAGACAATTCATATCGTCTAGTATTGGATTACAGACACTTAAACTCTTTTTGAAAATCATTTGCAGTACAAAATGCACATAGTGCAGTACTAATGAATAACATCATGCGCAAAAATTATAAAACCACATTAGATATTTCAAATGGGTTTTTCTGTCAAAACATTGCACCTGAAAGCAAGCATCTGACCGCTTTCTCAATAATGGGGACACAGCGACAATTGTGCCGTCTCCCCCAAGGATTCAAGAATAGTCCAGGGTTATTTTCAGCCAGGGTAACAGAGTTACTACAAACGTACGATGATGAGGCATTATCTGATGTCGATGACCTCTATCTTACAGATGACGACTTGGACATACACTTAAAATGAGTGAACACCATAATACTTGGGTTCGCATCTGAAGGGTATAAATTCAATTTCAAGAAATCACGAATTGCCCACCTCAACGTCCTATTTCTAGGATACGAGTTATCAAGTGAAGGCAAAAGCCTGGCAGAAAGCTTTCTAGAGAAATGTGCGCTGCTCCAAGCTCCAAAAACGCTGAAAAACTTTCCGTCCATTCTGGGTTTCCTGAATTTTGGGAGAACTTACGTTCTGAATTACGCAGAAAGGGTTAAACCTCTCTACGAACTAATCAAACCTGATTTCAAACCAACAAATTGGACTCAAACGCACACAGTAATTCTGCCTTCAGTCCAAACAGACATGTTAACTAAAACACAGTTACAGACACGCGAAAACGTGCGCAATCTTGTGATCCGAATCATCCCTGGGAGATGCGGATTCACGTACCTGACCTTTAATGAAGGCGAAACTGTACCAATAGCATACAAATCACACTTGTACACACAAGCTGAAATGAAGTTCACTTCTACTGAGAAAATTCTGACAGCGGTTCAAACTGCAGTAGCAAAAGAGAGAGCTCTCGCGCAGGGTAAATGCATAATGATAGTTACACCTGTATCTGCCTTAGAGGAAGTTACAAAAGCAAGCATCCCAAATGCTAAAGCTCTACATCCGAGATGGATACAATGGGTTAACTCTCTTGCTGCAACAGACGTTGGATACGTTTTTGACCCCAGCTTGAAAACACAAGAATTTCTCCAATACGAACACGAATGTCCTCTGCCGACCGAAATTCTGCCTCTTGAACATTACGGATGTATAATATATACAGACGATCAGCACAGCCCGCAATTGGGGGTAAACAAGCCTTTAGTGCTGCGTGCGCGATTGTTAAAGGTCGCTGGGGCGATGACAAATTCAGACCTATGGTCACCAAAACTCAATCACACGGAGACTGTACAGCTCAGTGAGCTGAACTACAGGCGCCTGAAAATACCGATCGCGAATTCCCACACTTATAGTGTGCGATTCGTATTTCTGCGTTGAATCTTACAACGAAAATTTGCAGAACTGGGTTAAAACGGGTTCAAAAATTCAAAAGGTGGCACAATCCAGCATAAACTGCTTTGGGAACAGGTAGTTCTTTTACAGAAAGAACTAGAAAAGACTCCCCTGATACATACACTGAGTCATCAGCGTGATGGCGTTCACGTTGCAGGGAATTCAATGGCTGATTAAGCCGCGAAGGCAGCTGTGCAAATGGCTTCCGTAGCTACAATCGCCCGTCAAAACGAGTAATAGATGGTGAAACGCTATTAGCAGTAAAAGCCTCAATGGATGGCAATCATGCAGCGTTACCTCTAAACTATCCACTCACTTATACATACATAATTGATGCAAACTCCGTTCCTTTTGCTCGAATCCCTGGAGTGGGGGACAGAGCAATTCCAAACAGGAAGCGGAGAGCTTACTTGGTTCAAGAAGCACATATGGGAGAGGGTCTGACACATCAAGGGCTCTTGAAATCTCTTATAGGGTTAGAAGAGATGTACTGGTGGCCAGGAATGGGCATCCAGGTTTACGAATTTGGAATAAACTGTGAAACCTGTTACAGATATCATAGCTTTGAGGACCACCAGATACCTGACTTCAGTGTAGCCAGCCTAGTTCAGATACCACTGTTAGACAGCATTCGGTTATCTACCCGCAGGCGTCCCTACGGACAAATGCGGTCCCACAACTACTAGGACAAGATTTATTTGGTTATGGCCCCAGCGCTCGGCTGGCGCCAGAACGGTTATAAAGGATTTGCGAGTCTTTATCGGCACATACGCAATCGGCATGCTACATTCTGACCAATGCTGTAATACTTTATTCGATAACGTTTTTTATCATAAAAGTAGATACAATTTCATCATAAAAGAAAATTCATATTGGTCGTATTTCATAATACAGGGAAAATAAAAAATAAATATGTTAAAATAAAAAATCAGTATATACATTTAAAAGGCCATAAGACATAAAGTGCAGTGATAATCTTTTCATAAACAGCCAGATTAATTATCTTAGTTTTCTAGCCCGTTTTCGATTGCATAAGCTTTAAGCGTATCTGCCAGGCTCTCCCCAAATACATAGCTACTCCGCAAATGAAAGTCATAGATGTTGTGTCCGTTCTCAAAATTCGGAAGACCATCGTGCAGTGCCTCACTCCTAATTCCCTACATACAGGTTTTAACCATCTTTTCCTGACCCCCTATAGGCACTACAAGCAAACTGGAAGTGTGCTAAGGACTTGGTGGGGTTTGCACATCCCGGACAAGTAGCTTGGTGGGACAAGGGGGATTTCCAGCGTTTAGTAAATTCATTCAAGGGAAGTGTCCCGTACCTCAATTTTAGAGTTCTGTCTCTAGGTATTTTAATAAAATCTAGAAAGGGTTCCAGCTTCTTCACCGGTTTGTGCTCTAGGAACTGGTCAGTTAAAGTGCCCCACCTAGTGTCTTTTAGATCCTTGTCCTGCACCCATTCCCAGTAGATTTTCTTATCCGTTTCTTTCGGGGAGTGGGGGGGACTGGGATAGCCACGCTTCACTCAACCCCAGTTTGTTGACCAACTCCCTCAATTTATTCAGCCATACGATCTTCTTTGAACTATTCAAATTAATTCGCTCGTCAAAGACTGCTGCATAGCTTGCCACCTCCAGGGTCCTTCTTAGACGCACCTAATATAGTAATGGACGGAGCTAAACTATGTCTTTGATTGATCGTCGACCCATGTCGTGAAGAAGTGGTTTTAAGGGGGTAGAGAGTGGGAGACCAACTAAGTCTCTTAAAAACGTATTCTCCGCTTTAACTAGCTCTGCAGTCTTGTCGAAACCCCATAATTCCGACCCGTAGACTGCAGTGGCCAATGCCTTCCCATCGTAGACGGCTAAAGCAGGGGCGATAGGTCTACTGTAAGAGGCTTGATGATCTCTTGAAATGGCCCCTGACACTCTTTTAAGATTTAAAAGCATTTTAGCCACATGGGTGTCCCATTTCATTCGATAATTGACCCTTACTCCCAAGTAGTCAAAAGCATCCACCTCCTCTAGCCTAGATCCATTGAGGGCAACATTGATCTTCCTAGGTTTTTTGGTCTGGGATAACACCATCAGTTTTGTTTTAGTTGTGTTGATGATTAGTCAACGTTCTTCACAGAACAGATTAAACCTGTCTAGAAGTTTCTGAAGACCAGAGGGGGTTTTGGACATCAAGAGGGTATCGTCCGCGAAGAGGAGTGTCGGTATCTTTTCACCCGCCAGGGTTGGGGCATCGTCTGGGTCCTCTCTCAAATGGTCTGCCACCCCATTTACAAAGAGAGAGAACAAAGTCTGGGCCATCGCACAACCCTGACGGACCCCCCTGTTCACTGGTATCCTCTTAGTCAATTCGCTCTGACCCCCCCCCCCCCCCCCCCATCTAATTCTTGAGTAGGTGCCCTCATGTAATCTTTTTATCAACTCTAGGAGGTATCGTGGGAGACCCATATCTTGAAGCACTTCCCAAAGTTTGGCACGGGGCACAAGGTCGAAGGCGGTTTTCAGATCTATAAAGGCCAGATATAATGAGCCTTTCCCGATGGACACGGTTTTCCAGTATGTCGCAGCAAATCTGAAAACCTTGTCCATCGTACCCACCTTCCGCCTGAATCCAGCTTGTATGTGCGTCAGGATGTTTCCCTCCTCTAACCAGGTCACCATTCTAGAGATGAGGACCCTGCCAACCACCTTCTGAATTACATCAATCAGACTTATAGGTCTGTAGTTGGCAGGTCCTCTTTGGCCCCCTTCTTATATATTGTGACCACTTCTGCCCCTTCCCATGACTCTGAGACTGGGTGGCCCTGGACGAGATGGTTCATCAAAAGGATAAAATTAGCCCATAGGATGGGGTCATGTAGGAGTAAATCGCCTGGCAGGCCATCCGGGCCAGCGGCCTTCCCGGGCGCTATATTTTTAATGGCCGATTGGACCTCTAGAAGTGTAATAGGATCTGCGGATTTAAAACTTATATGATTTAATTCTGATTCTGATTCGGCATCTAATGGTTCCTCTGAATCAGCCTCGCAGCAATAGAGGTGTAAAAAAATGGGAATACCATTGCTGTTCGGTTATATGATTTGGGACAGACTCTGTTCCCCTTCTAGTGAGTTTATTTATTAAGTCCCAAAATAGAGTAGAATACTTTTCAGAGCCCGCCCTTTTTAGGTCGAGGTAATATCCGGTCTGCCGGAAGTCCGAGATTTAATGTTTCTTAGAGTGGCTGCTTTATCCCGCCTCTCTTTTTGTCTCTCCTCCATTGGCTGGCTTCCTAAACGGAGGCCAGCCATTGGAGGAGAGAGCCGTCCCACCAAAGAAGCTCCGTCTTTTTCTGATTTGGGTGCGTAAGTTTTGCTGTTCTTTAGACAGTGACGTCGTCCGTCACTCAGGACAGCAAAACACACCCCCGAATCCGAAAATGGCCGTGTGTTTCTCCGAGGCATTTCCGCCTTGCCTCGGAGAAACATGGTCGTGTGGAGCGCTCCTCTCTTGTCTAGAGTGGTTGTTTTGCTCTCCCGGTAAAGAGGCTCACACAGCGCTTTTTCTGGGCTCTCCTGATCCTGGCCGGTAGTTGTAAAAAGGGGCATTGGTGTTCCTGTCACACGGCGCTTATATTGCTGATTTTGCGCATTCTTCAGTGAATGGTCTTTATCTTTGCGGCGCTCGCCCTCCTCGCAGGCTCTAATCCGGGAAGAGCTCCTGTGAGCAGCTCCCTGTGTTACAAACAGTCGAGCAAGTGTTTTCTGAGCCCCGAGGAGAGTTAATGTACTTTCAGAGTGTAATCAATTAAAACAGCGTGATTTACAGAAGCTATGCTCTGAAGCCAGCCCGCGCAGCGGGAAGCGCACTGATACCCGCTTTCTCTGCTCTCCCCACCCCCTCCCTCCTCGCAGCATCCATGCTCACACCGTCGCCGGCTGCCCGTGCGTGGCTTCCAAGTTCTCACAGTGTGCAAGGGCTTTCCCAAAAACCTCCCCGACTGCCCCCTCCCTCCCGCGGGGATTTAAGAGCTCCAGGCAGGGGAAGAAGTGAAGCCCGTAACTTGTTTTTTGTTTGTTTCCCTTCTCTCCGGCGAGAGAAAAAATTACACAAAGCTGCAGAAATAACACCTGGCACCTGTTTTTTCTCTACTTACAAAATATCATATTTCAGGCTCTTGTGCCCCCTCTATTATAGTACTCCGTTCCTCTGTCCAGCGCTGCCCATGGCCTTGTTTGGAGAGAGCCCAGCTGCAGCATCCCCGTATGACTCACGGGCCTTCTCCTGGTGCTCAGTCGGAGAAGAAGCTCATTACCATTATGCAACAGATCTCCAGTGCGGGGGGGGATTATTGCAGCCAAACAATTAAGCAGCAGTCGTTTTGCGGGGTGGGCCGTGGCGGTGCAGGCGGGTTCTCCTCGGTCCTGCTTCCCACTCCCGCTATTTCTTCCCACTCTTGCGCGTCCATTCCGCTCCGGGCTACGGTGCTAGGCGGGCGTCCGGACTGTAGCACCGGGCAGGCAAGGAGGCTAGGATACGCAGCCTGTACCATGCCAATGAAATGAACTCCGGTTCACAGACACCGACATAGCAAGCTGACCATTCCAAGCATTCACCCAGTGGCGAAACACCGACGTCACTCCTCTAAATGCAAAGCAAACGCCACTGCCTCAGGGCAAGGCCAGAATTGTCTTGGGATAATAGAATATTCTTGGAGCTGAATGAATCCAGAATGTACACCACCCTCCCCACATAGACGACAAGGGGGCTCGCTAACATTGCTGTGCACCTGTAAGCGGCGGCAGGTAGCCCCCCCCCCGAGGCTGTCTCTCGCTAAGATTAGATCGCCTTTGCGATTTGTGTTGAGGGCAGTGGAGGGTTCAGCAGCAGCTGGCCCCAGAAGCCGCCATGCTGAATTCGTTGGGGCGCAGTTCCTAATGTGGGGTGGTGACGCTTCCCTGGGGGCCAATGCCATAATCTCTGGTACCGCAAATAGGAGCTATTTGGCTGACCTCCCTGGTTGCAGGATGGGCGGGGGGGGGGGGGGCTTTCTCTTGGCCCTTCATACGGAGTCACTACCAGTTAACTATAGGCACGATTATCTTACCTCGATGCTGGCCTCTGGACTTCTATTGACAGCCCTTGGTGCCCCACAGCTGAGATCGGCTCTACCCCGTAGTAAGGCTGGATTCCCTGCACGCACACACTCGCACCGTGGCTTTGTTGTGATCCATTCGTGCGCACACTCCGCTCGCGGTGCAGCCATTAGACTCCTTTGTTTTGCGTGGAGGGGCGGGGGGGGGGGTTAATGTCGGCTTTTGATGGTACCACAAGCCTTTCGGGACAGAATAGCTGTGTCACCGATATCCCTTCAGAAAGACAAAAAGATCTAAGATGCCGAGATTGTGCGGGGGGCGCTTGGGATCCTGCAGGGAGGTGTCTGATAGTGAAATCACCCCACGCACAATATACGCATCAGACACACTAACACTACCCCATGTGCGTGTAAATGTACCTTCTCTCAATACAATAAATACACGTGCAGCTGTGCAATTCACCTCAGAAGGGAAATGAATGCGGCTAAATGAATTTCAATCTGGGTTCTAATCTCTTGTGACTACGTTGTGTGATCCTGGGCTCATCCGAGTTTCATACCTATCTAAGAGCCAACATCTGATACTCTTAGGGGCTTATTTACAAGCGCCTTGTGCCCCCGTGCGTCATTAGGTCTCGCCTGTCGATGCGCATGCGCATCGAGCAAGCGAGACTATGGGGGCTTATCCACTCTTTATCCACTGCAAGGAATCGTGGCGATTCCTTGCAGTGCCCGTGACTTTTAAGCTCAATGCGCATGCGCATTGAGCTTAAAAGCGCGTGCACGTCCGTCTTGTTTTACCCGCTCCGCCCCCTCCCCTTCCCGCCGTGTCGCATTTCTCCTCCCCCCTCTCCTCTCTTCCCTCCGTCTTGTTTGTTTATTTTACCCGCTCCACCCCCTCCCCTTCCCGCCGTGTCGCATTTCTCCTCCCCCCTCCCCTCTCTTCCCTCCGTCTTGTTTGTTTATTTTACCCGCTCCGCCCCCTCCCCTGCCCGCCGTGTCGCATTTTTTTTTTAAATCCCCACTTCCCCCCTACCCCCCATCAATGCCAACACTGACGCCGTGCTAAAGCCCGCTCTCCCTGCTCCGCCCCCTGCTCCGGCCGAGACGCATTTCTCCTCCCTCCTCCCCCCTCCTGGGTCAGGTTACCCTGCTTTCTCTTTTTTTCAACCACATTCCACCATGGACTGGGACTTGGAGGAAAAAGAACTTCCACTACAGGCACATTCAGAAATATCTTGCCACGTTCTGACGTGTTCTCTATATTCAACAATTTGGAATAACATCTCCACCCAATTCAGAAGAACTCGCCTGAAGTTAAACACCTTTTGGTGGGTGAACTGCAATTGGGTATGCCCCTCCTCAGCAGCGCTTATCCCAAACTTTCTCCTAATCCGGTAAGCATTTTACAAAAGCGAAGTGCGCCCGCCAGGCTCTGGAATGTTTTGTGTCCACCGTGCCCATGTTTACAGCCTGCGACCGCCATGATGCTTTTCCCCTTCCCACTGCCTTCTTCGCACTTTAGTGAATGAGCATTTTTCCAAAAATAAAAGCAGCCAGATTTCTGACTGGTTTAGGTTAGCAGGGGATCTCGTTCACCACCCTAGGGTTCGAAGAGGGTTGTATGCAAGAGTTAGATTTTTGAATGATGCAAACCTGTTTAATGTGTGCATATCTGTGACGCCTCATTTGAGGCGCGTTGTGATTTTTTTTTTATTCTTGTGCTTGAAGTAAATAAGAGAACATTTCATGGAAATGACACCTGTGTTATCTACTGTAAGCAGAAAACCGGATACCAAGGGAACGGCTGAGCATGAGTGTATAATTAATCATCCTGGCCGCGGGCCTCTCTGCTGACTCATTCTAGATCTACCTGTATACTGTTGTTTACAGAGGTTGAGAAATTATATTGTCAGATATTATCAGCTCGCTCACGTCCTATATATTTCGCAAGTGAAATTTCAACCTTGTGTTCTCTACGTGAGGAACAATCTGAATTTGGATTCCATGTTTTTCAAATTTCTTTGAAACTTTTATGACTTCAGAAGGTGATTGAAATATCACGCCCCTCTAGCATAAAATATAGGTACATCTTTATATCCATTACCTCGTTTGTGATTGAAGGATGTTTTTGGACACACCTTTGTTTAATCATGTGTATATTTAAAAGTATTTAGTGCAGTTTTATACTGTAGCATGGCCGATCATGTGTTTGCAATTTGGCAGGGAAAACCTTTTTTTCTGTAAGGTCTTACTGCTGAGCTTGATGGTACGTCTTGCAGCTCAGAAACCCACTCACCCTCACTCACCCTCACCCTCAACCCCTCCCCCTCAACCCCTCCCCCTCAACCCCTCCCCCTCAACCCCTCACCCTCAACCCCTCACCCTCACTCACCCTCAACCCCTCACCCTCACTCACCCTCAACCCCTCACCCTCACTCACTCACCCTCAACCCCTCACCCTCAACCCCTCACCCTCAACCCCTCACCCTCAACCCCTCACCCTCAACCCCTCACCCTCACTCACCCTCAACCCCTCACCCTCAACCCCTCACCCTCAACCCCTCACCCTCACTCACCCTCACTCACCCTCAACCCCTCACCCTCAAGCCCTCACCCTCAAGCCCTCACCCTCAAGCCCTCACCCTCAACCCCTCACCCTCACTCACCCTCACTCACCCTCAACCCCTCACCCTCACTCACCCTCAACCCCTCACCCACCCTCACCCACCCTGACCATCACTCACCCTCAACCCCTCACTCACCCTCAACCCCTCACTCACCCTCACTCTCACTCACCCTCAACCCCTCACCCTCACTCACCCTCAACCCCTCACCCTCACTCACCCTCAACCCCTCACCCTCACTCACCCTCAACCCCTCACCCTCAACCCCTCACCCTCACTCACCCTCACTCACTCACCCTCAACCCCTCACCCTCAACCCCTCACCCACCCTCACTCACTCACCCTCAACCCCTCACCCTCAACCCCTCACCCTCAACCCCTCACCCCCTCACCCTCAACCCCTCACCCTCAACCCCTCACCCTCAACCCCTCACCCTCACTCACCCTCAACCCCTCACCCTCACCCTCACTCACCCTCAACCCCTCACCCTCACTCACCCTCAACCCCTCAAACTCACCCTCACTCACCCTCACTCACCCTCAACCCCTCACCCTCACTCACCCTCAACCCCTCACCCTCAAACCCTCACCCTCACTCACCCACCCTCAACCCCTCACCCTCACTCACTCACCCTCAACCCCTCACCCTCCCTCACTCACCCTCACTCACCCTCAACCCCTCCCCCTCGACCCCTCCCCCTCAACCCCTCACCCTCACCCTCACTCACCCTCAACCCCTCACTCACCCTCAACCCCTCACCCTCAACCCCTCTCACCCTCACTCATCCTCACTCACACTCAACCCCTCACCCTCACTCACCCTCACCCTCACTCACCCTCAATCCCTCACCCTCACTCACTCACCCTCAACCCCTCCCTCACCCTCACTCTCACTCATCCTCACTCAACCACCCTCAACCTCACTCACCCTCAACCCCTCACCCTCAACCCCTCACCCTCACTCACTCACCCTCAACCCCTCACCCTCAAACCCTCACCCACCCACCCTCAACCCCTCACCCTCACTCACTCACCCTCAACCCCTCACTCTCACTCACTCACCCTCAACCCCTCCCCCTCGACCCCTCCCCCTCAACCCCTCACCCTCACTCACCCTCAACCCCTCACTCACCCTCAACCCCTCACCCTCAACCCCTCACTCACCCTCACTCTCACTCATCCTCACTCACCCTCAACCCCTCACCCTCACTCACCCTCACTCACCCTCAACCCCTCACCCTCACTCACCCTCAACCCCTCACCCTCACTCACTCACCCTCAACCCCTCACCCTCAACCCCTCACCCTCAACCCCTCACCCTCAACCCCTCACCCTAAACCCCTCACTCACCCTCACTCACCCTCACTCAGCCTCAACTACTCCCCCTCACCCTCACTCACCCAAAACCCCTCACCCTCACTCACCCTCACTCACCCTCAACACCTCACTCACCCTCACTCACCCTCAACACCTCACCCTCAACACCTCACCCTCAACACCTCACCCTCAACACCTCACCCTCAACACCTCACCCTCAACACCTCACCCTCAACACCTCACCCTCAACACCTCACCCTCAACACCTCACCCTCAACACCTCACCCTCAACACCTCACCCTCAACACCTCACCCTCACTCACCCTCACTCACCCTCACTCACCCTCAACCCCTCACCCTCACTCACCCTCACTCACCCTCACTCACCCTCACTCACCCTCACTCACCCTCACTCACCCTCACTCACCCTCACTCACACTCACTCACACTCACCCTCACTCACCCTCACTCACCCTCACTCACTCACCCTCACTCACCCTCACTCACACTCACCCTCACTCACCCTCACTCTCACCCTCACCCTCACTCACCCTCACCCTCACCCTCACCCTCACTCACCCTCACCCTCACCCTCACTCACCCTCACCCTCACTCACCCTCACCCTCACTCACCCTCACCCTCACTCACCCTCACCCTCACTCACCCTCACACAGTGCAATAGTTCTCAGACCATTTCAGTTAGAGCTTTTAGAAATGTTTATGGCTTTTTTTATTTGTAATACTTTAGCATTGGCTACAGGAAACAAAAATGCTAAACATTTACAAAAAAAACCCATAAACAATTCTAAAAGCACTAACTCTAATGGTGCGAGACCTATTGCATTTCCAATGCTTGTTTTTAATATGGGATTAAGTGACATGCATACAATAAATCCATGGGGAATGTATTTACACAGCTAGTGAAGCTCTGACGTGTATGACGACCCTACAGCGCTTACTCCCGCCCCCCCCCCCCGTACCCACAAATACACACCCTTGTTGTTTATTTATACAAACTGTTAACGGGCACATTCAATACACGCACACAACAAGCCATTCACACGGGATTCTACAAAAACTATGCAAGAACCTAGTGCATAGATCGCCGCCTAGTGTTGGGTCCGGATGATTGCACCTTGTTGTCCTGGAAGAGTCTTCGAAGTATCACGAGATAGGTGGCTCCTCCCCTGGACTACAGTGCGCATGGACATTGACTCCATCCCCAGATTGTTTTTTTCCGCCATTGGGTTCGGATGTGATTTCGACGTCTCCTGTTCGGAATCGATAAAACAACTTTATTAAGGCCAAAAGGCTTTACTCACTCGTCGGTATTGTTCGCGTTCGGTCTCGTGTTCATTCCTACTCTTCGAGTGGGATTTCGTGTGAGTCGGTGACTCTTCGATCATCGAGGCCCTGTCGACGCAGCAAGACCCCGGCGTTGATAAGATGGAACAGAGTCCGTTCAAGTACTGCCCCGTGTGTGGTTCAAAGTACCCACACATCGACGTGCACCCAGTGTGCAACAAGTGCCTGTCGCCGGACCATGACGAGGCCAACTGTATGGCCTGTTCAAGATTCCGGTCGAAGAAGACCATCAAGCTTCGGCGCGTGGCGCGCCTTGAGGCCCAGCGATCGGCTCCGGCGCCAGCGGACATCTTCGGCGACCCCGCGGCAGATGAGCAGGAGCTCGAGACCGACTACGGAGAAGCGGTCGAGGACCACGACCTCGAGGAAGACATTGAGGAGGTAGGGGACGACGGAGAACCTTTTGGGGCCATGGAAGATAGCTCGGAGGATGAGCTATGCCCCGTCCCAACTTTTACAACGGCTCAGGTCACGGGATCGCCACAAGGCCTTACCCACGACCATACGCCTCGATCCTCCGCCCCGCCTATCGGCCCGGCTATGGACACCTCTGCGGAGCCGCCATTACCGAAAACGAAACCGAAAGTGAAACCTTCGGGTTCGACCAAAAACCAAGATGGACGCCACTCCATCGACACCGAAGACGTCTGCTACGTCATCGACGCCGTCATCTTCGAAGGCGTCTGCTACGTCATCGACGCCATCTTCTTCGGATACCTCAAGGCCAAAAAAGACTGTTGATGCGGCTAAGGTACCAAAAGTGGTTGAGCAGCCAAGCTCCAAGAAGGCCTCGGTGCCGCCTAAAGTCAAGCCCACCGCGTCGGCCGACAAACCGGTCGGCGAGGCCAAGAGGGGCGCCGTGCCGAAGCCGGGTGTCCCGGCACCAAAAGGAAAGTCGGTCGATCAGAAGACATCGACAGCGACGCATGGAGCCGTAGACGGTGGCGAGAGCTCGGTCGACGGCGCATCGGCAGCTCCAACGGCAAAAAAGGTGTCATCCACGCTCCAGTCTTCCCCAGGGGGTGGATCGAAGTCGACAGTCGGATCGACGAAGCCGTCCGCTTCTTTTACGAAGCAGGTACAAGACTCCCTCAAACGGATTCGGGACAAAGAATCCACGTCGGGCCCCAAGACGCCCTCGGAGACTACTCCGGTTGTACCAAAGAAGTAAGCCTCGATGCCGCTTCACTTTACCTTGCCACCAAAGGTGGTGCCAAAGGCTTTTGCGCCTCGATCGGTGCCCAAGGACTCGGTCGAAGGGAGGCATACTCAACTAAGTGGCGGTTCTGATCGTCAGCCCTTGTTGGATGACGAGTCGGAACACTTTATCGATGCTGACACTGGGAAACTGATTCTCAAGAAGAGAAAGATTACTTCACAGCCTCTGGAGCCGTTTGTAATCCCTCTAAAGAAGAAGAAGCCACTCCCGGGGTCCCCTCAACTGGTGGAGCCTATTTACCAACCAACCAGAAGTCCAACACCGTCACCCACTTGTTCAGATGGTGGCGAGGGCGACCAGGAGGAACAGTATACCTTCCCTGAGAACACTGACCCTGATGAACAACAGGACTCATGGTTGCCCTCAGGGGATCAGGGGGACCACCAGCCTATATCTGACCCGCAAGCCTATGGGCCTAAAACTTCTCCAACAGAAGATTATACAGCATTCAATGCCTTAATCGAAAGGGCAGCTGCGAACCACAATGTAGAGATGCATGCTGACCCGGTAGAGGTGGACTTTCTATTCGACACTTTCTCTACTGCCGAAAAGACTGTAAAAACACTTCCTATGCTTAAAGGAATGATGAAACATGCCACTGACATTTTCAAAGACACTACTAGGGCGCGAGTGGTGAACCCTAGAATTGAGAAGAAGTACAGACCGGCACCTGGGGACCCAACTTTCATTCGGGGCCAGTTGCCTCTGGACTCTTTGATGGTCTCTAATGCACGCAAAAGGGCGAACTCTCAGTCAACGGGTGAAGCTCCTCCCCCGGACAAAGAGTCTAAAGTGCTGGAGGCGTCAGGGAAAAGGGTGGCAGCGCAGGCAGCCAACATATGGCGCATCTCAAACACACAAGCTCTGTTGGCCAGATACGACAGGGCACACTACGATACATTAGAGCAGCTTCTACAACACCTCCCTGATGAGTTTAAAGAGGGTGCGGAGATGTTCATCCAAGAGGGCAAGCTCATCTCCAACGCTGCTATAAAGTGTGCGCTGGACGTTGCGGATACGGCAGCAAGAGCCATCAACACTAGTGTGATGTTGAGACGCCAAGCATGGCTCCGCATCTCAGGGTTTAAGCCAGAGATACAAGCGACTATTCTTAATCAGCCTGTTAATCCAGACAGACTATTTGGCCCAGAGGTGGACACCACACTTGAAAAGATTAAGAAAGACACTGAGACTGCGAAATCAATGGGTGCACTTCAGTCTCGGCAGTTTAGGGGGAGCACTTTTCGTCGCTCAGGCAATCGAGGTGTTACCAGAGGACACGTGGCACAGCAGGCGCAATTTACTAAGGGTGGTGCGCAATCCTCATACACTAAACAGAGTAGGGGTGGTTACAGAGGAAACAACACCAAGGGCAGAGGCAGAGGCAACAACAATTCCCGCTCCTCTGCCGCCAACAAACAGTGACTCCCTGTCACTGCCCCCCGACCATCTAACACCTGTCGGGGGGAGACTCCAACGGTTCCTGCCTGTCTGGAAATCCATCACCACGGACAGGTGGGTAAGGAAACTTATCCAGTTCGGTTATTGTCTGGAGCTAACGTCCACTCCACCCACCAGTCCCCCAAGGCACCGTCCTATGTCAGCAGAGCACTTGCACTTATTGCAGCAGGAAGTTCTTGCGATGCTGCAAAAAGGCGCCATAGAGCTCGTGCCAGTAGAAGAACAGGGCACAGGTGTTTATTCCCTGTACTTCTTAATACCAAAGAAGGACGGCTCACTCAGACCCATCTTGGACCTACGCCCGCTCAACATGTATATTCTTTCAGAACACTTCCACATGTTGACGTTGCAGCAAGTCCTTCCACTGTTAGAAGAGGGAGACTTCCTCGCAACCTTGGATCTCAAAGACGCTTACTTTCACATACCACTCCATCCATCCCACAGAAAGTACCTCAGGTTCACCATTCAAAACAGGCATTACCAGTTCAAGGTACTACCCTTCGGAGTGACCACTGCCCCCAGAGTGTTCACGAAGTGTCTGGCGACCGTGGCGGCGCACCTAGGGAGACAGAACATACATGTCTACCCCTATCTAGACGACTGGCTGGTTCAGGCCAAGTCAGCACAGCAGTGAGCCGCGGACATGTCCAGCACTATTCACATTCTTCACAGTCTGGGGTTTTCGCTCAACTATCCAAAGTCGCACCTTCAACCTGCCCATGTGAGGCAGTACTTGGGCGCGACAATCAATACTCTGACTGCTACAGCTCAGTCAAATCCAGCGAGGATCACCAGTATCCAGTCGCTCATTCAAAAGTTCAGGCCGCAACACTCACTCCCAGCGAGAGTGTTTATGCAGTTGATAGGCATGATGGCCTCCTGCATCTTCATAGTCCCGCACGCAAGGTTACATATGCGTCCTCTCCAGGAGTGCTTGGCACACCAGTGGACTCAGGCTCAAGGACAGTTGAAAGACCTAGTGTTGGTGACCGGTCGGGCATACAACTCTCTGCATTGGTGGACTCCACACAACCTTTGCAAGGGCCGACCGTTCCAAGAGCCTGTGCCACAGATTATCCTGACGACGGACGCGTCTCTCCAGGGATGGGGAGCGCATGTACTCCATTACACAGTGCAGGGACTATGGTCAACACAACAGAAGAGGATGCACATCAACTACTTGGAGCTGATGGTGATCTTCATGGCACTGAAGTCATTCAAAGTACATCTGTGCAACAAGGTCGTGTTGATCCGGACGGACAACATGACGGCAATGTACTATATCCAGAAGCAAGGAGGAACACACTCTCCACAGCTGTCTCATCTGGCTCAGAGCATGTGGAAGTGGGCCATTCAGAGGAACATCTTCCTCATGGCGGAACACCTCCCAGGCAAGGACAATCAGATGGCCGATCTGCTCAGCAGGTACAGCCACCAACTGCACGAGTGGGAGATACATCCATCAGTACTCCACCCGTACTTCCAGCAGTGGGGTCATCCAGAGATAGACCTGTTTGCCACAAGGGAGAACGCAAAATGCCCAAGCTTCGCCGCCAGGTTCCCACACCCTCAATCGCAGGGCAATGCGATATGGATGAACTGGTCAGGCAAATTTGCGTACGCTTTTCCCCCAGCACCTCTCATACCGCTGGTGGCAAGGAAGCTGCTGCAACACTCGATGACACTCATCCTGGTTGCTCCAACGTGGGCACGCCAACCATGGTACACCACATTCCTGGAGCTCTCCGTGGTACCGCATCAAAGACTACGCCTCACACCCAGGCTCTTGACGCAGAACCATGGCGACATTCAGCACCCGGATCCGCAACAGCTCAACCTGGCGATCTGGCTCCTGAAGTCCTAGAGTTTGGCTACCTTGATTTGCCCCCGGAATGCATGGACATTATCCGGGAGGCAAGAAGGCCCACTACTAGAGCTTGCTGTGCAGCGAAATGGAAGAGGTTTGTCATTTACTGTACAAACCATCATATCAACCCGCTAGATGCATCCATTCCTAATATCATCTTCTATTTGTTACATCTTTACAAATGTAATCTGGCGTATGCTTCCATTCGGATACACTTATCCGCCATAGCGGCTTATCTCCAGAACAGGCAGCACCTCTCTGTTTTTAGGGTGCCTGCCATTAAAGCTTTCCTTGAAGGGCTGAAACGAGTCATCCCCCCCAGGACCCCACCAGCTCCTGTGTGGAACCTCAATGTGGTCCTCACCAGATTAATGGGACCACCGTTTGAGCCCCTACATTCCTGTGAGATTCAATTCCTCACGTGGAAAGTAGCCTTTCTCATTGCCATCACGTCTCTACGGCGCGTCAGTGAGCTACAGGCGCTCACAGTACAAGAGCCATTCATTCAGATTCATCCTAATAGGGTGGTGCTGCGCACTAATCCTAAGTTTCTCCCTAAAGTGGTGTCACGGTTTCATGTTAATCAGACCATTGAACTGCCCACATTCTTTCAGAACCCCAAAACAGTGGCAGAGGGAATGCTTCACACGCTTGATGTCAAACGAGCGTTAATGTACTACATTGACAGGACCAAACACTTTAGGAAAACACAACAATTGTTTGTTGCCTTTTCAGTCCAGCACAAAGGCAACCCCATTTCCAAAGCTGGAATAGCCAGGTGGATCGTTAAGTGTATCCAGATTTGCTACCACAAGGCTAAGCGCACCTTAACGGTCCCCCCCAGGGCCCACTCAACACGCAAGTTGGGGGCCTCCATGGCTTTCCTGGGTAATATTCCTTTGGAGGATATTTGTAGAGCAGCCACATGGATTACACCACACACGTTTACTAAACATTATTGCGTGGATGTGCATTCTAAACAGCAGGCAGCTGTAGGACAGGCTGTTCTTAAATCTCTTTTTCAAACTTCTGCAGCCGGCATGGGCGGCCGCCGTTAATGGAGGAACTGCTATGTATTCTATGCACTAGATGTGAATTTAGCAGCCCACATGCCTCGAACTGAATATGCTACTTACTAGTATGCATCTGTTCTTGGCATGTAGGGCTGCTAACATTCACATCGCCCGCCCTCCTCCCCGGCACCCGTAGCGGCTGCAGACCATTCTTGCATTCATTCATTAGCATGGACATCAGTTACGCTATTTCACTCCATCTCTGACACAATGGCTAAAAACAATCTGGGGATGGAGTCGATGCCCATGCGCACTGTAGTCCAGGGGAGGAGCCACCTATCTTGTGATACTTCGAAGACTCTTCCAGGACAACAAGGTGCAATCATCCGGACCCAACACTAGGCGGCGATCTATGCACTAGATGTGAATGTTAGCAGCCCTACATGCCAAGAACAGATGCATACTAGTAAGTAGCATATTCATTATTTTACTCTGGAAAGGAGACGAGCCTCGCTTGAAAGCCACAGCGCGCTCCTGGCTGAGCCCGATGCTGTGGTACACCCACCAGTCCCCGCCCTGTGCCACACACCGCTGTGTTGTATGCAACCAGCTAGTGCGAATGCCCATGTGCACTGTAACGCCACCCCATGCAATGCAAGGTGCATAGCACGCGCTAGTGCCTGCGTTACATCGTGCTCTCTAATGAATCTGTCATTGCGCACAGTGCATTGCATATTATATGTCACGCCCCGGTTCATCTTATATCATCACCATTTTTGGTGCATAGTTTAAACCATACACTATATTTAGATTCCATTTTTAATCGTGCTTTCAGGACTATATTCCATATGACACTCCTTTCACAGGAATTACATTTTGCGATGGGGGGCGCGGTGTGTGGGTGGGGGGTTGTCATGGAGTGTTGCTGCTAAGGTTCCCCCCAGTCACATTCACAAACATCCTCTTCTTCCCGAATAAAAGTGAGATTATACTGCATACTTGTCCATATTTTACGTAGTTCGCAGAAACACATTTTAAAAGCAATAAAGTTCCTGATACCCTCTAATTACAGGGATTTGTAAGATAACTTTGTTTTTAGGCAAACAACTAGACTTATTTAAGATAGGTTTCATTTCTTTAGTGCATCGGAGATTACTTTATAGAACACCTCTGTGTGTTGAAGCCGAGCTAAAACATTAGTACAGAAGAAAAGAGACAAACTTTGGTTTGTTTGTCAGGCAGGTCATGAGCAAAACCAAGCGCTTTTAGTTTTTCTCCAGGGGCGACGTTTGGTCCAGTGGCTCCAGAACATGGAATTTGGGAGGTTGAAATGAGCAGATAATACCTATTTTGTGTCGGGGGGGTGGGGAGGGGGGCTCAGAAGTGCTTACTGTCACTAGGGGTCTGTGTGTGGCTCTGTCTGTGTGTGGCTCTCTGTGTGTGGCTCTGTGTGTGTGTGGCTCTGTCTGTGTGTGTGTGTGTGTGTGTGTGTGTGTGACTGTCTGTCTGGGTGTGTGTGTGTGTTATGTTATGTTATTTTTATTTGTACCGCGCACAGCTGCCCCAGCAAAGGGGCGTCCTGGCGCTTTGAGAAGGTAAACACAACACAACATTAATAGCGGGCAGAAAGGAGAAGAGACACAACAGATGAGCTAAACAAATAAAAAGGTCTTGATAGCCCATCTAAACTGAAGGAGCTCATCGATGGCCCGGATTTGTGGAGGAAAAGAATTCCACCAGCTCGCTGCCAGAACTCGAAAGGAGCGGCCACCAATTCTGCTCAACTTAAAACGCGGGACCACTGCTAAGTTCTGGCCTAGCGATCTAAGAGTGCGAGAGGGGACATAGGGGATCAGCAGTTTCTCCAAGATTTGTGGGGAAGTACCCTTGAGGATTTTAAATGCAAGGCAGAGAACCTTGAATCTAATCCTCTGCTGCACAGGGAGCCAGTGAAGAGAACGCAGGGCATTGGACACGAGCACCGCCTAGGCAGACCTGTCACCAGTCGGGCCGCAGCGTTTTGAACCCTCTGGAGCCGCAGAAATTCTGACTGGTTAACCCCTGCGAGTAGGGAGCTGGCATAGTCCAGCCTGGACAGCGCTGATGCTTGCACCACCAGCTGTCTTGTGGGTGCATCAAAGAATTTGAGGATGGGTCGAAGTCCTCTGATGATGCCATCGCAAGAAGCCGCCACCTTCTTGGTATGACAGATGAAACTCGGAGAAGGATCAAGCCACACCCCCAGGTTTTTTATCTCTGCCGCTGGGAGGGGAGTCACACCCAACTCCAAAGGCCACCATTTGTCACCCCACAAAGCCACCTGTTTACCAACCACCATAATCTCCGTCTTCTTGGGTTTAACTGGAGACAGTTGGAATTCATCCAGTTAGCCACTTCCCGCAGACCATCACAGAACCTGGGAGCCTCCAGGTCTGAGTCCCCACTCAGTGTGACCGCCAGCTGCGTGTCATCTGCGTAAGAGACCATGGTCAGGCCCCACCGCTTGACGACCGCAGCCAACGGTCTCACATACAGATTGAAAAGGGTGGGACTCAGTGATGACCCCTGTGGGACTCCCTGGTCTAACGGGTAGGATGACGACTTACCGGGCGGGATCGCCACCTGGCATGACCTATCCGTAAGGAAGGATCGAAACCAGTGCAAGGCGGAGCCAGAAACGCCCACCTCCTCAAGACGCCGAATCAGAATCCCGTGCGAGACCGTGTCGAAGGCGGCACTGAGATCTAATAACAATAGTGCCGCCGTCTGACCGGAATCCAGCACGGAACGCAGATGCTCGACCATCCAGAGAAGGGCCGTCTCCGTGCTGTGACCCGCACGGAACCCGTTCTGGGTAGGGTCGAGAATGTTAAGCCTAGCAAGATGGTCTGTAAGAGTGGCATTCACATGGGCCTCCGCTATTTTCGTGGCCCAAGGGAGAAGGGAGATAGGGCGGTAGCTTTCAGGTTTAAGGGGGTCAAGGGTCGCCTTCTTCAGAATTGGCGTGACTACTGCCTGCTTCCATCTGACGAGAACCACTCCAGAAGAGAGGGACAGGTTGATCAAGGACAGCACCGGGGTGCGGCAAACCGGCGCCAGGGTCTTGAGTTGGGCCGGTTTCAGCGGGTCTGCCGGAGATCCAGACTTGATTTTGGCGCTGAGAGAGTCAAACACCTCCAAAGATAAGGGGGGTAAGATAGAAAGACATTCCCCCTCACCTAAGGTGCAACCAACCTGCTCTAGCATCAGGGAACCCGTTGGAAAAGTGCGATAGATGGCTTGCACTTTTTCATGGAAGGAAGAAAGAAATAAATGGCATTGTCATTTGTGTGGGGCTCTGTCTGTGTGTGTGTGTGTGACTCTGTCTGTGTGTGTGTGACTCTGTCTGTGTGTGTGTGGCTCTGTCTGTGTGTGTGTGGATCTGTCTGTGTGTGTGTGGATCTGTGTGTGTGTGGCTCTGTCTGTGTGTGTGTGGCTCTGTCTGTGTGTGTGTGGCTCTGTTTGTGTGTGTGTGGCTCTGTGTGTGTGTGTGTGTGGCTCTGTCTGTGTGGCTCTGTCTGTGTGTGTGGCTCTGTCTGTGTGTGTGTGGCTCTGTCTGTGTGTGTGTGGCTCTGTCTGTGTGTGGCTCTGTCTGTGTGTGGCTCTGTCTGTGTGTGTGTGGCTCTGTCTGTGTGTCTGTGGCTCTGTCTGTGTGTGTGTGTGTGTGTGTGTGTGCGTGTGTGTGCGTGTGTGTGTGTGTGTGGCTCTGTCTGTGTGTGTGTGTGGCTCTGTCTGTGTGTGGCTCTGTCTGTGTGTGTGTGTGTGTGTGTGTGCGTGTGTGTGCGTGTGTGTGTGTGGCTCTGTGTGTGTGTGGCTGTGTCTGTGTGGCTCTGTGTGTGTGTGGCTGTGTGTGGCTGTGTCTGTGTGGCTCTGTCTGTGTGGCTCTGTGTGTTTGGCTGTGTGTGGCTGTGTCTGTGTGGCTCTGTGTCTGTGTGGGTCTGTCTGTGTGGCTCTGTCTGTGTGGCTCTGTCTGTGTGGCTCTGTCTGTGTGGCTCTGTCTGTGTGGCTCTGTCTGTGTGTGTGTGTCTGTGTGGCTCTGTTTGTGTGCGTGTCTCTGTGTGTGTGTCTGTGTGTCTCTGTGTGTGTATGTGGCTCTGTGTGGCTCTGTGTGTGTGTGGCTCTGTGTGTGTGTGGCTCTGTGTGTGTGTGGCTCTGTGTGTGTGTGGCTCTGTGTGTGTGTGGCTCTGTGTGTGTGTCTGTGTGTGTGTGTCTCTGTGTGTGGCTCTCTGTGTGTGGCTCTGTTTGTGTGTGTGTGGTTGTGTGTCTGTGTGGCTGTGTGTCTCTGTGTGTGTGGCTGTGTGTGGGTGGCTCTATGTGAATGACTGTGTGTGGGTGGCTCTGTATATGTGTGTGTGTGTGTGTGTGTGTGGCTGTGTGTGGGTGTTAATGCAATAGGTCATGCATATGCGAGCGATTAAGCTATTGGCATTGTAAATGACAATGCCATTTATTTAACGATTAAGCTATTGGCATTGTAAATGACAATGCCATTTATTTAACGATTACGCTATTGGCAATGTAAATGACAATGATATTTATTTATGATTTAAAAAAAAGTCATGAGCAATGCCAATAGCTCTACCTTTAATAATGCTGAGACCATTGCATTGTAAATGCTTGTTAGTTCCTGCCAGTGGTCTTCCTCCCATGCACGTTTTGCTAGTTCTATAGTTCTATTATAGTCTTTCTGGCCATCCTTACGGCTATAGGATCATTTTTGTGGAGAGCTAATGAAATGGCCTTTCTCTTTTTCCTGCAGTCAGCTGTAAACCATAAATTGCCACTTTTAACTAATTTATTTTTATGTCCTCTAGCAACTTTAACCTTAAAATATGAACCTAAATTTACTATAAAATCCCCATAAATTCCACTGAGATCTAGTTCGTTTCCTTCATCCTGCACAGTATTGAGCGTGGATAGTTCCGCACTCTTTGATGCAACCAAGTCGCCTATACTAATCAGGATATTCTCTTGACAAGCCACCTTATCCCATTTTAACCTGCGGTTGGAGTTTGATGGAACGATTTATTTGGTAAATAATGGACCACTTATCTTCCTCTTGCAGCCCCATCTAATTTCCATGCAGAGGGGGTTATGGTCACTATCCGGCATCTGCTTCACCTACATATCGACCACATTCCCCCATAATCTTGTGTCCAGGAGAATGTAATCAATACGCGAGGGGCCATTAAGTCTGTTAAGTCATTGCCCCATCTGGGTCCGAGGGTGTTCTACCATTTAGTGCACGTAGGTTATATTCCAATGTTGGAGCATTAATTTGTAGTGCCCTAGCTGACCATCTCTTAAATGGTCTTAGAGTTAATACAGGAATAGAATGTTTCAGATCTTGTTCATTGGACCCCAATAGGTCACCTCCCACAATTATGTTAGATCGTGGGGGGATACCTGATAAGGCCAATTCTAGTAATGAAATTGTGACCGAATTTTTAGCCCCCGGGGATCCTCTAGCATATACATTGAACAGCTCTACTCTATTGCCATTCAAGGGTCCTTTAAAGGATAGATGTAAAATATCTTCAGAGTTGGTGTTATGAACAGTGATATCCCAGTTCAATGATACCTTGACCCAAATATGGAGTCCCCCCGAAGGGCGACCCTTCCCTTGGCTTACTGCAGGAATAAAAAAGGTGGAGTACCCTGTTTTTTACAGAGCTGTCATGCTCCATGTCTCCTGGAACATGCACACCTGGTAATTGTCAATGAATTTATTCCATTCTGGGATGACCAGTTTCTTTTTGAGGCCTGCAATGTTCCAGGAGAGGATCCGATCACCTCTAAATTTCCTTCCCCTCCCGTATATAGCTCCCTTCTCTCCTGATTCAATAGTTCCCTTGGAGGCGAACTAAAAACGCATTAATTGTGCCACAAGTATTTTCCATGACACCTATAATGGGGCTGGATTCAGGAAAGATGCTGTGATTGTCTTTAGGTAGTCAATCTACTCTATTTAAATCTGAGTAGTCATTAACCCCCACTACGGACCAGGAAGGCAGGCGTCTGATCTGGATATAAGGGGACAGGTCCGAAACTCAAGAGCCACTAAGTTCTCTGCCAATGCTTCGTTGCACAGTTGGATTACGATGCAGTCTGTGTGCGAAGTGTGCAGGGACAATCTTTTGACGCTAGTCAAATCCTCCCTGATGATAGATCTGCATCCCCTCACATGTCTGAGCCAATGGATTGCTTTATTTTGGATAGATTCTCTGGGTTTCATACCCAGATTTCGTGTTTAGTTTTGGGACCCCAGTCATATAAACTATTGCATTAGAGTTTCTTTTAGCGTTATCTAGCAGAGAAAGGTTTGGATCAGCCCTAGGCTTTCTGTTACCAACTGGCCTAGTATCATTACAAGATGGTGTACTCGAATGTGCAAGCCTATTTCCAGATGCTGTGCCCCGTGTTCTCATAATTTCAGCATATGACCTGGAGCTAAGACTATGCTGTCCAGCTGGAGGGTCCCTATCATGTGGCCTTTGGTGCAGGAACTCTTTCTTTAGGAGCCCACCTTCTGGCTGTTTGCAAGGGATTAGAGGTTCTATTGGGATACATGGTGTCGATACTGTTGCAGATGTAACAGTTTGCGGGGTTTTTACCCTATCGGTGTTATCCTTCTGGGATAGTACTTCCAAATTTTTTTTTATGGAGGGCATGTCCCTCTCTAAATTCCCTAATTTCTTAAAAAGAACTCTATTGGAGGGTAAACATTTTGGACAGCCCCCATAAGCATCAACACTTGTCCCATTTGTCTTAGCACCACTCTCGATAGTTTGAGCAATCACATCCAGGGCGTCTCCTGATTCCCCATCTAGAACAGCAAATCTGTTAACACAGTTGATAACTATCTCCCCTGTATTCTCTTGTGTCCTATGGGCAGTAATTTCTGGAGTAGCACTAGGTAAATTAATCTCCTTAGATGTTATGTTATGTTACAGCTGCTTATATAGCGCAACGGCTGCCCCAGCGAAGGGGCGTCCCGGCGCTGGACCAGACAGGAGAGAGCGCAACATACCACAAGCTTTAGGGTCAGCTTAGCAGAACAAGTGGGTCTTAATTGCCTTTCTAAAGGATAAAAGGTCATTTATGCTTCGAATCCACAGTGGTAGTGTGTTCCATAGTTTAGCAGCCATATATTGGAAGGAACGTCCGCCCGTGCGGGCGAGTCTGACACGAGGAATCGTGACCAAGTTTTGTCCTTCTGATCTGAGGAATCTATTGGGAATGTAATGCGTTATAAGATGACATAACATGGGGGGTGAAGATTTTTTTAGGATCTTAAAGGCCAAGCACAGGGCCTTGAAATTGATTCTTTTTTCCACCGGTAGCCAGTGCAATTTTACCAGAGTGTTGTTTACGGACTCAAACCGGGGAAGTCCTGTTGGGGCCTGTGCTGCCGCGTTTTGGACACGCTGCAGACGTTTTTTTTCCGCTTGATTAGCTCCCAGGAGTAAGGAATTGGCATAATCTATGCGAGAAAGGATTGTGGCTTGGATAATCAACTGACGTGTAGAGGGGTCAAAAAGTTTTAGTATAGGTCGCAGGTTACGCAAGATACCAAAACTAGTGGCAGCAATTTTTGTTGGTGTGGCCGACAAAGCTCAGGGCTGAGTCGAACCACACCCTCAAGTTCTTTACCTCTGTTTTGGGGTCAGGGGGAGGGCCAAGAATCTCCGGCCACCAGTACTTTCCCCAGGCTTTGGTATCTTTTCCTACTATTAGCACCTCCGTTTTGTCTGCATTAAGTTGTAAATAATTGGCCGTCAGCCATTCAGTTACTGCAGCGAGGCCATGTTTAAAATTCAGCGCTCCTGCTCCGTTATCCGTGCCTCTAACGGGACCAACCTGGCAGGACCTTCTAATGGATTCTGTACTTCACAGATTGGGGGGATACATGGGTATTTTTTGTTAAAAATAGCTGGGATCACTTTCCCTCGCTGCTGTTTTAACACTTCTGAAAGTTGGTCTGGGTTTTGTTCCTGATGGGTACTAGAGTATCCTGTCAGATACTCCTCAAATTCGCTAACGATAGTTTCGATTCTTGTCAGGGTACAGTTAGATCGAGGATGCATAACCTTTTTTGCTTTTTCCCCTTCTTGGGATGGGACGACTGTACTCCTCCTTCCATGGTTTTTCTCTTGCCCATTGCTTAATCAGATAGGTTACTAAACACAGCCTCAGTCTTTTATTTACAAGTAATTAGTCTCTGTAGAACAAGTCAACACAGGGACGTGCCTTTTGATTTACTTTTGCTTTAAGTAGCCCCCTTTTTCCCCACAGTACCTTTTAGTCCTTAGTGTGGAATCCTCAAAGTCCAGATGTTAAGGGGGTAGCCCTGCCCTGCCTCTTCCAGTCTGACGGGCGTGGGACGGGCCCGCCCTTGACCCGAGCAGCACCCGGGCACGCGCGCGTCCTGCGCAGCGGGAGGGCCGGGCCGATTTTGAGGGCCTCCGGCGCCCTCCTGCAGCGTCACTGACTCTGCGACCCCGCAAAGCCCTCTGGGAACTGTAGTCCCGGTTCCGCTGTTCTCCTTGTGGTCGCGCTGGTGGATTCAGCAATGCAGCCTCTGCGGGCTCTGCGGCAGTGGCGTTTGTCCCAAGGACGGGAGGCTCTCGCTGTCTCTACCCCCCCCCCCCCCACACACCCCCAACCCGAGCTTCTTCCAGGTGGGGTGGTTTGGCCGTTCCCTTCTCGGCAAGATCAGGCTTTGTTACGTCCCGCCAGGGTCCTGCGTTTAGCTCTCGAGCTTACAAGGAGACCATGGTTAGCTTGGGGGTTGCATTGCGGTATTCTAGTCCCTTCCATCCTGAGGGTAATGCGGTAGTGGAAAGAAAAAACTGTGACATAAAGCAATCCATAACAGCTAAGGTATTAGGTTCGGGTGATGGCTGGGTCAAACAGTTAATAAGTGTCCAACGTAGTCTTAACAATCTGCCAAGAAATTCTCTGGGGGGAGTCACTCCTTATGAATTACTGTGTGGTACTAGAATGATAATCGAAGACCTCGATTGTCACACTTTAGTGGTGGAACAAAAACCCTTTGATGTCCAAGATCGTTTGGCTGTTTTACAGGACTTAAATGAAACAAAAAGAAGTCCGAGTAACACAACACAAAAGCCAACAGCCACTGAAGAAAAACCACCTGTCCCAGCAAGACCTGTCTGGATTCCAAAGATTGGGGATCTAGTCAGGGAAAAGATAGCGGTGAAGAAAGGTACTGCTTTTCTGTAAGAAGGCACAAATTCTATCTTAGCAATCCAAGGAACAAGATCAGTAGTACTACCGCCCCTTGCTGGTAAAAAGGAGAACAGAGTCGTGCCCATCGACCGGGTAAAACCACAACATGTGGCCAATAATAAGTGGTAGACCCAGTGGACTCCCAAGATGTAGCAGAAGACCAAATCTTGCTACTATCCAAGAGGTTCAGACTGAAAGACTTATCACGTTTGATAAACCTGCAGTAAGAAAAGGACTATGCAACAAAGCCATGGAACTCGTGCCTCTCGAGACCCAAATACCAGTTCGTCTAGAAACACCTGTCTACAATGATGTAACCTCTGACTATACCAATATGACAAAGGAAGAAGCACCTCCAAAGATTAATAACAATCCTGATGCAATTCCAACAATTGATAGAACCTGCCTTTGGCTATTTCATCAACTTTGATATATTTTCTGAGGATCCTAGTGAACCTGAAGAAACGCCAGCAAATAAAACTCTTAGAGAAAAAACAGAACTATTTCATCAACTTGAGAAAATATATCTGGTTTCACCATGGATTGAATTTTGGATTGGTTTAGGTGTATTTTTTTCTCCTGCTATGGCTGATTTTAGTATTAAGCTTGGGACAAATAATAGATGAAAAATACAGTACAATGCACACAGCAAGTCAGCAAATCAACTTGGTCCTAAAACCTTACAAATCATCCCATCATGAAAAGAGACCTGTCATCAGTAAACATCACAGCCGTTCCTATACCAGGTGGTATAGCATGGGATAGAACTGATTATGACATCTATGGCCCGGTGGAGCTGCTGAAGATTCCAACCAAGTTCAAGGTTTCTTTAAGTGACTTTTTATCACCCAGCACACGTTCTGATGATTGGGACTTTGAGACTATTAACAATATGATGTCAGATTTAGAAATGTCTGCAAAATTTACAGAACATGAATATTTAGGTCATTAGATTATGAACAAATGTATTGTTTTAACCACTATGGTCACCATTATTTGCATAAATCTGCAAGTCCTAGGAATGTTTTTACATATAATCAATGGGAACATTGTTCCACGCCACCAAAAGGCAGCTCAAAAACATTTCATGAAAAGTTTTCATACTTCTTGGGTTTAATGTTACAAATCCAGAAAAGTTTTATTTCAAAAATATAAATAAGACAGGAACGAAAACAATGTCGAGCAACACTAAACAAATTTATTCTGCAAACTTTTTATTCTCAGCTGTCTACATTAGGTTTTGACTTTTGGAAAGACAACATTGAGACACAAACTGTCTGGGGCACGAAAGAATGGCAGGTACAAGGTTTAGAAGACTTGTTCAGAGCCTGCATTATACCAGAACAAATAATGTTTTTAAATGACACTGTTCAACAGACTTCTCGTCTTGGCCTGGCTAAGATAAAAGATTTGAATAAACCGTCTATACCTAAACCCATTTCTGAAAGTAATGACACTACAGAAAAGGAGGTAGACGTACCATATATTTTAATACAAAACAGAACAAATCCTGATTGGGAAAAATGGTTAATCTGGCCCACAGACACCAATAACTGTCATGATAGATTCCTGAACAAAACACAGGGGTTAAAACTGAACAGCCCAAATCCAAGAAACTCCCAGAGACAACATCCATGGATAGTAACAACATACAGTGTAGGAATATTTTTGCCTGGATTGGCTAAAGACATGCACACTTCCGGAAATCAAACAACACTTATCTTTACTTAAAGAAAGCAATGATTTGCGAGATTTCTTAATTTAGAGAAAGTTCTCTCTGTAGTGGACAATGGGTTAACAACTCTGTCCTCCAGGATATATTCATTGGACAGCATTGTATCCTCTGCAATTGATATAATGGAACAGGACGTGCTAATGTTACAACATGGCCAGTCTCAATTACGTTCTATAATGCGTTTAGGCTGGACATTGCAAAATCTTCGTTCAGGCTACGTGCCATGGCGTCTAATCAACACAACGTCATTTTTGCTGTATTTAACCTTACAGATAAACAAATCTCTTTGGTACAAAGAGGAGCAGACTATACGGTGCGGAGCATTGAAAAACTGGAAAGATTACCATTGACGTTTTCTGAGAAACCTGTCATTGAATGGATAATTCATGGCACCATCATGATACCAGTGACGATTTTCCAATTTCAGTATTGTCTACAGCATATCCCAGCGGGCCTGTATGAAAGGTTGGGTAAAGAATACATTAAGTCGACATGGACTTTACCTTACACACACAAATGTTGGAACAAGGGAAAAGAGGTATTCCTTAGTGGTAAAAATTGTAAAAACTCACTAAGTGGTACACTTTTGTGCAAAGGAGCCTGCAACGGTTCTGCAAATAACCTATCTTGCCACCTGCACATTACTCCCTCCACTGTGATAGAACCCATTTTCAGGCAGCTATCCAATGGCAGTTACGTTATGTTGAATGATCACAGCTGCTGTGGCATGATACCAGGAAAACTTTATCTCGTTAGTGTGTCGTCCATGGTCACTTATTGTATGCAACTATTGTATCCAACTCAAAAGACAGACAGTGGGACTACATTATGGCCTTCGCTGAATATCTCTTCTATACGAATTGATACTTTAAGCAGAATAAAAGCCATTCTTTTTCAAAAGTCTGTGCCACTGACCTTGTCTAAAGAAAAGTATGATCTGCAAGTTGCGAGGACATCTGCAGAGAAACACCGCAGCCCCCATCCCATAACGCCCCCCCTTCACCACCTTTACCTCTTCCCCAGCCTAGATACCTAGCGACCCCCCCTCTCGACCACGACCCCAACCGCTAACACACAAACCACAAAGTCACTCCGACCACGCCCACTGAGTTTCTAGATTTTCCCACCTACATTATTAAGCCGACTCAAACCACCCCATTCCCTTGGCCCACCCCTCCCGCCGCTAATCCCACAGCCCAAAGTCAGTCCTGCCACCTCCAACGGGCTACTAGAGATTTTACCCAGCTCCACAAGGATCACTTACTCGGACTCCCCAGCCTTAATGCCTTCCACCATGACAATCGACTCCAACCCCATTTCCTCTTCCCTCATAAAACAACATGGACCGAACTCCTGCTCTACCACCCCACCCCTCAGCCTCACACCTAAGGCAAAAAAATCCCTTAAACACAAACTGATCAGACAATTTCCTGAATTCCTCTTTCCGGATGTCTACCACTGTCCCTCAAAAGGTCAAATAAAAATGGACCTCATCTTCCACACAGCCAGACGAGGCTATTGGATCTCTAACCTGAGAGAAAAACGCCTAATCACCAAAACAACTAAGACGTTCCATAGCTGCAAGCTCTCATTCTACTCCCCGAATCACATGCCCCACTACGGGATCACTTCAGTGACCATTGCTCCAACGGCACAGTCTTGATCCAAGCCAACATCGCCAATCTGGAGGCTTTTGACCTCCTATTCCCCTCTACACACTAACTCTATCATGCCTGATGCCCACCAAGACCACCAGCCCCCAACGCTGAACACTCTCCCGGCACCATCCCCCGGGAACACAGTCACCATGTGCAATCCTTATCCCTCTCCAATCACCCCGAAAACAAAGACACTGTCCCTCCCTCCGCGACAGCCCATACTCCAGAAGCACACCCGATGCTGAATACCCCCCTAACAGCACCTGCTGACCGCAAGACAAGCCTCAAGTCCCTCCATCCCCAATCCCCAATCCCTCCTGCCCCTCAAGAATAACCGCTTAACGCAGCCCATCCACCCCACTCCTCCACCCCAGACCACAACCCAATTGGACATCCTAACTAACGCCAAAAGCCAACACAACCACAGCATCTCTTCTCCCAGCCAACGAGACAATACCCAGAAGCAACACCTCCCCACTCAGGAAGGGTCACACTGCCGCCTCACCTGTATCGAAAACCAAATCGACATTATAATACAAGGCCTTAATCTTATCCTTACCAACCTCTCGACACTCCACAACCCTCCCCCTAACATCCGCTCCAACCTCTCCTACACCCACACTCCCCCCAGGCCAACCAACTCATCACTCCCTACCAACACACACTCCCCCTCCTCGTCCCAGGCCTGGAGACCTAACAGAGCGGCGAAAGCCATGTCCTGGGAAGAGGCACTCGATCTGGCCGCCTCTTACACAACCCCCACCACCCACCCCCCTCAGTCCACTATACAGGTAATCACCGGTTTCAGAAATGATCATCCCGCCCCCAAACCCCCTATCTCCCTCATCACCATCCCTACCAGACCAATAAAAAAAGACTCTCCCCGGACCAACTGCATGCTCATAAACTGCAGATCTGCCACTAAACATTCTACAGAGCTAGCAGAATCCATCCTTAACCATAACATAGACGTAGCATTCATCACCGTGACCTGGCTAAACGACTCTTCCCCACCTATCCTAGATATGCTTGTTCCCCTGGGCTTCTCCATCATTAATAAAGATAGGAAGGACCAAAAAGGCGGAGGCGTGGCAATTATCCACAACAACAACCTACAAGTGGTCAAAACCAATACCTTTAACTACAACTAATTTGAATGCCTTACTACCAACATCAAATTCACCAACAACAATCTACTGCAATGCCACCTACTATATCATCCCCCTGGTAACAACGCCATGTTCACTGAACAAATATCAGACCTGATCGCCCATTGCTCTCTCTGAGAATCCAACAGCCTCATTCTAGGTGATCTTAACCTCCAATGGAACAATAAGAACAGTGCCACAATAAAACCCCTAAACGAACTTCTACAATCCAACAACCTTAACCAACACTGCTTAAAAGAGACACCCAACAAAGCAGCAATCCTGGACTCCATCATCGCCCAACATGATGCAATTTCTATAGACCATATCCTTCCGGTAGATTGGTCAGACCATCACCTAATCCTATTCCACCTCACGCAACAGATCCTGTCCCATCCACCCATCGCAGCCCCCCCTACATGGTCCAGGAACCTATCACAAATCAACAAGATTGAACTAGAAGAAAGAATAGCCTCCTCCCTGCCAATCTCCGCGTAAGGCCTCTCAGCTACTGAACTCACCTCACACTACAACACTACCATGTCCGCCATCCTAGACCAATTGGCACCCCTAAAACAAAAAAAAACCTAGGAACATCCCATCGAGAACCTGGTTTAACAATGACATCAACGAGGAAAGAAGACCTCTCAGAGCCACAGAACGTCATTGGAGAAAGAACCCCTCCTCCAGCTGTTGCGAGGAACTCCGATCAGTAAGAAGGTACAAGAAACATATCAATAGCGAAAAAACAAACTTCTTCTGCAACGTGCTGGACAAGGCAAAAAAACAGACCAAGAGAACTCTTTGGCATCATCAAAAAACAAACATCCAAGCCATCTACTATCCATGCCCAGCCCTCCAAAACCCTATGGAATAACTTCGCCTCCTTCAATGAAAAAATCACCAAGATCGAACTATCTCTCGACATCAACCCTTATCCTCATGGCAATAACGATCTAACAGCAACAGAAACAACCTCTAGAGATCCTTCTTCAATCACTTGGTCCTCCTTCGACCACATCCACGAAGCAGAGATCCTCAATCTAATCTCATCCTCCAAACCCTCATCGCACAACCTTGATCCCATCCCCTCCCAAATGGCCAAAGACCTGAAACTCACCCTTGCTCCACTCTGGTGTGAAATCATCAACAGCTCCTTAAAAACTGGCATCATCCCTGACTGCCTCAAAGTCGGCCAGGTTACACCACTTCTGAAGAAACCAGGCCTAGACTCTAACGACCTGAACAACTTTAGACCAGTCTCCAATCTGCCCTTCCTAGCCAAAATCCTAGAAAATGTGTACTATGCCAACTAAACAATCAGATCGACAACATCAACCTTCTAGACCACAACCAATCAGGCTTCAGAAAAGGCTATAGCACCGAAACCGCAATCCTGAACAGTGGATGAAATCCCCAACTCCTTTGATTCAGATCATTTTTGCCTACTCATCCTCCTAGACTTGTCAGCGGCCTTTGACACGGTAGACCACAGGCTGCTCATCAAGGCCCTCCAAGAACGAGTAGGTGCAGACGATGTGGTCCTGCAATGGTTCTCCTCCTTCTTTCAGAACCGCTTCCAAAGAGTCAAAATCAAATCCTTCACATCCGACTCTCTCCCCGTGACCAGAGGGGTCCCCCAAGGATCTGTTCTTTCGCCTCAACTGTTCAACATATATATGGTACCCCTCACCACCATACTGAAAAAAGCCAACATCCCTTTCCATCTCTATGCAGATGACACACAGATCTACATAGAAACCTCCTCCTTTAACAACATTCTTAGACTTAACAACACTCTCAAAGAAGTCCATGACTGACTAGCGACGAACCACCTTAAACTCAATCAAGGAAAGACCGAGATCCTCCTCATCTCGAACAAGGAGGACAACCCACAAATCATTGAATGGGTGAAAGCTATCGATGCTCTCAAAGGAAATCTCACTCTGACTAACTCGGTAAAATCACTTGGAATCACCCTTGATCACAAACTATCAATGACGAACCACATCAAGAACTCCACTAAGAGCGCCTTCCTCAATCTGAAGCTCCTCAACAAAATTAAACCACACATTCCACAGAGAGATCTCAAACAAGCCACCCAAGCACTGGTGCTATCCAGACTGGACTATGGGATCGCAACCCTATCCGGCACAGCCCTATCCCACCTAGCGTCATTCAAAACGACCCTCAATGCAGCTGCCAGAATGGTCTCTGGTGCAAAGAAATTCGACCACATATGTCCCACACTCAGAGATTTAAAATGGCTCCCAGTGGAAATGCGCGCTAGCTTCAGAACGGCCTGCCTTACACACAAAGCCTTGCACACAGGGAAACCGGAATACTTAGCCTCCAAGCTCAAGAAAGCTGGTCAATCCAGAAGTCCCAGAAGTTCAAACTCCCTCCTACTCATCCCCCTGAAAACCTGGAAACCAAAAACTGCAACCCGCTCTTTTACTGGCAACGCTCCTAAAATTTGGAACTCCATCCCTGTGGACATCAGAACTACCCCTTCCTTTCTTGAATTCAAGAGCCATCTAAAAAACCTCTACCTCAACCGTGCATTCCCGAACTCTACTTCAACAGCACACCCTGCAACTCTGACTACCTCAAAGGTGCTACCTCAAAGTCGCCCCGCAGGCACCAGACAATTTTGTTAATCTTTGAACATATGTGAATCTATCTTTGCTCTATTGCTCTATACCTGTCTTCTCCAAATCCACTGTAAAGCGCTCAGATACCCTCGGGTCTGGCCTGCGCTATAGAAAACTTCTGAAATAAAAATAAAAAAATACATGCATTATTATCAACAAACTGCCCAATACATTTCGCAGAAATGTTGAGTCAAATCTTAAACATGTCTGCTAACAGTGGCATCGCACATGTATTTAAGCAGTCCTCTGCATTTTTCCAAATTTCTTGCACTCTGTGTTCGGCGGCCTGCCTCTCATCTTTGGACTCGTAGCAGTAATTCTATTTTTATTCCTTCTACTCCGATATGGCAACCAACGATACCCAGACCAACATGGAAGGGACCCTCCTTGCCATGAGGTATCGTGAAAGGATTTCACCGATTCTTGGCTAGGCTCGTTTAAGAGATCTGAACACTACCTGGTTTCTATCGTTCAGACCAATCTGGCAAGATTACATCTTACCTGTTCTATGATGCCTGCTTTGCGGAGAGGAATGCGTTCTACGATACCTGCTTTGCGGAGAGGAATGCGTGTTGGACAACTGTCTTACACTTCCATCAGTCCTGCCATCGGATGTCGAAGCCTTGCTAGGTCCTGTAACGGCTCCTGCATTGTGTTGTCCCCAACGGCTACCAATCCTGATGACTGCATTCATTGAGGTCTCACCAGTAAGTCTAACTGAGGGTGAGATACGAGAATCAACAGGCACCCAGGTACTATCTAATTTGAACACTGCTAATGCGGCACCTGGCTCTGACTGCAATGCCTCTCATCTGTGCACTTTTGATCTGCTTGATCAAGTGGTTCCACTTTCACCTACTGTGGTAGACGATTTCTTTGCCAGCCTTGATGATCTAATGTTTTCTCCTGACACCGAGAATAACTTTTGATTCATGCACACAGCGTTCCCTGAACTCTGCAATTCGGCCTTCAATTTTTCAAAACAAAGAAATGTAACTTTGGGACTCTGTTTTTCAGAACCAGTTGAATTTTTTTTTCCTCCCCAAAACGATTGAATTTTTTGGCACAGACCAATCTGCTTAAAGTAGAACTATTCTTAGAGAACAAGAAATTATTTTCTTTTTTGAAACACTGCCTAGAAAATATATTTGGCTTTGTCCTCATATAACCATTGACATGATGTTATGTTATGGAATGGTCTCGACCTTTTCTTTCTGTATTGAAGTCATTTTCATAAATGTAAATTCATGATTCCTTCAATTTGCATATTTAGATACCATACTATATGCTTAGAATTTCATCACTTCCTTATAATAAGTACTGTACAAATGCTCAATATTTTTATCATGTACAAACCATTTCAAGTGCATTTTTATGTATTTTGGAGTGGGATTGTAAACACTAGCTTTAGATATGTTCAGTGCTTATTAGGTTAGCTTTATTGAACTTAAGATCGTGGAGTGGGTGTTGTAAATGAATCTAGGACCCTAGTGTAACTTTCCCGATTCATGACCTTATATAGGTATACTTTATCATATCCTTATATAGGCATAAGAAATCACTACCATATTTGGCCTGAGCCTTGCAGCCCAAATACGGCATGGCTGCTTCCACTAAGTTCCGAGAATCAACAACGATTTTTTGGAAAAACCTGCCTTCAGCAGCTAGGGACTTCCCCCTGCTTGAATATTACGTTCTCCAAGAACTCCTGGCGTTTTCCAAGAAATTAGCCTGTGAGTGACGTTAAGTCCAAACATGCGTCAATCTCGGCACCTTCAAAGTATAAATATGCCAAGGTTTGCCCAGTCAAACACACGGTGGCTTGGAGCAGATCGACTATCTACTTGCCCTACGCCTTGCAGCAGCAAGTCCAGAAGGAAGCCGACCCTCCAACTGACGGACTGAGAGGGACGTTGTCTTTTCTCTTGCCGAGAAATCCAGCTCCAGTGTTTCCGGCTTACCCTTGCGGGTATCTGGGAAATAGAGTCCTGAGAGAGATACAAGACCTCCTTCATTCTAAAACCAAGGTACGGAGCTGATTAGACCTCTTAGAGAATTCTTGGAATAGATTCCTGGCAGAAAACTACTAAACCTAAGCTACCCCTCACTTACTTCTTCCCTCGTACTAGACTTAGGTTAGGTACACCGGGGTATTCGTATTTTAGAAGCACCAGTTGAGTACTTTTAGTCATTATTTATTACTGTATGTATTTTATACATTTTATGCACTTTTATGGCTTAGAAATCATATCATGCTTTTACAGTACTACTTTATAATACTGTGTATTATATGCCTTGTACTTTATAACCAGTATTACGATTGTAGCTGTTCATTTCCAATGCTTGAGAAAGAAGACTGTTCAATAAATACTTTTATTGAAAACGCCAGTCTCACTATTTCTCTACATCTCTGGTGAAACGAAGCATGCCCGATTGACTGAGTAAAATAGTTATCTATTGTTTCCGCGACTCTAGAGATTTGATTTCTTATTCTTGGGAAACAAAGTTGTCATGTTTATGCGGTTGTCAGAAACTAATCCCTTCTTGTGAATTCGAGAAAGTTTCTAGTGACCTCTGAGCTAGCTGGCACTCACTATTAAGTTTAATATATTCGGTAGAGACCTAGTAGACCTCAGTCCTACGTCTAAACTACAGTATATATTATTCCAATGCGCAAAGCCTATTGGGAATATAGGAACTCCACTACACTACTATCTCTACTACTCTCTGCTACTCACTCTCTGCTGCTCTCTACTACTCATTTTCTACTTCTCTCTACTACTCTCTACCTCTCTACGCGCACACACATGCACACACACACACACACGCACGCGCACGCACACACACACACACACACACACACATATGTGTGTGTGTGTGTATATATGCATATCCATTTATATATATATGTGTGTGTGTATATATATATATATATATATATATATTTCCAATAACGCTCGCTCCAGCCACAAATTCCAGCCGGATTCGCATAAGACGAGGCAGACCCAACTTGGTGCTATTTTAGTTTATTTTCTTAAGACGCCACCAAAAATCCTCACGACGTGTTTCGGCAGATCCCTGCCTTGATCACATAACATAGTCGTGAAGCACACACCCTTTTAAAGTGCAAGTGCAATAATAAACATAAAAGAAATATTCACATGTTCTATGGTCTGTTTTTCTTTCTCAGGTTACATCAACATTTGGATTTTTTTGAGATAAATGTAAAATACAGTGTCATTTCTGTGATATACACGTAGATAATATTTGTAAAATACATTGACAGCAAATAATTGTAAAATACAATTAAGAGGTTGTGCTGCAAAAAGAAAAGAGATTTGGTAATACCTGTAAAATACTGTTTTTCTTTTTGGTAATGTTCTGCTTAAATGCACAGTCATATTGTCGGCATGCTCAGTGTAACGTATATTTGTCATTTGTATATACACTTCACCACTGCCATTTTTATCTACGAATAAAATCACTGACTGATTTACTGATTACATGTGTTTTTTCAAATTTTCTTGTGCTGTGCTTCTACATAGGAAAACCCAATGATTCACCCTATTGGTGTCTTATAAGTGGAAAGTGCTGAAGTGCATTAATAATAAGGTGCATATAAAACAAATTATCATGTTTTCTTCACCAGTATATAATCGTACTGATTAATATGTATGGTCATAATCTAGTACTTTCTCTGACATTTGTATTGTCTTATTTCAGTATCGGCTAGTGTTTTTCACAGCAACTAGGAACGCAGGCCAAATGGACAATTCATTAATTTTATCTCAATTCAAGGACATGATTCCCACAATTAGTTAAAAACCTCCTTTGTATTAAAAAATGTTTTAAAAACCAATTCAATTCATGCCTTAATTTAGAAAATTTTAAATCCATTCATCATATAATTATATACAGTAGACAATATAAATATTCAACTGAAATCATTGTTAAAATTGCGGCCATAAATATCATCTTTGTCTAAAATCCATAATAGATTGTATAGATTTCATAATTGTAATTGTGCAAATAAACCATTTTTAAAGACGTCATTTGTAGACCCACATAAATACAATTCCCCCCCACACATTCTTGGGGAATGTGGCCTGACCTTGTTTCTTTTGATTAATCTTATTGATCTTTTTTCTGAAACCGATATTTAGATCGTATGGCAATGTTGGTGTAAGCACTTATTATAGCCTTATAGCCTGCTGTAGAGGGCTATACCGGCTATTAAAGGCCCTCTCCAGCGTTAAAGGCCCCGAGCCGAAGGCGAGGGCCTTTAACAAGGGAGAGGTACTTTAATAGCGGTATAGCCCGACTACGAAGGGCTATAAGGCTATTAGAACATTCTGTTACTAGAGGACAGAATGTTCTAACAAAAAAACAAAGCCTTTTGGAAGCGTGAGGGGGTTGGAATCCCCTCAGGCTCCCTGAAACCTTTGTTCACAGCCAGAGCTGCGAACAAAGAAGCATTGGAATGTTGGAGCTCCAGCCTTATACCAGCCATTATAAGCCCGGAGCACTCCATTGTTTTCAATGGAGCTCCCAACATTCCAATGTTCTAAAAGGTCTTATGCTGGTTGTTAGTCTAGACATATATGTAAATCTTCACCCATATTTAACCCATTGGGCTGTTTACTGTCCAATAGTAAAATATAGTGTGTTTCCAGACGACTCAGCATACCCTCCCTGTCACCGCCTCTTCTTTGGATGGGGACACTATCTATCAGGTAGTATTTTAGATCTCTTGTTTTTCCCCCATGGTTTTCCTTGAAGTGACGGGCTACCGGGTAGCTAGGGTCACTGTTGGTTATCGCCCTAATATGCTGTAATATCCTTTGGTGCCCCTGCAGTTTTGTGCTTCCAACATATCTGAGATTGCAGCTACATTCCAAGATGTATACTACATATTCGCTTTTGCAAGTTAGATGTTTAATCATTTGGGGTTTTGAGCCAAAGGCCGTCACAGAAGATGTTGTGTTTATACCAAATGTACATGCTTTACAGCTGATTCACTTAAAAAACCCCTTCCTTGCCTTAAGCCAATCAGTACTACTTTTACATTCCGGGCTACTGGTTACTAAAATATCTGCCATCGATGTAGACTTTCTAAATGTTATGGCAGGTAATCGAGGAAGTGAGTTACCAATGACAGGGTCATCCTTACTATGTGCCAGTTATTCTGAACTATTTGGCGCAACAATTTGTGCTGACGATTATATGTAAGTATGAGTCTTGGGCCCTCTTCTATCATTGATGTCATGTTTTGTTGGGTTTTTGGCAATGTACTAGCTTGTACCAATAAATCCTCCATGGCCCTCGTCCTAGATTTCTGAATTGCGCTTTTAATAGTTTTGGCACTGTATCCCCGATCCATGAATCTCAATTTACTTTCCTGTTGGTTTTTAACCAGTTCGGCCTCACTACTGCATATTCTGCGCAATCTAAGCTTCTCCCCATAGGGGATACTATGTATCAGATGAGCTGGATGTGCGCTCGTCGCATGTAGCAATGTGTTTCCAGAAGTTTCTTTTTTAAACAGTGTAGTACTGATCTTCAAATTTTCTATTTTGATTAGAACATCTAAGAATGGGATTTGGTCACTGCTGATGTGCGATGTAAAATTTAAATTCATATTGTTGTTATTCAAATTAGCAATGAACTCCTCTGCCCCCTCCTCTGTTCCATTCCATACAATCATTAGATCGTCTATATATCGTAGCCACTATATTACCTTATCTTTATATGTGTCACTGTGTTGCCTCCGAAGAACCAGCTCCTCCCACCAGCCCATGAATAAACATGCGTAGCTGGGGGAGAAGCTGGCCCCCATTGCAACACCCTGTATTTGGCGGAACATTTGTTTTCTGAATAGAAAGAAGTTGTGTTCCAGACAGAAGACCAACATGTCCATGAGCATCCTGTTGTGTGACGTGAACTCGATTTGGTCTCCTGGCGAGGAAATAATTCACTGCCTTAATACAATCTGGATTTTTTATACACGTGTATAGAGATGTTACATCAAGAGTAATCAGTTGGTACCCCTCCTGCCATTCCACTTTCCCAATCTTCAACAAAAAATCCCCAGTTTCTCTTACATAGGATTCTAAGTTTTGAAAGTGTTCCTGAAGGAAAAAGTCTATGTATCTGGACATATTTTCAAGAGGCCCTTCACAGGCCGCAATAATTGGACGTTCAGGAGGTTTTTCCCTGTTCTTGTGGATTTTTGGTATAAAATAGATTACCGGTGTTTTGGGGAACTCCTTTTTCAGGAATTTAAACTCTTCTAGACTTAGGAGTCCCTTGCTCTTCCAAGCCAGTAATTTGCTGCATAGTTCATCTTGCATCTGTTTATACCGGAGGGGCGTGCTATGGTGGTAACATTGAACATCGTTGAGTTGTCTTTCTGCCTCGGTTAGATAGTCATTCAGGGGCCACAATACAATATTCCCCCCCCCTTATCCGAGTTTCCTATTACGATGTTATTTTGTTTTTTCAATTTTTCCATTAATGCTCCATAGCTCCTTTCTTGAGTAGTTAGTCTCCTTTTGGTTCTTTGTGTTTTAATGTTCAGTTTTTTTTATTTGTGATACTATGACATCATTGAACACATCAATGGCGTCTTTAGCCATTATAGGCACAAACTTCGATTTCCTTTTCAATGGGGAGTCAGGTTTTTTATTTCCAATGCTGTCAGTATCTTGGGTACTTAAGTACGGAAACCCCCGCTGGCTTCCCTGCATCCTCTGAGAAGGAGTTGCTATTTCAGAGTCCGACGGCAGGTTAACAATTGATTGTAAATCCGTTAACAGTTCAAAGTCACCTGCAGCTAAGTTTGGCATGGTAGTTGTACTTGCAGATGCCACGTTTGGTCTAGTTTTTACACTCAATTGTTTGTGATATTTGCGCAATTTCAATTTTCTTATATATTGATACACATCGGCCCTGGTTCCAGTGTAATGAAAGTTCAACTCCGGGCAATAGGATAAGCCTAGAGATAGGAGTTGAGTCTCAGCTGCTGTTAAGTCAATTCGGGCCAAATTTATAATTGTATTTGCCTTTGCATTGCGTTGGGGGTTTGTTGTTTCACTTACTTGGTTTTCTTGTTTGTCCACGACCCCCTGCCTCCTCTTTTTGTCGCGCTGTTTATTTGCGGTCCTCCTCGCCCTCCTCCTCTTTGTGCGCCGTTTTTTGCCGACTGCACAGTACTGGAACAAAGCGTTTCCCACTGACTCTGCCTCACATACTCTAATTCCTCAGCCATGGTTAGTTTTGCTGCATTATCAATTCCTTGGCCACCGTCGGAATCCGAACCGTTCTCCGTTGTTGCGCTAGCTCCCGACAGGGAGGAAGTTTCAGGCTCAGATTCCTGTGCTGGCGCAGGTGATTTAATAACACCTTGTTGATTTTTCTTTGCAGCTGCCTTTCGCATTGTGTCAAACTTCCTTGCAAAGGTAAAAATCTTGCCATTTTCATAATCTTGTTTGTCCCGCCTGAACTTATATGTTTTACGTGCCTTTATTTTCTCTTCTTCCTTTTCCAATTTTTGTTCCATTTCGTCATTTAAATTGTTTTTTTGCTCTTGGGTGTCACTCATGGCTTGAATCTCATTCCTTAGGGTTTCTATTTGGGGCAACAGCTCCTCTCTGTCGCTCTCCGCGTATTTAACCAGCAGTTCAACCAGTTTACGGGAAGAGTCCAAATTGCATTGTGCCCATTCCGCCATTAGCCTTGGGTTTGGTGTGTCGTAGCTGGGGGCAATCATTATTCTCAGCCCCCTTGGTATGCGACCTACATCCAGGTACCTTCTCAGCGATTTCGACTCCCACCATTTGGCTGTCTCCCTGCGAATGAGTTTTTCTAATGCCTTGTATTTGTCCCTCAGGCCTACTCCCATAGTACTGTTACTCGCACCAGCTGTCTTGCTGCTGATTGCCGGCTGCAGTGTCTCGTCCGAGAATACATCTACTGCCGCAGTTTCTCTATTCCTCAATGTTGTCGCGGACATGGTGGCTTATTTGCTTAAACTTCTTGTGTGTCTGTCGTCCGCAATGACGTGTATAATAGTTTGTATTTGATGGATTTTCAAATCATTACGGCACTCGACACAGCACTCTTCCTCACCTGCCTTTTGTCTTGGACTCGTCCTTTAACCGACGCGGTTGGGTTCCACGCTCACTTCAGCTTCCTCGACTCAGCTCTTCCGAACTGCACTCGGTTGCCACGGGGCGTGTCACCTTCCGTTTGCTCAGCTGGACCAAATTTCCAAATGCGGCAGGGGGCTCCGTGAATTATCCGTTTCCGGTTCGTTTATTCAGCTGGTGCCCTTCCAGAAAACACTTTCTCCGGAAGTCAGGTACCTTAAACTCTCCTTCTTTCACGGGGCCAAACTTGCGAGGAAGGGGTCTGCTTCACTGGGGAAAGTTGTCCAGTGTAATTTTCCAATAACGCTCGCTCCAACCACAAATTCCAGCCGGATTCGCATAAGAAGACGAGGCAGACCCAACTTGGTGCTATTTTAGTTTATTTTCTTAAGACGCCACCAAAAATCCTCACGACGCGTTTCGGCAGATCCCTGCCTTGAGCACATGACAACATAGTCGTGAAGCACACACCCTTTTAAAGTGTAATAATAAACATAAAAGAAATAACTCTACCTCTACCTCTACGCGCACACATATGCATGCACACACACATATATATATATATACACTAGCAGCCCGCCCCAGCGTTGCCTGGAGCAGAAAGGGGCTGGGGGCAGAATTTGAGGCTTGCGTGCACTTCTGCCCCCGGCCCCCTCCCGCCCGTGTCCCGGAGATCCTTACCTCAGCCGCCGGTCCCGCTCCAGGCGCCCCGCCCGCACAGGCCGCCACTCTCCAGGTGACCCGCCCGCACAGGCTGCCACTCTCCAGGCGCCCCGCCCGCACAGGCCGCCACTTCGCACAGCAGCAAGCAGGGCCGTGGCAGTCCTCCCAGCAGGTCACGATCTTCGGTGCCATTTTCGGAAGTGTTGCCAGGGAGCGCAAACGCAAATGATGTCATCACGCAGACGTCGCGGCTGGCGCTACTTGCAAGGGACTACTTTATTTTTATTTCAACATTTTTTAAACAACGTATAATTTTTATTTTTAATAGCCTATGTCCTTCTGCTTGCCCTGAGGTTTTCAAAGATGTCTTGGGTGTTTTGATTGGTGGTGTACTTTTCGAGTTTACCTGGCTCAAAGGTTTGTGTTCTCTCTTTATAATAGTAGTATAGATGTGTGTGTGTGTGTGTGTATATGTATATATGCATATCCATTTATATATATGTATATGTGTATGTATATGTATATATATATATATATATATATATATATATATATATATATATATAATAAGCTCAAAACCTCGACAAACTTTTCGAAGAGAAGACGACACAGCGTGGTGGAAAACCTTCTTTTATTCTTCAGTCGCTGTCAACGCGTTTCGCCTGACCCAGCAGTCTTGGTCACAATAAAGTTTAACAAACACATACAAACATTTAAAGTGCACTAGTGTCACGTGATGCATCACGTGACAACTGGAATCATAGAACTGTGTGTATGTGTATATATGCATATCCATTTATATATATGTATGTATGTGTGTGTATGTGTATATATATATATCACTGAAAAAACCATAGGTTTCACACCGGTTATAGTTAGGAATTAGCATTTAAAAAACCTATTAAATTCACTGAAAAAACCATAGGTTTCACACCAGTTATAGTTAGCTGGAAATTTTACTGATATAAAACCATTGAAATTCCCACGTTATAGTTAGTTGGACTCACTATAACTTGCGCGCCTGTAATGCACTGCTGATGACGTCACATATTACATCACTCATGACATGGTCAGTGACATCACTCATGACATCACTGATGACACCATCCAGTGAATGTGTGTCTTTCTGAAAAATAAATTTGTTTTATATATGTATTTGTAAAGGTCGAGGGAAGAATAAATGTTTAAATAAGTGTGTAAATGGATGTTTTTTTTTTTAAAAATTGGTTGGGTAACTGGCTTATTACGTGTATCTTAGTGAATACATATATTAGCGAGTATTGTTTAAATATTTAAATGTTTGTATCAGTGTTTCTCTTTGTGTATAAGTGGCTGCAGGGGTTGGTGACTGACTCACTGTTTGTATGTGTTTTGAAGACAGCATATGTGCAGGACTGTATGGGTGGATGAGTGTGTATATGTGTGTGTTAGTGAGTGAATGACTGTCTCACTAGTGTCTTCATTAGTAACGACATATGTTTTAATCTAGTATATGTGAGTATTGATGTATATAAGTGAGTATAGTATATATAGTGAGAGATTGTAGGAGTTCCTGTTAAAATAAGTATGTGTTTCTATAAGTGATTGTTTAAGAGAGTAAGTATGGGTAAGTTTCCTTAGAAGTAAGGTGGTAGTGTGTGTATAAATGTATATGCAAATAAATGGATGTTCAATAGTTTATTTGCATGTGTGAGTATGTGTGTGAGTAACTTTTGGATGACTGCTGGTGTGTAACAGGATGTATAGGTGTATCACTACATATGATGAGTGAGTATATCTATGAGTGACTATATAGAACTGTTGGTGAATGAGTGGATGTGTATATAGATGGTGGAATTACTGAATTGGTTGTTGTTACTGGTTTGGGTATCTCCATTTTTTTGAAAATGTTTGTTTCTATTTTTGAATATGTGTTTCAAGCGTTACATTACACTGAAATTAGGTCTGTCACTCTGTCACAAGGATGGTGTCATCAGTGATGTCATGAGTGATGTCACTGACCATGTCATGAGTGATGTAATATGTGACGTCATCAGCAGTGCATTACAGGCGCGCAAGTTATAGTGAGTCCAACTAACTATAACGTGGGAATTTCAATGGTTTTATATCAGTAAAATTTCCAGCTAACTATAACTGGTGTGAAACCTATGGTTTTTTCAGTGAATTTAATAGGTTTTTTAAATGCTAATTCCTAACTATAACCGGTGTGAAACCTATGGTTTTTTCAGTGAATTTCAAAGGTTTTTTAAATGCTAATTCCTAACTATAACTGGTGTGAAACCTATGGTTTTTTCAGTGAATTTCAAAGGTTTTTTTAATGCTAATTCCTAACTATATAAGACCTGAAAGCCCACCAGGAATCTCCAGTATGCGCCAGGGGACTGCATTGCAGAGAGGTGTAATGAAGCCACAATCCTTTTTACACCTCTCTGCAACGCAGCCCCCTTGCAAGTTTGAAGAGGGGGAACTAATTCCCCTTGCATACTGGGGGCCCCTGGGGGCCAATTAGCCCACCTGGAACCTCCAGTATGCGCCAGGGGCTGCATTGCAGAGGTGTAATGAGACTATGCCCCTTGTTACACCTCTCTGCAACGCAGCCCACTGCCGCGTTTGCAGAGGGGGAACTAACTCCCCTTGCATACTGGGGGTCCCTGGGGTCAACTGGTCCACCAGGAGCCTCCAGTATGCGCGAGGGAGCTGCATTGCAGAGAAGTGTAATGAGGCCACACCCTTGTTACACCTCTCTGCAATGCAGGCCACTGGCGTGTTTGTAGAGGGGGGACTAATTCCCCTTGCATACTGGGGGTCCCTGGATCATATCTGCCCAAACACCGATATTCCGAACGATTGTAAATTACTTTTACTACTCTCTACTACTCACTCTACTATTCACTCTACTACTCTCTACTACTCACTCTCTGCTACTCTCTCTACTGCTCTCTACTACTCTCTACTACTCACTCTCTACTCTCTATTACTCACTCTCTACTCTCTACCTCTCTACCTCTCTCTTCTTCTCTCTCTACTAATCTCTACCTCTCTACCGCTACCTCTCTACCTCTCTACCTCTACACCTCTACCTCTCTACCTCTCTCTACACGCACACATATACACATATATGCATATATATATATGCATATGCATTTATATATATGTATGTGTATGTATAAAAAAAACAACAAAACATTTTTTTTTTAAACAGCTACTTTTAAAACTGTCATTCTTTTTCCCCATGGTACGCTCCCCGGTACGCTTACCGGTGCGCGTACCGGTGCGCGTACCGGGCGCTCACCCCGCGAAAATCAAAAAATGTTTTTATTTTTTTTTTGCTCCGCGGGGCCCTTTTATGGCCCCCACATCAAACCTAGGGGGTCAAGGGGGTCTACTCTGCCCCCTTATGGTCATTTCCCTCTTTGTTTTGGCCACCTCTCGTGTCTCGATCCTACCGAGACACAAGATGGCGGCCGCTCCGGACTGTTTAGAATGTTTACAGACACCCCAGAGCCAATCAGCTTTCTGCGCGCAAGTCGCGTGGCGCGCCCGGTGCGCGTACCGGTGCGCGTACCGGAGCGCGGCTATAGATATATATATTTTTTTGAACGTTAATTACTCAAAATCCACTGGAGCACATATCTTGAGACATAGCAAAGGCACATCGGGCTACCAGTCCCTACAATTTTGCCAAGTTTGGTGGAAATCCATTCAGCCGTTCGGGCTAAAAGTGAAATCGACCGCCCTATGGAAATTAACATGGGGAAAACGCGTTTTGGGACCCCCCTTTTATCTCGGCCCCTGCTTGACGAATCCCCCCAAACTTTCAGGGAAGGACCGGAACGCCGCGAGGCCATTTTGAGGTAATTTTGAGGCAGATTCGTCAACCGGCGCCAAAGTTATTCCAAATAGAATTTTGAGATTTAACATTGAAAAAAATCCTAACTATAACTACCTACTGGCGACCGCCAGTAGGTAATATATATATATATATATATATATATATATATATATATATATATATATATATATATATATATATCGCTCAAAACCTCGAACCAGTTTTCGAAGGAGACGACACAACGTAGTGGAAGAACCTTTTCTTTATTTCCTTAGTCGCTTATATATGTATACACACACACACATCTGCATATCTATATAAATACAAATGTAAATTCATGCATACATATACATATATGCATACAAAGGCATGTTATGTACATGAAAGTTTAAAAAACACTAATAAAAGCAAAGCTAAAAAGCCACCTAATTGCAAACCGAATGGCTTTAACTTAAACAAGGGCCAGACCTATTGCATTTTCAATACTTGTTTTTTTGGTTTTCAAGTACATTATCCCTGTGGCTGGTGATCTCCGAGAGAGAAAAAGGTGCATAAGCTAGATAGCTGAACAAACTCGCAGATAGTTCACTGTCTAACGTGTAGATAATTGTTTGGACCCAGGGAACACAACATTTTCTTTACAAGTAGTGGTCTCCTTGGAAGAAATGCTATAAACTAATGTTTAATCTGACATCTACAACAGCCTTGGCCATAATGTAAAGTGATAAGAAGACACATTTGTGCATTTGCCGTGACCCAAGACAGAAGATGATTCTTTTTCATTCTTACCTACCTGAGAGTGAAAATAGGACTGTTGATGGGGCATTTCTATCTCTTTATAAATGAATGGGACGTTAAGTGGTTAGTTTTCATGTTTTTTTTATTTTTTATGTGACTTGTGGCCGAATCAACTGCTGCAATAAGCAGCACGTGCTTTCTGTTTTTTCGGTTCAATTGTTCATCTGTGTACCAGTCACAATTTTCGTCTGCTTTGAAGTACAGGGACAGTTGTATTATTGGCTGTTTCTGCTACTAGACGTTTATCGGTTTATTGTGTAGGATAGGGCCAAAACAGGGTGGGTGGTCCAGTAAAACTACCTTTATTGTTCTAGGGAAGGGTCAGAGGTTTGCAGCCTGACAATTATGGGCATTAGATCGACTGTTTCTTGCACAGTTTAGGCTGAAAATGACAAATGTTTGATCTGAGTCGTTATACTTTTGAGTGATTTCACCGAACTCTGATTTCAAGGCTTTTCATTGTTACTTAGGTATCCCCGAGGTCAACTGCATATGTGCCACTGTTTTTTGCATTTTATGTTTTTCTTTTGAAAACTGTTTTTTTCCTTTTAAAAAAAATACCATGATGCATGTAGGGCTTTATGGTCTTAGAGTGCCTTTTCTTACTATTTTCTGCATGTGTAATAATTGAATGCTAAGAATCATTTCGGCCATTCCGCTGGTATTTTAATGTCCTGAAAATAAGGGAATAAAGAACTTCTGGCTAGGCGGTTCAGTGCTGCTCTGACTTTCAGCAACAGGGATAATGCTGTTAAAAGCAAGAGTCTAAAAATCTGAGGTCCCCATGGGTTCATTGCCTGCTGAATCACAAATGGTTTTAAGCTTTTTCCAGATATTAAAATGTTAATGCCCCCTTCAATGTGGGGCCACTCAAAAACATTTTTTGTATGCTTTTACTGATTTTGTGAAATACATTGTTATAAACGAAGTTACATTTTGCAAAGATACATGTGACTAGTAGAAAAGCAAACGGCAGCCTTACAACGCGTCAACAGGTTGTGCACCTCAGCGACTAGTGGAGTTTGGGCATTTCAGTCAGTAGAAGATGTATGTCGAGCCCAGAGACAACAGTCTCTCCTCATCCTTTCCAAAAAAAAAAAAAATTCTCATGGTTGCTTTGCTGCCATGTGGCTTGCTTTATGAAATTCCACGTGTGATAGGCTGGCTTAGTATATGGTGATCACTTATGTAAGTGTAGGACCCTTCACTAATCCAGAAAACCCATATGGTGATTGTAGTGGTCTTAGACAACCTTAGAAAGCTAAGTGGTAGCTGTGGAGAGCAGCCTTCAGGCTTAGTCCAGAAGTGTAAAGCAGCATGTTTTACCAGAAGAACATAATCTAATTGGTATAGTTTAAGTGAGAAGGAACCACACTGTGTATTTATTATAAGACACCCACTAACACAACCATATCTCCTACACAGAGATATAACACATTGCACATAATACTTGGCAAAAAAGAACGATGATGGATTCAACCCAGATCTGTGACTGGGGGTGAGTGTCTGAAAAGTTTCAGTACTCCGTCCATCATCTCCTTGTGTTTGCATTGTTCGCCATAAGTTGGCAGGGTATGCCCAGACGTGGGTCCCTTGCTCACTTGGATTCAAGCTAGCCTGGCTGATGAGGGCTATTAGCCTGGAACTGGTTCCAGGATGCTTGTTTCTGGTTGAGGGAAGACATGGCTTGGTAGTTCGGGCTGGACTGTTCCCAAGAGGAACAGGGTCAAGACTGATTTGCATATGCCTGTGTCTGAACTGGGGTGAGGAAGTGAGCTAAAGAACTATGATGGATTCAACCCAGATCTGTGACTGGGGGTGAGTGTCTGAAAAATGTCAGTGCTCTGTCCATCATCTCCTTGTGTTTGCCGAGTAGCACAAATACACAGTGGTCGTCAGGGGAAGACCAAACCATATACTAAAATAGAGGGTTGAGAATCACAACTCAAGTCAAGACTGGACACAGAAGTCTTAGAAGGACTGGGGACTTAAGGAACCACCCAAGATCAGTACCCAGAAACCCCACGGAGGCCGTGTACAGAGTGGAAACACTACAGTGTGCTCAATTAAAGTCAATGGGTAAATTGCGGTTGCAGTTTTAAAGAAGGACCCTTCCCAGTGGACTCTGAAGAAACCACATGGAAGACAGAAAGTTGGAGAGTCACCCCACCCATGGCTACCCTACGAACCAGGATACCTAAAGCCGGGTGCATAGGTGCAAAGTGATGTCGGAAACCGCCATCAAACCCAGTGGAGGACTTCAGGAAGATGCTGACGAAGAAGGTGAAATTGTCTGGTGGAACCTAAAAGTGGATTCAAGTTGAGAAGTACCTGCAAGCAGGAATGACCAGGAGGCATGGAAGACGGATGCCCACCTATGTCGGGTGATGCAGGAGAGTTGACGATGACCTTGGAGCTGCAGCTGTGTGGTCCAGTTGACGGTAAGGAAGACCAGGAAAAATTCACGAGCTGTCCTACGCCGGATGTCGAGAGTGCCAACAAGCCTTGGAAACTGCAAACAACGTGGCAGGCGAAAAAGCTGCAGTGTCTGGACTTGCAAGGTCCAAGTGACTCACCACAAGTAGGGGAGTCGGAGTAGACCCAGAGCAATCAGGGGAGCCCCCCGGAGTCAACGAAGACCCTCAAGAGGACCCACAGGCCGGAGGCACAGAAGTCTCAAGAGTATCCTGAGCAGCTCACCAAGTAGGCAGACCCATGGTGCAAAGGATACATTGAGGACAAAGATTTTGGCTGCAGGAGATGCTTGAGGCTGGAGCTTCTTGTAGCCGAAGATCTCGGGTGAAGAGTCCACAAGCCTTGGCAACAGCGAGTCGACGCGGTGCACATGGGTTTGTTTCTTGCGATTCCGACGAGGGATGCTGGCCTCAAACTCTGTGAGAAAACAGTGCAGGCCTCTAGGAAGTTGCAGAACCACCACCTGTGTTGCTGAGCCTTTCAGAGTCTTTGGGAGCCCATGATCACTTCAAGGGAGATTACTTTGGGTGTCTTGGATGACCACAGGACCTGTGAAGAACCTGTATGGACCACAGGCACAGACATTGCAGAAGACTGGCAGGACGACGAGACCAGGAGCAGCAGGAGTCCTACCAGTTGCATTCTCCGTTCCCAAAGCGAAGTCCAGAGTGCCCAGATGGTTGAAGTAGAAGTGGGATTGGATTTGAATCTTTTCCCACGACGAATGTGAAGACCCACCTGTGAGAAAGTGCCCTCTTTCTGCATGGATGCGCCCACATTTTGCTGCATTGCTGATGTGCTTTGACTGAGTGTGCCTGGGCTCCTGCTAATCAGGTACCCAGAGCCTATGCTCTTTCCCTAAAACTGCATTGAAGCCTAAACCCAATTGGCATCTATGGCCAGATGTCAGCCCTGGTAAATGGAATCACAGGTACCCAGGGCACTGTGACCAGTGAAGGCCTCTAAGGGCTGCAGCACTTACTGTGCCACCCTTAGAGGTCCTGTACCTTCACACTCACACCCTTCCTTTGCAGGCTTTGTGTTATGGTGCAGAACAAAGTGAAGAGTCGACATGGCACACATCCCTATGTACCATGTCTACAACCCACTGCCCTGTGATAGATTAGTCACCCTTCTAGCTGGGTGCACTATACCGGTGGTGAGGGTACAGGTGCATGAGCCCTGTACCCCTACATTGTCTAAGTCCATTCTTAGACATTGTAAGTGCAGTGCTGCCATTAAGAGTATATGGTGCTGGGAGTTTGTCATTACAAACTCCACAGCACCATAATAGCTGCACTAAAAACTGAAACTAACCTACCCCTAGAGTCCAGGCTGAGTGGCTGCTTTCAGCTGCTACCACCAGACATGTTTCTGGAACCCTGGGTCGAGAGCCTGCAGCGCTCGGGGGCCTGAATCAATTCACATCCTGGGGCGAGGTACCAAGCCTCCTCCCCCAGGGTTGGTAGGGTCCACGAAGCGGAAGCTTCAAAGGCTTGCCACCTTTGTGAGCTTCCCCAGGCTACTTTCTGTTTTCAGCAACTGGTCCCCACTGGTTCTGATCCCCACTTTGGGAGGGAAAACTAGTGGGGAAAACCAGTGCGGAAGATAGGTGTGCCCACCTCTGCCAACTCCACCCCTCAGGTGGGGGAGGTGAGGTGAAGCACAACTCTCAGTCCCCGCAATCTTTCAGATGGGCCACTCAGCCAACTAAGGAAAAGCTTGTCCCCCTCCTACTGGATGGTGGCATAATAAGCGATGTACCCACCCCAGGGAAGGGGTGGGTACACCAACCTTTTGCCTACCTGAAACACCCCTGAATCCAGTATTTAGGGGCACCCATGAACCTTGCTTCCTGAGACCAGAAGAAACTACAAGAAAAGAAGGACCGAATAGAAGAGGAAGACGCCCACTGACTTTGCCCCAGCCCTTTCGGCCTGTCTTCACCTCGAACCTGCTCCTGCGAAATCCTGGTGTGTCCTGCAGCCAGCAACATTGAAAACCCAGAGGACCTGCCTGCCTTCAACCACAAAGACTGTGTCCCCCGTGAACACCGGTTTTGATAATCTCCAACCTCTGGCCGGACACCGCGAATCCGCACCACTCTGCACCCGGTGTCCAAGGCCCGAACTAGAGTGGGTAAACCCCAAGAAGAGGTCTCCCCGTCGATCCTGACCCGAGATCCGGCAACCCCTGACCTGCCTCAAACCTCCAGCCGACGCCGGCAGCCTAAATCCAGAGTTTGAAAGCCTAAAGAAATTGTTTTAAAATTGTACTAACTAACAACCTATTTTACTTTCCTTTCCTGTATACTACAATGTGTAAGAAAAGTAATCTCAAAAGTAACTTACCTGTAATTTTTCTCAAAACCCTATACAAAGTACATGTACTGTATTCTGAAAAGTTTTGCATCATCAGTAAGACTGCTGTAATTAAAGCAAAGTACATTTACAATTGCAATCCAAACTGTAACAATCTGTATATTTACTGCTAAGTACTTATCACTTACCTGTGCCAGGCTTGCTTGGGTCTAGGAAATACAATAGCTAAACAAATATTTTTATACAAAAACAATTGGTCTGAAGCTCAGTCTTTGAGTGAGTGAATTTGTTTGCTGAGTGTTTACAACAAATGCTTAACACTGTCCTCTGATAAACCCTTACTGCTCGACCATACTACCACAAATGGAGAGTAAGGTGCGTTTTAACGTTACCTCTGCCTACCTTTGGGGTTCCAGTGGACTCTGTGCACACTATACCTCACTTTGGTATAGTATAAACAGAGCAAGCTTCCTACACCACCCACAGGCAAGCCCTTAAGTACCCTAAGGAAAGGGTTGGAACGATTCAGGGAGCCATCCCAGGGGTGGTGCTGGACTGAGTGGAGGATACTCCCATATCCCTTTTCCAGTTTCGTGCCAGAGTGGGAGCCAACAGCGCCTTGAACTGGAGTATCAAACACACAAAAAGAAGTGGGGAGAGGACAAATTCCTACCCCAACCTCCCCAATCGACGTCACACACAAAAAAAAGGTAAGAATGTTAAGTTTCACACTTTTTTTTTAGTTTGAGTGGCCTGTGCTGGATGAGTAAAAACTGCCATCACACACAAATTATGGCATGCTTTTTAGGTTTCGGCCTGGCCGTAGCACTGCGACCGGCCAGGGCGAAACCTTATGTCCTACAGTATGGGGCTTCGTCCCGCCTCTGTCTTCCATTGGCTAGCTCCATAAATGGAGGCTAGCCATTGGAAGACATAGGCTGTCAGTCACAAATTCCCCGTCGGAACGCAATTCGGGGGCGTTTCTGGGTCTTTTTTTAAGTCCCGCCCCTTTTTTCTTCATGCATACCCTCCCCCTCGTTTTTATTCTATGCACTGCAGTGCATAAGTTGTAAAAACTACACACAGCCCCAAATGCTCCTCTTAATGTTTATATGTGTTTATTTTACTTGAGGGATTGTTAAAACCTAGACTGAGCCAAATAACGTTATACGTTTTTCTTGCCTCTGCCAAACTACAAGGCTCCTTAATGGCCAATTGAAATCTGTCTCTACCCCTCGGCGTCCCCATTGGTTACTTCGGCGGCAGGAGGCGGGCCCAGTGACGTGTACCCCGCTGCTAGGGCTGGGCTTCCCGGCGGCTGTAGTAGCGAAGGAGGCGGCGGCTGGCTGGGAGCGAGCCCGGCACCAGGTACACATCCCTGACATGTCCTTGATGGTGGGTGGAGTGAGGCTGCATCCGTGACACGAGCAATGTTGGACTGGTAACATTTATGCGCCCTTGTAGAGGACGCCATGTTGTGGGTGCTAGAGGTGGGCTGATATATAAAACCGGAGCGGGCCCCAGGGAGGGGACGCGGTGCATCGCTGGCTCGTCTTCTTGGCCGTAATTTCACAGGGTCGCAGGGAAGGGTCGCTGTGTGCACGTCTCTTCTGTTTGGGAGCTTATGTTCAGCTTAAATATTCCATTAGACAACCCGAGGACCGCAGCACTAAGGTTGCATTCGCTTGTGTATATATATTAGTATTTTATGTGTTATCCCGCCCGCCTCCCTCCCGCTGTCCGTGGGCCCGTTCTCGCCCCTCTCCCGCTGTCCGTGTGCCAGATCCCGCCCCCCTCCCGCTGTTGATTGAGTGTTGCTCACGCCGTGTTTGGTTGCGGCCTGCTATTTCATCCAGGGTGCTTGTTTTTAAAGAGTTACCAATACAGATAAACCCTGTGTACTGTAATGCAGGCGGAGCCGTTTAATGAGTCAGAGACTTTTATTTATGTGCAATATTTGGTAACAAGCAAGCGCATCTGTTGACTAACGAGATGCAGTTTTTATTTGGAAGCAATGTGATACCGATGTTGTCAATCAAATGTTTCGTTAGGCTGTACTAAACTGGGGTTGTAGATATCTATTGTTTGGTTATTGTCCCTTTACTACTCTAAAAAGAATTTACAATATGGTGCTACTGTGTTGAGCGTGTCTTTGGCTTGAATGGGCAGTAAAGCACACCTGTAAAGACACACTGTAGATCGGGCAATGGTTTAAGTATGAAATCGCTTTAAATTCATGGTTTTGTAAGGGAGCCCGTCATGAAAGCTCCCGTACAACCTTTTCTTTCACCCATATGCAAACTACTTTATTTTTTTTAACCTCTATTTGCAGCTTGTCGGTCAGGTGTTTTCAACTGTTTGCTTCTAGAAAGTCTTTTTTAGCCAACAAACGTATTTAGTGTGCCACACAATACAGACGTTTCTGCTTTCCTTAAGTATTGAGCAGCTCCGTGTTGTCATTGTGCACGTCCCATCAGCTCCATTCGGTCCTTTTGAACAGTTTAAATTATTCGTAGAGGCCGAGAGCCGTTAGACCCGCAGCTGGGCCGCCGCTGTGAGAAGACATTTGCATGACAATGTGGGCGGCCCCATCTGTGCCTGGCCTTCTGCTCTGCTACGCGGATGCCCCACTGACTGTGAGTCGGGGGAGGCACGCTTTGGGACATTGTCTTCCCTTGAGAGAGCACAAGTCTTTTGTGCACCCCACAAAGAGACATCCCTACCTTACCTTCTGTAGTAGGGGATCTCTGTGTATAGTCATAATCTAGTGAATAGTCCCGCCCATGTGCGTGGACCCCGGCAATCAAAAATAATCTCTTAAGGTGTCAAAATAATGCAGAAACTGCAAAGACACTTAAGAGAGAATTTAAAGACAAATAATGCAGCCTATATCCACAGGCTACACTGTCCAGTACTTCAACTAGAATTTCCACCAAAAAAACATCACACACAACACAGCCTGCAGTTTCTACCATAGAGAAACTTGCCTCCCCCAGTCAAAGACTCTGGAATGATAGAGAGGAAGGCAGGGACAGACAAGCCCCATAGGCTGCCATTATGTGGCTTAAATAGGATACTGTGCCTTTAAGAGAACTTTCCAGAACTTCTCCCAGTATCCCAGAATGCATAGCAGGTCCCTCTTACTTCAGTTCTTTTTTCCGGCTCCTGCTTACAGGACCCTGGCATTGAGCTCTCCCTTTTACAAGGGTTTATTGAATTCGTTTTTGCACTTTTAACTTTTAAAAGTGTTGCTGTTACTGCTTGGTGTTCTCTTCTCACTTTTGTGCTGTTTTTAGGCGTTTTGGGGCTCCGAAATGCCTGGCCTTTTCGTCAAGTGCCCAGCATGTGAGAGGAAGAAGGCCAAAAGCGACCCCCATGATGTCTGCATCGTGTGCCTTCCAGACGATCATGGCCCTGAGGAGTGTGTTATCTGCCAGCAACTTTCTGCTAGGACACTCAGGGACAGATTGAAGATCAGGCTGGCTGGCCTGGAGGATAGGCGCCAACGTGCTGCAGGTGGGTCTGGGCAGCCTGGGAGGGATCCCTCTGCCTCTGCTGAGGCCCCTGGGGGGCTCCTCAGGGGCAGGAAGTCCAGCCAACGGTCCCATTCTCCGTCGGCGTCGATGGCATCGACGACGGCGTCGAGAGGGATGACGACGGCGTGCTCCCCTTCTCCCCGGGGCTCCGGGTCGAGACGGCGCGACGGCTCGACGGCGAAGGAGAAGCCGACGTCGAGGCCGCCGTCGACGTCATCGTCTTCGTCGACGTCGAGGTCATACCGACGCCGAAGGCACAGTGACGTACATCGACGCTCGCCGTCGAGGCGGCGCCGACGCTCGCCGTCGAGGCGACACCGTCGGTCGTCGTAGAGGCGACACCGTCGATCTCCATCGCGGCGACGCCGCCGATCGACGTCGAGGGGCTCCTCGACGTCAGGAACATCAAGGCGACGGCGGCACTCGTCGTCGAGGGCGGACCGCCCGACGTCGAGAGGACGCCGAAGGTCGACGTCGAGGAGTCGGCGTTCGACGCCGAGGAGGAGGCGGTCGACGCCGAGGAGACGGCGCTCGACGCCGGAGTCCAGGAGACGTCATTCGACGCCGGAGGAGCGTCGTTCTGCGTCCAGCAGACAGCGGTCAGCGTCGGGGAGCAGGTCACCCGCTCCAAAACGGCGGAAAAGGGGCTCTAGTCCCAGGAGTCACGCTGCCTCCAGCGGTGGTCGCAAGAGGAAGAGGTCGCCTGCGGATGGGGATGGATCTCCGCGCCCCTCGCCTGGAGGGACACCGGGCTCGGTGTACTCGGAAGTGTACACTCCGTCCCGGCCCAGGGATCCGACTCCTCCCCCCGTGCCTAAGGAGGACCCTCCGCCCAAGCCACCACTGCCTTCAGAGGACACTCCTCCACCTCCGGTCCCTCCGCATGGGCCCGCACCGCAGCCGAAGGTTCCTCCTCCGAGGTCCACTTCCCTGCCGTCCCTGCCTGCTCCTCCCAAGGGGACTCCGAAACCGAAACCCCGGGAGGCACCGAAGACGCCTCGTGATGAGCCAAGGAAGACCCCTCCGCGCAAACCGAAGGAGCGCCCTCGGGCTGGCAGGTCTCGCTCTCGCTCTGGGCGGAAGGACAGATCGAGGCACAGATCGTCCACGAGATCGAGGCACCGCCATAGGAGGCGCGAGTCTCGCTCTCACACGAGGTCCTCTGGGACCAGGGATTATTCACCTACCCTATCGGGGTCTCCGGACACCAGAGTGTCCCCGATAGATGACCTGGTGGCCTTTCAGGACGTACTGTTGCGGGGCGCAGCGAAGCTCGGCATCTCCCTGACGGTGCCTACACCGAAGACATCGGTCATCTTCGAGACGCTGCATCAGAGGCATCTGTCTCGTCCTCTCCTGCCCCTGGTGCCGGGCCTGGAAGAACCTGCTATGGCTCTGTTTCTCACCCCGGCTGTGACGAGGGCGGCCCCTTCGAGATTACTTAAGAAGTACCGAGCTCCCGAATCGGATCCGGCCTTCTTGAGGGCCGAGCCTCCACCTGACTCCGTCATCGTCACGGCGGCCCGCAAGCAGCATGCCACCACCCCGACCTCCACGGTTCCCCCGGACAAGGAATCGAGATGGATGGACTCGGCAGGAAGGAAAGTTTGTGGTACTTCCGCGACCTCCATGAAAGCGGCGAGTGCCACGGCTTTGTTGGGTCGCTACGACCGCGCCCTCTGGGACTCCCTTGAGCGCTTTGCGGAGCATTTGCCCCGGGAGCAGCGTGAAGACTTCACGGAAGTCCTGAGTGAGGGGATGCTGGTGGCCAACCAGATAATCAGCGCGGCTGCGGACTCTTCCCTGTTGGCGGCTCACGGATTTTGCCACGGGATCAACCAGCGGCGTCACGCATGGCTCCGGCTTACGTCCCTGAAACCGGACGCACAGCAGAGGGTGGCCAATCTGCCGTTTTCCGGTGAGACCCTCTTCGGGAAACATGCCGATGATGAAATGGCCCGCATGAAGGCGGAGGCCGAAACGCTGACGGCTGTGGGCCTGGAAAAGCCCAAGGAGAACAAGAAGCAGTACCGCCCCTTCCAACGGCGGTTCGGCGGACAGGGCCGAGGTCGAGGACAGGCCTCAGGACACTCCCAGCAGCAGCAGCAGCAGTTCCGGAAGCCGTTCCAGAAGCGGCAGAGGGGCAGGGGAGGCCAGCAATCGGCTCCGGCGCCCAAGGGCCAGGCGGGGCCTAGGCCCTAGGAACTTACTTCCCCCGGATCCGTTACCCACTCCGGTAGGGGGAAGCATCCAACTTTTTCTGGCAGAGTGGAGAAAAATTACTCAGGACAAGTGGGTGCTGAATATTGTTTGCAATGGATACAGTCTTCGGTTCACCAGCCCTCCTCCAGCTATTCCCCCGGTCAGCTCGCAGTTTCAGCTGCGCGAGCTTCAGGCGGAAGCGGATATCCTGTTGAGGAAACGGGCGATAGAAGACGTACCTCGGTCTCAGAGGGTAAGAGGTCTGTACTCCCGGTTCTTCCCGGTTCGCAAGAAGGACAAGAACGAGTTCAGGCCCATTCTGGATTTGCGACAGGCAAACAAATGGATTCGCAGAGAAAAGTTCCGCATGCTGTCGTTGCATCAGATTTACCCTCAGTTGCAACAGGGGGACTGGCTTTGCGCTATAGACCTGCAGGATGCTTACTTCCATGTGCCCATTGCACACAAACACAGGAAGTTCCTGCGGTTCCAAGTCGGCACCAATCACTATCAATACACAGTACTCCCATTCGGACTGAAATCTGCGCCGAGAACGTTCTCGAAGTGCATGGCGGTGGTAGCAGCACACCTGAGGAAGAACAAGGTGTTCGTCTACCCGTACCTGGACGATTGGTTGATCAAGGCATCCTCCTTCTCGGAAGCGCGAGCACACTTCCGGAAGACGTGCGTTCTCTTGAACAAGTTGGGGCTGCACATCAACATGGCCAAGTCTGTCCCGACTCCGGTCCAATGCATACAGTACTTGGGAGCCTCCATCAATACGCTGTCAGCAAGCGTGTCTCCTTCGGAAGAGCGACGATTATCACTCCTTCGAAAGGCTCAGGCTCTTATGACGACTCCATCTACAACAGTGAGGACGGTGTCTTCTCTACTGGGATCGATGGCCTCTTGTATCTTCCTGACGCCACACGCACGGCTGCACATGAGACCGTTGCAGGAGTGCTTGGAGGACCAGTGGGATCAGAGGAAAGGATCTTGGGACGACAGGATTCGGCTGTCGCTGCATGCTCTTCAGTCTCTGAAGTGGTGGTGTTCGGCAGAGAATCTCCTAAAAGGGGTTCCCTTTCACAAGGACATACCCAAGCAGACTGTCGTGACGGATGCGTCTCTTCTGGGATGGGGAGCGCACTCCGGGACTCTACAGATTCAAGGCACGTGGTCACCGATGGAGGCCACGTATCACATCAATTTCCTGGAACTCAGGGCTGTTCACTTGGCGCTGAAGGCCTTTCTTCCGTCCTTCCAGACCAACTCTCTGCTTGTACAGACGGACAATACCACCACGATGTATTACCTCAACAAGCAGGGGGGCTCGAGATCGCGCACCCTGTCTCAGGAGGCGCAGACGATCTGGCACTGGCTTCTAGCCAGAGGACTGTCGATAACGGCCACCCATCTGCCAGGTGTGCAGAATGTTCAGGCAGACGCACTGAGCAGGCTGCTTCAGGAAAACCACGAATGGGTCATAAACGACGAAGTACTAGGAGAAGTCTTCGCAAGGTGGGGAACTCCAGACGTAGATTTGTTCGCCACCGCCGAAAACAGCAAGTGCAGAGACTTCGCCTCCAGGTACTTCCAACAAGGGACGCTGGGGAATGCGTTGTGGATCAACTGGACGAACAGCTTTCTGTACGCCTTTCCTCCCATTCCCCTGATTCCGGCGGTGCTCATCAAGCTGGCCCGATCCAGGACTCGGATGATACTCATCGCCCCGGAGTGGCCCAGGCAGTGGTGGTTCACGGACCTACTTCACCGGTCTCTCCTTCCTCACATTCGGTTGCCGTGCAGGCCGGACCTTCTCACGAAGTTCGGGGGACGGATGTTACACCCCAACCTCTCGTCTTTGAGTTTGGCGGCATGGCTCCTGAGATAGTGCAATATGGCCATCTGAATCTGCCCGATGATTGCATGGACATCCTGAAGGAGTCTAAGAGACCTTCCACTCGGACTTCATATGCTTACAAGTGGAAGAGGTTTTGTATATGGTGCCATTCTAAGGACTATGATCCTACTACCTGCAAGGAAGATGTCATCCTTCCTTATCTTTTACATTTGGCGCAGTCTGGCCTTAATGTCCATTCCATTAAGGTACATCTTGCTGCATTGACTGCCTACAGGAAATGCCCTTCACAGACTTCCTTTTTCCAGATCCCTGTGATCAAAGACTTTCTGGAAGGTTTGAAGAAAGTATTCCCTCCTGTCAGGCTCCCTTCGCCTTCGTGGGAATTGAATGTGGTGCTGTCCAGATTGATGAAGGAGCCTTTTGAGCCTATTCATAAGGCTTCGTTGCAGCACCTGTCCTGGAAGGCGGCGTTCCTCGTGGCCATTACATCGGCCCGCAGGGTGAGTGAAATTCAGGCGTTGTGTTGTAATGAACCTTATACTGTATTTCATGCTGCTAAGGTTGTTATGCGTACTCACCCTAAATTTCTTCCCAAGGTTATTTCTGATTTTCATATCAACCAGACTATAACTTTGCCTACGTTTTTTCAGAACCCTTCATCCCCAGCGGAGAGGTCTCTCCATTCCCTGGATGTGAGGAGGGTCTTGAAATTTTATCTGGATAAAACCAAAGATATTCGTAGGTCTGACCAGTTGTTTGTCAATTATGGATCGGTCAGGACGGGTCTTGCGACCTCTAAGCAGTCCATCTCTAGGTGGATGGTGTCCTGCATACAATTGTGTTATCAGAAAGCTAATAAGACCTTAGGGGGTAAGCCTAAGGCTCATTCCACCAGGGGCAAAGCTGCCACGACGGCTCTGCTCCGTAATGTGCCGTTTGCTGAAATATGCAAGGCAGCCACTTGGAAGTCGGTTCATACCTTTGCTAAGCATTACTGCCTGGACACTGACGCCAGGGCAGACGCTCAGGTTGGACAGGCTTCGCTGCGGAATTTGTTCGCACAGTAGTGGCGTTATGTATTATTCTCCACCGCCGCTTTGGTGTGGGGATGGGCTTGCCATTCTATTCACTAGATTATGACTATACACAGAGATCCCCTACTACAGAAGGAGTAGTTTCTGTCCTGTAACTCCAGTTCTGTAGTAGGGGTATCTCTGTTATAGTCATAAGCGCCCGCCCTCCTCCCCGGTGGAGATTGTTTCATCATACAAGAATGCGACAGGTCTGGCGTGCTTCGCCTTCAAAAAGAACTGAAGTAAGAGGGACCTGCTATGCATTCTGGGATACTGGGAGAAGTTCTGGAAAGTTCTCTTAAAGGCACAGTATCCTATTTAAGCCACATAATGGCAGCCTATGGGGCTTGTCTGTCCCTGCCTTCCTCTCTATCATTCCAGAGTCTTTGACTGGGGGAGGCAAGTTTCTCTATGGTAGAAACTGCAGGCTGTGTTGTGTGTGATGTTTTTTTGGTGGAAATTCTAGTTGAAGTACTGGACAGTGTAGCCTGTGGATATAGGCTGCATTATTTGTCTTTAAATTCTCTCTTAAGTGTCTTTGCAGTTTCTGCATTATTTTGACACCTTAAGAGATTATTTTTGATTGCCGGGGTCCACGCACATGGGCGGGACTATTCACTAGATTATGACTATAACAGAGATACCCCTACTACAGAACTGGAGTTACAGGACAGAAACTACTCCTTCTGTGTGGCAAGTGGCCTGGGGTTGATCGGCGGGCGATGTGTAACGAGGCCCATTGGTATGCACACTTTGTCATCAAGCTAGGCTTTGTCTGGGGAGTTTATTAAAAGTTTAAACTTGTGGACTTTCATCTTTACCAGCCAAGGAGGTAGCACAAGTAAAGTTTGTGCTTACTGATCATCAGATGTGTTAAAAGGTAGAATACTGAAATTCAGTATGCAGAAGAGCCCATCATGTTTTGCCTCTTTTCTTGTGTTACACATCACAACGGATGTAAATGAGGGATGGTTTCCCAGCAGTCTTGGACCTACGGACTCTTGACATGAGGACAGCCATTTGCTTTAAGAATGCAATGCACATGCTGTAAATGCTAGGCATATGAAATGCTGAAGGAATGGTGTCGCTTGTAATGGGTGTCCGGGATCCGAAAGCGCTTAACACCTTAGCTGCGGCGCAATTCCCTCCCCAGTGCTGCGCTGTCCATTCGAACTAGTGCTGAATGAAAGTTCAATGGACGTGCGCAGCACTGGGGAGGTAGTACTGCCGTCGGCCAACGCCCCGACGCAGCACTTAAGGGGTTAAAGGCATTCAGATGATGGGAATGTACTGTTATGTTATATTGTTATAAAAAAATTCTACAGCGCGCGTACACCGGATGGTTTCATGGCGCTAACTCTAAAGTCTGTCGGACCATAGGATAAAGTTACTCATGAGCCTGCCCAAACAGCCATGTCTTTAGCATTTTCCTGAAGGTCAGAATGTTGTTACAAGACCGAATCTCCAGTGGAAAGTAGTTCCACAATTTGGGGGCCGAGGAGGCAAACCTGCGTCCACCCTGGCGTTGTAACTTGAAGGCAGGGGAAGTTAACGGCTGTTGGTGGGCTTGAGCGCAGGTTGCGGGAGGGGGTGTACCTAGATAATAGGCAATTAAGGAATTTAGGGCTCCGGCAGTATAGAGAATTGAAAATTAAGCAGCCCGTCTTGAAGGTTGTTCGTTGGGAAATGGGGAGCCAGTGGCGTTTTTGTAGTAAGGGTCTGGCAGATTGCCATCTTGGTTGCTGGTGAATCAGTCTCGCTGCTTGCTTATGTACTACAGTACATTTGCCTGTTTGGACCCAAAAGAGTCATGGTCCAGAACATCTGCTTATTTGTCGTGCTCTGTCTTTCCATCTCTTACTACCGATCTGCTTTCCCCCTAATCAAACTGCTTCCTTCTACAGGTGTTCTTAGTTTGACCACAGTGTTTTACCAACATTCCTAGTGTACCTCAGTAGACTGTGACGTTTATTTTAGTAATAGTTCTGTTTTGGTTATTTGTTCATTTGTATAGCAGTTTTTGTATGAGGGTTCTTTACAACTGCAACATAGGATAATCCTTTGGAATTACATTAACAACAATTCAAAATAACAAACATTTTTAACAGGGCTAAGTCTTATAAAAGCAGTTTCTAGAAACAGTACGATGTTTAGTCTTACCCATTGTCTGGACATTTGAGATGCTTATGGAAGGTAGAGCTTGGTTGGAGTCAGTGTCTTGAGGTTAGGATGTAGTGAGTTCCAGGCTGCAGTGGCTTCCCTATATAAGGATTTGTTTCTGGTCTGTAACTTCTGAATTTGTGGTTTGGAAAAAAAGTTTTAAAAAAATTTGTTTACACGGCACCTCAACACCTTTGTTTGCACCTCACCAGTTCTGTGTGTGTGCTTGTGGGTGCAAATGCAATAGGTCTCGCATTTGCGAGAGATTAAGCTATTGGCATTGTAAATGGCAATGCTATTTATTTATCTGTTTTCAAAACCAACACATAAATAAAAAATGTGTCATTTACAATGCCAATAGCTCTAACTTTTACAAAGGCGAAACCGTTGCATTGTAAATGCTTGTTTATAGGACTTGCTGACTAACACCCCTGCGCAGACCAATGCCTGATGTGAAGCTAAGGGAAGGGGAAGACCATACAAAACATAAAATTAAATGTGTAGATGTGTAATCTAAAACTTGCTTTGGCATATCCGACGCTTTATTCCTGGACTATCCGGCCAGGATTAAAAATGAAAAATAGGATGGTGGTGTCGGTGATTATTAGTAGCCCTTCACCCCTCCTAGCTGCATACTTGTCAACATGTTTCAGCTGGTCCTTTTAGCCCTAACGCAGGTTTATACGGCTTTCTTCAGCACCTCTGATCCCATGTATGCCCCTTCTAAACCACCATGATTCTGTAGGTTCGAGGTATATCCCTTAGGTTCTGGGGTTATTCGAGGCACTGAGGAAATGGAGTTTGAGTAGTAGGAGCTCGAATTGTCATGGGAGCGGAAGCAGCTCCCTGTAGTCACACATTTATCTAGGTGAGACCTCTGCTTCTGCAATGCCCTCCTTGCGACGTGTAGGTCTGAATCTTGTCCCACGACTAATCTAGGGATCCACACACAGGTAAGCCCTTAAGTACCCTTAGGAATGGGCCAGGGTGAGTCAGACGTCCCTCCCAGAGGTAGGGCTGGACAGTTGGGAGGATACTCCCATGCACTTTGTTCAGTTTTGCGCCAGGGTGGGAGCCAATGGCTCCCTGAGCTGGTTTGAACTAGTCTATCCCACGCATCAATATCATAAAAAATAAGGTGGGTACTGATACTCTAGAAAATATGTGTATTGTTTGTGGGTGGAAGAATGGATGACTGGACATGAAAATCAGTTTTTAATAGCTTGTTTGTGAGTGGAAGAAAATAACCACACATTATGGTTTTAATTATTAAAGCCTGTCTTGATTTAAAATAACTCGTCAGGAGGCTTTTTCCCGGAGTTACATGTGAGCACCATAATAAGAAAAATCAGATCCTATTAGCTTGTATGTGAATGGAAGAAAATATCCCCACTTAATGGTTGAAATTATTAAAGCCGGTCTTGATTTAAAGTAACTCATCAGGATACTATATCCCAGAGTTATATGTGAGCACCATAATAAGGGTAATAAAATATTTTTTCCTTTTAAAAGAGATGGTTGCTCTGGTTTAAAATGCATGATGTACAGCAAATTGAAACATACGTATGATTGGCTAGGAATATAACCTGGGTCTATGTGTGGCAAGGATGGAAAGAAAGCGTGTATGGCCAACAATTTGAAGTGTATTTGTTTATTACTGTTTAGATGTATTAAGAAATATGTATAATATTGTTAAGATGTTGATGAACGGTGAAATTCAAATTCATGAATACATCTCCCTTCTCAATAGATTCAAAGTGCTGGGACTTTTTAAAAACTGTTATTACTGTGCCTGAGGAAGGTGGTTGGACCGTTATTGCCACCAAAACGCGTCGCTTCTTGGTCAAAAACTATAATTTTTAAATGCAGCAAATTGTTTTTTTATGTGTGTTGTTATATAATAGGATATCTCCAGGAGAATGTTATAGAGCAATAAATTGTCCTTTTTTTGCACTTTTACATTTACTTAATTGTTTTCAGCAAATAGTATTTGAAATAATTTGGATAACATTGTGAGATATTGTATTTACAAATTTTGTTTTTATCAGAGCAAACAGCTCGAGTGTGTGTTTTTAAACAATTTTTTGAATTATTGAGAATTAAATAAACATTTATATCTTTAAATTATTGGGCAATGTGTGTTTGTGCAGTGTGGTAAGACCCAGTAGGTATAAACATTTGTGTGGTATGATTATTGCCCAAAGGAAATAACTTTTTAGACTGCAGTTGAACTTGTCTATGCAAGGAGGGTGGCAAATGTGCCCTTCAAACAGACTGAGTGGAGCTGGCAAGCGCCCCCACCCTGACCCAATACATTAACCACTGTGTGGGAGGTGGTCGCACTGCCCTGTGACCGGAAACCTATTTTCCTGCTTTTCCCTGCTTGAGGTTACATGAGGGCAGAATGGTCTCTGGTCGGCAGCAGCTATAGTTTGCTGTCCGGTTCTGGAAGAGTAGTACCAGGGGAAACGGAGGGCCTCCCGGAGGAGTTTTACAGTACATGAAATCATACGATTCTAACATGTTTAGCCAGTTTAGTGATTGTCATCGCATAATGTCGCATGGCCACTCTGTGTATCTTCAGGGGTGTGGAATTTTCCAAATAATCTAGTTGTCCAAGGGACAAAATTCAACTGAGATCTACATGTCCTGTAAAATCCACTTGTCCCACCTACTCCTGTCCCACATCAAACATAAGGGCTCCGGCTGACAGAGAAACATTAATATATTGTTGCTTTATTAAAATAAGTATACCATTAAATGCTGTGCAATAATAATGCTAAAGGAAAACTTGACAAGCGATATTATCCCTTTTATCCAAACATATAGAAATTGAAAAGAAATACAACAATAAACGATTATGCATGGCAAGATGCTCTAAAACCCATATTAGCAATACTTCAACAGTTATGAGAGATGTTGCCTTTTATGTCCGCACACATGCTTTGTGCCTCCTGTTGTTTAAGGCAGAGATTAATAGCAGCAGTCCTCTTCAAACAGAATTTACAACAGCGTTGGAAGGAGATCGGAACTGAAAGCTGAAATATGCCATGGGCTCACTTCAAATGTGTCCTACGGTCACATCTGGCAACACTGGTACTAAAGGAAACTGCATTGAAACTACTCAAATGAAAAGGTCTTGGCTAAAGCCAGAACTAAAAGTGATGACGCAATCACATATCACACCAGTTACACATGCATGCTTGATGATCATGTACATTTATCAGAAAACTGCACGAGCAGAATTACTTCAGTGCCATTCATTTTTTTATTTACTGCCTGATCAGAGGGATCTTGCTTTTCTGACCTATTGGTTTTGCCAGTGCTTTTTGCCCATGCTGTGCATTATTAGCAAAAAGCTTTTGGCTAATGCTGTGTAGCATTGTGAATATAAGAGGAAAAACAAACAGCCATGATGATGACTGGACCATTTCCTAGGCTCACAGATGTATGAGGATGTGTGCAAGTACGGGCCTCATCATAAATGCATGCGCCTATGGAATAAAGGGGGCACATGTTTTTGAAAATATTTATTTACTGATCAAAAATGGACCCCCTTTGGCTTGCCTACAGACACAGAAGCCTGTTTTATGCCCTGCCACCGAGCTGGAATCTCACAGATTATGTCTGTCAAAAATGTATAATTAGAAAACAGAACCCTCATGCTCGATTTGCCCACGCCATCAGTCTTGACATTCTATGATGTACCACACTGAGTGCGTGCCATTAGTGAACTAAGAGGCAAGACAGTTGTCATGTGAACACTGTATGTGGACAGAATATTATAGAACATTGTAGTCTAGTAATTAAAAAACAACAGGTTTTTGTACGGCTGGTATTCTGAACGCATGCATTTGAAAGTGCTTCCATTCTCGATTATGAAGATATTTTTGATGAAATAAAGATTTGCCTAAGATCACACAAAATAAGCATGGAAGACATTTTTTATCCTGCCAGATTCTCTTTCACAAAGAGTACTTAAATAGTTCCAGGCCGTCATGAAGAATTCTGCAACATGACACAAATAGCAGAATTTGATATTATTAGTACATTGAGGCGGCTACTGTGTTCTATGGAAAACAACGTTCACTTTCCGAAATAAATATATTTTTCACCCACATTCAGATATGGGCTTGAAGTCCTGCCACAGCGTTTTAGGTCTTAACAAACAATGAGAATGGTGCAATGTACGCGTCGTGCCTCTGTTCCAGACTGACAAGACCCTCCTCAAGACCATCATTATAGTGAGTCCCGCAAATGCAATGCCACCTTGGGCCTCCCTCTATGGTACCTCCTTACCAATTATCCAGTAATGCCAGTGTCCTTTAACAATTTTTAGCAAGCCTGGCAGCTCAAGAATGATAAATTGCAGTACTGACACGGAGGCACCGCCGCAGCTTAACAAAATGCGTACAATGATCCAAATTAAGCTTGAAAAATAGAAGGCACTGGTCAATTGATTATTTACTCGCACAAATGGGAAAAATATCACCCATTTGTGAGGGAAATTGCCATATCATGCATATCTGTCACACGTCTGGTGTGAAAGGGAGTTTGAATCTGCTCTGCCCATCAATGTAAACGCTGTAGGCACTACTCCAATAGCAGTGATGAGGTCGATGGGAGCCCACGCTTCCTGCAGCCACAAGGGTATCTCAGTACACACGGCCCGGCACAGCAGTTCTATTCTATTCGGAGCGATCTGCTTGAAAAAATAACCCTTTTGAACACTAGCAATGCTTTAAAAAAATATATTTTAATCACTGTATTGAGAAGTTTACGTACAAGAGGTGAGATTTGCAGAGACACTGTCCATGATTCTCAGAAATTCATAAGAATCAAAGGCCCTTACACCTGAAAATGGACATTACCAGAGATGAAAGGCTTTAAAAAATGAAAGCATTCCAACCCCCTAAAAAGTCCATGCAAAGGATGGGAAAGTTAAAACCTCTCCCCTTCCAGTGACACAATAGCGACTTTCACACTTCACAAATAAATGCTTTTCCACCTTATTGAGAACACCCCTCACACTGCTGCATCCAGGCAGGAGAAATGGTATCTCTGTAGGGCAGGCGCGCAGTGCAACGCCCATGGGATCAAAGAGCTTCAGACCCCACTCCCCCCTCCCCCTCTTGTGTGGCAGCCCGGGCTGAGACAGCTTTCTCAGCGCGCACACAGCCACAACCGAGTACTTCACAGGTCTTTTAAAGACCATTCACTTGTTAAAAAAGTTTTTCTTAATTGTGATTTCACCCCTTTTTAGCGCTGCATCACCACTCTCTGCCTATGGCTAGAAGATTAGGGCACCCCCCCCCCCCCCCCCCCCCCTCCGAAATGTGCCTCCTTCTAGTTGTTCCTCTGCTGTCTGCCTTATTGCGTTTAACATACATTAATCCACTATGCAAATGTTCAAGTGCGCTATACAAATACGGATTTACATTTTTAAAATATTTTACCAGTACCTAACCCTCGGTGCACAGTGAAGTCATGATACCCCTCTGTATATCGGTGAAAATCGGCTGTATACAAACACCAACTTTCCGGTTCGATTGTTTTATCCTCATTGTGGCGCCCTCATCCTCGAGTCTGAAGTGAAGTTCCCAGACTGAATTCCTTCTTCCTCAAAGGAAGTACTGGAGCGGATACTGCACGCAAATGGGTTATCAACTTCCATGTGTTCATTGCGTTCCGTGCACAATCTGTAGAATGCATCAAAAGGATTGCGGCCTCTGAAAACATAGCATGAGGATCGCAGTGGAAAGTATGAATGACGGGCCATTGGGTCCACTGTGCCTGCCACCCACGCCCTTATCTTCACTGTACTTGTCCAAGAAAGTACTCTCGTTTTTTTATGGTCACTACCTACGACTGAGCCTTCGCAATCGCCATAAAGCTGTCCTCAGAGCCTGGCTCCTTGTTTTTGTCAGAGTGGTGGTGCAGCGCGCCTGCTAGCGATACGTTTTTTGACGTGCTCTTCTGAGGCGCCACAGCAGGCCAGGACAAGGCTTTTGAACAAATTAATCTTTTTACCGATGGTTGCTAAAAGAAATCGCACCTGTCACAATATCACGCAAACAAGTACAGAACAGTTTAATGCGAGCAGCCAACCTCACACTTTCAAATACTAGCAATGCTGTAGCAGGCAAAACTGCTTAATTTACCTGAATGCGAGCCACGGACTACTGCTTGCAGAGGCTGAGTGACGTTTCACAACCCCAGCCAATCACTGGGTAGAGCCCAGTCATGGGCTGCTAGCCAATCAGATGCCTCCAAAGACTCTCTGCAAGCTTCGGATTGGCTGTGAGCCCCAGAGTGCCCACAGCCTTTTGTATTAAGGTGATTTAATGTCTACTTGTCCGTCGGACATAATAGGCAATAAATCTTCTTGCCCAGCAAAAAGAACAACGGTTCGGGCGTCGGGCGATATGATTCCCCCACCCCTGTATCTTAATGACTGATGCACTTTAACCCGGGAGAAAGGACTTCAAAGGTTGTGGAGGTGTCCTGCTCATGCGGGGGAACCCTCAACCTTGACACAAGCACCCTGTCTTCAGGATTAAAAGGCCTGCCTTGGGGGTGACTTATAGGTTTTAAGTGTAGTGACCTCAGATATAAGGAAACTTTTATCTGTTGTAAGTGGTGCTAGCACCAACTTAAACATGCTGCAATGGCTGTCCTGTAGTAACAAATCTGAAAGAGACACGTTAGTGATAGATTCCTTACCTTAGAATATCCCCAGGCGTCACTGGATCCGGAAATGTTTGCGTAGCAGTACCCTTGCGTGTCGGTAGGTGTCGTCTGCGGCTCCGCGTCCGTCGTCGGGGCCGTGATGACGTCGTCTGAGTACTTAGACGCCGCCTCCGCGTGCTGACGTCAGTTCTTATTTTTTCCGCGCCAGCAAGCGCAGATCTGGAAAAAGCAGTAACTCTTAGTCAATTTTTGACTAACTTTTTGGATAATTTTTTGATAATTTCTCGAAGTCTTACGACTCCGATCGGTGCCATAGGGATGCCTGGTTTTAAGCACTGCAAGGATTGCGACCGCACGATGTCGGTCACGGATCCTCACCACCTGTGCCTAACTTGTCTAGGCGTCGACCACGACGACAAGGCCTGCTCTGACTACCGGGCCCTCTCTTCAAAAGCTAGGCGGGAGCGGTCCCGCAGGCGACTCTAACTCCGGCAGTCGGCCCCACACCGCGAGAGGTCCCGGTCCCACGTGAGGTCGAGAGACAGGTCGCGGGCCCGGAACCACCACAGCTCAGAGAATAGGCACCACTACTCTGGGTCGAAGTCGTCGTCTGGTAAGAAACACAAGAAGTCGAAGAGGCGTCATCGCTCTTCTGACTCCCCCTGACGTTCGCGCGATGCGGACGGGGGTTCGGGCACACCACCCACGCGGCTCCGTCTGAGTCGCGGGCGCCGCGTCCTGCTCCACACCCTCCGGTCCCTGGGCGAGACGCGACACCGGAGAAGATCGAGCGCTTCCTCATGGCCATGAGGTCCCTCTCTCCTCCAACAAGCTCCGTGGCGCCTTTGGGCCCAGCGGACCCGTCTGGGGCCCCTAGCGGGTCGGGGGCTTCGACGCCGTCTAGTGCTTCGGCCCGACGCCACCGGCGCCGCAGGGCCCAACGGTCCCGACGCCGGCGGCGCCTTAGGGCCCGGCGCCGCGAGACCCCACTGGACCCGCTTCGGGATCTGGTTCATCGCCGGTGGACCTTACGACCCCCCCGGCGTCGGTCCGTCAGGTGCTCCTCCGGTGCCATCCTCGGGCAGCGCCATCCCCGATGCCTCCTTCGTTCCGGTTTCGACGGCGTTTGGGGAGTTTTACTTCAATTAACCAGCCCCATTAATTGAAAACCCTGAGTATCAGGAGATGGGTGATAAGGAGGATTGGGAGGGGTCTGAGGACCCTCTGACTCGAGCGTGTCGGTCTCAAGAGGACTGGACAGGGGTACTTGGGGAGGCCAGTGGTCTGGACACCTCTCCGGACACTGGTTTTGTCTCCCCTCCTACCGTGGCTTCGGAGTAGGGGGTAACCTATAGTGTGGTGTTGATGAGGGCTGCCAAGGCCTTGGGCCTTGAGTTCCCCGTCGCGGCCGTGAGGACTAACCTCCTCACTGAGGTTCTTAAACTGCAGTCAAGCTCGGCCGAGCCTCTGCTGCCCTTTAATGAGGCCTTGACCGACGCTCTTTTGGGCACCTGGTCCAGGCCCGCTACGGATTCGCCCGTAGATATGAACGTGTCCAGACGCCACCACCCGGCCCCGGGCGACCCATGTTTCCTGTCCACCCACCCCACCCCTGAGAGCCTGGTCATCCACGGGTCCAATTCCCAGACCGCGTTCCCGTCGGCTCCGCCGGACAGGGAATCCAAGAGGTACGAGCAGTACGGAAAAAAGATCTTCTCCTCCCTTAGTCTGGGACTGCGGTCTTCCAACACTGCATGCGTCTTGGGCCGCTACAGCCACTCTCTGTGGGAGACGGTTGCGGAAGTGCTGCCCGAGTGTCCGTTGGAGGTACGGGCCAAACTCGGCCAAGCCCTTGTGGAGGGCCGGGATGCAGCCAAATATTTTATCCGGTGTGGGCTGGATATCACCGACTCACTAGGTAGAGCGATGGCAACGACGGTGGCGGCTAGACGCCACGCCTGGTTGAGGTCCGCCAACTTTTCGGCCCATGTCCAAAACACACTGATGGACATGCTGTTTGATGGCCGTCGCCTTTTTGGCGACAAGGCAGACCATGCGCTTTAAGGACTCCAGGGCTACGGCCAGGTCCTTGGGCCTCTCGGCCACGCGCCAGCAAACGGGGTCCTTTCGCTCCTTTAGTGGCCAAGGAAGGGGCGCCCCCACACGTGCTGCCAGCCACGCGCCGCAGACTAACTTCCAGCGCGATGGCGGCCGTGGAAATCACCGTGGAGGCGGTCGGGGACAACGGCGAGGCCAGTCCACACCTTTCCCCGCATCATCCGCCTCTAAACCCTCCTAGTCCATGCTTCTCGGCCCATGTGACGCCAGTGGGGGGCAGGGTCTTGGACCTACGGAACGTCAACGGCTTCCTCCGGAAGGAGAAGTTCAAGATGCTGACTCTGGCTCAGGTCTTAGCTGCCCTGGACCCAGGAGACTTGATGGTAGCGTTGGACTTGCAGGACGCTTATTTCCACATCCCTGTCCTGCCGGCACACCGGCGTTACCTGCGGTTCACGGTAGGCCACAAGTACTTATAGTTTACCGTGCTCCCCTTCGGCCTTACCAGCGCCCCACGGGTGTTCACGAAGGTGATTGCGGTGGTCGCAGCTCATCTGCGCAGGTTAGGGGTTTCAGTCTTCCCTTACCTCGATGACTGTTGAAGGCGGGCTCGCCCCAGACAGTCGTCAGCCACCTCCAGACGACGGCAGACCTCTTGCACCAGCTGGGGTTCTCCATCAATGTGCCAAAGTCACACCTGTGCCCCTCTCAGAAGCTCCTTTTCATCGGAGTGGTTCTCGACTCGGCGCAGTTTCTGGTTTACCCACCCGAACAGCGGGTTTGGGATATACAGGCTCTGATTCCAATCTTTCAGCCTTTATCCCGAGTTTTGGTCGGTTGGTGCTGCGGCTTCTGGGGCTGGTGACTTCCTGCATCCGTCTGGTGCATCATGCCCGTTGGCGGATGCTGGCTCTGCAGTGGGACCTGAAGTTTCAGTGGGCCCAGCATCAGGGCAACATGTCCTGATCTCGGAGGGCACTGCGAGACAGCTGCAGTGGTGGCTCAGGGACCGCGATTGGGTGTGCGGCAGATCCCTCTCCCTTCCCCAACTGGAGCACGTAGTTGTGACGGACGCCTCCCTCCAGGGCTGGGGAGGCCACATGGGAGAGGCGGAGATCAGAGGCCTCTGGTCTCCGGCGGAGTCCCGGCTCCATATCAACCTTTTGGAGCTGCGGGCGATTCGTCTAGCACTGAAGGCATTCCTCCCCTCTGTCCGAGGGAGTGTAGTGCCGGTGTTCACGGACAACACCAACGCCATGTGGTACTGCAACAAACAGGGCGGGGTGGGGTCGTGGACCCTCTGCCAAGAGGCTCTGTGCCTCTGGCAATGGCTGGAACATCAGGGAGTGACCCTGGTGGTTCAACACCTGGCAGGTTCTCCAAACACCAGGGCGGACGAACTCAGCTGCCGATGCATGATGGATCACGGACGTGGCGCAAGGCCTCTTTCAGCAGTGGGGAGAGCCTTGGTTAGATCTATTTGCCACCGAAGAGAACCCGCAATGTCATCAGTTTTGCGCGTTGGAATTTCCTAGGCGGCACACGCTCTGAGACGCTTTTCGTCGCGAGTGGAGTTGCGGTCTGTTGTAAGCCTTTCCGCCTATACCACTTCTGCCCAGAGTGCTGCAGAAGATCAGGCGCGACCGGGCACAAATCATCCTTGTGGCTCTGGACTGGGCATGAAGGTACTGGTATCCAGAGCTACTCAGTATGTCAGTCGATCCCCCGGTTCGTCTGCCTCTTCAGGAGGACCTTCTGTTGCAGGAGCAGGGGACGGTCCTCACCCGAACCTGTCCAGTCTCCACCTCCATGCTTGGAGATTGAGCGGTGACAGTTGAGGCCATTTGACTTGCCTCCTGAAGTCTGTAACATCATTCTGGCAGCCAGGCGTCCCTCCACAAAGTCGGTATACGCCTGCAGGTGGAACAGATTTATGGCATGGTGCACAGCAAAGGCTGTGGATCCCCTCAATGCCCCTCTTTCTGAGGTTCTTCTCTTTCTTCTTTCTCTTGCCCAGCAGGGCTCTGCTCTGGCCACTATCAAGGGCTACCTTTCTGCTCTTTCAGCCTTCTTGAGGCTACCTGATCAACCTTCTTTGTTCAAGTCCCCTATTGTTAACCGATTCTTGAAAGGCATCACGCATACGTTCCCTCCTGTGCCCTTTGTGATGCCTCAGTAGGACTTGAACTTGGTTCTTACTTTTCTGATGTGCGCTCCCTTTGAGCCACTTCACAACTGTCCTCTTCGCCTTCTCACTTTGAAGACTGCCTTCCTGGTAGCCATCACCTCTGCCAGGAGAGTGAGTGAGCTTCAGGCTCTATCCTGTAAACTCCTTTCCTTTCAGTCCATCCGGACAAGGTTGTGTTGCGGACAAGGCCCTCTTTCCTGCCCAAGGTAGTCACTGCCTTCCACATTGGGCAGTCCATCACCTTGCCCACCTTCTTTCCCCCTCCGCATCCCTCGAGAGAGGAAGAGAGGCTCCACCGTCTGGACCCAAAACGTGCGCTCTCGTTTTATCTGGATCGCACACGCCAGTTCCGGGTGGATGTCCCTCTGCACTGCACCTGAAAACCCTGAAGAAAAAGAGAAACGCCTACTTCAGGAAAATAAAGCGCTCAAAAGCAAACTTCTTCAGCCTCCAGCTCGACCAAGCAAAAAACCGCCCAAGAAAACTGTTTGAGTTAATCAGAACACAAAAAAAAGAACAACCCCAACCTCTCAGTACCTTGCACGAAGCACCCTCCTGTGAAGACTTCGCCGCTTTCTTTACCCAAAAAACTGACAACATAAAGAGTGATCTCCGCGCTGACGCAAGACTCCACACCACACTCAACTGCATAACACCCACTGGACCCAAAAACAATGCTACATGGTCAACCTTTGAAACCTACTCCGAAGAAGAAATAGGCAAACTGCTCAGCACCCTGAAACCTTCCAATCACCTCACGGATCCCCTCCCTGCTAACGCTGTCAAAGATTTCACCCCACTACTCCTTCCACTCTGGACTAAGATTATCAACAGCTCGCTCCAAGAAGGAACCATCCCTGACTCCCTTAAAGTTGGACAAGTCACACCTCTGCTAAAGAAACCTACTGCCGACCCATTCGACCTAAACAACTACCGTCCCATTACCAATATTCCCACTCTCGCCAAATTATTGGAAAAATGCGCTCAACTACAACTGACTAAACACATTGATCTGTTTGATCTCCTCAACCTTCATCAATCAGGCTTCCGAGCAGGTCACAGCACCGAAACTGCTATGACTCACATAATCGACGACACCCTTCAAATCCTAGATCAAGGGGATACCTGCCTCCTCATCCTTCTTGATCTCTCTTCAGCGTTCGACACTGTTAAACATGAGAAATTACTCGATCTGTTGAACACAAGAATGGGTCTTTCCGGGACTGTTCTCAAGTGGTTCACCTCCTTTCTACACAACAGGTCACAGAAATTCAAGAGTAACAACCTGATGTCCTCTCCAATACCTGTTTCGTAAGGTGTCCCCCAAGGATCCTCCCTTTCACCAACATTGTTCAACTTAGTTATGGAACCTCTCACCACCTTGCTTCAAGCATCCAATGTACTTTTTCACATGTACGCAGATGACACTCAACTATATCTCAAATTACAATCCCCCAATGACATCTTACTCCTGAACTCTACGATCAGAAGCACCCAATCCTGGCTTGCTGATAATCATCTCAAACTCAATGCTCTGAAAACAGAATTCCTGCTGATCTCACCTCCAGCGAAGATCGCTACCACTCAAACCTGGCTTAAACAGCTAACTGCACTCAATGTCCAACCCACCATAGTGGATTCAGCGAAATCCCTAGGCAAAACTCTCGACTCCAATCTCAACATGCAGCATCATATCAGCAAGGCTACTAAGGGAGCTAACTTCCAAATCAATACCCTAAGGAAACTTAAACCCTTCCTACCAGCCAAAGACTTCCAAACTGCAGTACAAGCACTAGTCATCCCGCGAATTGAATACGGCAGCACCGCCCTCTGCGGTCTCCCGTTAACCACTACTGCACCCCTAAGAGCCTCTCTAAACGCTGCAGCGAGACTCATCACTGGATCAAAAAAGCACTCTCATATCTCCCCTGACCTGAAATCACTAGACTGGCTGCCTTTTGAAGCCAGAATACATCTGAAAATCGCCTGCATGACACACAAGGCTCTACACCTGAGCTCTCCCGGATACCTCACTCAGAAGCTGTCAATCTCTGGCGGCTCTAGAAACACCAGAGGCACAAACAATCTTCTGCTAAAACCTCGAAGATTCCGGAAGGAAAAAACTTATAAACGCTCTTTCTCAGGAATGGCACCCAGGATCTGGAACTCACTCCCTCCTGAAACTAGGCTCATCTCCTCCACTACACATGGCTGCTGCAGTGATTTTTCCCCAGTGCTGGAAATTACCATTTTGCTGGTGTCATGACGAGCTCAGCTCGTCATCAGCACACGACACCCGTGGGTGATGACGAGCTGAGCTCGTCATCAGCATCGAAAGGGTTAAGAAAGAAGTGAAAGCTATTTTTATGGCCAAATACACCTGACCTATGAGCATGGATCCAGAAAGACTATACACCGACCTGTATTATGTTCGAACTCTATGACTATGTAATTCACCTGTATTATTGACGCTACTGACTATCTATGCACACTTTTAACTGTTATATTTATATTATTGATTTGCTGTACTAATTTGCTCCCTCACGTACCTACCCTTCCCATTTATTATGTTTAAATTCACTCTTGTCTCTGAGAGATAGCAGTAAATTTTGGGCCACAGTCAACCAACCTGTCTTTGCAAACTCGGATAATGGCCCCATGGACTGTAACATCACAGATGAGGCCTGGATTGCACATTTTGAGGAGATTTACAGCCTGCCCCTAAACTGCCAAAATTCTGAGGTTCCATTCCCTGAAAACACCCTTTCAAGGTTGACCTTTGAAACCGCGGAGGTGACGAAGGCCATTGAGGAAATGTCCAAAAATAAGGCGCCTGGACCAGATGGAGTCCCAGCTGACCCATTTAAAGCTGCCCCTAGTTTGTGGTCTAAAATTTTAGTAAACGTTTTTAATTCTATTACAAAAGATAGTATCCCACAATCATGGTTAACGTCAACCATCATCCCGGTTTATAAAAAAGGATCTAGGCAGGACCCCTCCTGCTACAGACCAATTTCTCTAATAGATTCCTCTGTTAAGGTTCTCGGAAGGGTGATCCTGCATAGATTAAATGATTGGCTGACGGAAAAAGGGATCCTTTCCAATATGCAATATGGTTTTAGGTCAAATAGAGGAACCATTGACCAATGTTCAAATCTGCATTTATTGGTTAGCAAGTATACTGCGGCTAAAGAGGGCAATCTATATTTGGGTTTTATGGACCTATCCTCTGCATTCGACCTAGTTAATAGGTCGAAGCTCTGGATGGGTCTTCTTGAGCTAGGTCTGGACCCTCCCCTAGTGCACTTTATGGCAAATCTCCATACAAACTTATCTGCTAAAGTAAGAGTGGGTATGGATGGACGATGTACAAGGCCATTTAGTTCCAGGGTGCATCTTGGCACCTCTGTTGTTTACACTCTATATTAATGCCCTGGAGGCTGAGCTGGGGGAGGTCTCTCAGGATATTCCGCGTATAGGGGAGCAGGTAATACCAGTTCTCCTGTATGCGGATGATGCCGTACTTATGGCCCGTACTGGGGTGAGCCTCCAAAAACTGCTGAACGCCTTTGGCACCTTTATGAGCAACCTTGATCTCAAGGTCAATGCAAAAAAATCTCAGGTTCTAATCGCAGGGAAGGGCAGAAATAAGGGGAAATTAAAAAATTTCTATTGTAATAATGAAGTGGTTTGTAGGGTGTCTTCCTTTCCCTATTTGGGGGTACTGTTCGATGAAAAGGGCACCTGGGCTCCACAAAATACAAGTCGTAGTATGCTTTTTTGTAGAAGTGTTTCGGGCCTTATGAGCTTTGCTAAAAAACTGGGAGGCAGACCGGTTGAAGCCATCATTAAGGTCTACAAAGCTAAATGCTTGGCAGTGGCCTCCTATGGATGCCAAATATGGGGTTGCACCGTACCCAAAAAAATACAACTGGTAGAAAATAAATTTCTGAGGGGGCTTCTTTCAGTCCCCCAGTCTACGCCTACATTTACAACACACACGGAAGTGGGGATCGGATATATCTCAGACCATATCCAAATAGCACCCCTTCTGTATTGGCTAAAAATCTGGCTTAATAAAGAAATTACTTTAAACCACTCCATTATTAAAGACTGCCTTCATCTAGAGAGGGCTGATAAAATTGTATGGCTGAATTATATCAAAAATGGTCTGCAAAAAATAGGTCGCTCAGACATGTTCTATTCTCCTGAATTAATAACCAAAAAGGATATTTTGCCAACAAAAAAGGCCCTAGAGGACCTTTTTAAATTAGATCGGGAGGAGACGGAGCTGAGAAAGCCTCTTGTTAGACAAAATTATGGACTGGTTAGCTGCCCAGGACCGGAACCATATTTAATAGTGGTGAATAATCGACACCACAGATTTCTTCTGACAAGATTCCGCCTAAACCTGATTCATTACTCTTTAGGAGTTTTCCGCACCTGGTGCGCACCTGACAAGGCGGATTCCTGCACTTGTGACTGCTTCTCATTACAAGACACACTCCATTTTGTCATGTTTTGCACTCACTATGAAGTATGTAGACGGAAATATTTGTTACCACTCCTGAAGAAGGCGGGCTTTATTCAGGTGAGGCCCGCTCTAATATACCTAATGCAATTGGGTAACCCTTATATTATGTTCTGTGTGGCCAGTTTTTTGACGGCAGCCACTCGCATAAGGAAAAATACCATCAGCCTTCCGCAGTTCCAAAGCTGTTTTGAGTAATGTTTCTCTGGTGTAAATATGTATTCCACTTTACCAAGGCAGTAGTACTGACAGTTTTTAAATGGTATATATTTTCTTTTTTTAAAACTTTTAATATTAGAAATTTCTCTTTTTAATATGTATTGTATTTTTTAACATTGATGGAAAAAATGTACTGTACTGAAATTTGTTAGATTGTAACTTTTTGTATAATTGTACCTTGTCTTTTATGATATTAATTTTATCGAATAAAGAATATTTGACTGACTGACACTCTTGTTGGTATTCCCGGCTTTGTAAAGCGCTCTGATATCTGCAAAGATCTTGTTCGTGCTATATAAAACTTTCAAAATAAAATAAATAAATAAAATAAATGACCAACTCTTTGTTGGTAACGTGGGCGCTAAGAAGGGGAAAGCGGTGCACAAGCGGACCATCTTGCGGTGGATCATCTTGTGTATCCAGGCGTGTTACTCCTTGGCTACGAAGGAACCCCCTGTTGGGCTGAGGTCTCATTCTACTCGAGCCACGGCGACTGCAACTGCCTTGGGCCGAGGAGTGCCCTTGCAGGACATTTGCCAGGCAGCTACGTGGGCCTCGCTGCACACGTTTGCAAGACACTATTGCCTGGACAGCCAAGTCCGGAGGGATGGCTTCTTTGGCCGTTCCGTCCTGCAGGACTTTCTGGTGTGATTATTGGTTCGCAGACCCACTACCGGGGTTGGTATTGCTGGGGTATCTGTTCTAAGGTAAGGAATCTATCACTAACGTGTCTCTTTCAGATGCACAAGTTACTACTTGTGTAACGATATATCTGTAAGACATTAGTTAGTGATAGATTCCTTACCGACCCTCCCATCCTCCCAGTTCTGCCAACCGATATCTAGGGTTAAGGTCATCCCCTTTCAGGGCCCTAGTTTCAAGGCACCAGTATTGGTTTTTAGCATAGCTCTGCGTTTCTGGCACGGAAAAGCTGTGTCTAAGAACTGACGTCCGCACGCGGTGGCAGCGTCTAAGTACTCCGACGTCATCACTGCGCCCACAATGCCGACGACGGACGCGGAGCCGCAGATGACGCCTACCGACGCGCAAGGGTACTGCTACGCAAAAATTTCCGGATCCAGTCTGACGCCTGGGGTTATTCTAAGGTAAGGAATCTATCACTAACTAATGTCTCTTACAGATATATTGTTACACAAGTAGTAACTTTTGCTTTGGGTGGTCTCTCTTGGGAGCATAATACATGCTTCAGCCCATGGTAGACACCTGGTGTACCTAAGCCCTGGGTACCGTAGTACCATATACTAGGGTCTTACAAAAGTACACCAGTAGCTAATCTGGAGCATACCCAAGTACTCACCATGTCCAATTTAGGGAAGAAGCACAGAGACTGCGGTCCTGATTAGCAGGATCCAGAGACAGACCAGTCAGTGAAACATAATGACACCAGCAAGAAGTGGGGGTGACTGTGAAAGCAGATCCTAGTTTACCACAGCCTCTCTTGAGTTCCTAACTGACTTAGCGCAACAACAAGTACCTTATATTTAGAGTATAGAGGTCTCCAAACCCATGGACACTATTACACACAACAGGGCACAAGGGCAATTTGATCACATCGTTTAAGGACATATGGTGCCCTTACTTTGTCCTGTTTTTAATGCCTTTCTGACTAGTTCTCCTATGCTGACTATTTTTGCCGGCCATGAGATTAGTCGAATTTTTAAGAAGGGCTGAAGGTCTTCACCTGCCAACTACAGGCCATTTAGTTTTATCTATAGTGCACAAACCTTGTTCAGTTGCATTATCTTGAACAGGCTGAGCAAGTGAATGATTGATGCACACATTCTGACCCTTCTGCAAGCTTGCTTCAAAGACAGCATAAGCACAATCGACCAGGTATTCTGCCTGCAGCTACTTTACTGGCTCCGAAAACTTTGCGGGAGAGGGCCCGAAAGTTCCTTGAGGCTCGGGAGTTGGCTCAGCGCCATTCGAGGTGACGTCTCTTTGCCTTCTCCTAGCCTGTCCCGCAGTTTGATGGCCTACCCGCTCTTCCCGGGACCGTCGGTGACTCCAGCCCAGCGGCAGAAATTTCTGTCAGCTATAGCCCGCCGGTGCGCCTTCGTCCCCCACGGGTCCGACTGGTGGTCCTCACCCTTCTTGGTTGTTGGCTCCGGCCTTGACCTCACCGATGGCTCCGGCCTCGACATCGACTGCACCAGCTTCGGCACCGCAAGAACCCCATGGATCCAAGCCAATGCTACAGCCCCAGCTTCGGCCGGCTCTCTGGTCGTTATCGTCCCCAGCTTCCATCCTGACATGGAGACCGTGCCGGACCGGTGTCGATCGACGCCGATGGGGAATTTCTATCCCTTTCTCCATCCTCCTCCTTCTTTTCCACATGCCCAGCAGGTTACGGAAGACTGGGAGCTGTCTGAAGACCCTCTCGCTGCTTAATGGGAGTTAGACCCAGACTGGAAAAGGATTTGGAGGATGCAGGTGGACTGGATTTTTCTCCAGAACCTGGCACACTGTCTCCTTCTACAGTGGCTACGGAGGAGAGTGGTACTTATTCAGTGGTGTTGCTTAGGGCAGCCGAGGCTCTCCACCTCGAGCTCCCTACAGTGGCAGTCAGGACTAATCTCCTGACAGAAGTGCTTCGGCCAGCGACTTCCTCGGCGGAGCCGCTGCTGCCCTTCAATGATGCTTTTTCGGACATGCTTTTGGGCACTTGGTCCAGGCCCAACACAGGGGCTCCTGTGGACAGGAACATGGTCCGTCGCCCGGCTCAGGGCGACCCCGTTTTCCTCTCCCAACACCCTACCCCTGAGAGCTTGGATGTCCAAGCTTCTGCATCCCCGAGCGCATTCCCGTCCGCACCTCCAGACAGGGACCAAGAAACTGGAGCAGTTTGGGGAGAAGATTTTCTCTTCCGCCCGTTCAGGGTCGCGGTCCGTGAACACTGCATGCCTCTTGGGCCTTTATTCCCACTCTGTGTGGGATACCGTGGTGCTGGTGCTCCCTCAGTGTATGGAGGAGGCCCGGACAGTCCTCTCCCAGGCTATTGCTGAGGGGAGAGATGCAGCCAAGTTCATGATTCGTTGTGGTCTTGACACCGCCGACTCGCTGATCAGAGCGATTTCCACGACAGTGGCTTTTTAGGAAATGTCCAAAACACTCTGATGGACATCCCTTTTGATGGCACTCTCCTTTATGGGGACAAGGCAGATAGTGCGTTGGAGTGCTTTAAGGACTTGCGGGCTACATCCAAGTCCCGGAACTTTCGGCCATGTGCACTCCTTCGGCTTCTGCTTTTCGCTCCTTTCGTGGCTAACGAAGGGGTGCCCAAGCATGTTTGTTTCAAAGCCACAGGCCAGCGCAGCAACAGTCTCAGCGCAGACGTGGGACCCACTGAGGTGGGTCACGGGGCCAGCGGGTGAGTCAGTCCACCACCTCTACTGCCGCCACTGCCTCCAAACCTTCCTAGTCCGGAGCTTCAGGCACATCACACGCCAGTGGGCGGCAAGATTCGCCATCACCTCCCCTACTGGCTCACCATTACTACGGACAGGTGGGTTTTGCAAATAGTCCGAAGGGGCTACTCCCTCCTCTTTGAGACTACCCCTCTAGCTATGCCGCTTCAGTACCACCTGTTAGGGGTGGTCGGATTCACAGACCCTCTGTAGCATGTGTTCAGCATTGTGTTCCCTTTTAACCAAAAATGCATGTTTTTAGATATCCCCAAATAGAGTTCCTTGTGTTTCCTTGTGCCCTGTCCTGTAATTTGGAGACGATCCCTAAAGAACTGAAAAGGACGTCTCACGTGAATCCCCGCTTGGCTTACTGATTGTGACGTGACCACTCCCCCTTTAACCAGCGTTCGCTCTTAGTGCTTCGTAGAAGCTGCCGGAGCCTTGTTTCCTGGTTTCCTTCCTGCTCGAGTACCTGATATTGTTCCTTGGCCATTCGTTTGCTGGATAGATCCTTGCTTGCTGTCTACCTATTTTTCCCCGAATTCACTCACCCTCCCTCGAGGGGCGGGGTGTCTTGCCGCCGTTATCCTGCTCTTCCGTATTCCGCCTTTCCCTGATTTTTCCTCTATCCCCTCCACCTGGGATTGTCTAAATCGTGTTCGTGAGTAAAGCCTTTGTGTGTGTCTGTCCCGTGAAGTGCTCGTTCCGCTCCGTCTTCAGTTTAAGAGTCAGACTTACAAAAGACACAATGGAGTGCCGTCTGTGTCATTCTGGCCATTTGAGAGCCTCGTACCACTCTGTCTTCAGTTTAGGGGTCAGACGGGGATTTTCATTTGTGCGCGTGTTTGGTGTACACCTGTTCCGCTCTGTCTTAAGGTTATGAGTTGAACTTGGTGTATGTGTTCCGTTCCATTTTGTCTTTAGCTCCATAAGTGGGGCGGAGTTTTTCATCTGTTTCTTGTATTCCCGGTCTGCTCCGTCTTTAGTTTAAGAACAGGACTGGGTGGCCTCTTTGGCTAGTTCATGTTCTTACCGCACTGAGTTTTGTGGTTAGCCGGTAAGACTTCCCCTGGTTGTGAGTGTCTTTCACATTTGTTGCTATTAACCAGGTGTCACTCCGTTCCTACCTGCGCATTGCCTCTCTGGAGTAATCCTGGTGTCTCTTCACTCAAGATCAGACGCTCACTATCCTCGGGTAAATGGAGCTTCATGTTGAACACATGTATGTAAGTTTTGGAGGTTATACTTGAGGCTTAGACGCACTGTATATTTGTTACAGCTTTCTCCTGACTTCAAGACTGCAGCTACAACGTCCAGCTGGGGGAGAGTTGGTACACTCCTTGGATTATTCCCCCCACACTTTTTGGGAGCAGTCTGCATTGAGTGTGTTTATATCCCACTCTTGTCATTGCTGTTTGGAAGTGTGGGGGTCTTTCATCTTCGCTTCTGTGGAACTTTGTCTCCTCCCCATTGTGGGGAACCCTGACACCACCGCATGCCCGGGGATCACTTGGGGCTTCTTCAGCAGGAAGTTTGGGCTCTCTTGGCCAAGGGGGCCATCGAGCGCTTTCCGATGCCAGAAGTAGGTTGTGGTTATTATTCCCACTACTTCCTGGTTCCAAAGAAGGCAAGGGCCTGCGTCCTATCTTAGACCTTCTGAAGGTCAGTTGCTTCCTCCAAAAGGAGAAGTTCAAGATACTCACACTTGCTCAGGTCTTGTCTACCCTAGACCCGCAAGACTGGATGGTAGCTTTGGACTTGCAGGACGCTTACTTTCATGTCCCCGTCCTGCCGGCCCACCAGCACTACCTGAGGTTCAATGTAAGCTATGAGCATTTTCAGTTCACCGTGCTCCCTTTTGGCCTTACCAGCGCCCCTTGGGTGTTCACGAAAGTGATGACTGTGGTTGCAACACATCTGCGCAGATCGGGGGTTTCAGTCTTCCCCTATCTCAACGACTGGTTGTTGAAGACTGGCGCGCCCCAGGCAGTCATCGCCTACCTCCAGACTACGGCCGAACTCCTACATTTGCTGGGGTTCTCCATCAATGTGCCGAAGTCACACCTGATCCCCCTCTCAGAAGCTCCTCTTCATCGGAGCAGTTCTGTACCCTGCGCAATTTCGGGTCTATCCTCCTGTGAGAAGTTAGCCTGGCATATGATATCCACTAGTTCTAGTGGGCACCTTTCACCAGTCTAATCAACCCTTATTGATGATGGTTGTAAAGTCAACCTTATAGAAAGCTATCCTAGTGGTAGCGTGGACCAGCAGTCATCGGGCTAAGACTTCAGAGAGCTCATTAAGCAAGTTGTTTTACCAATTGTAATCCCTTGAGTACCAAATGAAAGGACACCACACAAGGTATATATCAAATATATTTATATTTAATCTAAACACAATCCCTCTGTACTCTTTATGACGTCAGAGGTAAAAGTACAATACAAGAATCTCAATTAGCATACGATAAGTTGCAAAGTATATGTTTTGCCCTAGGGGCCTCACAAACCATATACTAAAATAGTGGTATAAGAACCAGGTGAGAGTTTGAAAGCAGGCCTGGGGCCTGTGGAATCGCTGGGGGTACTCTAAACAACCAAAGGTTAGGAAGCAGGAGGCCCACGGTAGACGCGTGCAGGGTCTAAACACAGCCGCTGGTTACCGTTCACTTTCTATAGGAAACAAACAAGTTACAGTTTTACAGTTTAAGGATACTTCCGGATGGACTACGATGAAGCCCTTTTAACTTGGACACTAGGAGGGCCAATACCCTCGAGACTACCAGAGTACTTGTGTTACCTCACCCACGGAAGCCGGGTGCATAGGTGTCTTTTGATGTCTGGTTTTGTCGTCTATTTAAATGGAGAGCTGCAAATTAGTGCTGCAGGCAACCAGAGGAAAGGTGTCCGGGTTGATCCAAGGGTAGATCAAAGATTTGAAGAAACTGAAAGCAGAGGGGACAGAGTCTGGGTCACTTGCCAGTGACCAGGAAGGAACCAGGCGATGTTGGGTGCTTTTAGGTGAAGAGGTGAAGTTTCTCTTCAGCCACGAGGTCCAGGAGGCGTCGACAACGACCAGGTTCTGGATTCGAGCTGTCCCACGAAAGATCTAGTTGACTGCGGTGTCTGTATACGGATTGGACCCAACAAGCCTTGGCAAACTCAACTCACAGGATGTCGAGATTGGCTTTGTTGCAGACCAGCAAGGTTTGTGGAGCTTCTCCTTTGCAGTGAAGCTGGAGCAACCAGGAAAGCAAGGTAGATTCAAAATGGCATCTTCAGGGGCTCACTAGCCAACGGATTAGGAACCGGGAAGACATGTCGAGCTGAAATGCAGGAGCGGGCCCACGGGACACTCGTGGAGTGTGGATGCCTGAGCTTCGGTGCAAATGATGCTCGGGTCTGGGGCTTCTCGTACCCCAATGCATAACTGCGAGTTACCTCTGGAGTCGATGCAGTTAGCAAAATGCAGGATGTCCAGGAGTTCCGGTCCCACGTCTCTCGTGTCCACCACAGGTCTCAGCTTTGCTGTGGTTGTGGGTCTGGGTCAGAGATGTCTGGAAGTCCATGTCCTGTGTCGCAGATTCTTCGGGATCCGACGGGAGCCTCGAAAATGCAGACCAGAAATGTTACTGTTGGTGCCTGTTTGAACAGGGTGGTCACTCCTTGACCACATGGGAGATGTCTTCCGTCTTCCAGTCGAACTGGAATGTCGAAGGTCCAGGATATGTCTTGCAAAGATTCGTCCAGGGTTTTCTAATGTCCTAGGGACTGGGTTCCTATACTTTTACTAAGTTTAGGGGTTGGACTATCTTTAAGGTCCCTCCTATGGGTGGACCTGAGAAGGGGGTGGTTACACCCCTTTCCCTTTGTCCAGTTTCGCGCCAGAGCTGAGGCAGAGTGTCCCAGCAACCGGTTTGAACTGGGAAATGCATGGAGCACCTACTGTGCCCAAGGCAGTGTCTGGAAAGCATTCACTGAATGCAGCCCTCCCTGCCCCAATACACAAAACCCTGTCTGGGGAGGTGCCAGCTTCTCTCTAGACAGGAAACCTATTGTCCAGGCCTCCCCTGCCGGAGTTTCGTCCAGCAACAGGAGGTCAGACTCGTGTCTGTGGCAGCAGCACCCATTTTGTGATGCTGAGGCTCTGTTTAACTTTAACCGGGTAAACCAGTAACTACATGTCTTCTCTCTCTAGAAGGGTGGAATATGCTACTCGCGCCTCCAGGACTGGGGGGGGGGGGGGGGGGTAGTATTCCAAAGTGTTTGACACCTTACACAACATGTTTTGATAAAGCCAAACCAAAGTTAGCATTAACCGCGAGGATTATAATGCATTTAAGAGTATATGGTATGGCTATATCATACACCAGCTATAAGGAGATGGTTCCGAAAGCTGCAGAGGGGCTCAGCTCATGCTAGGGCACTCTCTCACATAAAACCAAGCACTTTACCTCCAGGATTGTCGAGGTCTGTTTTAGGAGTGGCTTATAGGTGTAGATGTGTCTATATAGGTATATAGATATAGGTATACTATGTCTAAGTAAGGGGTGATTACACCACCTTACCCAGGCTGTGTGAACAGACATGTGGTGTCAGTTTGGAAGGCAAACCAGGGGTGGCACAATACATGCTGCAGCCCCTGGTAGGCCTAGGGTGCACCTATGCCCTGGGTACCTAGGGTACACTATACAGGGGCTCACAAGGGTGACCCAGTAACCAATCTGGTATGTACCTAAAGTTCATGGAGGCCATTTCATAGAGAGAGCAGATAGACTGGGGCCCTGAATAGCAGGGTTCCAGTCCAACTAAGTCGAAAACCAGCAAAACACCAGCCAAAAAGTTGGTGTAAGCATTTAGTCCGATATCCACCTTCCTACACCTCCCGAGCAGCGAGTCCGGGACATTTGAGCTATGATTCCGATCTTTCAGCCCTTGTTCTGGGTTTTGGTCAGGATGACCTTGAGACTGCTCGGCCTCATGGCCTCCTGCATCCTGCTGACTCATCATGCCAGGTGGCGTTTCGGGCTCTGCAGTGGTGGCTCATGAACCAGCATTGTGTCAACGGTTGAACCCTCTTCCTTCCCCAACCGGAGCACACAGTGGTGATGGATGCGTCCCTTCTAGGATGGGAAGGCCACCTGAGCGAGGCGGAGATCAGAGGCCTCTGGATTCGGCAGAGTCCACGCTCCATATCAACATCCTCGAGCTTTGGGCGATCCTACTTGCACTGAAGGCATTCCTTCCCTGTCTCAAGGGGAAGGTAGTTCACAAACAACACCGCCATGTGGTACTGCAACAAGCAAGGCAGGGTGGGGTCATGGACCCCATGTCGGGAGGCTCTGCATCCCTGGAACATCAAGGCATTTCCTTGGTTGTTTAACACTTGGCAGGTTCTTTGAACGCCAGGGCGGAGAAACTCAGCTGTAGGTGCATGTTGGATCACGCACTGCGTCTTAACTCCGAGGTGGCACAAGGTCTGTTTCACCAGTGGGGAGAGCCTTGGTTAGATCTATTCGCCACCGAAGAGAACGCGCAATGTCATCAGTTCTGCGCGTTGGAATTCCAAGGCAGCGCTAGCTCGGTGAGGCTTTTTGTCATGAGTACGCTATTTTATGCCTTTCCACCTATACCACTTCTACCCAGAGTGCTGAAGAAGATCAGGCGCGACCGGGCCCCAGTCATTCTTGTGGCTCCGGACTGGGCTTGAAGAGTTTGGTATCCCGAGCTAGTCAGTATGGACATGGATCCCCCGATCCGACTGCTGCTTCGGGAGGAACTTCTGTTGCTGCAGCAGGGGAAGGTGCTCCACCCGAACCTGTCCAGCCTCTACTTCCTTGCATGGAGAGTGAGCGGCGACAGTTGATTCCTTTTGACTTGCCTCCTGAAGTCTGTGATGTCATTCTGGCAGCCAGGTGTCCCTCCACTAATTTGTTACACGCCTGCAGGTGGAACAAATTTGTGGCATGGTGCACAGCAAAGGCTGTGGATCCCCTGTCTGCCCCTCTTTTAGAAGTCCTTTTGTTCCTACTCTCTTTGGCCCAGCAGGGCTCTGCTCTGGGCACTATTAAGGGCTACCTCTCTGCAATTTTAGCCTTTCTCAGGCTCCCTGATAAGCCTTCTCTTTTCAAGTCCCCTGTTGTGTTTAGATTTCTCAAAGGCATTACTCACCTTTTCACTCCTAATCTGTTTGTGATGCCGCAATGGGACTTGAATCTGGTTCTTACTTATATGATGTGCGCTCCTTTTGAGCCGCTTCACAATTGTCCTCTTCGTTTACTTACTTTAAAGACTGCTTTCCAGGTTGCCATCACATCTGCTAGGTGTGTGAATGAGCTCCAGGCTATTTCCTGTCAACCTCCTTTTCTGTCTGTTCATCCGGACAAGGTTGTGCTCCACACTCGTCCTTCCTTCTTGCCAAAGGTTGTTACTGCTTTCCACATCGGGTTCCACTGTCTGGACCCAAAATATGCGCTCTCAATTTACCTGAATCGCACACAACAGTTCCGGGTGGATGACCACCTCTTTGGTTGCTACGTAGGTGCCAAGAAAGGCCGAGCTGTACGCAAGAGAACTATCTCCCACTCGATCGTCTTGCGTATAAAAGCTTGTTATTCTCTGGCTAAAAGGAACCTCTGGTGGGATTGCACGGCTATTCTACCAGGGTGACCAGCATCTACTACTGCATTGGGACGTGGTGTCCCACTTCAAGATATCTGTCATGAGCTACGTGGACCTTGCTGCACACTTTTACTAAGCATTATTGCCTTGACAGTCCAGTCCGGAGAGACGGCTTCTTTGTACGTTCTGTTCTCCGTGACTTTGTGGTGTGATCTTGGTTCGCAGACCCATCACCTGGGTTGGTATTGCTGAGGTATCTATTCTAAGGTAAGGAATCTATCACTAACCTTTCTCTTTCAGATGCACAAGTTACTTACCTTTGGGAACGCTATATCTGTAAGAGACATTAGTTAGTGATAGATTCATTACCGCCCCACCCATTCTCCCTGTTCTGCGAACTGATTTCTAGGGTTAAGGTCATCCCTTTCAGGACCCTAGTTTCAATGCATCAGTGGTCAGTATCTAGCATGGCTCTGCGTTCCTGGCACGGAAAGTAGTGTACAGAACTGGCGTCAGCGCACGAGGGTGGCGTCTAAGTAGCTGCCGCAACGTCATCCCAGGGACCATGAGGCCTACGAGTGACGCGGAGCCGCACGACGCGACCTTCCGACACACAGGGGTACTAAGGACGAAAACTTTCCAGATCCAATCTGACACCTGGGTGTAATTCTAAGGTAAGGAATCTATCGCTAACTAATTTCTCTTACAGATATATTGTTACCTAAGGTAAGTAACTTGTGCGACAAGCCATTGATCAAAGTTATAGGCCTGATTTGTTAATAATGAAAAGTTGTGAGAAAAGGCTTCAGGCCTCCTGCATTTATTGTGAAAAGCAATGTTCTAACCAAAAGGCCTTCAAGAGTGGATTGTCCTTTCACTGTTAATAGTTTTAGACATGTCTTTTGTTACAGAGAATCTCAAACATTTGTGTAGACGGCAGGGCTTTAATGTTTGTTTCTTCCTGTGACAAGTCCTTGGGGTAGAACATTTTCACTTTGAGAATCCATTTTATGCCTTTTTGGAAGATTTGTAAAATTTGCCAACTGAAATTTGGTCCATATTTCTAATTTTATGTCTCTAAACTTGAAGGATACCTTCTAGGTAAGCTTATGTTCGATACAGTAGGCATGAGCTGGTTATGGTCTAATGATAAGAGTATAGACCACATTCGTTAATTGGAAAAGGATTTGTAAGGTAAAGTGGATCAGATCTGTTAAATTTAAAAAACGACAACAGTTGCAGTAGACCTGAATTAATGAGAAAATCCTATGTTAAAACCAATAGCCCTTTAGGTGTGGGTTAATATTACACTGTTAATGCCTGTAGCCAGGCATTCTGTTAAAGTGATCTCACAAATTACTGTAGCAAGCATAGATATTGGTGTTTGTTACTTCCTTTGAGGACCCTAGTGTGAGAAAGTTTCTCTATATATACTGGACCAGAATAAGGTACAGTGTGTATAGAGTCCACAAACCCCAGAGGTCTAACCGAGGTTAAAGCCAGGTGTGACCTTACTCTCTAGTGGTAGCTTGGTCGAGCAGTAAGGCAGTACCCGAGGACAGTGTAGAGCATTTGTTGTACACACTCAGGCAGCAAAAAATTTCACACACTCAAAGACTGAACTCCAGGCCAATTGTTTTTATATCAAAGATATAGTTGTTTTATTTCGGTTTCCAGGTGAGTACTCGTCTGGTGAAGTTATGGTTCTGGGAATAGACTCTGGGGTCCCCCAAGGTCAGGTAGGTACAGTTGGTTCACCCTCAGCGGCGCAGGGGCGGCTGGGTGCAGAGGTAGTTAGGCCCAATGTTATCCAATGAGGGACAGGGGGCCTCTGGTTGGAGGCTGCTGGCTAGCAGGCCACATGGCTGTGGGAGCTGGGCTCCTGTTCACTTGCTCAGGGCAAAGGGGGAAGCAGGATAGGGCAAAGGTGGCACAGCCAGCGGTACTCCGGCGCTGGGTGCAGGGTGCTTTTGCGCCATCAGGCGCTCAATGTTATCCAATGGGAAAGGTAAATAGGGAACAAAGGCTGCAGGCTCGGGTACGGAGACTCTCCAGGGGCGACCAGCACTTCGAGAGGTTAGTTGGGATCTTTGAGCACAGGTAGGTACCCCAAAGGAAGGCACAGGGGGCTGTCTGGTGCCGGTTGCAGGGGTGTCTTTGGTTGCCAGAAAAGCTTACCCTCAGCAGGTCGCAGTTGGGGTGGCCCCCTGTTCTGAGTCTGCGGGGTTGTCTGGTTCGTTGAGGAGGGTCTTTGGGCACTGGACTTCGGGTCCCAGTCGCCGGGGGGACGTCCTCGTGGTCTTGGATCACTCTGGCACGGACCGGGCTCGGCAGGTGCAGAGTGGGCCTGTCCGGAGCTTCCTGGTGCAGCAGAGCCTCTGCTGATTTGAGTCCCAGACTGTAAGAGGCTCAAGGCAGGCAGGTCCTCTGGGTGTCCCAAGGTTTCTGTCCGCTGGAGTCGCCGGGATTTAGGCAGGAGCAGGTTCCAGGGTCGACAGGCCGATAGGGCTCGGGCCAAGTCAGTTGTTGTCGCCTTGTTGTTAGAAGCTGCACGGCAGGTCTTCTTCCTCTTGGTCTTCTTTCTTCTTTTATTGTCTGGATCTAAGGAAGGAAGGTTCAGGGAGTCCCTAAATACTGATTTTAGGGGCGTTACAGGTAGGGTAAGGGCAGGGACCAATAGGTCCCTGTCCTGTGGTGGGTACACCCCCTAGCCTGCCCCTCTCCTGTGGGAGGGGGCAGGAGCCTAGCTGTGATTGGGCAGGGCTCCCCATCTTCAAGATGGCAGGAGCCTGGGGTCTGGCTTCACCTAGTCTCCCCCACCTGAGGGGTGGGGTTGGCACAGGCTGGCACGCCCCCCCTTCTGACATAGTTTTTCCCGTCAGTCTTCCCGCCAGAGTGGGGGTCAGGACTGGTGGGGGCTAGTTGCTGGATACAGCAAATGGTCTGGAAAAACTCACAGAGGCGGAATGCCTTTGAAGCTTCCCCCTGCCCATCCTGGGGGAGGAGACCTAGCACCTCACCCAGGATGTGCATTGTTGCAGGCCCAGGAGAGTGGGGGGCTCTCCACCCTGCGGTCCAGCAACATGTCTGCTGTGTGGCAGCCTCTGCAGTCACTCAGCCCAGACGTGGATTGTGGTTAGGTTTCAGGGGGCATCTCTAAGATGCCCTCTGTGGTGAATTTCTCGTTAACCCCTTCGATGCTCATGACAGAACCGTTCCGTCATGAGCATCGGTTGAGCTGTGCTCATGACGGAACCGTTCCGTCATGAGCCCGTTGGCTCATTAGAACCTTCAGCACAGCGCGAGAATGTTAAATCTCACACTGGCATCAGTGTGGATTTAATGGGCTGAGAAGTTTGATACCAAACTTGTCAGTCTTCAGTGTAGCCATTATGGTGCTGTGGAGTTCGTAATGTCGACCTCCCAGCACCATATACTCTTAATGGCATCACTGCAGTTACAGTGCCCAGGAATGGCCCTGGGTACTGTAAGAGCACAGGGCTCATGCACCTGTGCTCTCACCACTGGCATAGGGCACCCAGCTAGATAGGTGACTGATGTATGCCAGGGCAGTGGGGTTGTGGGCATGGCACACAGGGATGTGTGCCATGTTGACTCTTTGTTTAGTTCTATACTTAGGCTCTCAGCCTGCAAAGGCAGTGTGTGGGTGCCAAGGTACACGGCCCCTAAGGGTGGGAAATAAGTGCTGCAGCCCTTAGGGGTCTCCACTGGTCACCATGCCCTAGGTACCAAGGGTACCATTTACTAGGGGCTGACAGGTGGCCAGAGATGCCAATTGGGTTTCAGTTTTAACACAGTTTTAGGGAAGGAACACAGGCCCAGGGTACCTGGTTGGCAGGAGCCCAGGGCACACTCAGTCAAGCACATCAGCAGTAAAATTAAAGTGGGGGCATACAAATGCAAGAAAGATGGTACTTTCTCACACCTAGGGGTAGAAGATTTTCACTATGATAATCTTTGCTAGACCCTTTTAGGAAGTTCTGGCTCGTATAGTTATCTGCCAGGCCATTGTAAACTGTCAATGACTGCATACTTCGTGGGACAATTTCTACCAATGGTTGTATTTCCCTTTGAGTAATGGTATTTTGGTTCATCTTGTGTGCATATCGGCTTGAAAAATAGTAAGCTTCTGTGGCTTGCCTGGTGGCCAGTCTTTTATTTTCCATTTTCTCGTTTTGCTTTTAAGTGTGGCTTTTTAGGCTGTAATTTTGAAACAACAATACACTATGTATGACAGCACTGACAGAGCTGCCTACTGCTACATTTAATTGTATTTTAGTACTGTAAGCATGTCTGGCAAGCGTTTATTTTATTTATTTTAGCGATTTGTAAAGCGCCTGGTGACCCGAGGGCATCCCCGCGCTATAATAATTATGAAGATCTGAGGACAGAGAAGGAGGGACTCTATTTAGGGAACAACAGCGTTTTCAGTTTTTTCCTAAACATTAAATGATTAGGTTCAAGCCGAAGGGAGCGGGGAAGTGCATTCCATCTGGTGGATGCTTTAACCGAGAAGCGACGGCCGCCAGTACGTGTCTTCCGGTGTCTGGGGATATTGGCCAGGTTCTCATTCTCCGAGCGAAGGGACCTGGGAACTTTGTAGGGAGTGATCAGGTCTCTCAAAATGGCAGGGCCAGACCCATTAAGCAGTTTATGTGCAGTGCACAGGGCCTTAAATTCGACCGCGTTGGTTGTATCATCTTCTTTTTTTAATTTATTAATTTCTACTTTCATTTTTTAAATGTATCTTACATATGCTTGTTGAGTATTTCTCTGTTTTATTGCAATTGGTTGAGTGGGTGGATGAATGGATGTATGAGTGTCCAAGTATGTTCATGTCGACTGAGTGCCTATTTCAGTAAGCCAGAGCTATTGACTTTGCCATTACTTGTTAAAGTTAACTGGAGTGATCATATTGCCTAAAGCTGATCCAGTGTGTGGGTTGGTTGTAAAGGTATATGAGCTTGGTCAGTTATCTTGGGCAGCAACACTAGTATGGTCTGGCTTATGCAAAGCTTAGATAAACTGTTGCACCATCAGTAGCATAAACTGAAAGCATCGCTCTAACAAGATTTATTTAAAATCTGAGAAGTTCTCCTCACTGTAACTGTATTTTTCTGCACAGAGCTGCTCTTAATTTCGGTCAAATTTTCTTTTTTATTTTAACATTGTGCACTGAGTTTCCTTGTTAAGTAAAATTTGTATCTGATAGACTACTAGCCGCAGATTCCTTAACATAGAATTATCCCCAGGCGTGAGACTGGATCTTTAAAACTTTTCTTTTCCCCAGCATCTCTGCGCGATGGGGGAGTTACTGCGTGACTGCTCTGACGTCCACGAGTTCCCATAAGCCCCACCCCTGCGCGCCGGCATCAGTTTTTTCTTTTTCCACATGCAATGCGGATCCGGTTTGTGCTCTGGGCCTGTTTAGGCGTGTGCTTTGTGGGAACCGTGTGCGGATGCCTTCGGCTTTAAAACATGTTAGTCTTGTGGACGCCTGATGTCGGCGACGGACCCTCGTCTCAATTGCAAGTGGTGTTGGGGGGGAAGATCACGGCTCCACTGACTGAGAGGAGGTTGAAGCCGAAGTCGCTGCGGGAGCGCCGGACGAAACTTCTCTTGGCTCCCATGTCCAGGTCGGCTTCGTCACCTTGATCCGCTTCTGCGGAAGGTTTTCGAAGCAGCCGTCATAGTCGTCGTCCACATCACTCTCCTGTGCAGTAAGAGCGTTGCTCCACTGTCGGTAAGTATCGCAGTTTGTTCCTTAATGCTGGTTTTCGGCCTGTTGGGGGCGTGGGCTCTCCGCGTGTGATGCAGCCCTGCGTATCGTCCCCCTATCCACCGTTTCCCGGAGAGGGGGCATCGTGAGCCCAGATGGAAACATATGCAGCGTTTTTGCAGGCCTCACTGGCTTCTCCTCCTTCCCCTCCTGGGACGTCAGCGGATCCCTTGCACTGTGCAGGGCCTTCCTCGGCGTCACCGGCCCCAGTGCCGACTGGTTCAGATCCAAGCTTGGAGGATGTGGTGCCGTTGGGTTGCAGCCCTTCGGTGGGTCCCTCCTTACGACCACGGCGCCACGGCTTTGACGCAAACTCCTGCAGGAGTCCCTGTGGTGTCACGGGAGGTCCCCGGGGCTCGGGTCGCATCCCCAAGCCCTTCTCGGCCCTTTGACAAGGTGATCCTGTCTAAGGCCGAGGTGACGCCGCTATGGCACCGGCAGCTGCTGGCCCTGGCGGTGCCACAGGGGTGGACGGACCCCCCCTCGTCCCTCCCCTGGCCCCTCTCGTCCCTCCACGCAGGTGGCCGCCTCATTGGAGGTAGAGTCTCACTTGGCGGTGCCACAGGAGTTGGCAGGCCCCTCTCGTACCCTCGTGAGTCAAGGCTTTGAGGGGGTCTGCTTGCCACTTCCGGGTCCCTCTCGTCCCTCCTGCACAAGCGGCTGCCTCGTTGGAGGTAGAGTCGGCCTTGGCGCCGCCATGGGGGTCGGCGGGCCTCTCTTATCCACTCATGGGTCAAGGCTGGCGGGGGCTCCTTCCCACTCCCCGGGTGCCTCTCGTCCCTCCACGCAAGTGGCTGCCTCGTCGGAGGTCGAGCTGGCACAGTTCCGGCGCCGTGCCTTAGCCGCCTCTGTTCCGGCCTCGCCCTGGTCTCCGGCGCTGTGTGATGTGGCGGAGGCCTGTCCGGCGTCTCCAGTTGCGCTGGACGACGACACCCTGCTCCAGGTTGCGGATTCTACGGCACCGGACAGGTGTCAGGTGGTGGACTCGTCTTCGGGCATCCCCTCTCCCTGGAGGCTGGGCACCTGCTGGTGTCGTCCTCGCCGGAGACGGGCTGCTGCGTCTTTGCTTTTTCCCCGACGTCATCAAAGGCCGGCTCCTCCATCACAGCGGCCGCGGTTTTCGCCAGAGAAATCACAGGTCCACCACTCCTCGGTGCCTCTTTCTCCCTTCCGGACCTGGCCCTTTCCCACTCCGATTGGCTTGGGGGATGGCCACCTTAGCTTGCAGCCGTCGCCAACAGAGGAGCTGCTTACCCCACTGCGGTGTCGAGTGCGGTTTTCCCTCGAGGTGTTTCCACGGCTGTGGGAATTTTGCGCATGGGTGATCCCGCTGCTCATTTCCCCGCGGATCATCTTTTGGAGGTTCTTCACCAGGGCTCTGGTGGGAGGGAGTTGCTGCTTCCCTTTGCAGGTTCGCTCCCTTCTTCTCTGTTGGGGGCGCCCACCACGGGGGATCCGGTGCACCGGCACCTTCCAGGACCGCGCGACCTGGTATGTCTTTCCCTCCACCCCTCTGCCAGTGGGACCCTTTTGCGGACTGCTTTTCCCTCCCTGCCGTCGCTGTTGTCTCCACCATCACTGGAGGCCCATTGGCTGGACTCTTGGGGGGCGCAATATGTTCGCTTCGACAGTGCGGCTCTGTGGGCCCTTAACACTTTGTGTGTTGACTAGGGCCACCTCTTGCTTGTGGGACTCTGTGGAGTCCCTTGGATCTGCAGCTTCTCAGCAGGATGCTGGTATTGATCTGCAGCACAATGCATTAGATGGCCGGGAGCTGGTGGCGTTTATTCTTCGCTCCGCTCTGGACATCTCGGAGGTGCTTGGTCGTGCCATGGCTTCCTCGGTTGCCCTTCGCCGCCATGCAAGGCTTCGGGACAGTGTGTTCCCGGAAAATGTTCGGGAATAGCTGGTGGATCTTCCCTACGATGGCACTCTTTTGTTCCACGCCCCGGTGGACTCTGCCATCCGGAGGTTCTTGGCCGGGCTTCGGCCTCCTCCTCCTTACCCTCCCCCTCCGTGGCCTGTGGGTTGATCTTGTTCTTGGGAGCTGTTCTTTTGTTGGGGCTGGTCGCCCCAGTTGTGTGATCTGTGTGATTCATGTGCCTGCGAGTCCTCATTTGTTTGGACTTTGGCTCTGTTGGCTGCTGGCTGGCCCTTTTTGCAGTATGTTTTTTGCTTGGCTTATCTCCACCAGGTTGGCCCTGAGCTTAGGCCTTCTGTCTTTTTCTTTTTTGGCTGCTTGCAAGCCCTCTGTCCTGCGGTTCTTTCATTTGTCCTCTGCTGCGGAAGTTTCTTCCTAAGACTGTTCCCATGTCTTGGGACTAACATACCCTAGGTGGGGTAGTGGTAGCTGTTCTATAGCTTGTTCTGTGCTTGGAAGTTGTGGTGGCCTTTGGGCCTCTGCTCTCCCTGACGTTTAAGTACATTGCAGGTGCAATTCCCTTCTCGGTGGTTGGAATGCCTTTGGTGCCCCCCCTGGGGTATCCTTATCCTGGGCCGCTGCGCTGTTAGCCTGGTCTGCCCTACTGTCCACGGCCTGGCGTCATGACTCTGGTTCCACTTCTTTTTGTGTCGTGTGTGCGGACCCCTTCATGAGGTGTGTCCGGGGCCTTCTTCACTTTCTGGCTCTCTGTCTTGGGGGCTGAGATGGATTTCTATTCCTCCCTCTTTCAGGCACACCCGGCTCAGTCTTCCTGGGTGTCCCTGGGCAGCTCTTTCTGCTTCCGCTTGCTTTATTGCTGTAGGAGCTGTTCTATGTGGGTTATTGACTTCTAGCTGTGGTAGGATCAGCTGCCCTCTTCGCTGGGTGTGTTCCCGGTGAGGGGTGACTTGCCTTCTTTCTGTCTCGTCTCCTTGGTGTCTCTGGGTTGATCTTCTTCCTCTTCCTTTCCTTGGCCCTGGATGGAGGTTTTTGTTGCCGGATGTAGGCGTGGGGTGTTTCGGCCTCCTCTTGCCTTGCCCCTGTTTCCTCTGTGGAGTCTGAACGGGCTTCCTCTTCCTTTCTTCTTTCCGCATCCCCCTTGGGATCGGTGGTGTTCTGACTGTAGGGGTTCCCCTTGAATGGGGGGGGGGGGGGTGGGGGGGGACGGGTAACAGGGCTCCTTGCCCTGTCTGTCGAACTCGTCCCCTATGGGACCCTCTGTTATGTCCAGGCTGGTGGGGTACTCTCGCAGACCCTCCTTCCCCGTGGTTATGACTAGGGTATCTATTCTACGTTAAGGAATTTGCGGCTAGTAGTCTCTATCAGATGTACAAGTTACTTACCTTCGGTAACGATGTATCTGGTAGAGATGATTCTAGCCGCAGATTCCTTGGCCAATCGGTTCATGGGTGCTCCTGCGTCCCTACACACTGGTGTTTCCAGTGTGGGGCCTTCTCATATTTTTCCTCTTTCCTTGTTTCGAGTTTGTGACTCATGTGCAGTCCTCTGAGTTAGGGCCTCCTGGCTGGGCCTCAGCCTTGGCTCCTATCAGGGGCCGCAACTTTCCTTGATGCCGTCTTTTGGTAAATTGTCGTTACTCTTCTGTCCTTCACTGTTAATGGACTGTGGTTGCAGACTTCTGTCGTCTGCTGCAAAGTTTTTCATATGTTTTTTTCTGTCTCCAGGGAGAATGTTGTATTGTTTGCTGGGTTGCTTTGCAGAAGCTGTGCTCTGCTCTTTCCTTCTATGACTTTTGGTGCCACAGTGTCTGGCACTTACCGAATGGGCTGTTCCCCTCCATTCGCTTCTTTCCTTTCTGTTTATCTACTGTTTTGCAAACTGTTCCCATAGTCTCACAGTGTTTGTGATGGCTCCGCCTTGTGGCGCTGAAAAGTTCTCCGAAGAAAACTGATGTCGGCGCGCCGGGGTGGGGCTTATGTGACCCCCGCTAACGTCACACTCGCGGACGACGTCAGGGCGGAGTCGCGCAGTACCACCCCAGGTGCGCAGAGATGCGGGGGAAAATAAAGTTTTCCGGATCCAGTCTCATCCTGGGGATAATTCTACGTTAAGGAATCTGCGGCTAGAATCGTCTCTACCAGATACATTGTTACCGAAGGTAAGTAACTTGTACACCAAAGACTCTATCAAAGAAGGGCTTCCAGCACACACTTAACCGGATTTATGTTCATACTTTTCTAAGACAAATACTCCTTTGTATGACACATAGGTTTCGAGCTAGTCTGTGAAGAAATGGCACTTCTCTAATGTCCAATTTAGAGAGCAATAGTAGATGTTCGTCAACATTTCTACGCCTGTTAGGGGTAGCTTTTGGTGCCCAGATATTAACATCGCAGTTGTATCTGTCTTGGATTTTTCCACACAGACTGCGGTATAACATAGAGAGACCACACTGTACTGATTAACCTGATTAATTTACAAATAACCATGATCTTTTTTCTACTGTGAAACATCTTGAAACGGTCCTGAGCCGTCCATGTTACAAAGAGTGAAATAGCATTCTTCTATTCAAAAGTATCTTGATCCACTTTTATGTATACTTTTGTACAAGGATTAAAAAGAACCACGAACATCATCAGAAGATTACTTATTACATTGGAATTATTTCAATTGCAGATATTGTATCCAAAAATATATCTGTTTTCTGCTTCATATTTTCTCTACGATTATGCAAAGGGCGTATGTATGTGTAGTCCATTTTCAATTGTTGAATTCCTAGTTAGGCAACTCCCGGTTTTACTTAGGAACTAATACTCTGTGTACATACTCCCAATGCTGTATCTTGTTCAAGACTCCTCATGGTGGCCATTTAAATTTCCAGTTTAATTTCTTGTGCTAAATCTGTTTTCTCACACACAGATCTTTGTGTCCGAAGCCTGTCATCGTGCCCCTCTCGATTACTTCCATCATAGATGGCGAGCTTCTGCTTGATACCGACACAAGGCCGAAATCGAGAGCAAGTGAGTTTGAGACTTCCATATTTGAAATGATTTGCTGCATTGGAGCGTATTATTTTTACTGGCACTCTGGTCTGCGATTTCCTGAATCTGGTAGTGTTGTGAAGAGATGTGGATGACATGCGTGCAGTAGTAGGAGTAGTGCCTTTGCATTGTGTTTATTTCTTTTAATTTATTTTAGATGTTGGCAACAGTGCAGCAGATTTTGTCAGCGACCCATCGGCTTTGGCCAGCATTCTCTCCAACACAGGGCTGAACAGCAACACCTTTAGCAAAGGTGACAAGTTAAGCATGGCCCAGCGGGTACCTGTGAGAGGGAAGGGTGCAAACTCCCTCTATTCAGTCGGAAGTAGCAGGGTGAGTGCAATTTAACTATAAATATAAAGTGTGCATAATACCCCTTGGGTGAAGCGCACTTTCTGTAAGGCGGAGAAATTTGTTTTACTCTGGATCATGGCGATCAGGAATGGTCATGTTTGTTCTATGTGCTGAACCCCATGGTGTTCTTTTGTGTTTTTTTCGTCTAGGCCAGTGGAGTGTCCATTTGCCCTCCGCGTGCCAGTTGTGCACCGAGGGCCGATTTCAGCCGCATGTCTTGTGTACCTAACCCTGGATGTATTGGTAAGGACGTTATCAAACTTTTTATTTATCATGTTCTGTAGCTGCACATGTGTGATTCACGAAAGTCGAAGAATTATGTGGTGCAATCGATTTGATGCCGCTTGGCTAAATAAGGTTAAAGGGTAGTTTCATGCTTGCGTCATTGCTAAGGCAGCATTTGAGACCTATCTGCTTGTAAATAGACATGATGTGAATGATTGAACCCTTTGAAGTAAAGCCGGAATTGTTGGATGCTTCACTGACCCCTGCAGAAGTCGGGGGGGGGGGGGGGGGGGGGGTTGGCAGTACTCTTGTGATTCTTTCTGGTGTTGATGAAAACTGTTGCCCACAGTGTTCAGAGGGCTAAAGCTGATATTTGGTACTCTGTCTAAACTCTACCTCTACACTCTCCTGCTCAGATATTGATGTGAAGCGCACTCCTCATCAGGCCAAGCAGCACGCCTCCTCTCCTCTCCTAGACGTAGTCAGGCCTTCACCATTGACATCTACATCTGCCGGGAGGGTCCCAGACAAAAACCCTTACTCCTCGGTATGTATTTTTTAGGATTGTCTCATCAGTGACTGCCAGTAGATTTGTCTTTTCATAATGTGCAGTTCCTAACTCCCTTCCTCTTTGACATTTGACCAACAGACCAGGATGATTGGTCTATGGTTATGCATGCATCATGCATCGGTTTTCTCTAACTGGAGCACCTCTCTCTGTTAATCAACCAAATATCTAAGTACAGGCCACCCAACCAGTACTCTTCTCGTCCACACTTGTACTTGCCCGCCTGTTAGGACTAAGAACCCAACGCTTTGGGCTCAAATTAGTACCAGCAGTGTGTTACATAAGGACATTGCCACTAGGGTTTAAGTACACATTGAAGTGGACAAGGTGAGATAGCTGAAACCACAAGAAGACTGACCTTTGAACTTGCATTACACTGATTTCGAGGAGTAACTTGCTATGAAAAAATTGTGTGCAAAATAAAGTATAATAGCAATAATAGCCAAATGTTTGGGAACGAGGCGCTTCCTTAATGATAACTTGGGGTGGGCAGGATGTCTGCCTCTGCTGCCTCGGAAATATGACTGGCTCAATATGATGTGATTTTGCTCAGCCTTTTCAGCATTCACCTATCCTCTACGAAAATTGTGACATGATGGCAAAGCAAAGTACTGCTGTAGTGTTGAGCACACCAGGAATTGTCTATGGAGCCGTTCCAAACGTATCTTGTCTTGTTCTTTGCTCCGTGTTCCTCTTATATCCATTAGACCCTGCAGTCCCATGTATTGAAGGTATGGTGATGTTTTAATATAAGAGTGGATCCTCTGGCACAAGAACCAGGGAGTGGCTGCTTCTGCCTGCTCTCAGGCTCCACTCAACCAAATAAGTCACACGAAAGGATGGAAATGCTTCATTTAAATTTGAACCCCCTAGTTCTGATGAATTGGTTCAGCTGTAGGTACATGCTATATATATATTTTTGCAAGCTACATGTGTGGGCCAATCATATGCAATATAGTATTGCTGTTGCGCCAAAAGGGATAGTCCAGGTGAACTGGACAATGTTCTGTATGATTGGAAGCACAAGTAACGGCAAATAATAAAATATGTGTATCTGTTTGATTGAGGTGGTGCAGTTCAAGGTCCTATGTTTGTGCTATTTACGTGATTGAGATTAATTTAAAGTTTCCATCCATGAATTTTGTGGATGCGGTTGTACCTTGTCAATTCAAACTTTTTTTTGCTGAGCGATAGCAGTATATTTTTAACACTTCTTATTGCATCCCTTTAAAATTGTTTTCCATTTAAATTACATTTAGTGTTGCTAAGCAATACTTCCATTTTTTCTTTTCTTTTTAATTGGTAGAGATAAACTTAAAAAATAACTGACCATGGGAGGCGCTAGGGGGCGCACAGCGGAATGGCTGCCTGAACTGCAGCTCCGCCAGGCGATATCACGCGATGTGATCCATTGCCACGTACACCCCACCATTCCACACTGCGCGACCTGTATCTGATGTGGGAAGATGTGGAGCAGAAGCGGACAGGCGTGGAAGCGCTTGATACCCCCAGAGCGCGAATAAAATACTGAGGTACTCGCGGCATACACCGTGTTGCCTGACAAGATGGCCGGCGGACGACTGCGAGAGCCGACCGAACAACACAGGTACAGCAGCGTACTGTCCGATTAGCCCAGAAACTATTGCCCGAAGGTGTGCGCAGATTGCCAGGCCAAGCGGGTTCAATTCCATCGCACCAGCACCGCGATACACGGGCGGAATGAGTCCAACCTTAAGACGGCTGCCTGACAATATGGCGGCGCCCACTGCCGATACAGCGGACCCTGGGAAATAGCGTCGGCGATATCTGGCGCGGTGTACTGGGCTTACTACTAACGGTCCGGCGGGGTTAAGAGCGAGATACACCGTTATGTGCATGGGAAGCTGAGGACGGCGCGGTGCGGGCCTCCGGCTGTCGGCCAATCCAGCTAACAGTGAATTTGCGTCCGTGGTGCTGGCAGGTGCAGGGAGCGAGATAACGCACGAGCGAAGGGGCAATCCATTGCCAGGTTGATCGCACAGTGCAGCACTTAAGTCACGGGTGCATATCTCCCCCCTCCTTCATATTGCTGCTGGAGTGCCCAAATCGCATCCCCCCCAAGAGCGCTGGCGAAAAGCAGCTGCTGGAGGCCATTTGGTAGGAGAACTACCACCGCGTGCAGCTGCTGGCTACCACCAAGGAGGAAACACGGCGACTGCGTCCAGAGTAACGAGGGCGTCTGGACCCGCATTGAGGAAAGTGCGCTCACCGGCCACCACTATGGGGAAGCCAGATAAACAGCAACCGAAGCTTTCCTTCGACAACAAGAGGGTGACTAAACCTGCGGACGACATGGCGGAGGCCGGCGGATCCGCTGAACCACTGCCGAATACTAACATTGAGAAGATCCTGCTGGCCATCCAATCAAATCTGCAGGACATCAATGGCAAACTGGACAATCTGACATGCAGGATGGATGGAATGGCTGCCCGGCAAGATAAACATGGCGAAAGGTTGGACGAAGCGGAGACAAGAATATCTGCCGTCGAAGATGAAGCGCATACGTCCACCACTAAATGCGCGGGAATTGAACGCATTCTGGAGGTGATAAAAGCGAAGGAGGAGGATTTGGAAGCGCGCTCGAGGCGCAACAACGTGCGAATCACGGGCCTGCCAGAATCGACCAACACGGGGCGCATGGAACACTACATCGAGGGTCTCTGCAAGGATATCTTTGGGGCGGAAGCCCTATCGCAGATCTTTATTGTCGAGAGGGCCCATAGATCACTAGGCCCCAAGCCACCGCCCGGCGCGACACCCAGGCCGATAGTGGCGCGGATCCTAAATTACAGGGACAGAGACGCGATCCTCAGGCTGGCGAGAGAAAAGGGCAAAATCACCCATCAAGGCAACTCTCTGGAGTTTTACCCTGATCACACGGTCGCTGTGCAGCAAGCACGTAAGGAGTACGCCACAGTGAAGGCTAAGCTACGAGAACTGAACATTGGGTATTCTATGCTATATCCTGCCCGACTTCGTGTGGTGTGGAGGGAGCAGACGATCGTGCTGGCGACGCCTAAAGCGGCCCTCGAATTTGTCAAGCGAGTACGTCGAGAGACGAGGTCGGAATCCCGGGATGACCAGAATGAAGCATCGGACTGATGTCACTGCAGATATCCACGTTGGCGCACTGGTAAGGGTTGCCGCACAGATGACTATGTAAGACTGCTTGGTGGCCCTCCTCAGCTGCATTGCACAGGGTACGCGGACACGAGGCTACCAAAGTTGAGATGTTGGAGTTTCAATTTGACAATGTGCGGTGGGCAGGCGGGGACACGCTGGAATGGCAGGGGAGATCCCACACTATTGTCCTGTGCTGCCACGGATATTCATAAATTGTCCTTGCTGCTGTGCCTACTCCGCTGAAGTATTGGTCACACAATTGTATCACACTGTACTTGGGGCCGCAGCTGCGAGCGATGGGGCAAGACCCTTTATTTTAAAAATGTTCACGGACCCTCAGAACGGGGCAGAGAAAGCAGAGGGAGTGGCAGTCCATTGTACACTTTGATTCGTATTGCATTGCGTTGTGTAGACTGACAGTGGTGTCATTGCCCCCACGCACTGCTGGGCTCCGTGGAATGTGTAACCAATTATTTGCGGTGGGCGGGGAGGGCTGTGCGCTGGATATATGGGGCCCGGACACTTCCGAACACATCTGTTCGCTGTGAGACGCAACTGCATTTTCCTTAAAGCTACTCCATTAATGGCGCCCAGCGGGGGGATGGTGGGGGGGGAGGAGGGATTGTGGATTGATGGACACATATATTGCGACTATGTCTGATTCTGTCACGTATCGCCTACACCCGTACATCGGGTGAAGAGTTGCGCTACTGGCGGACCTCCATGTGGGTAATACCCAACACAAGTTTTGCCATGAGCACCGAGTTGTTGGTTAAGTGTTTGAGGGAGTTGTGCTCAGACGGGGTAAGGCTTCGGCAGGTTGGGGATGCTGGAGTGGGTGGGTTTTGGGGAGGGGGGAAGTTTGACTGTTTTCTAAGGCCGATTGCATTGCGAAGATACTCACTATTCAGATATTCCTTGAGGGGGATTGTTATTGCACATTGCGACCATGGTAGTGGGTGGGATCAGGATCCGGGCAGGATACATGGATGTGCGGGTGCGTCTGGTATAGAATCATTTGTGTACACCAGGTTCTAGGACTGACAGCGCTAACTGTCTAAACGTGCTCACCTGGAATATTTGTGGGTTTTCTCGCCCACAGAAAGTTAGGCAGGTATTTGCCAGTCTTACTAGATGGAATATTGATATAGCATTCCTGCAGGAAACACACCTGGCACCGCACACTCATGCTACACTGGGGTCAAGGTGGGCGGGTACTTCATACAGAGCCTCATACTCATCTTATTCCCGGGGGGTGCTTATACTGATCAGGAAAGGGGTCAATTTTGAGGAGAAACATTTGACACAGGACCCAGCTGGCAGATATGTGCTAGTGACGGGTACATTGAGAGGCCAACACATAACACTTCTAAACGTGTACGGCCCTAATATTGACGCGCCGGAATTCTATCGTGACATCTGGGGACACCTGCAGAAACATGCTTGCACGCACATTTTATGCGGGGGAGACTGGAACGTGACACTTCGTGATGGACTGGATCGCTCCTCACAATCAGTGGAACAACACAAGCAGTCGAGACTAATGGTGGGTCACATGATAGAGGATCTAGCGTTAGTGGACATTTGGAGACTACAACACACTGACGACCCAGGGGCTACACACATCACTGCATCCCACAATAGTTGGTCCAGACTGGACTACTGGTTAGGTTCCAAGGATGTTGCTCTGTGGGCGCGTAAGTTACAGGTGCTGCCACGCACGCTATCGGATCACAACCCGGTTCAATTACAGTTGGACATACCTCATTACACACCCCCTCCATTCCAATGGCGTTTCAACTCCCAGGCCCTCACAGACCCATTATATGTAGACACCCTGACCAAGGCGATCAAAGACTACTTTGCTAATAATTCTCACACCACTGAGGACGCATGTCTACTCTGGGAAGCCTTTAAGGCCACGATAAGGGGAGTCTGCATCAGCACTACTGTAGGTGTACTCAAAGACATACGGTGCCAAATTCGCCGCTGCGAAAGCCAGATGAGGGACTTAGAATTGCACTATGAACAAACGCAGGACGTATTGTTGTTGCCCAAGCTGCGTGCATTACACACAGAACATGCCGATTTTGTAACGGCAGAAATAAAATACCTAGATCGCAAACACGAGGCCAGGGCTTTTGGGGAAGGGGGCAGACCGGGGAGAGTATTGGCACAGAAAATATGTGAGGGACGAGGACACTCGGCGATCCTCCGAGTTCGGTCAGGGGAGGGGAGTTTGCAGACACATCCAGCAGATATAGTTAAATGTTTTGTGGACTCCTATAGCACACTATACCAATCCCAGCCGACAGCTACTACTGAGGAAACATATGACTACTTACATGAAGTGGCGATTGGCTGGCTGTCGGATGCCCACAGGGAATATCTGGCTCGACCGATCACAGTCGAGGAGGTCACTGAGGTGATCGCCTCGCTCCCAAATGGAAAGGCCCCAGGCCCTGACGGGTACACGTCCGAATTTTATAAAAAATTTGTTGATATCATCGCCCCATATCTGGTGGACATGTATGGTAATTCCTTTGAGGGATCATTGCTCCCCCCCACTCTGCGGGAGGCAATGATCATAGCACTCCTTAAACCATCCAAAGATCCGGAAAATTGCGACTCCTATAGACCCCTCTCCTTAATCAACGTAGATTCGAAAATACTCGCAAAGTTACTGGCCATTAGGCTATCCCCACTGATGACTCGACTGGTGCTCCCGGATCAGGCGGGGTTCGTCCCCACTAGATCCACCTCGCATAATACCAGAACCCTGTTTGCGCTGGCGCACTATTTGGAACCCTCGGTTAAGGCAGTAGCTGTCATGCTCGACGCTGCGAAAGCGTTCGACTCGATCGAATGGCGTTACATGCTGACGGTCCTCAATAGGATGGGGTTCCCTAAACGGTTTGTCCAGTGGGTCTCCTTGTTGTATACTAAACCATGTGCAAGAGTTCGCATCAATGGTTATGTTTCAGCTCCATTTAACATTGGGCGAGGCACAAGGCAGGGTTGCCCCCTGTCACCCCTGCTCTTCGCGCTGGCGTTAGAACCACTAGCGTGCATAGTTCGTCAGAATTACAAGGAATCAGCATTGCAATTTGTGTCTCGACCACTGCACATATCGCTCTACGCAGACGATATGTTATTATATGTTCGCGAACCAGAGACACATCTGAATCCGTTGCTCAGAGAGTACATCAGGTTTGGGGGTCACTCGGGGTTAGCAATAAATTGGTCCAAGTCCTCACTCATACCTCTCACTGACGCCACTACCCCCTTTGCAATGGATTATCCACTAGAATGGCAGCAGGACCCGATTCGATACCTAGGGGTCATGTTCCACAGGGATCCGGACGAAGTCATGCGAGCAAACTACGGGGTGGTACTCTCCAGGCTGGACGATAAGGTCCGTCGCTGGATACACTTACCATTATCGATAGCTGATCGTATAGCGATAGTTAAAATGAACATTTTGCCCAAACTATTGTATCTCTTTAACAATATACCCATCACACCTACGAGAGAGGTCTTTCAACGCATAAAGTCACTAGTGCTATCCTTGATATGGGCGGGTAAACAGGCTCGTATTGACCTGCAAACACTGACGCTCCCGGTATCGAAGGGTGGATTCGGGGTCCCAGACTTTCTGCTGTATTACCTTTGTGCCCAGGCACAGTACGCAGCGTATTGGTACCATGAGGTCCCCTATATCACTCACGTGGCCATTGAGGAGGGGGATGCCCATCCCGTTCCCCTGTCGGCGATATTGTCGCACACCAGACCTCCACTTCACAAAAGGGACATCAACACTGTAGACACCACGATCAAAGCATGGAACAAACTAGGCCAATTGGCTCACAAAACCCCGTTGTATGCACCGGAGATGCCATTGCAGCACCATCAGGCCTTGTCCGTCACTAACGAACAAGTGGGGATGTCACTGTTGACACGAGCTGGAATCGACAGGCTGGGTGACGTGTATCAGGGGGGCACATTCATAGACATGGACAACTTGCACTATATCAGGAACCAATCTCCTATGTTCAAATTCACATATTACAGGCTGAAAAGGGCATTAAGAGAACACTATCCATCGTTCCCAGCGGAACCGGAAACGCTAGCGCCCTTACAAATGCTGATCACCACAAGGGATCTATCTCACTTGGTGTCCAGATTGTATAATGCTGCACAAACGGAAATAGCAGGCCACACACTTAAGGCTAAGGAGAGATGGGATGCGAAGTTTGATACTCCCCTGACAGATGAGGAATGGTACAGCACATGCGCACTTACACAAATATTGACACCCAATGGGAATCTGAGAATTATACATTTTAAGTTCCTACACCAAGTCTACTACACACCGGTGAAAATGCGTAAATATGGGCTACAAGAGGACGACAGATGTAAGCGTTGTGGTGGTGCGGGTGCGGACTTTGTACATCTGGCGTGGCAGTGTGCGAAAGTAGCGGAATACTGGGTGGAGGTTACAGCCACTCTATCGGTCATATTGGAAGATGAGGTGCGGTGCACGCCACAGATCTGCCTGTTGGGTATTCTACCTCAATTCAGAGCACTAAAACGCAAATTCTGTGCAATCGCACTACTGTTGGCCAAAAGACAGGTGGCGCAATGCTGGCATAGCCGTAGAGTACCTACTGCAAAAGTGTGGCTGCATGACATGTCCGTCTGCCGGGACAAACTACAAACTTACGAGGAAGACTTGCCTGTAAAATCACAGCCGAAGGACATATGGGGCTTCTTATCAGAGTACCTAAATTCCTTGCAGGAAAATGAGGAGGACTAGCTGATACACTAGACTGACTGATGTGTGGATGACTGATGGTGGCATGGGAGATGACTGAGGGCGGTACTGGAAATACCGGGACACTGCTCCACCCACTGTATAGGTTGTATATGAGGGCGATGTAAGGTCTGAGAGTTGGGGACTGTTTTAGTTCTGTTTATAAAATTACAAAATGTAAGACTCATACAGCCTGACTGCTAAGAGTGCTGCGTAGGGCAACTGAGGCGGATCTGCCTACTGTATTTGCACTGTTTATTATGTATCACGTATGCTATATTGGACGAACATAGTCACGTGGCGAGCCGGCCTCAGGGTTGTAGGCTCATGCAGTGTACCATGCATTATGTTAATAAAGGTCTTACACAAAAAAAAAAAAAAAAAAAAAAAAAAATAACTGACCATCAACAACACACCTTAAATTAAACAGAATTTCTATGGTGACTCTAAACAAATGTAATCCTAGAGGTTTAACCAAATTGCCCAAAATCCTTAACCCTTTATAACTTATCTTTAACCTAAACCATAATCTAATAACTTAACTCCTCTACTTTTAACCATGAACCTGTAACCCTATACCTTTAACTTCTACAGCATACTCAAACCTGTACCTGCTTAATTATATACCTAATCCTCTTAAATCTAACCCTTATACATATATCGCTAACCCTTGACCCCTTACTCGGAACACCCATACCATATTCCTAAAATACTAACCGCTTACCCAAAAACTCTTAGCTCTCTACCCTAAATCCCTATACCAAAACTTTAACTCTTACACCTGTAATCTTAATTTGTATTCCTACACACTGAAACCCATCACTTGAGTCTTATTTATTTATTTATTTTATTTTGAAAGTTTTATATAGCGCGGACAAGATCCTTGCAGATATCAGAGCGCTTTACAAAGAGAAGTACATGGGCATGGTTAAACAGATAAATCAATAGGTCAATTAGTACAAGTAGGTGGCAACTCCTAGCCTCATATCCTAAATATCTGTACCCCATTACCATACATCCTAAATCCTTACGTTATACCTTCATCCCTTAAACCCTAGATTCTAAACGCATGACCATGTCACCCCATCTCACTCTCCTTACTTCAATATATATTGTGAATAAACACTTTGAAAAGTGTTCCTTTTTTAAAGTGTTTATTTTTTATAACTATTAATTGGTAAGGGTTTCTTTAAAGTGTTATTTCCGACATTTTGAGCGAAACCCCCTTCCACATTACCTTTCTGTCTTTTTGTTGTTTGTTTTCTATGTAGAGGACGTGGAATTCCCCTTTTTTGGTCTCGCCTAGCAAAGCATGCATGCGCTACTCTAGGAGAGGGCTCTTGGAATCACTTCAGACTTCCAAGAGCCTTCGCCGTGTGGGTTGGCCTCCTCCCACACATTCCATTGGCCTTTACGTGTGGCTTTCAAAAATTTAAAGCCCGCAATTGGCCAAAGGCGGGATCATGTCCCGCCTTCTCTCTAAATGTTGACTCCCATGGCCTAGGGTTCTCTGGTTCCACCCCCTCAGCCTGGGACGACTCCTGGTGGCCGACGGCACTAGGAGCACCCCCTACACCCACCGACCACGCACGAAACCTGGGGGTCATCCTGGACTCCACACACTCCATGATGAAGCAGGTCAACACTGTCTCCACCTCCTGCTTCAACACCCTCCGCATGCGTCGCAGGATCTTCAAGTGGATCCCCACCACAACTAGAAGGACTGTCACCCAGGCCCTCGTCAGCAGGAGACTGGATTACGGCAACGCACTCTACGCAGGAGCCCCGGCCAAACTCCTTAAACTGCTCCAACACATCCAGAACACCTCCGCACGCCTGATCCTCGACATCCCGCAGCGCAGCCACATCACACTCCACGAGAGACCTGCACTGGCTCCTCATCAACAAGAGGATAACCTTCAAGCTCCTCGCCCACAAGGCACTCCACGACACCGTACCACCGTACATCAACAGCCGACTCAGCCTCTACACTCCGTCCGGCCAGCTCCGCTCTGAAGGCCGCGCCCTTGCCACTGTCCCCCCTATATGAAGAGTGACCGGCGGCGGCAGATCATTCTCCCACCTTGCCGCCAAGACGTGGAACACCCTCCCCATCCGCCTACAGCAAACGAAGAACTCCTAATCTTCAGGAGACTCCTCAAGACCTGGCTCTTCGAACAGAAGCTGCTTCTCCCCCCCCCCCCCCCCCTCTCCCCCCAGCGCCTTGAGACCCTCACGGGTATGTAGTGCGCTTTACAAATGCTAGGATTGATTGATTGATTGGAGCGCGCAGCAGCGTGGCCGGTTGCTCTGGTATTTGAGACAGCAGGGCATATGCAAAGTGGGATTCTGAAGGAATGAGGAAGGACTCAGTGTAGGGATTGATTTGATGGGTTAACAGTTGGTTATCACTAGTGCTGTTGGTTGGAGGGGGAGAAGTGGGGTTATATACGCAAATTGCATGGTAACGTTGCACTTTGATAAAAAGATGTTTTTGAAGTGTTTATAATGTAAGATAACAAATCATTATGTAAGCAGTAATAGTTTTTAATTTTTACTCTATTTCTGTCATTTGTAGTGACCCCTGATGAAGGGCACCAGTTGCCCGAAATGCATTGGGCTTTTAATTAAACACGGTCTTTGACGAATTTGCGTCATTCGTATTCTTGAAAAAGAGGCCCGGAGGGCACAGCTTGATTATTAGGAACTCAAAAATTGGCATACCATTTCGTGTGTGGATGATTAAAAAAGAAAAGAAAGTTAAACCATAAGAGACGTTTAAAAATTGGATTACTTGGAGTTCTCGGATGAACTTGGAACAAAATATTGCCAAAACGGCGCTTTAGCTGTGCGATTGGTGGGGGCGTAAATGACGCCCCAGTTCATGTTGTTTTCTTAATTTCTGCCAGATGGCTCAGTCCAATGCCGCCACGTCCGCTCGTACACGCTGCACTCATTTAACCTGCAGTTGTGAGATCTTTTAATGGGGCGCCCTTTGATGAACCATTGGGATTGGGAGATGGAGGTGCTAACTCAAGGCTGAGTTTCTCCGGATACATTGGGCTCAGCGTTAACATTTTTTTGCTCTTTAACAGGCTTTGTGTTAGGCTCATGACGCTCCACAGACATCGTAAAAGGCTTCATCCCGCCCTCCCTTCCTCACCTTTATTCTCTCTTCGTTGTCCTGCACGTCTTTTACACCTTTCTCTCCATCTTTACCCCCAATTTTTTTTAAATAATTTTCTTCTTTGAAAGCACAGACAATTTACGACGACAGAAAGCGCTCAAATGCCCTTGGACACACTTCGCGCTATTTAAATCTGCAAAACAAGAAACAATAGCGCCGCAGTCACATCCTGCTCACATTGTTAATAACTCAGGCACGGGTGCTCAAACAGCCCCACGCCATTTCTTCAAGCTCTGCGCGCCTGGGGCATTGCCCCTATTTAGAGACACACGCTGCTCTGGGGATCTGTTCATAGACCGCGGAAAATCTCTAAATTGTCAGATAGTGAAAAGTTACTGGCTAGAGAAAGAAATAATCCTTAAAATAATAGCTTCTTTTGATGGTGGAAATCATTTGTTGCTGCCTGCTAACACGTCATTGTCCTTCGTCTTACATATTCGATCGCCTCAGTTCTTGTCTCGGAGCGTTGGGTAGGACGGTGATTTCTGGGAGGAAAACCTCTCAAGTAAGACGTGCTGGTCTATAATTGAAGGCTTTGCCAAAAAAATTGCAACAATGGAAAACAAGCACGTTGGCGTGCAGCTCGCCTACTAACTAGGTACTTAAAGTTAAAGGTGGGATCGGCTGTGTCTGGGGGAGCAGGAGAGATAGGCCTCCTAAGCCCTGACGCTCACCAACTTCCGGTCTTGGGACCACCTGAGAAGCGTTCAGTAAGAAGCACTGCAACCTCTCCAGGGAAGGCTACATCTGTGTGTGGAGCCCCAGAGAGAAAACAAGCATTGACATAGCCAATAGGTCTCGCCTTTGGGACCTTAGAAGTGTTTAGTTATGCAGCACAATATTCTTGGTGCAACAACCTCAACCGTTGCATGGCTAAACACTTATAAGGTCCCAAAGGCGAGACCTATTGGCTATGCCAATGCTTGTTTAAGCAAGCTACTTATTAAGAAAGACACTCGGAAATCCTTTATTTTCCCTGGAGTATACATTTTAAATAGGTTTTGAATACTGTAAATACCTCTGTTTAGGGATTCCGCGAATAAGGCTCATGGTATGTTAACGTCGCACATACGGTCCTTGTTCCTGCATCATCATGCACAAACATGACTCTAAGTCATCCAGCTGACTTAGTCTTTACCAACTCAGCATCCAAATTACATGTTTCCTCTTATAGCACCGACAACTACAGTACACATTAGACACAACTCTCACCCGCTGGGCACACCTACGTGTACATGGAATGACATCGACTCCTACTGAGCAAAGATGTCTTAAACATTACTAATTCCTGAAGCCAATTGTATCCGGCTGTACACCTCAACAGAAAAAAACTAATGACGATGTGCTTCGGTACATGCTTTAAATCTCAATGCTGTATAGAGATCCATAACATGATCTAACCGGGACCAATCGAGTACAATCCATTGCTGGACAGTGCTCTAATCTTCGCCAAAGTGTCCGGCAGCTAGTCAGTATGACTTCCCCTAAAACAGTTCAAACCAAATGATAAACACTTTCAACAGGACCTGGACTCCAGGTAACAAGAATCCCAGAAGTGTATGGCCACCCAAATTCCAAAAGCACTTCAAGTTTGTACAGCTTTCAAGGTCATGTGAAGAAGGCTCTGTGATGCTCCTGAAAGCTATCAGGAAGCATGAAGCCAAACTCTTATTTGCAGAATTTATGAAATCAGTCCTGCTGGCATTCTTGAGGTCGCTTGTGGTCTTAGTCGTGATCCAGTGAGCTAATTGGTTATTTTGTTTTAGACTTACCTGAAGATGGCTTCAGGTAAGTCTAAAACTAGGATGGGGTACAAGTTGCGGCAGAAGCAGAAGTCCAAGCAGGCGTCTGTTCCTTCCCACTGTTCCTTCCCATTGCTCCTGTTCTAGACAGAGGTTGCACAGTCAACACTCCGAAGGCCTGACTCTAGCCACATCTTGATTCCAGTCCTGGTTATGATGCACCGCCAGGTTTCCTTGTCCATCATAGATGCCACTTCAAATGGAAACCTTTAAGAAGGCCATGCTGCAATTTAGAGTGGTCCCAGTTCCCTTTGGCATAAGGGGCGACCTTTCTGGACGGATAACTCACCCGGGCTAACTTCACCACTGGCTGCAGGTCCCCCCCGCCGCCGCGACCGGAACTCCACGCGGCCGCCGAGCGGGGGGACCACAATCCCCACAGACCTTTGCTGCTGCTCCGCCCCTACCCGCCCACTGACGCGCCCGGAAGGCGCTGAAAAGGAGAGAACCCCATCTGGGGAGCGGGCGACCTTTCTGGACGGAGAACTCACTGGGGCTTACTTCACCACTGGCTGCAGGTACCACCCCCCCCCCCCCCCCCCCCCCCCCCGCCGCCGCGATCGGAACTCCACGCGGCCGCCGAGCGGGGGGACCAAAATCCCCACAGACCTTTGCTGCTGCTCCGCCCCTACCCGCCCACTGACGCGCCGGAAGGCGCTGAAAAGGAGAGAACCCCTTCCGCGTCGCAGAACGCGCGCGGGCGACCCCGGGCTAAGCCCGGGCAAAGGGCGGGCCCTCTGTGGCCCTCCGAGGACTGAGGAGGACGGGACGGGCCACCCCCTTTCGATCTTCGCCTTTTGCTCATTGGAATAGGGAGGTAATATGAACTAACTAATCCATCAAAGTGACTGTCATTATACTTTCTTCGGTATCTCCTACCGGACTACCCTTTGACCTCCCCGTGGTCAGACTATTGGTGTATGTGTGTTTTTGCTCAGCCCCCTGTCGTTGTCTTATCACATATACATTTGTATAAAGCTATCCATATCATGACTGACAAAGGGCTTTACATGAATAACACCCTCCAGGGGGGGCAACGGAAGGGGACATTGGATAACTATCTAATTCGGACCACATCGGCAATCGAGTACGTTATAGTAAGAGTAGAAAAAAGTCTCCCTATAGAACCCACATCCAGTACCCATTCAGCTATGATGCTACCAGACCAAACTCAAAATATTTCTTTACTGGAGGAATTAAATCTGCTCTGTAAAACCGCGTATACCAACGTTGAAAATGGGAATGACCTAACAAATGCTCCTACATGTGCAATGCGAATCACTAGTCCCCAGTCTTTCACCACATTTCAACTAAACGCAAGCCTTCCTGGTACTCCCCTTCTATTTACACCCACAGACACTACACAACTGCCAGTAAATGTTCAGGTACCCTATCCTAATAGAAAGCGCAAAGGCCCCAAACAGAGGGGAAGATTAGCTAAAAAACAAAGATTGCATCAAAGACCCCTTTCGGCCATTAACAACACTCCAAAAACATCTGAGGTACTTTCAAATCTGGAGTTGCCTGTAAACACTACCATCTGATTTACTGGCCCAGATTGAACTCCTGGTCAGGTCTTTAATTTCCCCATTGGAAAAAAGAATTGAGGCGATAGGGGAAAAGCTCTGCTCCATAGAGGAAACCACCAGGGCAAACCTAACGCTCACCAAAAGAATGGAAGAAAATAATCAAGTTGAGACCCCAGCCACTACTGACGTCCGCATCCTCCCTGTACAAAGAAATATCATACAAACTCATGCACTTGCCCCCAAAACATCTAATACATTACCCATATCAAACCCCCCAATAACCCAGAATCCTGCTCTCAGACAACCACTCACGCCAAAAGAGGGGAAGTCCCAAAAATATGGTAACCGGCAAAGAAGGGCTAAACACATAGATCTACCGCCGGAGGCTGCTCCCTTTGTGTGCATCCTCTCGGGCGTGCCTGAGCTCATTAACAGCAAAACTGAAAGACCAGCAGATCTGGCAAACAAGGTGTCTTTCTGGCTGACGAAGAACAGACCCCAACCACCCAATATAGATGGAACGATTTTAAAGGTTAGACTGGTAGGGTGGTTGGGATCTATCCCCAAGGACATACCGGGAGACCTGGTTTTGGTCAACTTTAGGGACCCCAGAGTTATCCAACATCTCCGAAGTTGGCAGCCACAAATGGGCGATGGCCCAATCACAACATGGGAACTGTATGACTTTTACCCCAGAACTACATATCTGCCCCCCGCAAGATCATACAAACAAAATAACTTTGGGACGGGTAGTAGCGGTCCTGGATCTAGTAAGCACTTACTACCCATCCATAATCGATTTGCTTTATTCTAAGGCATTGACCTGGTCCCCTGACTTGCTAAATCCGTTTACAGAAGGGCTCTCATAAGTAATCAAAATTGATAATGACTTAAATTAAGTCCGTGGATGGTCTTTACTAAAGGAACAATTTATGTATTTCGCTCCCTTATACTCTCTGAAGCATATCTGTCTTATTTTTAAAGATGTCACCATCACATTCAAACATACCCTATTTCCTAAGCGACTGACTTAATTGAAATTGATATGATCACGTCTAGTAACAAAGCTGCTAGGGTTTGTCTATGATGAATTGTAAAAATGATTTTATTAGTATAATGAATTGTTGCTAACTTTGTACATATAGTGACCTTGTAATGAATATAATTGATGTCTGTTTTTATCGTGTTTTTTTATTCTGTATGCTTTTATGAATTTTTTACTGAATTTGAATAAAGCTTGTTGAACTGAACTGAGTCCTGCAGATACTTTAGGGGCTCTAGGTCAGATTTAGCCAGCCAGTCCTTTGACAAGTGCCATCTTAATCTCTCTCTCCCCTTCTGCTTCAACCCCATCCCTCAACACCCCATGAACCCTACCAGCATTGATGCACCTCAACTCTTGTTCAGACACCAGCTCCTGATGCCGTGCTGATTTGGTGTCTGGTCTAGAGATAATTTCGGCATGCTGTCAGCCTGTGTCTCAGTACAAGATCACAAAGTCTCAGTCTGCAGTTCTTGAGGGCTCATCACCAGTTCCCTTATGAGGTTATTTTAAATTCTAGCGATAGCTGTGGACTTGATCAGGTCCTGTAGGGCGATGATGTGCTTCCAAAGAAGAAAAGTACCAAAAATCTTTTTTGGAAAGATGGAGAGAGAAAGGTGTGGACATAACTTCTCCCACTCATATACATATGAAAGCCTCAGTTTGGACTTTAAAAATTCTAAAAGCCTGGACACTTCACTTGATAATGACTTTAACTCTCCTTTGGGTATTGGGACGTCCTGAACTTGCAGCTACGTACGTTCGACCTAAAACCAATTTGTGAGTTTTTACGAATTAGACTTTCTTCTTCTGAGCTCTTGCTTCAATACAATGACACACTGACTTCTTAGCTGCGGCTTGTTCTAAGCCTTGTGTTGGTCCTCCAGCAAGCTGACAGACTGCTCGCAGTCACAGGCCCTCTCATGCGGGCCCTTCCGTCTTGACACCACATCCTACTATTGAAAACCTAGTGGTTCTAGCTGATCATAAGTGGCTCACACATGCAGGGGTGGGGCAGGCCATATTGTCCACATTGTGCCTGCCTGTGGTAGATCTGTCGCTACCTTAGAGAACTTGCTGTGTCTGGGCTTCTGTGTCTTGGACGTTTCTCTTTTAGGTTCTCTCAGGTACACATTCTGCTGTCAGTCGAACTCTACTTGTTCCTGCTACTGATTTCTGTGGACCTGGAAGGTGATTAAGAGGAATGAGCGCAGCTCATCCCGTAAGTCCTGGGTTGTGCCCAGGAAGATTGGTATTCCGACCTGCTGACCCTGAGCATATGTCATCTACTTGGTCTACCACGTTTGGAAGACCTGTTGGCCCAACACCCATGCAGGGTCCTGCACTTGAAACTTCATACTATGTGCCTCTATACATGGAAATCAAGCGGAACACCTACATGGCTTTAATTGGTCATTGGTAGTGGTTAAAATCTTTTTGGTGGCTCACCGTTATTTCTCGAACTCCATCAACTCCGGTCGTTGGGCTAAGTTTGTGACCTAGTCCACAGGCCACCTAAGTTTGTGACCTAGTCGACAGGCCAATGTGTTTGGCATCTCCAGGCAAATTTGATGTGTTCTGCTTTTTTTTCTTTGCCCTTTTGAACTCTTTCTGCGGGCTCTGTTAATTGCTACATTCCAGGCCTATCGGCCTTCCTTTGTTTGCCTAATCAGTCCTCTTTGTTCAGAACACCCCTCGTGGTGTTTTGTTTTTAGCGTTGACGTGTTTGTGTATCTATATTTATAATTTTTTATTTAGATTTGAAAGAGACCATTAGTTATAGATTCCTTACCTTTAGAATTACCCCCAGGCGTCAGACTGGATCCGGAGAATTTTAGGTCAACAGTTCCCCTGCGCGTCGAAAGGTTGCGTCGGTCGGCTCCGCGTTCATCGTTAGAGTCGTGGTCACCGGGATGACGTCGCAGCAGCTACTTAGTTGCCGCCCTTGTGCGCTGACGTCAGTTATTTCTATTTCCGCACCTGCCAGCGCAGATCCTGAGAGTCACTTTTTGACTGACTTTTTTGCGACTTTTGTCGACACCGTTTTTGAGTCTATCTACTTCTAGTGCACGTTAGGGATGCCCGGTTTCAAGGCTTGCGGTTCCTACTGAAAGCTGGTGACAGAGCCGGTGACGGAGCGGCACCGCGTGAGCCTGTGGTATCATCCTCCTCCTCCTCCTCCTCCTCCTCCCCCCCCCCCACCCCACCCCACCCCCAGGTGGTGCCCCTCCCGCAACTCAGCATGCGGAGGCTGAAGGGTCGGATCAAAGTTTCTCCCCCTTTTCGGGACCCAGAGCAACTCCGCTGGCGCGCCTTCGGGCCCCGCAGACTCGGCTGGAAGCCCTGGGCCTTTGGCGGCCCCGGTACCGCAGGGTCCCCCTGTATCCGGATTGACACTGGTCGACCTCATACCACCTCCCCTGGTGCCGATTCCAGGAGCACCACCTCCGCAGCCTGTTGTGTCCCCAGCCGGCGTCTACCCCGGCCTCCACCCTGATGTGGACACTGAGCCGGACCCAATGCCAGATCTGGCGCCAACGGGAACTTTTGTGCCCCTCTTCTACCCTGGTGTTCCATTCAGGCCAGATTGGCTACCAGAGAAGGGTGAGGAGGACTGGGAGGGGTCTGGAGACCCTTTAACTGACCAGTTGGAGTATGACCCGGACTGCAGAGAGAGGAGTTGGGGGAAGCCAGTGGTCTGGTTACCTCCCCAGACCTTGGCATGTTGTCTCCTACAGTGCCTATGGATGAGGGAGCTTCTTACTCAGTGGTGTTGCGTAGGGCGGCCGAGGCTCTCAACCTCGAGCTACCTATGGTGGCAGTCTAGAGTAACCTCCTAACAGCGGTGCTTCATCCTGCAGTGAGCTCCTTGGAGCCTCTGCTGCCATTCATTGAAGCCCTAACAGACATCCTTTTGGGCACCTGGTCCAGGCCCAACAAATGGGGCTCCTGTGGATAGGATGATTGTCCGGCGCCACCGCCTGGCCCCAGGCTACCCCACTTTCCTCTCCCAACACCTCAACACAGAGCATGGTGGTCCAAGCCTCAACGTCAAAGGCGCATTCCCTACCGCACCACCTGATGGGGAATCCAAAAAGCTGGACCATCTTGGGAAGATGTTTTCTTCCTCCAGCTTGGGACTGCGGTCTGTAAATACCGCAGGTCTGTTGGGCCGTTACACCCACTCGGTGTGGGATACCGTAGCACACGTGTAGCCCCAGTGCCCAGAGGAGGATGGGCCGTGCTCACCCCTGCAGTCGCTGAGTGGAGAGACCCAGCCAAGTTTACCATACGCTGTGGACTTGACACAGCCGACTCGCTAGGCAGGACGATTTCAACGTCTGTAGCCCTTCGACGCTACGCCTAGCTGAGGTAGACTTTTTTTCCAGGCGAGGTCCAAGCTACCCTAATGGACATGCCCTTTGATGGCCGTCGCCTGTTCGGCGACAAAGCAGACAGCGCACTAGAGAACTTCATGGTCTCTCTGGCTACAGCCAATTCATTGGGCCTCTCCACCAACCAACCTGCGCAGTCTGCTTTTCGCCCCTTTCATGACTACGGAAGGGGTGCCCCGCCATGTTCCACCCAGAGCCACAGGCCGGCGCAAGCTGCTCATCCCCTGCGCGGCCAGGGACGTGGGACCCACCGCCGTGGGTCTGGGGGCCAGCGAGCGGGCTAGACCACCACAGCCCCCTCTGCAGCAGCCTCCAAACTCTCCTAGTCTGACCTTTCAGGGCCACCCATTGCCAGTGGGCGGCATGTTTCGCCATCAACTCCCACACTGGCGCACCATCACAACTGACAGGTGGGTTTTGCAGATGGTCCAACGGGGCTACTCCCTCCCCTTCAAGACTACCCCGCATCAGTACCATCGAATGTTGGAGGATCATCTGGCCCTTCTCCAACAGGAAATTACGGCTCTCTTGGCCAAGGGGGCCATCGAGCGAGTTCCTACCCCAGAAGTAGGTTGTGACTGCTATTCCCACTAATTTCTGGTGCCCATGAAGGACAAAGGCCTGCATCCCTATCTTCCATCTCAGGAACAGTCAACCGCTTCCTCCGGAAGGAGAAGTTCAAAGTGTTGAAGCTTGCTTAGGTTCGGTCTGCTCTCGACTCAGGAGAATGGATAGTAGCGTTGGACTTGCAGGATGCTTATTTTCATACCCTAGTCCTGCCTGCCCACCGGCGTTGCCCTTTAGTTTTTTTGTGTAGCCCAGGTGGGCGTCGACGTCCCACCTTTTGGTGTCCTTCCTGTGACTTCGGCACGCTTCCTGCGGAAGCTCCCACCCTTGGGCGCCATCTTCAGATTCTTTTTTCCGCTGTTGGGTCTGGATCGTTCCCCAGAGTGCTCCAGACATTTTTGGAGAAAGAAGACACCAAAAGCCTTTTTTGGACGAAGAAAGATTGGAAAAGAAGACGAGAGACTACACCATCGAAGAGGTAGCCGAGTGGATGACGACCAGCCGCCTGAAACTGAACTCGGACAAGACGGAGGTCCTCATCCTGGGCTCCTCTCCCTCCGCCTGGGACGACTCCTGGTGGCCTCCCGCCCTGGGCACCGCACCCAAACCGACAGACCATGCACGCAACCTGGGCTTCATCCTGGACTCCTCCCTCTCCATGACCAGGCAAGTCAACAACGTCTCCTCGGCATGCTTCAACATCCTACGCATGCTACGGAAGATCTTCTGGTGGATCCCCACCGAGACCAGGAAGACCGTCACCCAGGCCCTCGTCACCAGCCGACTGGACTACGGCAACGCCCTCTACGCCGGGACCACCGCCAAGCTCCAGAAGAGACTCCAGCGGATCCAGAACGCCTCAGCCAGACTCATCCTCGACATCCCACGAACCAGCCACATCTCCGGACATCTGCGAGACCTTCACTGGCTCCCCGTCAACAAAAGAATCACCTTCCGCCTCCTCACCCACGCACACAAAGCCCTACACGACCAAGGCCCGAGCTACCTCAACAGCCGAGTCAACTTCTACGCTCCCAAACGCCACCTCCGATCAGCCAACCACGCCCTCGCCGCCGTCCCCCGCATCCGAAGAGCGACTACAGGAGGAAGGTCCTTCTCCCACCTGGCCGCCAAGACCTGGAACTCCCTCCCTACCGACCTGCGCCTGACCCAAGACCACCTCTCCTTCAGGAAGAAGCTGAAGACCTGGCTGTTCGAGCAGTAGCGGCTCCCCCCCCCCCCCAGCGCCTTGAGACCCCACGGGTATGTAGCGCGCTTTATAAGTGTCACTGATTGATTGATTGATCGAAGAGGACGGCGAAGGAACAGGAGAACTTCCAGAACTTCGACATCCATCGGAGAATGCGCGCTCAGGGGCCCCCTGAACGCAGGAGATGGACAACGCACCATTTAAATTATGCCGTAACTGCCACCACAAGTACGCGCAGAAGGACCAGCACCCGGTTTGCAACCTCTGCCTACCGTACGACCACAAGAGCAAGGACTGCAACGCCTGCTCCGCCGTCACACCGAAGACTCTTCGAGTGTGTCCTTTCTCCTTGCCTGCCTGCAGAGAGCCTGTAGCCGTTCTTGCCGCCTTACAGAAGCCGTCCAGCCGCCCCAGTGACCGGTAGTCCTCCCACCGCCGCATTTCCACCGAAGCGGCTGCCGAGTGGAGGACTACCATCCCCAGGAGGCAGTGCGGCGCCACGTCACCTTGCGCACCCGGAGGCGCCATAAATCAAGCGGCACATCCGCGTTGCGGGAGTGCGCTGGAGCGCCCGGGGCAAAGGGCGGGCCTTTTTGCGGCCGTTCGGGGGCCGAAGGAGGCTGGGCTGGGCCACCCCTCTTGGCCCTCGGCTGTCTCTTCACTGCTGGACCTCATCTCACTATAAAGTAAGAACTGCCAATACTGCTTTGCGGGTGTACTGTCTCCTATTTACTTCATGTCAGCCATTATGCCTCCCTCTAAATCAGCTAAACCAACATACAAACCCTGACAGCTATAGACCGTATGTTACAAAGGACTATTGGAGTAGTGACAACCGCTATCGAGCACACCGAAAGAAGATTGTCGCTACCCGTAGGCTCACTGCCCCCACTTTCCATAATTAATTTGTCGGATACCACTAACAATTCTCAGGATTCTTATCTATTACCATAATTTGTATCCCTTCCACGCATTCCACCTATTCCATCCGTGACACATGCACAACTCCTTCAAAAGGATATTAGCATCATGGAACTGCCTTCCCTGCACTCCACAGCGCTCTCTCCATCACTGGCAAATGACATCAGTGCCTCTGTAGGGGTAGTCAACAAGGTTACTTCCCCCCTACACCAACCTGTTGCTCAAGACGAAGAGGGAGATATCCGCATTCCTCTTCAGTTACGTGAACAGATCTCTTCACCCAATCCTACTATAGACTTATTAGAAAACGAGGCTCCACCAGAAGGGGCTTCGCCGATATTGCCGCAACCACTTACTTTCTCACCTATAATGACTAAGAGCCAGGTTGTCCCCAGAAAGAGGAAATGAGAGGTGGACCCATTCCAAGGTAGAAGCGCTAAGTCCAGGAAGAAAATGGATACTAAACACGGGAATGTCAAGAATACCCAAAAAGAATCTATATCAAATGAGACAAATACCCTAAATAAACCCACAGTACAACTCAAACCAATGTAGAACTCACTAATTAAACAGGCATCTAAAAACACAGTATGTAGGAAACCTACTATTCCTCCAGCTCCAGGAAAAAGTCATTAGATCAGAGAGTAAAACAACAAAAGGACAAAATAACCCCAAATCTACTTGCGACAAAACTGTTATGGCACAACCCTCAAAGTCAGACTTGGCCCTAAAAAATCTTATTCCTGTACCTCAAACCCAACAAGGCTTAAGAAACACAGGGGATAAAAGCAATAGGGTAGATCCAGCAAACAAAGACTCTAATAAAAACAAAAGAGACGTTAATGGGGCCTAAAATAACCCTAATTCCACATCTGGTAAAAACAATTCTATGGCCCAAAATAGGCCAGAAACCAGAATTCGGCGAGAGATTCAAATGACGCTCCCTCCTGAATCAGCTCCATTTGTTGCCTCAAAAATAAAACAATATATTGGCTAAAAAGGAATAGACCCCTTCTTCAAAATATCAACGGAGAGATTCTACATGTAAGAAGGGCCAAATGGCTGGGGGGGGCGGAGCTAGCCAGCGTCGATGGCGGACGTGTGAGCTTTCGGCTCCTCGCCTAAGCCCCTAAAATATCCTGATAAACTATCCTACTGCATGCCGGCGTAGCTGTGTTCGGTACCTGGTGACCCCTGGTACCCCCAGACCTGACTAAGTGAAACGGAGCGGCCGATAGTAGCGGAGAAAACTCGGAGAAGATCTGCGAAGGAGAGAGGTGGCGGACTAGGCCTGAAGCCGCGACCTGCCCTGCGGAGTAGACCGCACGACGTCACCCGACGTGCGGCCCCGAACACTGGTGAAGCCGGGGCGAGCGGTGCTGGGATCGGCGCGCTGACACCTGGACACACGGGAGGCCCCCCCCCAGCCACACCGCACCACCCCAGGGCTAACGCAACGACACCCCCTCTCAGCCACACCTCAACGGAGCGGGACGAGCACGGTGACGACCAAACACGGGCTGCGGGGGCTTGGGAGACGCGCCGGCCACGTGTACGCCTTAGTTCACCTGGGAGCCCACGCACCGCGGCATTACCACTGAAAGGACACTGTCGTTAGCAAACCCGGAGGGGTCAGCATAAATTCTGCAGACTGCGGCGGCCTACACAAGAAGCTCACCAGAGGTGACGCTCTCGACGTAGCCGCCATTTTGCCCCACCCGCTCCACCAACGCTGGTGCGGCAGCCGGGAGTGGTGAAGGAGTGAGCGGAGCACTACTCTCGCGGCCCTGCCTAGACTGCGACGAGGAGGTTTCTCAGAGACAGAGCCCCCCCTTGCACTGGGAGGACATCATGGGGAAAAACGATGCAGCGCAGGCCAAACTTTCGTTTGAACGCCGAAGGCCGAAGGGGTCTGAGCCACCAGCACCGGAGGCCTCCCCTAAAGGGGCTGCGGCGACAACGGCACCTGCAGAACTTCAGGACCTGCTGGCGGCGATGGAGAAGGGCATCCAGAACAGCATCGAGGTGGTGGGCTCCAAGATAGACGCTTTGTCGTACCGCATGGACCGCATGGCGGAGCGAGTAGACAAACATGCGGAGCGCCTAGATATGGCGGAACGACGCCTCACGGAGGCAGAGGAGGCGCAGACCGAGTGGGACAAGGACCGTCGGCAATTCGGCAGGCTGCTCCAAGTGATCCGTGACAAGGCAGAGGACTTAGAAGCGCGCTCCCGCAGATCGAACATTCGTATAACGGGAGTAGCGGAATCGACTCGGACTGGTAAGATGGAGCTCTACGTAGAGAACATGCTGAAAGTGCTGCTTGGGGAGGAGGCCTTCTCCCCAATGTTCATCGTGGAGAGGGCGCATCGCACTTTGGGCCCTCAACCTCAACCTGGCGCGCCTCCCCGGCCCATCATAGCAAAGCTCCTGAACTACAGGGACAGGGACACGGCCTTGCGGCTGGCTAGGGAAAAAGGACAGCTCCAGATGGAAGGCATGAACATATCGCTGTACCCCGACTTCACGGCCAAAGTGCAAGAGGAGCGCCGTCAATTCATACCGCATAAGAAACAGCTCCGCGAGTTGGGACTTGACTATGCGATGCTTTACCCGGCCAAACTGAGGATTAACACTGGCGGGAAATCGTACTTCTTCACAGACCCTAAGGAGCTGCAGAAGTCGCTGAAAACGTGGGCCAGAGAACGTAAGGAACACCGACAGCAGCACGGAGAGGACTCTGGGGCAGCGTCGACCTTGGAGGAACAGGACTGAGGCGGTGCACCCAGTATGTATTGCTCCCCTCTGAGGGTGGTGCCGTTAGACATGCTGCCACAAGGACAATGTGCGACCCCATAAGGTGAGCTGTACAACGGATTCATTTTGGGACACTTGATGTGAGATGGGAGGAGTATCCACACCGCGGTGAGCGCTGCCCGGGTTTTGCAGGGAAAGACTACAAGTGCCGGAGAGGCGTTCAAAGTATTGACATTGGGGACGGGTTAGGGGGGAACGGGGGAAATGGGTGAACTCAGTGTACGGCATTGGAACGCTTTGGGGCTAGGCAGAGGTGCAGAACTGGAGATAAACTTTGAAACCGTTAGTGGTTCTATGCAGTCTTGGCACGCTTTGCCCCTGTGCTTTTGGTCGAGACACTCCCCAGGGAGTTGGGACTTGTATTGCCTAACACTTTGAGGTTCTTGAGTTGATGGGGTTTTGTGGGGGGCTCTGTCTGGCCGGGTTGGGGGTGGTCAGCTGTGGGTGGGGAGGGGACAGGGGGGCGGGTTATGGAACCTGGTTTGGGGGGTTCGTTATTGTTCGGAAGTTGAAGGGTCCGTGGTTTGCTATGAGAATCTGGCTTGGAGTGAGTGCATGTGAATGGAGTGACTGTCTGGCCGCCTTGGGTACTGGTGCCCTGAGCTGGGGCACGCCACCCGCCTATGGCGTCACTATGACACGTTGTGATCTGCGATGTCTGCTGCTGTAATATCTGAGCACCCACAGGCCCGACGCACGCTAACCCTGCTGACCTGGAATGTGCGAGGGCTAAACGACCACCGCAAACTGAGGAAGGTTATGAGCTTTCTCCACAGACATCATGTGGATGTGGCCCTGCTGCAAGACACACACCTACCTGTCCATAGTAAGATGTTGCAGACTAGAGGGTTGGCGGGAAATATAGTGGCAGCGGGCTTCACCACTCACGCGCGTGGCGTGATTACCTGGGCTAACCCCTCCTCGAGATTGAAACTGACCCCGATATATGTGGACACAGAGGGTAGATATGTAGTAGCTAGGTGTGCGGGGAGGGGGCTAGATCTGCTGTTAGTGAACGTTTATGGTCCCAATCATGATAATCCGGAGTTTTATGCAGCCCTGTCGGCCACCTGTAGGGCACACACACACTCCAAAATGCTATGGGGGGGGGACTTCAACTTTGTATTTGACCCTGACAGGGATCGCTCCGCGGGCCCTGCTCGAAGGCCAGTGGCATCTGCTGTCTATATGAGAGCGGAAATGACAAAGCTGGACCTAGTGGATGTATGGCGGGAAAAACACCCTATGCAGGGCGGATTCACGCATTACTCGGCCTATCACAACATACACACTAGGATAGACTACTGGCTAGCCTCCTCTTCAGTGCTTGGCGGCATCAGCTCGTGTACAGTTCTCCCGCGCACACTATCGGACCATTCCCCAGTCCTGATCAGTCTTTCCACCTCCAGAAAGGGGATCCCGCCTTACACTTGGCGTTTCCCGCCCTATGCGCTGCTGGACGACGCCTTCCGCGGGGAGATAGCGGAAGACATAGAACGCTACTTCGCCACCAATATTAATTCGGTTGATAGCTTCTTCACTGTGTGGGAAGCCTTCAAAGTATATATTAGAGGAATGGCCATGTCCAAACACTCCAGCGTCCTGCGCTCCATTAGGAGGGACCTCTCTGACTTGGAAAACAAGCTGGCGGCCTTGGAGAGGCGACAGCTGGCGGACTCTGCAGGCGACGCAGGACAGGCGCTCCCGCCCCTGCTGGCAGAATACAACGCGCTTGCGGACAGAGAAGTCCTTTACATGGGCAAGTACGCCACTGCCCGAGCTTACGGGGAGGGGGAGAGGCCGGGGGCATTGCTGGCCCGTATGGTCAAGGGCTCCCGGAGACCCTTAGTGATAGAAGAACTGCAGACCCCGGAGGGCGACAGGGTAGTTGAGGAAGACCAGATACTGGAGACGTTCCGGCGCTATTACACGGAACTCTATCGTTCCAAGGCGGGGGGTGCGGAAACGGAAATTGACGAGTACCTGGACTATATCTCAATGCCGTTCCTCAAGAACTCAGACAGGGAATTTCTTATGGCCCCCTTCCACGAAGACGAGATTTTAGATGCACTGGGAAGCATGCGATCGGGAAGCGCCCCAGGCTCTGACGGTCTCACGGTAGGCTTTTACAAAGCATTTAAAGACCTCCTGCTCCCGCACCTGATCGCCCTCTTTGACACCATCTGCGAAGATGGAGAGATGCCACCCTCCATGCGGGAAGCCTTGCTGGTTACGATCCCGAAACCGGGGAAATCTCCGGATCTCTGTGGATCGTACAGACCGCTCAGCTTGCTGAACGTAGACGCAAAGCTGTATGCAAAGGTGCTGGCCAACAGGCTGGCTCTACTGGTCCCGGACCTGGTGGCACCGGAGCAATCTGGTTTCGTGCCTAGCCGGAACCTGACTTATAACATCCGCACGGTACTGGGTACGATACAGCATGTTAAACAGGAGAATCCCGCGTTGGCGATTTTCCTGGATATGGAAAAGGCATTCGACTCCGTTGAATGGCCGTTCATGATCAGGGTGTTGCGAAAATTGGGACTGGGAGAACCGTTTTTGCAGAGGATAGGGGCACTTTACCACCACCCCTCGGCCCGTCTGCGCCTGGGTGACAGGGTTTCAGACCCGATACACATCAGTAGGGGAACCCGACAGGGATGCCCCTTGTCACCCCTGCTGTATGCGCTGGTGGCGGAACCACTAGCATGTGCCATGCGGGAATACCATAGCCTGGAAGGTGTCAGTTTCCCCACCTACAAGATTGGCATCTCGACAAATGCAGATGACACCTTACTGTATGTCCGGGACCCAGAAACCAATTTGACCTCGATACTCAGGGAAGTGGTCCGCTTTGGAGCGCTTTCTGGACTCAAAGTGAACTGGGACAAGTCCATTGCTTTCCCCCTGACCCCAGTCACGAGGCCGTTCGAGATGGAATATCCCCTACAGTGGACTGACGACTCGGTGCGATACCTGGGCATACGCCTACACACGGATCCTGAGATCCTGATCCGAGACAACTACGGGGTCGCATTTAACAAACTGGTGGACAATGTGGATGTCTGGATCAGACTCCCCCTCTCCTTGTTGGGCAGGATTGCCCTCATGAAAATGATAGTGCTTCCCCGGTTCCTATTGCTCTTTGTTAACATTCCGGTTGTACTGTCGAGGGTCTTCTTTAAGCGATTAACACAGGTCCTAGTCAGGCTCGCCTGGGGCGGGAAACATCCTCGAGTCAAATGGGCGACACTGACACTCCCATGCGAAATGGGGGGACTGGGGGCGCCAGACTTGGAGCGCTACTATCGAGTGGCACAGGCGATACACTTACACTCATGGATCCATGGAGATGCACGTACACCACATCTCATCCTAGAGCGGCTGTTCGCTGACCCACTCCCCCTGCCGGCCACGATCTGTCTCCCATCGGACCGAGCGGTCGGACAGATGGACTCGCTCAAGGCGACCAACCATGCATGGCACGCACTGATGAGAGAGCGGGGATGTGACTTGATGTACTCCCCACAGATGCCGGTGGCCTGGGCCCTATGGCTAGACCCGCTCAATGAGAAGGGGGTAACAGAGGCCCTAAAAGCCCTTGGCGTACAGAATATGGAGGACTTGTTCTTGGACGGTACCCTGAAAACCTGGGAACAACTCCCCCTATCACTCCGGCTCCCTCGCTGCTACAAAGGTTCCAGTATCACAGGATCCGGTCAGCCTGCCGAGAAATACTGGGCCCCTCGCTACAGGAGCCTGAGGAGGTCCCTGAATTGACATATATTATTAAGACTAAAACTCCTACAAAACTGGTCACTATGGTCAACAAGCTAGGAACCTCGCACCAAACATTACCTAACTCTGCTCCTAGAGCGGCGTAGGAATCGGATCTTCAAGCCCCCATCGATGACGCTATGTGGCGCTACTGCTGCGCCAACACCCGTAAAGTTTCTCTTAACGGCAGGCACCGATTAGTGCACTTTAAATTTCTGCAGAAGGGTATATTATACCCCTGAGCGACTACACCGCTATGGCTTACGTGGCTCCTCGGAGTGTGAGCGCTGTCGGGCCCGGATCGCTGATTTCTTTCATTTGGCCTGGCTATGCCTGGGGGTGAGCTCCTTCTGGGAGGAGGTCTTTGCGGAGCTGGGCAGGATTTTGGGGGAGCCACTGCAGAGATCCCCATCGCTCGCACTGCTGGGCTTCTCCAAACCGCTGGCCCCTTCGTTGCGCAGGATAGTGGATGTAGCGTTGCTGTTGGCCAGGAGGGTCGTGGCGACGTGCTGGATGCGCGGGCCACTCCCCACCAAAACGAGATGGCTTAGGGACCTCCAATACTGCTGCACCCAAACGGAATTGTACAGCGAGCTGCTGCCGCCCAAAAGCAGGCCGAAGTCCTTCTGGGACCTCTACAAGGAACACCTACTAAAGGGGGAGGGGGAAGACACTGACTCGTCGGAGGTAGACGACCTTCGGGCTGAGGAGTTGGAGAATGATTTAGAACTGGGACAACCGCCACAGGAGGAGCACTGAAGCTTTTCTTGTAGGACGTGGGACAAGGGAGGGCGCAGACGGTACACGGGGAGGGTGAGTTGGGTGCGACACGAACTAGAGGACAGCTCGGGTGGGGGGTGGGGGGTGGGTGCAGCACACACTCAGGACACAAATGACATCATTCACATAGGATGCATTACAGAGACTCCATCAATGTACTCGATAGCAAACGGGGAGGGCCTTGGGGTTGTTTAGGGGTAGTTTCTTTCTGGTTTTTTCCCTTTCTTTCCTTCCCCTTTCTTGTTGTTGCAAGACCGCACTACTACACTTGCATTGTATGATTGCCGACTGTCTCCTTGCTCAGCTGAAGCCTTTCAGGGTACGATAAGACTGGCGTATATTGATTTGTTCCAACACCTTGCGCCGCCGGGCCTCCGAGATGCCGGTACTCAGGCTGTGTATAATGCTCTACAGAACTGCCCACTGGGCCTTCACGAAGTTTTGTGCACTGTACAGTTGAAATGCAATGTCAATTTATGCTGACGGTTGGCGATATCAACAATAAAGCTCTTTAAAAAAAAAAAAAGAAGGGCCAAATGGCTGGGTGTCAGACCAAAGGACATCAGTGGAGATGTTATAATCATCAACTTTAGAGACTACAGAGTAATGAACCATCTAAACGAGTGGTACCAGGAAAAGGAGAACTTGGGTATACAGCTACAGCGATTAAACTACTTCTACCCTAGGACACTGATACTTCCCAAACACCAACAGGAGTCTCAATATCAGAGACACCATGAGGTCTATCACTATTCACCCACCCTAACAAATAGATATCACGCACTCCTAGGCTTAGAAGGTGTAGACTGACGTACCCAAGGACTCTCTTCCAAGGTAACCTCCCACTCCCAATTACATTCTCCAGGTGACCAACTACTAGTTCACCCTAAACCGGTAGTCTCTATGAGAAATGTAAGCGATCCACTCACCCAAACTACCAATACTGACCCACTTCAAAACCTCCCAAATAGCTTGATACTCCCGTCAAATACAGAAACCCCGGGTTCTGTCATTACATGGAATGTGGCGGGTCTAGGTGGTAAAATTGAAGAGACCCATTGGCAGTCAATAACAACAACCCATTCTATCATTGCCGTCCAGGAAACCTGGGCAGCCGAAGCACTCCATCTTTTGGGTTATAAAACATTCTTTACACCAGCCATACCTAGTAGAAGAGGCACACCGAAGGGAGGATTATCCCTCTACATATCAATCACTACTGGTCCAACCGTCATAAAAAGCTATCTGGATAATAACTATTAACAAATTCTAATTTCCACCTGGGGTCTCCACAAAAACTTAATTATAATAAACATTTATAACAACATCCCACCACCAGAAGTAGAAAAGGTATTTAAAAAACTTTCAAGTATCCTTAATTCCATCGAAGAATCCCTAACTGGGGATATGACAATTATTTGGGTAGGTGATTTCAACTGCTCCATATGCCCTATGAGCTCAAAGAGGGTGTGTGGCTTAGAGGGAGAAGACCATGGGGAAACACACCATCACTTCTGCCACACAAAGATTGGTGATTTAATGAATAATATAATGGGAGATTACTCCCTGGCTTTCATTAATGAGCTTTGTAATCCGCCTAAAACATTTACCCCAACCTTTAATGGCAGAGGAGCAAAATCAATTATAGACTTTGCTCTATTTTCAACCCGGTATGCTGCCCAGGTAACTAATTGGGTAACCCTTAATACAGCTATGAGTGACCATTACCCTATTTCGGTCACTTACAACTTTGACCTTAATAGTCAACCTCAATCTCCTTACACTCACTACGACCTTAATCCGACCCTTGGGCAAAAAAATGGGTTTACAATTAAATGGGAGAAAGTAATCCCAGAAAACTTTACAAAAAGTCTGGTGACTTCTATGCCTGTCCTTAGAAGAAGATCCAACCTCTGTTCTTAGATCCTTTGGTAACATCTGCTCTCGTATTAAAAAGCTCCTGACAAGAACCCCTCGTAATACCACCAAGGGTTCCCCGGGCTGGTTTGACGGAAATTGTACAAGGGCACTTACTGCACTCAAAAACATCCTGCACGCCAGTTCGTGCACTAGATCACAGATTAGATCTGCTAGACGGAGTTATCGCTCTGCTTTAACTTCCAGAAAAAAAGATCTTAAAATTAAAGCCTGGGCCACTTTACATGCGGCGTGCGAAAAAAAGGACAACGTTGCCTTTTGGAAGGCCGTAAACGCACCATTCTATCAAGAACGTTTGGGCCCCTGCATAGATAATGCAATTTCAGCACAGGAATGGGTGCAACACTTTCAGGCCCTTTATAGAATCTCCGCTTCCCTAGAAAACTCCCTTCATCTAAGACCTACAATTGAAAACTCTGGAAGCACCTATCCAATAGACATTCAGTTTGAATTAGAAGAGGTTCAAAAAGCCTTAAAGGAAAGTCCAGCAGCTAAAGCTCCTGGACCCGATAGTGTGCCAATTGATGTTTTTAAAAATCTTCCTGATCTCTGGGCCCCAATACTTACAAATGTACTTAATTCCTCTAATCAAATTGGTTTTATCAAGACCTGGCAAGAGGCAGTACTGGTTCCCATATACAAACAAGCATTAGAAATGCAATAGGTCTCGCAGCATTAGAGTTAGTGCTTTTAGAATTGTTAATGGGTTTTTTTGTAAATCTTTAGCATGAGGTTGAGGGTGAGTGAGGGTGAGGGGTTGAGGGTGAGTGAGGGTGAGGCTGAGGGTGAGGGTGAGGGTGAGTGAGGGTGGGTGAGGGGTTGAGGGTGAGGGGTTGAGGGTGGGTGAGGGGTTGAGGGTGAGTGAGGGTGAGGGGTTGAGGGTGAGTGAGGGTGAGTGAGGGTGAGTGAGGGTGGGTGAGGGTGAGTGAGGGTGGGTGAGTGTGAGTGTGAGTGAGGGTGAGTGTGGGTGAGGGGTTGAGGGTGAGTGAGGGTGAGGGGTTGAGGGTGAGTGAGGGGTTGAGGGTGAATGAGGGTGAGGGGTTGAGGGTGAGGGGTTGAGGGTGAGTGGGGGTGAGTGAGGGTGAGGGGTTGAGTGAGGGTGAGGGGTTGAGGGTGAGTGAGTGTGAGGGTGGGTGAGTGTGAGTGAGGGTGAGTGTGGGTGAGTGTGGGTGAGTGAGGGATTGAGGGTGAGGGGTTGAGGGTGGGTGAGGGGTTGAGGGTGAGTGAGGGTGAGGGTGAGTGAGGGGTTGAGGGTGACCCATTTTCAGAACACACACTAACAACTAAAAATGTATCGCAACTACTTGCCAAGGCACCACAGTACATGCAAAACTCCACCTGCAATGCATTCTTCCAGATGTTTAAATGTACTGAACCCAAGATATTAAAGAAGCTTGGTCATAGAAACTGTTGAACCTTTTATGAAATTATGGCCGTTGCACCAGATTAACCCAGGGGAGTTGAGGATGTTATCCAAAGGGTCCCTCGGAAAAGGAGAAATCATTTGTGAAGCTGCGGAAATTATGTTAAGTTGAATCGTATACTAGTACCAGGATACAAAACAATGCTTTTCAATTAAATATAAGGTGCAGGTTCACAACAACAGCCACACCGGAAACAGGCTCCACCAACAAACACTCTGGAACATTTAAGATAATGACCCAACGTAACACTTGTAACACAAAAGGTACGAGAAAAGAACGACGACAGGCTGCTATGGTATTAGGCGCACATACATATAAGACCATGAGCACACAAAACACGCCCATTGTGGGAGAAGACGTGCAGTAACACTTCCAGCCCACATAACCAACAGCATGAAACCATGTGCTGCCTTGCAGCACACTGCTCAATGTCAATCTTTTATGTATGCGTCTACATGCGACTCAGTCATGATACCAAGAATGAAGGAACTTCAAAATTCTGATGTCACGATACTGTTCAAAATAGTATGAAGGCGAAAAGTTTGTTCAAATCTGCAATCATAGAACAGAGCACTCTAAATGTAAAATGCTGTTGCATGTTGTACACAACGCGTTTCTCACTTGCATCTACGTGAAATTTCAGTACACAACTCATCGAAGGTGTAGGGCACAGGCGAATCCCTTTAAAAACGCTGTATGTTTATTCTTAAACCAGTTCCGTAAAAAGACCGTAATACTGTGAGTGTGTCTGCTGTAAGACTTGGTGATATCAACATCTGTTCTCGAATGCGTTTCTCAATTAGAGTTACCAAAAATCGTAAAACCGACTCACCAAAGATGAAAGGTAGCGTGGGGTTCCTTTCAACACGATCTTTATTCATTGAGTAACACGCTCTGTAAAAAGACCGTAAATGCGATAAGTTTACCCGCACTAAAACTTGGAGATGCCTGCCCGAGTTCCCAGTCAAGAGTAAGCACTTCTAGAATCCTCTACTCACCAGTCGAAAGCAGCCTGTGGTGTTGTCTCCTGAACACGAAAAACGCGAAAAGCACGGAAACGAAAATCAGCGGGTGACTGAATTTAATTAGCCTGTACCTCCTGAATGCGCTTCCTGCATGCGCATGAAAAGAGGACTAAGCTTATGCGCCATATTGAATGGGTAACTAGACCGTAATCTACGCTAAAAAGCGGTCCATATAAGAAAACTGCATACAGCCGAGACACAATTAAACAACTCAATGCAATGGTCTGAATGTAAAAAGAATCCAGCTAGAGGGTGCCCAGATCTCCACAACAAGGCGAAATGCTTATGAAATTCGGTGGTTTGAGCAGTTTAAAAAGTGCCTGGACTATCCGCTAGATACTGTGATTTAAATTCATAATGAAATGTAAACGTCAGGAACAATATACTCGTTGCTTATTTAAAAAGTTCCTGGAAGTTTGTGTGTTTGAATGCTAATTCATGAAGTGAACGGACGGAGGAGAGGGGAGGGGGGAGGAGAAATGCGACACGGCGGGAAGGGGAGGGCTTTGCATTGGACTTACCGGAGGACTTCGACTGCGAGGAAGACCGCTCACAAGACTGCTCAGCAAGTAGGGATGTGCAACCTTTTCCCCTTTCGACCTTCGTGTAATTTGAACTAATGCGGTTAGCACCCGCAAACTGAAGTTTACGCGCTTTCACGTTAAAAGTAGGAATTTCATGTCCCTCTGAATTTTGGTTTGAGAAAAAGATCACCAATATCGACCCACTTCCAACGTTGCAAGGAAAATGGTTTCAAAGTGTCTTTTAACATGTTTTTATTGGCGGAGCGGGGGTGTGGGAGGAGTGCGGCTGGCTGCCTGATGGAGTGGAGAGCGGGCGGGCAGAGAGAGTGAGGGGGCGGAGCGGGGGTGTGGGAGGATTGCGGGAACCGACGGGAGGGTAGGAGAGTAGGAGGAGGAGTAGGGGAGGCACGGCCTAGCGGCCGTGCAATCAAGAAGTGAGGGGGCGGGAGAGTAGGCAAGGCAGGCGGCTGGGGCCATGTGCACGCGCTTTTAAGCTCAATGCGCATGCGCATTGAGCTTAAAAGTCACGGGCACTGCAAGGAATCGCCACGATTCCTTGCAAGTTAGATAAAGAGTCGATGAGCCCCTATAGTCTCGCTTGCTCGATGCGCATGCGCATCGACAGGCGAGACCTAAAAAGGTGAGAGAATATAGCTGTTCCAGGGTCTTTAAGAAAGGCGAACTTTGTATAAATCTTAGGTTGATGTGAACATATCCTTTTCTTTGCCGGTGTACCGTCGATCGTTACGAGATTAACTGGGTCCGTTGATGAATATTTTTTCATTTGAGGTACTTGAGATAGTCCGAGCTGTGCCGGTCTTTGTGGTTGTTGTGGTTGCTGGAGGGCAGTAATTAGGGAAGGTGAGACTGGAGTATACCAACTGAGGCCAGGTCTCCAAACACAGCGGCCGACTCACATCCAGTACAGCAGAGTGAGACCCACCCTAGCAAGATCAGCCCCCCCATCACCTCGGTAAACAAGACGCTACAATGGAAATCAAGGCTTTGATACATAAAGAGGATGAAAGGGAAATTCTACCACCGCCTCAACTAGTTAGCAGTTCTCCAAACCCAACAAAAAAAATCCGAGCCATTCGAGCAAAACCATCATTAGTAATTGAAGAGCAACAACGCGGTATCAAACTACCGCCAATGCTAATCACCTCCCCGGCTCTATCCAAGTCACTCCAGTTAATCCTCAGTAGCACCACCGAACAAATAACAGCGATCAATAAGCCTGCAGTGCAAGGGGCCACTCAGGGCGGTACCTTACTATCAAACAATGATTCTCTGCCCACAAAAAACTTTCCTGACAATGATAATGATATGTCTTCTATAGCAGCACAGGAGTGGGAAGAACTAGTGGCTACCTATAACCGTCACCCATCTGAATGGAAGCCCACAGCCGATGCGATGCCTTACCAAGATCCGAGAGAAGTTACAGCCCAGGAAAAACAGTTCCCGAATCAATTTGGGTGACAATCTTAAACACACTGCAACTCTCGGCTACAGCCCTGGAATTCCAATCCCAAAAATTGGACATACAGCTTTGTGTTTTGCAGACAATGGCTGACTCAATCTCAGGAATTGACTGGAAAATCTCTGAACTAAATGGCCTCATAAGGAGGGGTCAAGATGCCGTACTTGCGGCCCAACCAACTTTATCACAACCACTATCTTGTGATCCAATTTTAGATAAACTATCATCTCTACCTACGATGTTGGGGGCACTAATAAGTGACCTAAAATCAGCAGTTCTACCAACCCAAACCTCGCAAACCTCCGATTCACCCTCAGATGTCCTAATGACACCAACGGACTTATTGATTGAACATCCAATCGAGCGGAGGTCAGATATCATCTTATCTTCAACCGAAACATTACCAACCAGACCACTGGCAACTGAGCTAACCATCACGACTGCTACTACAGTCACACCTATCAACAACCGCCCAGGAATCGTCTAAGTCTCGAAGAAAGAACTAAAGGAAAGGAAGGAATCAGGCTCAAAAAAGCTCAAATAAGAAGATGGTAATATATTCTAACTCCTCCCCTTTAGTAGCAACTGTCACAGGGTCTCCGACAGCCAATGAAGTACAACCCCCTCAGTATAAGGCTTCCGAAACTGCACCATCAGCATCCCCATTGGCACACTCAAAAGTAACAAGTATGGTTACTAAGAAACCTGCACACAAAAAACTCAAGCAGAAAACCTTACAATTCACAAACTCAAGTGGCACAAAACTCTATTAACCTGGAACCAACACCACCTGAACTCGTACCAATACGAGGAAGAGTGGATACCGCCACGGCTAACAATACTGAGTCCTCCCTACATTTGACACCTATACCGGCTTGTACCACCGGGAATCCGCACATAGCCAATAATCAACGCGAGCAATCAAACGTCTGTCATATCCGACCCAAGCAACCTTTCTCAATCAATTCAACAGGGTGTCAAGAGACCACCGTCGGACCCAACCAAACTACAGTTTTTGAACAGTCCAACACCAATCCTTTTCATCCCGGAATATACATCCCGCGGCAGGAGTGACATACTGAATAGGGGAAACCTAATAAGGCTAATGCATTCAATATCAAATCTATCAAATATCAGTTCATCTGATCTTTTGGCAATAGAATTCCAGTCAAACACCGAACCTCATCGCCCAGAAATCACAAAAGCAACTTGGCACTCACTTGAGACAGCACTTAAAATCATGGAAGAAATAGCGACGTTTCAGCTATGGGGGATAGAGCTGAGACTTGAAGAAAGACCTCGCTATCCTACTCCTTTTCTTCCTTTAGACAGACCCCCAGCACAAAAAAGCACTACCTCAATACTAAAAGGAGCGAGAAGCAGCTCGCCTGGCCAGTGCCCCCGAGACCTAGAAAATCCCAATTCTGAACAAAACCAAAAGTTTAGCAGCTGTTCATCACGTAAAACTGGGCACAATTGGAACTTAATTCAACGCACATTCGTAAGTTCTACTATCAACAACTGACAGAAAGGGAAAGAGCTCACCAACCCATCAGAGGGATATATGGACATTAGAATTTGCTCTTGGAACATCAACGGTTTGGCGACCAAAAGAAATGACCCCGAGTTTGTAGAATATCTGACTACATTTGACCTTATCCTGCTCCAAGAGACTTGGAAAGAAAAAGCATTCGAGCTCCAAGGGTTCACATCCTGCTGTATTCCAGCAAATAAAAACTCAACCTTTGGCCGAAGATCAGGCGGTCTGATGCTTTTTGCATCAATATCGACAATAGGCGAAATCTTGGCAATGGACCTTCATATCCCTCCCCCAAGCGTCATTCAGGTGGTTAAGATCCCACTTTGGCTAAAGAAGCAGCCCCAAGCTGTAACTATAATTAACACATACAAAAAGGTGCGAAAGACCTAGCCAAACTGATGAAAAAAATAATGGAGGAAAGCGTGTCTGACTCATTCATCTTGACAGGGGACTTCAATATGCTTCTAATTAATAAAGAACAACTTAGCGACCTTACCCGGGACCTGAACGTTGCATGGGGCGTGCCGACACAAGGCCATACAAAAAACAAGAATCCAACGAAGCATTCAAAAATCTTACTTCGACATTTGGAACAACTCAACTTAAGGGCCCTGAACGGCCGCTACCCTGGTGATGATCCACCAGTTGCCACCTTTCATGCGAATAAACAATCCTCCCATCTTGACTACATGTTCACATCTCTAAACATGCTTTGTCGGGTAAAGTCCTTTAGAATAGGTACGACCGACCTCAGTGATCACTTGCCACAAGAGGCCATAATAAATACTACTTCCCACCTGGGAACCGAAACCTTCATAGGCCTCGACACAGATATTGCCCCAAATTTAAGGCGGCTTCGCTGTAACGCCGGGAACATCGATTCAATTAGCTCCATGGCGAAAAACCTCTTCTCCCAAGCCTCCAGCAATGCATCCAAGGGATCGGATGTCTGGGACATTTTCATCAAAACCATTAGGGAGCAAATGGTAAAAAAAGTTCCCACCAATTTACATCATCAACAGGTGCCCCCTCGTGGGATCCACTCATGTCCAGAAATGAAACTACAAAAAAGATTAGTAAATCAATCACTGAGACAGTTGCGAAAGGATCCTACAAATCATAGTTTGCAAACTGCCCTACGGGAAGCTAAAACAAAATTGAAACAGACAAAATGTGGCAACCAGCAGCGAAGGAACGAAGAACTATGGGTGAAACTAGTTCACGAGGGGAAGCAGAAGAACAGCTCCAGATTCTGGCAAATGGTTAAAAGAATACAGAATCCTGACCTCCCTGGTCAAAACTCGCACATAACTGAAGAAGTATGGTCGAAATACCTACTGACGCACTTCAACAACGATGGGACCATAGACAAAGCTATTACAAATAAACCTTCCTTAACAACCACAAAGCATAACAAAAAAGCAAACCTCAACCATTACACCCCCACAAACCCCCTTGAAATGGGGGAATACATCGTCATGAATACACCAAAAATTGATAAACCAAAAATGGAAAAAAACTTAACAAAGGCACTTGAGTCAGGGCCTAAGCCAATTCTCCCATCAGACATCCAACGACAAATATCAAGGGGGAGACCAACCGGTGCTCCTGGGCCGAACGGCTTACCACCTATGCTCTACAAATCAGATGCCGAATTTTGGAGCGCATCTTTTACACCAGTGTTCAACAGTATCAGACTCTCACAGACCCTTCCTGAGTCCTGGCACGGTTCAATCATCAGCCCGATACATAAACAAGGTAGCAAGAGGCTTCCAAACAACTACCGCCTTATTGCTCTCCTAGATGTGGAGGCAAAATACTTTGCTGGCCTTATCTTGGAGGAGCTAACATCATAGGCAACTGAGAATTCCATCATGCCAATCAACCAAACGGGTTTCTGCAAAGGCCAAGGGACCACAACCAATCTAATGGCACTATCACTGCTGATGGAAGCAGCAAAAGAAACTAAGTCATCTCTATTCTTTTCATTTATTGACTATACCGCTGCATTCGACCACGTGGACCGAAACAAACTTTGGTTGAAACTGGACAAATTGGGAATACCCAAATACCTATTAGACGTCCTAATACTGCTCCACTCAAACACCTGGATCAAAATCAAACTTGGGGCTGGAACACACCTTTCAAAACCCATAATGACAACAAAAGGATTAAAACAGGGATGTCTACTTGCACCGATCCTATTCAATCTTTTTCTAGCCGATCTACCTGGGCAACTAGACAAATGCTCCAACCATTCACCGAAACTAGGGAAAAATCACCCTCTCAAACATGTTATATGCGGATGACCTGCTGTTGATAAGTCAGACTCCAATGGGCCTCCAACATCTTTTAGGTTTAAAGTATTTTATTGAAGCAGGGTGGGGTAGGACACAAAGGGGCAAGGAACAGGTAAACCACAGGAACCGCACATCAATGCGCATCATACAGCAAGTACAACAATGCAGTTACAATTTTGCAAGAGGCTCCATCCGACTCGGGAGCATAGCTTTCGCACCTGTGGTCACGCACAAATAACGAGGGGGGGGGAGAAAGGGAGGGAGGGACGGGATGGGAGGGAGGAAAGAAAATCAGGGGGGGGGGGCAAAGAGAGAGTGAAAGAAAAAAGGAAAAGAAAAGGGGGGAGGGGAAAAGGGGAAAAGAAAAACGGAGGGGTGAAGGGAGGAGAAGCAACCCCGCTCCAAAAACCTACCTAACCAAACAGAACCCCCAACTACCTTACCCCAGCCCACCCCCTGTACTGTGCCAATATCTACAGTCTCCGCTACATGCAACTCTCCGAGAATCCCCGCTATACAGTACCGACCCCACCCAATCAAGCAGGCGGGTCCGGTGGCGGCGTCAGCCTTAACAACCTAAGGTATCTAGGGCAGGTGATCTCCCGAAACTCGGAACATAACAGGCTGTGAAAGGGCTCCCACAGTTCCTCAAAGGTATCAGTATCCCCCAGGGCTACTAAGGACATCTTCTCCATTCCAAGGACATGCCATAACCTGTGCAGCCAACCAACTACAGAGGGAAGTGTGGTAGTGCGCCAGTGTATGAGGATATTCTGCACCGCTGACCCCAGAGCAATCGCGATCTGTCTGCCTCTCTTGGATCTAAGGGGATACATCAGCCCATTCGGCAACCCTAGCAGAACATAGGCAGGGAATCTAGGCAGTTCTATCCCAAAGCATTTGTCAACCTCGCCCAAGACCTCTTCCCAATAAGGAGCCAGCAGGGGACATTCCCATAGTATGTGTGTTAGTGTACCAGTATTGCCACAGTTGCGCCAGCACGTCCCTGGTATTGCCCTGTCCATCTCGTGCAGTTTCTCCGGAGTACGGTACCAGTAGGTCGAGATTTTAGTGAAGGTCTCCGTAAGACCCGTGTGATAGGCCGAGTGACGTGCGCGGAAGGAGATGTGTTCCCATTCTTTATGGCTCAACACGCGCCCGAGCTCTCGCTCCCAACGTTCCCGACCGGGGTTGTGAATATGAAAGGAGGGGGGCTGCAGCATTTTATACAGGTCTGAGATCAGTTTAGCGTCCGACGTGCGAGTAATTACCCAGCGCTCATACGCCGTGATTTCCCGGTGTGCCGCGTCGCGCACTTGGGGTTGTAATGCCCAGTGGCGCACCTGCATGTATTGCATGCGCTCCGTTTCCGGGAGGCCATAATCCCTCCTCAGGTCCGGGAAGGGGACAACTCCCTCAGGGCAGTACAAGTGATACAAAGTGCAGCAGCGGGCCACCCGCCAGCGCTCATAAGCACTCTGCTACATCCCGGGGCCGAAGTCCGGGTTGCCAATGAGCGGCGTAAAGGGAGAGGGGAAGGTGGTAAGCTCGCATCTGGCAGCCACCGAGTCCCACGTCCGGAGCGGGACCCGCGTTACCAGAGACGCATAGAGATTGGGGGGTCGATGGGCCCGCCTCAAGAATGGTACTGCCTGCAGCGTCCTACCCGCCACCGCCTGATCCTGGAACAGCCAATGCTTATCAGACTCCCACCGGCTCCATTCCACTAGATAGCGGAGCTGAGCAGCCTGGAAATATTTCCGCAAGTCCGGTATCCCCAGCCCCCCGGATTCCGGTGACAGCATAGCGATGCTTCTCTTGATCCTCGGCCTGCGGCCCTGCCATACGAACCGCGCAATGGCAATCTGTGTCTCCGCAAGCCACCCCGCGGGGGGCTGGAGCGGCAACGCTCTGAAGAGGTAAAGCACCTGAGGCAGGAGGGTCATCTTCACCGCGGCCACCCTACCCAGTAACGACAGCGTGCCCTTATCCCACCGGCCCAATTCCTCCCTGATCTTCGCGCCCAGAGCCGCGTAATTGGCCGTGACCATCTCCGGGAGGGAGGGCGCCAACAGGATCCCCAAGTACGGGATCCGGTCCCTGGACCAGCTCAGAGGGTAAAGCCTCTGTAGTTCCGCTCTAGTAGCGTTAGTAAGCGAAATGTCAAGGGCGGCCGACTTCCCCAGGTTCACCTTGAAGCCCGCCACGTCGGCGATTAAGTTCAGTTCCTCTACACAGGCCGGCAGCGATCTCCGCGGGTCATCCAGCGTCAGAATGACATCCGCGTACAGGCTGATCGCATGATGAAATTCACCCATCTTGACACCGATAATGTCGGGGTTCTGCCTAACCCTCTGGGCAAATGGCTCCATGTACAGGGCAAAGAGCAAAGGGGAGAGTGGACACCCCTGTCTCGTACCCCGCTCAATGGGGAAGGGTCGAGAGCTGCCGCCGTTCACCCGGACAACCGCAGAGGGGAACCGGTAACAATTGAAGATCAGATGACGGAACTTCTCCCCAATCCCGAATTTGCTCAGGACCTTCTCTAGGTAGGGCCAGTGCACCCTGTCGAAAGCCTTCTCCGCGTCTATGGACAGGAGCATCCTCTCCCCAGGGATTCTGGAAGCCTTCTCGAGGATGTGTGTCACCCTCTTTGTGTTATCTACTGTTTGCCTACCGGGCACGAAGCCCGCTTGATCCGAGTCAACCATGCCCGGGAGGTGCAACGCCAGACGTGCAGCTAATATACTAGTGAACACTTTCAAATCTGTGTTCAGTAGTGAAATGGGACGGTAGGACCCACAGGCGGTCCTGTCCTTACCCGGCTTCGGAATCACGGAAACCGTGGCCTGGAGAAATTCGGAGGGGATGGCTCCCGGCTCTGCGAAGGAGTTGAAAAGGCCGGTCAGTAGAGGCGCCAGTTCCTGACAGAAGGTTTTATAAAACAGCGGGATAAAGCCATCCGGACCCGGGGCCTTGCCCAATTTGAGCCGGGATATCGCCGCGATCACCTCCTCGATACGGATGTCACGCTCCAGATACTGAGCCTGATCCTGTGTCAACGACGGGAGCGGGACCGAGTCCAGATAGTCCACCTCAGCCTGGGCCGAAGGGACCTCCCCGGTGTAGAGGTCAGCATAAAAGCTGCGAAAGACGTCTGCTATTTGCTCATCAGCCGTGACCCTACCTCCGGTCGGGTCCACCAGTTCCTTCACTCGGTGCTGCTGGTGTTGCACCCTAAGTTTGTTAGCCAGGAGCCGCCCACACCGATCGCCCCCTGTGTAATATTTGTGTTTCAGGCGAAGCATCGCATACTCCGCCCGGTCCGTGTCAAGGGCCGCCAGGAGTTTCCGTGCCGCCTTCAGCTGCCTCCACACCCTGGGGGCCCCTGTCCTATGATGAACCTGCTCCAGCTCCCTCACCTGGGTGAGCTCATCTCTCTTGAGATGTCGGTCCCTATTCTCGGCCGAGGAAATCGCGATAAATTCGCCTCGGAGCACCGCCTTCAGGGCTGCCCACTGTGTCGCACGAGAAGTATCCCCATTATCATTCACGTCTGAAAATCCAAAATGGCCGCCCGGATCTGATCCACCACCGACCGCCTGTGCAAGAGCGTGTCCCGGAGCCGCCAGACCCCTCTCGGCCGAACCACCGGTGGCAGAGTGAAAGCGCCCTCCACCGGAGCGTGGTCAGAAAGAGAGAGGACCCCCATGTCCACACTCGAAGCCAAAAGGAGCATTGGGCCCGACACAAGGAGATGATCTAATCGCGCATAAGATCTATGGGCATGTGAGAAGTAAGAGTATGCGCGGGTGGTGGGGTGGAGGTGGCGCCACATGTCATGCAGGTCCAGCTCCTCAAGTCGAGTTCGAATCGAGCCCGAAAGCTCACCCAACTGGTGGCGCCGCTGCACAGACCTGTCCATTGCCGCGTCGAAAACCAGGTTCAAATCACCCCCCAACACTATGTGCCTATCAGAGGTGGACGCCACGTCCTCCAAAGCCCTGTGCAAGAATTGGTCCTGATGATCATTGGGGCAGTAGATAGTGACAACAGTCAGTGCTAAGCCCCCCATCTTGATCTTGTATACTAGAAGTCTCCCTTTCTGTTCTGCTACCTTGCACACGACCTCTCCCCCGAACCCCCTAGAAAACAAGATCGCCACCCCTGCCGTCTTGGAGGCGCTAGAGGAGAACAGCTGCGTGGGGAACTTAGGGGTACGCATCCTCGAGCAGTCCTTAGCCAGCAAATGGGTCTCCTGCAACAGGCAGATATCCGCTTGTGAGTTTTCCAACAAGGATAACACCGCCCGCCTCTTAACCGGATTATTCAGCCCTTTCACATTGAGAGTAAGCACCTTAAGAGCCATCAAGGAGGGGGATCAATGGAGCACATATCAAGAAGCAAAGCCCCGCTGGCAAACACAGAAGGCACCACTCGAGGCCTCAAAACAGAGCAACTTTGAACCGTCCACTGGCACAGTACAGTCCCCGAACCCCAACACCCCACAACTAGAAAAAAAAACCCTGCCCCCACACAACCAAATCTACACCACCCCCCGCAACTGGCCCCCCCTCTAGGTCCCAGAATCAAAACATCTGCCCGCCTGTCCCAACCCCATTCCCCGCTTCTCAAACTTTTCAAAAAAGACATTGTCCCAGTCCGGCCCGTAACGGGCAAGGCCGTGGTAAATCAGTTTAGTGGACGTCCAGCCACCACCTCCAGCACTCGCCATTCCTCCCAGCCCACCCCCCGGATCCCCGCACCTGCAAAAGGAATAAGCTAGAGTAGACTCCCCCCGGAGTGAGTTCAGGCCGTCAGGGCCACTTCGCCGTTCGCCGCCACTCTGGAGGCCTCCTGGATGGCGGCCGCCATGTCCGCCCGGATCGTGGGCGAGCCCGGACGCTCCGACGGAGGAGAGGTCCCCCCTCCAGCTTGCTGCCATCCGTCACGAGTGCTTCGCCTCCGCCGCGGAGCCGGGGTATCTGTATCCGATGCTGTGAGGCACAACACCGCGCAGACATCCTGGAGGGACCGAAGCTGATGCAAAACACCGTTCCATCGAAATATCAGACGGAAAGGGTGCCCCCAAGAGTACTGTGTCCCTTGCTCCCGAAGGAAGTCAGTGGCGATCTTGAATGATTTCCTCTTCTGCAGCGTGACTGTGGATAAGTCCTGAAACAGGGTTACAGGGTGGTCCCGGAATCGGAAAGATTGCTGCCCTCGTGCTTCTCGGAGGATCCGCTCCTTCAGGGGAAAGTCCGGGAGGAAGGCCAGAATGTCCGGGGCGGGCGCCGTAGCTCTGCGGGGGCGACCCACCCGATGTGCTCGGTCTATGCGGATCCGAAAGTCCTCCGACTCTCCCAGGATCGCACGAAAGAGGGCCACCAGATATGCAGTCACGTCTTCACCCTCCTCTCCGGACGGCACACCGCGGACCTGTATGTTGTTCCGCCTGGACCGATTTTCAAGGTCCTCGGCGTGGGCCTGTAACTCAATCTGTTGCTCCCGCAGTCGCAGGACCTCCTGCTGCAGATGGGTGATCTCCTCATCCCTGGAGTGACCCGCTTCCTCCACTGTGTTCACACGTTCCCCCAAGGAGTCCATCTCTCTCCTTACTTCACGGACCTCCCCGGCCACCTCACGCTTGAGCGTTTGAAAGTCCTCCCGAAGGGAGCTAAAGAGCGACTCGAGAAATGATCTCGTCACCGGGGGTTCTCCACCATCTGCTCCCCTGGTCGGGGCCGGGGAGGTCGTGGCGGGTTGGGTTCCTCCGCTGCGTAGGGCGACGCGTCCCAGCATGTCCGGCAAGGTTCGTTCGCCCCGTCTCTGTCCTCTAGCATTCGACATTTCAGCTGAGTAGAGGACGTTGAGGCGTACTGTCCAGCAAAGAAAGCAGCTATATACCAGCCGGGGGCAGCGCCACACAAAGAGCACCAGGGAAGCCGAGCTGCCCGGCCGGGGGTCACAAAATGGCCGCTCTGTAATGTCGAAGGGCCAACGCCCAAGATGGAGAACCCCTCTCCGTCTCTGATCTGGGATCCAAAAATCCGGCCAGTGGGCAAAGTCACGGTGCGATGCTTGCCGGGACCCGTAGCTTCAGGGGGAGATCTGCCCCGGGAGTCCCGTTCCTCTGCTCCACACAGACAACTGGCCGGAGCGGCCCCTCCCAGCGGGCCTCCTCAATCCACGGGCTGGCGTAGTGAGGCGATGCCGACTCCGCCTCCGCTCTTCGCCTCCGCTCTGCTCTGCTCCGCACAACCGCCGTCGGACAACTCCAAGCCGTTCACGAAGCCGCTGCTGACTCCCACTCCGACAGCTCATGCACCGCTGCGGGCTTCACACACAGGAGGTCGGGCGCTCCGTCATGCTCCGAGGGTCGGGAGACTCGCGGCTTCCGGCTCGCACACGGGCCATTCAGCGGGCTTCAACCCGGGCTTCACCGGTCAGAATCTCACCCCCGACGGCGCAAACCGGGCTCAGCAGTCGCTCCACACCTCCACCGTGGGCACCAGGCTCAGTCGCCGCGTGATCCGGGGGGGAATCAGCGGTTACAAGCGGTGCAGGAATTCAGGGGTCCGGGAGCTCTCGGCAAGTGCGACCTCTCAGCCCGCCATCTTGGCCACGCCCCCCTCCAACATCTTTTGAACATAACCAATGCCTTTTCAGTAAAAAATGCACTACAAATAAACTTCAATAAATCAAAGGTGATGGCTGTGAATTATAAGAAAAAAAAAAAGAACCCTTGCTGGTACTTGAATGGCGAAAAGCTTGACCAGGTCACCACATATAAGTACCTGGGAGTAATCCTGGACTCAAATAACACCTCGAGGGCGCAGTTCAAATCTTTGCGAGGGAAGGCTACAATGACTTACTTGGCTCTAAAATCATTGAAGGTCAAACTACCTGACCTGACACTTAAACCCCTTCTCAAAATATTGAGTGCCAAATTAAAACCGACTCTCACTTACGGGAGTGAATCACACCACGGTAAGGATGCGGCGTTACTGGACACACTCATTGCCAATTCATACAGGGCTATTTTTAATCTTCCCAAATACGTCTCCCCGGCTCAGATTCGACTAGAATTCGGTATCTTGAAACAAACTCTAGAGAGGCGGAGCGTATATGCAACAAATTGGCATAAAATTCGCAATGCAGATGCTGGATCTTTATGTGCAAACCTATAGGAAGAACTACTGCGGCACCGCAACCTCGCGCCGAGAGCCTACTTATATGAATCACTCAAAGTTCTAGGCCTGATTGATACCTGGGAAACATCAATCGATCTCTTGTCTTTTAAAAAAGTAGCCAAAAAATCAGCTAGCATCATCTCAGCGATAGAAGACAAGAAAGACCTAGCAAACAGAGCACATGGATGGCTAACGGGGGGTGCCTATGAAAAACTGCGGCCACAAGCGTACTTCAGCATCGGCATGAAAATAAATGTTAAAGAAAAATTCTTAAAATTACATCTCGGGGTAATTCCCATACTTCCACATCTTCCACCTTGGGAGAGAAATAACCCTTCACAACAGTGTCGCATGTGCAAAACCGGCAAGGAGGACACAATTCATGTGATTTGCATCTGCCCTAGCATAAAGGACTTGAGGTTCAATCTCTTACATCCTTTTTTTTAACCTTCATGCCGTTCGGACCTGTAGACAGGCAGCCAAACTGTGTTTCTCTACTAGCGACACTAAATTGAACTGTCAAGAAGTTCTTTGACCTAATAAGAAAGAGACTTAACCATGCTAGATGAACTTTTTAAATCCCTTGAGGGTAACCATAAAACTGTTAATAACACTGTAAATTTTATGCATCCTATTTTTTGTTATGTTTAAGTAACAACAACTATGGACGTTTTTCAATTTTGTAAAGATTTTAATTAATCATATACAAATAAACATTTACTTACTTACTCATGATGATTGGCATCACGGAAAGAAGGCAAGCCTGGCTCAGGATTTCAGGATTCAAGCCGGAAGTGCAACACAGCATTCTAAACACCCCGTTCAACGGAGAGACACTGTTCGGTGCTCCAGTGGTTGAGAAGCTCACCCAACTGAAGAAAGATAACGAGTCTGGAAGATCCATGGGGGCCTTGCAATTCAGAGGAACAAAGAGGGGCACCCCGTCACAAAGACCTAATGGGAGGGGATTAAACCAGCCAGGAACATAGCACCAGGCATTCCAGCAGTCCCACCAGTCCGACACCCAGACACAGCAGGAGCAACAAAAACAACCTTGGCAGTACCAACAAAGAGGCCAGTCCTTTCGCGGGAGAGGGAATGGACATGGACAAAATAGAAGAGGGGGTCAACAACCCGCCTCTTAGTGCCTTTGTCACACGACAGGTGCCCCGCCCCATGCAAAAACTCCCAGGGTGGAGCACGGATACAACAACAAGGGGGTACACGAGCGAAACATCTGCGATCATGTAAAACCAGTGGGAGGAAGAATAAACCTTTTCTCCCAGGAGTGGAAGAAAATAACCACAGACAAGTGGGTACTCAACATCATACAGTTCGGGTACTGCATAGAGTTCGAAAGGAGACCACCAAACAGAAAGCCGAAAAGAAGGGCGCTAGCAAGGAAAGAGCTAGAACTACTTCAAAAGGAAGCAAAAGAACTCCTGCTAAAACAGCCCATCGAACCAGTACCTTACAAGGAAAGGAACAGGGGAGTGTACTCAACCTACTTCCTGGTACCAAATGTAAACGAGACAATGAGACCCATCCTGGACCTAAGGTTCTTAAACAAGTACATAAGAACGCAAAAATTCAAGATGATGTCCCTACAAGAGGTACTCCCTCAATTACAAGGCGGATGGCATTTGCGGGCTCTGCAGTGGGACCTGAAGTTACAGTGGGCGCAGCATCAAGGAGACCGGTCCGAGTACGTCCAGATCTCAGAGGGCACTGCACAACAGTTGCAGTGGTGGCTCGAAAACCAACATTGGGTCAGTGGCAGATCCCTCTCCCTTACCCAACCGGAGCACACAGTGGTGACAGATGCTTCCTTCCTGGTATGGCGTGGCCATGTGGGAGAGGCGGAGATCAGAGTCCTCTGGTGTCCGGCGGAGTCCAGGCTCTGGAGCTCCGGGCGATCCTACTTGCACTGAAGGCATTCCTTCCCTCTGTCAAGGGGAGAGTAGTGCAGGTGTTCACAGACAACATCACCGCCATGTGGTCTGCAACAAGCAAGGCATGGTGGGGTCGGGGACCCTGTGTCAGGAGGCTCTGCGTCTCTGGACATGGCTGGAACGTCAAGGCATTTCCTTGGTGGTTCAACACTTGGCAGGTTCTTTGAACGCCAGAGCGGACAAACTCAGCTGCAAGTACAAGATAGATCACGAATGGCGTCTTCACTAGGAGTTCACACAAGGTCTATTTCAACAGTGGGGTGAGCCATGGTTAGATCTATTCGCCACCAAAGAGAATGCGCAATTTCAGCAGTTCTGCGCGTTTGAATTTCCAAGGCGGCACTCACTCGGCGGCGCTTTTCGTCACAAGTGGAGCTGTGGTCTATTGTACGCCTTTCCGCCTATACCACTTCTACCCAGAGTGCTGAAGAAGATCAGGCGTGACCGGGCCCAAGTCATTCCTGTGGCCCCGGACTGGGCTCGAAGAGTTTGGTATCCCAAGCTACTCCGTATGAGCGTGGATCCCCCGATCCGACTGCCTCTTTGTGAGGATCTTCTGTCTCAGCAGCAGGGGACGGTCCTCCAACCGAACCTGTCCAGTCTCCACCATCATGCTTGGAGATAGAGCGGCGACAGTTGAGGCCATTTGACTTGCCTCCTGAAGTCTGTAATATCATTCTGGCAGCCAGGTGTCCCTCCACAAAGTCGGTATACGCCTGCAGGTGGAACAGATTTGTGGCATGGTGCACAGCAAAGGCTGTGGACCCTCTCTCTGCCCCTCTTTCTGAGGTTCTTCTCTTCCTTCTTTCTCTTGCCCAGCAGGGCTCTGCTCTGGGCACTATCAAGGGTTACCTTTCTGCCCTTTCAGCCTTTCTAAGGCTGCCTGATCAACCTTCTTTGTTCAAGTCCCCTATTGTAACTCGTTTTCTAAAAGGCATCACACACACGTTTCCACCTGTTCCGTTTGTGATGCCTCAGTGGGACTTGAACCTGGTTCTTACCTATCTGATGTGCGCTCCCTTTGAGCCACTTCACAACTGTCCTCTCCGCCTACTTACTCTGAAGACTGCTTTCCTAGTTGCTATCACCTCTGCCAGGGGAGTGAGTGAGCTCCAGGCTCTTTCATCCAAACCTCCTTTCCTTTCTGTCCATCTGGACAAGGTTGTCTTGCGGACAAGACCCTCTTTCCTGCCCAAGGTTGTCAATGCCTTCCACATCGGGCAGTTTATCACCTTGCCCACCTTCTTTCTGCCTCCGCATCCCTCAAAAGAGGAAGAGCGGCTCCACCGTCTGGACCCAAAACGTGCGCTCTCATTCTATCTGGATCGCACACGCCAGTTCTGGGTGGATGACCAACTCTTTGTTGGTTACGTGGGTGCTAAGACGGGAAGGGCGGTACACAAGCGGACCATCTCTCGGTGGGTCGTCTTGTGTATCAAGGTTTGTTACTCCTTGGCTAAGAAGGAACCTCCTGTTGTGCTGAGGGCCCATTCCACTCGGGCCATGGCGGCTACTACTGCCCTGGGTCGGGGAGTCCCCTTGCAGGACATTTGTCAGGCAGCTACCTCTGCCTCGCTGCACACGTTTGCAAGACACTATTGCCTGGACAGCCAAGTCCGGAGGGATGACTTCTTTGGCCGTTCCGTCCTCCAGGACTTTCTGGTGTGATTATTGGTTCGCAGACCCACCACCGGGGTTGGTATTGCTGGGGGTATCTATTCTAAGGTAAGGAATCTAATACTAACCTGTTTCTTTCAGATGAACAAGTTACTTACCTTCGGTAACGATATATATCTGTAAGAAACAGTAGTTAGTATTAGATTCCTTACCGCCTCTCTCATCCTCCCCGTTCTGTGAACCGATATCTAGGGTTAAGGTCATCCCCTTTCAGGGCCCTAGTTTCAGTGGCACCAGTGTTGGTTTTTAACATGGCTCTGCGTTTCTGGCGCGGAAAAGCTGTGTCTAGGAACTAACGTCAGCACGCGGAGTCGGCGTCTAAGTACTCCGACAACATCATCACGACGCCGACGAAGGACGCGGAGCCGCAGACGACGCCTACCGACGCGCAAGGGTACTGCTACGCAAAAATTTCCGGATCCAGTCTGACGCCTGGGGATATTCTAAGGTAAGGAATCTAATACTAACTACTGTTTCTTACAGATATATCGTTACCGAAGGTAAGTAACTTGTTCGTTGTGTATGTTTCCTGCCTCAGAAAAATGCCCGGATGGGCAGATCTACTGAATCAGAATAAATTACATATTGTTTTTTTCATGTGACGGAGGAAAAGATTCATAAATGAAAAATGAAAACTGGAATAACTGAATAAATATACGAAACTGATTGAATTGTGGCATCTTTTGTACAAAGTACGTTAACAAGCTGCACTTCCGGAGGGAGCTAAAATAGCCTCCCTTTTGAACATCGCTATTCCCCTACGTGGTTCTAGGGTTGACCACGTTACCGGGATGCACGCAACATACAGTTTCAATTGAATAAACTGAGAAAATGGATTAAAAAGGTGTGCACTCTACCCTTTAAATGCACCACTGGCATAGGGCACCCAGCTAGAGCGGTGACTGATATTTGCCAGGGTGGTGGTTTGTGAGCATGGCACACAGGGATGTGTGCCAGGTCGACTCTTCACTTTCTTCTGCACCAAGACACGCAGCCTGCCAAGGCAGTGTGTGTGTGAGTCAGGATACAGGACCTCTAAGGGTAGCACAATAAGTGCTGCAACCCTTAGAGGCCTTCCCTGGTCACAGTGCCCTGGGCACCTGTGGTACCATTTACCAGGAGCGGACATGTGGCCAGAGATGCCAATAGGGTTTAGGCTTCAATGCAATTTTAAGAAAGAAACATAGGCCCCGAGTTCCTGATTAGCAGGAGCCCAGGGCACACTCAGTCAAAGAACATCAGCAATTCAGCAAAAAGTGGGGGCATACCATGCAGAAAGAGGGCACTTTCCACAGGGTCCATCTTGGACACAGTTCCCTCTTCTTCCAATGGAAACATCCTTGAAGATTATCAGAGGCCTTAAATCGGGCTCCCCCATGGACCCCAGCCAAAGTGTTAACAATGGTTTAGTCACAGGTATAAGCGTGGGTGCAACTGCATCATCCGTTGCTATCCTCAACTCATCAAAGTTTGTGTGTGATGTTGAGGTCAATATCAGAGGGTGACTTACGGTAGAGATTTGTCTATCTACACCAGTGGTATTGGTGTCTTCGGTTGTGATAGTGGGAATGTTTCTAGTAGGCGTTACTGGGGGCACTACCACCTGTACTTTTGTTTCCTTGTTGAGATCTCCCCATGTGTCTCTGGCTGGTAAAACCTGACCCGGGAAGTTCCTTGTGTGGGTTTTGTCCTCCATCGCCTCGGTCGATCCCAATACTGTTGTCTCTCCCCACCTCCGTTTCCTCTGGGGTGGCTGTCCCCTAAAAAATGATGAGGTGCCTGGTACTCAGAATTACTTGTGGAAGGTCTGTCGGTCTCTGAATCTGAATTGTTTCCTACAGAGGAATCTGAGAAAGTATAGAACCTTCGTGGACCTGGTCTCCCCCTGTTGGTAAAAAATCCCTGGCTGTCTTGTTTGTATTAGTCGTCGGCAAGAAATGGATATGTAAACTTTTTATAGTAATTTTTACCTCCCTCACTCACTTGTATATAAACCACTGTAGTATTGAGGAAAGGATGTCCAAGCCAGGTAGTTACCACGTAGATTTATTGTGGTAGTAGATTAGATACAAGAACAGGTAAAGTAAGAGTCTTAGTAGGAGCCCCACCAGGAGAAGCTTCCCTTCTGCTCAGCCCTTCATTCAACTGATTCACGCACGCACACATTCCAAACACTAACATTCCATCAGGCAGTCATTCTAGCTGAGCAGCAGGATATCACATATCTCCCCCCTTTGCAACGCAAAGGAAGGACATTTTAAAAGGCATCAAAAAGAGGCATGACAATCAAAGAATTAAATGTAGTGAATGGTACAGTGAAACAAAGCGTAAAATAAAATCTAGAAATAGCAAGCAGAGGAAGTAAAGCGGATAGGAAGTGACAGAAAAGTACAAACAACTATTGCACCATCTTCCCTTTCCACAGAAACACAAAAATAAATAAATACAGAACTGTACAACAGACTCAAGAGAAAACCAAGTACTAACATCATGTATACTGGCCAGGCAAACAAGGAAGTAAGTACAGGGTGTTGAAGAGAAATTGGAAAAGTGAAATGACGAAATAAATACAGATAACAGTGAAAGAGTGGAAGTCAGCCGAAGACAGAAAAAGAAATGAAGGCTGTCCTTCACACAAGCAGTATACATTAGAATAAATAAATAAACGTGTGTTAAGCTCACAAAGAAGGAAAGGTGAAATGGAAAGGTGAGCTACACTACAAAACTTCCCCAAAGCAGGTTGGGCGAAAAGTGTGAGAAACCCACACTGTGTAAAATGTGTGGCGAAATGCCACACTACAAAACTTCCCAAAGCAGGTTGGGCGAAAAGTGTGAGAAACCCACACAGTGTAAAATGTGGAGAAAGACCACACAGCAGAATGCATTTGCCTTTTTTAAGGGACCACACGTAATAAAATAGGATACATTTAAAGCTTAAAAGCTTGGTGTGGCTGAAAGTGCACAGTAAAATGCATTTGCATTTTTCCCTTTTTAAACAGTAGAATGCATTACCTCACTTCATAATATAAATAATATTGAAGAACTACCCCCTGAGAGAGAGAGAGAGAGAGAGAGAGAGAGAGAGAGAGAGAGAGAGAGAGAGATATATATATATATATATATATATATATATATATATATATATATATATATATATATATATATATATATATATATATATACACACACACATACACACAGTAAAATGCAATTATAGCAACAGTAGGGGTTTGGTGAGGCACGAAAGGATCCTTTCTGACAGATCCCAATTAAAGTATGTAAAAAAAAAATGCAAGGGGGTCAACATCATTTTAAATATAACTGTAAAGTGACCAAGGAGTACTTCATTTTAAATATAATTGTAAGTACTTGTTTTATATATGACTACTAAAACATCAGCTCTATGGAGGTTACATAAAGTAATTTGCAGAAAGGAATAAAGTGATGTGACCCCCCATGTACAAATAGGCTTGTCTCATAATAAAGTGACCTAAAATACAATGGAAAACAAAAAGTTAAAACAAGTAAAGTAGTCGCCGTGGTCAAGCTTGAGGTCTTCAACAATCAGATACCATCTTCCGGAAGAATAAGGAAATCGAATCGTGAAGGACAGTACAGCAGTGAAATTGACGACCTGTTAATGTGCTCGTGTGCTAAAAGTATATTAAATGTTCGTATGCGGTGGTGTTGAAGAGCCACTAGATGGCACTGTTGTATTGAAATTGTGAACATCGTGATGAAAATCCAATCTTCGTGAATTTTTCCGATCGCAAAATGGAGGCACGCTTTTTACGTTGTGCGTGGTGGTTTTCGGCAAGAAGATGCACCCAAACGTTGCTGAGTAGCTATCCTGCCACGGATCAAGCGTCACAGAAGAACAAGAGGCATCAAGGTACGGCCAGGCTGTGCGCGCTCAGAGGATCTGCCTGCTGTGAAGTTCGTGCAATGTTCAAAAGTAAGCAATCTAACTGCCATGGTGCAACGGCAAGCAGCTGAGGTTTTACAACAATAATTACATTGTCTCTGCTGACTCCATAATGCACAAATTCAGATTCTAGCGCTCCAACATGTACCTCGGCTCACAAAAGGTGCTGCAGCACCACACAAGAAGGCACTCTGTCATTCGCTCTTGGAAGGAGGGTAGGCTCACCTGTGGAGTGACTCCTCGTGAAACTGAACGCTACGTTAAAGTCCAATGGGTTAGACAGGTCCACAGTTAGGCTGTCACATGTTGAAAATGTAGTTTAATATTTCTTTAAATTGAGCGAACAGCAGGGCAAGTAGGATAGCAGGCAGTTTCTTCAAAGGATATCAGGCAGCAAGGCAGGTGAAAACTGGGAAAGACAGCAAAGCAGACACAACTGGAGATTACGGTGCTCCTCCCTAAAATGCTTTCAAAATGCAGCGCCCCTTGAAATAAATAAAATCATTTGTTGATGGTCCCCCTTGCCAGATGATTAAACTGCACACGGCTCAGACCGATAACCACGAAAGGTATATCCTTGGAACAGGACATTTTCATATAAAAATGTGGCAGAGCTTAAACGAGGCAGACTTTACAGGAAGAGGACATCCATTCATGACAGCAGGGGAGGCAGGCAGATAGTAGAATTCAGGAGGCAACAGCAGGAAACAGTAGGGAGAAACAAGCAGGGACTGGCACTGGGGAAGTGAAGTGGGCGACCGGTGAAATGGTCACTGGTGGGGCTCGAGTGCCAGTAAACTTTCAAATGCGTAGCTTTTTAAATTTGGAGAAAGTCCTTTACCTTGAGCGTGGGATGATGGCTTCTTCAGGCTGAAGAAATTCAGCATTCCTGGTACCAAAATGTAGTATTGAGGAAAGGACGCTCCAACCCAGGTAGTTACCACGTAGATTTATTGTGGTAGTAGATTAGATACTGGTAAAGTAAGAGTCTTAGTAGGAGCCTCACCAGGAGCAGCTTCCCTGCTGCTCAGCCCTTCATTCAACTGATTCGCGCACGCACACATTCCAAACACTAACATTCCATCAGGCAGTCATTCTAGCTGAGCAGCAGGATATCACAACCACTAATTTGATGTCGCTCGTGCACAATATGTCACATCTCACTCACTATATTTGATGTGCCGTTTAATATAAAGTATCATTTAATAATTGAGGTTCGAGGCATGTGGCTGCTGAATTGATATCTGTGCATAGATCGCCGCCTAGTGTTGGTTCCGGATGATTGCACATTGTTGTCCTGGAAGAGTCTTTAAAGTATCACGAGATAGGTGACTCCTCCCCTGGACTACAGTGCGCATGGGCATCCCCTCCATTCTCAGATTGTTTTTTCTGCCATTGGGTTCTGAAGTTACTATCTTAGCTCAAGTTAGGAAAACTTTCTACAAAGCCAAAAGGCTTTCGACAGCGTCTGTATAGTTTCGTTCGGTACCGATAACTTTGCTTCGAGAGGACATCGAGGAATCAGACGGTTTTTTTCCACACTCGACCCGATCTTCGATCTACGATGGAATGAAGCCCATTCAAAAGGTGTCCACTTTGCAATGCAAATTACCCGCACATCGATGTCCACCCGGTGTGCAACAAGTGCATGTCCCCGGATCACAACGAAGCCAACTGTATGGCATGTGCCCGGCTCAGGTCGAAGAAAACTCTTCGGATTCGACGCGCGGCTCCATTAGAGTCGCAGAGATCAGCACCTAATCCAGAAAACCTCTTCGGGACCGAAGACGAAGAGGTCGTTGACCTAGAGGATCAGGAAGAACACTCAGTTCCGGTTTCGGGCCATGACTTCGAGTATGACGCCGAAGATGAAGAAATATTGGAAGAAAAAAACGTAGTCCTTGAGGTAGGAGACGACGCAGAGGCCCTTGGGGCCGTAGAAGATAGCTCAAGCGAGGAGCTAGGCCCAACCGTCTATACGGGGGCTGGCGAGGAAGCACTCAATAAGGCTCAGGTCGAGGGGTCGCCACAAGGCCTTACCCAAGATCTATCGACTCGTTTATTTTAATTTTATTTATTTTGAAAGTTTTATATAGCACGAACAAGATCTTTGCAGATAACAGCGCTTTACATAGATGAGGGGTAAGAGGTAGGGTGGGTACACGAGGGAGCATAGCAAGTAATACAAATAGGAGGGAGTATGAAAAATCAGGTAAGGTCGATAATACAGGTAAAACACATGTGCAAATGGATCAAACAAGAGTGCAGATCGACGCAGAGTCTTAAAAAATCAAAATTAGTAGTTCAAGTGTATTTAGCCATGAGGATAGCTTTAACTTCTTTCTTAAAAAGAAAAGTGGAGGAGATGAGCCTGATTTCAGGAGGGAGTGAGTTCCAGATCCTAGGCGCCATTCCTGAGAAGGAGCGTTTGTAAGTTCTTTCCTTCCGGAATCTTCGAGGCTTCAGCAGAAGATTTTTTGTGCTTCTGGTGGTCTGGAGCCGCCGTAAATTGTCAGCTTCTGAGTGAGGTAGCCAGGTGAGTTCAGGTGAATAGCCTTGTGCGTCAAGCAGGCAATTTTCAGATTTTCGTTCTACAGCCCGCATAAAGGCCCGGCTACGAACATATATAAAGAGCCGTCGGTATTGAACCCGCCATGGGTCGATCCAAAGAAAACTAAACTGAAAGCGTCACTGCCGAAACCAAAAGCGCAGCTGACTCTGGTCGGTTCCAAGGCCTCAAACACCTCGGAGCCGAAGAAACAGAAAAAGGCCGTTGATACCGAGAAGGTCAAAAATGCCATTGAGCCGAAGATTGGGGCACCAAAGCCCAAAGTCAAGGCTGTCGAACGGACGAAGTCGGCGCCAAAGAGAGTCTACACAGACAAAAGGCTCGAACCAAAAGAGGGGGTCGATCCTCGGACGAGGCCTACGGACAAGACGAAGACTGGCGCCAAGGACCCTGTCGAGTCGACGCAGCCGAGCCCATTCGTATCCAAACAGGTGTGGGAGTCACTCCAACGCATCAGAGAAAAGGCTACAACGGTCGGGCCGAAGAAGGCCCCAACCCCGAAGTTGGTCGGAAAACATTCAGACCGCATCGACACCTATCAAATTCGGGTTGCCACCGACGGTGCGACCGAAGATGTTCGAACCGAAAAAAGGTATCGGAGCCATCAAAGAAGTGTCAATGGGACTAGGGGCTACAGAGGAGCCTGAAGAACAGGAGTCGAGGCAGTTCATCGACTCGACCACTGGTAGACTGTCCATATATAAAAGGAAAATAATACCAGAAACACCCATGGAGTCATATAAGATTCCATTAAAAAAGAAGAGGGATTCAACCACATCGCCAGTTCTTGTGGAACCTCTGCAATCCTATGGACAAGAACCTCAGTCTTTTTCACCCACATACTCAGATGTAGATGCAGGGGATGACGAAAATGAGGATGACACTTATCATGTGGACACTGATCCCGACGATCAGAACCAACCATGGGCAGACCCAAAGGATCCGCAAAATGACCCTGGCACACATGCATACAGTGTAAAAACGTCTCCTACTGAGGACACTACTGCTTTTAACGCCCTTATTGAAAGAGCGGCAAGTAACCATGATGTGCAACTACATGCTGACCCTGTTGAGGAAGATTTTCTGGTCGACACCTTTTCCACTTCGGAAAGATGCGTCAAGACTCTGCCCATGCTAAAAGGGGTCCTTAAGCATGCTGGTGACATTTTTAAGGAGACCACCAGGGCAAGGGTATTAAACCCTAGAATTGAAAAGAAATATAGACCGGCACCTGTGGACCCTACTTATATAAAAGGACAGTTGCCACTGGACTCATTAGTTGTTTCTAATGCACGTAAGAGAGCAAACTCCCAGACTACAGGTGATGCTCCCCCTCCTGACAAGGAGTCAAAAGTACTAGAAACTTCAGGAAAAAGGGTGGCAGCGCAGGCAGCTAACATCTGGCGCATTGCCAACACTCAGGCACTCTTAGCCAGATATGACAGGTCCCATTATGACACCCTTGAGACACTGTTGCAGCACCTACCAGATCAATACAAGGAGGGAGCGGAGCTACTAATACAAGAAGGAAAGCTTATAACCAATGCTTCCATCAAGTGCGCACTAGATGCAGCTGACCCTGCAGCCAGGGCCATTAACACTAGTGTCATGTTAAGAAGACATGCTTGGTTAAGAATCTCAGGATTCAAACCAGAAATACAAACTACTATCCTCAATCAGCCAGTTAACCCGGACTACTTATTTGGACCTGAGGTTGACACCACCCTTGAAAAGATTAAAAAAGACAACGAGACTGCAAAGTCTATGCGGGCTCTGCAGTCCCAGCAGTTTCGGGGTGGCTCTTTTCGTCGCTCCAATACTAGAGGACTTTCAAGAGGCCAAAACACACAGCAGACACAGTATAATAAAGGAGGTACACAGACCACCTACAATAAACACAACAGAGGTGGATATCGTGGAAACAACATCAAGGGCAGAGGAAACAACATTTCCAGATCCTCTGCCAATAACAAACGCTGACGCCCTGTCACTGCCCCCCGACCATATAACACCTGTCGGGGGGAGACTGCAACAGTTCCTGCCGGTCTGGAAATCCATCACCACAGACAGGTGGGTGAGAGACATTGTCCAGTATGGGTACTGTCTAGAGCTGACATCCACTCCACCCAAACATACCACCAAGACACCGTCCTATGTCTGCAGAGCACTTACACTTATTGCAGCAGGAGGTTGTCAGCATGCTGCAAAAAGAAGCCATAGAGCTCGTGCCTGTAGAAGACCAGGTCTCAGGGGTGTACTCTCTGTATTTCTTAATACCCAAAAAGGACGGGTCTCTCAGACCCATACTGGACCTCAGGCCTCTAAAAAGATGCATTCTGTCAGAGCATTTTCATATGCTCACCTTACAGCAGGTTCTACCGTTACTCAGTCAGGGAGACTTCCTCGCAACACTAGATCTAAAAGAGGCGTATTTCCATATACCCATCACACAGAGTATCTCAGGTTCACTATTCAAGATCAACATTATCAGTTCAAAGTCCTCCCTTTCGGAGTAACAACAGCACCCAGGGTGTTCACAAAGCGCCTGGCTACAGTAGCAGCACCCCTAAGGAGATAGAACATACATGTCTACCCTTATCTGGACGACTGGCTTATTCAAGCAAAAACGGCCCAGCAGCGTGCCAGCCACATGTCCCACACCTTCACAGTCTGGGATTCTCGCTGAATTATCCAAAGTCACATCTTTAGCCCGCCCACGTGCGACAGTACCTGGGTGCGACAATAGACACTCTGGCAGCCAAAGCTCAGCCAAATTCAGTGAGGATAAACAGCATGCAATTGCTGATACAAAAATTCAGACCCCAACACTCGCTTCCAGCAAAAGTGTTCATGCAGTTGATGGGCATGATGGCCTCCTGCATCTTCATAGTCCCGCACATGAGACTACATATGCGCCCGCTTCAGTAGTGCTTGGCACGTCAGTGGAATCAGGCTCAATGACAATTGAAAGACCTAGTTTTGGTGAGCGGTCGGGCATACAACTCTCTGCATTCGTGGAACCCACAAAACCTTTGCAAGGGACGACCGTTCCAAGAGCCTGTACCACAGATAATACTGACGACGGATGCATCTCTCCAAGGATGGGCAGCTCATGTACTCCATTACACTATGGACGGCACAGCAGAAGAAGATTCACATCAACCTTCTGGAATTGATGGCAATCTTCATGGCAATGAAAGCTTTCAAAGTACACCTGTGCAACAAGGTCATGTTGATCCGGACGGACAACATGACTGCCATGTACTACATACAGAAGCAAGGAGGAACACACTCTCCACAGCTGTCTCATCTGGCTCAGAGCATGTGGAAGTGGGCCATTCAGAGGAACATCTTCCTCATGGCGGAACACCTCCCAGGCAAAGACAACCAGATGGCGGATCTGCTCAGCAGACACAGCCACCAGATGCACGAGTGGGAGATACATCCATCAGTACTCCAACCGTACTTCCAGCAGTGGGGTCATCCACAGATAGACCTATTCGCCACAAGGGAAAACGCAAAATGCCAAAGCTTCGCTGCCAGGTTCCCACATCCGCAGTCACAGGGCAATGCGATATGGATGAACTGGTCAGGCAAATTTGCGTACGCTTTTCCCCCAGCACCTCTAATACCGCTGGTGGCACGCAAGCTAAAGCAACACTCGATGACACTCATCCTGGTTGCCCCAACGTGGGCACGCCAGCCATGGTACACCACGCTAGTAGAACTTTCTGTGGTACCGCATCAACATCAGTGTTGTGTTCTATCTAGGACCCCGATCAATATTGTGACCTCATGCCCCTATACGGCTATAATCTATACATATCCCTATAATGGCATAAACGATCAGAGCCATATTTCAGTAACTCGTCTCTGCAGCTCATGACACTCCATGACACAGCAGAAGCCACTTCCTTACATTCCTAGATAACACACAGAGTTCCTTTGACATCTCAAACCCCCCAGCAACCTGGGAAAGCCCTGCTTGCTTTGTTTTGATTAGTAATAGAACTCCTGCGAGCACTGTAAGAACGACCAGTTCTTAATGACATCTTTATTGACGTCTTCTGTCCAAAAACCTACGTCAAACTCGGCCCCTATCAGGTATAAATATACCAACGTTGCCTTAAGCAAGCACACGGTACAGCTGTCCCTTGCAGAGCCCAGCAGATGCGAGAAGCCCACGGACGCTGCCCCTCCTCCTCCTTGACGTGCTGAGAAAGACGCTGTCTTTTCTCCTGCCGAGTAAATCCAGCTCCGGCATTTCCAGCCTACCCTTGCGGTCAGCTGGGATATCGGGGCCTGAGAGGAGATACCAGACCTCCTGCATTCTATTCCAGAGGTACGGTGCTGACTAAACCCCTAAAGAGAGAATTCTTGAAACAAACTCTTGGCACAACCAACTTAACTTAAACTGCTACTTACTTACTCCCTCCCATGTATTAGGCTTAGGTCCGGTACACCGGGGTAGGCGTAGTTAGAAGCACCAGTTGAGGTCGTTAGCTAATGTATATATGAATGTATATATTTTATTCATTTTAACCATCTTATGGCTAAGAAACCATATCCATGCTTTTGCAGTATTCGTTCGTAATACTCCTTTTACTGTACGCAATTTTCATAATAACAAGTTTTGCAATTGTGGCAATTCATTTCTCTTGCATGAGAAGGAAGACTGCTCAATAAATAATATCTTTTATTGAAAAACGCCCGTCTCTCTATTCTCTGCATCCTGGTGAAAGTAAAATCTGCACAACTGACTGAGTGAAATAGCTGTCTATTGTTTCACACGACTCTAGAGATTGACTCTTATTCTGAGGAGCAAAGTTGTCATGTTTTTGCGGTTGTCGGAAGCTGAATCCCTTTTTGTCTGAGCCAGGGAAGCTGATCACTTCCTATTCAGTCAAGAAAGTTTCCAGTGACCTCTGAGCTAGCTGGCGCAAACCTAAATTAAGTCTAACATAGTCAGTAGAGACCTAGAAGACCACACTCCTACGTCTACACTGCTGTTTGTTATTCCAATGCGCAGGGCCTATAGGGAAAATAGGAACTACACTACAACTGCGGCTAACACCCAGACTTTTGACGCAGAGCCATGGCGAAATTCAGCACACAGATCCGCAACAGCTCAACCTGGCGATCTGGCTCCTGAAGTCTTAGAATTTGGCTACCTCAACTTGCCGCCGGAATGTATGAATATCATCAAGGAGGCAAGACGACCCACAACCAGAGCATGCTATGCGGCTAAATGGAACAGTTTATTATATATTGTAACAATAATAACATTAACCCACTGGATGCATCCATTCAAAACATTATCTGTTGTTTGTTGCATTTATACAAATGTAATCTAGCGTACAGTTCCATTCGTATACATGTATCCGCAATAGCAGCTTATCTTCAAAACAGGCAGCACCTCTCACTATTCAGAGTGCCTGCCATTAAAGCTTTTCTGGAGGGACTTTAAAGAGTGATCCCTCCCAGACACCAACCTTCACCAGTCTGGAACCTGAATGTGGTCCTCACCAGACTGATGAGACCACCTTTTGAACCTCTACACTCTTGTGAGATTCAATTTCTGACCTGGAAAGTTGCTTTCCTAGTAGCCATTACCTCACTAAGAAGAGTTAGTGAACTCCAGGCACTAACCATTCAAGAGCCATTCATACAGGTCCACGCAAATAGAGTTGTACTACGCACCAACCCTACATTCATGCCTAAGGTGATTTCGCAGTTCCACATGAACCAAACCATAGAACTGCCTGTTTTCTATCCTAATCCGGAAAATGTCGCAGAGAGATCTCTACACACTTTAGATGTCAAGAGGGCTCTCATGTACTATATAGACAGAACACAGGATTTCAAGAAAACAAAACAACTGTTTGTTGCCTTTTCTCCACAGCACAAAGGAAACCCCATTTCCAAAGCAGGAATAGCCAGATGGATTGTTAAGTTTATACAGATTTGCTATGCAAAGGCTAAACACACACTAACCAATCCTCCAAGAGCACACTCCACACGTAAGTTAGGAGCATCCATGGCTTTCCTGGGGAATATTCCTCTAGAAGAGATATGTAGAGCAGCCACATGGTCCACTATACATACATTTACAAAACACTACTGCGTAGATGTACATTCAAGACAGCAGGCAGCTGTAGGACAGGCTGTTCTCAAAACTCTTTTTCAGACTGCTACAGCTGGCACGGGCAGCCGTCGCTAACAGGAGGGACTGCTATATAATCTATGCACAGATATGAATTTAGCAGCCCACATGCCTCGAACAGAATATGCTACTTACCAGTATGCATCTGTTCTTGGCATGTAGGGCTGCTGACATTCATATCGCCCACCCTCCTCCCCGGCGCCTGTAGCAGCTGTAGCATTCAGAATTACTATGTAGCATGGACATCATTCACTGTATCATACTCCATCTCTGCCACAATGGCGAAAAACAATCTGAGGATGGAGGGGATGCCCATGCGCACTGTAGTCCAGGGGAGGAGTCACCTATCTCGTGATACTTCGAAGACTCTTCCAGGACAACAATGTGCAATCATCCGGACCCAACACTAGGCGGCGATCTATGCACAGATATGAATGTCTTACTATTACTAAAGAACAAGGGAACCCTCTAGGTAAGCAAGGACCTGGGGTATCAATTGAGTAAAAAACAACGGTCCTTGACAAGGAGGAATAACAATTTCAATAATTATAGGCCACAATATGCGCTATAATGAACACGAAGTCCAGCCGGACTTCAAAATGTATTCAATAACTAAATAAGTCAGATCAAACAGAACAACAAAGCAGTGGGACACAGTCCTGTATCCACAGTACTAAACATACAATACACAGTACAGTTAACTAGGGATTTTCAGGCATTTAGAGGGAACAGGAGCAAAAAGGTAATTTTACAATCTATTTGCTTCACATATGTGGAAAACACATGATTTTAGGCACATTATAGTGAACTAGTGTTTAAACCACATATTATGTCGACGGCGTTTCGATCCAGTTAAAAATAGTGGATCATCATCAGGACATTCAGTGCTTGCCTGAATTTGAAGGCCTATGCACGGTGGATTGGACCAATTCCAGAATCAAGGGTGGTCGGGCTTCCAGATGTGGAGCCTGGGAGGGTTGGGGTTGATAGTTCCAGGTGGGCTGGCAGTTGGGTTAGGCGTATTGTGCCTCGCAATTAAACAAACACCAAGTTGCCTGGAAGGGGTGAACCACAACGAAGGGTAGTTGGCTGGAGGGCTGAGTGTGGGATTAGGCGTGTGATGCCTGCAGGGAGTCTCACGTTTTAGAGTCCCCGGAAGCGTAAGGGGCTAAAGGACCAATGTCGATGGCGCGCAGCCGGTGAACCAAGGGCCGGTAGTTGGGAACAGTCAAGGATGCAGAACCCGTTAAAATCACCTACAGAATCGCCGATTTCAGAACCCGGCTACGGGGCGCGGTAGCCTATATTAAGGCTCCTGAAGTTCGCGGTGGAATTTCCGAGGACGTCTCGGTGCACAGTCGCGCCGTAGAATCTCCCGATAACAGGTGAGTAAATCGGAATTTGTTGTTGGGCTGATTTTGGATGAAAATTTTAAAGTTCCCAAACTCCACACTTAAAAGAATTTCCAAGTGAAACCAGTCAATGTTAGCCTATGGAAGAAAAGTGTGTTATCGGTTTTTAGGTAAGTACTCAACTGGTAGAGTTAAGGTTCTGGGCATAGACTCCCAGGGTCAGGTAGGTACAGTTGGTACACCCTCAGTGGTACAGGGGCAGCCGGGTGCAGAGGTAGTTAGGCCAGATGTTATCCAATGACATTCAGGGGGCCTTCGGTTGGTGGCTGCTGGCTAGCAGGCCACACGGCTGTGGGAGCTGGGCTCCTAATTACTTGCTCAGTGCCTTCGGGCGCTCAATGGTATTCGATGGAGATCTTGAAAAGTGAACAAAGGCTGCAGGCTCAAGGACGGAGAATCTTATGTAGCAACCAACACTTCGAGGGGTAAGTTAGGATCTTGGAGGATAGGTAGGCGCCTCAGAGTTGGGCATTGCTGTTTGAGCAGAACCACTGCTCATGGGAGTCCCAGTCTCTAAGAGGGTCATGACAGGCAGGTACCCCGGGGTTTTCGAGGTTGCTGTCGGCAGGAGACGCTGGGATTTAGCAGGAGCAGGTTCAAGGATCAACAGGCCGGTAGGGCTGGGGCCAAGTCAGTTGGTGGTGTTCTCTTGTTAGCAGCTGCACGGCAGGTCTTCTTCTTCTTGGTCTTCTTTCTTGTTTCAAAATCGGGATCTGAGGAAGGAAGGTTCAGGGTGCCCCTAAATACTAAATTTAGGGGTGTTACAGGTAGGGGAAAGGCAGGGACCAATAGGTCCCTGTCCTGGGGTGAGTACACCCCCTATCCTGCTGCTCTCCTGTGGGAGGGGGGCAGCAGTCTATCTCTGATTGGGCAGGGCTCCCATCCTCAAGATGGCTGGAGCCCGGAGTTGTGCTTCACCTCGCCTCTCCCACCTGAGGGGTGGAGTTGGCACAGGCTCGCCCCCCCCCCCCTTTCCTGATGTAGGGTTTCCCGCCTGTCTTCACGCCAGAGTGGGGTTCAAATGGTGGGGGCCAGTTGCTGAGTACAGCAAGTGGCCTGGAGAAGCTCACAAAGGCGGCATGCCTTTGAAGCTTCCCCCTGCCCATCCTGGGGGAAGAGACCTAGCACCTCGCCCAGGATTGAAGCTTCCCCCTGCCCATCCTGGGGGAAGAGACCTAGCACCTCGCCCAGGATGTGCATTGTTGCAGGCCCAGGAGAGCAGGAGGCTCTCCACCCAGGGGTCCAGCAACATGTCTGCTGTGTGGCAGCCTAGGCAGCCTCTCAGACAAGACGTGAATTGTAAGTTAGTGTTGGACTTGGCCCTTCTGGCAGGTTCACCCCTGAACTTTTTGCTTTTTGTATGTGACCTGGGGATGGTGATTCTTGGTTTTTGCGCACTTTTACTGTGTCCCAGTGGAAAGTGCGTGCGCACTCTGAGTGCATGTGGTGAGATAGGCCTGCCCTCCCATAGGAATGCATTGGGAATGTATGTGTCCCTGGTAGTACCTGATGCGTGAGGTGTGCAGGCTCGAGTCTGGTATGTGCAGACTTGTGTGATTGAATGCTGCGCAATGATGTATGCGGCCTGTTCGTGTCTAGTGTGGAAGTGCCACTTCTAGACATGGGTATGCGTGTGCAGTGAGTGTGCTGGCTTGTGATTGGCTGGAGCTGGCTGGTGAGTCTGGATGGGTCTGCCCCGGTGGTGAGTGGAGAGATTAGCATGCTGATGTGAGGGAGGGGTGCACCTGGGACCTGAATAGGGCTGGGCTTTCCCCACACAATGCTGGCTCTGCCCCCTGTGGTGCGTCTAATGTCCCTAGCCTGGCCAGTGAAAGGAAAGGGTGGTTGAGCACGTCACAGTGCTCCAAAACCAGCTGCAACTGGTTTTTCCCCCACCCTGCACCCTGAGACAAAGGGATTCACTGTATAAATAGGGGCTGTGTCCCCTTACAAAATGTTCTCTTCTTGGATCCTGTTGCTGAGGGGGGCTGCTGCTGCTGGGCGCCAGGAGGACCGCCACTGGGGATTGCCTCCCTGCCTAGGAGGACCATGTGAGCTGGCTCTGGGCCCAGCCTTGCCCCCCCACCTCCTGAAGGACTTTTTTCTGAACTTGGTGCCTTCCAGCGCTTAGGAGCGCTTTATTTGTACTACAGCTCTATGGAGCGCTGTAGTTAGCCCCTAGTGCTTGGGAGCGCTTCACTGGCGAAGACTGGTGCCCACCCGGTCTCCTTTGCGTGCTGTGGCGAGCGGAGCGGCGCGGGTGCCCACCCCGCTCATTGCCGCATTTGTTTGCCACTCCCTGGACGGGAGCTCACCCCGTGTCTACGGACTAAATCGCCACCGCCGCCCGGCCGGAAGTCAGGTAGGCCGAGGGCGGGACAAAGGGACAGCCGGAAGCCCAGGCGGGAGCCTACCCCGAACTGGAACGTGTTGGCGGAAGGAAGGAGGGCTGCCGGCGCTAGCGGGGCTCCCGTGAGAAGGGTAGAGCCCCGCACCGAAGAGAGCCCCACCGCAGCCAGCCGGAGAAGCCCAGCAGAAAAGAGCTGCCGCCGCGAGGAGACGCCGCCTCTCTAGATATCCGGTGAGTGCGGGCGTGCCCCGGGTCGCTCCTCTGCTCGGGGCAGTACCGAGGGCCTACAGATTGACGAGCCCTGAGAGGCTCGGGGGCATTGCTTGGGTCTTTTGAGCCCACAAGGGGCTACATCTGCATTTAGCCTTCGCGAGTCCCCAGAGGGGGGACTCTACCGGACGAGTATCTTTGTTCTCAGAGCCCCGAGAGGCTCAAGGCGCCACAGTCGTTCTCAGAGCCCCGAGAGGCCCAAGGCGCCCCATTTGGTCTCAGAGCCCTGAGAGGCTCAGGGGGCACCTTTTCACAGTGGTAGAACGGCCCCGGAAGGCAGCGGGCCGCGCCCATCTTGCCCCACATTGTTCAGAGCCACGGAGGCTCTAGGGGGCATCACTTTGTTTTAGAGCCCAGAAAGGCTCAGGGGACAGTCAGTTGTTCAGAGCCTGCGAGGCTCCCACGTTGGCCCCATCAGATCTCCACAGCTTCCCAGTACTTAGTGGGCAGCTGCTCCGTTTAGGCCCCTGACATTTGGGACACAGGGCGTCCTAGCCCCAGAGAGGTCAGTTGGCCTAGGGACAGTCACAGGTTGTGGCTAATGTGATTTCTGCACAATTGTTCTTCCCTGCACCTCTGAATGTGTTTTAATGCATCATGTGCTCTTTCTCCTACACCGCTGAATGTATGTTTATGCATCATGGTTTTTTCCCTACACCTCTGAATGTTGTGATGCATCATGTGTAATGTTCTTGCCTATACCCCTAAATGTATGGTGATACTTAGGTGGTTGTTCTTTCTAGTACAGGTGTGCTAGTGAAGCCCAGGTTCCCTGCGTAATATTCTCCTAAGGTGGTTAGGGTTGCGTAGGTGGTACTTACCTGTTCCCAGTGATTACTGGTCGGGTGCTAAAGTGATTATTATTCTATCATCTACAACGTGCTATTTCTAACAGTATTTCTAGTTCTAAAAGTGCTTATTTCTGACAGTGATCCAGGTGGCCCTGTCCTGTACAAATCCCCTGTAAATTCTGCCCGTGCCTGTTGGCACATTGTAAAGTGTGTGTTTTTATCTAATATGTTTTGGTATAATACAAAGGCTATTTTTTTATATAACCTTGTGTGGAGTTTCCTTTGTGGTGGGCCTTGGGTGGTGTTGCTGGGTGCGCGCGCAAACGATTAACTTACATCGCCTCCGAGTTTAGCCTTACTGCTCGTGTCACGTTACCAAGGGGGTGAACAGGGGTTATCTTGGTGTGTAACTCCCTTGCCCTGACTCAGAGTGGTGGTCTCTGACTGACTTTGGCGCGAGCCTTGGCCAGCCAGAGATCCCATTTCTAACAGTTGGGTTTCAGGGGCATCTCTAAGATGCCCTCTGTAGTGCATTTTACATTAAATCACACACTGGCATCAGTGTAGATTTAATCTGCTGAGAAGTTTGATATCAGACGTGTCAGTCTTCAGTGTAGCCATTATGGTGCTGTGGAGTTCGTAATGACAACCTCCCAGCACCATATACTCTTAATGGCATCACTGCACTTACAGTGCCCAGGAATGGTCCTGTGTACTGTAGGGGCTCAGGGCTAATGCACCTGTGCCCACACCACTGGCACAGGGCACCCAGCTAGATGGGTGACTGATGTATGCCAGGACAGTGGGTTTGTGGGCATGGCACACAGGGATGTGTGCCATGTCGACTCTTTTTTTAGTTCTGCACCAGGACACTCAGCCTGCAAAGGCAGTGTGTGTCAGGGTGTAGGGCCCCTAGGGGCGGCACAATAAGCGCTGCAGCCCTTAGGGGTCTTCTCTGGTCACAATGCCCTGGGTACCTAGGGTACCATTTACCAGGGGCTGACATGTGGCCAGAGATGCCAATTGGGTTTTAGCTTCAATACAGTTTTAGGGAAGGAACTCAGGCCCTGGGCACCTGATTGGCAGGAGCCCAGGGCACACTCAGTCGAAGCACATCAGCAATTCAGCAAAAAGTAGAGGTATACCATGCAAGAAAGATGGCACATTCTCACAGATACCAAGAGGTCTGGTCCCCTCTTTTTGCCGCCCCATCCCTCCTTTGAAGGTGGTTGTACCCCAGGGTTCTATTCTGAGTCAGTTTCTCACTCTCTCTCTCACAATCTCACTCTCACATTCTCACTCTCTCCCTCCTCCTCCCCTCTCTCTCTCTCCACCTCTCTCTCTCTCCCCCTCTCTCTCCCCCCTCTCTCTCTCCCCCTCTCTCTCCCCCTCCCCCTCTCTCTCCCCCTCTCTCTCTCCCCTCCTCTCTCTCCCTCCCTCCCTCTCCCCTCCTCTCTCTCTCCCCCTCTCTCTCTCTCCCCTCCTCTCTCTCCCTCCCTCTCCCCTCCTCTCTCTCCCTCCCTCCCTCTCTCTCTCCCCTCCTCTCTCTCCCTCCCTCTCTCTCCCCCCCTCTCTCTCTCTCTCTCCCCCTCTCTCTCTCTCCCTTCCTCTCTCTCCTTCCCTCTCCCCCCTCTCGCTCTCCTGCTCCCTCTCTCTGTCTCCTCTCTCTCCCTCTCTCTCTCTCTCTGTCTCGCTCCCTCTCTTTCCGTCTGTCTCCCTCTCGCTCCCTGTCTGTCTCCCTTCCTCTGTCTCTCTTCCTCTGTCTCCCTTCCTCTGTCTCCCTTCCTCTGTCTCCCTTCCTCTGTCTCCCTTCCTCTGTCTCCCTTCCTCTGTCTCCCTTCCTCTGTCCCCCTTCCTCTGTCTCCCTTCCTCTGTCTCCCTTCCTCTGTCCCCCTTCCTCTGTCCCCCTTCCTCTGTCCCCCTTCCTCTGTCCCCCTTCCTCTGTCCCCCTTCCTCTGTCCCCCTTCCTCTGTCCCCCTTCCTCTGTCCCCCTTCCTCTGTCCCCCTTCCTCTGTCCCCCTTCCTGTGTGTCTGTCTCCCTCTCTGTCTGTCTGTCTCCCTCCCTCTCGGTCTGTCTCCCCCTCGGTCTGTCTGTCTCCCCCTCGGTCTGTCTGTCTCCCCCTCGGTCTGTCTGTCTCCCCCTCGGTCTGTCTGTCTCCCCCTCGGTCTGTCTGTCTCCCTCTCGGTCTGTCTGTCTCCCTCTCGGTCTGTCTGTCTCCCTCTCGGTCTGTCTGTCTCCCTCTCGGTCTGTCTGTCTCCCTCTCGGTCTGTCTGTCTCCCTCTCGGTCTGTCTGTCTCCCTCTCGGTCTGTCTGTCTCCCTCTCGGTCTGTCTGTCTCCCTCTCGGTCTGTCCGTCTCCCTCTCGGTCTGTCCGTCTCCCTCTCGGTCTGTCCGTCTCCCTCTCGGTCTGTCTGTCTCCCTCTCGGTCTGTCTGTCTCCCTCTCGGTCTGTCTGTCTCCCTCCCTCCCTCTCTCTGTCTGTCTCCCTCCCTCCCTCCCTCCCTCCCTCTCTCTGTCTGTCTCCCTCCCTCTCTGTCTGTCTGTCTCCCTCCCTCCCTCTCGGTCTGTCTGTCTCCCTCCCTCCCTCTCGGTCTGTCTGTCTCCCTCCCTCCCTCTCGGTCTGTCTGTCTCCCTCTCGGTCTGTCTGTCTCCCTCTCGGTCTGTCTGTCTCCCTCTCGGTCTGTCTGTCTCCCTCTCGGTCTGTCTGTCTCCCTCTCGGTCTGTCTGTCTCCCTCTCGGTCTGTCTGTCTCCCTCTCGGTCTGTCTCCCTCCCTCTCTGTCTGTCTCCCTCCCTCTCTGTCTGTCTCCCTCCCTCTCTGTCTCCCTCCCTCTCTGTCTGTCTCCCTCCCTCTCTGTCTGTCTCCCTCTCTGTCTGTCTGTCTCCCTCTCTGTCTGTCTGTCTCCCTCTCTGTCTGTCTGTCTCCCTCTCTGTCTGTCGGTCTCCCTCTCTGTCTGTCGGTCTCCCTCTCTGTCTGTCGGTCTCCCTCTCTGTCTGTCGGTCTCCCTCTCTGTCTGTCGGTCTCCCTCTCTGTCTGTCGGTCTCCCTCTCTGTCTGTCGGTCTCCCTCTCTGTCTGTCTGTCTCCCTCTCTGTCTGTCTGTCTCCCTCTCTGTCTGTCTGTCTCCCTCTCTGTCTGTCTGTCTCCCTCTCTGTCTGTCTCCCTCTCTGTCTGTCTCCCTCTCTGTCTGTCTCCCTCTCTGTCTGTCTCCCTCCCTCCCTCTCTGTCTGTCTGTCTCCCTCTCTGTCTGTCTGTCTCCCTCCCTCCCTCTCTGTCTGTCTGTCTCCCTCCCTCCCTCTCTGTCTGCCTGTCTCCCTCCCTCCCTCTCTGTCTGCCTGTCTCCCTCCCTCCCTCTCTGTCTGCCTGTCTCCCTCCCTCCCTCTCTGTCTGCCTGTCTCCCTCCCTCCCTCTGTCTGTCTGTCTCCCTCCCTCCCTCCCTCTCTGTCTGTCTGTCTTCCTCCCTCCCTCCCTCTCTGTCTGTCTGTCTCCCTCCCTCTCTGTCTCCCTCCCTCTGTCTGTCTGTCTCCCTCCCTCTCTGTCTCCCTCCCTCTGTCTGTCTCCCTCCCTGTCTGTCTGTCTCCCTCCCTGTCTGTCTGTCTCCCTCCCTGTCTGTCTGTCTCCCTCCCTCTCTGTCTGTCTCCCTCCCTCTCTGTCTGTCTCCCTCCCTCTCTGCCTGTCTCCCTCCCCCTCTGCCTGTCTCCCTCCCCCTCTGCCTGTCTCCCTCCCCCTCTGCCTGTCTCCCTCCCCCTCTGCCTGTCTCCCTCCCTCTCTGCCTGTCTCCCTCCCTCTCTGCCTGTCTCCCTCCCTCTCTGCCTGTCTCCCTCCCTCTCTGCCTGTCTCCCTCCCTCTCTGCCTGTCTCCCTCCCGGTCTGCCTGTCTCCCTCCCTGTCTGCCTGTCTCCCTCCCTGTCTGCCTGTCTCCCTCCCTGTCTGCCTGTCTCCCTCCCTCCCTGTCTGTCTCCCTCCCTGTCTGTCTGTCTCCCTCCCTGTCTGTCTGTCTCCCTCCCTGTCTGTCTGTCTCCCTCCCTGTCTGTCTCCCTCCCTGTCTGTCTGTCTCCCTCCCTGTCTGTCTGTCTCCCTCCCTGTCTGTCTGTCTCCCTCCCTGTCTGTCTGTCTCCCTGTCTGTCTGTCTCCCTGTCTGTCTGTCTGTCTGTCTCCCTCCCTGTCTGTCTGTCTGTCTCCCTCCCTGTCTGTCTGTCTCCCTCCCTGTCTGTCTGTCTCCCTCCCTGTCTGTCTGTCTCCCTCCCTGTCTGTCTGTCTCCCTCCCTGTCTGTCTGTCTCCCTCCCTGTCTGTCTGTCTCCCTCCCTGTCTGTCTGTCTCCCTCCCTGTCTGTCTGTCTGTCTGTCTGTCTCCCCGTCTGTCTGTCTGTCTCCCCCCTTCTCTTCCTCCCTCTCTCTCCCTTCCTCTGTCACCCTCCCTCTCCGTCTCTCTCTATCGCTGTCTGCCTCTATTTGTCTCTGCCTCTGTCAGTCTGTCCCTGTCTGTCTCCCTCCCTCTGTCCCCCTCTCTGTCTCTGCCTCTGTCTGTCTCTACCTCCCTCCCTCTGTCCCCCTCCCTCTGTCCCCCTCTCTGTCTCTGCCTCTGTCTGTCTCTGCCTCCCTCCCTCTGTCCCCCTCCCTATGTCCCCCTCTCTGTCTCTGCCTGTCTCTGCTTCTATTTGTCTCTGCCTCTGTCAGTCTGTCCCTGTCTCTATCTCTATCTGTCTCGGTCTGTTTCTGTCTCTGTGCCTCTGGTAGTGCACACGTACTGTGTCCACATGTCCCCGTCGCCAGCCCAGAGGTAGCCCCCCCCCCACACTCCCCTCTCCCTGTGTAATGTAAAACCCAGCTTGTTTTCTCTCTAAATTTGCTGCTTCGCGGGGTTTGTATCCCACCACTGAGCCTGCGGTTATATCTGTTGCTGGCTTCAATTCTGACTGTCACCTCGAGCTGTCAGATCAAAGCCCCCCTTTGGCGCCAGTCACCTGTCCGTGTAGGTATGCATGCATCAATTATATATATCGCCAACCTGGCGTCGAGCATTTGTGCGCTGTGCTGCGAGAGCGGAGAGCGGGCCTGAGCTCCCTGGCCTAGGCTCAACCCTCTGACTACAGGCTGGCGGGAAACATCACATCACAGGCTCTTAATGCGCACACCTCACCCGGCTCTCACTGCCTGTTGCCCTCTGTCACCTCACCCGGCTCTTAGTCCCTGCTGCCCTCTGTCACCTCACCCTGCTGCCCTCTGAGACCTCACCCGGCTCTCACTCCCTGCTGCCCTCTGTCACCTTTGAGGTTGGGAATTCTTACCCCCTGCTGGTCACGGGGGAGGGGTCCTTTGTCCTGAGGCTGCAGGCGTCGTCGGGGTCACCGAGGAGGGTCTTTGGGCACTGGACTTCGGGTCCCAGTCACCGGGGGACGTCCTCGTGGTCTTGGATCACTCTGGCATGGGCCGGGCTCGGCGGGTGCAGTGTGGGCTGGTCCGGAGCTTCCTGGCTGGCACCAGGGGTGTTGTTGCAGCAGAGCCTCTGCTGATGGGAGTCCCAGTCTTTAAGAGGGTGAAGTCAGGCAGGTCCTCTGGGTGTCCCAAGGTTGCTATCCGCGGGAGTCGCCGGGATTAGGCAGGAGCAGGCTTCAGGATCGACAGGCCGGTAGGGCTTGGGGCCAAGTCAGTTGTTGTCGTCCAGTTAGCAGCTGCACGGCGGGTCTTCTACTTGATCTTCTTTCTTCTTTTCTTATCGGGATCTGAGGAAGGAAGGTTCAGGGAGCCCCTAAATACTGAATTTAGGGGCGTTGCAGGTAGGGCAAGGGCAGGGACCAATAGGTCCCTGTCCTGGGGTGGGTACACCCACTAGCCTGCTCCTCTCCTGTGGGAGGGGGGCAGGAGCCTAGCTGGGATTGGGCAGGGCTCCCCATCTTCAAGATGGCCGGAGCCCGGGTCGTGCTTCACCTCGTCTCCCCCACCTGAGGGATGGGTTTGGCTTAGGCTGGCACACCCCTCTTCCTGACGTAGTTTTTCCCGCCAGTCTTCCCGCCAGAGTGGGGGTCAGAACTGGTGGGGGCCAGTTGCTGGGTACAGCAAATGGTCTAGAGAAGCTCACAGAAGCGGCATGCCTTTGAAGCTTCCCCCTGCCCATCCTGGGGGAGGAGACCTAGCACCTCGCCCAGGATGTGCATTGTTGCAGGCCCAGGAGCGCGAGGGGGCTCTCCACCCAGGGGTCCAGCAACATGTCTGCTGTCTGGCAGCCACTCAGCCCAGACATGGATTGTAGGTTCGGTTTTCAGGGGGAATCTCTAAGATGCCCTCTGGTGCATGCGGGTTTAATGTGCTGAGAAGTTTGGTACCAAACTTGTCAGTCTTCAGTGTAGCCATTATGATGCTGTGGAGTTCGTAATGACAACCTCCCAGCACCATATACTCTGAATAGCATCACTGCACTTACAGTGCCAAGGAATGGCCCTGGGTACTGTAGGGGCACAGGGCTCATGCACCTGTGCCCACACCTCTGGCATAGGGCACCCAGCTAGAGGGGTGACTGAAGTATGCCAGGCAGTGGGATCTTATTTTATTTATTTTAAAAGTTTTATATAGCGCTGGCTAGACCCGGAGGTATCGGAGCGCTTTACATGAGCATCAGATCATAGTTACAGGTTACATCGTTACAAAGGTTACACAGTTCTTAGAGCATGGCAACATAGTTATTTGTAAGGTCGAGATAAACAATAAGCACAAATACGTAAGGGGAAAAGAAGGCAAGGTGAGAGATTCAGGGGGGTTGGTTGGTGATGGGGAAGTAGACCGATAATGAAGGTGGGAAAGAGGAGGGATGGGGAGGGTGAGAGACACAGCATGGGGAGAGGAGGGGAAGGGTGACGGGGACACAAACCGGTAGATGAGTCAAGGCAACGTCTAAAGTCCAGTAAGCTGTGATCCCAGGGGAAGTGGTATCCCTTCCCCATCTCTATTGCGAGAGGCTCCCTTTACGCAGTGGACTCTCTCAGAGGGGTCTCTGAGACTCCAAGGCCTACATACTGGATCCTTCCCCGAAAAGGGGAGAGGGAGTGCTTTGGCAAGGGGTGCCATACCATACCTCAAGTGTGAGTGGCTCCCTTGGCGCAGTGGACTCACTCAGCGGATTCGCTGAGACGCCAGAGTATAAGTATTGGATCTTTCCCCAACAAGGGGAGAAGGAGTGCTTCGTCAAAGGGCACAAAGGACAGGGGGTAGGCAGAGTAGCAGGCAAGGAGCCAGGGGGTGGGGTGGGGGGGTTGTAACCACCTTCTTTTGGTCAAACCCCAGTGTCTGTTCTTGTCACCCTAGTCTTGACCCAATGCCCAATGGTCTGCCTTCTTTCCCAATTCTTGGGGAGAAATTAGACCAGGTCTACCAAATGCTGATGCAACTTTTCATTTGTGCAATTACTCAAAATGTGTTCCTTCATAAACAAATTATAAAGTCCAGTAAAATCATGCACATTGTGTCCAGTTAACTAACCATCCAGTGTCTTTACTGAGTAGTCTACAAAATCTATCCAGGATTGGATCTGAGTTTTGTGACCCCCCTGAACCCAATTCTGTACTCCTCAGTAGTGAGTCCAAATCCCTCAATCTGAGTTTTCTTCATGAGGTCATAAGACCCTGCATCTGGCCCAGAGAGGGTCAGAAGCCTGTTTCTGCAATTACCAGAGAACCGTTCCCACAGGAGTGCCACCCCCCCCCCCCCCCCCCATTTGAGGTTTTTTCGCTCTTCTCGTATCACAAGCCCTTTTGAAGGCTGTGAACCACTTGGTGATATCATCACCTTCCTTAAATTTAGGGACAATCCCTTTGGGGATTTTAGGATCATAAGATTCCTCTCTATCCTTGTTATTGGTATTGCTGCCACCAGAGATAGGGGCTTAGCCCATCTCATTCCTTTCTTTTTCCAGAGCCAGGAGTCTGGACTCTAGATCTAATCTCTTGGCCAACTTTGCTAACAAACTGCCTCTTCACTGGGTCTAGTCCCAATGTTTTCTCTGGGCCCTGGCCCACCTGTGTAGGTCCTAGGGTCCCAGAGTGTGATTCTTGGAGTTAAGGGTACAGGGCCCCTCCTCCCCCTAGAGATGAAGCGGGGTGGAGTCTCCTCCTCCTCTAGCACCTCTTCTTCCTCTTCACCCTGTTCAGTGGGGTGGCCTTTAGCATACTCAGCCAAGAGCTCCTGGAGCCCAACTTTGGTTGGATGCAGTCCCACTGGTATATTTTTCAATTTGCATGAGGACCATACTTCTCTGAAATGTAAGTGTAAGTAAGTTGTGAGGTCGAGCTCCTCCACCAGGTCCTGGGCTATATTATCCTCACTAATAGTTGGGGGTAGTTGAGACATTCTAACCTGATAGTCCTAACCCTCTACCCTGACTATAGTGACTTTTATTTTTCAAAAAATGTTTAAAGGGACTTAAGCAAGGCCCTGACACGACTTAGTATTTTGGAAAATCCAATTTCAGAATTCTAAAGGCAATTTATGAGTTCTGTTGTGTGATCAGATGGTAACCAACAAATGCAAGTTTGTATCCCACCACGGATCCACCAATGTGAGAAAGTGGCTCTATATATACTGGATCAGAATAAGGTACAGTGTGTATAGAGTCCTCAAACCCCAGAGGTATAACAGAGGTTAAAGCCAGGTGTGGCCTTACTCTCTAAAGTGGTAGCTTAGTCGAGTTTTAAGGCAGCACCAGAGGATAGTATAAAGCATTTGTTGTACACATTCAGTCAGCAAAAGGTTTCACACACTCAAGAACTGAACTCCAGGCCAATTGTTTTTATATCAAAAGATATAGTTGTTTTATTTCTAGAACCACCAGGTATCAAAAATATACTGTTCTCCATATGAGAGGTCTCAATTGAGTACTTTGCAGAAAGGCCATAAACTTTGTAAAGACAAATGGGTACAGGGGTTGCAGTAGGCAACACAATTTAGCATTGAGCTCAATGGATTTCCTTATATAAACACAGTTGATTACTTTGTAGATTACTTTAGTAATTCCAGGACTGGCTCCTAGGTTCAGTCCTGGTGTCTAAGCTGAAAAGAGTTTAGCAAAAAGATTTAGGTATTGTAGTGATTTTTCAAGAATAAAAAGCTATTTTAAAAGTTCGCACTTAGAAACTTTTCAACAGAAATTTGGCAATGTTATCCAATGGGAGAAAATTCAGGTTGCAGGTAAAGTACGATCTTGTTACTTTTGTAATCCAGTACTGGTCTCCTGGGGCCAGCACTGGGGTCTCGACTCAAAACAGGTAAGTAATTAAGTTTCAGTATTTCGTATGATTTTTAAAGAATATTTCTAGTTTTCAAAAGTAGACACTTTGAAGAAATGTCATAGAAAAGCAGACAACGGGTTCCTATGGAGAAAATACAAGTTACTAGTAAACCCGCTAGGGATTACTTTTGCGGTTCAGTACTGGGCTACTGGGTACAGTACTGGCTCCTCTCCTGATCACAGGTGAGTATTTCGGAAGTCTGATGATTTTATATGAATATTTTACGTTTTCAAAAGTAGACAGAAGATTTTTCGAGTCAAACGAGTCAATGTTATTCAATGGCAGGTAAGTGAGTTATCGGTTTCGTGGTGAGTACTCGACTGGTGAAGTTGTGGTTCTGGGCATAGAGTCTGGGGTCCCCCCTGTGTCAGGTAGGTACTGTTAGTTCACCCTCAGTAGTGCAGGGGCGGCCCGGTGCAGAGGTAGTTAGGCCCTATGTTATCCAATGGGGGACAGGGGGCCTCCGGTTGGTGGCTGCTGGATACTAGGCCACGCGGCTGTGGGAGCTGGGCTTCTGGTCACCAGGATAGGACAAAGGTGGCACAGCTAGCGGTACTCGGGCGGCTGGGTGAAGGGTGCTTTTGACCCGCCGGGCGCTCAATGTTATTCAATGAGGAACTTGAAAAGGGAACTAAGGCTGCAGGCTCGGGGATCAAGGATCTTCTGGAGCGACCAACACTTGGAGGGGTAAGTTGGGATCTTGGAGGATAGGTAGGCACCCAGGAGATGGGCACAGGGGGCCGGGGGGCGCCAGGTGCAGGGGTGTCTTTTGAGGTCTGAAATTCTTACCCCATGCTGGTCGCGGTCGGAGGGGTCCTTTGTCCTGAGGCTGCAGGTGGCGTCGGGGTCATCGAGGAGGGTCTTTGGGCACTGGACTTCAGGTCCCAGTCGCCGGGGGACGTGCTTGTGGTCTTGGATCACTCTGGCACGGGCCGGGCTCAGCGGGTGCGGAGTGGGCTGGTCCGGAGCTTCCTGGCTGGCACCAGGGGTGTTGTTGCAGCAGAGCCTCTGCTGATGGGAGTCCCAGTCTTTAAGAGGGTCAAGGCAGGCAGGTCCTCTGGGTGTCCCAGGGTTGCTGTCCGCGCGAGTCGCCGAGATTAGGCAGGAGCAGGTTCCACGATCGACAGGCCGGTAGGTGCATTGTTCCAGGCCCAGGAGATCGGGGGCTCTCCACCCAGGGGGTCCAGCAACATGTCTGCTGTGTGGCAGCCTCTGCTGCCACTCAGCCCCAGACGTGGATTATAGGTTAGGTTTTCAGGGTGCATTTTACATTAAATCCCACACTGGCATCAGTGCGGGTTTAATGTGCTGAGAAGTTTGGTACCAAACTTGTCAGTCTTTAGTGTAGCCATTATGGTGCTGTGGAGTTCGTAATGACAACTTCCCAGCACCATATACTCTGAATGGCATCACCTCACTTACAGTGCCCAGGAATGGCCCTGGGTACTGTAGGGGCACATGGCTCATGCACCTGTGCCCACACCTCTGGCTTAGGGCACCCAGCTAGAGGGGTGACTGAAGTATGCCAGGGCAGTGGGTCCTTTGGGCATGGCACACAGGGATGTGTGCCATGTCGACTCTTGGTTTAGTTCTGTACGTAGACACTCAGCCTGCAAAGGCAGTGGGTGGGTGTTGGGGCCCCTGAGTGGCACAATAAGTGCAGCAGTCCTCAGGGTTCTTCTCTGGTCACCATGCCCTGGGTACCTAGGGTACCATTTACTAGTGGCTGATAGGTGGCCAGAGATGCCAATTGGGTTTTAGTGTCAACACAGTTTTAGGGAAGGAACAAAGGCCCTGGGTACCTGGTTGTCAGGAGCTCAGGGCACACTCAGTCAAGCACATCAGCAGTTAGAAAAAAATGGGGGCATACCAATGCAAGAAAGATGGCACTTTCTCACATGCACTACTTAGAAAGGACAAAGGAGGGCAGAAAAATAAAGCAACTCTTTGTTTCCTTCGCCAGCAGTTTTTGGGAACGACCAGTTACCAAAAATTCCATTGCACGGTGGATTGCACAAACCATACAACTATGCCACACACAAGCAGGGCAACTGTTACAAGGAGCAGCTCGTGCTCACTCAACAAGGAAGAAAGGAACAGCAATTGCGTTTCTAGCCAACACACCAATTCAAGACATTTGCCAAGCTGCAACATGGTCTTCAGTGCACACGTTCACTAAGCACTACTGTGTAGATATCCAAATGAACAAAGAAGCGCAAGTGGGACCGAAGGTCTTGAAACACATATTCAGTAACCAGTGCTCATCTTCCACCCAGCCACCACAATAAAGACAAACCGCTACAAAGTCTATGCACAGCATAGTGAATCCAGAAAGATTCACGCTGCAAAACGTATAGTTTCTTACCTGTCGGTGTAGTTTTGCAGCTTGAAAACTTTCTGGATTCACTAGCTAACCCACCCTCCTCCGCCAGAAAGATGAGACAGGAGGAAAGGGATTAAAAATGAAAAAGACTGTTGAAAATAAGAGAAAAAATAAGAATATCACAAGACAAGAAAAAAAAATCAGAAGATGGTGACCAAAGGTGGGAGCTTCCGGAGGAAGCACGTCGACGTCACGAAAGACACCAAATGGTGTTATGTCAACGCCCACATGGGCCACGAAAAAAAAAAAGAGAAAAGAGACTACAATTCAGGAGCCAACCACTAGATGGCAGAATAATAAACAGCATAGTGAATCCAGAAAGTCTTCAAGCTGCAAAACTACACCGACAGGTAAGAAACTACACGTTACCATGTTGCTAGTCTTGACTCAGCCATGTTGTCACAGACTTTTCATGCGAGCCAAACGCTATGGCTGGTGCTTGCCTTTTTAACACAAGAGGCGTTATAGCAAGAGTTTAAGAGCCGCCCCCAAATCCTGCTTGTTGAAGTTTTATTACTGAGTTTGTTTTAAGTTCTGCATGACTTGGGCCCTTTGGTGTGGTATTGTCTTTTCGTTTCTGTGTGTCTATTTAGCAGTAAGTGTAACTGTGCAAGCATAGTAGTCCAATGTAACGTTATAACCCTTAAAGGAATGGCCCATTAACTCGTCACGTTAAGCGACGTAAGATGCATTCATTTGACTATCATTGGATTCTATTGAACATGATTGCAATGTATTTCATTATTGATTGAGTTTTCAATCAATAATGAAATACACTTCATCAAGTTATTGTTTTAAATTTGCCAACTCTGTCTTTCGGGCTTCCATTGAGGTTTCACTCACTAATCACGTCATCACATTCTTTGTTTGGGTTGCCTAACCCCTTATCTGTTTAATCAGTTCCACTGAAGTTTCAGTAACTTGTGCATTTTAGTACAGGCGGCAACAGTATAGATAAAAATTGCGGTGGTGCTGCAGTGCTTCTCAGATGCTTGCAACAGTGAGTTGGGTCGTTTAAAGGGGCTTATCCACCCTAGCAGGACCTCACTCCAGCATACATTTATATCTTCCCTGCACAATAGTCAATATGGATTGTTAGATCACACTTTTGACCCTTGGATGTCAGGGCCTTCCTGAATGGTGGGGGTCGGGGCACCACCGCAAGGCCACTCTGTATCACTCACTCTAACTTTCTCAATCACTTACTAACTCACTCTCTCAACCTCCCTCTCACTAACTCTCTCACTAACTCACTCTCTCATTAACTAACTTACTCTCTCACTAACCAACTATCTCAATCCCTCTCACTAACTCTCTCACTATCTAACTCTTTAAAAACACTAATTCAAACTATCTCTCTCTCTCATGGACTCTCTCTCAAAACGAACTCTAATTTCTCTCTCATACACTCGCTTACTAACTAACTCTAACTATCTTTCTCTCTCACTAACTAAATACTTAACTAACTCGCTCATTAACAAACTAACTCACTATCACACTGTTTCACAGGTAAGATTTCCCAAACTTCAGCCTCCTGTTATTTATTCCCCATAACAAAAAAAACGATAACAAGCAAGCATTGGCACAAGCAAAAACAAGTTGCCAACATTTATAAGACAAAATTAGATGAAAACATTATTTAAAGGTAATACTTTTTTAATATGGTCTTTCACTTGGAGGTAATACTTTCTTGGTCATATATAAGGTAACAAAAATGCTATCAACACTTTTTTATTATAACTTTTCAGCATTCTACAAACTAATGTACAGCACAGCTTAAAAACATAAGGTTAGACCTATTTCACCAATATCACCAATTTACAAACGTTCGTGTATTATACCCGTTTCATTTCTAAAAATGCTTAATAAAATTATTTGAAGAATTTATGAATATTCTTAAAGAGGCTCGTAAACCAACTAAAAGTCAATGCTATGCAACAAAATGAAAACGCTTTGTTCTGCCACAAACAAACCATTAGCCCTCTTCAGGCAAAGGTACAAACACTTATTTTATACCTATTGCATGTACAAACTGAAGGATTAGCATATACTTCTATAAGATTACATCTTGCAGCTGTGGAAGCATATCTTCAAAATTGACAACACGTATTTGTATTTAAAATTCCTGTTATAAAAGCCTTAATGGAGGGACTTAAAATAATAATTACTCCTAGACTTCCACCTGCCCCAGCATGGAACTTAAGCATTGTCCTAGCAAGATTAATGGGTCCTCCTTTTGAACCATTACGTTCTTGTCAATTGCAGTACCTTTCAAGGAAACTTAAATCGCTATTACTTCTCTTACAGGCGTGAAATTCAGGTGTTCACTCTAGAAGAGCCTTTCTTCCTACTACATAGGGTCAGGGTAGTGCTTAGAACTAACCCTAAATTCCTACCAAAAGTAGTTCCTAATTTCCATATTCATCAATCCATTGATTTACCTGTTTTTTTTCCCCGCAACCAGACACAGTTGCAGAAAGGGCATTGCACAATTTAGATATCAAAAGGACATTGAGGTACTACATCAAAAGGACTAAATCATTTAGAAAACAAAAGAATTGTTTGTTGCCTTTGCACCTTCTCGTTTAGGAAAAGCAACCTCAAAATTTGGCATTTCAAGATGGATCGATAAATGCATCCAGACATGTTATGCAAAAGCTAAACGACTTTTACGTGTTCCATTAAAAGTTCACTCCACTAGAAAAATTGAAGCTTCTATGGCTTCCTTAGGGAACATTCCTATTGCTGATATTTGCAAAGCAGCAACATAGTCTACTCCACACACCATCTCAAAACATTGTGTTGATGTATTTGCCCACCAATAAGCCAATGTTGGTCAGGCAGTACTTAAAACTCCTTTTCAAACAACTGCAACCCCCCACAAGTTAACCACTGCCTAGGGAGAGGGGCTGCTTTACAGTCTATGCAAAGCATGTGTATCTACAGCACACATGCCTCAAATGGAATGTTACTTACCCAGTATGCATCTGTTCTTGGCATGTAGTCCTGTAGATTCACATGCGCCCCACCTCTGGCCCAAAAACATGGTGCAGGTTGCAGTTCACACATTATATTTCATACTAATGCATGGACATCTCCATGCTTACATATACAGCATTCTTTTTTTTTTTTGTAAACAAATGTTATTGAATTTTTAGAGGTCAATACAGGATTTCCATATGATGATGGACATGTGAATAATATTTGGAAGAAGGAGAGATATTACTGTCCACGTCTTATCCAGTATCGTAGGATTACACACAATAAACAAAAACAACTTCATTCACAGCACCCAGCCAATCCCGAATCAGAGCCTAGTCACTTGCCCATAACTTGTGATTACTTACGTCACAGTTGCTGGTGTAAAGTGACAGTGTAAACCCTCAATTCTTAACGGTTTGTTCCCACTTCAGGCAGTAATAAATGATCTTCTGTGGTGTCCAACTCCGAAGGTATTTTTCTATATGTGGCCCAATGTTCCCATATCTTAGTGCGCTTGTGAGGACACCCCCGGGCAAAAACACTGGCCGTTCAAGCTCCATGGCATAATCCATGCTACCAGTCTATGTTGATTCGCGAGGGGGGTTTCAGCCTTCCAGTGTTGTGCGATATCCCTTTTTGCTAGTGTCTGGCCCAGGAATAATAAGTGTCTTTTATAATGATTACCCCCCCCCCCCTTATCTGTGCAGTGCAGGAGTGTGAGTTTGGGCGATCGAGGAATATCCCATTTTAAGGCTGCGGACAGGCTTTGTAGAACCACCCGCCAAAATCTGTGAGGAGTGGGGCACGTCTAGACAGTATGTAGGAAGGTGCCCTCTTCTGTGTAGCAGCGGTGACGTTGGGGAGAGGCGATCATTCCAGCCCACCATAGTTTATGTTGAGTGTAGTAAGCCCTGTGTAAGTATTTAAATTGTATATACCATGGTCGGTGGGGATTGCGGCTCCCTGTGGCGATTTGAGTGCTTTGGACCAGTCATTGTCGTCTATGGGTCCTATATCTATGTCCCAGGAGGCCCGTAATATATACAGCATTCTTACATCCTCACCTACCCACGGCAAAATAATCTGAAGATGGCGTCGACGGCCATGCGTAGTATTACCAAGAGGAGGAATCACACAGCCTCCTGACTCAAAGAAAACCTTTTGGAACAAAAACAACTTAATCATCCGAGCCAGACACGAGATGGCAGACTTATGCAAAGCTTGTGAATCTATAGCACTACATGTCAAGAATAGATGCTTACAGCGTAAGTAACATAACTCTTCTGTCGGATCTCTAACCGCAGTTTTCTTAACACTCGCCCTCCGTGCCTTTCAATGTAGTGGACTTTTTGTTTTTAAAAGGATCCCGAGTTCGATTTTCCAGAGTCTTGTTTCTATATTTCTGGACGCTCCACGTCTAAGGGTGCAGAAAATATGGCGATAATCTGAAGTCTGCATGTAGGGGCATCCCCTTTACTTAGCTCAATGCCGTCCCATACAGAGGGTGTTTGGAGTAGGCATATAGTTCGATTGTGCCTCCTGCTGCTGCCGGGAGCTGTTGCAAAGTTTCTGGATCCAATCTGGCTTTTGGAGTAATAGAGGGGTAGAATTTGCTATTGGAGTATCCACCAGAAAGAGTTACCAAAGTTCGGTTCTCACTAATGCTGCTCACTCACCGTGCTTTTAAATAAACAGTTTTTCTCCTAAATTCATGGGTAAAGTAGATTCTAAACGTTATCCAGTTTTGGCTGTAGTTACCAGAACCTTCTCCTTTAAAATGCAGCACTCTTCTAACATTCCCACCAAGAGAACACCCTTCCTTACCCCACACCGGCTTGAGCGGCTAAGCAAGTTTACAAAGATATACGAATACATTGACATTTAGTCCTGAAAAGTTGACATGTTTGCTTCCAAATATTGGGAATGCCCTATACAAATGTACTTAATGTAGCAGAATCCTTCACTGTGTCAAAAGAATAGTAATGGATTCGTCCATTTGTGCTCCTCGGTTGGGGACAGACACGAACTTGCACAGCCCTTAGTGGTTTAGGCGGTAGGCTACCGATTTCGCAGCAGCACGTCTGCCTAAGTATTGTACCCTTGCGCCCAACCGCTTTTATGGGCAGTGAAGACAATGCACCCGAGGTGCAGCGCCGCCTACTGGCGACTGTGCTGAGTCATTCTTCTGACGAGACAGTGCAAGGCCAACTATTATTTAAAATGCTGCTTCTTGAGCTATCTCGGTTCCCCCTCGACCGTGCAATTATGCTGATAAGTCTTGTCATTATATTTTCAAATAGGCATGTGTCCCTGAGCCATCATTAATCATTGTGCAGAAACCGGAGTCACAAAATCTGTTTAGGGCAGCAAACAGTTCAACACACCGGAACACGGTCTCATTGGGACTTTGATCCCCATTCCCATTCTGGGATAAACTTTAGAGATAAGTTTGCAGCCAAATATTTGCCATCTTGAATTCTGTTTTCCTTGTCCAATTGTGCAGCATTGAAACCTCAACGCCATTTGCAGCACTCTTCATTGCATTGTAAGTCCGTTGTGGTGTGGGTGATCATGGGAGGGAGGACGCCGAAGGTAGAAGTAAAAAGTGTGATTATCGGGCGACTCCAAGTTATTGGTACACTTTGTCCAGTCTAAGTTAATTATTTACCAAAAAATAGCATTCTGGGAGTTGTATCACTTCAGTTCATCTAATTGGGCTGGCAGACTTTTTCGCAGTAGGGACATTTATCCACCAAACTCTCTCACGCTGTATTTTGTGGCTTTTTCTGCTTGTATGGTGAGTAGGTTAAGACTTACTGACTAGATCTGTATGTTATATAGCCATGTTTATACATGTTTGTAAAGAACATAGGCAAGAGGAACATTCTAATGATACCAGTATCATAATTACCAAGAACGTAAAAAAAATCCTACCTCATTTCGTCACATAATATTGGTAATGATGAAAACGATATCGTTTTACCTCGGTACTTTCGCAGGTATGCATACCGTGGGCAACCGCAGGACAAGGTAACGGGCACAAGGTGGCAGTATTGTTCAGTTAGTGAACACAAATCTGTACTGTGCCACATTACGCGGAAGAGAAATTACAGTTTTATAACCACAATCTACCCTCGAAGGTGTGATTCAGTACTCCGATTATACTCCCTCCCTTGGTTCTGTAAGGATCCAGAAAGTGGACCAAGGTCTGATCTAGCATTGGTGCAAATTCAGGACGGTGAATGTAAACATTCAGGACAAAGGGTCAAAATTCAGGACACAAATTCAGGACAGGAGGTCAAAATTCAGGACAAAACTTCAAGACAATAGGATAAGTTTTACAGACAGCAGAGGTCGCGCAATAGTATATAAGTAAGTCCAGCCATATCCAAAAATATTCAACCATTTGCAAACCTATCCATCATGTATCCTTCCATCTATCATTTCACTCATCCATCCCTTCATCCATCCTTTCACTCATCCATCTATTATCCATCCACTCTTTCACCCTATCCATCTGTACACTCATCCATCCACTCATCCATCCACTCTTCTACCCATCAATCCAGCCATCTACCCTTTCACCCATCCAGCCATCCTTTCACTTACTCATCCTTCCACCCAGTCACTCATCCTTCCACCCATCCAACCTTTCAGTCATCCATCCTCCCTGCATCTCTCCATCGACCCTTTCACTTAGCAATCCTTCCTTCCATCCCTCCCTCCACCCACCCATCCATCTACTCATCCACTCGTGTGTCCATCCATTGACCCTATCACTCATCCCTCCTCTCTCTCATCCATTTATCCTTTCACTCCTTCACTCATGTATTCATCCTTTTGTCAATCTACCCTCCCTTTCACTCACTCATACAACCTTACATCCACCCTTTCACTCATCCATCCTTGCACTTATCAATTCATCAATCCAGCCATCATTTCACTCATCCATCCACCCACTCATCATCCACCTTTTCACTCGTCCATCCTTTCACTCGTCCATCCTTTCACTCGTCCATCCTTTCACTCGTCCATCCTTTCACTCGTCCATCCTTTCACTCGTCCATCCTTTCACTCGTCCATCCTTTCACTCGTCCGTCCTTTCACTCGTCCGTCCTTTCACTCGTCCGTCCTTTCACTCGTCCGTCCTTTCACTCGGCCGTCCTTTCACTCGGCCGTCCTTTCACTCGGCCGTCCTTTCACTCGGCCGTCCTTTCACTCGGCCATCCTTTCACTCATCCATCCTTTCACTCATCGATCCACCCTTTCACCCATCCACCCTTTCACTCATCCAGCTACCCTTCCACCCATACATCCAGCTATTTACCTTTTCTCTCTTCCATCCTTCCACTCATCCAGCTACCCTTCCACCCATACATCCAGCTATTTACCTTTTCTCTCTTCCATCCTTCCACTCACTCATCAATCCATCTAGGGCTCGAGTCAGGGTACCACGCGGGTGGACGGCGTCCCCCCACTTATTTTACCGGGGAGGACGCCGTCCCCCCTGCCAAACAGCTGGGCTTCACTCTTTGGTCTCTCTGGGACGAGATTGGAGCTCACGGCACACTGCTCACGCGCTGGCTTCTCCGATCCAATCGCATCTAAGGGGAGAGCGAGGGGAGGCAATGATCCTGATGGTGCAAGCCACCTTTAGTGACGTCACTTCCTGTCGTGACGTCACTTCCGGTGACAGCGTCCCCCACTTCTTTTTTTAGGACTTGTGCCCTGAATCCATCCATCCATCATCTCTCATTATCCATCTATTCAATCTTTCATTCACCCTTTCACTAATTCATCCAGCCATCCACCCATCCCTTCACTTACTCACTCGCCCACCTTTTCATATTCATTTTGAGCTGAACATTTTTGAGAAGAGGCCCAACAAGAATTTCACCCTCGCTGCATTAGCCATTCCAGGACTGGGACAGAACAGAGACCGGATCAATCACAGGGGGGGGGGGGGGGGGGGAGCCATCACAGGAGGGGGAACAGGATCCACCAGGGTGGGCACAGGGGTGGAAACATGCATTATGCTAGCATCATCTTGGTCTCTTCCAGGGTGGGGTAGGGCTCCTCACCCCCTCCTGGACAAGACAAAGAGAAGACAGGCTCTCTTTCCAAAATGTTAGTTTTGCCATCCCCCACTCTGCTGTACAGTACTTAAAGGAGATACTCCGAGAGAACTGATTTAACTGATTGTCCTCTGTACTTTGCTAATCAGTGTGGGTGCGATTGTGCCATTTCTTTATTTTATTACATTATAGACTGCATGTTTGAAGAACCGAGGTTTGCTCATAATTTAGTGACAGTAATTAAGCTCTGTGAAGAGAACCACGTGCTGCCTCAGTGTAATCAGGACCGGTTCTAGGATGTTTTGGCCCCTGGGCAGAAAGGGAATCTGTGAGGCCCCTCTGGGTATCCGAGTCTGTTGCACCCGACCTCAACAGCATCGGAGTCAAGAAGGGAGGTGGGTCTAAGCTGTCCCGGCTTTAGGGTGGTGCGACCGGTGCCCGGTTAAAATTACGGACAAATGGATATACAAAGTGAATTGCTCTGATATATATACACTCAAATATTCATACTACGAAGAAAAAATCATCCGTAATTCCATAAAGACCAGAGTCAAAAGTATAAACTTGATGACAATCAACGCGTTTCGAATCCGGTATGTCAACTCTACGGATTCTCATCAGGGCTCTGTCTTAATACGGGATATCTGTTGAACCAGCAGCCGCCGGTCAAGGGTAGGGTATTAGTTCTGACTGAGTTTCTTTTCTTTTCGGGATCTTACTGGATCATGCTCGTGATCCTACGTTTCCACCAAATGGGAGTTAATTTTCAGTCTTGTATTACAGCCTGCTCTGAGGGATTCCTCGCTTGGGCTGTTCGTGTTCTAATCGGTTGCAGCGGTAAATGATCCAGTAAGATCCCGTATAAAGACAGAGACCTGACTCTGGTCTTTATGGAATTACGGATGATTTTTTCTTCGTAGTATGAATATTTGAGTGTATATATATCAGAGCAATTCACTTTGTATAATACAACTAGTTATGTGTACGTGTTTGTGTTGTAAATAATCGCGAATTGTAAATAATTGTATATAAGGTGTACAAAACGATAAGGTGTCCCTTTCATACATCAATACTTAAAAAAAGACAAAAAACAAATAAATAATAAAAGGGTTTGAGTGATATACCCGTACGAACCAGGAAGTCTCTTATGGTTTGTTCCCTCAAAAATAGAGGATTTAAGTAAGTGTGTGGCTGGCAATCTGTGTACTTAGTTATATTAATGGTCCAGCTAGCCCCACGTCCCAGGACCTGACTCCCCCATTCTTCATACTTGTACACAATGGCACGATCTAATATGGTTGTGTCTCATCTTCAAAAATGTTTTTTTTTTGTGTGCACAGATTGGTGGTGCCATCACCTCGTCAATAACTGCAAGTTTGTCCTTCCTAGTTTGGCTCGGGCATACTCCTGTGTCAATCAAACAGGGGAATTGTAGGTGCGCTATTCAGCCGTGAAGGTCTCAAGGCGCTTGGGGGGGGGGGGGGCTTTAAAAGCAGCTACGCTCAGGCAAAGAGCCAGGTCTTGAGTGTTTCCCTAAAGATGTTCAGGGAGGAGGCGCATCTGATGTCGGTCAGGACCTTTTTCCAGGTCTTGACAGCGATGTAGAAGAAGGCTCTTCCACCTGTTCTGGCTCTGCGAATGCGTGGGGTTTGGGCGAGGTCAGCGGATCATAGGATTCTCTTGGGTACGTGGAATGTGATTCTCTAGTTGAGGTATTGAGGTCCGGTGTTGTGGAGGGATTTGTAGGCGAGGGTGAGTATCTTGAAGGTTACTCTCTTCTCAACAGGGAAGACAGTTTAGGTTCCTCAGGTGTTGAGTGATGTGTTCGTGTCAAGGGATGACAAGGACGAGACTGGCTGCGGTATTCTGTATGGTCTGGAATTTGCAGAGCAGAGACTTGTTTCTGACGTAGAGGGATTTTCTGTAGTCCAATCAGCTGGTTATGAGTGCATGGGTGACGGTCTTTCTTGATTATGTGGGGGTCCATTTGAAGGTCTTTCGGGGGGTGTTGAAGCAGCTGGATGCGACAGCGTTTACCTTTTGGGTCATGGAGAGGGAGGAGTTGAGTACAATGCCGAGATTTCGGGCGTGGTCTGTGGGGAGTGGGAGGGCTGCCGAGGGCGGTGGGCCGTGCTGTAAAAACACGGGCTAAACCAACAAGTCACTGGGACCTGGGTGGATAGTTGATACAAAGTGGTCCCAGAAAGTAGAACAAATAAATCAAAAGTAACTTAAATGAATACAAGAAAAAATGATAACACCATTGGTTCGAGGCATGTGGGCTGCTAAATTCATATCTTTGCATTAGATCGCCACCTAGTGTTGGGTCCGGATGATCGCACATTGTTGTCCTGGAAGAGTCTTCGAAGTATCCTGAGATGGGTGGCTCCTCCCCTGGACTACAGTGCGCATGGGCATCGGCTCCATCCCCAGATTGTTTTTTTCCGCCATTGGGTTCGGATGCGGTCTCGACGTCTCTCCGTCGGAACCGAATAAACATCATTTTTTACGGCCAAAAGGCTTTGGGTTCTTCACGTCGGTATTGTTTGCGTACGGTCTCGAGTTTCTTCCGTCTCTCGGAGCCGGAATCACCGGAGTTTCTTACAACTCTTCGGACATCGAGGCCTTCTCATCGCGACTCGACACTAAGTTCCCAACATGGAGCGGAGTCCGTTTAAACTCTGTCCGCTCTGTGGGTCCAAATACCCACATATAGATGTACACCCGGTATGTAATAAGTGCCTTTCGCCAGACCATGACGAAGGAAGTTGCCGGGCCTGTGCGAAGTTCAGGTCGAAGAAAACTCTCACGATTCGGCGCGCGGTGCGCCTTGTGGCCAAGCAGGCGGCCCCGGATCCAGATAACATCTTCGGCGACCAAGAAGAAGAGGACCAGAGCCATCATCTTCAAATCTCCCCGCCTGAGACGGAGGTCGAGGCCGATCCGGAATATGACGACGACGGAGTCGTGGGTCAGGGCCTTGAATACGTCGACGAGGTAGGGGACGACGCGATGGTTTATGGGGCCGAGGAAGATAGCTCAGGGGACGAGCTATGCCCCGAAGTTGAAGAACACCAGGAGGGGGTCGCGGGATCGCCTGTCGGCCTTACCCAAGACCCTGTAGCGCAAGCCACGGCCCCGCCTGTCGGCCCGGCCACGGACATACTTGCTGCGCCTAGGGTTTCGAAACCGAAACTGAAAGCAACGGTCTCGACTGCACCTAAAATGGCCGACCCGAAACCGAAACCGAAAGTGAAGGACTCGAACGTCCCTAAGATGGCGGTCGCAACGGCAAAAACAAGTAAACCGGCGGCCTCATCGACTCCGTCGACCTCCGGTCCGCAGAAGTCGAAGAAACACGGCGATTCCACAGGGTCGAAATCGGCGCCAGAGGAGAGATCCTCTAAGAAGGGTGGCACGCACAAGACAAGCGCGCCGGCGCCGGCGAAGCCTGCTAAAGCAACCGACACAGCACCGGCTCCAACGGGGACATCTGCGCATCGCTCCAGGGACTCGGGGTCGGCGCCGTCCATCCCTCTAAAAGACCTACGGAACGTCGCATCCGAAGGCAAGGCCACCCCGTCGGTGCCAAAGACATCGGTCACCGACGCATCTCTCGTGGCTGCTTCACTACAAAGAATTAAGGACAAGGTTTTTTCCTCGTCGACGCCAACGCCATCGACGCAGAAGGCGGCAGATGTCCCGGTCAAGCCGGCAAGCAAGCTCCTCTTCCTTCTACCGCCAAAAGTGGTGCCAAAGGCCTTTTCCTCGAAATCGACGCCAAAGAAGTCGGATTCTTCTACGGCGGGGACATCTTCGGGTCAAGTGCTCGACCCCGAAGAGGATTCGGAGTGTTTTATAGACGCGGACACGGGGAAGTTAACCCTTTATAAAAGGAAGATCACTTCGCAGCCGGTGGAATCCTACGTCATTCCCCTAAAGAAGAAGAAGTTTCCACAGGACGCCTCTGTCCTCATGGAACCTATTCTGCCTCCTCTGGGAAGGAGCCCAACACCGTCTCCAGACCACTCTGACAGTGGGGACTATGGTGAAGATGAACAATACACGTTCCCAGTAAATGAACCTGATGCACAGCCAGATTCTTATTATGGCATTGGGGACCAAGGCAACCAAGATGTGGGGCAAGACCCACAGTCCTTCAGTACACGTGCATCCCCTACGGAGGATTCTGCAGGTTTCCATGCACTAATTGAGAGGGCAGCTGCTAATCATAATGTGGACATGCATGCTGACCCAGTTGAGGAAGACTTTCTATTCGACACGTTTTCAGTTTCGGAAAGAAATGTAAAGACACTGCCTATGCTCAAAGGGGTCCTCAAGCATGCTGCGGACATCTTTAAAGAGCCTACCAGGGCGAGGGTGGTCAACCCACGTATTGAAAAAAAGTACAGACCAGCGCCTGCAGACCCTGCATACATTCGAGGACAGTTGCCGCTTGACTCCTTGGTGGTAGCAAACGCACGCAAGAGGGCCAACTCCCAAACAACGGGTGAAGCTCCTCCCCCGGATAAGGAGTCCAAAGTGCTAGAGGCAGGAGGCAAAAGAGTGGCTGCACAGGCTGCCAATTTCTGGCGTATTGCAAATACACAGGCACTACTGGCACGTTATGATCGATCACATTACGACACACTAGAGCAGATTGTAGAACACCTGCCTCCGCAGTTTCAAGAAGGCACCAAAATGGTTATACAAGAGGGACAACTGATCTCCAACGCGGCCATAAAGTGCGCACTTGATGTCGCGGACACAGCCGCTAGGGCCGTTAACACCAGTGTCATGCTCAGAAGACAGGCTTGGCTCCGCATATCGGGGTTCAAACCTGACATTCAAACAACCATACTTAATCAACCAGTCAATCCGGATAGACTGTTTGGTCCAGATGTTGACACCACCCTGGAAAAGATTAAAAAGGACACTGAAACTGCTAAATCGATGGGGGCCCTACAATCTCAGCAGTTTCGGGGCAATAATTTTCGTCGCTCAGGTGCCCGTGGAGTCACCAGAGGACAGATGGGTCAACAGTCACAGTTCCCTAGAGGTGGAGCACAGTCCTCGTACCCCAAACAAAACAAGAGGGGCTACAGGGGAAACAGCAACAAAGGACGTGGCAAAGGAGGCAACAATTCACGCTCCTCTGCCCCAAGCAACCAGTGACTCTCTGTCACTGCCCCCCGACCATTTAACACCTGTCGGGGGGAGAATACAACAGTTCCTGCCCGTCTGGACCAACATCACCACAGACAGGTGGGTGCGACAGCTTATCCAGTACGGTTATTGTCTAGAGTTAAAGTCCACTCCACCCAACATTCCACCAAGGCAAAGGCCTATGTCCGCAGAGCACTTGCACTTATTGCAGCAGGAAGTGTTGGTGATGCTGCAAAAAGGGGCAATCGAGCTCGTGCCAGTGGGGGAGGAAGGCACAGGGGTTTATTCTCTGTACTTCCTCATTCCAAAAAAGGATGGATCTCTACGGCCAATTCTGGATCTCCGTCCCCTCAATCTGTACATACTGTCAGAGCATTTCCACATGCTCACACTGCAACAGATTCTTCCTATGTTAAACAAAGGAGACTTCTTAGCAACCTTGGATCTCAAGGATGCTTATTTCCACATTCCGTTACATCCGTCCCACAGAAAGTACCTCAGGTTCACTATCCAGGGCACGCATTATCAATTCAAAGTCCTACCCTTCGGAGTCACAACTGCCCCAAGGGTCTTTACCAAGTGTCTGGCGACTGTAGCAGCGCACCTCAGGAGGCAGAACATCCATGTCTACCCCTACCTCGACGACTGGCTCGTTCAAGCCAGATCGGAACAGCAGTGCGCCGCGGACATGTCGACTACCATTCACCTCCTTCACGACCTGGGTTTCTCGTTGAATTACCCGAAGTCACACCTTCAGCCGGCACACGTCCGGCAGTTTCTGGGTGCGACAATCAACACCCTGACGGCCTCGGCACAACCAAACAAGGTCAGGATAGACGGCATGCAGTCCTTAATCCAGAAGTTCAGACCGGGACACTCGCTTCCAGCAAGAGTGTTCATGCAGTTGATAGGCATGATGGCCTCCTGCATCTTCATAGTCCCTCACGCACGGTTGCATATGCGCCCGCTCCAGGAGTGCTTAGCAAATCAGTGGACACAGGCTCAGGGACAATTAACAGACCTAGTGTTGGTTACCAGTCGGGCATACAACTCTCTGCATTGGTGGACTCCACACAACCTTTGCAAGGGCCGACTGTTCCAGGAGCCAGTGCCACAGGTTATCCTGACAACGGACGCATCTCTCCAGGGATGGGGAGCACACCTGCTCGCTTACACAGTGCAGGGACTATGGACGACGCAGCAACAGAAGATGCACATCAACTATCTAGAACTGATGGCGATCTTCATGGCACTCAAGTCCTTCATTGTACATCTGTGCAACAAAGTGGTGTTAGTCCGGACGGACAACATGACCGCGATGTACTACATCCAAAAACAGGGGGGCACCCACTCACCACAGCTGTCTCACCTGGCTCAGAGCATGTGGAAGTGGGCCATTCAGAGGAACATCTTCCTCATGGCAGAACACCTCCCGGGGAAGGACAATCAGATGGCGGATCTGCTCAGCAGACACAGTCATCAAATGCACGAGTGGGAGATACATCCATCGGTACTCCAGCCGTACTTCCAAAGGTGGGGGCGTCCAGACATAGACCTGTTCGCCACAAGGGAGAACGCAAAATGCCAAAGCTTCGCCGCCAGGTTCCCACACCCCCAATCGCAGGGCAATGCGATATGGATGAACTGGTCAGGCAAATTTGCTTACGCTTTTCCCCCGACACCCCTGATACCACTGGTGGCGAGGAAACTACGGCAACACTCCATGACACTCATCCTAGTTGCTCCAACGTGGGCGCGCCAAGCATGGTACACCACGTTCCTCGAGCTCTCAGTGGTCCCGCATCAAAGACTGCGCCTCACGCCCAGACTTCTGACGCAGAACCATGGAGAAATTCAGCATCCAGATCCGCAACAGCTCAACCTAGCGATCTGGCTCCTGAGGTCTTAGAGTTTGGATACCTGAACCTACCTCCTGAATGCATGAACATCATCAAGGAGGCGAGGAAGCCGTCAACCAGAGCATGCTATGCCGCGAAATGGAAGCGTTTTGTCATTTACTGTGCAAACAATGACATAAACCCGCTAGATGCGTCTATCCCTAACATCATTTGCTATCTGTTACACCTTTACAAGTGCAAACTAGCGTACACTTCTATTCGGATACATCTATCCGCCATCGCAGCTTACCTTCAGAATAGGCAGCATCTCTCAGTCTTCAGGGTGCCTGCCATTAAAGCGTTTCTTGAAGGCCTGAAACGAGTCATTCCCCCAAGAACACCGCCAGCTCCCGTGTGGAACCTCAATGTGGTCCTCACCAGGCTGATGGGACCACCGTTCGAGCCAATGCACTCGTGCGAACTGCAATTCCTAACGTGGAAAGTTGCTTTCCTAATTGCCATTACGTCACTAAGACGCGTAAGTGAGTTGCAAGCACTCACGATACAAGAGCCTTTCATCCAGATTCATCCAAATAGGGTGGTACTACGTACTAACCCCAAATTCCTTCCAAAGGTGGTGTCACACTTTCATCTCAACCAAACTATCGATTTGCCTGCATTCTTCCAAAATCCACAAACAGTGGCGGAGAGGATGCTCCATACCTTAGACGTACGGAGGGCATTGATGTACTACATAGACAGGACACAACACTTTAGGAAGACAAAACAACTCTTTGTTGCCTTCTCACCACAACACAAAGGCAACCCAATTTCAAAAGCAGGAATAGCCAGATGGATTGTTAAGTGCATCCAAATCTGTTATCATAAAGCCAAGCGCACTTTAACAATACCCCCAAAGGCACACTCCACACGCAAGTTGGGGGCATCCATGGCTTTCCTTGGAAACATTCCTCTAGAGGATATTTGCAGAGCAGCCACGTGGGTTACACCACATACCTTTACAAAACACTACTGTGTTGATGTACATTCCAAACAGCAAGCGGCTGTAGGGCAGGCTGTTCTCAAGACACTTTTTCAGGTTTCTTCAGCTGGCACGGGCAACCGCCGCTGATGGAGGGACTGCTATGTATTCTATGCAAAGATATGAATTTAGCAGCCCACATGCCTCGAACTGAATATGCTACTTACCAGTATGCATCTGTTCTTGGCATGTAGGGCTGCTAACATTCATATCGCCCACCCTCCTCCCCGGTGCCTGTCGCAGCTGCAGATATACTATTGTATTCAATCATTAGCATGGACATCCTTTACACTTGCCACTCCATCCTCTGCCACAATGGCGAAAAACAATCTGGGGATGGAGCCGATGCCCATGCGCACTGTAGTCCAGGGGAGGAGCCACCCATCTCAGGATACTTCGAAGACTCTTCCAGGACAACAATGTGCGATCATCCGGACCCAACACTAGGTGGCGATCTAATGCAAAGATATGAATGTTAGCAGCCCTACATGCCAAGAACAGATGCATACTGGTAAGTAGCATATTCATTTTTAATCACAACGTGTCCCGTAAAAAATTATTCATGAAATAGATACATAATAAATCACATATAATGCCCCTAGAGGGTAGGACAGGGAAGGGTAGTGATGGGATAGTGAAGGTATAGGAATTGTAATACTGGTCAATAAGACCGGAGTACACCAGAAATTATAATCGGTTAACACAATGGAAAAAACAATTAATCAATGAATTCAACAATCATGCCCCAAATAGAGTAAAATCACAAATGATACGTCAGGGAAGAGGCTGAACACAGGAGGAAGTGTCGAAGTTTCGACCCAAGTAGATGCAGGCGTGGTGTAAACCTTGCTAGCGGGTCTTCATCAGGACAAAGGGACGTGAAAGGTGGGGCAAGGAATCTTTAGTTAATAAAGCAATAGAGCACATGGGATTCAATGGCAATGACTCTCAGCAATATTCAAATATGGCTGCGTCTGATTCGCATATATTATAGTATTCTAGACGACGTATGTAGATGGTAGGTCATAAGCCGTATGAAAAAAAACGGAAGGTCGTATCTAAGAGCGATGCTGTATTCGCTGTTTATGGTGAAAGCGCCATGTGTTTCATTAAAATCTCTGTAGTCACGAGCAGTAAGGCCTTGAAAAGGGGGTTCCGATGCAATTATTATTGGCGGCGAAGGTAAAGCGCCGTTGTGAAGAATGGCTGGAAGTTAATCGGAAAACGCGATTCAAGCGACGTGCCCAGCAGCAGGGTCTGTATGCGACGTAGTCAAGAGCTAATAAATGGATACCAGGGAGCAGCAGTCGGGCGGTGTGCCACCAGGTGTTGCCCCATGCAGAGACGGAGGGTCCGAGGACCGCTGTCTTTTCCGAGTTGAGCTTCAGGCAGCTTCTGCTCATCCAGAATGCGACGTCCTTCATTACTTCCTGGAAATTGAGTCTAGTTGTGATGGGGTCCTTGGTGAGGGAGAGGAAGAGTTGGGTGTCGTCAACGTCGGATACTATGCTGAGTCTGTGCCATCTGATGATGGCGACGAGGGAGGCCATGTAGATGTTGAAGAGCGTGGGGCTGAGCGACGATCATTGGGATACTCCGCAGTTGATTTCCGTGGTTTCAGACAGGAAGGGTGGCAGTCTAATCCTTTAGGTTCTGCCTGTGAGGAAGGAGCAAAGTCTGTAGAGTGAAGTTCCCCCGTATGCCGCCGTTGTGGAGTCTGGCGGTGAGTGTACGGTCGGAGACTGTTGAATTCTGCGGAGAGGTCGAGTAGGATCAGGGACGCGGTGTGTCCTTGGTTGAGGAGGGTGCGGTTGTCGTCTGTGGCCCGTTTCGGTGCTGTGGTTGCTGCGGAATCCGGATTGGCTGGGGGGCGAGGATGCGGTTTTCTTTGATGAATTTAGTAAGCTGGGCATTGACTATCTTCTCCGTGACCTTGGCCGCAACGAGGAAAAGAGAGATGGGTCGGAAGTTCTTGCGGTATCTGGAGTGTGCTGAGGGCTTCTTGAGCAGGGTTCTGACTGACTTTTGTGCGTTTCAAGTTGTTGGGGAAAGGTGCCAGTCTTCAAGGTGGTGTTGATGGTGCATCGAAGTTCTGGGGCGATGGCAGTGGTGGCTCTGTTGAGGATGTGCAGCGGACATGGGTCTGTAGGGGCCCCCGAGTGGATGCCTTTCATGTTGGATGATTGGGGTCCAGGAAGAGATGGTAGGCTGGCTGTCGTTTCTGGCAGTGGAGGTGGTTTTGTGTTCGTATTAAGGTGTCTGGTCGCTGAAGTGGTCCTAGAGGGCCTTGATTTTTAGGTGGAAGTTCTTGCTCTAAACCCCAAATTCTCTCCCTCTGAACTCTGGGTCAATCAGTTGGCTAGCTTTTTTTACAATAAAATTCTGAACATCCAGGCATCTTTTCCGCCTGTTGCCCCCGCCATCGATCCTGTTCCCTCTTTCTTTACTTTGAACACATCACAGGGCACCCATATTCTGTCTGATTTTCCTCCCCTGTCGTTGGAGGCCTCGCTTGACCTGTTGCTAAAACTGACATCGGGCTCCCCCTCAGATCCTTGCCCCGCCAAAATCCTCTCAAAAATGGCCCCCGTTCTCAATTCTCTGATTAATCCTCTCCTTAATGCCTCCTTTATCTCGGGTGAGGTCCCAAAGGCCTGGAAAAAGGCTCATGTCATCCCTCTCATAAAAAAATCTAACTTGAACCCGTTGCAGCACTCTAATTACAGGCCTATATCTCTGCTTCCTGCCCTCGCCAAACTCGCCGAAAAGCATGTACGCTCCACCTTGTCACAATTCTTAGAGGCCCATGACATTCTCCATCAGACGCAGTCAGGCTTCCGCTCTAACCTCAGTACAGAAACAGCATTACTGGAGGTAACGGAGACCATAAAGGGAGTGACTGATCGCGGAGGAAAGGCAATGCTGGTACTATTAGACCTCTCAGCGGCCTTTGACACCGTCCCTCACAACCGGCTCCTTTCTAGACTTCAGGAGATCGGGATTAGAGGGACGGTGTTCAATTGGCTTAAGTCCTTTCTCTCCGAACGCCAACAATTGATCTGGTCACCCCCTTTTTCAGCAACAGTTCCATCTCTTGATGTGGGAGTGCCACAGGGATCAGTTCTTAGTCCCACTTTATTTAACGTTTACCTCTCCCCCTTGGCTGAACTAGTGGAGACCTTTGGCGCGCGTATCGTGTTCTATGCGGACGATACGCAGCTGCTTTTTACCTGTGACAAGAACTCTGATTTCGCGGGTGACTCTATTAAAAGTTGCTTAGAGGCAGTCTTTTCCTGGTTTCAGTTGAACCAGCTTAAATGTAATTCAGACAAGTCTGAAATTATATTTTTGGGCTGCTCTCCTGATACTCAATGGAAATCTTGGTGGCCGGCAGATATGCATCCTCCTTCCTCTCCTACTGTGGTCGCTAAAAACCTGGGTGTCAAACTTGACAATGGTCTTACCTTCAAACCCCAGATCCTTGCTTTAGTCGGCCAATGCTTTGGCCTACTACGTATACTTAGGAAATGTCTTCCTCTATTGTCTCAGGCTCACAGGAGAATCACTGTTCAAGCAATGATTGGATCCAGGCTTGACTATGCCAATGTGCTCTATTTAGGGCTCCCAGAATACCTCCTATCTCGCTTACAGTCTGTCCAAAACTCCGCTGCAAGGGCCATTTTTGGATTAAGCCGTAGATCTCATACCTCGTCCCTCCTTGAGGCACTCCACTGGCTTCCGGTAAGGAAACGTATCATCTTCAAGACTTTGACCTTGACCTTTAAGTCCTTACACGGTACCGGTGCAGCTTACCTCAGGAAACATGTTCAGTTCTACCATCCTACCAGATCGCTTCGTTCAGCCACACAAGCCCTTGCTGTCATTCCATCTGTAAAGCATTCACGCATTGGTGGTCGCTCCTACAGAGCTTGTGCCCCGCAGCTGTGGAACAAGCTCCCCCTCTCGTTGGGAAAAACTGACAACCTTCTGTCTTTCAGGAAAGGCCTAAAGACCTGGCTTTTCAGCCTCTAGTGCGCCTGTTTTCTGCTCTACATCTCTCTACAGATCTGCACAGCGCCGGGACACTCTGCCTGAGTAGCCGCGCGCTATATAAACCTCATTTTAACATAACATAACATAACAAGTAGGATACGAGCTTGTCTCAGAGGTCCTGCTAGGGGATGAAGTCTGTGGTTTCGCTGTTGGGTTTGGTGAATTCCTGGATGATGCTGAAGAGTTCCTTGGAGTTGCTGGAGTTAGCGAGGATCTTGTTTTGGATAAAGGTCCTTTTGTTTGGATCCGATGGGTTGGTGGTATTCCATCATGGCGCTCTTGTAGGTGCTGTGATTTTCTGGCGTTTTGCTATTTCTCCAGTTTTTCTCGAGACGTCTGCAGGTGCGTCTGGATTTTTGGAGGTCGGTGGTGAACCAGGTGCCCTTCCTGGGTTGCTGTCTGTCGGGGTTGCGTAGGGGTGTGAGCTAGTCTGCTCAGTTGTAGATCCATCTGTGGTGTTCTTTGGCTGCGAGGTTGGAGTCGGTCAAGGTGGTAGGGGCGTCGCGGTTAAGGACTGAATTGAGCTGTTCTTCAGTGATTTTGCTCCAGGTCCTTGTTGGAGGGTGCGGTGCAGGTTTGGGGGGTGGTGGTTCTGTGGACGTTGAAGTGTACGCAGTGGTGGCCCGTCTAGGGGGGGCTGCCTGGTGTGGCTAAAATGGACGTGATCTCCTGCGAAGATTGGGCCGAGGGTGTGTCATGCCTTGGGTGTGTGTGGTGACGAGCTGTTTCAGGCCGATGTTGGCGAGATTGTCCAGGAGGGTGATGGTGTTGGCGAGATTGTCCAGGAGGGTGATGGAGTTGGAGTCGCTGGGGTTGTCCGGTTGAAGTTCATGTCTCCGATGAGTATGTAGTCCATGGCGGTGATGGCATGGGGTGCGATGAGGTCGGCAATGGTAGTGGCAAACAAGGTGCAAGGTCCGGGCGGTCTGTAAGCGAGGGTCCCGCGAAGTGTGGTTTTGGGGCTGGTCTGGATCTGGAAGTGAAGGTGTTCGGTGGTGGAGCGGGAGTCATATGCGATGGAGAGTCTGAGGGAGCTCTTGTGTGCAATGGCGAGTCCTCCTCCAGGGCAGTTGGGGCGGTGTTTCCTCTGGATCTTGCATCCGTCGGGTTTGGTGGTGGCGATGTCAGGGGCAGGGGCGTTGGTCCAGGTTTCCGTAAAGAAGGCGTCGTCTGGAGAGAGGGTGTCGAGGAGGTCCGAGATCTCAATGGCGAGTCTGTGCAGGGAGCGCACGTTGAGGAGGATGAACTTATTTATTTGTTTAAAGAGTTTTATATAGCGCTGGCTAGACCCAGAGGTATCAGAGCACTTTACATGAGAATAAACAATGTAACAGAAAAAGTTCAACAATTACACAATAAATCCCAAAAAAAAGAATAGGCAATGCAATTAGGAGAGGGGAGAAAGGAGAGAGGTAGTGGAGGGGGCAGGAGAGGTGAGAAAGGGAGGATAAGGGAAGAGACTATATGGAGAGACGAAAAGAGATCTGTCTAAGGACCGACAGGGTAAGGTGAAGACCAAGGAGAGAATCCACGGCCCATCGCACCTATAGCTAAACCAGGTAGCTCCATCAGGCATCAGACAAAAAAAGTTGTGTCTCAATACATTGAGAGAAGGGAGAAGGAGAGACCTAAAAAGAGGGAGGATGCAGGAGGAAACAGCAGGAGGGACAAAAGGAAGTGCAACAATGTGGTTTAACAGTATAACAGAACAAGGTCAACAATTATGCCTTACAACGAACAGTCAGCAATACGTTAGGAGAGGAGAGAAAGGAGAGAGAAAAGAAGTGGGGGGGTAGGTGAGGTGAGAAAGTGAGGATAAGGGAAGAGACAACCGTAGAGACGAGAGGAAGTCTGTCTAAAGACCGACTGGGTAGGTGATGACCAAGGAGGGAATCTACGGTCCGTCTCCCCTATAGCTAAACCAGGTAGCTCCATCGGGCATCAGACAAAGTAGTTCGGTCTCAGGTGTCGAGGGAAGAGGTTCGCAGAAAAACAGGATGGGAAAGGGATACAGCAGAAAGACGAAGGAAAGTCTGCCCAAAGACTGACTGGGTAGGTGACTGTCGAGGAGGTGTCCCAAAACCCATCTCCTCTATAGCTATCAGGTAGCTCCATCGGGCTTTTGCAAAATAGCTAGGTCTCAATAAGAAACAATTTAAGGACCATGGATGGCAAAATAAATGGAGCGTGGAGGGGACAGGGAAGGTAGGAAAGGTAGGATAGGGCAAGAGACAATATGGAGTAGTTGTTTCTCCCGGGGTTCAGTGCGAGGAGGGTAGCTGAGTCATAGTGATGGATGGTTGGAGATCCAAGGTTCCTGCCGCTGGTCGCGGTAGGGGCGCAGACTGGCTTGCCTTCAACGCGCCAGCGGCGCGGCCGCCAATAAGTAGGAGAAGGGAGGAGGAAGGAACAGCTGGGTGGCTGGAGCAGGAAGCTGGCGGGGGGAGGGGCTGCACGGGCAGCAGAGGCGAAGAACGGGCGGGAACCGGGCTCAGGGTTAAGAAGGTAGAGCAAGAATAGAGAATCAGACAAGAATAGGGAATTGGGCAAAAGAACACAGAGTCAAATAAGTCAAAAATAAAAAATAAACACTGAAAATAAACAGACATTAAACACGGAGAACGGCGAGTGCAACAGGGAGCGATCACCTCAGAGGGGCTTGAACCTCTGCACAGGCGGAGAAGTGGGTCTATGACCAGGAGGTTACCTGTCCTGCTCAGACGTACCCGCAGCAGCCGCCATTAACTAGGGGAAGGGGGAGGGCGGAGCAGCTGGGTGGCGGGTGCGGGAAACTCGGGGTTAAGAAGGTAGGGCAACAATTAGGTCCTGCTCCTTCCTTTCTTGGCTTCCCACAGTTGAACGACCCTGAGCCAATTTTCACAAATGCATTTGCTACCAGCCAAGTGCAAGGGGTCTAAGTGGGCATCTAAAATTTAACCCCAATGTGACGCCCAAATGGGCGCTTCAAAGCATCAGTTAAAAGTGTAGCCTTTGTGGCTGTTAGGGGATCGGTGGTGTCCCTGTCCGCTTTCTGTGACTATGCATAGACAGGTCACATGACTGACTTGAGTCCTGCAGCAGTTTATAGGTGGGCTCGAATCACCTTACCTTTGCTTGGTTTCTGGACTTCGTTAGTTTTCATTGATTTACAGAGTTCCTTGTTGGCTGCCCTTTTTAGGTCTCGCGACCTATCAATGCACGCAAGCGCATTGAGCGGAGCGAGAATTCAATTGCTCAAAATGCTCGTCAAACCAAGGGTTTCGTTCTGTAGTAGGGGATCTCTGTGTATAGTCATAATCTAGTGAATAGTCCCGCCCATGTGCGTGGACCCCGGCAATCAAAAATAATCTCTTAAGGTGTCAAAATAATGCAGAAACTGCAAAGACACTTAAGAGAGAATTTAAAGACAAATAATGCAGCCTATATCCACAGGCTACACTGTCCAGTACTTCAACTAGAATTTCCACCAAAAAAACACCACACACAACACAGCCTGCAGTTTCTACCATAGAGAAACTTGCCTCCCCCAGTCAAAGACTCTGGAATGATAGAGAGGAAGGTAGGGACAGACAAGCCCCATAGGCTGCCATTATGTGGCTTAAATAGGATACTGTGCCTTTAAGAGAACTTTCCAGAACTTCTCCCAGTATCCCAGAATGCATAGCAGGTCCCTCTTACTTCAGTTCTTTTTTCCGGCTCCTGCTTACAGGACCCTGGCATTGAGCTCTCCCTTTTACAAGGGTTTATTGAATTCGTTTTTGCACTTTTAACTTTTAAAAGTGTTGCTGTTACTGCTTGGTGTTCTCTTCTCACTTTTGTGCTGTTTTTAGGCGTTTTGGGGCTCCGAAATGCCTGGCCTTTTTGTCAAGTGCCCAGCATGTGAGAGGAAGAAGGCCAAAAGCGACCCCCATGATGTCTGCATCGTGTGCCTTCCAGAAGATCATGGCCCTGAGGAGTGTGTTATCTGCCAGCAACTTTCTGCTAGGACCCTCAGGGACAGATTGAAGATCAGGCTGGCTGGCCTGGAGGATAGGCGCCAACGTGCTGCAGGTGGGTCTGGGCAGCCTGGGAGGGATCCCTCTGCCCCTGCTGAGGCCCCTGGGGGGCTCCCCAGGGGCAGGAAGTCCAGCCAACGATCCCATTCTCCGTCGGCGTCGATGGCATCGACGACGGCGTCGAGAGGGATGACGACGGCGTGCTCCCCTTCTCCCCGGGGCTCCGGGTCGAGACGGCTCGACGGCGAAGGAGAAACCGACGTCGAGGCCGACGTCATCGTCTTCGTCGACGTCGAGGTCATACCGACGCCGAAGGCACAGTGACGTACATCGACGCTCGCCGTCGAGGCGGCGCCGACGCTCGCCGTCGAGGCGACACCGTCGGTCGTCGTCGAGGCGACACCGTCGATCTCCATCGCGGCGACGCCGCCGATCGACGTCGAGGGGCTCCTCGACGTCGGGAACATCAAGGCGACGGCGGCGCTCGTCGTCGAGGGCGGACCGCCCGACGTCGAGAGGACGCCGAAGGTCGACGTCGAGGAGTCGGCGTTCGACGCCGAGGAGGAGGCGGTCGGCGCCGAGGAGACGGCGCTCGACGCCGGAGTCCAGGAGACGTCATTCGACGCCGGAGAAGCGTCGTTCTGCGTCCAGCAGACAGCGGTCAGCGTCGGGGAGCAGGTCACCCGCTCCAAAACGGCGGAAAAGGGACTCTAGTCCCAGGAGTCACGCTGCTTCCAGCGGTGGTCGCAAGAGGAAGAGGTCGCCTGCGGATGGGGATGGATCTCCGCGCCCCTCGCCTGGAGGGACACCGGGCTCGGTGTACTCGGAAGTGTACACTCCGTCCCGGCCCAGGACTCCGACTCCTCCCCCCGTGCCTAAGGAGGACCCTCCGCCCAAACCACCACTGCCTTCGGAGGACACTCCTCCACCTCCGGTCCCTCCACATGGGCCCGCACCGCAGCCGAAGGTTCCTCCTCCGAGGTCCACTTCCCTGCCGTCCCTGCCTGCTCCTCCCAAGGGGACTCCGAAACCGAAACCCCGGGAGGAACCGAAGACGCCTCGTGATGAGCCAAGGAAGACCCCTCCGCGCAAACCGAAGGAGCGCCCACGGGCTGGCAGGTCTCGCTCTCGCTCTGGGCGGAAGGACAGATCGAGGCACAGATCATCCACGAGATCGAGGCACCGCCATAGGAGGCGCGAGTCTCGCTCTCACACGAGGTCCTCTGGGACCAGGGATTATTCACCTACCCTATCGGGGTCTCCGGACACCAGAGTGTCCCCGATAGATGACCTGGTGGCCTTTCAGGACGTACTGTTGCGGGGCGCAGCGAAGCTCGGCATCTCCCTGACGGTGCCTACACCGAAGACATCGGTCATCTTCGAGACGCTGCATCAGAGGCATCTGTCTCGTCCTCTCCTGCCCCTGGTGCCGGGCCTGGAAGAACCTGCTATGGCTCTGTTTCTCACCCCGGCTGTGACGAGGGCGGCCCCTTCGAGATTACTTAAGAAGTACCGAGCTCCCGAATCGGATCCGGCCTTCTTGAGGGCCGAGCCTCCACCTGACTCCGTCATCGTCACGGCGGCCCGCAAGCAGCATGCCACCACCCCGACCTCCACGGTTCCCCCGGACAAGGAATCGAGATGGATGGACTCGGCAGGAAGGAAAGTTTGTGGTACTTCCGCGACCTCCATGAAAGCGGCGAGTGCCACGGCTTTGTTGGGTCGCTACGACCGCGCCCTCTGGTACTCCCTTGAGCGCTTTGCGGAGCATTTGCCCCGGGAGCAGCGTGAAGACTTCACGGAAGTCCTGAGTGAGGGGATGCTGGTGGCCAACCAGATAATCAGCGCGGCTGCGGACTCTTCCCTGTTGGCGGCTCACGGATTTTGCCACGGGATCAACCAGCGGCGTCACGCATGGCTCCGGCTTACGTCCCTGAAACCGGACGCACAGCAGAGGGTGGCCAATCTGCCGTTTTCCGGTGAGACCCTCTTCGGGAAACATGCCGATGATGAAATGGCCCGCATGAAGGCGGAGGCCGAAACGCTGACGGCTGTGGGCCTGGAAAAGCCCAAAGAGACCAAGAAGCAGTACCGCCCCTTCCAACGGCGGTTCGGCGGACAGGGCCGAGGTCGAGGACAGGCCGCAGGACACTCCCAGCAGCAGCAGCAGTTCCGGAAGCCGTTCCAGAAGCGGCAGAGGGGCAGGGGAGGCCAGCAATCGGCTCCGGCGCCCAAGGGCCAGGCGGGGCCTAGGCCCTAGGAACTTACTTCCCCCGGATCCGTTACCCACTCCGGTAGGGGGAAGCATCCAACTTTTTCTGGCAGAGTGGAGAAAAATTACTCAGGACAAGTGGGTGCTGAATATTGTTTGCAATGGATACAGTCTTCGGTTCACCAGCCCTCCTCCAGCTATTCCCCCGGTCAGCTCGCAGTTTCAGCTGCGCGAGCTTCAGGCGGAAGCGGATATCCTGTTGAGGAAACGGGCGATAGAAGACGTACCTCGGTCTCAGAGAGGAAGAGGTCTGTACTCCCGGTTCTTCCTGGTTCGCAAGAAGGACAAGAACGAGTTCAGGCCCATTCTGGATTTGCGACAGGCAAACAAATGGATTCGCAGAGAAAAGTTCCGCATGCTGTCGTTGCATCAGATTTACCCTCAGTTGCAACAGGGGGACTGGCTTTGCGCTATAGACCTACAGGATGCTTACTTCCATGTGCCCATTGCACACAAACACAGGAAGTTCCTGCGGTTCCAAGTCGGCACCAATCACTATCAATACACAGTACTCCCATTCGGACTGAAGTCTGCGCCGAGAACGTTCTCGAAGTGCATGGCGGTGGTAGCAGCACACCTGAGGAAGAACAAGGTGTTCGTCTACCCGTACCTGGACGATTGGTTGATCAAGGCATCCTCCTTCTCGGAAGCGCGAGCACACTTCCAGAAGACGTGCGTTCTCTTGAACAAGTTGGGGCTGCACATCAACATGGCCAAGTCTGTCCCGACTCCGGTCCAATGCATACAGTACTTGGGAGCCTCCATCAATACGCTGTCAGCAAGCGTGTCTCCTTCGGAAGAGCGACGATTATCACTCCTTCGAAAGGCTCAGGCTCTTATGACGACTCCATCTACAACAGTGAGGACGGTGTCTTCTCTACTGGGATCGATGGCCTCTTGTATCTTCCTGACGCCACACGCACGGCTGCACATGAGACCGCTGCAGGAGTGCTTGGAGGACCAGTGGGATCAGAGGAAAGGATCTTGGGACGACAGGATTCGGCTTTCGCTGCATGCTCTTCAGTCTCTGAAGTGGTGGTGTTCGGCGGAGAATCTCCTAAAAGGGGTTCCCTTTCACAAGGACATACCCAAGCAGACTGTCGTGACGGATGCGTCTCTTCTGGGATGGGGAGCGCACTCCGGGACTCTACAGATTCAAGGCACGTGGTCACCGATGGAGGCCTCGTATCACATCAATTTCCTGGAACTCAGGGCTGTTCACTTGGCGCTGAAGGCCTTTCTTCCGTCCTTCCAGACCAACTCTCTGCTTGTACAGACGGACAATACCACCACGATGTATTACCTCAACAAGCAGGGGGGCTCGAGATCGCGCACCCTGTCTCAGGAGGCGCAGACGATCTGGCACTGGCTTCTAGCCAGAGGACTGTCGATAACGGCCACCCATCTGCCAGGTGTGCAGAATGTTCAGGCAGACGCACTGAGCAGGCTGCTTCAGGAAAACCACGAATGGGTCATAAACGACGAAGTACTAGGAGAAGTCTTCGCAAGGTGGGGAACTCCAGACGTAGATTTGTTCGCCACCGCCGAAAACAGCAAGTGCAGAGACTTCGCCTCCAGGTACTTCCAACAAGGGACGCTGGGGAATGCGTTGTGGATCAACTGGACGAACAGCTTTCTGTACGCCTTTCCTCCCATTCCCCTGATTCCGGCGGTGCTCATCAAGCTGGCCCGATCCAGGACTCGGATGATACTCATCGCCCCGGAGTGGCCCAGGCAGTGGTGGTTCACGGACCTACTTCACCGGTCTCTCCTTCCTCACATTCGGTTGCCGTGCAGGCCGGACCTTCTCACGAAGTTCGGGGGACGGATGTTACACCCCAACCTCTCGTCTTTGAGTTTGGCGGCATGGCTCCTGAGATAGTGCAATATGGCCATCTGAATCTGCCCGATGATTGCATGGACATACTGAAGGAGTCTAAGAGACCTTCCACTCGGACTTCATATGCTTACAAGTGGAAGAGGTTTTGTATATGGTGCCATTCTAAGGACCATGATCCTACTACCTGCAAGGAAGATGTCATCCTTCCTTATCTTTTACATTTGGCGCAGTCTGGCCTTAATGTCCATTCCATTAAGGTACATCTTGCTGCATTGACTGCCTACAGGAAATGCCCTTCACAGACTTCCTTTTTCCAGATCCCTGTGATCAAAGACTTTCTGGAAGGTTTGAAGAAAGTATTCCCTCCTGTCAGGCTTCCTTCGTGGGAATTGAATGTGGTGCTGTCCAGATTGATGAAGGAGCCTTTTGAGCCTATTCATAAGGCTTCGTTGCAGCACCTGTCCTGGAAGGCGGCGTTCCTCGTGGCCATTACATCGGCCCGCAGGGTGAGTGAAATTCAGGCGTTGTGTTGTACTGAACCTTATACTGTGTTTCATGCTGCTACGGTTGTTATGCGTACTCACCCTAAATTTCTTCCCAAGGTTATTTCTGATTTTCATGTCAACCAGACAATAACTTTGCCTACGTTTTTTCAGAACCCTTCGTCTCCAGCGGAAAGGTCTCTCCATTCCCTGGATGTTAGGAGGGTGTTGAAATTTTATCTGGATAAAACCAAAGATATTCGTAGGTCTGACCAGTTGTTTGTCAATTATGGATCGGTCAGGACGGGTCTTGCGACCTCTAAGCAGTCCATCTCTAGGTGGATTGTGTCCTGCATACAATTGTGTTATCAGAAAGCTAATAAGACCTTAGGGGGTAAGCCTAAGGCTCATTCCACCAGGGGCAAAGCTGCCACGACGGCTCTGCTCCGTAATGTGCCGTTTGCTGAAATATGCAAGGCAGCCACTTGGAAGTCGGTTCATACCTTTGCTAAGCATTACTGCCTGGACACTGACGCCAGGGCAGACGCTCAGGTTGGACAGGCTTCGCTGCGGAATTTGTTCGCACAGTAGTGGCGTTATGTATTATTCTCCACCGCCGCTTTGGTGTGGGGATGGGCTTGCCATTCTATTCACTAGATTATGACTATACACAGAGATCCCCTACTACAGAAGGAGTAGTTTCTGTCCTGTAACTCCAGTTCTGTAGTAGGGGTATCTCTGTTATAGTCATAAGCGCCCGCCCTCCTCCCCGGTGGAGATTGTTTCATCATACAAGAATGCGACAGGTCTGGCGTGCTTCGCCTTCAAAAAGAACTGAAGTAAGAGGGACCTGCTATGCATTCTGGGATACTGGGAGAAGTTCTGGAAAGTTCTCTTAAAGGCACAGTATCCTATTTAAGCCACATAATGGCAGCCTATGGGGCTTGTCTGTCCCTACCTTCCTCTCTATCATTCCAGAGTCTTTGACTGGGGGAGGCAAGTTTCTCTATGGTAGAAACTGCAGGCTGTGTTGTGTGTGGTGTTTTTTTGGTGGAAATTCTAGTTGAAGTACTGGACAGTGTAGCCTGTGGATATAGGCTGCATTATTTGTCTTTAAATTCTCTCTTAAGTGTCTTTGCAGTTTCTGCATTATTTTGACACCTTAAGAGATTATTTTTGATTGCCGGGGTCCACGCACATGGGCGGGACTATTCACTAGATTATGACTATAACAGAGATACCCCTACTACAGAACTGGAGTTACAGGACAGAAACTACTCCTTCCTGCGGTTTTCTTTAAGTTCACGTGAATCACGTGACCTAACAAGCACGCGCATCAGCCTCCCTCCTAATCCGGCTTCCCTCCGGCCATTTGCCACACTCCTTGCCGCTGCCGCAAAGGACTCCTCCCCTTGTCGACACCCCCTACAGTCTCACCGTGAGCTCCTCGCTCACATTCCCGCCCCAACCCCCCACCCCCCCCCCCCCCCCCCCCCCCCCCCCACCAGGCTCTCCCGCCCCCATCCGGCTTCCCTCCGGCCATTTGCCACACTCCTTGCCTCTGCCGCAAAGGACTCCTCCCCCCCCGTCACTCTCCAAAACAGCTTTGTTTGCTCTTCTTTTCGCTTGTTTAATATACTAATACGCCTCAGATCGATAAAGGAAAAAACGAATGTTGTTTTTTCAGGCGCACAAATGCATGTTGAACGAATACAAAATGACGCGGCATTCACATCATTGTGCTTTTTGTGTTTTTCTTTCTTTCTTTTTCTCTTGACTGGCATGTCATCCTGAAAGTGTGGTTCAGGGCACAAATTACATGACAAGTGCGATGATGAATATGACTTGAAAAATGTAAGTAAAGAAGTTACCCTGCAATTATTTACCCGGCACTACAAATCTAAGGCGTAGTGAAACCTTCTGTCTCGATTCGTGTAGTTGAATATTTGGGATTCTTTTCTGGCTGCTTTATTTGACTGGTAACATTCGCTAATGCTATCTGTCTGTCGTGCTTTGTTTAGCCATCGAGTTATATAATTCACCTCAATCTCTTTCCATGCTCCTTCCCTCTCACCGAGCTGAGTAAACTAGAATGCCCCTGGTGGCTGGCTCCGTACAGGTGGGCGGGCAGGCTCCATCTGGCAGGCGAAAGCGCTAAGTTTGTTGGCACTACTACCCACTTGTACTGCATGGGCGGGTTATTCAGTAACACAAACAATGCCAGCGCTTGTTCATCCACAGGCCTCTCCGAAGCGCCGGCTCTTTGTGGTATGGGTGCAGGCTTCCCAGCATCGGCTCAATGCTGAGGGTGTGAAGTCACCCCGTCCAGCTGCGTGCCTCGACCTCATTATTAGGTGCCGCCATGTGAGACAGATGGATGTGCCGCTGAAGGGTGGACTATTCTCCCCCTGCAGGGGTGTATACACAGCGCCCGGCGCGTTTACCGTAAGTCCTTTTATAGTCTGCCGGAGAGGCTTTCCCGCCTCTGCCCACAGCGGATTATCGGGCCTCGTGTGTCCGGGCGCCCACACCAGTCATTAGTAGTGATATCACTTTCTCGGCACACTTAATCTCGTTCTGACTTACCATAGCGTTCACAAACGCCGATTTATATGGTTGACTTCCACAACGTGTAATGTTAAAAAAAATCTGTTTTAGGATCCCACACATTACTGATTTGGAGATGATTGTCCCTTAATTTTAGCTTTCGCCTGCTAAACCTCCATCCACTTAAGTGCAAATTAAAATGGTAATTAAATTCCGCCTTTTTAATCCAACTCTCTATCTGTTCAAAGATTTTGGCATTTGCGGAAATCGTATATCATCACACGAATATAAAGCAGTGTTTTAAATCCTTAAAGTTTATTTTAACATGCGTTTCCTCGCGTTTCTCCATCTTTTGACACCTCCGCCAAAGATCTTTCAAGATATGACACCTGCAATCTTTTAATTCCAATATGAGATTAGCAGCATGTAAAGGATTCTTTAAGACGGAAGTTTAAACAAATGCCTGCAGCTCTACCCCTTTTCTCTTCTGACCATGTGGAACCACACGCACAACCACACACACAAAACCACACGCACACAACCACACACACAAAACCACACACGCATTCACACAAAACCATACACACAAACACACACAACCACACACAAACACACACACACACACACAACCACACACACCCACACACACACAACCACACACACACACACAACCATATGCACAACCACACACACACAACCATATGCACAGCCACACACACACAATCACAACCACTCCGCATCAGTGCACAATTTCTACAGGCAGACACACCCCCAGCCATAAGAGCACACATCAATTGTTAATGCATCGACAATTAACTATTGTAGCAATCGCAGTATGGGGCTCTTTACTTTTAAACATATTCATTTTTTTTTTTTTTTTTGCATTGTAGTCTTACCTCCAATGCGTAGGAGTGCACTGCTATAGCTGGTGTGGACTCAGCCCGCTGGTATGAAAGCATTTTTTTTTTTACACGCACAGCAGCGTTATAGAACGGGGGCACCTTCCTTAGTGTTAGTCCCGTGGGTGATTACGTGATTTGCTCCTAATCACTGGGTGCCGAGCCAAACATGGTGGATCAAGCCTGGTTCCCCCGCTCCAAATGCATACCGAAGGGGGGGGGGGGGCACGTTGCATCACCGACATCGTCTATCCTGTGCTACCTTATATGGAAGCGGAGTTGAAGTCTTTGAAAGAGGCGACTGGAGCCCAATCTCGGCTCCATCGCCTGACCGATCGTCTGGGAACATAGGCGCATCTCGTATGGCTGTTCCTAAATCTAGTTTTCACTTACTTGCTCATTATCCTGCCAGTATTTCTTACAGGGGTGGGGACGCTTTCCTCTATTTGCAAATACCGTAAACATATATATCTAACGCTCTGCGGTCCATTTCTTATCCTCATTATGCTTAACATATACCAACCATATCTAACTGGTCACACCCTCACCCACCCTCACACCCCCTCACCCTCACACCCTCACTCACCCTCACACCCTCACTCACCCCCTCATCCTCACCCCCCCTCACAACCCTCTCACCCTCACTCAGCCTCACACCCTCACCCTCACACACTCTCACCCTCACACCCCCTCACTCACCCTCACACACCCACTCACCCTCACCCTCACACCCTCACACCCTCTCACCCTCTCACCCTCACACCACTCAGTGCTACAACACATATGTGTGTGTAGGTGCAAATGCAATGTTCTTGGATTTTCGTCACAATAAAATACACTGAACATAATCTTCACAAAATTTATTTACAAACGTTTAAGCTATTGCCATTATAAATTACAATAACTTTTATTTAAGTATTAATTATTTACAAAATTAAAAGCCATTGTTATTTGTAATATCAATACATCTAAGTCACGTAAATACAACACACATTGCATTACAAATGCTATAGGTGTCACATTTGCGAAAGTTAAAACTATTGACATTGTAACTGGCAAAGCTATTAATTTTGCTATTTTCAAAACCAACACGTAAATTAAAAAAGTGTCATTTACAATACCAATCGCTCAAACTTTCCTAATGTGAAAAGTTAAAAGTATGGCCATTGTAAATCACAAAACAAAAAAATAAAATGTCATTTAGAAAACCAATAGCTCAAACTTTCCTACTGCGAGACCTATTGGCAACGCCAGTGCTTGTTACTCCTTGCGGGATCGCTGGAGCCTCGCCTGTGTTTTCCCCCCTTCGTTTGCCTTGCCTGTATGGGAGTTTTCGGGACATCGAGGATTCCTTGTTTTCTCTTTTGCTTTGCGGCTCGGACTTCTGGTGAACACATGTAGGAGAGGTATTGTGTGCCTCTTTTGTCCGTATTCAGCATTCAATACGCGGCTGCATGTTGATTTTTTTGGTACTTTCTGGATCTTTTGTGAGCTATCCACATCGTTGTGTGTGGGTTTTCGGTGCAATTACGAACGCTGTCTTTCCCGGCAGTTTTTCGAGTACTTTTGGTTTTTGAGCACTAGATAGTGGCCACTTATTTAGTATTTTCGGGAATAATTTGTATATATTAACGTATTGGGGGGGGTTTTATGTCGGAAAGACTTTTCCCCCCTTATGAATAATTCTTGCTGCTAATGATGGGATGGGACCGCAGATTTCAAGACTCGTATTTACTTGCACCTGGATGTTTTGAGGACTGAAGACATTGCATAAGGACTGCAGCCATCTAGGACTGGTAAGAAAGTCAATGGTTAACACTGTCTATGCATGGTTATAGAAACAGGCTCTGTGTGTGTGTGTCTGTATCACTATTGAGTCCTATTTGGTGACTTACTGTTCGTTCACTTTTTTTAGGCGCAGTTGTTAAAAGTGGTATCCATAGAATAAACAAAAAGCTGTGTCAATCCTTGGGGTCTTATCGGCTGCATTTTCCTTGTTTTCTCCCACCCTCTCCCTGTGCCCACTTGACTTGTGCACTGTGTATATTCCAGTGTACTTTACTTGGGTGTGGGCAGAGGAATGGGATCATCCTCGTTCCTGCTGTGTTGGGCGTAGTGTGTTGGTGAGAACTGACAGAAAAACCAAGCCCACGAATTTATACGCTGCCCGGACGAGTATGGATGAGACAGGAAATCCGATGGGTGGGGATAATGGCCCAACGTTACAGGACTTGATGGGGGCTATTACGACTCTGCAGTCACAGGTACAGGACCTGAGACAGGAAAACCTGGGGTTGAGACAGGAGCTCAGCATGGTAAAAGCCAGCGATCAGTCCCAATCCAGGGTACAGGGTCCCATAGTACAGCCCGCTACTTTCCAGTTTGATAGGGGGTCGGGGCACGGTGCTAGTGGTGGGACTCCTATAGCGGTTACTGTAATGACTCCAGTTTCTGTGCCAATGGCGGCACCAGAAAGGTTCACAGGTGACAGTAACAAGTACAGTACATTTATGAATCAGTGTCACTTACATTTTATGTGTAGACCAAACGCTTTTCCTGATTCTGCAAAAGTTGCATTCATTATCTCGTATTTGGCTGGTACAGCTGCATTATGGGCAGTCCCATTGGTGGATAATGACGATCGTGTATTGTACAACTATCCAGCGTTTAAAGAACAAATGCGATGTTTATTCGCTAAACATGCTTTTATGCAGGCTAGTGATGCTGAGTTTTTGAAGTTGCGACAAGGCAGGCAGGACCTGTTAACACATATTTCCACGTTTAATTGGCTTGTGTCGGAAACTCCGTGGCCAATGGCAAAGAGAACTTCCCTGTTTTATTAAGGGTTGTGTGAGGATTTAAAAGACATAGTGTCTCAAGTGGTAGATCCTCCAGACGACTGTGTAGCATTCATAGACCTGGTGGTAAAATTAAATCATCAGTTGTCGGAGAGGCGTGGAGAAAGGAATCGCTTTCAGGCGTCTCGAACAGTGGTGGTCAGATCCTAGGGGAAAGCTCTTGTGGAGCATAAGCCAGTACCTGAACCCATGGAGATAGGTGGGGTTAGAGGACCTCTGTCAAGTGAGGAGAAGAGAAGGAGGCAAGAATGTAATCTGTGTTTGTACTGTGGACAGGGAGGCCACTACGCTCGTGAATGTACAGTTAAGCCATCTAGTGTCCCATCAAAAAATGTAGTAGCCTTCATAGGACAATCAGGGGGACCCCTGGTTCATGAGGGTTACCATGCTTTGTATGAGGTAGCAGGGGCTGTCCAGAGGGCGCCGAGGCATTTTTTCTGTTTCTGCATGCTTGGTGATTTCGAACAGCAACAGAGCGTCTGTTTCGGTGTTGCTCGACTCAGGAGCCATTGGCAATTTTATTGATATCCAGCTGGCCGAGAAGTTGATGATTCCCTGTGTATACAAGGAACAGCCAGAAGGCGTACGAGCTATCGATGGAACAGAATTGACATCAGGGTCAATCACACGCCAAACTGAACCATTGTGTCTGTTATGTGATAATGGTCATTCAGAGTCCATTTGTTTTGATCTTATTGATGCCCCTTCTTTTGTTGTGGTCCTAGGGGTACCTTGGCTGCAGACGCACAATCCTAGGATAGATTGGGTAAGGCGAACCGTAACTCTGGATTCTGTTCATTGTTTGCAGTGTTGTTATCAGATCGCCACCGATTGGGTATCTCCATTGACTTGTGCTGTAGGAGAGGTTTTGACTCTACCTTCTCCTTATGCAGCGTTTGGTGATGTGTTTGATAAGGTTCTAGCTAATAGTCTTCCTCCACATCAGTCTTTTCATTGTCGAATTGACCTAGTGTCTGGCACTAAGTGCCTTGTAGCCGAATTTATGCCTCGTCTGGACCTGAGGAGCAGCATTTAAAGGATCATATAGATGAGATGTTGGCAAAGGGTTTCATCCGTCCATCTTCTTCGCCTGTGTCCTCTGCTATCTTATTTATTCCTAAGAAGGAGGGCACTTTACGCGTGTGTGTGGATTATAGGGCCCTTAATAAAGTTACAGTGAAAAACAAGTATCCTCTCCCGTTAATTCCAGTGTTGTTGGATCAACTGAATCATACCACAATATTTACCAAGTTGGATTAGAGAGGAGCGTACCATCTCATTCGTGTCCGTGCAGGAGACGAATGGAAAACTGCTTTTAGAACAAAATTTGGTTTGTTTGAGTATTGTGTTATGCCTTTTGGTTTATGTAATACTCTGGGAGCCTTTCAGTTTTTTATTAATGAGGTTTTGAGAGATTTTTTGGATTTAAGTGTCATAGTGTACATAAATGACATTTTGATTTTTTCTGAGACCAGTGTGAAGCATGAATTACATGTAACCCAGGTTTTGCAGAAATTAAAGAAACATCAACTGTATGTAAAGCTAGAGAAATGTCAGTTTCATACAAGTGTGGAGTTCTTGGGTTTCATTATCTCTGCAGATGGGATTCAGATGGATCCGCGAAAGAGAATCCATTGTTACCTGGCCGATTCCATCATGTGTCAAGGACATACAGGTCCTCTTAGGCTTCACCGATTTTTATAGGCGGTTTATCTCACACTTTTCTGATGTGGTGGCTCCAATGACATCAATGTTGAAGGGAGTTCCTTCTGGCATGTGTACTACCCTGTAAGCATTTGTAAAATGACTGAGATCGCCTTCTGTGAGTCTCCATCAGATAACACCCATTTTGATTCATAAATGTGAATCTTCTGTACCAATAGTACATAGTTGCAGGTAAAGCTGTTGACATTGATATGTCGTTTTTTGCTTGTTTTTCAGTGGATGCTATGTACTAATTCCTAATTGCTGCTTTAAATATGCAAAGCCCTTCTTTTCTCTCATGTTCTCTAAATGTGAAGACATGATCTTTTTGTATGCATGTTTACGCTTAGCATTTCAGATCTCTTCAGAAGAGACGCCATCTGATCTTTCCAAAAACACCTCAAGCTCTGGCCTTGGATGCAGCTAGCAAGCTACAGAACTCTGAGACCGCAGCAGCAAGCAACCAGAGACCCACCATCCAGGAGGTAAACACAATCCACAGAGGTTTATACCCATGGGAGTTTGATGGAGCACTTCCTGCAGAGGTAGGGGTGGCTGATTGAGGGTCTTTTCCTTACAGAACCGCATTCCCTTGAGAGAGAGCTCTTTTTGTTCTACCCAGAGGGATTTTCAAAATGGCTTGCATGTAATACGCAACTTTCCTGGGGAAGCAATGTTGAGCAGTGTAAGCTTTCTTAAGAATGTGGTATTGTGTAAAAATAGGTACAGCATGATACAGTAAATGAAACAATACATTCAATGAGGCAGGGTATCCCTTTTATGAAGAATTGGTATTTATTTATATGTACGTAAAGCAGGAAAGTCAATATTTAGATGTTACATGTTACAACCCCAAACACTCGATCCAAATCTACTTGTCAGTTGTGAGTTACTTCATATTTGTGTTGAGCTGCCCAACATTACATTTAAAACCTGATGAAAGCAGGACCCGTCCCATACTCTTCAAATAATATGGTGAGCAATGTACCTTTTAAATTCTAACTCATGGTTTCCATACTTTGGATCCAGAGTGTGTGTGTGTGTGTGTGTATTTGTGGCATGTGTAGCTGTAGAAACACATGCTGTGCACCCTCCTGCATTATAGTGTTGGGCTTCGACTTCTTTATGTTTTTTTCGTCTTCGAGATTTCGAGTCACAATGTATAGCAACCACAACCATGACTTGTAATACACATGGACATCGGCCCCATTGTTTTTTCCTTACCATTGGGTTCAGATGTGTACCTTCGAGCAATGGATCAACCCCGCGCAGTGTTTTCTCCGGGCCCATTCTTTTTTTTCTCTACCATGTCAGTTGAATAAGCACTGTATCTATCTATCGCCAGTTCCAAGTGTCTGGTCGCCTCTGCTTCAGATCCACGTTTGACTACTTTGGGCTTTCACCCACTCCTCAGCACCAGGGAATGCACCTGTAATGGAAAGGACTACATTCAGATACTGCCCAAAGTGTCCAGTGAAGTTTCCTATGGACAGACCTCAATCAAGTGTGCCACCCCTGTCTGTCCACCGAACATCAGGAGTCATCTACTCTGTGCGCCATGCGTCAATCTTGTAGCTTGGCTTGGCCAGATATCATGCTTGTACAATGCTAAAAATTGTTGCTAGAAAAAATTATTTGATTCCCTTGTATTGGGAGTGTCACTGCGATGACAGGTGCTCCATGAGAAGAAGACTGTTCCCTGAGTTTACTTAAAGACCAAGAATTACCCAGTTTCTACGGTGGTTTGTCTAATTAATGGCAGCTCGTAACTATGTTCTATGTATGAGAACAAGGCAGCTAGTATGTTCTAAAACTTTGTGCTCATCTGTGTGGATGTGACCAATTGTGAGTTAGAAGAGGATGCTTAATGATGATCGCCAAAACTTGTAAGCCACTTGCCAAGTACTATAAAGCACAGCTTATTTAGCTGGATTGTTGGCAGCATTTCTTTGTGCATTCATATATCTGGTGCAAGCCTCATTAATACAGGCTGTTTCTTTCAACAACATACGAGAACAGAGTGTCATGGTTTATCTCAGGGCCCTACTTTCAGACTACAGAAAATATGCCTAATTGGGTCAAGAAACTCGAAGCAACTTGTTTTTTTGTTGTTGTTGTTTTTTTTTAATTGAATGTTATGGCAGTGGATGATTACTGGGTACACAGAAAAGAAAGAGTCACAAATAAAACACCATTGAATGATTCATCACAGAGAAAAACATAATCAGCATTATCACCGTTACAGTATGTGCAAGGTAATACAACAAAAACAAACAGGTATACATTATTTTAGGGTAAAATTTAAATCCAAGCTAAGCAATTATATCCAGTTACTAATAGGTGACCATTACTTTTGTCTAAACATCTTCTTTTTCCGACCCTTAAGTCTATACACCGCGATTTCGAGCTGGTAAACATTTAATAATTTAGACTGCCAGTGAGCGAAAGCCGAAGGATCAGCTTCTAGCCAGCGAGATGTTATACAATATCTGTATACAGACATGGCTATAAATAAAAAGCCTTCCTCTTCCATCGTTATAATATCCATTTGCTCAGATTGAACTACTAATATCACCAATTCTGATGATAATACAGGTGATGACTCCATGATGTTATTTAAAAAACCTTGCACTTCTAATATAAACTGAGCTAATTTCGGACAGTGAGAAAGCATGTGGGCTAAATCGGCAGCCTTATATCCACAGCGACTACATTTAGTACCTTTTAATGCTTTCCATTTCGCCAGTTTAGATGGTGTATAATACAAATCAAAAACGGACATAAAGTGCTGGCTTTTAAATGACCCATTAAACAAAACAATACTAGCCATTTTTAGAGATCTGGGTATATCCACTTTCTCTATTCCAAGATACCTTCGCCATTTATTAGTATAGACCTCTAGATCGTCTTTATTTCTGTTTAGCATCAGTTGATATATCGTGCCAATTCTGCTTTTTCTCCTGCAGCTTTCCAACACCTCCACTTTGCTCATAGAACTGGTTTTTTGCAGATTTGTTTACTCTAGGAAGCTGCGGATTTAAAGATATTTAAAGAAGTCCCCTCTTATGAGACTATATCTGTCTTGTAAATAAGAGTATGATACCAATTGCCCATTCTGATATAGATCACCAAATGAACAAATTTTAAAATCGTTCCACCTCTGCATAACGGAGTCCCTAAAGATTTCGGGAAGTTGAGGGTTCCCCAAAAAAGGCGTGTAATAATTCCATTTTATACAAAAACAAAACCTTTTATTAAATTGTTTCCAAATTTCCCACGCCGATATCAAAACTTTGAACTTCGTTTTTTTATAGTAACTCTGTTCTATAAACCTGAGCAAACATAGTCGAGCTTCAGCTCCAAGTAGCATTTCGTAAATTGAGGGTGCCATAGCTTCATCCAGCTTAAAATCCGGAAAAATTAAGATACCCATAGCTTTTATAAAAATTGCCCAATAATATAAGCGAAAATTCGGAATCCCTAACCCTCCTCTAGTTATTGGCATTACACACCACCTAAGAGATCTTCTAGCTCTCCGGAAGCCCCCTAAGAACCTAGAAACAGTTCGATCTAATTTGTTAAAAAAAGCAGAGGGGAACAAAAGTGGTATGTGAGAAATAAATACAAACATTTAGGAAATATAATCATTTTAACTGCATTTGTACGGCCATATAAAGATAAATGTAAATTATTCAGCCTTTCAAGGGTTCGATTAACAGAAAGCAGTAATGGATCTGTATTAAGCCCAACAATGTCTTCCACTTTAGCTGAAATTGTCACGCCAAGATAAGAGGCTGTAGAAACAAATACTACCGAATGCATTACCTGAGTTTTCGTAATGTTTAATTTGTATCCAGATAGTTCCCCGAATTCTTGAGCAAGTTATCTAATTTTAGGTAGGGCAGATGCAACATCTGTTGTGATGATCGCAACGTCATCCGCATAGGCGAAGACCTTATAATCTATCTGATGTAATATGACCGGGGGGGATCCCACTTTTGTTAATCAGTTTAAATAAGGTTCAATATATAACGCGAACAGCAAGGGGGAACAAGGACACCCTTGCCTTGTCCCCCTTGTGATCGGAAAAGGGTCAGACGTGTCAGTAGCTATCCGAATTACTGCTTTAGGATTGGTGTACAATGCCTGCACAGCACAGATAAATTCTTTTGGAAGCCCTTTCCAGACCAATACAGACCACAGGAAGCCCCAGTCGACCCGATCGAAAGCTTTTTCAGCATCCAACAGGACTACGCCGACTGGGGATCCCGTGGCCTGCGCCCAATCTAATAGAGTAATAATCCGTTTAACGTGATCAGTAGTATCCCGTTTTTTTATAAAGCCGTACTGAATTTTGGAAACTACAGTTGGCATTATGTCTTCCAATCTATTAGCTAATATTTTCGAGAAAATTTTGCTATCTGATGTTATGAGAGATATCGGCCTATAATATCCTAGTTTAAAATCACTGTGGTAGCCAGAGACCAGAATATTGGTGGATATCCTTGAAAAGCTCGATGAAAGATCTTGAATAACTCTGGTTTAAGCGCATTTTCGGAAGACACAGTAAAATTCCAGGGGGATCATATCTGGCCCCTTCGCTTTACCTGAAGCTAACCCCAAAATAGCAGCTTCAATTTCGTCCCAGGTAATTGGGGCACCTAAGAATATATTATCTGCATCTGCAATTGGGGAATTACCAATATTCATCAGATAGTCCAATGGATCCCTGTTTTCGGTACCAGCATTATCCGATTTATTGTATAATAATTCATAAAAACCACTGAACGCTTTTAATATCCCGGCTTGGGTTTCTTGAACTACACCTTCTGAGTCAACAACTTTTGTTATATCGTTCATAACAGCTTTTTGTCTTAGCCTTTGAGCTAAGATTTTACCAGTCTGCTCATTGAATTCATAACATTCTGCCTTGTGTTGCTTATATTTAATAGCAACCTGATCAGCTAAATAGGCATATAAAACAGCCCGTTCGATAGTTAAGAGACGTTGAGCTTCCTCAATTCCCTGACCACATCTAATATTAGTAACTAGTTTCAGCTCGGCCTGCCTAACTTTATCGGATTTGTGAGTAAATTCCTCCTTAGTTTTCCTACGCCGAAAATTGGAATAGCTAAAGGTTTCCCCCCTTATGACTGATTTAAAAGTATCCCAAACGGTTTGAATTGAGGCTGTACCATTATTACACAGAAAAAAATCCTGAATAATTTTAGACATGTGTGACAAATAGTTTGCATCTAGAAGCAGATTCCTTTGAAACGACCATTGACAATTTGAATTAAAACTCTGAGAGGGCAGCGATACTTCTAATATAACAGGATTATGATCCAAAACTACTTGGGGCATAATATCAATATCAAACTTCTCCAAAAAAAGGAAGAAATAAAAAAGTAATCTAGTCGAACAAATTTCCGATGTGGTGTTGAGAAAAATGTGTAACCAGGGTCAGTAGGTTGACATTTATTCCAAGCATCAAATAACCCATTTCCTAATACTAAAGCTCGCAAAGCTCTATACGTCCTGACCTTCCGACCTTTATATCTCCCTAGTGCCCTAATATTGCACTCAGATTCCACATGAATATTTAAGTCTCCGCAGAGAATAAGGGGTTGGGACCAAGTGGCAAGTTCTAAATTAACTGTGTCAAACAGCTCATTATCATCCAGATTTGGACCATATAAACAACATAACGAGAATTTATTACCCGCTATAATCATTTCCACTAGTCCCCACCGCCCCCATTTATCAGCTGAAGTTCTAACACATTTTCCAACCCCTTGTCTCATAAGTATCGCAATACCTCTTTTTACCCCTGTCTGCTTTGAGCGAACTAAAAGATCAAGCCCCAGGCTATGCAATATATTCCGTTTACCCCAAGAGATATGTGTCTCTTGTAAACACAAGTTATCAATCCGTAGAAGCTGAATTAATTTACGCAAGATCCCGATCTTCTTTGGGTCATTAAGGCCATTGACATTTAGTGTACATATTTTAATTTTTTTATCCATAATGACATAGAATTAGCACCACCCTAACATCATTAATCTTTCTCTACCAGCACTCGAGCCAAAAACACATACTATATTGATCTGTCTGACTGTGTACACCTTGAAATCTACCACTGCCTTGCACCCCCACCACCACCCCCCCTTTCCACCACACCCCCTCCCAGACAAACCCCCCCCCCTCCCACCTCCCGAACATATGAGGCTCAGGAACCATCAGTTCCTGTAGAGTATGGATTGCCGTTTCCCCCACCCCGAGAACCCCAGGAAGAAGAGAAAAAGAAGAACCATATTGTAGTCAAAGAGCAACATAATGGATATGTATGTCATATCCGCTCTACCACTGTTCATCTGACTTTAACAATAACAGGTCAGGGTTTTTAGTAAATAAACTCCTTACTTAATCAAACCCTTGCTTTAAACCTCATAAAGAATCGAAGTATTCCTTGGCTTTGATTTCTGAAAGGAAAAATGTTGTCTGCCCTTTAACCACAATTTTTTATTTAGCTGGGTTCTGCAAAAATACAGTAGCCCCCTTTTTTTGAAATTCTGGTATTAATTGCCTTAAATGCCAGCGCTGGGAAACTGTGTCCTGGCAGAAATCGGGTCGTAGAAAAAATGCACGATTCTTGGCCACAGCTTTTTTTATCAGGACGGGCTAAACTATAGATTTCTTCCCTGGCGAGAAAATTATTAAAACAAACAAATATAGCCCTAAGATATTCCTCCTTGCCCTGCCGAGGCTTTCTTGCATTGAACGGAAATCTATGCGCTCTTTGCACTTCTTTTGACCAGTCCCATGATGAGAGGTCGGGAAATGCTTCGGTCAATAGCTCGATGATAAATCTTCTTGCGTCTGCACCTTCCTTTTTCTCAGGTTTTCTGAGAAAGCGTAAATTGTTCCGGCGAGCCTGATTCTCCAGCCCAGACAATTTGTATGAAATGTCATCTTTGTGCGCTTTAACATTCTCAAATTCAGGCTTTTGTGACATAGCCTCTTCCTCCAGTGCCAAAATTCTTGCCTCACCCTCTGATACTCTGCTAGCCGTTTCAGTACAAAGTTTAATGGCTCGTCGCACAGCATTTTTGACTTTTGAGCAGGTTGCCTGAGTGCTCTGATTTTCTGACTTACTTTCGGCGCAATGGCTCATCATGGTGTTATAGATAGTAGTTAGGGTTATTTCTTTAGGATTCGTTGGAACGTTCTCATTCCCAGATTGTTCTCCAGTTTTTGATCTGGTTTTTAGTCCCGCTTCTTCCACTGATACCACAATGGCTGCTTCAAGCCCTTCGCATGTTTCAGCTCGCACCTCACTAACCGTACCGGTCGTGCGCTGCGAGCCTCTTTTCCTTCGCCTTCTTACAGTGGAAGCGTTCGAATGTGGAGAAATTACATTGTCTTGACTCCTCAAATTCCGCTTCGACAGAACTACTATCTTCACTGTAGTCTGCCCAGTCTTTACTATGATTCATAGTCTCATCTGAGGAGGGGTCAGATAAAGAAAAGAAGTTCTCTACTGCTTCTTGCGGTACAGGCACCTCCAATACCTCTAGTGCCAGTGATGTATCAGTGAGCCCAGGCACTCTTGTGTTTTGTAGCGTCGCGCCAGAGTTAGGATCCGACATTGTGCCACAACGGGGTTCTATGAGGACTCCATCTCCCATAATGCAGCTGTTCCCTGAGGCCAGGTCCCTTAAGCCTAGACGTATTAACCCGTCGTCTATGGTATTATCTCTAATAATTTGTACCACCTTGTCGGGATTCTGCACAATTTCGTCAGTATCGCTCACATTGCGGTTTCTAGCTGCCTGCTTCTCAAATAGCGCCGGTAAAGTTAGGGCCCTTCCTTTCCCCGAGGTAGATGCACCCGTGTCCGCTTCAATACTTGCCAGCATTTTCTTACCGCCCACCAACGCTGTACCTGCACTGTTTTCTCCTACGGCAGCTTTTGACGCGGTGCTCCTAGTGACCGCTTTAGTTTGCTCCTTAGGCTCCTTAAGCGGCATTTTCTTCTTGCGGGTCCCTCCACGGACCATGAAGCTTCGGAAACCAGACGTTAATACTGGGAAACGCCACAGCGGAGCACACCGCCGAGAAAGGAGCAGGCCAGCTAGCATCCGCGGACCGGGGAATCAGGTTTGCGAACCTCCAGCTGGATCAAATGGAGGGAGGAGCCCCTCAGTGTCAATTACACGCCGCTTCTTACTGCTTGCGACTTATTTAAAACATTACAAGAGCCATATATTGAACCCATAGATACTTCCCAGGAAGCCGAGTTAGTCCAGCTAAACACGAAGCGTTCTCCCACCAGGGAACTCTGAGCAGGGAGCTGAGCTACTCACACAACCCACACCACGGCAGCCATCTTGCCAGCCTTGTTTGATTACCTGTCCGTTATCTTTGTAGTGTACACCCTTGAGCGCTTTCTTGTTTTCTCCATTGGTGAAATTGGAATAGGTTTGATTTTCAATTCATTAGTAGGAAACCCAATGGTGAAAAAAGTTAGTTAATGATATGCATTTTTACATCTCCACTGATGGATGTCTTCTTTCTTACTTATGCAGGGATATTGTGGAGCACGGTGTTACTGAGCAGAAAGAGGCCTCCGGTAGTTAAAGTGAATTGTAGGGGTCGGACTAATAAATCTGAACTTGGTTTGCCTTTTAGTAACATGATTAATGCAGGTGGTTTAGTTCCATGTGATGTGGTATGCCTCAGTTGTGAGGAACATTCCTTTCTTTTTTTTATTGCACTCTAGTCCTACTCCATCAGCATCATTTACTTAGCTTTACTCTTTGAAAAAGACTAGTCATATTAGACTTTCTTTGCTTCTGTCGCGTCCAGCAGATGGTCATCAGCTTATGTCTGGTACAAGGATTCTTGCTAAAGTTATTCTGCTACTGTTCGCTCATTGACCTTATTTATTATATTTATTTATTTACTTCTTCTGACCATTCTCTCCTCTTACAGTCCTCCAGTCGTGTGAAGTGGTCTGATGGTTTGTCTCCCCAGTCTGCCTCCCAACACTCCCATGAGACTCCTGAAGATGAAGCGGCTGTTCCAATAGTGAGTACCAGCCTTTGGCAATCTTAGATGTCTCTAACCCACAGCAAGGATGTTAGCCAGTTGCACCTTGGACCTTAAGCCCCAGAAGGAGGGTAATATCATTGTGCACTCTGCAGGGTTTGTTCTGAAGCTGTATGGTATCATCCAGATGCATCTTGATGTTTGTTTCTTAGAAGGAGAATATTTTTTACTTTAGGTGCTCCTGCACCTCACACTATGTGTCTCATATGAAGTTGATTACCAGGTGCACATCTGGGGTTCCTTCCCAAGCTCAGGCACTTCAGAGGGTGGCAGAATAGGTAGGTTTTGCAGCGTGAATCTTTCTGGATTCACTATGCTGTGCATTATTCCGCGGTCTAGTGGTTGGGTCCGTAATCGTAGTCTTTTCCTTTTTTTTTTTTTTTTTTTTTTTTTTCGGCGCCCAGGTGGGCGTTGACATCCCACTTTTTGGTGTACTTCCTGTGACGTCGGCACGCTTCCTGCGGAAGCTCCCACCTTTGGGCGCCATCTTCAGATTCTTTTTTCCGTCATTGGGTCTGGATTGTTCCTGAGGGGGTCCAGAGTTTTGGAGGAAAGAAGACGCAGAGAAGTCGATTTTTGCATGGAAAAGACTGAGAAGACGACGACCAACAACACTATTGAGCCGTGACGACGAAGGAGAACTTCGACGCCAAAGGAGAATGCGCACACAGGGGGCCCCCTGAGCGCAAGAAATTGACAAGACACCTTTTAAATTCTGCCGTAACTGCCACCACAGATACGCGCAGAAGGGCCAGCACCCGGTTTGTAACCTATGCCTACCGGTCGACCACGAGAGCAAGGACTGCAACGCCTGCTCCGCCTTCACACTGAAGACTCCCCGGGTTAGAGAGCGACAAAGAAGAGCCAATTACAACATGCAAGGCAAGGGTCAACCACAGTCCCTTCGAGACCTGGGGCTCTGGAGCGATGAGGAGGACAACGACGCCGGAGAAGAGGACGACTACACACGGTCGTAGAGACCGATAAGAAGACTTTTAAAGAGGTAGGAGAGTTGATGACCCCTAAGCCCCCGACAGACCCTCGAAGGTCTGAGTCAGACTTTCGAAACACAGAGTCCAAGTCCTCGAAGGGAGCACTGGCGCCGAAAATCTCAACGTCCGCAGCTGCATCCAGGGACAAACAGCCCAGCGGATCCTTCGAAAAGGACTCCCAGGCGGCGAAGACCGGCTAAAAACCAAGGTTGTCGAAGCGCGTCCCCAAAAAGGAACATTCGACTTCGAAAGAAAAGGACCCGCTTCGGCGTTGATTAAGGACCCGAAGCCCATTTCGACGTCGACATATACGTCGAAGAGATCAGCCGAACTGCTAGTCGCCGAACAGGCCGCCGAAATGGAGAGAAAGAAAAGACGGCTCGAAGTCGAAATGGATAACATCCTACAAAGAAAGGAGTTCGAAGACAAGTTGAAGAGGTTCGAGATTCCGTCGAAGCCAAAGACTGTGATAGTCGAATTAGAAGAGGAGGAGGACTTAGAGGCCGAAGAGCCGCCGAAAAGTCCCGAGACCCAGGACCATCCAGAGGAAGAAGCCTTCTACTTCGAGGAGGAGGGCGTCGACGATCAGCGGACGATCCTCGGCTCAACATCCTAGTGGGCACCGGACCTGGAGTGGCAGGACCTAGACACCGAAAGCCCTGAAGATGCCGTAGACACGTACCCTTCGAGGCCTTCGCCGCCAGATGACATTGGGGCCTACAATATGGTTACAAAGAACGAAGCAACAGCTTTTGTAGTCAAGCTAGATGAGGAAAAACCGAAAGCAGACTTCCTCTTGGAGACTATGCTCCCCACACAAACTAGGAGCCAGTAACTCCCCATGCTTGAGAGTGTCATGGCCCAGGGGAAAGAGGCGTTCAAGGAACCGCCAACATGCAGGTCCGTGACCCCGAGGACGGAGAAGAAGTATAAACACTCCTCTAAGGATCCTCCCTACATCTGAGGATCAGTTACGGCGGACTCCATTATTGCGGCGACCGCCAGGAAAAGGGCAAATGTGCCAACAACATCAGGGCCACCACCAGACAAGGAAAGCAGGAGGATGGACCTAACGGGGAGGAAGATAGAAAGAAATGCAGCCATGCACTGGCGCATAGCAAACTCTTAACGCCCTGCTGAACAGGCACCAGTACCAAATTCTGGACGAGATCGGACAGCTGCTCAAGCACCTTCCAGACAAGTACCAACAAAGATCTTCACATCTTGTGGAAGAAGGGAAAAATGTGGAAAATTCTTGCCTCAAAACAGCCCTGCATGGAGCCGACGCGTCCAACTGGCTGATGATGTTGGGAATCATGGAGAGAAGGTAGGCCTGGCTCAGGATCTCAGGCTTCAAACCAGAGGTGCAGCACAACATTCTAAACGCCCCGTTCAATGGGGAGACACTGTTAGGGGCACCGGTGGATGAAAAACTCACCCAGCTCAAAAAAGAAAACGAAACTGCAAGGTCCATGGGGGCCTTACAATTCAGGGGGACGAAAAGGGGTACTCCTTCGCGGAGACCGAACGGAAGAGGGGGAAACCAGCCAGGAACGTCACACCAGACCTTCCAACAGTCCCACCAGGGAGACAGCCAAACACAACAAGGACTCCAAAAACAAACCTGGCTCTACCAGCAAAGGGTACAGTCCTTTTGCGGGAGGGCGAACGGACGTGGACAAAATAAGAGGGGGCCAACAACCCACCTCTAAGTGACTCCGTCACGCAATACGTGCCCACCCACAAAACTCCTCCCAGGGTGGAGCACAACAAGACCAATACAGGGTTACACGGCCAGAACATCAACAAACATGTAACACCAGTAGGAGGCAGGCTAAGTCATTTCTTCTGGGAGTGGAAGAAGATAATCACAGACAAATGGATACTCAACATCATACAGTTCGGATACTGCATAGAACTGGAAAAGACACCGCCAAACAGGAAACCAAAAAGAAGGGCGCTGTCAGGAAAAGAGCTAGAGCTACTTCAAAAGGAAGCAAAGGAACTCCTCCAAAAGGAGGCCATCGAACCAGTACCATACTGAGAAAGGAACAAGGGAGTGTACTCAACCTACTTCCTGGTACCAAAGGTGGACGAAACACTGAGACCCATCCTGGACCTAAGGTTCCTAAACAAGTACATAAAGACACAAAAGTTCAAGATGACGTCCCTACAAGAGGTCATTCCTCAGATAGGAGACAGACTTCATAGCCACCATAGACCTCAAAGATGCCTACCCGCACATCCCAATGAACAGGCAGCACAAGCATCTATTGAGATTTACCATCAACAAAGATCGCTACCAGTTCACAGCCCTAGCATTCAGACTAAAATCTGCACCAAGGGTCTTCACAAAGTGCCTTGCAGCAGTGGCAGCGCACCTAAGGAGGGAAGGAGTATATGTATACCCTTACCTGGACGACTGGCTAATAAAGGCAAGTTCACACGACATGCATAGAACACGCACAGCGTGTGACAAGTACACTGGTGGACCATTCCAGGAATGGTGCAAGAAAAATGGTCACAAGCTACAGGAGTGCAGGAGGAGATGACGTGGTGGAACAAGGAAAACATAACAGAGGGGAAACCTTTAACACCACCAACCCCAACGGTGACCATCACCACAGACTCATCCTAGAAGGGATGGGGAGCCCACATGAGCAAGCTCAGGGTGAGGGGCCTGTGGACTCCAGCGGATGCGGTCAAACACATCAACTACTTGGAACTAAAGACAGTGTTCCTCGCCCTGAAAGCCTTCCAGAAAAAACTGTACAACCAGAGGGTGTTGATCCAAACAGACAACTCGACAACTATGTTCTACATCAACAAGCAGGGAGGAACAGTCAGCCCCGCTATCGAACCTAGCACAGGAGAAATGGAGATGGGCCATCCCACTAAAAATAGACCTGCTAGCCATACACCTACCAGGGAAGGACAATGTGGAAGCAGACTGGCTCAGCAGACAGACATTGGCATCCCAGAAGTGGGAGCACAATACACAGGAAACGCAGAAGCTATTCAGAAGGCGGGGAACACTGACAATAGACCTGTTTGCAACACGCCACAATGCAAAATGCCGAAACTTCGCATCCAGGCAGCCAGGGGAAGGATATCTGGGGAATGCCCTATGGATAAGCTGGTCAAAGACATCTGCCTACGCTATTCCCCCAATACCCCTGATACACAGAGTACTAAACAAGTGCAGAACCAGCAACATGGCTCTGATCCTGGTGGCACCCCAGTAGGCCAGGCAGACCTGGTACTCCGATTGTGGAAATGGCACAAGGCGCTCCCCATAAGTTCTGGAAAAGGAAAGACTTACTCTCCATGCAAAACGCAGAAGTACTACACCCAAAACCAGAGAAACTCAGCCTAGCAGCGTGGCTCCTGAAGACGTAGTTTGCGCACCTGAAATTACCTGAGAGCACCCTACGGGTACTACGAGAGGCAAGGAGACCTAGCACACGAAGGTGCTATGTGGCAAAATGGAAGAGGTTTACTCTATGGTGCAGCAGAAAGAAGCTACACAAGAAGATGACAAGAGAATCAATGTTGCTAAGGTATCTCATACACCTGCTGAAGGCAAAACTAAGTTCATCCTCGCTTAGAGTACACCTAGCAGCGATTGTAACATACACGAGAGGAGAAACAGGGAAGTGTTTCTTTACATCACAGGTAGTAAAGAGATTCCTGGAAGGGGCAAAGAGGATCGCACCACCAAAGAGGATGCCGCCACCGGCTTGGAACCTTAACTTAGTCCTAACAGAACTCCTGAAAGCTCCTTTTGAGCCCATTCATTAGGCCTCCCTACAAATGTTGACAATGAAAACAGCCTTCCTGGTGGCAATCACCCCGCTGCGCAGGTTGAGCAAACTACAGGCGCTGACGCTGCAAGAAGCCTACATCCAAATACACAATGATAGGGTGGTGATGAGAACTGACCCACAATTTATGCCAAAGGTGGTGTCTAGGTTCCACATCAACCAGACGGTTCAAATACCAAGTTTCTTTCAGAAACCGACCACAAGCGCAGAGAGGGCACTGCACACTCTGGACGCTAGATGGGTAGTAATGCACTACATAGAAAGAATCAAAAGGAGCACAGTTCTTTGTGTCCTTCGCAACCAGTTCCCTGGGTAAACCAGTAACAAAGGGAACCATTGCAGGATGGATCGCACAAACGATACAATTCTGCCACAAGACCAAGAACTAGCAGAAGGGGCGCAGGCCCACTCTACTAGGAAGAAAGGAGCAACGATAGCCTTCCTGGCTAACACACCCATTCAGGACATATGCCTGGCGGCAACATGGGCTTCAATGCACACGTTCACTAAGCACTACTGTGTGGATATACAAATGAACAAGGAAGCACAAGTAGGACAGAAAGTGCTTCAACATATATTCAACAACCAACGCTCATCTTCCACCCAGTCGCCACAAGCATAATAAACCGCTACAAAGTCTATGCACAGCTTGAAGATCTTTCTGGATTCACTAGCTAACCCCCCACCTCCGCCAGAAAGATGAGGCTGGAGAAGCAGGTGGTAATACAATGACAATACAAAAACAGACCCCTTGAAGGACTTAGCGGATGAATCCCTTACTTGAACATTGCCAAAGGATTCGCAAAAAGAAAAAAGAATCCGAAGATGGCGCCCAAAGGTGGGAGCTTCCGCAGGAATCGTGCCAATGTCACAGGAAGTACACCGAAAGGTGGGACGTCGACGCCCACCTGGGCGACGAAAAAAAAGAAAGAAAAGACTACGATTCTGGCCCTTACCACTAGACCGCGGAATAATGCACAGCATAGTGAATCCAGAAAGATCTTCAAGCTGCAAAACTACACCAACAGGTAAGAAACTATTCATTTTCAAGCCTTGCAATCAATTTTGTAAAGTTGCCTTCTAGGTGGAAAGGCAATTCTATAATGTACCTAAGATACAGTTTTAAGAATGCATGATTTACAAACAAATCATTTGCACCTCACTTTAAGGCTAAACAAGCTTACAATAATGCAACCATGGGGAATCTACACAAGTGGAAGCGTATCTGTTTCTGTTCCTTCTTTAGAAATTGAAAGTTCCTCGGCGTTGGACCTTTCATAGAAGGAGATGGTTGAATTATTTTTCTGCGTCTGACTAGGAAACGTCTGTAGTTTAGCATTTTTATGTCCAGAGGTCCAGTCAATCCGGTAGAGAGGGGCTCAGGGTTCCAACTCTAAGAGGCTCCAACTGCCAGATTTTCTGCGCTTGGTTTCAGGCAGCAGGGACTACTCTGAGCTCTGCTCAGCTCGCTCTCTCACCCGATCTTTTGACCAGAATTCAGAAAGTCATCATTTTCCATCAGCAGGCTGCTTTCCACATCTTTTAAAAGATTTCAGAAAACAATTTCTAAATTCATGAATAAAACCATGGTAGAATACCCTCAGCCAAGAGCTCTTTGAGCCATGTGAAGTGTATGGAGCCAGAAAAATTACTCAAAAGCATAATAAATGTGGTAATGCCAGCTTTTGTGCTGAATACACTGTGTAACATTCCCAGAAGTATTAATGTCTGTGAGGTTATAGACAAAATAAAGTGTTTTACTAGTATTGAATATGTGGATAATTTAACCGGTCTACTTCCCCCTCCCCACCTCAATTCCTTCTTGCCTGTTTGCTGTTTCTGTTCACAGGAAAAAGTCGCTATCCGTCTGTGTTTGGATTCTGAAACCTACAATACTTGCCAGGATCTTGACGGTGATTCTGAAAAAGGAAAGGCACTCCTCCTCAAAGGCATGGCTCATTTGCAGGTAAGAACCATATTCCTCTTTGGACTGTGCTCATCCCCCTGTTTGCTCAAACCTACACATTTTGGTTGGTGTGGACAATCCTCCGCTGTGTAAGTGCTCACAATGAATTTTTCACTTTCGACTTGAATGAGCTAAGCTAGCTATAGTACGGGGAGAGACGTTTGAAACATTTCCCTGTTGTGGAGTAGGCTGCTAAATCTTTAAATTTGCTTGAAACTTCCCCTATTGCTTGCATTCTCCCCAGTCTTAGTATCTCATAGTTAATTATGCAGTAACCTCTTCCCTGCCGCTGGGAAAGGGATCTTACTGGAAGCAAGGTATGCAGCCTGAAAATATATATGCAATACAAATTCTGGAGAGACCAACTTGTAGTTCAGTTAAAGGGGAATAAAATGTAATTAAAACTCAAATTCTGAAAGAGAATTCTAGCTGCAGAGACCTCACTTTTTAAATATTCCCCGGGTGTCCGACTGGATGTGGAAACATTTCCGCATTACCTATGTGTACCGGTAGGTGGGGTGGTGCCACTCCGCACTGATGCTGTTCTGCTCCAGAAATTGACATGCAAAATCTATATTGGTATCATTCCTGGGTGTTGAAGTCCGTCCTTTCTTTCCCACCAGACATCGATACGGAGTTCTCTCTGGTCTCTTAGTGACATTTAGCTCAAATTATTCAGTGTGCAAGTGAAAATCACCCCCGAAAGCGACCTGTTTTAAGCCCTGTAGGAATTATTGTTAACCAGTGTCTTTTAGTTGGCGTATTCAGTCCACTTCTCCCCCCACCCAAGCATCTGGTAGACCATCCTGTCCTTGGGCGAAACTAGATTATGACAAATGGAAACAAGCTCTTGAGGACACCAGACCACATCCCAGTTTGAACCCTTATCTGACAGACGTGGCGTTCTCATCCTGGGTCACTAAATCCTTAGATACTGTCCTCCCCAAAAAAAAACATCGGAAACCGAGGAAAAAAGCTACATCTCCATGGTTCACCCATGAGGTACGCCTCTTAAAAAAAATCTGTAAGAGAGCGGAAAGAGTATGGAGGAAAGACTTCAATCTTAATAGCAAAAATGATTACAGGCGGACTATCCTCAATTATAAAAAGGCTTTAAAAAACGCTCAAATATCCCTTTTCAATGAAAAAATTAGCGAGGCAGCCTTTTCGTCCAGAGAAACGTTTTTGATTGCGAAAAAACTTTTAAAGACTCCAGTACCTTCAGTTACGCACAATCTCTCGGACGATCACTGTAACGAACTAGCCACATTCTTCGACCTGAAAATACAAAACATTCTTCAACACCTCCCCCCTCTTCCCCCTGCGGACCCTTCTCCCTCCAATTCTCTGCAGTGCCAGAACAGGGATATAGAATTAATCAGGTTTTCCTCAATCAGTGCAGAAACTCTAGGGCCCATTCTTCAATCCCTCAAAAGCGGATCTCCGCATGACCCAGCACCAGTCAGACATCTGAAACAGGTTGCCCCTACTATCTTAACACCAATGGTGAACCTAATAAACGCCTCCATCGAAAATGGAATGGTTCCCTCTAGCTGGAAGAAGGCGGTAGTGAAAGCCCTAATCAAAAAACCCAACCTAGACCCCGGTAATCTGGCTAACTTCAGGCCGATCTCCCTCCTCCCTGGCATCAGCAAGATTGCTGAAAAATATATCAATTCGCAGCTATCAAATTATTTGGAAACCAATGATCTGCTCAAAACATCTCAGACCGGTTTTCGCCCGGGCCAGGGCACAGGGCACAGAACAGCGATGGTGGCGGTTGTCGAAGAGGCCAGGAAGATCATAGATGCAGGAGGATCAGTGGCAGTGATCCTCCTGGATCTTAGCGCGGCATTCGACACCGTCAACCATAGCATCCTGGCGTAGCGGCTTGAAATTCTTGGTATTTCAGGATCCGCCCTTTCTGGCTCAAATCCTATCTCCACAACCGCTCGTTCCAGGTGGCGGAGGGTGATTTCATCTCCATTGAGCCCAACGCTCTTCAACGTGTATATGTCGCCCCTGGAAAAAATTGTCGTCCCGTACGGTATTAAACTTCTGACCTACGCGGACGACACCCAGCTGGTTGTTTCCCTCAGCCAGCCAGATAACCCCACCATTGATCTGCACTCCTGCCTGGGGGACATAGTCAGTTGGATGAACGCCTCCCATTTAAAACTCAATGGGGAGAAAACTGAGATAATGATAATGGGTAATCACTCCCATTATCGTCCGGAGTCTCTATGGCCCCCGAGTATGGCCCCCCCCAATCCCCAAAACTGACATCAAAAGCTTGGGGATCTGGTTGGATCATAACCTAACCCTTAACACCCAGGCCAGAAAAACAGCTGGAACATGCTTTGGCCTACTGCGTACCACCCGCAAGATTCTCCCCCTGCTTCCTTTCCAGTCAAAAAAACGACTCCTACAGGGCCTCATCCTGTCTAGACTGGATTACGGCAATGCCCTATATCTCGGTTCACCTAAAAAAGTTATAGCCAAGCTGCAGGTGGTACATAATGCGGCCGCCCGGATCCTCACGGGCACAAAAAATCGTTGCTCTGCCAAACCGGCGATCAGAGCACTCCACTGGCTTCCCGTGGAGCAAAGGGTGCAGTTTAAGGCCATGTGCTTAACTCATAAAATCCTACATGGAAATGCCCCGCCTATCCTTAAAGATCTCGTGACTCCTTATATCACGACCAGAACCCTCCGATCCTCCTATGTCCACCTCACTCAAATGCCTAGGATTAAGAAAGCACGCTCCGGAGACCGGCGGTTTTCCTATCAGGCGTCCAAAATGTGGAATGTTCTCCCACTGGACCTCCGCGCCCAACCTAACCTTCTGTCCTTCCGTAAATCCTTGAAGACGTGGCTGTTCCCTTGACCTTCTTCTCGCTTCCGCCTGACCTGATTTCCTGGATTTTATGTCAGCGCTGGGACGCTCTTGGGCAGCCATGCGCTTTAAAAATCTCATTCCATTCCATTCCATTCCTATAATTGATTATATTTGGAAGGAGGGACTGATTATCATGCAAAATCTAGCAACGCTTGACAAAAAATACAAAGCTTCAGATACCGTTCCTGCTTGCTTAATAGGTCATCCAAAACCAGATTTGGTGATCTCGCAAGCAGCGCAGGGACGATTTAAGATCTTTCAGCCCCTCTGACTTCACAACCCGATAAAGAGGGTAGAAGACTCTGCAACATTGGAAAGCGTTTTTTGACTAGGTCAGCCTTAACAGTACGACCTTCAAATTCTCTGGCTTTACTCTGCTGTTATAATAGGCAAATGTGGTTGGATTTGGCATCTTCCACCAAAAGACAAGGAGTAGGCTAAGAAAATCCTACTGGAAGGCGAGCGGTCCGCCTCAGAAATAATAAACTGCGCTATGGATGTGGCGTCCACTGGTTTCCTGCAAATCGCTGGAGCGCCCGTCCTGAGGCGTCCTTGGCTGAAAGCCACTTCATTCAGTCCTAAGGTACAAACAAAAATACTAGACCTACCTTATAACGGAGAAGAGTTATTTGGCAGCCATGTTAATGAAGCTTTACAAGCTATTAATAATGACAGACAGCTAAGTCTTTAGGTACCTCACAGTACAGGAGCATGCCTTTTCATGGCTCCTTAGGAAAAGGGCACCAATCTTACAGAGGAGGCTACCAACAGTTTCGCTACCGAGCCGATTCTTTCTCGGCTCGACAGTACAGGCCACAATTTACTCACTGACAACCACAAGACAACAACAAGGCTTCCTTCAGAGGTAAATCAGGACACCAGGGCAAGGACACCCGGTCTCCACCAATGACTTCTCCCAGCTGTGGCCTCCGCTCCGCCTATTCCAACCTAGGTGGACGGCAAAATATAATTATTTTCAGCAGTGGATGGAAATACCCTTGGACCAATGGGTTCTACATCTAATCCAATTCGGCCACTCTTTGGAATTTATAAAGATTCTTCCACCAACACCTCTACCACTTTTTCAAAAAAGCTTACATCTCTTAAAGATGGAAGTTACGAACATGCTGCAAAAAGGAGCAATAGAACAAGTTCCCCAAAACAAAAGAGAAGGTTTCTACTCCAGTTTCTTCTTCATTCACAAGAAGGTAAAGAAGTGGAGACCGATCTTGGATTTAAGGAACCTAAACAAATTCCTCAAAAAACAATTGTTCCACATGATCTCTATTCAAGATGTTACATCTCCTCAATGGAAATTATTACATGTCGTCTCTGGACCTCCAGGACACATATTTTCATATACCCATACACCAAAAACACAAGAAATTTCTAAGATTCCCGGTGGCAGGCAGGCACTATGAAATCCACGTCCTACCTTTCGGACTAAAATCAGCTCCCCGCATTTTCACAAAGTGCCTAGCGCTAGTTGCAGCATATCTGCTGCAACCTAATCATATGTTTCCTTACCTCGACCACTGGTTTATGAAGGCCCCCACTTACAAAGCAACAAGGACATCTACCAAACCCTGTATGCAACTTTTCAGGTGATTAGGCCTCACTTTAAATGTAGAAAAATTCATTCTGCAATCATCCCGTCGACTGGTCTTTACAGGCACTATCCTGGACAGCATCAAAAGCAAGGCTTATCCCACATTGGAGAGGCAACAAAGACTAATATCCTTGGCAAAACAGGTTCAAAAAAGGTTTCTTTCCATACGCCTTTACAAATCCCTCCTAGGGATGATATTTTCCTGTATTCCCCTCATAGTCGTCTCCACATGCGTCCTCTTTAGGAAGCTTTAAACAAAAAAGTGGTGCAGATAGAGGGCACATTCGACGATCTGATCCAAATCACCCCTCCCATGATTGTGGCTCTAGACTGATGGATGCAACCTCACCAGTTATCTCGGGGTTTGCTGTTCCTGTCACAGGCTGCTCCTCTTGTGATCACAACAGATGCATCTCTAGAAGGCTGGGGGCTTTCCTTCAAGACTTTTAAGTCAGCGGAAAATGGCCACCCTCCCACCTAGATCTTGATATCAATCTTCTCGAGTTGGGAGCAGTTTTTTTCTGGCGCTCCAAGTGCTCCTGCCAAGAATACAAAATGCGTCGGTGCTTGTCAGAACAGACAATACCGCGACAATGCACTCCCTGAACAAACCAGGAGGAACAAGACCTCTCCTGCTCTCTCAGGAAGCCCAGCTTATCTGGCGCTGGGCCATTCAACACAAAGTGCATATAACATCGGAGTACGTTCCGGGAAAGCAGAACATCATAGCAGATACGTTGAGCAGACTAAATACAACCTGCCACGAGTTGGAACTGGATCAACGCACTCTCGAAAAAATGTTCCTCCAATGGGGCATGCCGAAAATAGACCTGTTTGCAACACCAGACAACGCAAAATGCAGGACGTTGGCGTCACCATCAGGGTTCATGGGGGAATGCCTTTTCAATTGCTTGGCCCGGCGTATTTGCTTACGCTTTTCCCCCCATTCCTCTCCTTCCTCGAGTACTAAAAAGAAGCCTTCAAAATAATTCTAAGAGCTCCAGCCTGTCCTCCCCAACATTGGTACACAGAACTTCACCTACTCTGTCAAGCCTCTGATCCATCTCAAACCATTTCCGTCCCTTGTGACGATGAACCAGGAACAAGTATGTCATCCGAACCCCAGCTCTCTAAAATTATCAGCTTGACTCCTGAGTTCCAGGAATTTAAACATTTAAAGATCCCGCAGGAGTGTCTGCATGTGCTGGCTAGGGCAAGAGCAGACAGCACTATCTGATAGAGACAACTAGCCGCAAATTCCTTAATGTAGAATTACCCCCAGGCGTGAGACTGGACCCAGAAAACTTTTCTGCCACTGCATCCCTGCGCGCCGCGGGGACGGCACCACGTGACTCCGCCCTGACATCGTCCGCGTTTGTGGCGTCAGCGAGGATACATAAGTCCCACCCTGGCGCGCCTACGTCAGTTTTTTCTCTTTCCGCGTGCAACGCGGATCCGGATTGTGTCCTGGACTGTTTTTTAGGCCTTCTCTACTTTGTCACACTTTGGTGTTATTGGAACAGTGTGCGAATGTCTTAGGGCTTCAAGACCTGTACCTCAAGTGCGCGTCCCATGTCGGCAACGGACCCTCACCCAATTTGCATGTGGTGCCTGGGTGAGCACCACGACTCTGAGAGCTGCAACGCCTGCCAGCACCTTAAGGCTAAGTCACGGCGGGAGCGCCGGATAAAGTTGCTGTCTACGCGCTTGTCCATGACGGTGTGTCCCAGCGTCTGTCCCCTACCTCGGAAGCAAGGAGTTGCCGGTTTCGTCTGCGACATAGTCTTTCACTGCAGGCCCTTGGGCGTTGGTCACCAGCTGGTAGGTCCTTCAGTTTGTCTCCGTGACTCTGTCCTCCTTCTGCGGCGGGCCCGTCTCCCCACAGGAGGTGCGCCCCCGCCTGTCTCCTCCCTAACCGGCGTTTCCCGGCACGGAGGTGACTAGGGCCCAAGTGACGGCGTACGCTGCGGCTCTGCAGGCTTCTTTGGCCTTTCCTCCACCTCCTGAGACGTCCACGGATCCCTTGCCTTGCCCGGGGACTTCAGCGGAGTCGCCGGGGGCTCCGGCCCGCACCGAAGATTTCAGCTTCAGGTTGTAGGAGAGTGGCATTGTCGGGCGTGGTCCTTCTGGGATCCCCTCTTCGGCACCTAGCGTCCCTGCCTCGCCACAAATCCCTACGGGGCTCCCTGTGGCGTCGCAGGTGATCACCGGGACTCCGGGCTTGCCCCCGAGCCCTCCTCGGTTCTCTGAGCATGCAGCTCCCTCACCAGAGGTCGAGCTGGTGCTGTTTCGGTGCCAGGAGCCTTCCTCCCCGGCTCCGGTGGAGTCGTGGGTGGAGGCCGGGGCCTGGGGAGCCTTCCCGAGTCCCTCTCGGTCCTCGGCGCGGACGGCTGCCCTGTCCGAGGCGAAGCCGGTGCCTTTTCGGCGCCACGCCTTCGCTGGTCCGGAGTCAGCCTCACCCCATTCTCCTGGAGAGCACGTGGTGGCAGGAGTTGGCCTGGCGCCACGGAGGCCCATTCCGGCGCCGGTCGACGCTGATCAGGCGCCGATGGTGGACTCCACAGAGCCGCGCCGGATCCGGGTTCTGGATTAGTCTCCTGAGATCCCTTAGTCTCCTGAAGCCCGTCATCTGTTGGAGTGTTCCTCCCCGGAGACAGGGTGCGTGTAGTTGCCTTTTCACCGGTATCTTCCAGGGCTGGCTCTTCGCCGTCCCCACGGCCAAAATCCTCGAACCCTTCTTTGTGTGGCTAGCGGCTGGTTTCTCCACCGGCCTCTCTACCTTCCTCTAAGGCCCCTCAGGTCCCTCATTCCTCTGTGGATCCTCCTCTATGCCGTGGCTGACCGCTTTCCCCTGGACTTGGGGATGGGCGGCTCAGTCTGCAACCGTCACCCACGAGGAATTGCTTTCACATCCGCGGCTCACTACCGAGGGGAGTGTTGCCTTTGTTCGGGCTATTTCCATGGCTGCTGCTTTTTAGAGGATGGGTGAACTTGTCACACCATTTCCTACAGACAACCTCTTGGAGATTCTCCACCAGGGTTCAGGTGGACAGGAGTTGTTCCTTCCTTTTGAAGCTTACCTTCAGGGCTACTTCTAGTCTGTGGGATTCTGTGGAGTCCCTTCTTTCTCATGTCTCTCATGAGGATGCCTGTGCTGATCTGCGGGGCCATTTGTTGGATGGTAGGGAGTTGGCCGCGTTTATTCTTCGTGCAGCTTTGTATGTTGCCAATGCTATTGGCCACTTCTGTGGCTCTCTGTCGCCATGCTTGGCTACGCGATGCTGGTTTTCCTGAAAATATTAGTGAGCGTCTGGTCGACCTCCCTTTTGACGGGGTTCAGCTGTTTAATACTCATGCAGACTCCCGCCATTCAGCGTCTTTTTGCAGGGCTCCGTCCTCCTCCTCAGTAAGTTGGTTTGCTGATTCTCCGGGACTTGGTGGGAGTCTTATCCCTCTTGCTCCTGGTATTTGGTTTTTGGAGTGGATGTAACACTTTCTGTGAGGGTTACTGTGCCCTTGGGGTCCTTGGTTGGCCCCGCTCTTCAGTTGGCTGCTGGTCCAGCCCCCTTTGTTGCTACGCCTGTACTTTCTGGCTGATTACTAAGCCTTCTGTGGTTTCTGCCTCAGGTCTATGATTTTGTCCTCTGATTCAGGATTATTTTTTCCCTAAGAGTGGTTCCCAAGCTTTCTTGGGACGTGTCCTACCCTATGTGGGGTACATGTAGCTATTGTTTAGCCCTGTCTTACGTGGGGAGAGTGTGGACTCCTCCTTGTGGGTTTGTCGCCCTTCCTGGTGTGGCTGTATTACAATGGTGGGGTCTTTGGCCCTTACTGGGGCATGGCTTGGCCGTCTACAGCGTTGTGCCGCGGTGTTTTGTCCTTTGCCTGCCGTTTCCTGTGTTGACGCCCTAGTCCGTCCTAATTGTTTCTCCTCTTCTCTTCCAGCTGATCACACTGCTTCGTGGATCAGTTCTGTCGGGGGCGGTCCCCTTTAGTGGTCATTCAGGATGGTTTACTGGCCTTGCCCTTGTTCTGAGCCCGACGTGGTCCGGGCGTTTAGTTTTGTAGCGTTGTCAATGGCTGGCTGCCCCGCCTGCTCTTCTGTTTTGTGGCCGGAAGCCTTGGCGTGGGCCCTGGCGCTACTGCTTCTGTCCTGCGGGGCCATTGTGAGCGTACGTTCTTATTCTTCTGCCTGCCTTGTTGCCGAGGCGCCGTTCTGTCTTGTCTTCAGGCTGTGATGGGCTCAGCTGCCCTCGTCACTGGATATGTTTCCTGGTGGAGGACTTTGCTGTGCTTCTGCCTCTTCTCCTTGGAGTCTGTAGGTGGCTCTTCTTCCTTTGTGTTGTCTGTACCTTGGGGCTTCTGCTGGAGGTCCCTGGTACGTTGACTGGGCTTGAGGTGTTTTTGCCTGCTTCGTTTTACCCTTGCTTCTCCTGTTGGTGAAGGCTGGGTGTGAGAAAGTGAGTTTCTGTTGCAGTACCCCCCCACTTTTTGCCTGATACCTGATGCCCTTTTCCTTGGTGTGCCCTGGGTTCCTGCCAATCAGGTACCCAGGGCCTGTTTCTTCCCTAAATACTGTGCTAAAGCCTAACCCCAATTGGCATCTCTGGCCAAAAGTCAGCCCCTAGTAAATGGTACCCTAGGTACCCAGGGCATTGTGACCAGAGAAGACCCCTAAGGGCTGCAGCACTTATTGTGCCACCCTTGGGGCCCTGTACCCTGAAACACACACACTGCCTTGGCAGGCTGAGTGTCCTGGTGCAGAACTAAACAAAGAATCGACATGGCACACATCCCTGTGTGCCATGCCCACAACCCCACTGCCCTGGCATACATCAGCCACCCCTATAGCGGGACCCTATCCCAGTGGTGTGGGCACAGGTGCATGAGCCCTGTGCCCCCTACAGTACCCAGGGCCATTCCTGGGCACTGTGTGCAGTGATGTTATTAAGAGTATATGGTGTTGGGAGGTTGTCATTACAAACTCCACAGCACCATAATGGCTACACTGAAGGCTGACAAGTTTGATATCAAATTTCTCAGCACATTAAACCCACACTGATGACAGTGTGGGATTTAATGTAAAATGCACTACAGAGGGCTTCTTAGAAATGCCCCCTGAAACCGAACCTGCAGTCCACGTCTTGTCTGAGAGGCTGCCTAGACTGCCACACAGCAGACATGTTGCTGGACCCCTGGGTGGAGAGCCCCTGCTCTCCTGGGCCTGCAACAATACACATCCTGGGACAAGGTGCCAAGCCTCCTCCCCCAGGATGGGCAGGGGAATCTTCAAAGGCATTCCGCCCTTGTGAACTTCTCCAGACCACTTGCTGTACTCAGCAACTGGCCCCCAACAGTTCTGACCCCCACTCTGGTGGGAAACCCTACGTCAGGAAGGGGGGTGTGCCAGCCTGTGCCAACTCCACCCCTCAGGTGGGAGAGGCGAGGTGAAGCACAACCCCGGGCTCCGGCCATCTTGAAGATGGGGAGCTCTGCCCAATCCCAGCTAGGCTCCTGCTCCCCTCTCACAGGAGAGGAGCAGGCTAGTGCGTGTACCCACCCCAGGACAGGGACCCTGAATTTAGTATTAAGGGGCACCCTGAAACTTCCTTCATTAGATCCTGATAAGAAAAACAAGAAAGAAGATCAAGAAGAAGACCCGCCGTGCAGCTGCTAACAGGATGACACCAACTGACTTGGCCCCAGCCCTACTGGCCTGACGATCCAGGAACCTGCTCCTTATAAATCCCTGCGACTCCTGCAGACAGCAACCTTGGAAAATCCGGAGGACCTGCCTGCCTTGACCCTCGACAAGACTGGGACTCCCATGAGCAGAGGCTCTGCTCCAACAGGAACACCCCTGGTGCCAGCCAGGAACTGCAAATCCAGCCCACTCTGCACCCACCGAGCCAAGCCCGTGCCAGAGTGATCCAAGACCATGAGGATGTCCCCCCGGCGACTGGAAACCGAAGTCAAGTGTCCAAAGACCCTCCTCGACGAACCAGACGACGCCTGCAGCCTCAGAACCAGGGACCCCCAACCCCGCCCAGGCGAGTGTAAGATTTCCCGACACCAAAAGACACCCCGTCTCCCTGTGCCTTCCTGTGGGGTACCTACCTCTTCTCCCAGATCCAAACTTACCTCTCGAAGTGGTGATCGCACCTGAAGAATCTCCGTCCACGAGCCTGCAGCCTTTGTTCCCTTTTTAACTTTCCCATTGGATAACAATGAGCGCCCGACGGCTCAAAAGCACCCTGCACCCAGCCACCCGAGTGCCCCTGGAGTTGCAATTACTACCCAACTCTACTTCCCCACTTGCCCTGAGTAAGTGACCAGGAGCTCAGCTCCCATAGCCGCGTGGCCTGCTTGCTTGCAGCCACCAACCGAAGGCCCCCTACCCGCCATTGGATTGTATTGGGCCTACTCTCTCTCTGCACCCGGCTGCCCCTGTGCCACTGAGGGTATAACTACTGTACCTTTCCAACCCTGGGAAACCCCTGAGTCTATGCCCAGAACCTTAACTTCAACAGTTGAGGACTCACCTGGAAACCAATAACTCACTTTCCTTCCATAGGCTAACATTGACTGGTTTTCACTGAAATTTCTTTTAAGTGTGGAGTTTTGAAACTTTAAAATATTCATCTAAAATCAGCTAAGTGACGAAATTCCAATTACTCACTTGTGATCAGGAGAGAAGCCAGTACTGAACCACAAAAGTAATTATAAATGTACTTCTGTAGTAGGGTATCTCTTTTATAGTCATAATCTAGTGAATAGTCCCGCCCATGTGCGTGGACCCCGGCAATCAAAAATAATCTCTTAAGTTGTCAAATCATGCAGAAACCTGCAAAGACACTTAAGAGAGGATTTAAAGACAAATAATGCAGCCTATATCCACAGGCTACACTGTCCAGTACTTCAACTAGAAATTCCACCAAATAACACCACACATAATACAGCCTGCCCAGTTTCTACCATAGAGAAACTTGCCTCCCCCAGTAAAAGACACTGAAGACACTGGAATGATAGAGAGGAAGGCATGGACAGACAAGCCCCATAGGCTGCCATTATGTGGCTTAAATAGGATACTGTGCCTTTAAGAGAACTTTCCAGAACTTCTCCCAGTATCCCAGAATGCATAGCAGGTCCCTCTACTTTCAGTTCTTTTTTCCGGCTCCTGCTAACAGGACCCTGGCATTGAGCTCTCCCTTGTTTCAAGGGTTTATTGGATATTTTGGCACTTTTGTGTTTTAAAAGTGTTTCAGTTTACTTTCTTGGTGTTCTCCTTCTCTTTTGTGTGTTGGTTCAGGCGTTTTAGGGCTCTAAAATGCCTGGTCTTTTTGATAAGTGTCCAGCATGTGGGAGGAAGAAGGCCAAGAGTGATCCACACAATGTCTGCATCGTCTGTCTCCCTGAGGATCATGTCCCTGAGGACTGTGTCATCTGCCAGCAGTTTACTGCTCGGACTCTGAGGGACAGGATGAAGATTAGGCTTTCTGACCTGGAGGAGAGACGTCTGCAGGCTGCAGGTGGGTCTGGGCAGGATGGGAAGGTTCCCTCTGCCGAGGCCTCTGGGGGGCTCCCCAGAGACAGGAAGTCCAGCAAGCGATCCCGGTCTCAGTCGACGTCGATTGCATCGACGACGTCGAGAGGGATGACGGCGGTGTGTTCCCCTTCTCCCCGGGGCTCCGGGTCGAGACGGCGTGACGGCTCGACGTCGAAGGACCTGGAGAGGTCTCCGTCGAAGCCACCGTCGACGTCATCGTCGACATCGGAGTCTTCTTATCGACGTCGGAGACGAAGTGACAAGCATCGGCGCTCGCCGTCGAGGCAGCGGCGTGGAGGGGCTCCTCGATGTCGAGGGCATCGAGAAGAAGGAATCGACGCTCGTCGTCGAAGACGGAACGTTCGATGTCGCGGAGGCAGCGTACGACGTCACGGAGGAAGAGGTCGACGTCGAGGGGTCGGCGTTCGACGTCGAGGAAGAGGAGGTCGACGTCGCGGAGGCGGCGTTCGACACCGGAGTCGCGGAGGCGACGTTCGACGCCAGAAAAGCGACGCTCAGCGTCGAGAAGAAAGAGGTCGGCGTCTAGGAGTCGTTCTGCCTCTCCAAAACGGCGCTAGAGGGATTCTGGTCCCAGAAGTCAGACTGCTTCTAGTGGAGGGCGCAAGAGGAAGCGATCACCTGCTGAAGGGGCTGGATCTCAGCCCCCTTCGCCTAAGGGGTCACCGGGCTCGGTGTGCTCAGAGGTGTACACGCCATCTCGGCCTCGGTCGCCACCTCCACCTGTTCCTAAAGAGGATCCTCCAACCAACCCTCCACTTCCATCAGGCGACCCACCGCCTCCAATTCATCCACATGGGCCCGCCCCGCAGCCGAGGGTTCCTCCGCCGAGGTCCACTTCGCTGCCGTCTTTGCCTGTACCTCCTAAGGGGACCCCAAAACCTAAACCCCGAGAGGAGCCAAGGAAGACCCCACCATGGAAACCGGTTGAGCGGCCACGGGCTGGCAGGTCTCGCTCTCGCTCTGGGAGAAGGGAGAAGTCGCGACACAGATCGTCCACACGGTCGAGACGCCGCCATAGGAGGCGCGAATCTCGCTCCCACACAAGGTCCTCTGGTACCAGGGACTATTCTCCTACCTTGTCGGAGTCACCGGACACGAGGGTGTCCCCGATTGATGACCTGGTGGCATTCCATGATGTCCTTTTAAGGGGCGCTGCGAAGTTGGGCATATCCTTGACTGTGCCTACTCCTAAAACTTCAGTCATTTTTGAGACATTGCATCAAGAACACCTGGCTCGTCCTCTCCTGCCTCTGGTGCCGGGCCTGGAGGAACCGGCTATGGCCCTTTTTCTCACCCCTGCGGTGACGAAGGCGACTCCAATCGAGGCTGCTGAAGAAGTACCGGGCTCCCGACTCGGACCCGGCCTTTCTGAGGGCGTAACCCCCTCCAGACTCTGTAATTGTGACGGCGGCCCGCAAGCAACATGCCACCTCCCCGTCATCCACGGTTCCCCCGGATAAGGAGTCCAGATGGATGGATTCGGCAGGGAGGAAAGTGTGTGGAACATCGGCTACCTCCATGAAGGCTGCGAGTGCCACGGCGCTGTTGGGACGCTACGACCGCGCCCTCTAGGACTCCCTCCAGCAGTTTGCGGAGCTGTTACCTCGCGAGAAGCGCGAGGACTTCCAGGAAATGCTGAATGAAGGGATGCTGGTGGCTAACCAGATTATCAGTGCTGCAGCGGACTCTTCCTTGTTGGCAGCTCATGGGTTTTGCCATGGGGTTAACCAACGACGTCACGCCTGGCTCCGTCTTACATCCCTGAAACCGGACGCACAGCAGAGGGTGGCCAACCTACCATTCTCCGGCGAGACCCTCTTCGGGAAGCATGCGGACGATGAGATGGCCCGCATGAAGGTGGAGGCCGAAACGCTCACGGCTGTGGGCCTGGAGAAGCCTAAAGACACAAAGAAGTCGTACCGCCCGTTCCAACGGCGGTTCGGTGGGCAAGGCAGAGGACGTGGCCAGGCTTCGGGACAGTCGCAACAACAACAACAGTTCCGTAAGCCATTCCAGAAGCGCCAGAAGGGCAGAGGAGGCCTGCAGTCGGCTCCGGCGCCCAAGGGCCAGGCTGGGTCTAGGCCCTAGGAACCTACTTCCCCCGGATCTGTTACCCACTCCGGTAGGGGGAAGCATTCAATTTTTTCTGGCAGAGTGGAGAAAAATTACTCAGGACAAGTGGGTGCTGAATATTGTTTGCAATGGATACAGTCTTCGGTTCACCAGCCCTCCTCCAGCAATTCCACCGGTCAGCTCGCAGTTTCTGCTGCGCGACGGATGCTTCTCTCCTGGGATGGGGAGCGCACTCCGGGACTCTACAGATTCAAGGAATGTGGTCACCGATGGAGGCCACGTATCACATCAATTTCCTGGAACTCAGAGCTGTTCACTTGGCACTGAAGGCCTTTCTTCCGTCCTTCCAGACCAACTCTCTGCTTGTACAGACGGACAATACCACCACGATGTATTACCTCAACACGCAGGGGGGCTCGAGATCACGCACTCTGTCACAGGAGGCGCAGGCGATCTGGCACTGGCTCTTAGCCAGAGGACTGACGATAACGGCTACCCATCTGCCAGGTGTGCAGAATGTTCAGGCAGACGCGCTGAGCAGGCTGGTTCAGGAAAACCACGAGGGGGTCATAAACGACGAAGTACTAGGAGAAGTCTTCGCAAGGTGGGGAACTCCAGACGTAGATTTGTTCGCCACCGCCGAAAACAGCAAGTGCAGAGACTTCGCCTCCAGGTACTACCAGCAAGGGACGCTGTGGAATGCGTTATGGGTCAACTGGACGAACAGCTTTCTGTACGCCTTTCCTCCCATTCCTCTGATTCCGGCGGTGCTCATCAAGCTGGCCCGGTCCAGGGCTCTGATGATACTCATTGCCCCGGAGTGGCCCAGGCAGTGGTGGTTCACGGACCTACTTCACCGGTCTCTCCTTCCTCACATTCGGTTGCTGTGCAGGCCGGACCTTCTCACGAAGTTCGGGGGACCGATGTTACACCCCAACCTCTCGTCTTTGAGTTTGGCGGCATGGCTCCTGAGATAGTGCAATATGGCCATCTGAATCTGCCTGAGGATTGCATGGACATACTGAAGGAGTCTAAAGGCCTTCCACTCGAACTTCATATGCTTACAAGTGGAAGAGGTTTTGTATCTGGTGCCAGTCTAAGAACCATGACCCTACGACCTGTAAGGAGGATGTCATCCTTCCTTACCTTTCACATTTGGCTCAGTCTGGCCTTAATGTTCATTTCATTAAGGTTCATCTTGCTGCATTGACTGCCTACAGGAAATGCCCTTCACAGACTTCCTTTTTCCAGATCCCTGTGATCAAAGATTTTCTGGAAGGATTGAAGAAAGTATTCCCTCCTGTCAGGCTTCCTTCGCCTTCATGGGAATTGAATGTGGTGCTGTCCAGATTGATGAAGGAGCCTTTTGAATCTATTCATAAGGCTTCGTTGCAGCACCTGTCCTGGAAGGCGGCGTTCCTCGTGGCCATTACATCGGCCCGCAGGGTGAGTGAAATTCAGGCGTTGTGTTGTACTGAACCTTATACTGTGTTTCATGCTGCTACGGTTGTTATGCGTACTCACCCTAAATTTCTTCCCAAGGTTATTTCTGATTTTCATGTCAACCAGACAATAACTTTGCCTACGTTTTTTCAGAACCCTTCGTCTCCAGCGGAAAGGTCTCTCCATTCCCTGGATGTTAGGAGGGTGTTGAAATTTTATCTGGATAAAACCAAAGATATTCGTAGGTCTCACCAGTTGTTTATTAATTATGGATCAGTCCGGACGGGTCTTGCTACCTCTAAGCAGTCCATCTCTAGGTGGATTGTGTCCTGCATACAATTATGTTACCAAAAGGCTAATAAGACCGTAGGAGGTAAGCCTAAGGCTCATTCCACCAGGGGCAAAGCTGCCACGACGGCTCTGCTCCGTAACGTGCCGATTGCTGAAATCTGCAAGGCAGCCACTTGGAAGTCGGTTCATACCTTTGCTAAGCATTACTGCCTGGACACTGACGCCAGGGCAGACGCTCAGGTTGGGCAGGCTTCGCTGCGGAATTTTTTCGCACAGTAGTGGCGTTATTTTCTTTCTCCACCGCCGCTTTTGTGTGGGGATGGCCTTGCCATTCTATTCACTAGATTATGACTATACACAGAGATCCCCTACTACAGAAGGAGTAGTTTCTGTCCTGTAACTCCAGTTCTGTAGTAGGGGTATCTCTGTTATAGTCATAAGCGCCCACCCTCCTCCCCGGTGGAGATATTTCGTCATATAAGGAATGCGACAGGTCTGGCGTGCTTCGCCTTCAAAAAGAACTGAAAGTAGAGGGACCTGCTATGCATTCTGGGATACTGGGTGAAGTTCTGGAAAGTTCTCTTAAAGGCACAGTATCCTATTTAAGCCAAATAATGGCAGCCTATGGGGCTTGTCTGTCCATGCCTTCCTCTCTATCATTCCAGTGTCTTTTACTGGGGGAGGCAAGTTTCTCTATGGTAGAAACTGGGCAGGCTGTATTATGTGTGGTGTTATTTGGTGGAATTTCTAGTTGAAGTACTGGACAGTGTAGCCTATGGATATAGGCTGCATTATTTGTCTTTAAATCCTCTCTTAAGTGTCTTTGCAGGTTTCTGCATGATTTGACAACTTAAGAGATTATTTTTGATTGCCGGGGTCCACGCACATGGGCGGGACTATTCACTAGATTATGACTATAACAGAGATACCCCTACTACAGAACTGGAGTTACAGGACAGAAACTACTCCTTACCGATAACCAGAATTTTCTTCGATAGGAAACCATTGACTGTTTTTCTGTGAAATATCTTCGAAGTTTCTATTTTTGCAAACTACAAATATTTCTTAAAAATCGTTCCAACTACTAAAACATAATTACTTACCTGTCTTAGGTAGAGACCTCAGTACTGAACCTAGGAGTCCAGTACTGGATTACAAAAGTAACAAGAACCTACTTTACCTGTGGCTTGAATTTCCTTCCATAGGATAACATTGCTAGTTTTTCACTGAAAAGTTTGTCAACTTTGAAAATACATTCATATTCTTTTAAAATCACAACTGTAACCAAAACGCTTTTACTTAACTGTTTACAGCTTAGGTCCCGGGACTGTATCCAGGATCCAGTCCTGGAGTTCCAAAAGTAATGTACAAAGTAATCAACTGCATTTATGTAGGAAAACCCATTGAGCGCAATGTTAAATTGTGTTGAGAATTGTGTTGCCTCTTGCAACCACTGTAGCTATTGAACTTACAAAGTCTATTGCCTTTCTGCAAAGTAATTACCTAAAGTCTCTCATATTGAGAAAAATATATATTTGAGACCTGTTGGTTCTAAAATAAAACAATTGGCCTAGAGTTCAGTTCTTGTGTGTGAAACCATTTGCTGACTGAGTGTGTACAACAAGTGCTTTACACTGTCCTGATACTGCCTTACTGCTCGTCCAAGCTACCACTTTAGAGAGTAGGGTCATATCTGACTTTAGCCTCCGTTATACCTCTTGAGACTGGGGACGCTATACACACACTGTACCTTACTTTGGTCCAGTATATATAGAGCCACTTTCTTACACTGGGTTGCCCTTTTTTGTTCTAATACATCGCCTGTGGGGCAGGTGTTCCTCCATGGTGCTGGGGTTCTCTTCAGCTTAGGGCCTGTGACTCATCCGGGTCTGGATCGTTCCCGTTGGGCTCCAGACATTTTTGGAGAAAGTTCAAGGAAAAGACTGAGATTGAAGAAGAAATTCACAAGAAGACTAAAGGAAGACTTCGCCGATCAAAGACCAGCGAAAAAGAAGGGAAAATCATTGAGGACTTCGACGATCGTCGACGTCCACTCGGCCAGGGAGGCCCGAACACTCGATGATGGACAACACGCCGTTCAAGTTCTGCCGTAACTGCCACCACAATCACGCGCAGAAAGACCAACACCCGGTTTGCAACCTTTGCCTACCGGTAGACCACAGAAGCGAGGACTGCAACGCCTGCTCCGCCTTCGCCCCGAAGACCCTTCGTGTGAGAAAGAGCCAGAGGGTAGCGCACGCCACCCTCCAAGGAAAAGCCCCGACGCCATCTCTGTACGAGCTGGGGATGTCCTCGGAAGAGGACAACGCTGCCGCCGAAGACGACAGCTACACGGTCGTAGAGACCAATTACACGAAGACATCAGATAAGGTAGGAGACTCGTCGTTCCCCAAGAACATGAGAGACTCTGAGTCTCGAAAAAACGAGGGCAAGACCCCGAAAGCGCCGACGCAGAAACACCTGGCGTCCGCGACTACCCACAGGCCCAGCGGATCCTCTGAGAAGGAGTCCCCGGCGCCGAGAGCTGTTGAACAGCCGAAGTCATCGGAAATCGCCCCCGAAAGGGACCGATCGACGCCGAGGGAGAAAGACCGTAAAGCCCCGACGCCGTCCAGGGACCCGAAACCCAGTTCGGCGTCTAAGTCTTCGGCACCGAAAATCTCGCCGCCGAGCCAGGCGCCGAAGAGAGAAGCCGAACATCCCGGCGCGGACAACGCGGCCGAGATGGAGAAGAAAAGAAGGCGACTAGAAGCTGAAATGGAAAATATCTTGCAGCGGAAGAAAGATTTCGACGCCAAGATGAGAGCCTTCACGATTCCCCACAAGACCAAGCCACCCGTGCTAGAACTGGTCGAGGAGGAAGACGAAAACGTCGAGGAGCATGAGCCTGGCGTCGAAATGGTCGACGACCAGGAAGATGACGAGAACCCCTACGAGAGTTACAGCTATGGGGAAGAAGAAGACAGCAGGATGGACGCCGAGTCGGCCACCTCTGACCCGCAGGAGGAGGATTACCTGGATGTCGACACAGAGAGCCCGGAAGAGGCGGTCGACACATATCCCTCGAGGCCATCGCCGCCGGACGACATCGGGGCCTACAACTCGGTGATAAAGTCTGCGGCAGCAGCTTTTAAACTCAAGCTCGACGAAGAGAAGCAAAAAGCGGACTTTCTTCTCGAGACATTACTCCCCACGCAAACAAGGAGCCAGTATCTGCCGATGCTCGATAGCGTCTTGGCGCAGGGGATGGAAGCATTCAGGGAGCCCGCAACATGCAAGGCAGTCACTCCCATAACGGAAAAGAAGTACAAGCATTCATCAAAGTACCCAGCCTAAATTCGAGGCATGGTCTCGGCTGACTCCATCATCACGGCCACAGCAAGGAAGAGGGCCAACGTGGCCACTACTTCTGGCCCACCACCTGATAAGGAGAGCAAAAGGATGGACTTAGTGGGCAGGAGGATCGAACGGAATGCCGCGACCCAATGGCGCATGGCTAATTCCAATTCCCTCATAAACAGGCACATGTACCAGATCATGGAGGAGCTGGGACGGCTGGTGAAAGACCTGCCCCAGGAGGCCAGGCAGAAGGCCGAGAAACTGGTGGAAGACGGGAAGAATGCGGCAAATTGTTGCCTCAAGACGGCCCTGGATGGAGCAGACACCTCCAGCAGGCTCATGATGATGTGTGTCACCGAAAGAAGACACGCATGGCTCAGAATCTCGGGCTTCAAACCAGAGGTTCAACACAGCATCTTGAACACACCGTTCAACGGCGAGACGCTGTTCGGAACAACGGTTGACGACAAACTCAGTCAACTAAAGAAAGACAATGAAACTGCAAGATCCATGGGAGCATTGCAGTTCAGAGGCAACAAGAGGGGCACCCAGTCACGGAGGCCCGGCGGAAGGGGTGGAAACCAGCCAGGTACTTCACACCAGGCTTTCCAACAGACACCAGGCGGACTCGCAGGCGCAACCGAGTCAGCAGAAGCAGTCCTGGCAGTACCAGTCAAGAGGCCAGTCCTTTCGAGGGAGAGGAAATGGACGAGGACAGCATAAAAGAGGGGGCCAGCAGCCCGCCTCTAAATGACTTCAAAGAGATCCGTGTGCCCGCCCACAGAAAAGATCCCAGGGGGCAACACGTACAAAGGGGTCAAGACAAACTGGACACCTACCACCACATAACACCAGTGGGTGGAAGATTAAGATTCTACCTCCAGGAATGGAGAGAGATCACATCAGACAAATGGATCCTCAACATCATCCAATTCGGATACTGCATAGAATTGGAGGGGAGGCCACCAAGCAGGAGACCAATGAGAAAGCCACTAGCAAACGAACAGCTAGAGCGGCTTCAGGAAGAAGCAAAGGAGCTCCTACAAAAGCAGGCCATAGAACGGGTTCCCTTCAAGGAAAGAAACAAGGGAATATACTCAACGTATTTCCTCGTGCCAAAGGTCGACGAGACGATGAGACCCATTCTGGACCTGAGGTTCCTGAACAAATTCATAAAAACACAAAAATTCAAAATGACCTCCCTGCAGGAGGTGCTGCCGCAATTGCAGATCGGAGACTTCATGGTCACGATAGACCTCAAGGACGCCTACCTGCACATCCCAATGAACGTAAAGCACAAGCATATGCTCAGGTTCACGATCAGAGAAAGCCACTGCCAGTTCACAACACTAGCCTTCGGGCTAAAATCAGCACTGAGGGTCTTCACAAAGTGCCTCGCGGCAGTCGCAGCGCACCTGCGAAGGCAGGGAATACACGTATACCCTTACCTGGACGACTGGTTAGTGAAAGCAAACTCCTACCAGAAATGCAAGAAAGACGCACATACAGTGACGAGCACGCTAATAAACCTGGGGTTCTCCATCCATTGGAAGAAATCGTCACTGGAGCCGGAGCGAGTAAAGATCTTCATGGGGGCACAGATCAACACCTCACAGGGCAGGGTGTTCCCCAGCGACAGGAGAGCAAGAGCCCTGGTGAGGGAAACTCGCCTCTACCGGAGGGGACAAGCTCGGACAGTGAGGACTTCGAGCAAGATCTTGGGGATGCTGGCATCATGCATCCACCTGGTACCAAATGTACGACTTCACATGAGACCCATCCAGGAATGGCTCCAGGAACAATGGTCACAGGCTTCAGGCAGTTGGGAGGATGTAGTGGTTGTGACGCACACAGTGCAGAAGGAGATGGCATGGTGGACCATGGAGAACATAACAAAGGGAAAGCCTCTAACACCCCCAACACCAACTGTGACCATCACCACAGACGCATTCCTGAAGGGATGGGGCGCTCACATGGAGGAACTCAAAGTGAGGGGTCTGTGGACACCAACAGATGCGACAAAGCACATCAATTACCTAGAATTGAAAACAATCTTCCTGGCACTGAAAGCATTCCAAACAAGACTGTACAAGCACAAGGTGTTGCTGCAGACGGACAACACCACAGCGATGTTCTACATCAACAAGCAGGGTGGAACACAGTCAACCACGCTTTCGACACTGGCGCAGGAGACCTGGAGATGGGCCATCCCCCTCAGGATAGACCTACTGGCCATACACCTACCGGGGAAGGAGAACATTCAAGCAGACTGGCTCAGCAGACCGATATCGGCATCCCACGAGTGGGAGCTCAATGCTCAGGAGACGAGGTGGTTGTTCAACAGGTGGGGAACGCCATCAGTGGACCTGTTTGCAACACGCCAGAATGCAAAATGCCAAAACTTAGCATCCAGACAACCCGAAGAGGGCTCCCTTGGGAATGCCCTATGGATAGATTGGTCCGGGACATTTGCTTACGCTTTTCCCCCGATACCACTGATACACAGAGTACTGAGCAAGTGCAGAGCGAGCACATGACCCTGATACTGGTCGCGCCACAGTGGGCCAGACAGACCTGGTACTCGCAGATCATGGAGATGACACAGAGTGCACCCCACAGATTCGGCAGGAGAAAAGACCTGCTCTCCATGCACAACGGAGAGGTACTGCACCCAGAGCCAGAGAGCCTGAGCCTAGTGGCGTGGCTCCTGAGGACATAGAGTTCGCACACCTGAGACTGCCAGAGAGCACCCTCGGGGTCCTTCGGGAGGCACGAAGGCCCAGCACACGGAAGTGCTATGTGGCAAAGTGGAAGAGATTCACGATGTGGTGCAGGAAAGAGAGACTTCACAATAAAATGAAGAAGGACTCCACAGTGCTAAAATACCTCACGCACTTACTGGAGAAGAACCTCAGCTCGTCCTCCTTGAGTCCACTTGGCTGCGATAGTCGCCTACACAAGGGGTGAGATGGGCAGGAGTTTCTTCACATCACAGGTTGTGAAGAGGTTCCTGGAAGGAGCGAAGAGGATCGCACCACCCAAGCGTGTGCCGCCACCGGCATGGAACTTGAACATAGTGCTAACGGAACTCATGAAGGAGCCCTTTGAACCACTCCACAAGGCCTCACTAGAAATGCTGACCATGAAAACAGCTTTCTTGGTTGCAATAACGTCCTTACGCAGAGTAAGCGAGCTTCAAGCGCTAACGCTACTGGAACCCTACATACAAACACACAATGACAGGGTTGTGATGAGGACCGACCCACACTTCTTGCCAAAGGTGGTGTCCAAATTCCACATGAACCAGTCCATACAGATACCGAGTTTTTTCCAAAAACCAACCACTAGTGCAGAGCGAGCCCTACACACCCTAGACGCCAGAAGGTCAAGCAATTCTTTGGGTCATTCGCCAACAGTTTCATGGGAAAGGCAGTAACCAAGAACACTATTGCACGATGGATCGCGCAAACAATTCAACTCTGCCACAAAAGGGCAGGGCAAGAACTAGCAGAATGGGCCACGCGCCCACTCCACTAGGAAAAAAGGTGCTACAATAGCCTTCCTGGCTAACACACCCATACAAGACATATGCCTGGCGGCAACATGGGCTTCGGTGCACACATTCACGAAACACTACTGCGTGGATGTTCAGATGAACAAGGAAGCCCAAGTCGGACAAAAGGTGCTCCAGCACATATTCAAAAACCAGAGCTCATCTTCCACCCAGCCGCCACAGAAATGAGAAACCTCTACAAAATCTATGCACAGCATAGTGAATCCAGAAAGATTCACGCTGCAAAACGAATAGTTTCTTACCTGTCGGTGTAGTTTTGCAGCTTGAAGATCTTTCTGGATTCACTAGCGAACCCACCCACCTTCGCCAGAAAGATGAGTCTGGAGAGGTAAGAGGTGGTCAAAAAAAAAAAAAAAAAAAAAGTAGAAAGGACCTTATGTACAAAGCGGTTGAAAGGTTTCACCTACATACATTGCCATCACTTCGGAGACGAAAGAAACACAGAAAAAAGAACCCGAAGATGGCGCCCAAGGGTGGGAGCTTCAGCAGGAAGCATGCCGACGTCACCGGAAATACACCCAAGGAGGGGTGACGCCAACGCCCACCTGGGCGACGAAAAAAAACGAAGAAAAGACTACGAATCCGGATCCAACCACAAGACCGCGGAATATGCACAGCATAGTGAATCCAGAAAGATCTTCAAGCTGCAAAACTACACAGACAGGTAAGAAACTATTCGTTTTTCGTCAGCAGTACCCCTGCGCGTCGGTAGGCGTCATGATCGCCGAAATGATGTCGTCTGAGTACTTTTCCGTGTCGGCAAGCACAGATCCGGGAAGAGCTAGTACCGTTAGTCATTTTTGACTAACTTTTTGGTCTTTTTGACTATCTCTTTTCGAGTCGACTTCGACCCCTGGTGCCGGTAGGGATGCCAGGTTTCAAGCCGTGTGACGCCTGTAACTGACCTGGCGCCGTCGTCGACTTCAGTCCCGAAGCTGCAGCGCCCACGGGGAATCAAGGCCTGGATCCCAGTGGAAGCCAGTTGACCTCACGACTCCTCTGCTGGCGCCGACACCGATGGTGCCACTTCCGGCGCCATCCTCTGCGTCGATGGTTGAGCAATCTCCTGACCCGGCTCCGTCATTTCTGCCTGTTTATCAGGACACGGATGAAGGGGTGGACTCGGAGGGGTCTGAGGACCCTCTGACACTGCAGTGCCAGCTAAGTCAGGACTGGGCAGACGAGCTGGGGGGTGCCAGTGGTCGTGACACTTCGCCTGACACTGGCTTCGTCTCTCCTCCCTCCGTGGCTACGGAGGAGGGTGCCAAGTATGGTGTGGTGTTGCGCAGGACAGCCAAGGCCTTGTCTCTTGAGCTCCCTGCGACAGCCGTGAAGACTAATCTCCTCACTGAGGTGCTTCAGCTGCCAGTAAGCTCTTCAGAGCCTCTGCTGCCGTTCAATGAAGCCCTCACAGACGTTCTGATGGGCACTTGGTCCAAGCCCTCCACAGTGCCCCCTATGGATCGGAACGTGGCCTGACGCGACCGCTGGCTCGGGCGATCCCTGCTTTCTGTCTGTTCACCCTACCCCCGAGAGTCTGGTGATCCAGGCCTCTACACGTCCCAGACCGCATCCCCGACTGCTCCCCCAGACCGGGAATCCAAAAGGCTTGATCAGTTCGGGAAGAAAGGATTCTCCTCAGTTAGTCTGGGGTTGCGTTCCATCAACACCACACGCCTTTTGGGCCGTTACTCCCACTCCTTGAGGGATACGGTAGCGGACGTGCTGCCCAGTGTCCGGAGGAGGCCCAGACACGGCTCGCCCAGGCTCTTTCTGAGGGGCGGGACGCAGCACGTTATTCTATCAGATGTGAACTTGATACCACAGACTCCCTGGGCAGAGCGATTTCCACAACAGTGGCGATCCGTCGCCGCGCCTGGCTGAGGTCCGCCAATTTTTCAAGGGATGTCCTCAATACACTCATGGACATGCCCTTTGATGGCCATCGCTTGTTCGGCGACAAAGCAGACAATGCGCTTGAGCGTTTCAAGCACTCCAGGGCTACGGCCAAGTCCTTGGGTCTGTCGGGCCTACGCCAGCAGACTTCTGCTTTTCGTCCCTTTCGTGGCCAAGGAAGGGGCGCCCCACACGTTCGTTGAACGACAGGCTGCAGAACAAACCTCAACGCAGTCGCGGACGTGGTAACCGCCGTGGCGGTGTAGGGGGACAACGGCAAGGTCATTCCACATCCACTCCTGCAGCATCCGCCTCAAAGCACTCCTAGTCCGAGCTTTCAGGCCCATTCCACGCCAGTTGGAGGCAGGGTTCACCATCACCTTCTTCACTGGCACCGACAGGTGGGTGCTGCAAATCGTCCGAAGGGGCTACTCCCTCCCCTTCGAGGTGACCCCTCCAGCCATGCTACCGCAGTACCACCGCTAGTCGGGGGATCACTTGTAACTTCTGCAGGAGGAAGTTACGGCCCTCTTGCCCAAGGGGGCTATCAAGCTCATTCCAGTGCCAGAAGTAGTACGTGGTTGCTACTCCCACTATTTTCTGGTTCCCAAGAAGGGCAAACAGGGCCTGTGCCCTATCTTGGACCTCCAGAGCATCAACGGCTTCCTCCGCAAGGAGAAGTTCAAGATGCTGACTTTAGCGCGGGTCCTGGCTGCTCAAGACCCTGGAGACTGAATGGTAGTGTTGGACTTGCAGGACGTATATTTCCACATACCCATCCTGCCGGCCCACTGGCGCTACCTGCGGTTCACGGTAGGCCACAAGCACTTTCAGTTTACCGTGCTCCCCTTCGGCCTCACCAGTGCCCCTCGGGTGTTCACGAAAATGATGGCGGTGGTCGCAGCTAATCTGCGCGGATCAGGGGTTCCAGTCTTCCCCTATCTCGACGACTGGTTGTTAAAGGCGGGCTCGCCCCAGACAGTCATTTCCCACCTCCAGACTACAGCCGATCTCCTGCACTCGCTGGGGTTCTCCATCAACGTGCCAAAGTCACACCTGTGCCCCTCTCAGAAGCTCCTCTTCTGGACTCGGCGCAGTTTTGGGTTTATCCTCCAGGACATCTGTCAGGCAGCTACATGGTCCTCGCTGCACACGTTTGCTAAGCACTACTGCCTGGACAGCCAGTTCGGAGAGATGGCTTTTTCAGCCGTTCCGTTCTCCAGGACTTCCTGATGTGATCTTGGTTCTCAGACCACCACCGGGGTTGGTATTGCTGGGGTATCTATTCTACGGTGAGGAATCTAACACTTAACGTGTTTCTTTCAGATGCACAAGTTATTTACCTTTGGTCATGATATATCTGTAAGAAACATTAGTTAGTGTTTGCTTCCTTACCGCCCCACCCATCCTCCCCGTTCTGCGAACCGATATCTAGGGTTAAGGTATCTCCCTTTGAGGGCCCTAGTTTCATGGCACCAGTGTCTGTTTCTTGCATGGCTCTGCGTTCCTGGCGCTGAAAGCTATGTACAGAACCGACTTCAGCGCGCGAGGGCGGCGTCTAAGTACTCTGACTACGTCATTCCGGCGATCCCGATGACTGACGCGGAGCCGCAGACGACACATACCGACGCGCAGGGGTACTGCTGACTAAATCTTTCCGGATCCAATCTGACGCCTGTGGATATTCTAAGGTAAGGAATCTAACACTAATGTTTCATACAGATATATTGTTACCGAAGGTAAGTAACTTGTGCCTTACCTTCGGTAACAATGTATTTGTATTTGTATGGGATATTTATAAAGCGCAAACTATCGCTCCAAAAGGAGTATCCTGTATCTGGTAGAGATGATTCTAGCCACAGATTCCTTCACGACCCACCCGTCCTCCCAGTTTCTGCGAGGAGCCTTCTCAGTCTTCTGCACTCGCCTGCTTCAGGACGACGTTCCTCTGCGAGTGCCTTTTTCTTACCCCCTCCCTAGGAGGATGCTCTCCTAGTTGTTTTTGTTGCTCCATTCCTTCTTTCTGGTGATTGGGTGATGGATGCCTGGGTTCTTTGGTGCCCATGCATTTGGTCTCCAATGTAGGGTTCGTTTGTGCCCTGCTTCCTTGTGTTGCTTGCACTACTGACTCTTACAGTCCTTGGTGTTTAGGTCCCCTGGCTGGGTCTCGACCCTTGGTTCAGGGATACTGTGGCAGAAAAGTTTTCCGGATCCAGTCTCACGCCTGGGAACAATTCTACGTTAAGGAATCTGCGACTAGAATTGTCTCTACCAGATACATTGTTACCGAAGGTAAGTAACTCGTACAACAGGACTTATTCGCTCAAATGGAAAAGATTCTGCATCTGGTGTGCATCATCTAAAGTCAATCCTCTCCATTCACCTACAGAGGAAATGTTACCTTATCTTCTAAACTTGGTTTGCTTCGGCTTAGCTCAAGCATCAATTATGGTTCATTTAGCTGCCATCTCCAGTTTTCGCAGATCAGCTAATGTTCCATCTCTATGGTACAGCAAGCTGGTCAAACAGTTTCTCAAAGGCCTGCTCATAATGTTTGCTCCGGTAAGGGCACCTCCTCCTGCATGGCATCTGAATACAGTGAATACCTATTCACAGAGTGGATATAAAGTTCCTACCTGGAAGGTCGCTCTCCTCCTAGCTCTTACTTCGAGAAGAGTTGGTGAACTCCAGGCGTTAACTACCCAAGAACCTTTCTGACAATTCAAGCATCACAGTTATTCTACGAACAAACCCTAAGTTCATTCCCAAAGTTCCTTCGGATTTTCACCTTAATGAGTCAATCATTTTGAAATAATTCTTTGCAACTCCACAAACTCAAGCGAAGCGTTCTCTGCACTCTTTGGAGGTCAAACGGTGCCTAAAGGTTTACCTGATCAGTTCAAAATCATTTTGCGAGTAAAATCAACTTTTTAGATTGTACAGTACACCTAGAAAAGGTTTCCTACTCACTAAACAGAGCATTTCAAAATGGATATCGCGTTCCATTGTGTTCTGCCAACAGCAAGCGGGCCAACCTCTGACGTCAAGAGTCCGTGCTCACTCTACCAGAGCAATGTCAACGTCTACGGTGCTGTTTGCAGGTGTGTCCCTTCCAGAGAGCTGCAGAGCAGCAACTTGGAGAACACCACACACATTCACCAAGCACTACGTCTTGAGGTTAAGTGAGATGCAGCAGTGGGACATGCGGTTCTCTGACTTCTTTTTCAATAAGGTGAGCCTTCTTTCTTTTTGTTCCTTCCTGCCATCCTTAACTGTCACACATTTTCAATGATTTCTGGTCCGTCTGTATAAATTAAGTCAGCGGTTCCCAAACTTTGCGCCTTGGCTCCCTGGGGAGCCGTCAAACCTAGCCAGAGGAGCCACGCACCAAGCACTTTAATGCATTTAATGTTGAAGGGGTTGTTGGCTTCAGGTAAACTAATTAGACTTAAATTCATGATGTCGATGATTTGTAAATGACATGCCTAAAGCTGTTAACATAGTGCTTAATTGATGGCATGTCGAGGGAGATGACCTTCATATTTCACGGGATCCCCACATTCCAACACTCCCAAAGTAAGCCGAAGATGCCTGTTTTATCTTGTTATACTTGTTAATAGTTTTGTTTTTTTCCAAATGCATTTTTCACCAATGCAAGGTATTGGGAAAGTACAGTTGTCCTGTCTATTAAACACACAAAGTATTAAGTATTGACATTTGTACTTGAATCATAGGTTCTTCCAGTGCACATTTCTTTCAGTACACACACATTTCCAGACAGGCCTGCTCTCTCCTTGCGCACAGGGAAGTAAAACACCATATACAGCATTATGCCAACATTTGGAAGCAAGAAAGAGGGACAATTTAAATAAAAAAAACATTTGTAATTACTTGCATTACTTTGGAGTCAATTTTAGGAAGGAGACAGTAAAAATAAAGCTGTATCTGGTTTACAAAATCGTGAGTCACCCTGCTGAGACAGGTGCATTGGCACGTATGACACGGGTTGAAATGAAAGTACATGCAAATATTCTTCAAGCGCAGAAACACTCTGGCAGTGGGGCCTACATGCATAGGGGTGCTATCTAGCACTGTAAGTGGGATAAAAAAAGTTTGAGAGGGTACTCTAAAAAAGGCATTGGCTAGGAATATTTTGAGGCGCTGCTTTAGGAATACGAAGCACCCTGCGTATATGATTATAATAGCTTCATCTACTTCGCGTCCTCGGCTCACTCGGAAAGCAGCTCGGAGTGCTCGCAAGACACGAACTAGGAAACCAGAAGATCCAAAGCGCCGAACCGGCGGGAATCGCTGGTCTTAAGCGATTCCCCCGGAAGCGCTACAGGGCAACAGAGAAGCCTTGCGAAAAGGCTAGACCGGGACTCTGCTTCCGCCCGGAAGTGAGGGTCTCGGTCTACAGTATAGGAGCGGCGGAACCCTCCCGGGATTGGCAAACGCCGAACAGGACACCTTCCCTGGAGAAGGCTCCATTAGATATCTCAGTTTATTTCTATTTGTGCGCACTTGTGCTTGGATAATCTGAGGAACTGGATCTTCTCTCAGGAAGGTTCTACAGGGTGGTGTCTTTCGATTGTCTGGTTCTAAGTTTTAGTCCTGTTTTACAAAACGACAGGGATAGGTTACAAAGGTGTTAAGGCCTAGGACCTTATGTTCTATGTCTAATAGGATATTACTTTTAATAATACTGGGGGCTTCCATCTCAACGACTGGGAATGATTCAGGCATATGAATCCATGAAAGATTCTAGTACTGGAGAACTACATTACAGGTAAGTAACTTATTTCGTATCAGCCTCTGTATTTAAGTTGAGGCAGGTCCTTCCTGCTTTCTTCTGTATCGTCTTTTGGGTTTAATTTTATCATCAAAGAGCAATTAATTCCTCTATAGCTTGTGACAATTTGAATTGGATGGTCTCAAAATGTTTGGGGATAAACTTGCATGTGGCTGAGGTGTAGAAACTCTAATCTCCTCTTTTGCGCTCTTTCCAGCACATTGGAAATCTCTACAAACAGCTGCAGCAGGAAATGGCAGCCTATGCATCGCGGTTATTTCCAGATCTACCAATTCCCATAGATGGAACTGTGATACCAAACTCACCAGAACCTATGGCTGCTTCAAAGGACTTACATCGTTGGGATGGGACAATATGCAACCAGCGCTCCTCTGTGGAAATGCCTCAGCCCCCTTCCACCATAGCTCACCGGCAGGGTCTCCAAAAAGGCCAAAAGGGTCCTGGATCCTCTGGTGTTGAGCCACAACAACCTCACGCTATTGTCTGTGATTTTAATCTCTCTGAACCCCATCCTCCTCACAGTGACCTGCCATTTTTGCACACTTCCCGAGCTGGCCTCGTCCCCTCTGTGCACACTGCTTTTCAAAGCATTGTCACCCATTCATCTCACTCTGGTGTCCTATTTCAAGACCACCCACTGTCTTACATTTCTGGCAACACTAACGCTGACACTGACTATCAGCCATTTCTATGCAATCCTGGCACCTTAAATACTGAACAACAGCCCTTCCCTAGCTCCTCCGTCGATGAGCCCCACCCAGGCACCCTGAATACTGTACATCATTCTCTGTCTGTTCCTGCCACCATGAATACTGAACACTGTCCCTTACTTGGCGCCTCGTGTACAGAAACTACAGAAAACCGCTCTCTCCCAGGGGCTTCCGGTGTGGAACATCAATCTCCCCCTTACTCCTCAAGTCCTGAACATCAGTTCTGTTTGCCTAGTGTCTCTGTGCCACGATTGGTTGGATCTGGCAATGTTCTGAAGATGAGCACCACCCCAACCTTCTCCTCACAGGGCTCAATCTGCTCTAACCTCCCAATCCATCTTTCAAAGGTTCCTGCCGGCAGTGCTGTTGCCTTAGGTAAGTGACTTGTGCATCTTTCCTTTTTTCTTCTTGTCCTTTTGGGGAGAGTGACTCTTGAAGGTTATTGCTTAGTGGTGATGCTGCTGCTTAAGGAGATAGCATGTTTCCTCAGTGTAATAAGACTCCGTTCTGAACTATGGTGTGTCACGGCAGCTGTGTGACTACCTTACCTTCGGGGGCAGTAAGAGGGCATTCAGAGGGAGCCCATAAATAATCTAGCTCAAAGAGATGAGTCAAGTAGAGCAGGGTTCGTTAAAATACTTAGTTGGAATATTGCAGGGCTAAGAAATAAAATGGATGATGTTGTATGGAATAACTTTCTAAAGGAATATGATGTGATTGGGCTTCAAGATTCTTAGAAAGTGGATAATATTCTTTGGCTGGACAGGTATACTACCTGTTTTGAACCTGCAAGTCCTTCTGCAGTGGGTAGACCTAAAGGGGGGTTAATAACACTGATTTCCCTGAAGATTACAGGTAATCATTAAAAATTGGACTCTGGGTTAGTAAATTGTTTAGCCATCAAAATTATGCCTACCAATTTAGCCAACGTTTTAATTGTAAATTTTTATAACTCATTTGAAAGAATCTCTGCTGCTGAGCATTTGTCTAGTCTTAAAACCTTTTTGGAAGGTTATAAGGACAAACTAGTCACACCTTATTCGGCTGTCATTTTAGGGGATTTTAATCCACATTTATGCTCCAAGAACTGTCATGTTATTGATAGTTTAGGGCCTGGCAAGTATTCGGACATACATTTTGAATACACACAAGAAGGGAAATTTTTAGAGGATACATTAGCAGAATTTGTCCTTTTATATCTAAATGATTCTTGTGGGAAGGACGACATATCATCTTTTTAAGGTATGGGAATGCATACAACCATTGACTATATTTTCATAAATACTGCCCTGGAAGCATATGTTAATAATTATACGGCTGTGTGGTCACAATTTAGTGACCAAAAATTCATACACCTGATACTGGTAGGAGGTATTGGGCTCAATTCTGAAATCAGTAAATGGGCAATCTGAAAGAAACAGGTTAGTATTAGATTCCTTACCTTAGAATATCCCCAGGCGTCAGACTGTATCCGGAAACATTTGCGTAGCAATACCCCTGCTCGTCGGTAGGCGTCGTCCATGGCTCCGTCTGCATCGTTAGCGCCGGAATGACGTCGCCGGAGTACTTAGACGCCGCCCTCGCGCGCTGACGTCACTTCTTCTTTTTTCCGCGCCAGCTAGCGCAGATCCGGAGAAGCTCTACCCCTTAGTCAATTTTTAACTAAACTTTTTTGATCTGTTTTTCTCGAGTCGTTCGACTCCTACGGTGCCTGTAGGGATGCCCGGGTTCAAACCCTGCGTCGATTGCAGCCGACTGATGTTGGTTACCGACCCCCATCGCCGGTGTCTTCATTGTCTGGGCCCCGACCACGACGACCGAGCCTGCTCTGATTGCTGGGCTCTGACGTCCAAGGCTAGACTGGAGCGGTCCAGCAAGCAACTTGAGCCGGCAGTCTGCCCACGCCGTTCAAGATCCCGGTCCAGGAGGAGGTCGCGGTACCGGTCGAGGGGTCGGAGTCGTCGTAGCTCCGATAGTCTGCATCGGTCTTCGGGCTGAAGATCCTCAGGTAAGAGGCATGCGAGGTCGGGAAGGCGTCATCGCTCTTCCGACCCCGCCCAACGTGGCCGGGGTTCGGGTGACTCCGCCCACACGGCTCCGCCGGAATCGCTGGCGGCCCCATACCTCCCGGTCCCTGGGCATGGCACAACGCCGGAGGGGATCGAGCGCTACCTCATGACCATGAGGTCGCTCCCTCCTCAGTCTGATTCCGCGGCGTCTTCGGGCAAAGCGGCCCAGACTGGGGGGGGGTCTGGCGGGTCGGGTGCTTCGGCCCAACGCCGCCGAGCGCTTCGGCGCAGCCGGCGACTTTGGTCCCAGCGCCGCAGGCCCCCACTGGATCGGGTTCCGGATCTTGGTCGTCGCCGGCCGACCTCACTACCAAACCGGCGCCGGCCCCTAGGGTGTCACCCCCAGCGACGCCGTCCCCAATCCTTCCCTCGATTCGGTTCCGGTGCCAGATCGGCACCGCTCTCGACGTCGCTTGGAGATTTTTACTTCAATGAACTGGCCCCATCCTTTGAACCTGAATTTCAGGTGATGGGTGACGAGTGGGATTGGGAGGGATCTGTGGACCCTCTGGCACAGGAGTGCAGCCTCAACAGGACTGGACATGTGAGCTTGGGGATGCCAGTGGGCTGGACACTTCGCCAGACACTAGGTTTGTCTCTCCTCCAACCGTGGCTACGGAGGAGGGGGCTACCTACAGTGTAGTGTTGATGCGGGCAGCCAAGGCATTGGACCTGGAGCTCCCCGTCGCGGCCGTGAGGACTAACCTCCTCACTGAGGTCCTTAAACCGCAGGCAAGCTCGGCTGAGCCTCTGTTGCCGTTTAATGAGGCCTTGTGTGACGTTCTTTTGGGCACTTGGTCCAAGCCCGCTACAGGTCCGCCTGTAGATAGGAACGTGCCCAGATGCTACCGCCCGGCTCCGGGCGACCCTTGCTTCCTGTCCATCCACCCCAGACCTCATTCCCAACGGCTCCGCCCGATCGGGAATCCAAGAGGTTGAGCAATTCGGTAAGAAGGTGTTCTCGTCCCTGAGTTTGGGACTGCGGTCACTCAACACCGCATGCCTCTTGGGCTGCTTCACCCACACTCTGTGGGACACGGTCGCGGACGTGCTGCCAAAATGTCCGGAGGGGGTTCGGACTAAAGTCGCCCAAGCCCTTGCGGAGGGTCGAGATGCGGCACCGTATTCCATCCGGTGTGGGCGGGATACCACGTACTCACTGGGCAGGGCGATGGCAACGACAGTGGCGGTTCGACGCCACGCCTGGTTGAGGACCGCCAACTTTTCGGCTGATGTCCAGGCCACCCTTCTGGACATGCCGTTTGATGGCCGTCGCCTCTTTGGCGACAAGGCAGACCGTGCGCTTGAGCGTTTTAATGACTCCAGGGCTACGGCCAAGTCCTTAGGCCTCTCTGACCCACGCCAGAAAACAGGTGCCTTTCGCTCCTTTCGTGGTCAAAGAAGGGGCGCTCCCACACGTGCTGCCAGCCACGCACCGCAGACTAACACACAGAGCGGTGACGGCCGTGGAAACCGCAGTATCGGGGAAAACGGCGAGGCCAGTCCACACCTTCCCCTGCAGCATCCGCCTCAAAACCCTCCTAGTCCGTGCTTTCAGGCCCATGTGACGCCAGTGGGGGGCAGGGTTCGCCATCACCACTTCCACTGGCGCACTGTCATGTCGGACATGTGGGTGCTGCAAATCGTCCGAATCGCCTACTCCCTCCCCTTCGAGGCGACCCCTCCAGCCATGCCACCGCAATACCACCGCGTTTCGGGGATCACTTGCAACTTCTGCAAGAGGAAGTTAGGGCCCTCTTGGCCAAGGGGGCCATTGAGCGCGTTCCTGGGCCGGAAGTAGGGTGTGGTTGTTACTCCCACTACTTTCTGGTTCCCAAGAAGGGCAAAGGGGGCCTGCGCCCTATCTTGGACCTACGGAACGTCAATGGCTTCCTCCGGAAGGAGAAGTTCAACATGCTGACATTGGCTCAGGTCTTGGCTGCCCTGGACCCAGGAGACTGGTTGGTAGCGTTGGACTTGCAGGACGCTTATTTCCACATTATCGTCCCACCGGCGCTACCTGCGGTTCACAGTAGGCCACGAGCACTTTCAGTTTACTGTGCTCCCCTTCGGCCTTACCAGCGCCCCACGGGTGTTCACGAAAGTGATGGCGGTGGTCGCAGCTCATCTGCGCAGGTTAGGGGTTTCAGTCTTCCCCCTACCTCGACGACTGGTTGTTGAATGCGGGCTCGACCCAGACAGTCGTCAGCCACCTCCAGACAACGGCGGACCTCCTGCACCAGCTGGGGTTTTCCATCAATGTGCCGAAGTCACACCTGTACCCCTCTCAGAAGCTCCTCTTCATCGGAGCGGTCCTCGACTCTGCGCAGTTTCGGGTTTATCCTCCCGAACAGCGGGTCCGGGATATTCAGGCTCTGATCCCAATCTTTCAGCCTTTATCCCAGGTCTCGGTCAAGTTGACGCTGCGGCTTCTGGGGCTGATGGCCTCCTGCATCCTTCTGGTGCATCACGCCCGGTGGCGGATGAGGGCTCTGCAGTGGGACCTGATGTTTCAGTGGCCCAGCATCAGGGCAACCTGTCCGACCATGTCCTGATCTCGGAGGACACTGCAGGAACGCTGCAGTGGTGGCTCACGGACCGCGATTGGGTCAGCGGCAGATCCCTATCCCTTCCTCAACCGGAGCACGTAGTTGTGACGGACGCGTCGCTCCAGGGCTGGGGAGGCCTCATGGGAGAGGTGGAGATCAGAGGCCTCTGGTCTCCGGCGGAGTCCCGGCTCCATATCAACCTTCTGGAGCTGCGGGCGATTCGTCTAGCACTGAAGGCATTCCTCCCCTCTGTACGGGGGAGTGTTGTGCGGGTGTTCACGGACAACACCACCGCCATGTGGTACTGCAACAAACAGGGCAGGGTGGGGTCGTGGATCCTCTGCCAGGAGGCTCTGCGCCTCTGGCAGTGGCTGGATCATCAGGGGGTGACCCTGGTGGTTCAACACCTGGCAGGTTCTCGGAACGCCAGGGCGGACAAGCTCAGCCGAAGGTGCATGATGGATCACGAATGGCGTCTGAACTCGGACGTGGCGCAAGCCCTCTTTCTGCAGTGAGGAGAGCCTTGGTTAGATCTATTCGCCACCAAAGAGAACGCGCAATGTCATCAGTTCTGCGCGTTGGAATTTCCAAGGCTGCACTCGCTCGGGGACGCTTTTCTTCGCAAGTGGAGTTGCGATCTGTTGTATGCCTTTCCGCCTATACCACTTATGACCAGAGTGCTGAAGAAAATCAAGAGCGACCGGGCCCAAGTCATCCTTGTGGCTCCGGACTGGGCGCGAAGGTACTGGTATTCCGAGCTACTTGGTATATCAGTCGTTCCTCCGATTCGTCTGCCTCTTCAGGAGGACCTTCTGTTGCAGCAGCAGGGGACGGTCCTCCACCCGAACCTGTCCAGTCTCCACCTCAATGCTTGGAGATTGAGCAGCGACAGTTGAGGCCATTTGACTTGCCTCCTGAAGTCTGTACTGTGATTCTGGCAGCCAGGCGTCCCTCCACAAAGTCGGTATACGCCTGCAGGTGGAACAGATTTGTGGCATGGTGCACAGCAAAGGCATGTGGATCCTCTCAATGCCCCTCTTTCTGAGGTTCTCCTCTTCCTTCTTTCTCTTGCCCAGCAGGGCTCTGCTCTGGCACTATCAAGGGCTACCTTTCTGCCCTTTCCGCCTTCTTAAGGCTACCTGATCAGCCATCTTTGTTCAAGTCCCCCATTGTAAATAGGTTCTTGAAGGGTATCACTCAAATGTTCCCCCCTGTTCCTTTCATGATGCCTCAGTGGGCCTTGAACCTTGTACTTATCTGATGTGCGCTCCCTTCGAGCCACTTCACAACTGTCCTCTCCGTCTTCTTACCCTTAAGACTGCTTTCCTGGTTGCCATTACTCTGCCAGGAGAGTGAGTGAGCTCCAGGCTCTTTCTTCCAAAGCTCCTTTCCTATCGGTCCATCCGGACAAGGTTGTGTTGCGGACAAGACCCTCTCTCCTGCCCAAGGTAGTCCCAGCCTTCCATATCGGGCAGTCCATCACCTTGCCCACCTTCTTTCCGCCTCAGCATCCCTTTAAAGAGGAAGAGCGGCTCCACCGTCTGGACCCAAAACGTGCGCTCTCATACCATCTAGATCGCACATGCCAGTTCTGGGTGGATGACCAACTCTTTGTTGGTTACGTGGGCACTGAGAAGGGACGGGCGGTGCAGAAACGGACCATCTCTAAGGTGGGGCGTTTTGTGCATCAAGGCATGCTACTCCTTGGCTAAAAAGGAACCTCCTGTTGGGCTGAGGGCCCCTTCCACTCGGGCCACAGCGGCTACTACTGCCCTGGGCCGGGGAGTCCCCTTGCAGGACATCTGTCAGGCGGCTACGTGGGCCTCGCTGCACACGTTTGCAAGACACTACTGCCTGGACAGCCAAGTCCGGAGGGATGGCTTCTTTGGCCGTTCCGTCCTCCAGGACTTTCTGGTGTGATTATTGGTTCGCAGACCCACCACCGGGGTTGGTATTGCTGGGGTATCTATTCTAAGGTAAGGAATCTAATACTAACCTGTTTCTTTCAGATGAACAAGTTACTTACCTTCGGTAACAATATATCTGTAAGAAACAGTAGTTAGTATTAGATTCCTTACCGACCCACCCATCCTCCCCGTTCTGCGAACCGATATCTAGGGTTAAGGTCATCCCCTTTCAGGGCCCTGTTTTCATGGCACCAGTGTTGGTTCTATCATGGCTGTGTATAATAACTGACGTCCGGGCTCGAGGGCGGCATGCAAGTACTCCGGCGACGTTTAAGTACTCCGGTGACGTCTAAGTACTCCAGCGACGTCATTCCGGCGCTAACGACGACGGCCGCGGAAGACGCCTACCGACGCGCAGGGGTATTGCTACGCAAAAGTTTCCGGATCCAGTCTGACGCCTGGGGATATTCTAAGGTAAGGCATGTGGGCTGCTGAATTCATATCTGTGCATAGATTGCCGCCTAGTGTTGGGTCTGGATGATTGCACATTGTTGTCCTGGAAGAGTCTTCGAAGTATCACGAGATAGGTGGCTCCTCCCCTGGACTACAGTGTGCATGGGCATCGACTCCATCCTCAGATTGTTTTTTTCCGCCATTGGGTTCGGATGCATATTTGTTAACTCAAGTTCGGAACCGATAAAAACCTTTACATTTGGCCAAAAGGCCTTTAATTATCGTCGGTATTGTCTTCGCAATTGGTGCCCAGTACTCGTTCCAGCTCTATCCTCGAGCCAAACTTCAAGAAGAGCCGCGTGGCTTTTCAGCACCAAAGCCCGGTCGACGCCAGAGGCCTTATCGACGATCCATCATGGAACGGAGCCCGTTCAAGAGATGTCACGTTTGCAACTCCAAGTATCCTCACATCGATGTCCACCCGGCGTGCAACTAGTGCCTGTCTCCGGATCACGATGAAGCCATCTGTATGGCTTGTTCTCGGTTCCGCTCCAAGAAGACTATTCGCCTTCGACGCGCAGCACGGAAGGAGGCCCAGCAGACGGCACCTGACCCGGTAAACATCTTCGATGCCGAGGAAGATGAGGGAGTCGAGCAGGAAGTTCAAGAGAACCTGTCTGATCCTGCATCGGAGGTCGACTCCAGTTACGACGCAGATGTAGAAATGGTCGATAATGAAGACGTCGACGAGGTAGGAGACGACGATGAGGCCTTCGGGGCCGTGGAAGATAGCTTGAGCGAGGAGCTAGCCCCAACCGTGGGTACGGGGGCTGAGACCAAAGCACTCAATAAGGCTCAGGTCGAGGGATCGCCACATGGCCTTACCCAAGATCGAACGCATAGTTCTACAGCCTCGCCTCAAGGCCCGGGTACGGACATTTCCAACGAGCCATCGGTTGACCAATTGAAATCGAAGCCAAAAGCATCGGTGTCTACAAAACCGAAAGCACCAGAAACTAAATCGAAACCAAAAGTGCGTATTACTTTGGTTGGGTCGAAGGGTTCTGAACAATCAGTGCCGACAAAGCAGAAGAGTGTTATCGACCCGGGGGCTACAGGGTCTCGAAGGCCGGGGCGCCGAAGAAAGTGGCCAAGGACGTCGACCCGAAGAAGTCAGCACCGAAGGCCGTAGACACTAACAAGGGACTCAAAACTCAGAACGTTCTCCATCCTAAATGTCGACTCGACAAGGCCAAGGGCAGTAAGGACCTAGAGTCCAAGACTAGCAGTGGCTCTAAAGACACCGTCGAGTCAACACAGCCATCAGCCTCTTTTTCGAAGCAGGTGTCTGACTCGCTGCAACGCATCAAAGAAAAGGCTGCTGCTGTCAGGCCGAAGACCACTCCACCCCCGAAGCCAGTCAGTAAACCTACGAAGTCGTCGGCACCGATTCAGTTCACACTGCCGCCGAAAGTGGTACCTAAAGCGTTCGTACCTAAGACGGGCATTGAGGCGACCAAAAAGGTGTCCATGGGGCCAAAGCCCACAACTATGGAAGGAGCCACCAAGCATCGACAGCCTCCGCAGGAAGATCAGTCGAGGCAATTCATCGACGCCGAGACGGGTAGACTTTCCATTTTCAAGCGAAAAATCGCCCCAGAACAACCTATGGAGTCATATAAAATTCCATTGAAGAAAAAGATGGATTCTGCTACGTCACCTCTTCTTTTTGAACCCATACAACTACATCGACAAGACACTGCTCCTATTTCACCCACATACTCAAATGTGGATTTAGGAGAGGGTGACTTAGGAATACAGTTATCCTGTAGACACTGATCCAGAAGATCACACTGAACCCTGGACAGACGCTGTTGACCCAGGGGATTCATAGACTGCCTCGGACAGTCAGGTCTATGCTGTTAAAACGTCACCTACAGAAGACACGGCTGCGTTTAATGCACTTATTGAGAGGGCAGCAAAAAATCATGATGTCCAGCTCTATGCTGACCCTATTGAAGAAGACTTTTTGTTTGACACCTTCTCCACCTCAGAGAGAACTGTCAAAACTCTACCCATGCTCAAAGGTGTCCTAAAACACGCTGGAGACATCTTTAAGGAGACCACAAGGGCAAGAGTAATAAACCCCAGAATTGAGAAAAAATACAAACCAGCACCTGTGGACCCTACGTATATCAAGGGACAGTTGCCGTTGGACTCTCTGGTAGTTTCCAATGCCCGCAAAAGAGCGAACTCTCCAACAACGGGTGATGCTCCTCCCCCTGACAAAGAATCTAAAGTGCTAGAGGCATCGGGGAAAAGGGTGGCAGCTCAAGCGGCCAATATCTGGCGAATCTCCAACACACAGGCACTCTTAGCCAGATATGACGGGGCTCATTATGAGACACTCAAGACCCTGTTGCAACACTTGCCAGATGAGTATAAGGAGGCAGCAGAAATGCTCATACAAGAAGGGAAGCTTATATCAAACGCGTCTATTAAGTGTGCGTTGGACGCAGCAGACACTGCAGCCAGGGCGATTAATACAAGTGTGATGTTACGAAGACATGCCTGGCTGAGAATCTCCGGCTTCAAGCCCGAAATACAAACCACCATACTCAATCAGCTGGTTAACCCTGATCACTTATTTGGACCAGAGGTGGACACCACCTTAGAAAAAATGAAGTAGGACACAGAGACTGCAAAGTCTATGGGGGCCCTACAGTCGCAGCAGTTCAGGGGTGGTTCCTTTCGTCGCTCCAACAATAGAGGAGCTTCCAGAGGCCAGCTGTCCCTAAAGACACAATACAGTAAAGGAGGCACGCAGACCACCTACAACAAGAACAATAGGGGTGGCTACCGTGGGAACAGCACCAAGGGCAGAGGTCCTGGAAACAACAGCTCCCGATCCTCCGCCACTAACAAACAGTGACGTCTTGTCACTGCCCCCGGCCATACCACACCGGTCGGGGGGAGACTACAACAGTTCCTACCGGTCTGGAAATCCATCACTACAGACAGGTGGGTGAGGCAGCTTATCCAGTACGGTCATTGTCTGGAGTTAACATCCACTCCACCCAACATACCCCCAAGACACCGTCCTATGTCCGCAGAGCATTTACAATTATTGCAGCAGGAAGTAGTCAGCATGCTGCAAAAAGTAGCCATAGAGCTCGTGCCTGTGGAACAAAAAGGTAAATGTAAATGTGTAGGCATTTATATAGCGCACTGCGACCCGTAGGCGTCCTGGCGCTTCGACCGCCGCGAAACCCTTCCTGGCTTCCCTGAGAGATGGTCCCTTAATGGGTATCTCCAGGGTGAGACCAGGCATCCCCGGCGGTCTGGGGGGCCGTTAGTGAAGATGAGGCAAGCTAATGCCCAGAGTTGCCGAGTGTGCTCGCTGATCAGAGTGGGCACCGAGGCGAGAGAATTATCGAGTCCGCTGACCCTGGTCCAGAAACCTGCCGCGCCGGGAATCGAACCCTGGTCCCGGGCCGTCCTCTGCTCTCGGGTCTGCCGCCTCTAACCAGTGAGCCACACTACTACTACAGGGGTGTACTCACTGTACTTCTTGATCCCAAAAAAGGACGGGTCCCTCAGACCCATACTGGACCTTAGGCCCCTAAACCAGTACATTCTATCAGAACACTTTCACATGCTCACATTAGAGCAGGTTCTACCGTTACTCAGTCAGGGAGATTTCCTCGCAACACTAGATCTCAAAGATGCATATTTCCATGTTTGAGGCATGTGGGCTGTTGAATTCATATCTGTGCATAGATCGCCGCCTAGTGTTGGGTCCGGATGATTGCACATTGTTATCCTGGAAGAGGCTTCGAAGTATCACGAGATAGGTGGCTCCTCCCCTGGACTACAGTGCGCATGGACATCGACTCCATCCCCAGATTGTTTTTTTCCGCCATTGGGATCGGATGTATATTGGTTCACTCTAGTCGGAATCGATATAAAAGTTTCTTAAGGCCAAAAGGCCTTTAGTTTTTCGTCGGTACAGTCTTGCGTTCGGGGCCCGATTATTTCCAGCTCTGTTCTGAGCCGGATTTCCAGGAGAGCCGCGTGCTTTTCGACGCTGAAGGCCCAGTCGACGCCAGAGGCCTTATCGACGAACTATCATGGAACGGAGCCCGTTCAAAAGATGTCCCGTGTGCAACTCAAAGTATCCCCACATCGACGTCCACCCGGTGTGCAACAAGTGTCTGTCGCCGGATCATGATGAAGCCAGCTGCATGGCTGGTTCCCGTTTTCGATCCAAGAAGACTCTTAAGCATCGACGCGCTGCGCGCCAGGAGGCCCAGCAGACTGCACCGGCGCCTGTGGACATATTCGATGCCGGAGATGATGAAGGAGCTGCCCGGGAAGCTCGTGAGAACTTATCTAATCCTGCGTCGGAGGTTGACTCCAACTACGACGAGGACGTTGAAATACTCGAAGCGGAAGAAGTCGTCGAAGAGGTAGGAGACGACGGCGGGGCCTTTGGGGCCATGGAGGATAGCTCGAGCGAGGAGCTACCTCAATCTGACATTGGGGCCGAAACGCTTCCTAAGGCTCAGGTCGAGGGATCGCCACTAGGCCTTACCCAAGATCTTTCAATAGGTTCTACGGCCCCGCCTTCGGGCTCGGCTTCGGACATTACTATGGAGCTGCAACCTGTGAAATCGAAACCGAAAGTGAAAGCTCCGGTCTCGACGCAAGTGAAAGCACTGGTGCCCACATCGAAACCAAAAGTGCATATTGCTTTGGTCGGCTCGAAGTCCTCGGACCTGTCGGCACCGACAAAGCATAAGACTGTTATCGACCCAAAGAAATAGCTCAAGGGCGTCAAGACGAAGTCTAGCGCGCCCAAGGCAAAGGTCAAGACAGTCGACCCGAACAGTTCGGCGCCGAAGACAGTCGACACCGACAAAGGACTCAGTGATCCGAAGGTTCTCGAACCTCCACATCGACAAGACAAGGCCAAAAGCGGACCGGCCCATGAGTCCACGTCTGGGGGTGCCTCAAAGGATTCTGTCGAGTCGACGCAACCGTCCGCATCATTCTCGAAGCAGGTGGCGGACTCCCTGAAGCGCATCAAGGACAAGGCCTCGGGTGTCGGGCCTAAAGATCCTCCACCTTCGAAGCCTGCCGACAAAACGTCGACGCCCATCCACTTCACGCTGCTGCCGAAAGTGGTGCCGAAGGCTTTCGCCCCTAAGATAACCACGGACGTGCCCGGGTAGGCGTCCTCGGTGCCGAAGTCCACAACAGCGGTCCCGGCCATAAAGCATCGACAATCCTCGTTGGAAGAGCAACAGGAACACTTTATCGATGCCGAAACAGGCAGACCTTCCCTTTATAAGCGGAAAATCGCCCCGGAACAGCCAATGGAGTCCTACAAAATTCCACTGAAGAAAAAGGACTCTACTTCAACGCCCGTTCTTGTAGAACCGGTGTCTCCACATGGCCAGGATGTTTCACCCACTTATTCGGATGTGGACACTGGGGAAGGTGATGATGAGGAATACAGCTATCCTGTCTACACTGGCTATCCTGTCTACACTGATCCAGATGATACCAATGAACCCTGGGCAGCTGCTGCTGACCCAGGTGACCCTCACTCTACCCCAGACACTCAAATGTATGCTGTAAAAACATCACCCACTGAGGATTCGGCTGCATTTAATGCCCTCATTGAAAGGGCAGCTAAGAATCATGACGTCCAGCTCCATGCTGACCCCTTTGAAGTAGACTTTCTTTTTGACACCTTTTCCGTCTCAGAGAGGACTGTCAAGACTCTGCCTATGTTGAAGGGTGTCTTGAAGCATGCTGGGGATATTTTTAAGGAGCCTACAAGAATCAGGGTGATAAACCCCAGGATTGAGAAGAAATATAAACCGGCGCCTGGTGACCCTACTTACATCAAGGGACAGTTGCCGTTGGACTCTCTTGTTGTTTCTAACGCCAGGAAGAGGGCTAATTCACAAACAACTGGTGATGCTCCTCCCCCAGATAAAGAATCTAAGGTGTTTGAGGCATCGGGGAAAAGGGTGGCAGCTCAAGCGGCCAATATTTGGCGCATTTCAAACACTCAGGCTCTTCTAGCCAGGTATGACAGGGCACACTACGACACACTTGAGACCCTGTTACAGCACCTGCCAGATGAATACAAAGAGGCAGCTGAGATGCTCATCCAAGAAGGGAAGCTCATATCTAATGCTTCTATCAAATGTGCACTAGACGCAGCAGACACCGCGGCCAGAGCAATTAACACTAGTGTTATGCTGAGACGACATGCCTGGCCTAGAATCTCCGGGTTCAAGCCGGAAATACAAACCACCATTCTTAATCAGGCAGTAAACCCTGATCATCTATTTGGCCCAGAGGTGGACACCACCTTAGAAAAGATCAAAAAAGACACAAACTGCTAAGTCCATGTGGGCCCTGCAGTCCCAGCAGTTCCGGGGTGGTTCTTTTCGTCGCTCAAGCAATAGAGGTGTTTCCAGAGGCCAGCTCTCCCAAACCACACAGTACTATAAAGGCGGCACGCAGACCACATACACCAAGCAAAGCCGGGGTGGATATCGTGGAAACAGCGCCAAGGGCAGAGGTCATGGAAACAACAACTCCAGATCCTCCGCCACTAACAAACCGTGAGGCCTTGTCACTGCCCCCGATCACAAAACACCGGTCGGGGGGAGACTTCAACAGTTCCTGCCAGTCTGGAAGTCCATCACCACAGACAGGTGGGTCACACAACTTATCCAGTACGGTTATTGTCTGGAGTTAACATCCACTCCACCCAACATACCCCCAAGACAAGATCCTATGTCGGCGAGCATTTGCACTTATTGCAGCAGGAGGTACTCGTCATGCTGCAAAAAGGGGCAATCTAACTCGTGCCTGTGGAAGAAAGAGGCACAGGAGTTTACTCACTGTACTTCTTGATACCAAAAAAGGACGGGTCCCTCAGACCCATACTGGACCTCAGACCCCTCAATCAGTACATTCTGTCGGAGCACTTTCATATGCTAACGCTGCAGCAAGTCCTACCGTTGCTCAGTCAGGGGGATTTTCTCGCAACATTAGATCTGAAGGTCATCACTTACTGTATTACACTCCATCTCTGCCACAATGGCTGAAAACAATCTGACGATGGAGTCGATGCCCATGCGCACTGTAGTCCAGGGGAGGGGCCACCTATCTCGTGATACTTCGAAGACTCTTCCAGGACAACAATGTGCCATCATTCGGACCCAACACTAGCCGGCGATCTATGCACAGATATGAATGTCAGCAGCCCTACATGCCAAGAACAGATGCATACTGGTAAGTAGCATATTCGTAACTACTGTTTCTTACAGATATATAGTTACCGAAGGTAAGTAACTTGTTCTTTACTTCAGCAATTAAGAACAAAGACCAGGGTCGTAGATTAAAATGGTGTAAGGTCATTCCTGAAGAGTTTCGTACTGGTTTAGCTGTTAAAGTAGGATTGGAAATGGACCTTGTCTTCATAGTAGGGCAAGAGATAATAGGACTCTAACCCCTTATGTGGAAATTCTTAAGCAGGTGGCAAAAGCCCTAATGCATAATTGTAGGTATTACCCCAGTAGAGGAGAGAGGTGGTTTGACCACAGGTGTACAGTTGCACACCAGAAGTTGATGGTCACTTTAAAAAATAAACCACAAGGTAAACCTTTGATAGCTGTCCTTAGGAAAGATTATGTTAGCAATAAATACACATAAGTTGGATATTAAAAATGAAGCTTTGAATGATTTATTGTCAACTGATGTATTAAGGAATAGTGCCAAGTTCTGGAATGTTGTAAATAAACTGTTCTTCTTGGATAACAAAGGTAGCCCGTTGGATTGTAATATCCCGGAAGACGATTGGTTTAACTATTTTAAGGGTATATATGGAGATCAGGGGGATCATGGTCCTCCGAGTACTTCATATGTAGTTGAGAAATATTCTCAGTTTTTTAAGGACAAGGAAGTAGCGGTGGTCGTTGATCAGATGTCAAGTAATAAAGCCCCTGGATCGGATGGTGTCCTGGCTGACCTATTTAAAGCTGATGTATCTTTATGGTCTAAATTACTAGCTAAAGTTTTTTATATGGCTTGTGAATCTGCTTTACCCCAATCTTGGTCACGTCCGTTATACTCCTGGTTTTTAAAAGAGGAATAGCGAGACCCATGATCTTATAGGCCAATCTCATTGATATACTCTACTGTGAAGGTTTTAGGGAGAGTGGTTTTAGGCAAACTCACTGAGTGGTTAAATGACACTAACATCCTCTCAAATTTACAGTATGTTTTCAGGAAAGGAAGAGGAACCACGGACCAGTGTCTAAATTTGCTTTTATTCTCCGGAAAATACACGATCGCGGAGAAAGGGTCACCTTCATTTTGCCTTTATGGATCTTTCTTTAGCTTTTGACCGTGAAAATAGATTCAAATTATGGAACTTGTTATTAAAACTAGGTCTGGATGCGAATATTGGAAGTTTTTTTGGCCGATTTACATCGGGACCTTACAGCCACAGTGAGATTTGACCAAAAAGGCAACCTCATGCAAAGCATTCGTATTATTAAAGGAGTTTTACAGGGATGCATCTTAGCCCACTTTTATTTACCCTATATATTAAAAATCTTGATTCAGTTTTAGTGGGTGCGAGTATGGATATTCCCCGTGTGGGGAAACGGTTAATCCCAGCTCTCTTATACGCTGATGTTGCTGCCCTACTAGCTAGAACGGCGATTGGCCTACAGCATGTTTTAACTACCTTTGCCGAGTTTATAAAGTCACTAGATCTTGATGTCAATTTTTCTAAATCCCACACTATGATCTTGGGTGTAGAGCCCAGGAAATTTAAAACTCATTATTGTGAAGGGAATGTAATATCACAGGTGACGTTGTTTATATACTTAGGGGTGTTTTTTGACGAAAGGGGTACATGAGTCCCACAAATGAAAGCAAAAAGAAATGCAATGGCCAGATCCACCCTTGCTGTCCTTGATTTTGCACGTGGATTAGGGTCTAAGCCAATGCATGCTATGCTAAACATTTACAGGGCCAAATGCATCGCCATAGCAAATTATGGTTCTGATCTTTGGGGATACAGAGAAGCTAGGATATCGAAATAGTGGAAAATAAATTCCTAAGAAACCGACTATCCGTGCTATAATCAACATCCACTTACATTACTTACATTATCCATTCAGAAACCGGTTCAGGTTTCATATCTGATCTAATTGGAATGCTACCTTTACTTAAATGGATAGTTATTTGGATATACCCGGAGCTTGGGTTGAACCACAAATTATTCGCGACTGCTTAGCTCTTGATCTAGCAAGTAGTATCCCCTGGCTGAACTACGTTAAAAGGACTGCCTTTTATCTGGGAAGACCAGAGTTATTTAACTCCCCAGGGAAACCTTTAAAGGCGGATATGCTCTGGGCTAAAAGCACCTACCTGCAGTTATCACAGATGGATAGAGAGCCTAGGGAATTAAGTAAGCCTATTGTGCGGGCACACCAGTTATTATCCACCTCACAAGCAATTGAACCGTATTTAAATAGTCATATGAAAGAAACACATTAGTGATAGATTCCTTACCTTAGAATTACCCCCAGGCTTCAGACTGGATCCGGTACGTTTTCGTCAGCAGTCCCCCTGCGCGTCGGTAGGCGTCGTCGTGCGGCTGCTCGTACGTCGTCTGAGTCGTAGTTGCCGAGATGACGTCTCTGGAGCTACTTAGACGCGGCCACGCGCGCTGGCGTCAGTAATTTCTTTTTCTGCGCCAGCAAGCGCAGATCCGGAGCGAGCGGTACCCCCAGTCAATTTTTTACTGAGTTATTTTGGGACTTTTGTCTCTGTTTTCAGGTCTTGACCTACAATATTGCTTTAGCAATATTTGTCTGTCGAGATTCTAGTAAGGGCTTTCAAAAGTCTACCCAAACTGCTTTGGATTCGGTACAGTTCATGTGAGCCAGGCGCGTGCACAGAGCCAGCCACATCCCACACCATCTGTCTGAGCCTCGGCATCAGACTTCAAAGGAATGCGCTCCCCCGCCCCTCTCCGCGCAATACCAGAGCTTGTTATTATCGGAGGACGCATTTGTAAGAAAATCAGCAGAACTCGATACTGATGTATTTTTTTTTAACAAATCGTACATTTCTTATGTGTGGAAAAGGAAGCAAACCAAGCGGATTTTTAAGCTATGTGTGGAGCTTTGTTATCAGCCCGGCCATCATGCCGTCTTCCTGACATACATTCCGCGAAACCATCCGTGAAGCTCCCAGTGTACTTTCAGTACCCATCGTGTTATCACCTATGGGGTGGGCCGCCTTCTACACAGATTGTTATCCTGCTGATGCACAAACACCCTCTTTCCATTGAGGGGTACCGCCGGCCGTTATATCGGTAACTTTTTACTATGAACAACTGTATTTAGCTTGAGATCAGGCAGCTCATCTCTCCTTATTTAGTCTGTTATACCTACATGGCTGCATCCCCCGCCGTGTCTGCTTCGCACCCCACTCTCCAGTATTTGCTTCCGCTGCGGACCAGCTGCAGAATCACTCATCTGACAGACTGTATATGACGAGCGGCCCAGAAGACTAGTACCCTATCAGATACCTCCTGCTCACTGATTGTGCCCCTGCCATGCAATGCCGCTCCCCCGCCTCCCCCCCACGCAATGCCGAGAGCTTGCTTCCTATTCGCAGCTCCTGTTTTACTAATTAGTCATGCAGTGATTGTCATGCATGCTTTATTATTTTATTAATCATGTACTTGTTGACCAGATTCGAAGTCTAAGTCAAATGTAATCAATTCTGAATTCATGCCCCACACTCTGCATCCTCACACTCTCTGCATCCTCACACTCTCTGCATCCTCACGCACTCTGCACCCTCACGCACTCTGCACCCTCACGCACTCTGCACCCTCACGCACTCTGCACCCTCACGCACTCTGCACCCTCACGCACTCTGCACCCTCACGCACTCTGCACCCTCACGCACTCTGCACCCTCACGCACTCTGCACCCTCACGCACTCTGCACCCTCACGCACTCTGCACCCTCACGCACTCTGCACCCTCACACACACTGCACCCTCACACACACTGCACCCTCACACACACTGCACCCTCACACACACTGCACCCTCACACACACTGCACCCTCACACACACTGCACCCTCACGCACACTGCACCCTCACGCACACTGCACCCTCACGCACACTGCACCCTCACGCACACTGCACCCTCACACACTCTGCACCCTCACACACTCTGCACCCTCACACACTCTGCAATGGAACATACACTCCAAATACCACTCAGTGCCACATAATTACACTGCACTCAATGCAACATACACTCCAACTACCACTCAGTGCCACATAATTACAATGCACTCAATGCAACACACTCCAAATAACACTCAGTGCTACATATTTACACACCACATAATTACACTCTACTGAATGCAACACACACTCCACACAATACCACTCAGTGCCACATAATTATGTTACATAGCTACACTGCACTCATTGCAACATAAACTCCAAACAATACCACTCAGTGCCACATAATTACACGCCACGCAATTACACTGTACTGAATACAACATACACTCCACACAATACCACTCAGTGCCACATAATTATATGCAACATAATTACACTGCGCTCAACGCAACATACACTCCAAATACCACTCAGTGCCACATAATTGCACTACACTCAATACAACATACACTCCAAATACCACTCCGTGCCATATAGTTACACGGCACATAATTACACTGCACTCAATACAACATACACTCCAAGTACCACTCTGTGCCACATAGTTACACGCCACATAATTACACTGCACTCAATGCAACATACACTTCAAATAATAACACTCCGTGCCACATAATTACACGCCACACAATTACCCTCTACTGAATACAACATAACCCCAGCCATAATACCACTCAGTGCCACATAATTATATGCCCTGTGTTGCTCATAATTAAGAGCTGTTCTGAAAAACAAGTGGGGGGTACTTTTTCTTCATAAATACATAATTATATGCAACATAATTACACTGCACTCAATGCAACATACACTCCAAATACCAATCGGTGGCAGATAATTACAAACCACATAATTACACTCGTCTGAATGCAACACACACTCCACACAATACCACTCAGTGCCACATAATTATATGCTACATAATTACACTGCACTCAATGTAACTTATACTCCAAATACCACTCAGTGCCACATAATTACACGCCACAAAATTACACTCTACTGAATACAACATGCACTCCCCGTATTACCACTCAGTGCCACATAATTACACGCCACATAATTACTCTTCTCAATGCAACGTAAATACACTCCAAATAATACCACTCAGTGCCATATAATTACACACCTCATACTTACACTCTACTCAATGCAACATAAATGCACTTTATCTATCTGTCTATCGCCCTCACTCTGTCAATCTATCCCCCTCACTCTATCTATTGCACTCACTCGATCTATCGCCCTCACCACAACATCACTCAGCACCACTCAGGGGCACCACAACATCACTATGCGCTACCACAGCATCACTAAACGCCACAGCATCACTTGTCGCAACCACAACATCACAGCGCCACCACAGCATCAATCTGTGCAACCATTCAACAACAACTGATTCAAATATGTTCTCTCAATGTTTCAAGCTTTATTACAAATGTCACAAAAAGATGTTAATATTTCACTTCTGTTCTTGGATTTTCATCACAATAAAATACACTGAACATAATCTCAACACATATTGCATTACAAATGCTATAGGTGTCACATTTGCGAAAGTTCAAACTATTGGCATTGTAAATGACAAAGCTATTAATTTCGCTTTTTTCAAAAACACATAAATAAATGTGTCATTTACAATACCAATAGCTCAAACTTTTCTAATGCGAGACCTATTGCATTGCAAAGGCTGTTTTTTTTTTGTTTTTTTTGTCTTTGACTCCTGGTGTATAGGGATGCCTGATTTTTAAGTCTTGCGCGGCATGTCTCCGCACGATCTCGGTAACGGACCTGCACCGTGAGTGTCTCTACTGCTTGGGGCGCAACCACAACTCCAAGTCGTGCCCCAAATGCTGGGCAAAGGCTCCAAAAACTTTGCCGGAGCAGTTCCGAGAGTTGCTAGAGGCCCCGGAGTCAGCTCTGTGCCGTTCAAGGTCCCGTTGGAGGTACAGGGAACTGTCGCGACACAGCTGAGGGTGCGGGTGATGCCACCCCCGCGGCTCCGGCGAATCCTGCGCAGTTGCCGACGACCTAACCGACCTTCCCGGGTCCGTCGGCGACTCTGGCCCAGCTACAGGACTTTCTGTCAGCCATGGCCCGCCTCTGGGCCCCGCGGGTCTTTCTGGGGGTCCTTCTCCTCTTCGTCGCCGGCCCCAACGTTGTCGACTGCTCGGGTCTAGATGCCGGGAGACCCCCATGGATCCATGCATGGATCCCAGCTGATGTTGTTTGGCCTCATACGACCTCCATCGACGTCTACAGCACCCCCACCGGCTTCGGCCAGCTCCCTGGCCAACGCCGTCCCCAGGTTCCACCCCGACGTGGAGACTGTGCATGACCGTGTGTCGATCAATGCCGATTCCGACACCGATCAGGAGTTTCTATCCCTTTCTCCATCCGCCTCCCTCTTTTCCACCTGCCCGGCAGGTTGTGGAGGACTGGGAGGGGTCTTAGGACCCTCTCACAGCCCAGTGTGAGTTAGACCCGGACTGGGAAGAGGATTTGGAGGATGCAGGTGACCTTTATTTTACTCCAGAATCTGGCACACTGTCTCCTTCTGCTGTGGCTACGGAGGAAGGTGGTACATATTCTGTGGTGTTGCGTAGAGCAGCCGAGGCTCTCCAACTCGAGCCCCCAACAGTGGCCGTCATGACTAACCTCCTGACAGAAGTGCTTCAGCCGGCGTCTTCCTCTACGAAATCGCTACTGCTCTTTAATTACGCACTTTCGGGCGTTCTTTTGGGAACCTGGTCCAGGCTCAACACAGGGGCTCCTGTGGATAAGAACGTAGCCCGATGCCATCGCCCAGCCCAGGACAACCCCATTTTCCTCTAACACCCTACCCCTGAGAGCTTGGTTGTCCAGGACTCTGCGTCCTCAAGCGCATTCCCTTCCGCACCACCGGACAGGGAATCCAAGAAACTGGAACAGATTGAGAAGACATGTTTTACTTCTGCCAGTTCAGGGCTGCAGTCTGTGAATACCGCATGCCTTTCTGTGTGGGGCACGGTTGTGCAGGTGCTGCCTCAGTGTATGGGAGGCCCGGACGGTGCTCTCCCAGGCTATTGCTGAGAGGAGAGACGCAGCCAAGTTCACAATTCGTTGTGGCCTTGACATCGCCGACTCGCTTGGCAGGGCGATTTCCACCAAGTGGTGCTACGCCGCCACGCTTGGCTGAGGACAACTGGCTTTTCCGGGGATGTCCAGAACACTCTGATGGACATGCCCTTTGATGGCACTCGCTTTTTTGGTGACAAGAAAGATAGTGCGTTGAAGCGTTTTAATGACTTACGGGCTACGGCAAAGTCCTTAGGCCTTTCGGTCATGCGTCCTCCTTCCGCTTCTGTTTTTCGCTCCTTTCGTGGACAAGGAAGGGGCCCCCAAACACGTTTGTTTCAGAGTCGCAGGCCTGCGCAGCAACATTCTCAGCGCAGCCGCGGACGTGGGACCCACAGAGGTGGGCCACTGGGCCAGCGGGCGGGACAGTCCACCACTTCCCTTGACACCACTGCCTCCAAACATTCCTACTCTGGTGTAGGCCCACCAACCGCCAGTGGGTGGCAGGATCCGCCATCCCCTCCCCCACTGGTGTACCATCACCTCGGACATTTGGGTTTTGCAGATAGTCCAAAGTGATTTCTCCCTCCCCTTCGAGACTACCCCTCCAGCCATGCCGCCACAGTGCCACCGAATGTTGGAGGATCACTAGCAGGAAATTACGGCCCTCTTGGCTTTAGGGGGCCAGCGAGCGCCTTCCGATGACAGAAGTAGGTCGTGATTGTTACTCCCACTACTTATTGGTTCCAAAGAAGGACAAGGGCCTGCATCCTATCTTCGACATTCGGAACGTCAATCGCTTCCTCCGGAAATAGAAGTCCAAGATGCTCACACTTGCTCAGGTCTTGTCTGTCCTAGACCCGCAAGACTGGATGGTGGCGTTGGACTTGCAGGATGCCTGTTTTCATATCCCCGTTACCTACGGTTCACAGTAGGCCATGAGCACTTTCAGTTCACTGTGCTCCCCTTTGGCCTTACCAGCGCACCTCGGGTGTTCACGGAAGTGATGGCGGTGGTGGCAGCGCATCTGCGCAGATCACTGGTTTCAGACTTCCCCAATTTCGATGACTGGTTCTTGAATCTCCATCAACGTGACGAAGTCGCACCTGATTCCCTCTCTGAAGCTCCCCTTTATCGGAGCGGTCTGGCCACGGCGCAGTTTTGGGTTTATCCTCCCGAACAGTGAGTCCGGGACTCATAGACATTTGGGCTATGATTCCGATCCTTCGGCCCTTGTCCTGGATTTCTTTCAGGATGACCTTGAGGTTGCTGGGCCTCATGGCCTGCTGCATCCTGCTGACCAATCATGCCAGATGGCATATGCAGGCTATGCAGTGGGACCTGAAGTTCCAATGGACGCAGCATCAAGGGCACCTGTTTGAGTACGTCCAAATCTCGGAGGGCACTGCGCAACAGTTGCAGTGGTAGCTCACGAACCATCATTGGGTCAGCAGCAGATCACTCTCCCTTCCCGAACCGGAGCACCAAGTAGTGACTGATGCGTTCCCCCTGGGATGGGACGGCCACATGGGAGAGGTGGAGATCAGAGGCCTCTGGTCTCTGGTGGAGTCCAGGCTCCATATGAACCTTTGGGAGCTCCGGGCAATTCGCAGAAAGCATTCCTTCCCTCTGTCAAGAGGAGAGTAGTGCAGGTGATCTGAAAGAGACATGTTAGTGATAGATTCCTTACCTTAGAATATCCCCAGGCGTCAGACTGGATCCGGAATGTTTTGCTAGCAGTACCTCTGCACGTCAGTAGGTGGCGTCATACGGCTCCGCGTCCATCGCTAGCGTCGTAAGCGCTGAGATGGCGTCACAGAGACAACTTAGGCGCAAGCCATGTGCGCTGACGTCCGTTCTTTCTTTTTCCGTGCCAGTAAGCGCAGATCCGGTTAGAGCACATACCTTAGTCACTTTTTGACTATCTATTTTGGGACTTTTTGGCTCTTGTTGGTCTTCTCTGGTGCATGTAGGGATGCCTGGTTTTAAGTCCTGCGGGGCCCTGTCGTCGCAATATGTCAGTGGCGGACCCCCACGACGTCTGTCTCTACTGCCTGGAGTGCGACCATGACTCCCGGTACTGTCTGGACTGTCGGGCCATGGCCCCGAAGGCCTTGAGGGAGCGGCGCCGGAAGTTGCTTGAAGTTCGGCATTCGTACCAGCACCGTTCGCGTTCCAGGGGCCTTTCTAGGGAACGCTCGCGGGGCCACCATCCCCGCTCCTTGGGCTCCAAGTCGAAGAAGCGTTGTCGCTCTCCGACGTCCCCCCGTCGATCTGCGGATGCGGACGAGGGGGACAGGGGTTCCGCCCCTGTGACTCCTTAGGAGCCTGGGAGTCCCGCGGCCTACCCGCCTTACCCGGGTCCGTCGGCGACTCTCGCACAGATGCAAGAGTTTATTGCTGCCATAGACCGCCTGTTTAGGCCTCAGGCTCCCGCCGGTGTGCCTTTGGGCCCACGGTCTGTGTCAGGATTCTGCCGGACCGTCGACTCCACCGGCAGCTCCGGCGCCACAGGATCCTGCGCTGTTGGCTCCGGCCACAAGGTCCCATGCTGCCGCTCCAGCCCCAGCTCCGCCTGCGGCACCGCAGTGGATGCCGTTGTTTCCACCTATGCTTCGGTTCCCAGCCGGTTTTGTTCCCGCCTGGGATCCGAATTGGGACACGGCGCCGGTTTAGACCCCGACCGGTGCCGTTCCTGGCACCGTTTGTTCCTTTCCCGGTTCCTGCCCCAACGCCGTGACGGAGGTGGGGGGCTACTGCGAGGGGTGTGAGGACCCTCTTGCTCGTCAGTGTGACTCTGAGCAGGATTGGGCGGACGACTTGGAGGAGGCTGGCGGCCTTGACGTCGCCTCTGATCCAGGGTTTGGCTCTCCCTCGCCCACTATGGAGGAAGTTGCCTCGTACAAGGTTGTGCTCAGTCGGGCAGCTGAGGTCCTTAACCTTGATCTCCCTACGGTGGCCCTAAAGACTAATCTCCTCACTGAGGTGCTCCAGTCGGCGTCCACTTCATCGGAGCCATTGCTGCGCTTTAATGACGCCCTCACTGACGTCTTGTTAGGCACTTGGTCGTGGCTGGCTACAGGGGCCCCTGTGGATAAGAACGACGCTAGGCGTCATCACCCAGCATCGGATGACCCTGCCTTTCTGACAACTTATCCGACTCCCGAGAGTCTGGTCATTCCGGTTTCAACATTCTAGAGTGCCTTTTCCACTGCTCCGCCGGATAAGGACTCTAAAAGGCTGGAGCAGTTCGGCAAGCGGTTGTTCTCCTCGGCCAGCTAGAAGCTGCGCTCGGTGAACACCGCATTTCTGTTGGGCAGCTATTCCCACGCAGTGTGGGATACCATTGCTCAAGTGTTACCTCAGTGCCCGGAAGAGGTCCAGGCTGTGCTGTCCCACGCTGTGGCCAAGGGTACGGATGTAGCTAAATTCGCCATTCGTTGTGGCCTAGACACCGCGGACTCCCTCGGTAGGGCAATTTCAACTATTGTGGCGCTTCGTCGCCACTCCTGGTTGACATCTACCTGGTTTTCTCCGGATGTCCAGAGCTCGCTTATGGACATGCCCTTTGACGGCACTCGCGTTTTTGGTGATAAGGCTTTCTACCACGCGCCCAGCCATGTCTACTTTTCATTCCTTTCGTGGCCATGAGAGATGCGCCCCTGCCCGCTCATTCAGTCAGAATGCTGCGCAAAACCAGACTCTGCACAGCTGTGGGCGTGGAGGCCGCCGTGACGGTGAAGGGGGCCAGCTGGCGGGTCAGTCCACCTCCGCCACTGCGCCATCCGTTTTAAAGCCTTCCTAGTCTGAGTTTTGGGACGCACCCCACGCCAGTGGGCGGCAGGGTTCGACTTCACCTTCCTCACTGGTGTTGTCACCTCCGACAAGTGGGTACTGCACTCGTCCAGAGGGGTTACTCTCTCCCTTTCAAGTCTAACCCCCCCCCCCCACCCCCCCCCACCCCAGCCTTGCCACCTCAGTTCCACTGCATGTCAGGGGATCACTTTGCGCTTCTCTAACAGGAAGTTGTGGCCCTCTGGCCAAAGGGGCCATCGAGCGCGTCCCTGGGCCAGAAGTAGGACGTGGTTGTTATTCCCACTACTTTCTGCTCCCCAAGAAGGACAAGGGGGGCTCCCCATCTTGGACCTCAGGGACGTCAATTGCTTCCTCCGAAAGGAGAATTTCAAGATGTTGACTCTGGCTCAGGTCTGGGCTGGCTCGACCCTGGAGACTGGATGGTAGCGTTGGACTTGCAGGACGCATATTTTCACAACCCCGTCCTGCCGGCCCACCGGCGTTACCTGCGGTGCAGTCGGCCAGAAGCATTTTCAGTTTGCCGTGCTCCCCTTCGTCCTTACCAGCGCTCCTCAGGTGTTCACAAAAGTGATGGCGGTGGTTGCAGCTCATCTGCACAGGTCAGTCTTCCCCTACCTCTACGACTGGTTGATGAAGGCAGGCTTGACCCAGGCAGTGGTCGCCCACCTTCAGACTAAGAGGGAAAAGGACCACTGCTTATCAGTGCTAAAGTGCATATGCTCTCACTGTGTAAATATGACTGTGTATTTGTATATCCCTGATTGGCTTACTTGGTTTACCTTTTAGTCCCAAGTAGTGTAGCCTGTGTGCCCAGGGCTGGTAACCCAAATGCTGCTGGTGGGTCTGTAGCGCTGGTTTGCTCCACCCACAGAAGTAGCTTGTAAAGTGTACCTCAGACCTGCCACTGCAGTGTCTGCGTGCAGTCCAGAACTGCCATCTTGGCTGTGAAGTGCCCACACTTCCCATCCCCTGACCCTTCCCTTAGCATCATGTCAGTCACCCCTACGGTAGGTGCATTGTGTGTGTAAGGTAGGACATGGCTTGATATGTGTAGCATGACCTGGTAGTGAATAACCCTCCATTATGTTTTCACTGCTGCAAGGCTACCTGTTCTCCATAGGCTAGATTGGGCAGACTGGCTTTTACATCTTATAGTCCTATCTGACTCGGGGACCATGGTAGAAATTCGTGTTTAGTATGCCTGAGCTCAGAATAATAAAATGCATCTTTTAGTGAAGTTGGTTTTAATATTCTGTGTTTGAAAATACCACTTTTAGAAAGTAGGTATTTTCTTGCCTAAGCCTCCAGTGTGCTCTGCTGTTATGTGTATTGGCTGTCTGGGTTTAGAGGGGCACGGTAGGCTGGGTCAGACTTGGGTTGATTAGAGCGATCTGCATTTGAAGTAGGGGAGGGGTGACCCTTTGATCTGAGCAGGGCTGTGCCTGGCAAAGTGAATGCTGGCTCCACCTCCTCCTGCGCGTCTGATCGCAGACCCCCTCTTTCTGAAAGGAAGAATGCAGCCTGGTAAACAAAGTTCTCCTGGCTTGAGCAGAACTTATTCTGGCTGGGTTCAGGGACCAGTGACTCTTGAGAACAAATACTTTTGGGGTATAAATATCTGTGCCCAAACCCCTACAAATTGTATTGCTCCTGGATGTCAAGAGGAACCTCTGTCTGTGTTACTGAAGGAATCTGCAGTAGGAGACTGTGCTTGTGCTTGTGTGCTGTTTTTTGGACTGGCCTGCAGTAATTCCCCTTGGACTTGGAAGAAGAGGGAAAAGGACTTTGAGAGAATTTTTATTTTACTAAAGCAATCACCCAAGGGCTAGAAGAGAGCTAGCCTCCTGCTGTAGTCACAGGCACATCTGACTCCTCCACCAGCCTCCAGATTCCTCCCAGCGAGGATTTCTATCTGCAGGTGAGGCTCCTGTGAGTTCCAGGGCCTCTAGTTCTACTACAGATAAGAGAGTGCTGAAATCGCTGCTAACGCATGTTTGCGAGCCTCCACAGCTGAAGAGCGTAAGAAAAATCATCGCATAGCTGCCGCTGAGTGCTCGCCAACAAAAAATCATTGCATCGCACGCTTGCGAGACACAAAGTGCTCGCCAACACCCAAAGTTAACCGCATCACGACAACGCAGTGCGGGCGCCATGCGTCCGCCATTTTCATCTCATTGCACCCGGATCGCGCTCCCTCGTGGAGCTCCATTTTCTTTCATCGCAACAAGATCGTACACGCAACCGGGTAAGCGCATCACCCTCCCTTGCGTCAAGGATTCAGCGCATCGCTGGCCTAGCCTGAAGAAGTCTGTCGCTTTGTCCTGCACGCACGCGCGGATCGGCGCATCATCCTCCCTTGCAGCAAGGATTCAACGCATCGCTGGTCTCGCGTGAGAAAAATCATCGCTATAGCTCGTTTGCGACATTTTGTTTGTTTTACTACGAAATCTCGGTACTTTGTAAGTAAAAGGGTCGCCGAGACCACTGCTTTGAACTGAACTCCCAATTGCACACTTTGAACTATTTTGACAGCATCTCAAGAGTATCCCTATTTTAGAGTATTGTGGCTTTATTATCGTTATTGGTCTTGTGTTAAGTCTATATATAAAGATACTTATTTGTTTATTACTACTTGTGTGGTGTCCCTTTGTAGTGTTTTTCACTGTGTTACTGTGTATGATCATAAATGCTTTACTCACTGCCTCTGAGATAAGCCTAGCTGCTTGTGCTACGTTACTACAGGGTTGAGCAGGGGTTATAAAAGGGTGTAGCCCCCTTACTCTGACTTAGGAAGAAGGTTCCCTACTTGGGCAGTGGCCAGCCATTGCCAACCAGAGACCCCCATTTCTAACAATGACCCTCCGGCTCATGGGCCTGATGGCCTCCTGCATCCGACTGGTGCAACATGCCAGATGGCATATGACTGCTCTGCTGTGGGACCTGAAGTTCCAGTGGGCACAGCATCAGGGCAACCTGTCCAATCATGTCCAGATCTCGGAGGGCACTGCACGACAATTGCAGTGGTGACTCGCGAATCGCGATTGGGTCAATGGCAGATCCCTCTCTCTTCCCCATCCGGAGCACATAGTGGTGACTGATTCGTCCCTCCTGGGATGGGGAGGCCACTTGGGAGAGGCGGAGATCAGAGGCCTCTGGTCTCTGGCGGGGTCCCGGCTCCATATCAACCTTTTGGAGCTTCGGGCGATCCGACTTGCACTGAAGGCATTCCTTCCCTCTGTCCGGGGAAGTGTAGTGCAGGTGTTCATACAAACCACCGCCATGTTGTATTGCAACAAACAGGCAGGTGGGGTCGTGGACCCTATGTCAGGAGGCTCTGCGCCTCTGGACATGGCTGGAACATCAAGGCATTACTTTGGTGGTTCAACACCTGGTGGGTTCTTTGAACGACAGGGCGGACAAACTCAGTCGCCAGTGCTTGGTGGATCACGAATGGCATCTGAACTCGGACCTGGCGCAAGGTCTCTTTCAGCAGTGAGTAGAGCCTTGGTTAGATCTGTTCGCCACCGAAAAGAACACGCAATGTCATCAGTTCTGCGGATTGGAATTTCCAAGACGGCACTCTCTCTGCGACGCTTTTCGTCGTGAGTGGAGCAGCGGTCTGTTGTACGCCTTTCCGCCTATACCACTTCTGCCCAGAGTGCTGATGTACATTCGGCGCGACCGGGCCCAAGTCATCCTTGTGGCTCTGGATTGGGCACGAAGATACTGGTATCCCGAGCTACTCAGCATGGCGATCGATCTCCCGATCTGACTGCCTCTTCGGGAGGATCTTCTCTCGCAGCAGCAGGGGACGGTCCTCCACCCGAACCTGCCCAGCCTCCACCTTCATGCTTGGAGATTGACCGGCGACAGTTGACACCTCCCGAAGTCTGTGATGTCATTCTGGGAGCCAGGCCACCCTCCACTAAGACGGTATACACCTGCAAGTAGAACACATTTGTGGCATGGTGCACAGCAAAGGCTGTGGATCCCCTCTTTCTGTCCTTCTCTCCTTGGCCCAGCAGGGCTCTGCTCTTGGCACGATCAAAGGCTATCTTTCAGCCATCTCCGCCTTTCTATGGCTTCCAGATCAGCCTTTCCTTTTTAAGTCCCCGGTTGTTAACCGTTTTCTCAAAGGCATTATACACACATTTCCTCCCGTGCCTTTCATCGGACCTTAAATCTTGTATTGCCCTAACTGGTGTGCGCTCCCTTTGAGCCCCTTCACAACTGTCTTTTAGGTCTTCTCACACTAAAGACGGCTTTCCTGGTAGCTATCACCTCTGCCAGAAGAGTGAGTGAGCTCCAGGCTCTTTCTTCTAAACCTCCTTTCCTTTCTGTTCATCCGGACAAGGTGGTTTTAAGGACCAGTCTTTCTTTCTTGCCAAAGGTTTTCACACCCTTCCACATCGGGCAGACCATCACTTTGCCCACCTTCTTTCCGCCTCCGCATCCTTCAAAAGAGGAAGAGAGGCTCCACCGTCTGGACCAAAACGTGCGCTCTCGTTGTATCTGCAGCGCACGCAACGGTTCCGGGTGGATGACAAGCTCTTTGTTGGCTACGTGGGTGCCAAAAAAGGTTGGGTCGTGCACAAACAGACCATCTCGCGATGGTTCGTTCTGTGCATCAAAGGCCATTACTCCTTGGCTAAGAAGGAGCCTCCTGTGGGGCTGTGTGCCCATTCTATTAGGGCGACGGCAGCCACTACTGCCTTGGGACGCGGCGTTCCCTTGCAGGACATTTGTCAGGCAGCTACGTGGGCTTCACTGCTTACGTTTACCAAGCATTACTGCCTTTACAGTCAAGTCCGGAGAGACTGCTTCTTTGGCCGTTCTGTTCTCCGTGACTTTCTGGTGTAATCTTGTTCGCAGACCCACCACTAGAGTTGGTATTGCTGGGGTATCTATTCTAAGGTAAAGAATCTATCACTAACTGTCTCTTTCAGATGCACAAGTTACTACTTGTGTAACAATATTCTAAGGTAAAGAATCTATCACTAACTGTCTCTATCAGATGCACAAGTTACTACTTGTGTAACAATATATCTGTAAGAGACAGTTAGTGATAGATTCCTTACCGCCTGTGAGAAAGTGCCATCTTTCTTGTATGGGTTTTCCCCCACTTTTTGCTGAATTGCTGATGTGCTTTGACTGAGTGTGCCCTGGGCTCCTGCCAATCAGGTGCCCAGAGCCTGTGTTCCTTCCCTAAAACTATGTTGAAACTAGAACCCAATTGGCACCTCTGGCCACCGGTCAGCCCCTAGTAAATGGTATCCAGGGCATTGTGACCAGAGAAGACCCTTAAGGGCTGCAGAACATATTGTGCCATCCTCAGGGGCCCTGTACCCTGACACTCACACACTGCCTTTGCAGGCTGAGTGTCCAAGTAAGAACTACAGAGAGTAGACCTGGCACACATCCCTGTGTGCAGCCCACAAACCCACTGCCCTGGCATACATCAGTCGCCCCTCCAGCTGGATGCCCTATGCCAGTGGTGTGGGCAAAGGTGCATGAGCCCTGTGCCCCTACAGTACCTAGGGCCATTCCTGGGTACTATTTAAGTGCAGTGGTGCCATTAAGAGTATATGGTGCTGGGAGGTTGTCATTACCAGCTACACAGCACCATAATGGCTACACTTGTGAGCTTCTCCAGGCCATTTGCAGTACTCAGCAACTGTCCTCCACCGGTTGTGACACCCTCTCTGGCGGGCAGACTGGCAGTAAACCTTAAGGGAGGGACGTGGGTGGGTGTGCCAGCCTCTGCCAATCCCACCCCTCAGGTGTGAGAGGAGAGGCAAAGCACATCTCCGGGCTCTCGCTATCTTGAAGATGGGGAGCTCTGCCCAATCGGGACCAGGCTACTGCCCCCCTCCCACAGGAGAGGAGCAGGATAGGGGGTGTACTCACCCCAGGACGGGGACCCATTGGTCCCTGCCCTTACCCTACCTGTAACGCCCCTAAACGTAGTATTTAGGGGCACCCTGAACCTTCCTTCAACAGATCCCGATTTGCAACAACAAGAAGACCAAGAAGCACGAAGACCTGCTGTGCAGCTGCTAACAAAAGGACGACGCCCCCTGACTTGGCCCCAGAACTCTAGAGGCCTGTTAATCCTTGAACCTGCTCCTGCGAAACTCCAGCATATCCAACGGACAGCAACCTCCACAACGCCAGAGGACCTGCCTGCCTTGAACCTTCCATAAGACTGGGACTCCCATGATCAGTGGTTCTGCTCCAACAGCAATACCCCTGGTGCCAGCCAGGAACCGCAAATCCAGCCCACTCTGCACCTGCCAAGCCCGGCCAATGCCGGAGTCATCCAAGACAATGAGGACGTACCCCCGGCGACTGGGAACTGAAGTCTAGTGCCCAAAGACCCTCCTTGACGACCCAGACGACGCCTGCAGCCTCAGAACCAGAGACCTCTCCAACCGCGACTAGTAGAGGGTAAGACACCCCAGCTCCCCACGGCCCCCTGTGCCCTCCTTTGGCGTACCTACCTCTTCTCCAAGATCCCAACTTACCTCTCTAAGTGGTGGTCGCACCTGAAGAATCTCCGTCCCCGAGCCTGCAGCCTTTTTTCGCTTTTTAACTTTCTAATTGGATAACTTTGAGCGCCCGACGGTTCAAAAGCACCCTGCACCCAGCGGACAGAGTGCCGCTGGAAGTGCATCTACTACCCTTCTCTACTTCCCCACTTGACCTGAGTAAGTGACCAGGAGCTCCGCTCCCACAGCTGCGTGGCCTGCCTGCTTGCAGCCACCAACCAAATGCCCCCTACCCTCAATTGGATTGCAGTGGGCCTACTCTCTCTGCACCCTGCTGCCCTTGTTGTGCTGAGGGTGTAACAACTGTACCTTTCTGACCCTGGGAGACCCCTGAGTCTATGCCCAGAACCTTAACTTCACCAGTCGAGTACTCACCTAAAAGCCGATAACTCACTTTCCTTCCATAGGCTAACATTGACTGGTTTTCACAGAAATTTCTTTTAAGTGTGGAGTTTTGAATCTTTAAAATATTCATCTAAAATCAGCCGAATAACAAATTCCGAAATACTCACCTGTGATCAGGAGAGAAGCCAGTACTGTACCTTTTAGCCCAGTACTGAACCACAAAAGTAATCCTAACTGTACTTGCCCTTAACTTGAATGTTCTTCTATAGGAAACCATTGACTGTTTTTCTCTAAAATTTCTTCTGTCTATTTTTGCAAGCTAGAAATATTCCTTAAAAATCGTGCCAAATACTGAAACGTAATTACTTACCTGTCTTAGGTAGAGGTCCCAGTGCTGATCCTAGGAGTCCAGTATTGGATTACAAAAGTAACAACAATGTACTTTACCTGTGACTTGAATTTCCTTCCATAGGGTAACATTGCTAGTTTTTCACTGAAAAGTTTCTAAGTGTCAATTTTGAAAATATATTTATAGTCTTTAAAAATCACAACTGTAACCAGTACTCTTTTACTTAACTGTTTACAGCTTAGGTCCCAGGACTGAATCCAGGATCTAGCCCTGTTGTTAGAAAAGTAATCCCTAAAGTAATTAACTGCATTTATGTAGAAAAACCCATTGAGCTCAATGTTAAATTGTGTTTAGAATGGTGTTGCCTATTGCAACTACTGTAGCTATTGTAGTTCCCAAGTCTATTGCCTTTCTGCTAAATAATTACCTAAAGTCACTCATATTGAGAAAAGTATATTTTGATACCTGTTAGTTCTAAAATAAAACAACTATATATTTCGATATAAAAACAATTGGCCTAGAGTTAAATTCTTGATTGTGTGAAACCTTTTGCTGACTGAGTGTGTACAACAAATGCTTTACACTTTTCTCTGATACTGCCTTACTGCTCGACCAAGCTACCACTTTAGAGAGTAAGGTCATATCTGACTTTAACCTCTGTTATACCTCTGAAGTTTGGGGAATATATTGGGGTATATATATAGAGCCACTTTCTTACACCGCCCCACCCCATCCAGAACTGATTTCTAGGGTTATGGTCATCCCTTTCAGGGCCCTAGTTTCATGGCACCAGTGGTCAGTTTGTTGCATGGCTCTGCGTTCCTGGCGCAGAAAGTAGTGTACAGAACTGACGTCAACGCGCATGGGTAGTCTCCGTGACGTCATCTCGGTGCTTATGACGCCAGCGACGGACGCGGAGCCGCATGATGCCACCTACTGACGCGCAAAGGTACTGCTAGCAAAACTTTCCTTATACTGTCTGACACCTGGGGATATTCTAAGGTAAGGAATCTATCACTAACTAATGTCTCTTACAGATATAACGTTACACAAGTAGTAAATAGTGCTTCACAGACAACACCACCACCATGCGGTATTGCTAAAAGCAAGGTGGGGTCGCGCGCCCTATGTCAGGAGGCTCTGCGTCTCTGGACATGGCTGGTATGTCAAGGCATTTCCTTGACGGTTCAACACTTGGCAGGTTCTTTGAACGCCAGGGCGGACAAACTCAGCCGCAGGTGCATGATGGATCACGAATGGCGTCTTTACTCTGAGGTGGTGCAAGGTCTCTTTCAACAGTGGGGAGAGCCTTGGTTAGATCTACTTGCCACCGGAGAGAACGCACAATGTCATCACTTCTGCGCGTTGGAATTTCCAAGGCGGCACTCGCTCGGCGACGCTTTTCGCCACGAGTGGAGCTGTGGTCTATTGTCTGCTTTTCCGCCTATACCACTTCTACCCAGAGTGCTGAAGAAGATCAGGAGCGACCGGGCCCACATCATTCTTGTGGCCCCGGACTGGGCTCGAAGAGTTTGGTATCCCAATCTCCTCAGTATGAGCATGGATCCTCGGATCCGACTGCCTCTTCAGGAGGATCTTCTGTCGCAGCAGCAGGGGACGGTCCCGAACCTGCCGAGCCTCCACCTACATGCGTGGAGATTGAGCTGCAACAGTTGATTCCTTTGGACTTGCCTCCTGAAGTCTGTGATTTCATTCTGGCAGCCAGGCGTCCCTCCATAGGTGTACGCCTGCAGGTGGAACACATTTGTGGCCTGGTGCACTGCAAAAGCTGTGGATCCCGTTTTTGCCCCTTTTTCAGAAGTCCTTTTGTTCCTTATTTCACTGGCCCAGCAGGGCTCTGCTTTGGGCACTAGTAAGGTCTACCGTTCTGCAATTTCGGCCTTTCTCAAGCTCCCTGATCAGCCCTCTCTTTTCAAGTCACCTATTGTAAATAGATTTCTCAAAGGCATTAAACACCTTTTCCCTCCTATTCCGTTTGTTATGCCGCTGTGGGACTTGAATCTGGTTTTTACTTCTTTGATGTGTGCTCCTTTTGAGCTGCTTCACAACTGTCCTCTTCATTTATTGACTAAAGACTGCTTTCCTGGTTGCCATCACCTCCGCTAGGCGCACGAATGAGCTACAGGCTCTTTCCTGTAATTCTCCTTTTCTGTCGGTTCATCCGGATATAGTTGTGCTTCGCATTCGTCCTTCCTTCTTGCCAAAGGTTGTCAACTGTCTTCCCCATCAGGCAAACTATCACCTTTCCCACCACCTCCGCACCCTTCAAGAGAGGCTCCACTGTCTGGACCCAAAACGTGCACTCTCATTTTACCTGAATCGCCCAAAACAGTTCCTGGTGGATGACCAGCTCTTTGTTGGCTACGTAGGCGCCATGAAAGGCTGGGCTGTACACAAGAAGACTATCTCCTGCTGGGTTGTCTTGTGTATCTAGGCCTGTTATTCTCTGGCTAAAAAGGAACCTCCAGTGGGGTTAGGCGTCCATTCTACTAGGGCGACAGCAGCTACTACTGCATTGGGGCGTGGTGTTCCCCTGCAAGACATCTGTCAGGCAGCCAAGTGGGCCTCGCACACTTTTACTAAGCATTATTGCCTTGACAGTCAAGTCCAGAGAGACGGCTTCTTTGACCGTTCTGTTCTCCGTGACTCTCTGGTGTGATCTTGGTTCGTAGACTCACCACTTGGGTTGGTATTGCTGGGGTATCTATTCTAAGGTAAGGAATCTATCACTAACGTGTTGCTTTTAGATGAACAAGTTACTTACCTTCGGTAACAATATAGCTGTAAGAAACATTACCACCCCACATATCCTCCCCGTTCTGCAAACTGGTTTCTAGGTTTAAGTCATCCCTTTTAGGGCCCTAGTTTCAATGCAGCAGTGCTTAGAATCTTGCATGGCTCTGCATTCCTGACGTCAGCGCGCGTGGGCGCGTCAAGTAGCTCCAGCGAAGTCATCTCGGCTACTACGATGCCAACGACGTACGCGGAGCCGCACGACTACTCCTATCGGCACCTAGGGGTACTGCTGACGAAAACTTTCCGGATCCAGTCTGACGCCTGGGGGTAAGGAACCCATCACTAAAACTAATGTTTCTTACAGATATATTGTTACCGAAGGTAAGTAACTTGTTCACCAATCAGCATCACCGTTTCATTTTAGTCGGGTTTAGATTTAATCAATTGCATCTACTTCTCGCTGAACCAATTGGATGGAAAAAGCCGAAGAACCTGGGTGTTTGTACATGTGATAATTTTTCCACTCAGGACTCAAGGCACTTTGTTTTATTTTGTACATCCAAAATTATTTTATTTTATTTATTTTAATGGGCAATGGTTTTATACAGGCTAGACCTGCTTTTATATATTAACCAATGTTGATCAATGTTTGGGAAATTTTTAATATAGCTATTTTTTTGACTGCAGCTGTCAGAATAAGGAAAAAGAAAAGGATTGTTATCAATTAGAATATTTTCTAATTACATGGGTAGAATCCAAAGCTATCATACAATTCATTGTTCCTCTATATAATGATGATCTAGATGTTTTTCCTCTTATATTTTGTGATGTTTGTGTTATTTTAACATTTGTTGCGTTTTTATGTAGTATGCTTTTATGGTTTTAATTAACCGAATAAAGTGAATTTGACTGACTGACTACCTTACCTTTTACACCTTGTGATTAGAAGGGACCTGTTAAGATGTTGAATCTCTTATATAATTGCAGCCATGTCAAACTAAATAATTTAAAGTGAACTAGGGCAGGATAAACTCAAATATACCCCATCGGAAACTATCGCATTCAAAGTCTGAAAATGAGGATTATATACCGAACTGGAAGGTCAAATGGAGAAACCATAAAAGTACCCTAGCAGAGTTCTAGATTCCTGGACAAACGTAAGCAGAATTGCTGAATACTAATAATTAGGAACTAACGTAAGATAGGTGGACAGAGAAGTGGAGCTATAATATGTTGAATGCTAAAGTAAGACTGGGCAACGGACAGGTTCTGTGAGTCCGGTGCCATTTTATGCCACAAGCAGCCTAGACATGCCTATTGGGCCTAGCCTGCTTTTGTGACCCTATGGGACATAATGCTCTGTAATAGTCTTTCTGGCTAGGTGAGTGCAAGCCTTCTGATAACTTAATATCATAAATAGTTTGTCTCTGCAAAATGTTTACATCAAATGACCCAGTAAGTTCAACGTTTCAGCTCAATTAAGCCTGGTTGAGAGTGATTAGAAAAGGCGATAGGTGGAGCCTTTTCTCGTCCCCTAGGTACTAGTTGTGAACCTCACTTCTCTACTGCAGGAGCCAGATTCCTGCCAAAGTGCAGTAACTTCCTTCCAAATACTACTAGTTTCACGCTATCTCCACCCCCTACAGACTTGCTTGGCACCCCATTGTCCGATAAGATTTTACACACCCTTCTAATCCCCTTTACTAACTTATTCTAGCTTGCAAAGCCAAGCAACCTGATTTTCCTCCCCTTAGGCTCACTCTGTTGCTTGTTACCAGCCTATCTTTCCTATTTGACCTAGCCTGCACTATATTACAGATATCCCGCCCAGTGGGAGGGTTTCCCTCGTATCTCCTTGGTTTCTTATTGCTGGTGCTCGATGAATCTTCTGTTGCTGAAGCCTTCTTGGTCTACCTCGCTTTCTTTTTCCCTTATGAACTCATTGCAGGAGCCCCTTGGGTCCGGCCTGACGTCCCTCGACCTTCTCTGAAGCAGATGTTCCAGCACATCCTGGTGTCTTTCCAGGAGGGGTGTTTGGATGATGAGTGTTGCTTCTATACATCCAAACCTGCTGCTCCTTGTGCTGATGCCACGCTTCGTTCGGAAACCAGTTGCAAGAACCCATTGGCCACGATGCTGGAGCTGGAGGAGGCCATGGTGAGCACATGCCATAGGCTGAAGTGGGTGCTCTCTCCTTGCCTCCTTGGGGCGCATTCGTTTTTACTAGCACCGGATCTTTCATAGATTTAAATTGCTGAATTATTCTACATTGTCTGGCTTGGGGGGGGGGGTGGGGATGAAGTTAAATAGTGCAAACGGGAATTTATCAAAAGTACCAACTCCGAAGTGCTGTAGGTAATGTCTGCTTCTCAAGCATGCGACTGTGAAAGGCCCACTGCTAAAATGTCTTCCCAAATGTTTTACTGCCTAACCGGTAGGTACTTGTGTTCAGTCAGTGTCAGTAGCAAAGCCAATGTAATGCATAATTGTTAAGATTTCTGCACAAGGCTCTTTGCTATATTGCTTCATAAGAGAGGCCTGCAAATAAGTGTGCCTGAGAACTTGCCCGTCAGGGAATTAATGCTAACCCTGTCAGAGTTCTGTTGCAGCCTCACATCCAAGAATACATTTGACCCGCCAAGACGCAGGCTTTTCAGAAATTAAGATTGGCGGCTGTCTACAACCAATCAAATTTTCTGGAGCCGCAAGGGCATTTCTAGAAATCTGATTGTGGGCTTGCCAGTCACATTTTAGTTCCCCGTGTCAGAAGGACAAGGGGTGTTTTGGGCAGAGTGTCTTGAGCCGCAGCCTGTTTCTGGTAGCTGGAGAGTTCAAACTGTTAGTAGTGGGACCAGAATTCTTTTGAGATGTTGGACAGCGTGAGGTGGGGAAGGTTGAATGCTAGATTTAAAGTGAAAGAAACCTTAAAACATTGTAATACTTTTTTGTTTCTTTATTTTGGCAGCACTTTACTCCCATTAAATCACCGAAGATCTGAGTCGTCCACACCAAGGACAGCGGCGCTTTTGCACGATGAAACTATTCATTAATTTGCACAAGGGGGAAAAAGATGAATTTGATACGTCTTGCTGAACAGACGTTTTATCCTCTTATTTATACCTGAGCTCAAGCCATCAAACCCTTTCTTTACTTCGAAGGAAAACTGGGTCCTTGAATTTGAGGCCTGGTGGGCAGATCTTCAATAATCTGGATTCTCCTCCTCTTTTTCTTGTACCTGTGAAGTGTGTTATAATAATTGTAATAAAAAAGCATATTTTCATTGTATGGCATTTAATTATTGAAATCGTTTGGTGTTAAGTTATTGATAGATATCATTGGAATAGTCATTTAATGCTGCCCAGACGCTTTTCCTCATTATGTATGTGTGATTTCGCAGCATTAATAGTTGCGTTCAGAAATATTCTGAATAAACCAACGTTTTTTTTCTTTTTTCTGTTGACCGCAAGTATAATATGTTGAGGTTTTTTCTGCTATTGTGTTCAGAAACAAAAAATCTCTGCTCAGAAGGCAGCTGTGAGTCATTTGAGAAGCAGCCAAATGTTGAGGTGGACCTTTTGAACTAAGGGTTTAGGTGTTTATTGAAGATGATGATTAGACAAGAGAAAACGCAGAAAAAACATTTTTGCGTAGGGTCAAAATTCAGAGAATTGATGTTTTTGGTGGATACCTCAACCTTCCTCACTCATGAAATCCTGTCAAGCGCCAGATTGAATATTGAAAAGTTTAAATATCTCTCCGCATTTGGCAACGTGGCTCCCTCTTGACTCTACTACCTCCTGGATGTGATGTCAGGGAGCCATATATGGTGCCAACCTCTACTTCTGGCATCTTTTCTATTTTTCCCTGCACTCCAACACGGATCTACAGTTGCTACTTGTTAAAATATATCTTTAAAAAATTTAGACTGTTTTGCTGTGCTTTAGGCATAATGCCATCAGAAAGAGATCTGGCTACCAATCCAGTGGCTATTGTTTGTGATTGCAAGGCTCCTATCTGTGGGATCTGATAGAGACATCTAGCCGCAGATTCCTTAACTTTTGAATTCGCCCCAGGAGCTAGTGTGGATCCAGAAATGTTTCCGCAGTATCTCTGTGGGACGGCGTGGTATGGCTCCGCAGTGATGTCGTCTCGGGATGCGATGTCAGTAGAGTCCTATTAGTCCACTCCGGCGCGCAGACAGCAGTTTCTTGTCCGCGCTGTAACACGGATCCGGAGAAGCGGTTCCTCAGGTCGTTTTTTTCTTGACCTACTTCAACATCTGGTGTCTGTGGAACAGTGTGCCTTTGTCAAATGTCGACAGGTTTCAAACCTTGTGGGTCTTGTAGCAGACATATGTTCGTTTCTGACCTGCAAACAATTTGTACGTGTCTGCTTAGGTGAGCACCACGACACAGAGGATTGCAATTCCTGCCAGAAGCTAAAACAGAAGTTGTTAAAGGAGCAGCTTTCTAAGTTGATGGTGTTGCGGGTATTGCGATCATCGGAGGCTTCCCAGCCTTGGTCTTTGTTGTCCCGGGAAGAACATTTGTGGGGTCGATCAAGGAGCTGAAGCCTTTCTGGGGGATGTCGTTCTCCAGGGAAGTCAAAAGGTAAGGGGGTAGTTGCAACATTTTTGCAACTTTACCACATGGAGACTCCGTCTCCATGGCCTCCTCCCCCTCGACGGCTGAGGAAGCTGTATGCGACTCCGTGCCATGTCTCCCCATGTTTCTGGGAGCTGATGCATCGATGGTTCAGATGAGGGAATATTATGATTCCTTACACCTCATCTTTGGAACCCCAGCTCCCTGTGGAGGGCCTCTAGGCCCCAAGGAGGTCAGTGAGGCACCATAGTAGGAGCTATTCTCTGTGATGGTTGGGCTACCGGAGTCGGTGGATCAGCATCGGTCAACATCGACTGACAACCCTTTGGCCCAGCTCACAGTTCTTCGGGACCTTTGCCCTTGATGCCGGTCATTGATTATTCAACACCGATATTGATGGCGGTGCTTTACTTCTTTGGCCTATTTCCGATGCCTTTTTTTTCCCACACTTTCAGAGACATCATATAAAGATAAAAATATAATACACAATGAATCAAAAGAATACAAGAGTTAATAATAAGTTACCACAGAGAATTAATATAGCTAATCAAAGTACACAAAATATTGACCAAAGCTCCTGTACATCGGCGAAAAATACTCGTTGAGACAGGTTAATAAACAGGGATCAAAATATAAATCAGATCAAATGGTCTTACCATTCAAAAATTCATATGAGTTACAAACAGATCCCATATCTTCAACCCTAATTGCCGTTTCCTTGCCCCCTTAACTGAGTATAAGCTAAATTCCAAACTAGCTAATCTGTACATTTTTGCTCTCCAAACTTCAAAACCTGGGTGGCTCGGGACATAACCAATCCCCCGCAATACACAGTCGGGCGACAGTCATTGCAACAAATAAAAACAATCGATGTTTATACATAATGCACCCTTTTGAGACTGTCCGGCCCATCCCTAGAAGTAACAGAGCAGATGAAATTTGTAGTGAATCCCCTAAAATAATGGATAAAAAGCGTTCAATATCACGTAAAAATAAATTCTATATCCGCTTTTTCCGCCCCGCAGCGGAAGCATTTACCATTATACTGATTACCCCGCTTTTTCATCCGTGCTGGTGTAAAGTACAACCTGAATAAAGTTTAAAACATTTTTATTTTTAAATTCGCTGACATGAGAACTTCTTTAGATCTGACAATTGCATCTTCAAATGATATATCTGATTCGTTCTCTCCCAATATCAATGCCCATTGTGAGATCATCTTTTTTACCTAAATTTAAGATTTTATACAACATTCAAATTTTACTCTGTAACCTTACAGATTCTGTTAACGGATTGGAGATCAATTTTAATTTGCGTTTTAACAGAAAATCCTGAATTTGTAAAAACAAAAAAAAATGCGATTGTGGTAGGTTATAAACCCTTACTAGGTCCTCCACCTGTTTGATATTTCCCATTTTATCATACAAATCTCCTAATAAACCTATCCCTTTCTCTTGCCCGACCCTTACGATCCCGTCAGAAAATATAAGTGGGGGCAGTTTAGTCATACTCAAAGGAGTGTAATAAGTAAGGTCTCCTAAATTAATTAATTTGCGGACTTTCTTCCAGGTTTTAAATGCTGCAACTACAATCTTGAATCTGGTTCTCTTAAAGTAGCTCCATTCTACTTCCCAAAATAAACTTCGATTAGTTTCGATTCCTAAAGCCAGGTAGAAAATGGAGCTAGTAGATATGGTTGTTGTTAGACTACCTTCATCCACTCCACATAGTAAGAAAACCATTTTTTGCAAAAAACAAACATAATAATAAAATACAAAGTACGGCACTGCTAAGCCTCCCCTGATACTTGGTAATGTCATAAATTTCATAGCTCTTCGTGGTTTCCCTGGAGCCCATAGAAATTTGGAACATAAAGCCTGAAGCTTCTGTAGTTGGAGTCCCAAAATTTCTAAAGGCATTGCTCTAAAGAGGTATAATACTCGCGGCAATATATTCATTTTTAAGATGTTAGCTCGTCCAATTAAAGTAAAGTGCAGCCGTCCCCACCTCTCCAGAGACTCTGCGATATTACTATAAAGAGACCCCCAGTTTGACTCCACCACTGCGACCATAGATGCCCGAATCTTAACTCCTAAGTACATGGCTTCCACCACTACTCTTGAATCATCTATTGTTATTGTATCAGTACACACTATCTGCGTTTTTGTGGTATTAAGCTTATAACCGGACAGCCGTCCAAATTGACCAGCGAGCCGTTCAATTTCCGGCATTGCAGCGGCCGGGTCCTCCGATGTTATCGCAATATCATCTGCGTATGCGGATACTGTGTGGGGGATATTGCGGACCACAAAAGGCTTGATAAGCTGGCTTCTAGAGAGCGTTACAATAAATGGAATAATATATAGCGCGAAAAGTAAAGGGGAGCAGGGACAGCCCTTTCTCGTACCTCTAGTAATCTGCACTACTTCTGAAACTAATCCCATTGATACTATTCTCGCCGTGGGCAATTCATATAAGGCCTGCAGTGCAATCATAAACTTTTGACGGAATTCCATACTCTCCATTAATGACCATAAGTACTGCCATTCCACGCGGTCAAAAGCTTTTTCTGCATCTAGCAGAATCCGCCCCAATTTACGTCTCTCTACCTCCGCTATATCAAACAAGGTGATTACTTTATTAATATGAGACCCAGTACCCCGACCAGGTATAAAACCATGTTGATCTTGGGAGACTAAGGAAGCTATGACTTTAGATAGACGGTTGGCTAAAATTTTCGAATAAATCTTTCCATCACAATTCAATAATGAAATAAGAGCTAGGGAGTTCTACTTCTTTACCTTTTTTACTAAAAACTACAATTGTAGCTTCATTCCATGTCTTTGGCGCTGACCCAGTTTGAGCCGCCCTGAACGTGGCCAGCATAATCTTTTAAATCGTCCCAAAAAACTTTATAAATCTCGCCGGGTAGCAGGTCAGGGCCAGCTGCCTTCCCTATCGCCAGTTATTTGACCGCATTTGTTAGTTCCTCCATCGTTATTGGAGCATCCAACATATCCACAGCTGCAGTATCTAGTTTGGAGAGCTCCCCAAATAAGGTAAGGTTTAATTGGCAGGAAACCAGAGCACACTATGTTTATTCAAAATATCTTATTCATTTGAGTACTTTATTGGTTCCGGATAGATCACACCCAAAGTAGATTTTTCAAAAGAGTTTTATTTGTGAACAGTGTTAATTTCTCAGGATTCACTATATCAATCACTTTAGCCTACACGTGTTTCATCACAGCATGTGGCTGTGACTCATCAGGGCTGATCAAATGATCGTGACTCGTGGTCGGGGAGCCGGTGATAATTCCAACCCGGTCCTAGTCGGGTAGTTATTTGGCACAGACGAGTGCTATGCGTGCCGTCACGAGATTATTTAGGCTGGTAAATGTCCTCAATTAAAACCGGCTGTGTGCAGCCGGGTTTCAGCTTGTAACGCTGCTGTCTCCGAAATGCGGGAAGCGTTACAAGCTGAAACCCGGCTGCACACAGCCGGTTTTAATTGAGGACATTTACCAGCCTAAATAATCTCGTGACGGCACGCATAGCACTCGTCTGTGCCAAATAACTACCCGACTAGGACCGGGTTGGAATTATCACCGGCTCCCCGACCACGAGTCACGATCATTTGATCAGCCCTGATGAGTCACAGCCACATGCTGTGATGAAACACGTGTAGGCTAAAGTGATTGATATAGTGAATCCTGAGAAATTAACACTGTTCACAAATAAAACTCTTTTGAAAAATCTACTTTGGGTGTGATCTATCCGGAACCAATAAAGTACTCAAATGAATAAGATATTTTGAATAAACATAGTGTGCTCTGGTTTCCTGCCAAATCAACATAAGAGGGGTTGGTGTCACCACTTCTCTTTACAGAGGTTAAGGTTTTCCTCTGACCAAGAAGCACCTACCTTGATACCACAAGAACTCAAATCTATACCGTTAGAAGTCGAGCGCCTAATCTTTCTGAACACTTAAAAAACCGACCCACAGATATAACCAAGGTAAGGTTTAATGGGGTCTTCCCACCTTGATCCGTAGTATACAGATTGGAATAGAATTGATGGAATACACCCAAAATCTCTTTTGGATCCGACCTTAAAGCCCCTGTATTGTCTTTTAGTGCAGTTATGTTCCGATTTGATTCATTCATGCGCAATTTAAGAGCTAGAGATCTTTCCACGGATTCACCATATTCATGGCAAATTTTCCTCTGTCAGATACAGTCTCGCACTGTCCGAATCCCAGACTTTTTGCCCAATGTTTCTGCAAGGAGGCAAGATGGCGCCCACGAGAGTGGACGAGTAAGCGGACTTCTCCTAAAACTCACCTGCAGGTTTACTGAACAACGTTTGGAGAGACGTGGTTCGAAAAGCGGCTTGCGCGGCGAAGTGTGGTTTCTTGACAAACGGAGGATCGAGGTGCAAAGGGCGGCTGGTGCGGAGAAACTATGTTATTTGACAAACGGAGGATTGAGGGCCAGCGTTGTGTAGCTTCCGAAGCGGCACTCAACGACCTGCGTACGCCGACTCCCTCGCTTCCTTCACATTTGGCGGCTTGATCAGCTGCGGAGAGCCGCGTCCATTAAGATGCGGTAGGGAGAAGGAAAATACTGCGCACACAGAGACTTCCACTCAGCTTTCACTCACTTTCTATTTTCGTGTTTTGCCTGCTGCAGAGAGCCGCGTTAACTGTTTCCACCGGCTGGGGAGAAAGTAGCAGCATGCAAAGTTAACTGCTGTGAACCGGTGGACGGGACTGCAAACTACCATCATGCCGCCTAAGGGAACAAAGGGAAAGCAGCAGATTCAGGAGGAGCAAGCAGAGAATGGTCCACTTCCCGGAAGGGTGCAGAAGTGCGATTACCCCCTCACAGGCAAGTGGCAAAAATACTAAAGGTCCTGTGGACAATGTGAAACCAAAAGGTGGTGCAGAGAAGTTTAAAACTATACCTGCAATTTTTACATCTGCACAAGGCAAAGATAAATTTAAAGGGGTACCTGCAAAAGCAATGGTAGTACTGAATGTGGAGAAGACTGCCTCCTTAAATAACAATAGAAACACTGAAAATGTACATAGGAATCAACAAAAGGGGGCAGAGGTTCCGGGCGAGAATATTGTACCCTTGCTATCAGGAAATTGTGGAGGGGGGGAGCCCCAACTTTTGCAAAATGATGCAGAGTCTGGTGACTTTTATTCAATGTCGGAAACGTCATTACCCTCTTCTTGTGAAGATTTAGTTATGCAATATGCCCAGCATATGAGCATGGAAGGGGGGAGCCCAGCCAGTAGTATCTGCATGGATGACTCTATTGATATTGTTGAAAGAAGCCCATCTACCGTTCGAAGAAATTCCGGGAAACACACTGCTACTAGAATTGAAGATGGGACTTTACATCCATCTCTGGAGGGTCCTTCTGACGTAGCGGACGTGGATATATCACTAGCTCTGATTTATGAATCTATTGTGTCCCTCCGCAACGAGACAAGGGCAGAGAGTCAGAATGTTCAAACTCTATGCCGTAAGCTTCAGAGCTCGGTCCGGCGTATCGCGAAATCGCAAGCAGATTCCGCATCCAAGTTCAACGAGGCTGAAAATCGTATTTCAAATCTAGAAGACATGGTTGAAAAACAGAAAGGAGCGACAAATGCATTACAGGGGATAAAAGACGATACTCCGTGGAAATTGTCAGACTTTGAGAATAGAGCGCGTCGCAATAATCTGAGGGTCCTCCAAGTGCCAGAAGGAAAAGAGGGGCAGGATCCAAGGAAATTCATAGTGGACTTATTCAAGATCGCGTTTCTTGAACTAAGTAAATGGGACTGGGACAGGGAAATTGAAAGAGTACATCGTTTCCCATTCAATATTTGTTGTCAGGCTGCCCAGTCTAATGGCAATTCGGGGGGGGGGGGAACTCAGCGAGACACAGAGCTCTGCTAATATCCTTTAACAGTTTTTTAGCCCGGGAAGATGTCTTTAGACTTGCTAGACCTGATAAACGAAGAGCTGGCCCAGGCTTTGAATTTTTTGTCACTCCGGATTTTTGCAAGTATACGATGGAAAATCGGTGGCAACTTCGCCAATTAATTACACCGTTCCAAGTCAAAGGGGCACAAGCGTATCTTTTTGAACCCGGCGAAATTGAAGACTATAAGGAGCGCACACAATTCTTCACTACTGTCAAATTGGCCAAGGAACTTTTTAACAGTATCTAGATTTTAGGAATATACTGGACAATAGTGCAACAATGTAATGGGCTATAATTTTGTGCGGACTGCTTTATTTTTGTAGTATCAGTCTACAACTTTATAGATAAGCTTGTTGTCTCCTCTGACTTGTGTTGCTTTTTTGTTTTTTTTTCTGTGTGGTCTCAGGGGTGAAATTAAGCTACGCAAGAATCACTCATAATTGTTTTTTTTCTGTTACTTCGTATATGCTGTCTCCTATTTTTATGATAGGATATTTTTTAGGCTTCCTTATGGTTTCAGATAGCCTGTGGGTGGGAGAAGGTGTGATCAGCTGGCATCTGCAGGACCATAAGTCCTAAAGCCTCGTTGCTGGGAAGGGCGGGGGGTGTTGGGGGGTACAGGGTTTAGGGGATAAGGGAGGTAGGGAAAATTCAGGTGGCGGGAAAAAAGGGGTGAAAAAATCCACACTTTCAGTTGAGAAAATAATTTAACAAAAAGAGTTAATAAAGAGCTTTAAATGCTGCAGTATAGATGGTTTATTTCTGATCGGGGCACTGCGTTTGCTGCAAATATTGTATGAGAGATTCACCAGGACAATATGGCGGCTAGAGATATTTGAATTTGCTCGTTAAATGTGTCCGGGTTAAATAATTTTAATAAAAGCAGGAGGGTAGCTGCTAAGTTACGGTATGTGTCACCGGATGTTGTATGTGTCCAAGAAGCCCACTTACCATGGAGTAAGCACCATTTGTTGGCAGAGTTAGGCTTCTCCGTTCTGATTTCTTCACAACAAGAAGGAATGATGCAGGGAGTCGCCATTTTGGCTAAAAAAGATATGTTTAAGCTTAAACGGAAACTAGCAGATAAAACGGGCTGATGGGCTATAGTTAAATGTGTAGGTAGGTCTAGGACTTTTATGCTATGTAATATTTATGGGTCCAACCTGGATGATCCAGCAATTTTGGAGGAACTCCATATGGAACTTTCAACCTGGCCTACTCCCGTAATCATTTGCGGGGATATGAATATTAACTTAACTGCTCAAGATATTGCTGGCGGGATAAATAAAAGTATAAAGGCTGTAAACCACAGGTGTGCAGAGCACCTCTAAACATTTTAAAGGACTATGGCCTTGTAGATGTTTGGAGTACTTTATTTGCCACAGACACAGGTTTTACTTTTTATTCCCACCCACATAAAAAAGTGAGGCTGGACTATTTTTTTAATGAGTATTATGGACTTAGTTAATGCTAAAATTCAAATGTACCCTAAAATTGCATCAGATCACTCACCTATCGCTCTAATACTCACTGGGTGGGGGACAATGGGTATTGTTAAAAGATTCTCCTTTGACCGCAAGCTATGCTTGAATGATAACTTTATAGATTATATGTTAGGGTGGTTAAAGGTTTTTTTTTTTAACATAATAGGGACTCTGCCACCATTAATATAGTGTGGGATACATTTAAAGCTAGTTTCAGGGGGGAGGTGTTAAGTTTTGGGATTGCTCAACAAAAAAAACTAAAATCCGAGATGGAGCGGTATTATCTGGAGCTGCAAAGGGCTGAGGAGAGGCTGACTCAGGGTATTGCTATTCAGGGCAATATAACCCTGTTGGAAGATGAGGTATTTCCGATGCCAATGTGTTTCAAGTGGAAGAGAGTTGGCCTACAGTTCTTGGTGAGGCTAGATGGCTGGATTCCTTGCCAGCCTCCGGGTTGCTCTCTCTCTCCCTAGTCTTGCCACTGCGGCAAGTTCTTCCTTTGCAGACATGCTGAGGAAAGTGGCTGCAGCTTTAGACTTGTCACTGCGCACGGTGCTGAGGTCTACAGACCCTTTGTTTGAAATCCTTTGCCAGGGTCAGACTGGAGAAGAGCCTATTCTGTATACTGAGGCCCTATTTGACGTCTTGTTAGGTGCTTTGGCCAAGCCTGTGACGGGGTCTCAGTGGAACGTGATGTTGCACGTAGGCATTTGCCTGCACCTGGGGACCCAGTTTGTTTGCATTGTCATTCTTCCACCAGTGGCCTTGTGATTCGGGTTGCAACGTCTTCTACGGATGTAGATTCTACTCCTAAGACTCTGGTGGGTAAGGATGCTAGGGGTCTTGATGCTTGTGGTAAGCATATATTTGCTTTGGCCAGCTCAGCATTGAGAGCCACTAACACGTCTTGTGTGCTGGGGCGTTTTTCCTATGCCTTTATGGGATTCTTTATGAACATGCTCCCATCTCTTCTGGATTACCTCCGTCCTGAGGTAGGCATCTTGATTAGAGATGGCCAGCAGGCCGCTAGGCTTACCATAAGGTATGGCATGGACATGTCTGATTCTGTTGGTTGGGCCATGGCATCTGCATTGGCACTAAGGTATTAGGCTTGGTTGGTGTCCTGGTTTCTCAGAGGCTGTCCAGTCGGATTTGTCCGATATACCATTTGATGGTGCCTGTCTTTTTAGCGATCAAGCAGATGCGGCGTTAAGACATTTACATGAAAGACAGAGAAGTAAAGTCTCGTAGTCCTACATTTTCTGTCTGTGTGCTTAGCTAGGCTTTGTATATATGTTTGTGGTTGATCAAAGAATAGCCATATTAGGACGTTGGAAATGTCCTATTCGGTTCCAGTACTACCACGTGCACTCTGGCGAGGAGTAGTGGTTATAACCTCAGTACCATTTTCTTGTTTTTTTTTTTTGTATTGATTTAAAAGACTACGGTAGGTTCTCTTTATTTTCCTGGCCTCTGAGGAAGGCCGTTATGCTCAAGAGGCTATTAAGAGGTGTCTTCCTGTATAAAAGCAGAACTGTTGCATGCTTTTTCGAAGCAGTTCAGTATGCAAGTTGTATGGCTTTCTATTTTAATGCTTCTTTAGAGGCATGTGGTTATGTCAGTTGTTGCATGGTGTATATCCACTCTTTGATCCACTCTTGGAGTGATTGGGTGCTTCAGCAAGTTGAAGCGTTGCTCTGATGCAGAGTATAGGTTTGCATGGTTTGAATGCTACTTTGCTTGCAAGTTCTTCCTTTAGGATAAAGGAACAGTGTTTAGTAGAGGCATAAATATCACCTCAGCTGCAAGCAATAACTATCCCTGCTCCATATTGTGATGCGGTAAATTGGCAGCCAAAGGTTAATGAAGCTTGAGTTCTATCGACTTGTCCCAAGACCTATGTAATCTGGATGGCTTGTTGTCCTTGACATCAGACAATATGTTCTAAGGTGTTGGGCCGTTTTGGTCAATCAACAAGGACGCCAATAGTCTATAAACGTCTTGGGAGACACTTTTATAATAGGAGGATTTTTAACTATATACTAAACATCTGAAAGAAACAGGTTAGTATTAGATTCCTTACCTTAGAATATCCCCAGGCGTCAGTCTGTATCCGGAAACTTTTGCGTAGCAGTACCCCTGCGCGTCGGTAGGCGTCGTCTGCAGGCGTCCCCTGCGGCTCCGCGTCCGTCGTTGGCGTCGTGCGCCGTGATGACGTCGCTGGAGTATATAGACGCCGCCTCCGCGCACTGACGTCAGTTCTTCTTTTTTCCGCGCTAGTTAGCGCAGATCCGAGAAGTGCAGTACTCCGGTCTTTTGACCAAAGTTTTTGAATCTTTTGATATTTTCTACGGTGCCGGTAGGATGCCTGGTTTTAAGAACTGTGATGACTGCGACCGCACGATGTCGGTCACGGACCATCACCAACTCTGCCTCCGGTGCCTGGGCCCCGACCACGACGTGGACGCCTGTGTCGATTGCCGGGCCTTGATGAGTAAAGCTAGGCGGGAGCGGTCCCGCAAACTACTCGAGCTGCGGGTGTCGGCCCCGCGTCGAGAGAGGTCCTGGTCCGGCCGGAGGTCAAGGGAGCGGTCGCGGAGCCGTCACGAACGCTCCGGGAGTCGTCACCATTCCTATGGTTCCTCAGGTAGGAAACACAAGAAGTCGGGGCGTCGTCATCGTACCCCCGACTCCCCCCAACGCTCGCGCAATGCGGCCGGGGGTTTGGGTGGCTCCGCATGAGTCGCCGGCGCGGCCTGCTCCATACCCTACGGTCCCTGGGCAAGGCGCGACGCCCGAGGGGATAGAGGAGTTCCTCATGGCCATGAGAAAGCTGTCTCCTACGACGGGGCCTGCGGCGCCTTCGGGCCCTGTGCCCCCGTCCGAGGGCCCTAGCGGGTCGGGTGCTCCTGCCTCGACGCCGCCGGGTGCCCCGGCGCCGCCGACGGCTCCGGTCCCGGCGCCGCAGGGGCCTTCAGGATCGACGCCCGCTGGCCAGCCGACCACTCCGGCGCCGATTCCATCGGGGCCTGTGAACCCTGAGGAGCCGGTCTACCTTGTTCCCGAATATGATGAGGAGGTAGATTACGGAGAGGATTGGGGGGGGTCTGAGGACCCTCTGACGCGTGAGTGTCAGTACAATGTGGACTGGGCAGGTGACTTGGGTAACGCCAGTGGTCTAGACGAATCCCCTAACCCTGGCTTTGTCTCGCCTCCTACCGTGGCTTCGGAGGAGAGGGCAGCCTATTCAGTGGTGTTGATGAGGGCTGCCAAGGCCTTACACCTTGAGCTCCCCGTTGCGGCCGTGAGGACTAACATCCTCACTGAGGTCCTCAAACCGCAGTCCTGCCCACAGGAGCCACTGCTACCGTTCAATGAGGCCTTGTCTGACGTTCTTTTGGGCACGTGGTCCAGGCCCGCTTCAGGTTCGCCTGTTGATAGGAACGTGGCCAGACGCCACCTTCCGTGTACGGATGACCCCAAGTTCCTGTCCACCCATCCCACCCCTGAGAGTCTGGTGATCCAGGCCTCGACTTCCCAGACCGCATTCCCGTCGGCCCCGCCCGACAGGGAATCTAAGAGGTACGACCAGTATGGAAAAAAGGTCTTCTCGTCCCTGAGTCTGGGACTGCGGTCTTGCAACACCGCATGCCTCTTGGGCCGCTACACCCACTCTCTGTGGGATACGGTCGCGGACTTGCTGCCGGAATGCCCACCGGAGGGACGGGCAAAACTTGGCAAAGCTATGATTGAAGGCCGAGACGCAGCAAAATACTCCATCAGGTGTGGTCTTGATACGACCGACTCGCTGGGCAGAGCGATGTCCACGACGGTGGCGATTCATCGCCACGCCTGGCTGAGATCCGCCAACTTTTCGGCAGATGTCCAGAAAGCCTTGATGGACATGCCGTTTGATGGCAGTCGCCTGTTTGGCGACAAAGCGGACCACGCGCTGGAGCGCTTCAAGGACTCCAGGGTCACGGCCAAGTCCTTGGGTCTCTCGACCCAGCGCCAGCAAACGGGTTCGTTTCGCTCCTTTCGTGGCCAAGGAAGGGGCGGTCCCACACGTGCTGCCAGCCACGCGCCGCAACAAACTTATCAACGCGGTGGCGGCTGTGGAAACCGCCGTGGAGGCGGTCGGGGACAATGGCGAGGTCAGACCACACCTTCCCCCGCAGCATCCGCCTCAAAGTCCTCCTAGTCCGTGCTTTCAGGCCCATGTGACGTCGGTGGGTGGCAGGGTTCGCCATCACCACTCCCGCTGGCGCACTATCACCTCGGACAGGTGGGTGCTGCAGATCGTCCGAAGGGGCTACTCCCTCCCCTTCGAGACCAATCCTCCAGCCATGCCACCGCAGAACCACCGTGTGTCGGGGGACCACTTGACACTTCTGCAGGAGGAAGTTACGCCCTCTTGGCCAAGGGGGCCATCGAGCGCGTTCCTGGGCCAGAAGTAGGGCGTGGTTGCTATTCCCACTACTTTCTGGTACCCAAGAAGAACAAAGAGGACCTACGTCCTATCTTGGATCTAAGGAACGTCAACGGCTTCCTCCGGAAGGAGAAGTTCAAGATGTTGACTTTGGCTCAGGTCTTGGCTGCTCTAGATCCGCAAGACTGGATGGTAGCGTTGGACTTGCAGGATGCGTATTTTCACATCCCCGTCCTGCCGGCCCACCGGCGTTACCTGCGGTTCACGGTAGGCCACGAGCACTTTCAGTTTATCGTGCTCCCCTTTGGCCTTACCAGCGCCCCACGGGTGTTCACAAAGGTGATGGTGGTGGTCGCAGCCCATCTGCGCAGGTTAGGGGTTTCAGTCTTCCCCTACCTAGACGACTGGTTGTTGAAGGCGGGCTCGCCCCAGACAGTCGTCCACCACCTTCAGATGACGGCAGACCTCCTGCACGAGCTGGGGTTTTCCATTAATGTGCCGAAATCACACCTGGGTCCCTCTCGAAAGCTCCTTTTCATCGGAGCGGTTCTCGGCTCGGCGCAGTTTCGGGTTTATCCTCCGGAACGGCGAGTCCAGGATAGACAGGCTTTGATTCCCATCTTTCAGCCTTTATCCCGGGTTTCGGTCAGGTTGACGCTGCGGCTGCTGGGGCTGATAGCTTCCTGCATCCTTCTGGTGCATCACGCCCGGTGGCGGATGCGGGCTCTGCAATGGGACCTGAAGTTTCAGTGGGCCCAGCATCAGGGCAACCTGTCCGACCATGTCTTGATCTTAGAGGGCACTGCAAGACAACTGCAGTGGTGGCTTATGGACCGCGATTGGGTCAGAGGCAGATCACTCTCCCTTCCCCAACCGGAGCACGTGGTTGTGACGGACGCGTCCCTCCAGGGCTGGGGAGGCCACTTGGGAGAGGCAGAGATCAGAGGCATCTGGTCTCCGGCTGAGTCCCGGCTCCATATAAACTTGTTAGAGCTACGGGCGATTCGTCTAGCACTGAAAGCATTCCTCCCCTTTGTCAGCGAGAGTGTAGTGCAGGTGTTCACGGACAACACCACCGCCATGTGGTACTGCAACAAACAGGGCGGGGTGGGGTCGTGGACCCTATGCCAGGAGGCTCTGCGCCTCTGGCAATGGCTGGAACATCAGGGCGTGACCCTGGTGGTTCAACACCTGGCAGGCTCTCTGAACGCCAGGGCGGACGAACTCAGCCGTCGGTGCTCGATGGATCACGAATGGCGTCTGAACTCGGACGTGGTGCAAGGCCTCTTTCTGCAATGGGTAGAGCCTTGGTTAGATCTATTCGCCACAGAAGAGAACGCGCAATGTCATCAGTTCTGCGCGTTGGAGTTTCCAAGACGGCACTCGCACGGCGACGCCTTTCGGCGCGCGTGGAGTTGCGGTCTGTTATATGCCTTTCCGCCTATACCACTTCTGCCCAGAGTGCTGAAGAAGATCAGGCGCGACCGGGACCAAGTCATCCTTGTGGCTCCGGACTGGGCTCGAAGGTACTGGTATCCCGAGCTACTCAGCATGTCAGTCGGTCCCCCGATCCGCCTGCCCCTTCAGGAGGACCTTCTGTCGCAGCAGCAGGGTACGGTCCTCCACCCGAACCTGTCCAGTCTCCACCTCCATGCGTGGAGATTGAGCGGCGACAGTTGAGGCCATTTGACTTGCCTCCTGCAGTCTGTGATGTGATTCTGGCAGCCAGGCGTCCCTCCACAAAGTCGGTATACGCCTGCCGGTGGAACAGATTTGTGGCATGGTGCACAGCAAAGGCTGTGGACCCTCTTTCTGCCCCTCTTTCCGAGGTTCTCCTCTTTCTTCTCTCTCTTGCCCAGCAGGGCTCTGCTCTGGGCACTATCAAGGGCTACCTTTCTGCCCTTTCGGCCTTTCTGAGGCTACCTGATCAACCTTCTTTGTTGAAGTCCCCTATTGTAACAAGGTTCTTGAAGGGCATCACACACATGTATCCACCTGTTCCGTTTGTGATGCCTCAGTGGGACTTGAACCTGGTTCTAACCTTCTTGATGTGTGCCCCCTTTGAGCCACTTCATTCCTGTCCTCTCCGTCTCCGGACTTTAAAGACGGCCTTCCTGGTTGCCATCACCTCTGCCAGGAGAGTGAGTGAGCTCCAGGCTCTTTCTGTCAAACCTCCTTTCATGTCCATTCATCGAGACAAGGTTGTTTTGAGAACTAGACCTTCTTTCCTGCCCAAAGTAGTCTCTGCTTTTCACATCGGGCAGTCCATCACCTTACCCTCCTTCTTCCCGCCTCCGCATCCTTCAAAGGATAAAGAGCGGCTCCATCGTCTGGACCCAAAACGTGCGCTTTCATTTTATATGGATCGCACACGCCAGTTCCGGGTGGATGACCAACTGTTTGTTGGCTACGTGGGTGCGAAGAAGGGACGGGCGGTGCATAAACGGACCATCTCTCGATGGGTCGTTCTGTGCATCAAAGCGTGCTACTCTTTGGCTCGGAAGGAGCCTCCTGTTGGGCTGAGGGCCCATTCCACTCGGGCCACGGCGGCAACTACTGCCCTGGGCCGGGGAGTCCCCTTGCAGGACATTTGCCAGGCGGCTACGTGGGCCTCGCTGCACACGTTTGCGAGGCACTACTGCCTGGACAGTCAAGTCCGGAGGGATGGCTTCTTTGGCCGTTCTGTCCTCCAGGACTTTCTGGTGTGATTATTGGTTCGCAGACCCACCACCGGGGTTGGTATTGCTGGGGTATCTATTCTAAGGTAAGGAATCTAATACTAACCTGTTTCTTTCAGATGAACAAGTTACTTACCTTCGTTAACGATATATCTGTAAGAAACAGTAGTTAGTATTAGATTCCTTACCGCCCCACCCATCCTCCCCCGTTCTGCGACCTGATACCTAGGGTTAAGGACATCCCTTTCAGGGCCCTAGTTTCAATGGCACCAGTGTTGGTTCTTACATGGCTCTGTGTGTTCTGGCGCGGAAAAGCTGTGTACAAAGAACTGACGTCAGCGCGCGGAGGCAGCGTCTATATACTCCAGCGACGTCATCAAGGCGCACGACGCCAACGATGGACGCGGAGCCGCAGACGACGCCTGCAGACGACGCCTACCGACGCGCAGGGGTACTGCTACGCAAAAGTTTCCGGATCCAGACTGACGCCTCGGGATATTCTAAGGTAAGGAATCTAATACTAACTACTGTTTCTTACAGATATATCGTTACTGAAGGTAATGAACCCCTTTATAAACTGGCACCCTCCACAACCGGCCCGACTTTAGATAGCTTTCACCAGCTGTCCAATGAAGACTTCTTGAAAACCCTTTCAGGCATGAAAAGCGGCTCACTCACAGACCCAGCCCCCATTCGTATTCTTAAACAAATCGGACCAACCATCTCACACCTAGCAACAAATCTTATTAATGCCTCTCTTAGCCAAGGAGTAGTCCCCCGTAACTGGAAACATGCGATAGTCAAAGCTCTTAAAAAAAAAAGCCAGGCTAGAGGCAAGATGGCGGCGGTTCACTAGACCGCTGTGAGGCTGCTCCCAAGCCAGCCCAATGATGGAAGCATTATAACGAGGAAAGAATGTAAAAATATCTCGTTTTGGAAAAAAAGCAGTTACTGGATTTGAGGCACTTACCCCTCTGTAATGTCGGTGATCAAAGGTGCCAGTGTCAGTGATCAGCGGAACCTGACTGTGCTGCAGCAGCGTATGTTGTTCTGCACTTCATTAATTGGTGTCACTGTCTTGCGGCTCTTCGCTCGCCTGCAGGCTAGTGGAGGAGCTGTGTTGATCGGACGGAACGGAACTCCGGAGTTTCCAGCTCCAGAACAGCAATCGCATATAGCTTCACCTCTGGCGAGTTTGTCGATCACCTGCGGTGGAATGGCGCCAAAAAACGCCGCTGCTGTAGCCGCCGCTGCAGCCAAGACAAGAGCAGCGAAGCAGGCTCTGCTCAGAGAAAGGGAGCTGGCTGCTAAACGGGGCGGCTCACGTCTGGAGGGCGGCGGCGGAGATGTTGCTGACCTGGATGCAGGGGCAGAAGTTGGAAAAGTAAAAGCCCCGAGACGACAGCCGAGTACATCCATTGCCGGCCCTTCTGTGATGGATTTGCTCCGGAAAGCCCCTGGTTCAACCTCTGCTCCGGGTATGAATTCAGCTCCTGTCTCACAGCCCTCAGCAGTCTTGCCGGTAATTGACACTACTCAGAATGCTATCTCAATGCCTATAGTGACATCTAGTGGGCAAAGAAAAAATGACATAACTAAAGAAAAAGAAAAAAGAAATGTGAATATCAATATCAATAGAAACAGCTTACTAACTTCAGGAGAGGATTCTTCAGTGAAAAACGTGGAAATTACAGATATAGCGGCAGGAATATCAGACCCTAAGGTTGGGGCGGATTCAGATGCAGGAGTACAAGGTATGGAACTTCTCTCCTTGTCTGAAACTCCTGTTTCTTCTTCTATTCCGCTAAACCCTCTGATAGTGGTACAACCCTGTCCAGCAGGCATAGAATCAGTGTCATCAACAGAAACAGTGCTAGAAATCACACCAACAGTCTGCGAAGCCGCTAATTCTGCGATTGTACAGGAGATATTGCAAAATCAGTCACCAGACAATCCCCTTGAGAATGATTTCGTGGCATCTGATTTTAGAGATATCACAAAAAATCTGGGGGGCTTGCTGGAGGCCACTGAAGGTAACGAGAGGAGTCACAGAGAAGCGATAACTCCCGATCCTACTGATACTGATAGGGATCCATCAGACTTTTACTCACTATCAGAGGGGATAGAAGATGCAAGATGGTCAGAGGATTCTTAACTGGAGATTGAAACAGACACAGGCTCTGTGACAGAGAGTGACCAAGAGACGAAGACGACAGAATCCAGGGAAAATAAAAGAACTATCATACGAAAGAAGAGAGCCCAGGGGCTTACATGGGACTATTCAACGTCGATCGGCCTGGGGGGTCAAGAACATATCAATGTGTCTCGGACAGCTCAACGGAGCTCTACACACCAACCAGATGCCACACTCTCCACGGTAATGGATACAGTCCTTCAGGCCATTGCATCACATCGAGAAGAGACATCAAGAGATGGGCGCAAAGCACAATCAGCGTTGCATAAGGTTCAGGGTGTAGTGCGCAAACTGTGAAGATCAGTAAACGCCTTCAACACTAGAATGACGGAGATGGAAGAACGAATAGTTCTTAATGAGGCAGAGGCCACAGTCCCACAAGAGAAAGTCGAATCTCATGAGGTAGAACTAAGTGATGTCAGATGGAAGCTCGAGGACATGGAAAATCGTTTACGGCGTAACAACCTGCGCGTACTTGGGATACCAGAAAATATTGAAGGTTCCGATATCCGAGCTTTCATCATTCAACTCTTTAAAGACACTCTTCCAGAACTCTCTTCATGGGACTGGGAGCTCGAAGTACAACGAGTGCATAGAACTCCATTTACCCTGAAACCCACTAGCAAGCAGGGGAGTTATCCACGAGCTGTCCTTGTATTTTTTGGAAATTTCCTCCTCCGACAGGCCATCTCGGAAAAAGCCAGGCCAGAAGCTCGCAGGACTAGAGACACCATTTCTTATTTTGTAAGACCTGATTTTTGCCACACGACGGTGGAAAGGAGGTGGCGTCTGCGACAACTCATCAAACCCTTTATGGAGAAAAGAGCACAAGTCTACTTAAATAACCCAGCTAAACTGAAAGTTATTTACAATGGCCAGACTAAATACTTTACCTCTGAAATCAAAGCCAAAGAATACCTAGATAGCCTCTCTTAATGACATGCTAGCGAAAATACGAGAATAGATGATTCTCTGAGTAGATACTAAGGGGGAAAAAGAGGAAATGGAGAAGTCTGATATTTGTTGGTGGCTAATCTAGTGGAATATAGAAACTATATGGGTCTATTCTGAATCTATATATATATAATTTCTCTTATTCTCGTCTTTCATTATTATCTCTCTCTCTTTTTCTCTTGTCTTTAATGTGTTTATTTTTGAATTTGAACCTGGCTTGGGAGTGTCTCTCCATCACCAAAGACTCTTATAGAGTCTAATTGCCTCACATTGTGGGGGGAGGGGGGTGGGCTGCAGGGGGTTGGAGGGAGGGGGAGGGTAAAAGGGAGGGGGAAAAAAAAGTGTGATCTGTAGAGCGATTTGTAGTATCAGAAACTGTGAAGAATTTTCTGTGTTTGTGAGTAACCGAAGCAATTTATGTCATTTTATGATTAACCTAAATTGGGTGAGGAATGTCAATTCATGGTGTTGGGCTAAAATAAATTATAGAGATGGCACAGGTTTAATCGGTTTATATTTTAAATGGGGAGAGTAAAATTGCAATGCTGGAACATAGCAGGCCTTAATGATGGGAGAAAAAGGGCCCAACTTTTTCAATTACTGCGCCAAGATCCTGTAGACATCCTTTGTATTCAGGAAACTCACATAGCTGGCTGTGATAAAAATCTGTTAAAAATTCCCGGGTTTAATTTGCTAGCAGCAACATCACAAACAGCTAAAACACGAGGGGTCGCAATCTTGGCTAGACCAGGATTAGGGAATCCCAGACGCCAACTAGTTGACAAACAAGGCAGGTGGGTTGTGGTTCAAATGGAGTCGGATATAACCATTTGCTCACTTTATGGTTCAAACCTGGACAATCCACAGATTTTCACTGAGCTAGAACTAGAACTGGCCTCTTGGGTCGGCCCATTAATTCTGTGTGGAGACTTCAATATAAATATTGGAAAATTAGTAAATAATCGACTCCCGCAGAATTATAGTGGCCGTAAACCCAAAGTTTATAAGGCAGTTTCTCATCTGATGGACAGTCACGACTTATTGGATGTTTGGGATATGCTGAAGCATAACGCGAATGGCTATACTTATTACTCGTATCCCCATAATAAATATGCCCGGTTAGATTATATCATGACATCATTACACAAGACAGCTTTAATAAATATAACTAAATCCCCCAAAACCATCTCTGATCACAATGCATTAATACTAACCTTTGAACTAGATAGTTTTAATAGACCCAACACTCAATGGTCATTTGACCGAAAGCTTCTTACCAACCCAGACTACATTAATCACATCATATTGTTTGCTCAATCCTTCTTTGATAATAATCAATACAGTGCACCCAGATTTAGTGTATGGGACTGCTTTAAGGCAGCAATCAGGGGAGAGACGATTGCATACGTGGCAAACTATAAGAAAACTCAGGATCGTACTAATAAGCAACTAAATACAGAACTAATCAATCTGGAAATAGAACATGCCAAACAAATTCAGCAAGGAAAATCAACCTCCAATATATTACAAAAATTACTGATTCTAAAAACAGAAATTAATAGCTCATTAACCCAAAAAGCGGCAGAAATTTATCAAGCGAATAGAGCTAGAATTTATGAGGCAGGAGAAAAAGTAGGGAAACAATTAGCTCTTAAAACCAGACAAAAACAAACCTATAATAGAATAAAAAATATCGAATATGAGGGTCAACAATACACTACCCCTCAAGACATCGCAGAAGTGTTTAGGAAATACTATCAAAAACTATACCAAAAAGAGAATGAACATCTATCTACAAGTGATATGAACACTTTCCTTAGAGAGTGGGTACCGGAATCAGAAATACCTAGAATACTTGACAGAGTTGATAGAGAAGAACTGGAGAAAGATCACAATGGAGGAATTAGAAAACGCATTATCAGATCTATCTAACGGGAAGGCGGCTGGGCCCGACAAGATTCCATTAGAGCTGTATAAACTGTTTGGCAAACAGATACTACCTTACTTACTAGATCTGTTTCTAGGGGTACAATATCACTCAGATACACCTGATTCATGGAAGCACACAAACATAGCGATATTTCCGAAAAAAGGTAAACCCTCTCATCTTCCCTCTTCATATAGACCAATATCACTCATAAACTCAGATTCAAAGCTATACTCAAAGATACTTGCAAACCGTCTAAGGGGAGTCATCAAGCATCTGGTATCCCCGTGGCAACACGGCTTTATCCCAGGGAGGGGAACAACTGATCATGCTCGTAGAGTCATTGCCTTATTCGACATCATGGGTGCCACGGGGGGAGAGATGTCGATGGTCCTATTAGATGCTGAAAAAGCGTTTGACCGAGTGTCTTGGCGGTTTTTATGGGAAATTATGAAATTTAACAACTTTGGTCCCGGCTTTATTAAAGCATTGAAAGCCTTATATATTAATCCTAAGGCTAAATTATCAATTGAGGGTTTTGAGTCAGAGTATGTCGAGGTACAAAGAGGTACCAGGCAGGGTTGCCCTTGTTCCCCGATACTATTTGCCTTAGTAATCAATCCCTTAATCTTAAAGCTTCTTAATTCTCCCCAAATCCAACCAGTAAATGTGGGTCCATACTCTACTAAAATATTGGCTTATGCCAATGATATCGCTGTCATCACAACCAAACCAGCAGATGCAGTAGCTGAAATAGAACAATTAACTCAAAATTTTGGACTTCATTCTGGTTATTCACTTAATAGAGATAAAACCATGGTAATATGTACAAATAATATCACATATGACAGTCCCTATAAAGTGAAAAACGCAATATATCTAGGGGTAAATATTTCTCCGGAAATAAAAGAAATTAATCATCTCAACTACGATCCATTGATCAATTCAATAAAAACAGATTTGAAGAGGGTAGATAACCTACATCTCACAATAATAGGTAGGGCTAACTATATCAAAATGAGTATATTTCCCCGAATACTCTATCTATTCCGAGCTATCCCATTGATGGCTGACTATACCATTATAAAAATCCTGGATTCAACAATCTCTAAATTCATTTGGAATTACGGTAAGATAAGGAGAGCATTACCAGCTTTAACTCTTCCCCCGAATAGAGGTGGCCTAGGAATCCCGAATCTGACATTCTATCTCTGGGCTACACTACTTCAACAAATGGGCTTGCTTTTCAAATTAAAACCTCTTAATTTACCTATCACAGACGCCTACATCCCCTCTATTTTTGAACTTGGACTAGGAGATAAATGCCGAGGATTACTGTTGAAACAGCTTGAAGCATCTTATTATAAGAAAACAAAGTTTAAAGTAATTGAAGATGTATGGAAAGTGTGGAAACTTGCTTCCAAACAGTTAGGCATACCTAAAATAACAAGGTATACCTCTCTCTGGCATAGTGAGATTATATCATCATCTCTAAAAGACACTGTCTCTAGGAGATGGGAAAATTCAGGTATACACACACTTGGTCATTTTTTTGGACAGAACGTTGCTCCATCCTTCGAGAGACTACAGCAGAGATTTGATATACCAACCACAGATTACTTAAAATACTTTCAAGTTTATACCAACATTCGCAATTCTAAAGCCATTATTAATTTAGATAGTTTTAACTTTTTTTCTGTTACAGGGAAACTAGATACCAAAATAGGTACTCTATGTGACTTATTTTCTCAATCCTCTATGGATGATTTAGAAAGTGTTGAGAGGTCCTGGGCACAAAAACTCGGTAATTCTGATGTAGATATTAATAACAGTATAACTCTTTACACAACTTTATTTTTAGCACCTAACCTTAAAGCACAATACTTTAAAACCATCTACAACCTTTATTTTACTCCGGCTAAACTGTTCACCTGGGGTATGCGAGTAGATGACAGATGCCCCAGATGTAGACAGGGACAAGCTAATTTGATTCATATGTTTTCCGAATGTCCGAAACTAAATAACTTACAGACAATGATCGAAGGATTCTGGACTCAAGTTTTTGGACGGAACCTCAGATCCTCCGCCACATTATATCTTTTGGGTCACGATGAATCCTTAGGTCATATCGTAGAGGAACAGAGAATTGTATTTTTGGGTACTGCCGTTTTCCGCATTCTTCTGGCGGCATGCTGGAAAGATTCTAATGTTCCCACTTTTCAGATGTGGCTCGGTCGATTTCTTGCCATCTACAAGCAGGAGATGGCTATATATTGCACAAGGGGTAGGAAAACAAGAGCTCGGGGTACGCAGATCTGGGCCCCAATTTCGAACTGTTACTACAATGTAAGATCCTCCCCCTGATACGATAAGGGCTGACAAGGGCCTACATGCTAAGAAAATGGAAAATATGGATAATTTATAATTGGCCTCTCCTTTTTTTTTCTCTCTTCTGTTTCCTTCTCTCTTTTTATTTTCCTTTCTGATTTCCTTTTTCTTTCTTTTTCCTTGTTTTTTTTTTTTGTTTTAATTTTTTTTTTTGTTCGTTAAAATTCTACGGATGTTGTATTGTATTATTAAGAATTTATTTTCTCTTGTATAAAATATGTTCTTGTTTGATTACTACAGATCATGCTCAATAAAAAAATTTAAATAAAAAAAAAAAAAGCCAGGCCAGGATCCTTCAGACCTTTCCAACCTGCGCCCAATCTCTCTCTTACCAGGCATGAGTAAGATCGCAGAGAAACTGGTCAACCAGCAACTGTCAGCCTTCCTTGAAATCAACAATCTCCTATGCCCATCACAAACAGGTTTTCGTCCAGGGCAGGGGACAGAGACCGCCCTCCTAAAAGTAGTCGAGGAAGCCAGATGCATCTTGGATTCAGGGGGATCGGTTTTACTGATCCTCCTGGATCTAAGCGCTGCATTTGACACGGTGGACCACCAGATCCTGATCCAGCGACTACTCAACCTGGGAGTGAGGGACAAGGCGCTCAGTTGGCTTTCATCTTTCCTGAAGGACAGAACCTTCCAGGTCTGTGAAGGGAATATACGATCAGACTTATTCCACCTCCAGTGTGGGGTTCCACAGGGCTCTTCATTGAGCCCTACACTATTTAACACATACATGGCCCCCCTGGAGGATGTGGTCACCCCCTTTGGGATAAAAGCCGTCACATATGCTGACGACACCCAAATGGTTGTGTCCTTTTCCCTTGAAGGCGAAAAGATAAAAAACCTTCATGACTGTCTTGAGGGAATCTACGATTGGATGTCCAACTCAAGGCTGAAACTTAATGGCTCCAAAACCGAGCTCATGCTGTTGGGACATCAAATATCACCTCTTCCCTCCGCCATGTGGCCCTTATGCCTAGGTCCCCTCCCTCAGCCCAAGACGGAACTCAAGAGTTTAGGCTTCTGGCTAGAACAGGATCTATCTCTGAAAACACAGGCAAAAAAAACAGCCGGTACCTGTGTGGGTTTACTTCGCTCAGCCAGGAAGATTCTCCCACTACTCCCCGCACAATCACAAAAAATGCTTATCCAGGGCCTAATACTATCGAGGTTAGATTATAGCAACGCCCTCTTCCTGGCGGCTCCAGAAGCTACCATCAATGTTCTCCAAAGAACACAAAATGCCGCTGCTCGGATTCTGACAGGAACCCCCCGGAGAGCATCTGCCAAACCAGCCCTAAAGGCACTTCATTGGTTGCCGATCCGAGAAAGAATCATATTCAAGGCCCTATGCACCACCCATAGAGCCTTGCAAAACCTAGGGCCTCCGATGCTGAAGACCATGCTCTACCCATACAAACCCAATAGGTCCCTCCGTTCCTCTCAAAGTAACCTGGCCACTGTCCACAGAGTAAAGAAAGCCCGTACTGGAGGACGCCGCTTCTCGGTTACAGCTGCTACTCTATGGAACGCCCTACCAATCCAACTTCGTGCCGAACCCAACTACATGAAATTCCGGAAGCTACTCAAAACTCACCTCTTCCCACAATAAAGTTTCCCTTCCTTCTTGCCCCTCCGCCCTCCCCTCAGCTGTATATGCAATCTCAGCGCTGGGACGCTCTCGGGCAGCCATGCGCTATATGAATCCCGCTTTCATTTCATTCATTTCATTTCAAGTAACTTGTTCTTTAATTCCTCCTATGATATTCTTAAAAACGTGGTTCTATCTGATTGGCATTACCTGTCTTTTGGAGAGATCGTACTTGTTGTTTTCTGTATTCTTTAGTATGTGATGAATCATGATTGTTGTTTCTTGTAGTGTCAGTTCCTTGTAATACCATTTGACGGGCAGCTTCTTCTACAGCAAGTCACCTAAGGTGTTGTGTTGGTGGCGTACTAACCCCTTTTTTCACTGGGTTGGGTATTTTTGCTGAAGCTCTCTTTCAGAGAGGCTTTTTGTATACGGTATATTCATGACATAAGGTGCTGCTGTGATCTACAATAGTTGTCTTATGATCATCTTTGTCTTGTATCATAGACAAATGTGCTTGTTGTTAAGTGCATATAGGTGTGTTACCACATTCAAAATTATTGTAAAACACTTTCTGGAACTGTCTCAGTTCTAGTTAGTTATTAGATATACAGAGTATACATAACTGTGTCATATGGGTTACACTTATTTGCTCCCCCCCCGTTAAAGGTGGAAAAGAAAGGGGTTTCAATCAAAGATGAGGTGGTGTTCAGTCTTTCAGACTATGGCACTGAAGGCTGTATGAGGGCAAGCTTTATACGTCCTGCGGTCTAGCAATACTTTCCTTTGGGGAAATGGGTTCTGAAAGTCCTTCTTTGGGATTTTATCAGGGCAATTCTTTCTCTGATTTTTCCTTGTCATTATGAAAGGCATATTACATGGCTTTTGTCATGCATTTGAACCTTTTTGGTCATTGAGTTCTCTTTTTGGGCCTATTATGCAAAAATACTAGTAGATGTCGTAATACAATGGGGTTACAGAACATAAGTTTTGATTCCACAGCCTTGCACAAGTTCTAGCAATACTTTCCTTTGGGGAAATGGGTTCTGAAAGTCCTTCTTTGGGATTTTATCAGGGCAATTCTTTCTCTGATTTTTCCTTGTCATTATGAAAGGCATATTACATGGCTTTTGTCATGCATTTGGACTTTTTTGGTCATTGAGTTCTCTTTTTGGGGCTATGAGGATAATGTTTGGTTTCTGAAAGATGGTTCTTTAGTGTTTTCCCCCCTTTTCCCTCAAAGGCGGGATTCTTTCAGACCTGTAAGGTTGTTTTTTGTTTATGTTCTGTGACCGTGATCGATTCTATTAAGAGCCAAGCTCATGTTCTGCTATTCCTATGTACTTTTGGTCGGTTGTTGGTTATGACGGGGTGGTTCTCTTAGAGAACTTTTGTAGGATTAGTTCTCAGACCCTCCTCCAGTGGGATATTTATTGGTTTTTAAAGTTAAGGAATCAGCGGCTAGATGTCTCTATCTGATAAAGTTACTTACCTTCGTTAACATGATATCTGGTAAAGACACAGTGTAGCCGCAGATTAATTAACTCCCTGCCCATTCTCCCTACTCTTCGAATCACCTATGAGGTAAGGGTTATATCCTTTTCTAAGTACTGGTTTTATATACCAGTGCCACATCCTCAACTTATGTTGGGACTGTACAGATCACTTTGCCTGGCCACATAACTTTTGTTAAGATGTTGCCATACTATCCATTCACAAATGTGTGGTTGGTAGGGTGTGTGTGATTGTTTTCACTATCACTCTGGATTAGACACCTGTGGGCAGTATTGATTTATTTGTTCTTTTCTTCGAAAGTCTTTGTTTCGTATCATTACACCTTAGATTGCCACTATCAATATGTTACGTAGTGGTGTGTTGCAACAAACAGTTTGGTGTTTTTGTATGTTTTGTTTCAATATTGCCATGCCATTCATTACTATTAATTAATGGTCTATAGAGTTTGTTATTGCCATGTCATTCAATACTATGGATGAATGGTCTATATAGTGTATGGTTTTCATCCCTTACAAAGGGGTTATTCACCAGGGCACAGGGTTTCATGTAACCCCGGTTTTGTTGACTTTTTTTGGGGGGGGGGGGGGTTTCTTTAAAATCCATGTCTGGTATTAATATACCATGTTTCTTTATTATTATTTTAAAGATTTTTCCGCAACTAGTTTCTATAGTGGCTCCGCGTTCTGGCAAGGAAGGTCTCACAGAAGAAACAGACGTCCGCATGACTGACGTCTGACGTCATATCTAGAGAAGTCCCTGCGGAGCTGTACAACGCCGCCCCCCAGCGCGCGGAGGTACTGCTGAAAAATGTCCTTATTCAGACTGGTCCCTGAGGAAAACTCAAAATTTAATGAATCTGTGGCTAGACTGTCTCTACCAGATATCACGTTATTTTACATCTGTACTACATGTGTGTGTGCCTCCAGACTCATTGATTACCCTGTTGTTTTGCCTTCACTGTGTATCAAAGACCAGGAGGGATCATCTTGCATGTCTAGAGTCCACAATGAATGTTGGTGCCTTTTCCGATTCTAGGAAGGGTACAGTGGTATGATCCCCATTCCAATTGAGACAACTTGTTCCAAATTTAAGATTTACCATGTGGAGTACTCTTTATCTCTACATCTGTTCTGATTGAGGGACAAGTCTTCTGGTTGGTAGATCTGTTCCCAAACTTTGACTTTTAAGTCTACTTGGGGGCAGTGTCTTAACGTAGTTGATCATGAGGCTGAGGTTCCTGACAAGCTGTGTCTTTGGTGCTGCAGCGCGACTTAGGACTTTCTTGCTCCTGAACTTGCTGAGGTGCCGTCTTTATTGTAGGCATTATTGACTATTTTCCACCCTCTTGAAGCTTCCTTTGGCACTTCGATCTGCAGCTTGCAGAATGTGTGCCCACTATGTTAATTGACTGGAAGTGTGTTGGGGGAAGTGTGGTTGTGTTCTATTAAGAGCATAAATGCTACCAAGAACTAGGGAAGTGCCATCTAGTTGGCCTTAAAGCAGAACAAATTTATTGAGCATCTGTGAGTTAATTACCAACAATGTTTCTGCCTTGACCTTTGCTTGCGACCAGTGGCTTACTTGGAGTAGTTAGTAGTAAATAGTTTGCATCTGATAGACTGTTGTAGATTCCTTACTTTAGAATTTCCCCAGGTGTCAGTCTGGATCCGGAGACTGTTTCTTCTTTGGGAGTACCCCTGCACTTCATTAGGTGGCGACGGTCAGCTCTGCGTCAGTTGTCTGGGTTGAGTGCCGGGACGACATTGCGGGACCTACATTGACACCGCCCATGCACGCTGATGTCAGTTCTTTCTTTTTCTATTCCAGCCAAGCAGAGATCCTGAGAGAGCTACCCCTAGCAACTTTTTGGCTAACCTTTTTGTTTTTTTACTTTTTGTCAGTGTCTTTTTCGGGTCGTAGAGTCCTGGTTTGTCGAGGAAGTCCCAGCGAAGGACCAGCTTCAAGCCCTGCGGTTCCTGCCACTGGATGATGTCCGTGACGGATCTGCACCTCGTCTGCCTTTGGTGTCTGGAGCACGACCACAACACAAAGTCGTGCTCAGAGTGCCAAACCACAAACCCGAAGGCGCTTGGCTCCGCGTCGGTCTTGTTCGAGGGGAAAGTCTCGAACGGTTGCGGAGCCAACACTCCTTGCACTCCATGTCGTTAGGGAAGTCTGGTGAAGGAGGTGACCCAACTAGGGCCACCCGGGTCATTCTCGACCTCCACTAGCCTTCCAAGAAATAAAGAGTCGATGACGCAGTAGAGAATGCAATCTAACGGTTTATTCACAAAGTACACTGCAGTGGAGTCCAGTCTGAGCAGCCTCCTATGATGGCTGACGAGGGACTGACTCTAACAAGCATGAAGTTACATTATGTATGTTGCGGGGCCCACAAAGACCCGCCTATTATGCAAAAATACTAGTAGATGTCGTAATGCAATGGGGTTACAGAACATAAGTTTTGATTCCACAGCCTTGCACAAGTTCTCTACTGCCCAAGTTCGTCTGTCTTATCCTCCCCCACCAGACAGGTGGGAGAAGGCCTCCTCTAACGGGTAAAGCATGCATTAATGAGCAGAATTCAGCTTTTTAAGAAACGAAACACACCAAGGACCATTTCTCGTAAATGATAGAGTAGCAGTTTCGATTATAATACAAGATGGCTTCTTCTAGAAGTAAAATGCTGATTCAGAGGTCAACCTATATTACATAGCTTCTGTACTTAATAATTGTGTATGCATACAACGAGGAGATAATATAAAATAGCTATATAAATGCTAAATAAATAGCAGGTAAAATAAGAGTAATATTGTAGTAACATGTTTCACTGATAACACACCCTCCTTTTAGCATTTATGAGCTAATTTATTTCCGCTATCAGGTTAGGGTCTTTACAGTTTTACAGGAGACAATATATATTAAAAAAAATACAAGCAACATGTTATGTACGGATATATGTACATTTGCGTAGCAAACATATAAGCGAAAATAACACTATACATCAGCAGTACAAGAAACATAAGAAAACTAACCTGCAAGAGAAGTAGTTGAACCAAAAACACCTTCATCAATTTGCATAATAGTATTGAGCTCCTTTTGAAGCATTATAGTTGCATTAGTATCATAAACTGAGACCCTTTTGGGAAAGAGATAAGTAGCACACAGCGACGGCTCGTGGAGGGAGTTACGGTGGGGCAGGAGGGTGGGGAGGGGGAGGGACAGGGTGGAGGTTGCTAAAAACCGGCATATGGATAATTGCAGGTAAGTAAACAATTTAATTAATAAAACGAATTTCGTAGCTCGCACTGCATTGCATTTTGCGATGCAAGGCGCACTACGAAATTCGTTTTATTAATTAAATTGTTTACTTACCTGCAATTATCCATATGCCGGTTTTTAGCAACCTCCACCCTGCCCCTCCCCCTCCCCACCCTCCTGCCCCACCGTAACTCCCTCCACGAGCCGTCGCTGGTAGCACAGTACGAGCAGCATAAAGGAAGGCACTGAATCAGAACACAGCAACTCAAATTAAGAGTACAATGAAATAGATCACCTTTTCTAGAATCCAACCACCAAACAAAGACAAACTCAGATTCCCACTCTCCATTCCTCGAACATTTTCCAAGATGTCTAGAATATGCTCAGTGATATTCCTTTCCATATTTGAGATACCAACCACACACTGCTCTCCTATTATTGTGTATGCCCCATCGCTCTTAGTTAAGAAAATCAACTTCATATCTTGTTTGCTCAGAGTATATGCGCATACTTTCTGAGGGGGGGATGTCATGTAAAGCTGCTGCTGTAGAGGTAGACAGAATTTGCAATTTACACTCAAAGTACTCTATCTCGTTCACCCCTGGCCATGGCGTTACCACCAAATGTAATATTAGAGGAAAGTATATATATATCCAAAAGTGAAACCGTTATTGTAATTGACTTCCAAATCTGTAACACCCTCACAAAATTATTTGGTCAATGTTCTTTTGACCCATCTCGTATTTGCTTTACTATACTTGCAAGGTACTCCAAGAGGTAACACCAGTCCCAAAGCCACATCCTCTGTGCCATTGAATGTATTGGGGTATGTACCATTAGATAGAAAATAGAAACCTGTGTGCATAAAGCGGATCATGATAATCTACCAAAGCATATCTGGTATTCATTCCCTTCATACTGTGATCATTCTTCCTTCCTGAAGGCATTATATTTTTGTACAGTATTAATCCAGAACAATTAATATACAAGTAAGCGCCAGTACCATTTGTTATTGGGCAGCACTCATGATAATTACCTGCCTCTCGATTAACTGTCAAATCTTGATAATGCCAACCTGTTAGAGTGACGTTTTATTTTTTCATATACAGATTATCACAGTACATATTAGGAGTACAACCTGGGTACCCTTTCCCTCTCGATTTTCTATAATACAAGCAAGGGCCAGGATATCCCATACTAAATTCACCCTTAACCTCTATAAAGTGGGGAGGACGAATGTATGTATAGTTCACCAATGATAAGGGATAAGCAGTCTATAAACTTGTAACAGAATCAGTGGGATAACAAGCTGTATTATCTCCCAAAAATGTCCTGTGTGGGTCTAAGAAAACATTACTTTGCATAGCTAAATCAATCTGATATAGAACACATGATGGGGGTATCACTAAAACACTCCAATACCCAGAACATCCCCCTTCCCACCAAAAGGGAACAGCAGTATAAAAACAGTACAGAACACCTTCCTGAGCAACCAATCAAAACCTACCTGCCCCAGTCCCAGAGTAACAAAAGGCTGCTCATCTCCTGCAACAGGATGACCAAACAGATACATTTTTACTATGAAATTGCAATCACCAGAGAGAGATGTCATGTAATGGAGCCAATGATGGAGAGGACACAAAAAAATGAAAACGTCAAAAAGATCAGGGTCCGTCGCAAGCCTCCATGACAGGCTTCTATCGTCCAATCCTTGGTGGTACTATTGAGCACTTCACGGTGGAGCCACACTGTTGCAGCCCATCGGCAAATGTTCACTGTTCTCAGGATAGTGCACTCTCCCTCCTTCAGAAAATACTCTCAACGTATCCTGTCCTGCGTCAGTCAGTGCACCAATCTTCTGATCCCTTGACTAATAGGAAAAAAACATAAAGGGGCATTTTCACTAATGAAGTCCGTCCCTGCTGCACTCACTTTTCTTTTGACGCACTATCCTTCTGTCGAGGAAGCAAAGTGTACCTTGCTACTCAAGGCATGGTCTCATCACGGAGAAGAATCTGAAATTCAAGGGGGTGTCGGGGCCTGAGACTAAGGCTCCTGTGGATCAGATGAAGAGGAGGCCTGGGCAGCCCTTATTTCTGGGGTGCTGCCGCATTCAAAACAGCATCATTCTACTCTTCCGTCTACGCCCAAATCAGTAGGGCGTCAGAAAAAGGAACAAAACGTGGAACCTTCTCCGTCTCGTGATCCCCTATTCCATTGCGAACCCAACTATCGTAGGGGAGTGGGAGTGGAACTCGCCGACAGTGCAATGAATCAAATTCTTTCGGCCATCCATTTTCACCACCGTCCTCGTCGCAATTAGCACCAAATATGCTCCCTTCCATCTGGGCTCCAAACTGTCTCGTCTCTGGAAATTCTTAATTAAAATGTAATCACCAGGCCGTATGGTGTGCCCGGGTCCCTCAGTTGCAGGAGGCAAAGCTTCATGTATCTGTTGGTGGATAGAACGCAAGCTTTTAGTGAGGTCATACAAATAGACAAGCAGAGGATAATCAATTTCTGAAAACTTTTTCGGTCTAGGGTCGCCCCACATATTTGCGAGACGGCCGAAGACCACCTCCTAAGGCGATAATCCTGTCCTAGAATGGGCTGTCGTTCTGGTGGACAATAGAGCAGGGGGTAATGCATTTGGCCATTGCCAGTAAGTCAATAGCACTTTATTCGATTATTTAAAATCATAAAAGCAGATATGTAACAATTCATTATTTCATGTAGATACAATCACGGGTGCATATTTATCATATTGTAAAACTATTAAAAAAGGTTCACCAATTCAGAGATATACTAGTTTTTAAACAATAAAAAATTTGATAAAACAAATTCAGTCAGGGCTATTATGAGTAACTGATCTCTTGGCATTATTCCAAGCGGCTGCTACCAGGAAACTTGCAACACCAAACATTACCCGGGTACTACTTAATAGTTGCAAATAGGTAAAAGCGGGTCTAACTTGTAGAAACCCTGCCTCCCTCAGTAACGTTTTAAAAAAGTTTTCCTGATTTCAGCGTAATGCTCACAAAACATGATAAAATGCATCGTATCTTGGCTAGAGAAGTTGTCACAACTACAGGGCGGAAAAGTTTCCGGTTTACCACAGACTGGAAAGTGGCCTAACGATAAGTGGATTAAATTGAACCTAAATCGGATTAGGAGGTGCCGATGAAACGGGATTGTGACAATTTTTAAATAAGGTTCTAATGACAATGATGTTAATAAAGCATAATTAGCCCTCGCACAAGGTTTCATCCGTTCCCGTTCCTCACGCTCCAGAGCTAACATACCCAGGGCATTCTTCTTTGTCCAGGATATGTCTTCCTTTTTAATGAGCTCTGGGGACAGATACATTTCAGGGCGTCCGAGTTTTAAAAATATTTCCTTTATGTAAATTAGCCAGGGTACCCTATCTACCCTCTCTAGGCCCATACAATCTCTCAAGATCAGATGGTTCAGTGAAATCTCTTGGTTCAGCCAAGTCTTAATCCAAGTAATCAGAGGGGCGACCTTCAGTTGATCGCTCACATATCCCAACCCCAATTCAGAATGGATAGAAAATGTGGGAGTAGATTGGGGGACTGCCAATAGGGATCGTAGAAATTTATTCTCGGCATCTGGCCATTGCAATCCAGTACTTTCCTTAATTTTTGCCAGTTTTAGCTTGCGAGTACCATTGTACTTCTCAACGAAACCTCCTGACTGAGGATGATTTGCTGTATGAAATGTTGCCTGATGTGCAGACCATGGCACACCAACTGGATCACTTTTGCATTAAAGTGACTTCCGTTGTCATTCCAAATCAAATGGGGCAAGCCGTAGCGCGGGGAAAACTCCTTAATAAGAGCCTTTGCTGTCTTCATGGCTGTGTTTTTAGTTGGGTAAGCCTCAATCCATTTACCGCTAGCACATATTTCAAATTGTTGACTTGTTCCATTTCGATATAATCTATCTGGAGAACCTCAAAAGGGAAGGAAGGTGGCACCCAATTACCAGAAGGTGTAGGGGTACCTTTTCCAGGATTGTACTTCAAACGAATCATACAGTGTTTCACAAAATGGGCAGCAACTTTTGGCATATTGTCATTTCGCCACACAGGATCCAATAACTTGCAAATTCCCTTTGCACTAATATGAGCTGGACTATGTGCCATTGTAACTACAGGAATTACATATGCGTCTGGTAACATCCATCCTTGTTTTTCTGATTTATCAGTCCAGCACCCTTCATCTAAACACCCTGTATTCTCTTGCCACACTGCCAACTCCTCAACTGTTGCCTCATTCTGTATTTCTCTGACACGCTCTAGTGAATTTTCAAAAATAATAACATCTGGTACCCATCTAGCAGGGCCTGCTACAAGCATTTTAGTTATTTCGACCTGGCTGTCTTTTTTTGTCTGATCCGCAAACGCAATTCCCCTCCCCGCATAATCAGTAATTGCTTTATGGGCACTACACTTCACTATTGCCAATCATTTGGGAAGGGTCAAGGCTGTCAAAAGCCTCTCTATCATCGTACCATGCTGAATCTTAGTGTCATGTGAGTCAAGAATCCTCTCTCTGCCCAGAGTCGCCCAAAATTATGGGCCACCCCGAAGGCACACTGTAAATGTTGACAGTCAGTCGTTCACAAAATGTACATGCTTGCAAAAAAGGGCGATTAGCTCCACAGCCTGCGCTGCTCGGAAAGGAATACATAATGTCTCGACTACAGTGCGCAGCGTGGTAATAGCATACGCCACTGTTGTGGTGCCATCTGGCAATTTAAAACAAGAGTCATCGACATATAGTTCCCCTTGTGGGTCAGATAAGGGAACATCAGTCAAATCTACCCATCCCTTCGTCTCTTCTTCAGTGCGGCACAATCAATCATGGACATCTGTGTCCTCATCTTCCGAAGGGAGGGGTAACAACGTGGCTGGGTTCAGAGTGGCTCATCTTTTGATAGTATTATGAGGTGTAAATAGAGTCAATTCATAACCAGTCAGACGAGCACTGGTCATGTGCTGCATCTTTGTTTTGTTCAAATGTACATCCACAGCATGAGGTACCAATACTGAGAGATCATGATAAAGGACGAGCCCTGCTAATTTTCGACTAGAGACCGCTGCAGCCGTGGCAGTTCTTAACTCTGGAGGGCTCTTGCGACTGGGTCGAGCGTAGCAGAATAGTAAGCACACAACCTCTGCTTACCTCCAAAGGCTTTTGTTAACACCAAAAGCGCACACCCGGCCGTTTTGTGTACGTACAGCACAAAAGGCTTCATATAGTCAGACGTACCAAGCACAGGTGCAGAGCAAAGCGCAACTTTCAATTGCTCAAACGCATGCTGACATTCATGCGTCCAGGGCAAGGGTTCATTCATATGTTTAGTTGTTAGTCGAAGCAGTAGTTGTATTAATAAAGAATAAGCGGGTATCCAGTGTCGACAATACGAGGTGATGCCTATGAAAGCACGCACATCCCTCTGAGTCACAGGGACAAACATCTTAACAATGGCATCATCTCGTTCAAGTGTTAGCCTCTGACCCTCCTTCAACAGCAGGTGACCTGCTGTTGACAATATTGGAACTTGGAAAGGGACACTTTATATCCTTCAGTTGCCAAATGCATTAATAATTTGACCGTGGCATCCCAACAACCCTCTTCGGTGTAGGAGGCTATCAAAATGTCATCCACGTACTGCAATAATACATTACCTGCAGGAAGCGAGAGAGAGTCCAACTGACTTTTCAAGGCCTGGCTATAAATACTGGGACTTTCAGTGTACCCTGAGGAGCTCGACAGAATTGGAAGCTCCTACAACCAGAGCTTCATCTGCTGTCTGGATGAATATGAATACTAAAGAAAGCATTTTTCAAATCTATCCCAGAAATGAATTTGACTATCAAAGGAATCCTTGTCAAAAGAATAGTAATGTCTAGAACTACCGGAAACTAAGGGACTACTATCTTATTGACCTTCCGCAGATTATTCACAAATCGATAGACATCGTAATGTGTATCCGGGGAATCCAAAGGTACCTTCATAAGAATAGGGGGAATGTGGCTATTGCATACTGTTAGAAATGGGGGTCTCTAGATTGCCATGGATTGAACCTTTGTCCAAATAGGGACCCTTTCTTCTAGTCAGAGAAAGGGGGATACACTCCTAAAATATCCTTTGCTCACCCCCTGGTAGCTTGGCACAAGCAGACAGGCTTATCTGGGAGGCAGTATGTAAAGCATTTGTGAACACCGTAACCCAGTGAACACACTTCAAACGGACACCACACTAGTTTAGAAAAATAAGTAATCTTTATCTAGGCTTAACACAAGACCTAACGGCAAAAGTCCGCAATACAGTATTCAAAAATATGACTTTCAAATGGTAGAAATAGCTTAGTTCAATGTAGATGGTAAATGCGACACTTTACTCTCAAAGTACCTTGGATGCGTAACGCAATATAGACAAAAGGGGTGCAGGGAAGGCAATGCGTCAGTTCCTTGCTCCGGGGCAGGCAATGTGTTTGTTCCTTTCCGGAGAGGAGGGGATGCGTCTGTTTCTTACTGTGTCCCGGTTACGATGCGACAAGATGGCGCCTCAATGCGATGTGACAAGATGGCGTCGTTGAAGTGATGCAACATCTTGGATACAATGTGTGCACGCCCAACAGCTGTGCAAAACAATCGGTGGTTTCTTGAGCCGCGTCAGGCCCTGTGACACGCTTCTCCGGCAATGCGACACGCTTCCTTGGCGATGCGATGGTAAACAGCTGCGGCGGCAGCCCACTTCGGCGATGCAACAGCTGTGGTGGTGACACGCTTCTTCCTCATTGCGTCGCGCTTCCCGCTCCCAGCGACACGCAGTCTCCAGAGGTCCTAAAACAACAGCAGGCACCTCTCTGCAGGTAGAATTCCCAGCAAGCAAATTCAGGGGCGCTTGGGAGAAGTTTTTGTGTCCCTGAGACTTCAGAACAGGAGGCAAGCTCAGCTTCAAACCCTTGGAGATCTTCCTCAAGATGATAAAGTACACACAAATTTCCTTTTCTCCTTTCCTTGGCAATAAGTAACCACTGCAGGCCAACCCCAAACAGTAACCAGCGCAGGGGCAGTCTCCTCCTTCAGCTTCCTTGGTTTCTCTCATTGGCAAAGGTTTGTCATGATTCCCAGAAGTGATCTAAAGTTCTGCGGCATGGGCCCCAATATTTATACTCCTAAATCCATTGTTCTCTAAAGGCAGAGAGTGTCTGTACCAAATCAAAACCAGTTCTGTCCTCTATGGTGCAGCTTCCTGGCAGGAGGTGAAGACCGCATTGTTGAAAGCAAACCTGGCCCAGGTATCTTAAAGGAAATCTCCTCCCCCTACTCTCTATTCAATGTAAGCTCAGGCAAGTGAAAGGAAATCTCCTTCCCTACTCTCTATTCAACCCAGGTCTATTCTACCCAGCCTTAACCCATCAGACTGCTGGAGCCTCAGCCCTCTCCAGCCTCCTGTCACTCAGAAACCAGACATGCAATACACAAACCTAGCAGAGGCATACTGGATGCTTGAGCAAGAAAATACCTACTTTCTAAAAGTGGTATTTTCAAACACAGACGGTAAAAATCCCCCACACTAAGAGATATATTTTGCCATTCTGCGTTCAGACATACTAAATTTATTTTTCTACCTTGTTCCCTGGGTCAATTAGGATTATAAGATGTTATAATCAAACTGTCCGTTCTGGCCTATGGGAACAGGTAGGCTTGCAAAAGTGAAAAACTAAATTTGCTGTAATTCACTATCAGGACATGCCACACATCAGGGCATGTCCTACCTTTCACATACAATGCACCCTGCTCACATGTGTGCCTTGGGCCTACCTTAGGGGTGACTAACATGTAGGAAAGGAAGGTTTAGGTACTGGCAAGTGTGTGTACTTGCCAAGTGGACATGGCGGTCCCAGACTTCACACAGGCACTGCAATGGCAGGCCTGAGTCACATTTTACAAGCTGCTTCTGTAGGTGGCACAACCAGTGCTGCAGGCCCACCAGCAGCATTTGATTTACAGGCCCTGGGTACTCATGGTGCACTGTACTAGGGTCTGACAAGTAAATCATATAATCCAATCACGGGAGTTACTAATCCAGTACAACAATTTTACATCTGAGAGAGACACGTTAGTGATAGATTCCTTACCTTAGAATTACCCCCAGGCGTCAAGACTAAATCCAGAACGTTTTCATCAGCAGTACCCCTGCGTGTCGAAAGGTGGCATCATGCGGCTCTGTGTCCGTCATAGGCGTCGTGATCACCGGATGACTTTGGACCAGATACTTAGACGCCACCCTTGCGCTCTGACGTCAATTCTTTCTTTTTCCGCACCAGCAAGCTCAGATCCGGAGAGAGCGGTCCCCCAGTAAATGTTTGACTTGAGTTTTTTGTGACTTTTGTCCGTCGTTTTGAGTCCTTGACTCCTGATGTGTAGGGATGCCTGGTTTCAAGTTTTGCTCGGTTTGTCCCTGCATGATGTCGGTAACGGACATGCACAGCGAGTGTCTCTACTGCCTGGTGCGCTACCACGACCCCGAGTTGTGTCCCGACTGCCGGGCCATGGCTCCGAAAACTTTGCGGGAGTGGTCCCAAAAGTTGCTTGGGGCCCGGTAGTCTGCTCTGTGCCGTTCAAGGTCCCGGTCCTGTGGGAGGTCGAGGGACCGGTCGCGGAGCTGCCACCATCATTGGACGAAGTCTTCGCACTCTGGGTCAGGTAAGACAAAGCACAAGTTGAAGAAGCGACGTCGCTCTTCCCTTCGCGCGACACTGCTCAGGGTGCGGGTGGTGCCTCCCCTGTGGATCCCGTGGAGCCTACGCAGTTGCCGTCGGCCTACCCACCCTTCCTGGGTCCGTCAGCGACTCCCGCCCAGCTGCAGGAATTCCGGTCTGCCATGGACCACCTCTTTGGCCCGTCGGGCCCCCCTGGCGTGCCTTCGGGCCCGCGGGTCCGACTGGGGGTTCCCACTCTTCGTCGGCGTCTCTGGCCCAACATCGTCGATGGCTCCGGCCTTGGCGTCGCAAGACCCCCATGGATCCATGCATGGATCCCAGCCGATGTTGGTTGACCTCGTACGACCGACGTCTATGGCCCCGGCACCCCGGCCGATGTCGTCTCCTTCTTACACCCAGACATAGAGATGGTGCCGGACCCTTTCGCAGCCCAATGCCAGTTAGACACGGACTGGGACACGGACTGGGAAGAGTATTTTGGGACGCCGGTGATCTGGATTTCTCACCAGAACCTGGCGCACTGTCTCCTTCTACCGTGGCTACGAAGGAGGGTGGTACTTATTCAGTGGTGTTGCGTAGGGCAGCAGAGGCTCTCTACCTTGAGCTCCCTACAGTGGCCATCAGAACTAACCTCCTGACAGAAGTGCTTCGGCTGGCGGCTTCCTCTGTGGAGCCGCTGCTGCTTTTTAATTATGCACTTTCATAAGTCCTTTTGGGCACCTGGTCCAGGCCCAACACAGGGACTTCTGTGGATAGGAACGTAGCCCGCCATGGCCCAGCCCCGGGCGACCCCGTTTTCCTCTCCCAACACCCTACCACTGAGAGCTTAGGTGTCCAAGACTCTGTGTCCCCAAGCGCATTGATCAGGGAATCCAAGAAACTGGAGCAGTTTGGGAAGAAGATTTTCTCTTCCGCCAGTTTAGGACTGCGGTCAGTGACCACCGCATGCCTTTTGGGCCGTTACTCCCACTGTGACGCTGTGGTGCAGGTGCTGCCTCAGTTTCCGAAGGAGGCCCGTACGGTGCTATCGCTGAGGAAAGAGATGCAGCCAAGTTCACGATTCATTGTGGCCTTGACACCGCTGACTCGCTGGGCAGAGCGATTTCCATGACAGTGGCGCTACGCCGTCACGCCTGGCTGTAGACCACTGGCTGAGATGTCCAGAACACTCTGATGGACATGCCTTTGGATGGCACTCTCATTTTTGGCGACAAGGCAGATAGTGCCTTGGAGCGGTTTAAAGACTCACGGGCTATGGCCAAGTCCTTGGGCCTTTCGGCCACACGCACTCCTTCGGCGTTTGCTTTTCGCTCCTTTTGTGGCCAAGGAAGGGGCACCCAAACACACTTGTTTGAAAGCCATAGGCCTGCGCAGCAACAGTCTCAGCGCAGTCGCGGACGTGGTACCCGCCGAGGTGGGTCACATGGCCAGCGGGCGGGTCAGTACACCACTGCCTCTAAACCTTCCTAGTCCGGTGTTTCAGGCCCATCAAAATCCAGTGGGTGGCAGGATTCGCCATCACATCCCCCACTGGTGCACCATCACTACGGACAGGTGGGTTTTACAGATTGTCTAAAGGGGCTACTCCCTCCCCTTCGAGACCACCCCTCCAGCCATGCCACCTCCGTACCACCGCATGTCGGGGGATCACTTGGTACTTCTCCAGCAGGAAGTTGCGGCCCTCTTGGCCAAGGGGGCCATCAAGCACGTTCCGATGCCAGAAGTAGGTCTTGGTTATTACTCCCACTACTTTCTGGTTCCAAAGAAGGACAAGAGCCTGCAGCTTTTCTTCGACCTTCGGAACGTCAATCGCTTACTCCGGAAGGAGTTGTTCAAGATGCTCACACTTGCTCAGGTCTTGTACGCCCTAGACCCACAAGACTGGATGGGAGCGTTGGACTTGCAGGACGCTTATTTTCATATCCCCGAACTGCAGGCCCACCGGCGTTACCTGCGGGTCACCGTAGGCCATGAGCACTTTCAGTTCACTGAGCTCCCTTTTGGCCTTACCAGCGCTCCTCGGGTGTTCACTAAAGTGATGGCGGTAGTCGTAGCACATCTGCGCAGATCAAGGGTTTCAGTCTTCCCCCATCTCGAAGACCGGTTGTTGAAGGAAGGCTCGCCCCAGGCAGTAGTCTCCCATCTCCAGACTCCTGCGGACCTCCTGTATTTACTGGCGTTCTCCATCAACGTGCTGATTCCCTCTCAGAAGCTCCTCTTCATCGGAGTGGTTCTGGACACAGCGCAGTTTTGGGTTTATCCTCCCGAGCAGCGAGTCCAGGACATTCGGGCTAAGATTCTGATCTTTTGGCCCTTGTCCTGGGTTTCAGTCAGGATGACCTAGAGGCTTCTGGGCCTCATGGCCTCCTACATCCTGCTTGACCAATCATGCCAGATGGCATATTCGGGCTCTGCAGTGGGACCTGAAGTTCCAGTGGGCGCAGCATCAAGGGGACCTGTCCGAGTACATCCAGATCTTGGAGGGCACTGCACAACAGTTGCAGTGGTGGCTCACGAACCGGCATTGGGTCAGCGGCAGTTCACTCTCCCTTCCCCAACCTGAACACATGGTGGTGACGGATGCGTCCCTCCTGCGATGGAGCGGCCACATGGGAGAGGCGGAAATCAGAGACCTCTGGTCTCCGCCTGAGTCCAGGCTCCATATCAACCTTCTGGAGCTCCGAGCGATCCTACTTGCACTGAAGGCATTCCTTCCCTCTGTCAAGACAACACCACTGCCGTGTGGTACTGCAATAAGCAAGCTGGGGTGGGTTGGGGTCGTGGACCCTATGTCAGGAGGCTCTGCGTCTCTGGACATGGCTGGAACATCAAGGCATTTCCTTGGTGGTTCCTTGGCAGGTTCTTTGAACGCCAGGGCAGATGAACTCAGCCGCAGGTGCATGATGGATTACGAATGTCATCTTCACTCGGAGGTGGCGCAAGGTCTCTTTCAACAGTGGGGAGAGCCTTGGTTAGATCTATTCACCACCGAAGAGAATGCGCAATGTCGGCAGTTCTACGTATTGGAATTTACAAGGCAGCACTCGCTCAGCGACGCTTTTCGTCACAAGTGGAGTTGCGGACTATTGTACGCCTTTTCGCCTATACCACTTCGACCCAGAGTGCTGAAGAAGATCAGGCGCGACCGGGACCAAATCATTCTTGTGGCCTCGGACAGGGCTAAAAGATTTTGGTATCCCGAGCTACTCAGTATGAGCGTCGATCCCCCTATCCGACTGCCTCTTCGGTAGGATCTTCTGTTGCAGCAGCAGGGGACGGTCCTCCACCTAAACCTGTCCAGTCTCCACCTCCTTGCGTGGAGATTGAGCGGCGACAGTTGATTCTATTTGACTTGCCTCCTGAAGTCATCATTTTGGCAGCCAGGCGTCCCTCCACTAAATCGGTATACGCCTGCAGGTGGGACAAATTTGTGGCATGGTGCACCGCAAAGGCGGTCTATTCCCTTTCTGTCCTTTTATTCTTTCTTTGGCCCGGCAGGGCTCTGCTCTTGGCACTATTAAGGGCTACCTTTCAGCAATTTCGGCCTTTCTCAGGCTCCCTGATCAGCCCTCTCTTTTCAAGTCCCCTGTCGTAAATAGATTTCTCATAGGCATTACTCATCTTTTCCCTCCTATTCCGTTTGTGATGCCACGGTAGGACTTGAATTTGGTTATTACTTATTTGATGTGCACTCCTTTTGAGCCACTTCACAACTGTTCTCTTCATTTACTTACTTTAAAGACTGCTTTCCTGGTTGCCATCACCTCCGCTAGGCGCGTGAGTAAGCTCTAGGCTCTTTCCTGTCTGTTAATCCGGACAAGGGTGAGCTCTGCACTAGTCCTTCCTTCTTGCCAAAGGTTGTTCCTGCCTTCCACAACGGGCAAACTATCACCTTGCCCACTTTCTTTCCGCCTCCGCACCCTTCCAGAGAGGATGAGAGGCTCCACAGTCTGGACCCAAAACGTGCGCTCTAATTTTACCTTAATCGCACACAACAGTTCCGGGTGGATAACCAGCTCTTTGCTGGCTACGTAGGTGCCAAGAAAGGCCGACCAGTACACAAGAGTACTATCTCACGCTGGGTTGTACTGTGTATAAAAGCCTGTATTCTTTGGATAAAAAAGAACTTCTGGTGGGGCTACGTGCCCATTCTACCAGGGCGACAGCAGCTACTACTGCATTTGGATGTTGTGTCCCCCTGCAAGACATCTGTCAGGCAGCCACGTGAGCCTCGCTGCACACTTTTACTAAGCATTATTGCCTTGACAGCCAAGTCCAGAGAGACGGCTTCTTTGGCCGTACTGTTCTCCGTGACTTGCTGGTGTGAACTTGGTTCGCAGACCCACCACTGGGGTTGGTATTGCTGGGGTATCTATTAAGGTAAGGAATCTATCCCTAACGTGTCTCTTTCAGATGCACAAGTTACTTTCCTTCGGTAATGATATATCTGTAAGAGATATTAGTTAGTGATAGATTCCTTACCGCCCCACCCATCCTCCCCGTTCCGCGAACTGATTTTTTGAGATTAGGTCATCCCTTTCAGGGCCCTAGTTTCAATGCACCAGTGGTCAGTATCCTGCATGGCTCTGCATTCCTGGCGCGGAAAGCCGTGTACAGAACTGACGTCAGCCCGCATGGGTGGCGTCTAAGGAGTTGCCGCAACGTCATCCCGGCGATCACGACACCTACGACGGACGCGGAGCAGCACAACTCCACCTTACGACACGCAGGGGTACTGCTGACGAAAACTTTCCGGATCCAGTCTAATGCCTGGGGGTAATTCTAAGGTATGCAATCTATCACTAACTAATGTCTCTTACAGATATATAGTTCCGAAGGTAAGTAACTTGTGCAACAAGGAGCACTTGCACTTTGGCACTGAATAGCAGTGGCAAAGTGCCCAAAGCATCTAGACCAGTAAAAACACAGGAGGCAACAGAAAAAATGGAATGCCAATGATGCCAGGTCTAACACATACATTCGCTACTGTCTCTTCAACTCCCGATTTGATCAGGTCCTGTATAATCTGCATCAAAATCCGTTCCCCAGCCTATGATATTTTGTACTGGGGAATACGCGGGAGCACAGCATTATCCTTGACCTCTATAGAAACTGGTGGTATCTGCAACAACCCTACATCCGTTTCCCCTGTGGACCATAATGAGGACGGCACATCCTTAAATGCAACAGGAAGCATTGCATCCTTTGCCAAACACTGTTTTGCACTAACCACATTAGGTCCAAGAGTGATATGTACACCATCCGGGGAACAATAAATTGTAGCATGTAACTTCTTCAACAAATCCAATCCTAATAAATTTCCCCCACAATTCGCTGTCAACATAAATGGGGAGTCCACAGTAAAAGGACCAACAATCAAAGCAAGAGGTTGGGAAATGGAGCTCACAAACCGTATGCCTGAAAAACCTACCGAAACATTATTACAGCCAGACAGGTCTGCCCCGGGGACCAGCGAACGAGAAACCGAGCTATTTGTTGCACCTGTATCCACCAAAAGTCTGTGCCAAACCATGCAAATCTGCTGTGACATAAGGATCTACAGGAATTTGATCTGGTCCCCCCTCCCTAGCCCTGGCTGTCATAGCTATAGGACATCCCTGCAACTTCATCCATATCATAATTATCATGATAGTACTGTCTTCCCAGAGGATCATCAAAATAGTTCTGATCAGAACAACCCCAAAAGGATGCACCAGCCTGAGCCTCCTCCCGACTAACCTCACCACGGCCCCTACTACCTGAACCCCGCCCTCTGGTTAGAGCAATATTCTGGTACAAATCTGTACTCTCACTCCGCCAATGTCCCTGCTTTTTACAATACGCACACTGATTTGGCACTAGGGGTGTTCCGCCTCTACCGGCAGCCCACAGCCTCTGAGCCGGACAAGTGCCTCGTCCCATACCGGACCCCCTTGCAACCTGCTGCGGTAACACCTTTGTCTTCAAATCCTTACTCCTCTTTTTCACCATGTCCTTTTCCTCATTTTCTCAATGCTCATAGTACTGAGTGTAGGAGAGTTGGGTCTGCTATCCTATGGTCACCCCAAATTTTTGCTTTTTGCTTCACTGGTTTATGACTTAATGTGGCTGTGGGACTGCTAATCCGATCCACAGCCTGCTGTTCTCTCTCTAAATGAATGCCAATGCATTCTAGGTGCATTACGAATTGGATACTGGTTCACCTTATAGGCCCCTGTAACAGTGTACCACAGGGACCCAGGGCATAGGTGCATCCAAGGCCTACCAGGGGCTGCAGCATGTATTGTGCCACCCCTGGCCTGGCCTCCATATTTGACACAACTGGCTGATCACTCAGCTGGGGTAAGTTGGTGTAATCACCTCTTGCTTAGATATAGTATACCTATATCTAACCTAACTGGACACATAGTAACCTCTAAGTCACTCCTATGGCAGGCCTTAACAATCCTGGAGGCAGAGTGCTTGGTTTTATATGAGATGGTGCTCTAGCATGAGCTGAGCCTGTCTGCAGCTGTCGGGAACAACTCCCTTAGCTGTTCCGGGATATTGCCATACCATATACTCTTAAGTGCATTATAATCCTCGCGGTTATATGCTAACTTTGGTTTGGCTTTATCAAAACATGTCGAGTAAGGTGTCATACGAATTAGAATACTATCCCCTCGACAGTTCTGTCGACGGGGATAGCATTCCACCCTTCTAGAGGAACATGACATGTACATAACCTGAACCCGGGTCAAAGTTAACCAGAGCCTCAGCATCACAAAATGGATGCTGCCACCACAGACACAAGTCTGACCTCCTGCTGCTGGGAGTCCTTCCAGCGAGGGAGGCTTGGACAAAGGGTTTCCTGCCTTGGGAGGTGCGAGCACCACCCCAGACAGGATTTTGTGTATTGGGTAGGACAGGGCTGAATAGAATCAGACATGCCCGGGGCACACAAGCTGTCGTCGTGCATAAGCCAGCCCAAACCGGTCCTGGGACTTTCCAGCCCCAGTCCTGGCGAGGAGCTGGACAAAGGAAGGGGGGTGTAACCGCCCCCCTTCCTGGTTCCACCCAGAGGAGGGACCTAGCAGGTGATCCACCCCTCAGATTGGGAATAAGAGTGGGAGCAATGCCAATGCACATCAGATCATCCTGAAATCAACTTTAAACTAAGAAGACGCCGGACTTCGACATTCTGCTGCACAGAAGACTGAAGAGCATCTCCCTTGTGGCCAAGGAGTGGCCACCCTGTGAGCACAGGCACCATCCCTCACCTCGACGTCTGCTTTACCGCCGCCTCCTGCCCGAGCCCAGAGCCTGACGAGACCCAGACTCCCAGACTTCTCACAGCCCGATCCACAGTCCCTGCAAAGAAGGGACCCGTGGAGGCACCGAGAGACGTGGGACCGGACATCTCGAAAGACCCCCGAGAAGCTGACTGCGCAGCACCCGAAGCACCCTCGACGCTGTGCTTTGGGGTTTGAGAAGTCCCACAACTGAGCAGCCCTTGCACCGAAGATCAGCCCCCCAGCATCTCCATGATCTGCGTGGGGCCCTTTTGCATCGTGCCACTCGACGCGCCATCCCGGCCACTTGTCACGTGGTCAGCGGCCATCTTGGCGACGAAACCTACAATCTACACTGCGGGTCTGTTGCTTCAGATTTGCCCTCGCTCCTGTAAAAAGTAGCACCCGCTCTGACCTTGCTGGTCCGAGTGATAAGCCTTTTTCACTTCCTGCGTGGCTTGCATTAGCCAAGGCCTGTTTGCTCCGATCAAGTTGCCGACACCGCCATCAGCTAGAGCCTTTGTGGGACAGCTCGTGATCGACTCCTGGACGTCCTCGACCTCTTCGGGTCCACGTGGCTGCTGAGAGAAGCTACACTTCATCGCCTGTTTGCACCCGACATTGCCTGGTTCCAATCTGGTTCCACGGTAGTCACTGGCTAGTGACTTTGAACATTGTCCCCTCTGCTTTCAGGTCTTCACCACTTCAGATCCACCCTAGGATCCACCGGAAATCTTTACATCGAGCCTCCTGCAGCATCTTCTGCTCCAAGCACCATCGACCTGCGTGACGAAACCTGACACTACTTCGCACCTGTGCACCCGCTTCCTGTGGGTGAGGTAACTCAGCAACGCCGGTGTTCCCACACTGGTATACACCTCTAGTGTCTGTGTCTAAAGTTTCATCCTTCTAGGTCACTCGGAAGGTTCCTAAAACACTAACTTTATAACTTTTACGCACCATAGACATTGCATTGGTGAATGCGTGCACTTTAAACGCTGCACCCGAGTCCCGCGGGCCTTTCCCGACTTAGTCACTGCTATTCCCGATCAGCTCCAGCGATTCCCAAGGCCCTAGGCCTACTTCCTATTCGATTGGTATCGCTTATACCACTTTCTTAGTATATGGTTTAGGTGGCCCCTAGGGCTCATCCATATTGTGCAACTTTTGTGTATTTTACCTGTTTTGTTTTAACGCTTGTGCTTCTGTGCTCATAAAGAGTATAGGGGATATTTGTAGTTAATAAATATATATATATTTTCAATATATATCTGTGTGGTGTCCTTTTATGTGGTATTCAAGGGGATTGTGTATGGTAAAACAGCTTACTTCACATGCCTTTCAGAGTTTAGCCTAAGACTGCTTTGTCCACGCTACCACTAGGATAGCTGGTCTATAAGGTTGACTTACAACCAATCATCATAAGGGTTGCTTGGCATGGTACAAGGTGATCACTAGAACTAGTGAGCATCATATACCAGGCCAACTTCTCACACTGAGCCATACTCAATATCACCGAAGGGGAGAAGGTAGTCCAAGTGCTCTCATAAGCTTGCATCCGTGGCCCAATCTCCGGAAGCAAATTTGTAACAAACCTGTTAACAAATAGACGAACCCCACCTTGGGCTGACAGATCCTTCCCACTGAAATCCAAGAACACCTCTTCAAACCGAGTAAAAGGAAATCACACGCTCTCCTCTTTCTTTTGACGACATGCCGTCAGCTTATCCCAATCTACTCGTCTGGGTGGGATAATAGAATGCATATAGGTAATGATACGACTTGACAAAGCCAGGATCTCAGCCCCAGGTTTTACATCGGGCTTCCGCTCTATATCCCATGCCTTAATCTCAGCCCATGTGCCACCCAATTACACCCTGTGATCCTGGTTATGCACCTGCCTCCATATATCCACTGGAACCAACAGCCAGAAAAACATCTCAGTATCTGCTAAGGTTGTTAGACCTGGCATCATTGGCGTGGGTCTCCCTTCCATTTTTGTTGCCGTTGCCTCATGTGTTTTGCTGGTGTTAGCTGCTCAGAGCACTGTGCCACTGCCAATCAGTGCCACAGTGCAAGTGCTCCCTATATAAAAGTATATATATTGATTGGTTTCCATGATTGGATTATTTGGTTTACTGTCAGACCCAAGTAAAGTGCACGAAGAGTGCCAGGCCTTTTAAATACAAATACTGCTGGTGGGCTTGCAGCACTGGTTGTGCTACCCACAGAAGCAGCCTCGAAAAATGTGTCTCAGGTCTGCCATTGCAGGACCTGCGTACAGTCTGGTACTGTCATGCTGGCTGGGCAAGTGCACACACTTGCCAGCCCCTAAACCTTCCCTTAACTTCATATTAGTCACCCCTATGGTAGGCCCAAGGGCAGGGTGCATTGTAAGCATAAGGTAGGACAAGCCCTGATGTGTGTTGCATGTCCTAATAGTGAAATACAGCCATTTTTGTTTTTCACTGTTGTAAGGCTACCTGTTCTCATAGGCCAGAATGGGCTGTTGGAATTGTTACGATTCAGAAAAGGGGGGTGGTGATGGACAGAGCATCTGAATTAAACAGAATACTACTACCCAGTCAGCAGATCAGGGCTTAATCCATCACCGTTTTTTAGCTCACTGCACCATCCCAGCTCAGAACCTGGCTACTTGCAAATTAGTCTGTCCCTGGCCCAGTGCATCATGAGAACAGGGCAGACCAAACTACCAAGCCAATTCTTTTACTGGAAAGGAAACAAGCTTCCGGGGATCGGTTTCTGGCATTACAGCCGTCTTCGGCCCGGCTTGCTTGAATCCTGATGGTGCAGTGAGCAAGGGACTCACATCTGAGCATACCCTTCCACGCTTGTGGTAGACAAAACGATTCAGAAACGGGGGTGGTGATGGACAGAGCATCTGAATTAAACGGAATACTACTACCCAGTCAGCAGATCAGGGCTTAATCCATCACCGTTTTTTAGCTCACTGCACCATCCCAGCTCAGAACCTAGCTACTTGCAAATTAGTCTGTCCCTGGCCCAGTGCATCATGGGAACAGGGCAGACCAAACTACCAAGCCAATTCTTTTACTGGAAAGGAAACAAGCTTCCGGGGACCGGTTTCTGGCATTACAGCCGTCTTCGGCCCGCCTTGCTTGAATCCTGATGATGCAGTGAGCAAGGGACTCACATCTGAGCATACCCTTCCACGCTTGTGGTGGACAAAACGATTCAGAAAAGGGGGGTGGTGATGGACAGAGCATCTGAACTAAACAGAATACTACTACCCAGTCAGCCGATCAGGGCTTAATCCATCACCGTTTTTTAGCTCACTGCACCATCCCAGCTCAGAATCTGGCTACTTGCAAATTAGTCTGTCCCTGGCCCAGTGCATCATGGGAACAGGGCAGACCAAACTACCAAGCCAATTCTTTTACTGGAAAGGAAACAAGCTTCCGGGGACCGGTTTCTGGCATTACAGCCGTCTTCGGCCCGGCTTGCTTGAATCCTGATGGTGCAGTGAGCAAGGGACTCACATCTGAGCATACCCTTCCACGCTTGTGGTGGACAAAACGATTCAGAAAAGGGGGGTGGTGATGGACAGAGCATCTGAATTAAACAGAATACTACTACCCAGTCAGCAGATCAGGGCTTAATCCATCACCATTTTTTAGCTCACTGCACCATCCCAGCTCAGAACCTGGCTACTTGCAAATTAGTCTGTCCCTGGCCCAGTGCATCATGGGAACAGGGCAGACCAAACTACCAAGCCAATTCTTTTACTGGAAAGGAAACAAGCTTCCGGGGACCGGTTTCTGGCATTACAGCCGTCTTCGGCCCGCCTTGCTTGAATCCTGATGGTGCAGTGAGCAAGGGACTCACATCTGAGCATACCCTTCCACGCTTGTGGTGGACAAAACGATTCAGAAAAGGGGGGTGGTGATGGACAGAGCATCTGAATTAAACAGAATACTACTACCCAGTCAGCAGATCAGGGCTTAATCCATCACCGTTTTTTTAGCTCACTGCACCATCCAAGCCAATTCTTTTACTAGAAAGGAAACAAGCTTCCGGGGACTGGTTTCTGGCATTACAGCCGTCTTCGGCCCGGCAGTGAGCTAAATAACGGTGATGGATCAAGCCCTGATCTTTGGACTGGGTAAGAGTGGTCTGCTTAATTCAGACACTCTGTTCATCACCACCCCCTTTTCTGAATCGTTTTTTGCCACTATAGGTGTGGCAGGGTATACTCAGACATGAGTCCCTCGCTCACTGCACCATCAGGATTCAAGCAAGCCAGGCGACGACGGCTGAAATGCCAGAAACCGGTCCCCGGAAGCTTGTCTCCTTTCTGGTGAAGAATTGGCTTGGTAGTTTGGTCTGCCCTGTTCCCATGATGCACTGGGCCAGGGACAGACTAATTTGCATATAGCCAGGTTCTGAGCTGGGATGGTGCAGTGAGCTAAATAACGGTGATGGATCAAGCCCTGATCTTTGGACTGGGTAAGAGTGGTCTGCTTAATTCAGACACTCTGTTCATCACCACCCCCTTTTCTGAATCGTTTTTGGCCACTATAGGTGTGGCAGGGTATACTCAGACATGAGTCCCTTGCTCACTGCACCATCAGGATTCAAGCAAGCCAGGCCGACGACGGCTGAAATGCCAGAAACCGGTCCCCGGAAGCTTGTCTCCTTTCTGGTGAAGAATTGGCTTGGTAGTTTGGTCTGCCCTGTTCCCATGATGCACTGGGCCAGGGACAGACTAATTTGCATATAGCCAGGTTCTGAGCTGGGATGGTGCAGTGAGCTAAATAACGGTGATGGACCAAGCCCTGATCTTTGGACTGGGTAAGAGTGGTCTGCTTAATTCAGACACTCTGTTCATCACCACCCCCTTTTCTGAATCGTTGGAATTGTTACATCATACATTCCTAACAGACCAAGGGAACATGGTAGAAAGTCAAGTTTAATATGCCTGAACTCAGAATAATAAAATACATCTTTTAGTAAATTTTAGTTTAATATCCTGTGTTTGCAAATACCACTTTTAGAAAGCTGGTATTTGCTTGCCTAACCATTTCAGCCCACCTCTGATAGGATGTGTATCTGCTGTCTGGTTTCTGTGTGCGGCAGGGCTGGGGAATTCCAGGAGACAGGCTGGGGCGGCCATGTGGTGAATAGAGAGATTACGCCAGGATGGGTGGGAGGAGTGCCCCTTGACTCTGAATAGGGCTGTGCTCTGCCACCAAAATGCTGGCTCCACCTCCTGCAGAGCGTCTGATGTCTCTGCCCTGCACACTGAAAAGACAAGCCGGAGTCCCCAAAACAAAGTGCTCCAAAACTGGGTGAAACTAGGCTCAGGCCCACTGGCCTGCAAGAACAAAGGATTTGCAGTATAAGTATAGGAGCCCTGCTCCTAAGAAATCAGATCCTGTTTAAGGCAAGAGGAACCTCTGCCCGACGAGAAGGACCTGGAAATGCTGCATGGAGGAGTACTGTCTTTGACCTGGGAGACTGGCCTGTGGTGGGTGCCTTGCTGCAAGAAGGAGAGGAAAATACTGAAGTGACTTTGTATCAACTTGTGCATTTTTAAAACGATCTCCGAGGGCTTGGAAGCGAGCTTGCCTCTTGAACGGAGTCCCAGGAACATTGGAATCCTCCTGCCCTCACAGCTAGCTGGACCTTGCCGAAATCCGTCCTGCCGCTGGAGCTGCGACCTCAGTGCGACCGGTAAGCCTGCCCGTTCTCAAGCCCGTTCCTGGCCGCCTTGCCCCGTGTGTTGCCGCTCGTCACTTTGAGCTGTACCTCGCACCGTTTGCCCAAGGCCGCCTGCACACCGCTTCACCCCCCTTCCTGTAAGCCGCACTGTTTCGCTGCCTCCCGCCGCCTGGACTGAGGATCGAGACAGCCCGCACACATCCACCGGCCTGTACGCTCGCAGCGTACCACCCGCCGAGGAGCGCACTGGTGAAGATCCCCTGACAGCGCCGCACTGAAGGTATTCGGCCTGTATGTACGACACGTACTGGCCACATCGTACTGCGCTGGTTTTTGGACAAGCAACGCCCCACTGGTGAGGGTACGGCTCGTACGCCGCATCGCCAGTGACCGCACTGTGGCCCGGACCGTCTGCAGCACTCTCCCGTGGCCCCCGCTCTACGCCGCGCCCCCAGGTGCTGCACACAAGCCAGGACCGCATCCGAAGGAGGGGCCGTCACCTCAACCTGCCTCGTCCGAGCCGAACGCCTGACAAGGTAACAAGGTACTGTGAGAGTCTCACGCCGACTCGTGCGCACCGGACCAGAGAGTCCGCAACGTGGATTTAATCCTTTGTTTTTAATAAGAACTGTCCCACAACGTTACGCACTGTCAGCGTGGCGCTCACAGACCCAAAAAGACACGCATTTCTCTGAATAATCATAAAGCCTGCATAAACAGTATTGTGGATCATTTTTGCACAGTTATTGGTCTTGTGATAAAACCCTGATATAAAAAAGAGATTATTTTTGATATAAAACCTAATGTGGTATCCCTTTTGTGGTGTGTCCATGAATTGCTGTATGTGTTCACAAATGCTTAACCTGTAGCACGCTTCTGAGATAAGCCTTGTTGCTTGCGCCTCACTACCTAAAGGGTGAGCAGGGGTTATTTTAGAAGGTGATCCCATTTTCCTGACTAGAGGAGAGTGTCCCTGCTTGTCACAAGTACTTACCTGTGCCAACCAGTGACCCCCAAATCTAACATTGGTGGTCAGCGGTGAGGATCCTGAATTTGCATTTGTGATTCATGTACAGTAATTGGTGAATACCACGTAGTGAGTTCAGACCAATAACGCAGCCACATACTTATTGATTTTTGTTTTGCTGAGAGATCTCAATTTTTAAAGAAGTCATGCCTGGCCCAAAGTCTGTAAAAAGGGCAGCATCTGGAGGTTGAAGAAGTAGATTGGGAAGAGGAGAGGTTAGACAACTACACAAAGGCCCAGCTGAGGGGCTTCTGCCTAAAGTTCAAAGTTCCCATAGCTGGATGTAGAAACAAGCCAGAATACCACAGGGTGCTGAAGGCCTGGATTGAGTCAAGGGCACCTGAGAATGGTGTAGAAATTGAACCAGCAGGACGTGTCATTGATTTTGGTAGAGTCCTGTCGCCAGAGGAGCTGGTAGACAGGAAGGAAACCCAAGCACATGAGATGGAGAAGGCAAAGCTCAAAATTAATGGGCAATTGGAGCTAGAAAGCAAAAAGATGGCTACGGAAGAAAGAAGAATTCAAATGGAGCATGAAGTGAAATTGAGGGAGATGGAGCTGAAAGCTAAAAGTATGGAAACTACTCCCTCTGGTGGCAGCGCAACAGCAGTACATGTAGAATCAAGTGTATACATGCCAAATGATTTGGTGAAAGGATTTTTTAAGAATGATGACATAGGGCAGTGGTTCAAGGCCTATGAGGTAGCCATGTCGTCCCACCGGGTCCCTGAGAAAGATTGGGGAGCGGGGTTGTGGTGGCGGTTCCTTAGTGAGCGGCGGGACACTGCTAGATTTGAACATCTGAGGTCTCAATATCTGCTGAGGTCAAAACTGATGAGGCGACCTCTGTTAACTCTTTATAATTCGGGCTCCTGGTTTTCGGTTTAAACTGATTTTTACATATAAATACAGACTGAAAAAAATGTCCTTTGTATTTATATATAAAACGGCAAAATACTAGAAAATGTTGCTGCGCTGCCGTCTCGAATACAGAGTTATCTCCCCACACGCCCTTCCTGGTGCTGGAAATTCCTTCCCGGGCACACACACAGCCGCACCCAAGTACTTCACAGGTCTTTTGAAAGACCATTTACTTGTTAAAGAGACTTGATTGTTCTTTCACCCCATGCCATAGCCTCCTCCAGTGCCCCTGACACCTCCTGACCCAGGCCCCATAAAGTTGCTCAGCTCTTCCCACTGATGCCTTTAGGGGTATTTATGTCAGATAGCATTTTGTGCCATTCAGAATATTTAGTCTGTATAGAACAATAGAAACGTGACATTGTATTTCTACTGAGCAAAGAGGGAAATGATAGGTTATTTCCGTAGGGCTTTCATGAAAAGCCAATTTTCACATGGAAATTAACAAGTTAGCTGCGTGAGGCACACACAAAGCTCTGCCCTCGAAAGCCACTCGAGAGCATTAAAATCCCATTGCAGGGGTGTGACAGAGCGGTGACGCAGTCCGAGAGATACCTGCTGGAGCAAGAAAGGCAGACGGTCATTTTCAAACACGGAGCAATAAATCACAGGTCATGCTGCATGCGGGTCACCAATGGCTTGTGTAGGGCTGCCACGGGGTCTTTTGTGTAGGGTGCATCACTTCAGACAAAATTTCAAAGTGGTTTTAATGGCTTTTGCCTAGGTGAGCATTTGTACACTTAGACTGTAAACGAGTTAGGAGGTGGTAAAACTGGAAAGCGGAATTGAGGTCCTGAGTTTATAGCACAAGTGTGCATATTCTGGGAGGGCAGTGCAGTTCAGTATTTATGGCTTTGCCACCGTCTTCCTCGAGCTGTCAGTACAAATTATTAGGCTCCTATTCGTGCCATATTATGAAACGGGAATGTGAGGACTGGCTGATTTTATTTCGAACAACTTCTGAGCCCTTCGTTTTATTGCACAGGTGCGCTACTCTGGGAGACGTGAACACTGTTCAGGATTTACGAGCCTGTCCCTTTCTTTTTTGCATTGTTTATACAAATGATTCCACTCTATCCGGCTCATATTCTAAAATGGGAATATTAAAAAAATGGATACTCTGACTTTATTTTTAACAACCATCAGAGGGCCAGTCTCATCGGGTTCCTTTATGCTTTCACAGACACAGACCACCCCACTGAATATCGAGCAGTAGTTATTAATTTACCAAAGGATGATGTTCAGGGATGGAATTTTTAGAAACCCCAGATCTCCTTTTTAATCCCAACCTCCCCTTGCCACTTTGATGTACACACGTTGGTATCAATGTTGCTTTGTTTTCTCAACACGTCATTCTACACATATTTTGACCCATTCACTATGCTAAAGTGTTTTTATAGCAGAACTGAGAAGCACAGGTACTCTCCTTTTCAAATTACTCAGTACCGGACCATTTAAAGCACTGCTAAAGCCACAACAAATCACTAGTTTAAGTGAACGAATATGTGCATTGCCAATTAAAATAAATGTGGAAAAATACTAGCTGTAGCATCGTCTTTTGCTTGTGGCAAAAATAAACGTGGATAAATACAGAAAAAATGCCCAGAAAATAAATATGGATAAATACAGACGGAAATGGCAAAAAAAAAAATACCATAAAACCGGGAGCCCTATTTATAATACACTGCACTGTTCTTCCTAGGATCCCGTAACTGACTCTTAAGAGCTAGCATCTCACTTCTCGTTCCTGATAGTGAGCCACTACCCTCTGTTGAACCACATCTCCTCTCTGGTTACGCCGTTCTGGGATCTCGGGAGAGAAAATAGGATGCACCTCCCTCATCGGGAATTGGGACACACTAGTCTGAGTTCGGTGACGTAATCTATCTCGATAACCAAGAAGTGTCCCAATATCACTGAAAACTTCTGCAGGGGCCATACCAGCAGAATATATACGAATGTCCTACATGATTTGAGCATCTGTACCACCAAAACACTGTTCCCACAAACGAATCAATGTAGGCGACATATGGTGAAGGGCATGCTGCTGCACAAATGGCTTGAAATCTCTCATCACGCTCCATATATCCTCCACACTATAAATCGGACTCTGAGCCCATTGCGCTGCCTGATTTGCTACCATTTTTTTCTTCTCTTCACCCACATCAGATCGAATCACTACCCGCTCCATTCGGTCCTGTGCCGCCGTCCAATTCTCTCCATATGATCCACGCACCGGTATTCCAATGCTACATGATACTGAGGATGAAATGTCTGGAGAAGACACAAGAGAAAGTCACAGGTGACAAAGTTAGCAATGGCCGGGTTGTAGGTAAAAGAGAAGGAGGAGAAACATGAGCAGAAACAGCAGACACTGTGAGGGTGCCTGCAGTCACACACTAGCAGCTTGCGAAACCCAGAAGGGAAACAAGCAGGGCCGGAGCTGAAGCAGTTGAGTGTGCAGAAAGACCGGAGGGAGGCATAGGAGTAACGGGGAACTGAGACGACCGAACAACAGGATATATTCTCTGCGGGGCATAAGGAAGTGGGGGACAGGTTTCCAACATATCCTCCACAAAGGGATCATCATCCTCTCAAACAACATAGGACTTATTACATTGTAATCTAAACTCCCTATCTGCACACTCAATACCTTTTTCAGTTTGCTCTCTATCATAAGCCACAGCTTTCTGAACCACTGTTTGCATTGCCTTCTTCGTAGACTCCTTCTTGGCCCGTATACGCCTCTCCTTAGCTTCCATTTGCCATACCTGTAAAGTGTCAAACATCAACTGCCTACTTCTTCTAGCAAACAATTTGTCCTGTAAATAAATCCATTTTTGTTCATCAAAAGTACCACCCCGTGGCCACTGAAGCTCCGTATTGTCCCTCGCATACTTGTGCCATAATGTACGAAACATAACGGGGCCAATACCGTGCTTCATGTACATATCAAAATTCAGAGTGCCTTCAGGAGGCGCAGGCTGCCTCTCCTCCAGCTGATGCTCAGCAGAACAGCAGCAGCACCCCAGATACCACACTTTACTCCAACAAGGCATCCTAGCATCAGGCACATTCACTATCCACTCAATAAAAATACAAACAAACAAAGAACTTTCAAAAGCAGTCCTCAGACTGCGACAAGACAAGTCAGTCCTCCGACTGCACCGACAAGATCCGCTCTAGCCCCAGGCCATTTCAAGAATAAGCCAAATTCAACAAGTGGCCTGACAGAACGTTAAAAAATACACTCTGTATCACAAGGGTCTGTAGACCCACCAAGTTAACCGAAACAGCGCCATTTTCTTTTCCAAGAATCAAGACAAACTCACCTGGTGAACACAGGTCAAACAAGAGTATTCTCCCCCGCCGACTCTTCGGACCAAATGGTCAGATCCAAAGGTTTCGCCTTTTCAGGACCCCAGCTGAGATGAGATAAACAAAGAGCTGCCCGATCAGATAGACAGGGCAGCCACAAGAACCAGGCTCTATCATATGGGGATCCCGACCGGACGCAACCCCAACCAGACAGCCCGGCTACGGGTGGAATGAGTCACCTGGTGTAATCCCTGTTTGGGCGCCAGCTGAAGGAGGTGACCCAACTAGAGCCACGTGGGTCCCTCTCGACCTCCACTAGCCTTCCAAGAAATAAAGAGTTGATGACGCAGTAGAGAATGCAATCTAACTGGTTTATTCACAAAGTACACTGCAGTGGAGTCCAGTCTGACCAGCCTCATATGATGGCTGACAAGGGACTGACTCTAGCCAGCATAAAGTTACATTATGTATGTTGCGCCGCCAACAAAGACTCGCCTGTTATGGAAAAACACTGGTAGATGTCGTAATGCAATGGGGGTACAGAACATAAGTTTCGATTCCACAGCCTGGCACAAGCTATCTACTACCCAAGGTCGCCTGGCTTATCCTCCCTACCAGACAGGTGGGAGAAGGCCTCATCTAATGGGAAAGGCATGCGTTAATGAGCAAGATTCATCTTTTTGAGAAACAAAACTTACCAAAGACCATTTCTTGTAAATGATCGAGTAGCAGTTTCGATTATAATACAAGATGGCATCTGCTAGAGGTAAAATGGTGGCACAGATGGCAACCTAACTAACATAGGGTCTGAACTTATTAATTGTGTATGCATATAACGAGTAGGCATTATAAAATAGCTATATAAATGCTAACATAATACCAGGTAAAATACGAGTAACATGGCAGTAACACGTTTCAATCCTAACACATGAAAGATCAAAAAGAAGACTAAGAAGCACAGGCATTCTTAAACTTCTCCACGTCGGTCGGCCGATGCAGGATCCCAAGCATCGTCACTCGAAGCCTTCATCTGCTGAGCACACTTCTGAGACGGGCTCGTGCCTCCCTCGCTTTCCAGGAGTAGGAGCGTCTCCGGTCCAAAAACCGAAGTTATATGATGCCTTGTACCTCATATTTGGGCAGCCCGGCCCCGCCAATGCGCATTTGGGCCCACGTAGTCTGTGGGGCCCTGGGACTTTGATGCCAGCGGCTACTGCCCCAGATCCGGAGGGTCCCCGTGGATCCAGGCCTGGATCCGGATCGACTGTGGTCGATTTCACTTGACCTTCTCAGACGTCGACAACAACACTGAGCCATGCAAACGTCTTTTCCGACGCCCAAGGTGACTTTCATCCCTGTGTTCATTCCTGGCGTCCTTTTGGGCCAGAATGTGAGTGGGAGGGGTCACTGGACCCTTTAACTGACCAGCTTGAGAAACTGGACTGGAGAATGGACCTGGGTGAGGCCAGTGGGCTGGACACTTCTCCTGAAATTGGCCTGCTTTCTCCCCCTACCATGGCTATGGAGGAGGGAGTTTCCTATGCTGTGCTGGTGAGGGCAGCCAAGGTCCTCTTCCGTATGGTGGCAATCAGGATTTACCTCCTGACAGAAGTGCTTCAGCCTGCGGCTTCCTCTTCGGAACCCCTTTTGCCGTTCAATGATGTCCTCACGGATGTCCTTCTGGGCACTTTGCTCCAAGCTCAGCACAGGGCTCCTGTGGATAGGATGATTGCCCACTGCAGGTGACCCAGAGTTCCGGACCAAACACCCCTCCCCTGAGAGCTTGGTAGTCCAAGCCTCTTCATCAAAAGGTGCCTTCCCTTCTGCTCCCCCAGATAGGGAATCTAAGAAGCTGGGTCATCTTGGGAAGATGATGTTCTCTTCTCCTGCTTAAAATTGCGGTTGGTGAATACCACATGCCTCTTGGGCCGCTACTCCCATACTATCTGGGATATGGTCGTGCTGGTGCTGTCTCTGTGCCCTGAGGAGGCCCAGGCCGTTTTCTCTCAAGCAGTTGCAGAAGGAAGAGATTCAGCCAAATTCACCACACGATGTGGACTGCATTCCACCGACTCAATAGGCAGAAAGATTGCCAGGTCGGTAGCTGTTAGACGCTACGCCTGGTTGAGGACCTCTGGCTTCTCAGATGTCCAGTCTTCCTTGATGGACATTGCCTTTGATGACACTCAACTTTTTGGCGACAGGCCAGACCCAGCCACGTTCTTTCTAACCCAGCCTCAGATTCCTGCAATCTTTCCAGTCTCTGCATGGCTACCGATGTGGAACCCAGTGTACTCGCAGGTCAGGGAGTCGGTGGGCCATCACCTCCTCCACTGGCAATACATCACGTCGGATAGGTGGGCTTTGCAAATAGTCCAAAGGGGCTACTCCCTCCCCTTCGAGACTACTGCTCCCTCCATGCCACCTTCTTATGATCACATGACAGAGGATCATTTATCACTTCTCCACCAGGAGGTACCGTCTCTCTTGGCCAAGGGAGCCATAGAGAGGGTCCCTGTGCCGGAAGTAGGTCATGGTTGTCGTTCCTGCTTCTTTCTGGTACCCAAGAAGGACAATGGCCTGTATTCTATCTTATACCTCTAGGCCCTCAACTTCTTCCTCCGGAGACTGATTGGTGGTGTTGGACTTGCAGGATGCTTATTTTCATATCCCCATCCTGCCGGCCCACAGACTGCACCTTCGCTTCACGGTGGGCCAAGCGCACTTTCAGTTCATCGTGCGTCCCTTTGGTCTTACTAGTACCCCTCAAGTGTTCACAAAGGTGATGGGAGTGGTCGCAACTCAACTGCGCAGATCACGGGTTCCAGTCTTGCCCTATCTCGAAGCCTGGCTGTTAAAGGCTGGCTCACCCCAGGATGTTATCTCCCACCTCCAGACTACGTAAGACGTCCTGCATTCGCTGGGGTTCACTATCAAAGTCCCTAAGTCACACCTGACTCCTTCTCAGATGCTCCCTTTCATGGGGGTGGTTCTGAACACAGTGCAGTTCGGGCCTATCCTCCAGAGCAGTGAGTCTGGGATATTCGGGCTTTGATACCGATGTTTCAGCCTCTATCCCGTATTTCAGGGTGAATGACTCTGAGGCTACTGAGCGTCATGGCCTTCTGCATCCTGCTGGTGGATCATGCCAGATGGCATATGCGGGCTATGCAGTGGGACCTGAAGTTCCAGTGGGCACAGCATCAGGAGTATCTTTCAGACTACATCCCGATCTCAGAGGGAACTGGTCACCAACTTCAGTGGTGGTTAACAAACCAATATTGGGTAAGAGGCAGATCCCTCTCCCTTCCCCAACCAGATTTAACTGTGGAGACTGATGCATCACTTCTGCGGCCAACTGGGAAAGGCAGAGACCAGAGGCATCTGGGCTCTGGCGGAGTTCAGCCTCCATATCAACCTTTTGGAGCTGCAGGCGATCAACCTATCACTGAAAGCATTGCTTCCCTCTCTGAGGGAGAAAGTGGTGCAGGTTTTCACCTACAACACCACTACCACGTGGTACTGCAACAACAGGGCGGGGTGCGGTCGGTGACCCTTTGTCAAGATGTTCTCTGCCTCTGGACGTGGCTGGAACATCAGGACATAATCCTGGTGGTTTCAACACCTTGCAGGCTCCCTGAACACCAGGGCGAACAAACTCAGCCGTCGGTGCCTAGTCGATCTTGAACTGCATCGTCATCCGGTGGTGGCGCAAGGTCTCTTACAGCGGTGGGGAGAACCTTGGTTAGAACTGTTTGCCTCCAAAGAAAACGTACAATGTCCGCAGTTTTGCGCATTGGAGTTTTCAAAGCAGCGCTCCCTCTGCAAAGCTTTTCTGATCGATACATCTGCCAGTGGATTCCTCACCTTGTGAATATCCCCTTGCGTCAACAACATTCGGAAATTCTTTTGTTGCTCTTCACGCCGACATGGACGATGTCACAGAAGCACGGCATCGCGAGCGGCTCCCCTGACGTCACTGACTCCATTAGAGGACTAAGTCGGCGTGATGACATCAGTTCCCTTTTTTCCGCGTCGTCAACGCTAACGGTTTTCTCGGGATCCTCAGTAGCTCGTTTGATACTCTGTTACTGTTGGTTGTTTCCAGTGTTTTGTTGTTTCCTATCGAGATGTCTTCGAAGAAAGCCGGGTTCAAGCCCTGTGAAGAGTGCGGGAAGATGATTTCCATAACGGATCCGCACAAAGACTTTGTATGGTGTCTGTCTTCTGACCATGACGTCCAAGGGTGTCCATGTTGTAAGAAGATGAACCCCAAAGCGCTGCAAGAAAGAGAGGCGAAGCTTCTTGTGGATAAGATGAAAGGCAAGACAGACAAGAAGAGTTCGAAGTCCCGCTCAAGGCAGTCGAGGTCGGCTTCGAGGTAGACTTTGGGGCATGCTTCTCGATCCAAGAAGAAGCAAAAGAAGAGGAAGCACGGGTCTCGGCATCATTCCGAGAGAGAGTCGGATCCGAAGTCGAAGTCTCCAGGCCGTTGACATTGGAAGGATTATGTGTCTTTCACCTGTTATGCTGGATCCAGAAGATGAGCCCTCAACTGTGGAGTCACCGGAGCAGTCTCCAGCTCCGGCATCGAATCCTTCCCCAGTTCCGACACATTCTCCACCTCGAGAGGAGGAAGAGGCTCCTCCATTGCCTGAAGGGTCTGCAACTCCGGAGCATCGTCCCGAAGATCCGGTTGACCCGGTTCCTGTACCTCGACAGGAGCAGCCTGTGGGTCCATACCCTCCATTTCCAGGCCCGGGTCAAGACCCGACGCATTATTTAAATGCGATGTATAAGTTCTTCTCGAGAGCCATGTACCCCTCTGGAGCACCGGCTGGTCCCATGGGCCTAATGGCCTTTAATCTGGGCCTCCCTCAGACATATGCACCGGCGCCGTTTATGCTTTATATGCCGACGCCGGTTCCGGCTTGGCATCTCGGCGCCGAGGTCATCGATGCCGATTCCATCTTCACCAGCTCCGGTTTCAACTCGACCTCGTACGCTCCAGACTGATCCTCCGGCTCCGAGCTCGACGCCGATGCCGTCGGAGTCGGTTGAGGCTCCACCGACGTCGACCCTGAGAATGAGGTCTAGGCGTGAGGCACAAAGGCTTCTGGAGGACAAGAAATATAGAGAAGAGGAGATGGAAGAAGGAGAGCTGCAAGAATCTGATAATTTTTTTGATGACCTTAAGGAAGCAAGTGGTTTGGAGTTATCTCCGGAGTGGGAGCTTTCCTCGCTTCCTGATGCCCCTTAGAAGGATGTAGCACCATATCACATGCTCATTAGAAAGGCAGCTGAACTTTTAAATTTGAATCTGCCCACTGCAGAGTTTAAAGCAAACATTTTGACGGAGGTACTCCATTCTCCCTCTTCAGTGGTGGAACCGATGCTGCCTTTTAATGAGGCAATTACAGAGCCTGTTTGAGAAGTGTGGCGTAAGCCCTTTTCGTCTCCTGCAGTATCAAGATCTGTTGCAAAGAGATATAGGGTGGCTCCTGGGGATCCGGACTTCCTTTCATCACATCCGTCTCCAGAGAGTTTGGTGGTTCAGGCGGCCTGCTCCAAAAATCTACTGCCGCTTTTCAACAGGTGCCTGGTGACAAGGAGTCTAAGAAGCTGGACCAATCAGCGCAAGAAGTTTTTTCTTCGGCTAGCATGGCCCTCAAGTCCACAAATGCCACGTGCCTTTTAAGGCACTATATACACGCTTTGATGGACTCTGCGAAGCAGTTGGTGCCAAAGATTCCGGAGGAAAACAGGCCGAACTTCAAGGACGTTCTTGCGGATACTCAGGCTGCTGCTCGCCAGATGATCCAGAGCGGATTGGACACAGCTGACTCTGTGGCAAGGGTCAAGGGATCATCTATTGCCACCAGGAGGGCTGCTTGGTTGAAACTTCAGAATTTTCTCCTGATGTGCAGGCTACTTTAATAGACCTTCCATTTGATGGTTCCGGCCTGTTTGGAAAGAAGGCGGATGCTGCCATGGAAAGGTTCAAGGACTTTAAGGCGACGGCTAGGTCTTTTGGTCTTCAGTCCAGAGGATCTTCTAGTAAGAGGTTCAGAGGTTTTGGAAGATCTTCCTTTCGCTCTTACAAGCAACCGCAGCAGCAGCAGCAAAACTCATTGTACAAATCGATCTGAAAGAGACACGTTAGTGATAGATTCCTTACCTTAGAATATCCCCAGGCGTCAGACTGGATCCAGAATTTTTTTGCGTAGCAGTACCCATGCGCGTCGCTAGGCATCATCCGCGCCTCCGCATCCGTCGTCGGCGTCGTGGGTGCCGTGATGACGTCGTCGGAGTACTTAGATGCCGCCTCCGCATGCTGACTTCAGTTCTTTTTTCCGCGCCAGCTAGCGCAGATCTGGAAAAAGATGTACCCAAGTCACTTTTTGGCTAACCTTTTGAGATCCTCTTTGATCTAGTTTTCGGAGTCTATCGACTCCGACTGTGCCGGTAGGGATGCCCGGGTTCAAGCCCTGCGCCGACTGCAACCGACTGATGTCAGTTACCGACCCCCATCGCCGGTGCCTGCACTGTTTGGTGCCTGGACCACGACGACAAGTCCTGCTCCGACTGCCGGGCCCTGACGTCTAAAGCTAGACGGGAGCGGTCCCGTAAGCGACTCGAGCTTCGGCAGTCTGCCCCGCGCCTCTCGAGGTCCCGGTCCGAAAGGAGGTCGAGGGACCGGTCGCGGGGCCGGAGCCAACACAGTTCCGGGAGTCGTCATCGGTCTTCGGGCTCGAAGTCCTCAGGTAAGAGGCACAAGAAGTCGAAGAGGCACCATCGCTCTTCTGACTCCCCCCGACGCTCCAGCGACACAGCATGGGGTTCGAGCGACACCACCCATGCGGCTCCGCTGGAGCCGCATGGGCGGTGTCGCTTCCTGCCCCACACCCGCCGGTCCCTGGGCAGGACCCGACGCCAGGGGAGATTGCTAACTTCCTTATGGCTATGAGGTCGCTCGCTCCTCCGTCGGGTTCCGCGGCGCCTTCGGGCCAAGCGGCTCCAACTGGGTCCCCACGCGGGCCGGGTCCTTCGGCACCGGCGCTGTCGGGTGCTTCGGCCCCGGCGCCGTTGGCGACTTCGTTCCCGACGCCGCAGGGCCCCACTGGGTCCGGTTCCGGTTCCGGATCCGGGTCGCCACTGGTCGACCTCACGACCTTGCCGGCGTCGGCCCCACGGGTGTCGCCCCCGGCGCCGTCCCTGGACGACGTCATCCCTAGTCCTGCCCTCGATTATGGTCCGGCGCCGGTGCGGCGCCATATCCGACGCCGCTGGGAGATTTTTATTTCAATGACCCGGCCCCATCTTTTGAGCCTGAGTACCAGGCAGCGGGTGATTTATTTATTTATTTTTATTTATTTTTTATTTTAAAAAGTTTTATATAGCGCTGGCTAGACCCGGAGGTATCAGAGCGCTTTACATGAGCATCAGATCATAGTTACAGGTTACATCGTTACAAAGGATACACAGTTCTTAGAGCATGGCAACATAGTTACTTGTAAGGTCGAGATAAACAATAAGCACAAATACGTGAGGGGAAAAGCAGGCAAGGTGAGAGATTCAGGAGAGGGGCGGTTGGAGCAGGGGAAGTAGACAGATAATGAAGGCGGGAAAGAGGAGGGGAGGGTGATCGAACCCAGCATGGGGAGAGGAGGGGAAGGGTGACGGGGACACAAACCGGTAGACGAGTCAAAGCAACGTCCAAAGTCCAGTAAGCTGTGATCCCAGGGGAAGTGGTATCCCTTCCCTATCTCTATTGCGAGAGGCTCCCTTTACGCAGTGAACTCTCTCAGAGGGGTCTCTGAGACTCCAAGGCCTACATACTGGATCCTTCCCCAACAAGCATTTGCAATGCAATAGGTCTCGCATTTACAAGAGTTTAAGCTATTGGCATTGTAAATGGCAATGTCTTTTATTTAGGTTTTAAAAACCAAAACATAAAAAAATGCATTGTCATTTACAATGCCAATAGCTCAAACTTGTTTTGTTTGCTGTGTGAAAACTGTGTCCTGGGGCAGGGCAGATCCCCGTAGACAGACTCTTTACTGGCGTATTTTAAGGAATCTTTGTCGTCATTTCTTTGCGTTGTTTGAGCCCCCAGGAACCCGTTCCTTGGCAGCCGTTCATGAGGTGTTGCTGCTACGGTTGACTTGAGGCATATACATCCCTGTTCTTAGGGCGCAGCAGCGCTCCCGGAGCCACGCCTCTTAAGAGACCAGACAGAATTCATATACGGCCTGTCGCCAGGGCTGTAAGTGGGATGAATAAACTGGGGGACTCAAAGGTACGTGTCCGATGTCATTAAGGGTGTGGTTTAATGCCACATAAGCTAAAAATCTGAGCTTAGCATAGTGTGCCACACAACAGGTATTTTCCTGCTTCTGTTATTGCATCCAGATGTATAATACAACACGTAACATTGCACTTACAGGGAGCCAAGACTAATGGCTTTACCAATGGTCGTTAGTTGCATAAGACAAATATGCAAACACTATTGGTTCGTTGTATATAACGTGGAAAATGCTTACGTTGTGAAATGATGGGACTGTGGAAGAACTATAGCGAGTGTTGATTAAGTTACATCAAAGGCAGTGGAGGGTAGCACTGCTGCAGAGTTCAGATTTTTTTCCACCGAGGATGAGGGCAAAATGGAGGGCCAGTAGGGGCCCGTCTCAGCACCTGGGTTTTATAACTGCTGCTGCTCCGCACCAGCAGGACCCGGCCCACTTAAATCGCTGCCTGTCATTACTGACGGTTGAACCGGTTATTACAGTTTGCATAATAAAAGACTCCCCAGGCAAAGTAGGGTGCCGGCCCCTTCCTAGCAAACTGTGAGGCGCATTTCACCATCTTCTGGCAGTAGCTAGAGTCGTGGAGCCAGAGCGCAGTCTGGTGAGAAAGAGACCTCTGTCAGATGCATTTGTCCCTTTAAAAGCAGCGTAGTAGTCTCTTGTCCTACCGTTAATAGCTGCAGAAACCGTCACCATTGTGTCCCTAAACGCCCTAACATCCCTACTTATCTGCCGAACACTTGTACTGCCCCACGGACCCATTTCTGTAATGCCACACTGCCCCTCCTATCTTCTCCTCTCTACTGCCCCACTGAACCATCTAGCTGACAACCAGTCTTTTGTTCCACAATCCCACGCTCTTGACCTATTTCCCCGTTATTGACTGTACTGCCCCACAGCCTATTATCCCCCCAGGAATGCTATTGTATATATTGTTTCCCTTCCACCTTGTGCTTACTTAAGAGATAAAAAACGGATGCACTGTCCAAAAAGAGAGGGAGGAGCGACCAGCATGTGGGAGATGGCAGCAGCCACGGACATACCTAGCGAAATGTTTCTTGCACAGATAAATATGGGAAGGAGGCCACGGTCATTTTTTTAGGTTTCGCCTGACCCAGCGAACCATTAGGGGGAGTCGTATACCGACTGCAGATGTCTAGCAATCACTCCCTTTGAATAAAATCTTGGTTTGTAATCTACCATGAGCACAGACCAGCAATAGACATCTTACACGAAAATTACTCCCAAAAATGGAAATTGGTTCCTCCTCTGTGGAAATGTGCTGACTGCGTGGTCCGAGATGTAAACAGAAAGGGAGAACAAATGTTGGTGGTTAAGTAGTATGACAGTTCCCCACAAGTCACTTACAATGGCCTACTTAGCAGCACACCAACTTGTTTTCTTTTTTACACCTGCATACACCACGCATTAAGTCCTCACTTTACGTGTGGCATGCAGCACTAGGGTGACCAACTGGCATTGGTGCAAATTCAGGACGGTGAGTGTTAAAATTCAGGACAAAGGGTCAAAATTCAGGACACAAATTCAGGACAGGAGATCAAAATTCAGGACAAAACTTCAGGACAATAGGTACGTTTTACAGACACATCAGAGGTCGCGCAATAGTATGTAAGAAAGCCCAGCCATTTCCAAACATATTCAATCGTTTGCAAACCTATCCATCATGTATCCTTCCATCTATCATTTCACTCATCCATCCCTTCATCCATTCCCTCATCCATCCTTTCACTCATCTCCATTATCCATCAATCCATCCACCATTTCACCCTATCCATCTGTACACTTATCCATCCACTCTTTATCCCATCCATCCATTCACTCATCCATTCAGCCATTTACCCTTTCACCAATCCAGCCATCCTTTCACTTTCTAATACTTCCACCCATCCACTATTTTAGTCATCCATACATCCTCCCTTTCTCTCTCCATCGACCCTTTCACTTAGCCACCCTTCCTTCCATCCATCCACCCACCCATCCATTCATCCAACCATCTACTCATCCACTCATGAATCCATCCATTGATCCTATCACTCATCCATCTATCATTTCACTCCTTCACACATCTATTCATCCTTTTGTCCATCTACCCTCCCTTTCACTCACTCATCCATCCTTACATCCACCCTTTCACTCATACGTCCATTCATTCACCCTTGCACTTATCAATCCATCAATCCAACCATCATTTCACTCATCCACCTACCCACCCATCATCCACCCAACCATCCACCCACCCACCATCCACCCACCCACTCATCCATCCTGCACCCACCCACCATCCAATCCACTGATCCATCCTTTCACCCACCCACTATCCACCCACCCACTCATCCATCCATCCATCCTTTCACCCACCCACTCATCCATCCAACCATCCTTTCACCCACCCACTCATCATCCATCCATCCTTTGACCCACCCACTCATCATCCATCCATCCTTTCACCCACCGACTCTCCATCCATCCATCCTTTCGCCCACCCATCATCCATCCATCCGTCCTTCCCCTCATCATCCATCCTTCCCCTCATCATCCATCCTTCCCCTCATCATCCATCCATCCTTTTCCCTCATCATCCATCCATCCTTTTCCCTCATCATCCATTCATCCTTTTACCTCATCATCCATCCATCCACCTTCTACCCACCCACTCATCATCCATCCTTTCTTCCCCTCATCATCCATCCATCCTTCCCCTCATCATCCATCCATTCCCTAATCATCCATCCATCCATCCTTTCACGCACCCCCTCATCATCCATCCATCCACACTTCCCCTCATCATCCATCCATCCACCCTTCCCCTCATCATCCATCCTTTCACCCACCCCCTCATCATCCATCCATCCATCCCCTCATCATCCATCCATCCATCCCCTCATCATCCATCCATCCATCCTTCCCCTCATCATCCATCCTTCCCCTATTCATCCATCCATCCATCCTTTCACGCACCCCCTCATCATCCATCCATCCACCCTTCCCCTCATCATCCATCCATCCACCCTTCCCCTCATCATCCATCCTTTCACCCACCCCCTCATCATCCATCTATCCATCCCCTCATCATCCATCCATCCATCCTTCCCCTCATCATCCATCCTTCCCCTCATCATCCATCCATCCATCCTTCCACCCACCCATCCATCCATCCATCCTTCCCCTCTATCCATCCCCTCATCCATCCATCCATCCATCCCCTCATCCATCCATCCCCTCATCCATCCATCCACCCATCCCCTCATCCATCCATCCATCCCCTCACCCATCCCCTCATCCATCCATCCCCTCACCCATCCATCCTTCCCCTCACCCATCCATCCTTCCCCTCATCCATCCATCCATCCCCTCATCCATCCATCCTTCCCCTCATCCATCCATCCTTCCCCTCATCCATCCTTCCTTTCATCCATCATCCATCCTTCCCCTCACCCATCCATCCATCCCATCCATTTATCCTTCCCCTCATCCATCCATCCATCCATCCATCCATCTCCTGATCCATCCATCGTTCCCCTCCATCCATCCATCCATCCATCCATCCATCCATCCTTCCCCTCCATCCATCCATCCTTCCCCTCCATCCATCCATCCTTCTCATCCATCATCCTTCCCCTCATCCATCTTTCCCCTCATCCATCATCCAGCTACCCTTCCACCCATACATCCAGCTATTTACATTTTCTCTCCATCCTTCCCCTCACTCAATCAATCCATCCATCCTCTCTCATTAGCCATTTATTCAATCTTTCATTCATCCATTCACCCTTTCACTAATTCATCCAGCCATTCACCCATCCCTTCACTTATTTACTAGCCCACCTTTCCATATTAATTTTGAGCTGAGCCCTTTTGAGAAGAGGCCCATCAAGAGCTTCACCCTCGCTGCAGGGGCCGTTCCAGGACTGGGAAAGAAGCCACCCAGGGCAGAGACAGGATTCACCACAGGGGGGACAGGAGCCATCACAGGCGGGGGTGGACTGGAGCCACAACATGGGGGGACAGGAGCCATCACAGGCGGGGGGGGACTGGAGCCATCACATGGGGGGGACAGGAGCCATCACACGCGGGGTGGACTGGAGCCACAACATGGGGGGACAGGAGCCATCACAGGCGGGGGTGGACTGGAGCCACCACATGGGGGGAACAGGAGCCATCACAGGCGGGGGTGGACTGGAGCCACAACATGGGGGGGGGGCAAGAGCCATCACAGGCGGGGTGGGGGGGGAGGGGAGCCACCACATGGGGGGACAGGAGCCATCACAGGCGGGGGTGGACTAGAGCCACCACATGGGAGGGACAGGAGCCATCACACGCGGGCTGGACTGGAGCCACAACATGGGGGGGGACAAGAGCCATCACAGGCGGGGGTGGGGGGCAGGGGAGCCACCACATGGGGGACAGGAGCCATCACAGGCGGGGGTGGGGGGGAGGGGAGCCACCACATGGGGGACAGGAGCCATCACAGGCGGGGGGTGGACTGGAGCCACCACAGGGGGGGACAGGAGCCATCACTGAGGGGGACAAGAGCCATCACTGAGGGGAGGGCAGAAGCCATCACAGGAGAGGGAACACAGGGGTGGGCATGCAGTATTCCAGTATCATCTTGGGCTCCTCTCCCCCTCCTGCACAAAACAACGAGAAGACAGGCTCTCTGTACAAAATGCCACCCCCCACTGTGATGTACAGTACTTACAGGAGATACTCCGAGAGAACTGATTGAACTGATTGTCCTCCATACTTTGTTAATCAGTGTGGGTGCGATTGTGCCATTTCTTTATTTTCTTACATTATAGCCTGCATGTTTGAAGAACCGAGGTTTGCTTACAAATTAGTGACAGTAATTAAGTTCGGTGAAGAGAAGCAGGTGCTGCCTCAATGTAATCAGGGGTGTAATCTGGCCGAGTCTCGGATCTTTGGGGCCCTGGGTAGAAATGGAATGTGTGAGCCCCCCTCTAAAAGCAGATACAAGACGCATTCAGGGCTGTTTGCATGTGAATAGATGTCGCTGCTCCTGAAGCTGCAGCCCCTCCCTCTCAGTCACTTTCGAAGCACCTCTTAACAGGTCATCAAGGGCTGGAGGTGAGAGGGTAGCCATCCCGCTGTGCCTCTCCAATGCTGCGGGGCATCTGAGGAGCTTTGGTGCAGCATCGGAGTGAAGAAGGGAGGTGGGTGCAAGCTGTGCCGGCTTTAGCGTAGAGCAACCGGTGCCCGGTTAAAATGACGGAAAAATGGCGTCCGTTAAAGATTCCTTCACGGACAACGGACAGACGGCCGAAATTACGGACTGTCCGTGAAATTTACGGACGGTTGGTCACCCTATGCAGCACTCGATTCTATTAGGTGCCAGAGCAGACAACGTTCTGCGAACTCCACCCCCATCCTCCCTCCTCCGGAAGGCGCGAGCAAAACAAACCTCCGAATTCCTGGAGCATAATCGATGCAATGCACAGGTGGACTATGTAAACAACGCCATTTCCATGTCTGACCTCGAGGCTGTCAACAACGTTCATTCAATACCAGGTCTGTGTTGACTGAAAAGACACTAACTTGTAAACTCCTCTCCATGTTACTCGGGAAAAGAAGTCTGTGTAAAATTCAAAAGGAAACGTAAACAAGCAGGCTTCCCGCTTCCACACTAGAAAGCACCAGAGAGTTGATGGTGGCGTATAAAAGTGCCCATCAATCATTCATTCACGGACTCACAGTTTCTAGAAATAAAACTTGATTTTCATCATGTATAGATGGTCAAATAGTGTAGCTACTCATCCCCGGGAATCGGTTATGATCGTGCGAAGCTGGCAACACTGCAAGTTACATCTCCGAGAAAAACAAGACGTGAGCGAAACCGAAACCTGTTGTGGGGCGGGACTTCCGTCTTCGGAAGCCCACGCCCACTGAGTGGCTGGCACAGAGAGGAGCAGTGGTGACGCGGGGCTTCCATGCCCGAAGGAGTGCCCCGCGGAGGCTGCAGAGTCCGGAATGGCACCGATGCAGTGAGTGGGGTTAGTTGTAGGGGGGGGGGACGGGGTGTCTCTGTATGTGTGCGTGTGTGCGCTTGTGTGTGTGTGGAGGGGGCGGGGGGGAAGAAAGTGTGGTGTGTATCTCTGTATGTGTGCGCTCATGTGTGTGTGTGCGTGCATGTAGGTGCGCTTGTGTGTGTGTGTCTGTGTGTGTGCGTGTGCGAAAGCAGGGGGAGGTGTGCCTGTGTGTGTTGGAGGCTAAAGGAGACAGGAGATGGTGAACGAGCGCGCGACCTGATCCGACAGGCTGCGCATGCACATCTCGTCTCCTCTTGCCTCGTTGTAAGCTAAGCTGATGGCTATAGGGTGATGAGGAGGATTGGGAGGGGTCTGAGAACCCTCTGGTACGTGAGTGTCAGTCTTCTGCGGACTGGACAGGAGAGCTTGGGGAGGCCAGTGGACTGGACACTTCGCCCGACACTGGTTTTGTCTCCCCTCCTAGCGTGGCTACGGAGGAGGGGGCTGCTTATAGCGTCGTGCTGATGAGGGCGGCCAAGGCCCTGGGCCTTGAGCTCCCCATCGCGGCCATGATGACTAACCTCATCACTGAGGTCCTTAAACTGCAGTCAAGCTCGGCCGAGCCTCTGCTGCCGTTTAAGGAGGCCTTGTCAGGCGTTCTTTTGGGCACTTGGTCCAGGCCCGCCACAGGGCAGCCTGTGAATAGGAACGTGGCCAGACGCCACCGCCCGGCTCCGGGTGACCCTTGCTTTCTGTCTACCCACCCCACCCCTGAGAGCCTGGTTACTCAGGCCTCCAATTCCCAGATCGCATTCCCGTCGGCTCCCCCCGACCGGGGATCAAAGAGGTACGAGAATTACGGGAAGAAGATATTCTCCTCCCTAAGTTTGGGATTGCGGTCAGTTAATACCGCATTCCTCTTGGGCCGTTACACCCACTCTCTGTGGGACACGGTCTCGGCCGTGCTGCCAGAATGCCCGTTGGAGGTACGGGCTAAACTCGGCCAAGCCCTGATGGAGGGCCGGGATGCGGCACGATATTCCATCCGGTGTGGGCTGGACACTACCGACTCTCTGGGCAGAGCGATGGCAACGACGGTGGCGATTCGTCGTCACGCCTGGTTGAGGTCCGCCAATTTCTCGGCCGATGTCCAAAACACACTTATGGACATGCCGTTCGATGGCCGACAAGGCAGAACATGTGCTTTAGTGCTTTAAGGACTCCAGGGCTACGGCCAAGTCCATGGGGCTCTCTGCCCCGCGCCAGCAAACGGGTGCCTTTTGCTCCTTTCGTGGCCAAGGAAGGGGCACCCCGACACGTGCCCCCAGCCACGCACTGCAGACTACCATCCAACGCGGTGGCGGACGTGGAAACCACCGTAGCGGTGGTCGGGGTCCACAGCTACCCCTGCAGCATCCGCCTCAAAACCCTCCTAGTCCGTGCTATCAGGCCCATGTGACGCCGGTGGGGGGCAGGGTTCGCCATCACCACCACCACTGGCGCACTGTCACATCTGACAGGTGGGTGCTGCAAATCGTCCGAAGGGGCTACTCCCTCCCCTTCGAGGCGTCCCCTCCAGCCATGCCACCACAGTGCCACAGCGTGTCGGGGGATCACGGACCGCGATTGGGTCAGCGGCAGATCCCTCTCTTTACCCCAACCGGAGCACGTAGTTGTGATGGACGCGTCCCTCCAGGGCTGGGGAGGCCACATGGGAGAGGCGGAGATCAGAGGCCTCTGGTCTCCGGCGGAGTCCCGGCTCCATATCAACCTTTTGGAGCTGCAGGCGATTCGTCTAGCACTGAAGGCATTCCTCCCCTCTGTCTGGGGGAGTGCAGTGCAAGTGTTCACGGACAACACCACTGCCATATGGTACTGCAACAAACAGGGCGGGGTGGGGTCGTGGACCCTCTGCCTGGAGGCTCTGCGCCTCTGGCAGTGGCTGGAACATCAGGGCGTGACCCTGGTGGTTCAACACCTGGCAGGTTCTCTGAAAGCCAAGGCGGACAAACTCAGCTGCCGATGCATGATGGATCACGAATGGCGTCTGAATTAGGACGTGGCGCAAGGTCTCTTTCTGCAGTGGGGAGAGCCTTGGTTAGATCTATTCGCCACCGAAGAGAACGCGCAATGTCATCAGTTCTGCGCGTTGGAATTTTCAAAGCGGCACTCGCTCGGAGACACTTTTCGTCGCGAGTGGAGTTGCAGTCTTTTGTACGCCTTTCTTCCTATGCCACTTCCGCCCAGAGTGCTGAAGAAGATCAGGCGCGACCGGGCCCAGGTTATCCTTGTGGCTCCGGACTGGGCACGAAGATATTGGCATCCAGAGCTACTCAGCATGTCTGTCGATCCCCCGATTCGTCTGCCTCTTCAGGAGGACCTTCTGTCGCAGCAACAGGGGACGGTCCTCCACCCGAACCTGTCCAGTCTCCACCTACAAGCTTGGAGATTGAGCGGCGACAGTTGAGGTTAGAAGTCTGTAATGTCATTCTGGCAGCCAGGCGTCCCTCCACAAAATCGGTATACGCCTGCAGGTAGAACAAATTTGTGGCATGGTGCACCTCAGAGGCTGTGGATCCACTCTCTGCATCCCTTTCTGAGGTTCTCCTCTTCCTTCTTTCTCTTGCCCAGCAGGGTCTGCTCTGGGCACTCTCACCTTTCTGCCCTTTCCGCCTTCGTAAGGCTACCTGACCAACCATCTTTGTTCAAGTCCCCCATTGTAAATAGGTTTTTGAAGGGCATCACACACATTTTCCCTCCTGTTCCAATCGTGATGCCCCAGTGGGACTTGAGCCTTGTACTGACTTAGCTGATGTGTGCTCCCTTTGAGCCACTTCATAACTGTCCTCTCCGCCGTCTTACTCTGAAGACTGCTTTCCTGGTTGCCATCACCTCTGCCAGGAGAGTGAGTGAGCTCCAGGCTCTTTCTTCCAAACCTCCATTCCTTTCTGTCATCCGGACAAGGTTGTGTTGCGGACAAGACACTCTTTCCTGCCCAAGGTAGTCACAGCCTTCCACATCGGGCAGTCCATCGCCTTGCCCACCTTCTTTCCGCCTCCGCATCCCTCGAAAGAGGAAGAGAGGCTCCACCGTCTGGACCCAAAACGTGCGCTCTCATTCTACTTGGATCGCACACGCCAGTTCCGGGTGGATGACCAACTCTTTGTTGGTTACGCGGGCGCTAAGAAGGGAAGGGCGGTGCACAAACGGACCATCACCTGTGGATCGTGTTGTGTACTCCTTAGTTAAAAAGGAACCACCTGTTGGGCTGAGGGCCCATTCCACTCGGGCCACGTCAACTACTACTGCCCTGGGCCTGCAGGACATTTGTCAGGCAGCTACGTGGGCTTCATTGCACACGTTCGCAAGACACTACTGCCTGGACAGCCAAGTCCGGATTATTGGTTTGCAGACCCACCACCAGGGTTGGTATTGCTGGGGTATCTATTCTAAGGTAAGAAATCTATCACTAACGTGTCTCAGATGCACAAGTTACTACTTGTGTAACGATATATCTTTAAGAGACATTAGTTAGTGATGCACAAGTTACTACTTGTGTAACGATATATCTTTAAGAGACATTAGTTAGTGATAGATTCCTTACCGACCCACCCATCCTCCCCGTTCTGCGAACCGATATCTAGGGTTAAGGTCATCCCCTTCAGGGCCCTAGTTTCATGGCACCAGTGTTGGTTTTTATCATGGCTCTGCGTTTCTGGCGCGGAAAAGCTGTGTATAAGAACTGACGTCAGCACGCGGAGGCGGCGTCTAAGTACTCCGACGACGTCATCACGGCGCCGACGACTGACGCGGAGACGCGCTCGGCGCTTACCGACGCGCATGGGTACTGCTACGCAAAAAATGTCTGGATCCAGTCTGACGCCTGGGGATATTCTAAGGTAAGGAATCTATCACTAACTAATGTATCGTTACACAAGAAGTAACTTGTGCTTCAGGGGTAGAAACAGAGGCCGCCTTAGAGGTTGTCAAGCTTCCTCCTCCTCCTCCTTCTCCTCCCCCTCCTCTTCCTCTTCCCACCCCCCTCCACCCACAGCAAAGCAGCCCTAGATCCGCCATTCTGGATCATGTTGGTCCTGTGGGGGGTCGGCTTACTCATTTTCTGCGAGATTGGGAATCGGTCACATCAGACCTTTGGGTACTCAATCTCGTGGAGAATTGGTATGCCCTTCCCTTTCGGGAATTTCCACCAAATTACCCTCCTTGTCAAGGATTTTGCACGGAGGACCACCTTCTTCTCCTGCAGGAGGAAGTTCTGGCATTATTGAGAAAAGGTGCTATATAGGTGGTCCCAGAGCAGGAAAGGAGTCAGGGATGCTACTCCCGGTATTTCCTGATTCCCAAGAAGGATGGCCGGCTTCGTCCAATCCTGAACCTCAGGATCTTGAACCTCTTTCTGCATCAGGAGAAGTTCAAGATGCTCACCCTTACGCAGGTTCTTCAGGCTCTGCAGCAAGAGGACTGGGTGGTGTTGATCGACTTGCAGGACGCGTATTTTCATATACCGATCCTGAAGTCGCACAGGAAGTATCTCCGTTTTATGGTAGGGTCGCAACATTACCAGTTTTCGGTCCTTTCGTTTGGTCTTACTGCTGCACCTCGAGTCTTCACCAAGGTGATGGCTGTGGTGACATCATATCTCAGAAGGTCAGGGATTCCAGTATTCCCTTATCTGGACAATTGGCTGATCAAAGCGGAGTCGCCAGAGAAAGTGCTCCATCATCTGCAAGTCACACTCAGTTGTTGTACAGATTGGGCTTTTCGATAAATGTACCCAAATCTCACCTGGTGCCCTCCCAGCGCAACCTGTTCATAGGTGCTGTACGGGATACCACTGTGTGTCGGCCATTCCCTCCTCCACAAAGGATTCTCGACATACTGGAAATGATTCCTTTATTTTACAATGGAGCGGTCGTTCCAGTCCTGAAGGTCCTTCGTCTGCTAGGTTTGATGGCTTCCTGCATTCTGTTGGTCGACCATGCACGCTGGCACATGAGGGCGCTTCATTGGTGCCTCCGCAGGCAGTAGTATCAGCACAATGGAGATCTCAGGGAGTCTATGAGGATCTCCAGAGAAGCTGCGGCGGATCTGTCTTGGTGGAGCGTGGAGGGCAATCTGTCTCGGGGAAAGCCCTTTTATCTGCCTCCATCGGTGGCCACAGTGAAAACGGGTGCATCCACCCTAGGGTCGGGTGCTCATCTGGGGGATCTGGAGATCAAGGGTCTTTGGTCTCCAGAAGAAATGTTGCTTCACATCAACCTTCTAGAATTGCGGGCGATACGTTTGTCGCTCAAGGCCTTCCTCCCTTCCCTTCGCGGTCAGTCGGTTCAAGTCCTAACGGACAACACTACCGCGATGTGGTATGTCAACAAGCAGGATGGAGTGGGATTGCGTTGCCTTTGCAGAGAGGCTCTGCGTCTCTGGTCCTGGGTTCAGAACCATCAGATTTGTCTTATGGCAAGTCATCTGGCCGGAGTTCTGAACGTACGTGCAGACAGTCTCAGTTGGCAGTTCTCAGCCGACCACGAGTGGAGGCTTCATCCAGAGGTAGTTCGTCCTGTCTTTCGGACATGGGGAACTCCTCAGGTGGACCAGTTTGCCACTCACGAGAACGCTCACTGCCCGTCATTCAGCGGTCTCCAGTATCCGATGCAAGGAGCTTTGGGGGACGCGTTTCAGTTGAGTTAGGGCGCACAACTCCTTTATGCGTTCCTCCCATACCCTTGATTCCTCGTGTTCAGAGGAAGATTCGCCAAGACCGGGCCCAAGTCATATTGATCGCCCTGGATTGGCCAAGAAAGGTGTGGTACACGGACCTTCTCCACCTCTCCTCGTGCCCTCCGCTCCGTCTCCCTCTCAGGGCAGACCTCCTCTCGCAGTTGCAGGGCAGGTTCTACACCCCCACCTCCAGACCTTACACCTTCATGCCTGGAGATTGAACGAGTCAACCTGAATTCTTTTTCTCTCCCACATGACGTGGTGGATGTCATTTTATCATTCAAGCGTCATTCCACCAAATCTATCTATTCTTATAGGTGGTCCAAGTTTGTTTCATGGTGTGGAGAGAAATCCATTGACCCCTTGAAGGCTTGCTTGTCTGACATTTTGCAGTTTGCACTCTCTTTGGTTCAGCAAGGATTTGCTGTGGCGACTGGGAAAGGTTATCTTTCGGCCTTGACGGCATTCCTTTGTCTGCCGGATCAGCCTTCCTTATTTAAGTCTCCTATTCTTTTGAGGTTTTTAAAAGGCCTTAGAAATAAATTTCCTCCTACCCCTTTTATTGTGCCTCAATGGGACTTGAATCTTGTCCATACTTTCTTAATGGGTTCACCTTTTGAGCCCTCGCACAAGTGTCCCTTAAGGTTGTTGTCTTTTAAAACGGTCTTTCTGATTGCGATTACCTCGGCAAGGAGGGTAAGTGAGATTCAAGCTCAAAGCTCAAAACCCCCATTCTTGACCATTCTTGCTGAAAGAATGGTACTCAGGACCAGGGCTGTTTTTCTGCCTAAGGTGGTAACTCCCTTCCATTGGGGCAATCCATTACCCTCCCTTCCTTCTATCCTCCCCCTCACCCTTCCAAGGGGGAGAAGAGACTTCACCGTTTGGACCCTAAGACGGCGGTGAGCTTTTACCTGAACAGAACCAGGGAGTTCAGAATTGTTGACCAACTCTTCATGGGTTTCGTGGTGCCAGAAGAGGCAAAGCGGTGCGCAAGCGCACGCTGTCAAGATGGATTGACTTGTGTATCAAGATATGCTACTCTCTGGCCGATAAGGAAACTCCAGAAGGTTTGAGAGCTCATTCTACTATAGCAAATTCATCTACATCTGCTTTGTCTCTGGGTGTTTCTGTGGAGTACATTTGCAGGGCGGCAACTTGGGCCTCACTCTAAACTTTTGCAAAGCATTATTGTTTGGATGCAGAGGTGAGGAGGGATGAACACTTTGCTCGTTCCATCCTTCAGAACTTCTTGGTATAGAAGGGTGGACAACCTCCTCTGGGAGTGGGACTGCTGTGGGAATCTATTCACAAGGTGAGGAATCCACTGGCAGATGTATCCATCAGAAGAACAAGTTACTTACCTTCGGTAATGCTTTTTCTGGGGAATACAGTATCTGCCTGTGGATTCCTCACTGGCCCACCCACCTCCCCGTTGTCCACCCTTGTATACCTAAATAGTGTCAATGTTTTTATGTATATATTTTACTGTCAAAGGAGGTGTATTGTTCTAATTGCTTTCCAGCATTTTTTAGACACTATGTGTGTTATCTTGGTTATTTTGTACTGTGTACTTTGTGTATATATCTACTGTTGTCGGTCCGTCCGTGCGCCTCGAGGGCACGGAAAAAGGGCGGAACTGATGTCATCACGCCGACGGAGTCGGTGATGTCAGCGGAGCCGCGCGTGATGCCGTGCTTCTGTGACTTCGTCCACGTCGGCGTGAAGAGCTACAAAAGAATTTCCGAATGTTGCTGACGCAGGGGGAAATTGGCAAGGTGAGAAATCCACAGGCAGATACTGTATCCACCTGAAAAAGCGTTACCGAAGGTAAGTAACTTGTTCTTCGCCGTGAGTGGAGTTACGGCCTCCTGTACGCCTTTCCACTGTACCACTTCTGCCCAGATCAAGCTCGACCGGGCTCAAGTCATTTTTGTAGCTCTGGAGTGTGCATGAAGTGTCTGGTACGCCAACCTACTGAGGATGGCCATCGATCCTCCGCTCAAACTGCCCCTGCAGGAGAATCTTTTGTTGCAGCAGCAGGGGACAGTTCTTCACCCGAAACTGTCTAGTCTCAACCTCCTTGCGTGGAGCTTGAGTGGCGGCCGTTCACAGCTTTCGACCTACTGCCCGAAGTCTGTGATCTCTTGGCAGCCAGGTGTCCATCCACTAAAACGGTATACGCCTGTAGATGGAACAAATTTGTGGCATGGTGCACAGCAAAGGCTGCTGATCCCCTTTCCGCTCCTCTTTCAGAGGTTCTCTTGTATATACTTTCATTGGCCCAGGAAGGATCTGCCTTTGGCACTAGCAAATGATATCTTGCAACCGTCTCTGCTTTTCTTCAGCTGCCAGATCAGCCTTCTTTATTCAAATCTCCTATTGTTGACAAGGTCTTTAAGGGCCTTACTCGTCTATTTCCTCTATCTCCTTTTTTAATGCCCCAACGGGACTTAAATCTGGTTGTCACCTTTCTTATGTGTGCTCCCTCTCAAAACTGCCTTTCTAGTTGCCATCACCTCTGCTCGCAGGGTGAGCGAGCTGCAGGCTTTATCTTCTAAGCCCCCTTTTCTATCTGTTTATCTGGTTAAAGTGCTGCTTCTGACCAAGCCTTCCTTCCTATGGTTGTCAAGCCTTTTCAAGTGGGAAAATCTATCCTTCTCCCCTCCTTTTATCCACCTACGCATACCTCCAAGGAGGAGAGACTCCACTGTCTGGACCCAAAGTGTGCATTTTCTTTTTATCTTGATTACAGAAAAGACTTCTGCGTGGATGATCAACTCTTCATTGGCAATGTGGGTGCCAAGAAAGGTCGGTGTAGGAAAGTAGGATCTCCTTTTCTGGTTACCCCTACTTTTTGCCTGGTGCTATGCTGTTTCTGACTAGTCTGACTGGGATCCTGCTAATCAGGACACCAGTCTCTGCTTTCTCCCTTAAACTGTTGTGGTCAGTACTTCAATACATCCCAGATTGGATACTGGGGTACCCTTATCAATCCCTAGTATATGGTACTAAGGTACCCATGGCATAGGTACCTCAGAGGTCCCCCATGGGCTGAAGCATGCATCATGCCACCCATGGGAGACAATTCAAAATGTAACTACAGGCCTGCCATTGCAGCCTGTGTAAGCTGGAGCTAGCACCACTTACGAAAGATACAGGTTTCCTATATCTAGGGTCACAGCACTTAAAACCTATAAGTCACCCCTATAGCAGGCCTTAATAATCCTGAATGCAGGGTGCTTGGTTCTAAGTGTGAGGGTTCCCTGCATGAGCAGGACACCCCTACATCCTTCGGAGTCCATTCTCCCAGGTTGTAAGTGAAGCGGCCATATACCATATAGAGGGGCACTGTGTAATTATGAGATGAACATCTCGAAATTGGCTGCAATGAGTCCTATCATGTTTGGTATCAAATATGTTGGTATCATACTCCCACACCATAAACTATGTGGGAAGTATGATTATAGCCACTGGAAGAGCCCTATATCTGATAGAGACTACTAGCCGCAGATTCCTTCAAGTAGAATTATCCCCAGGCGTGAGACTGGATCCGGAAAACTTTTGCCCAGCATCCCTGTGTGCCGGGGGTGGGGCGACAACACGCGACTCCGCCCAGGCGTCATCGGCGTATGTGACGTCACAAGGTCACATAAGACCCACCCCGGCGCGCCTACGGCAGTTTTTTTCATTATCCGCATGCAACGCAGATCCGGTCCTTCTTGCGGGCCTGTTTGGGCCCTCTTTTTCTTTCCATTGTCCCTTCTTTTTGTGGAACAGTGTGCAAATACCTTCGGGCTTCAAGACTTGCACATAGTGTGGGCATCTTATGTCGGCGACGAACCCTCACCTCCTTTGTATGTGGTGTTTGGGGGAGGATCACGGCACCACTGATTGTGCGGCATGCCAACAGTTGAAGCCGGAGTCGCAGCGGGAGCGCCGGGTGAAACTTCTCTCGGTGCGTCTCTCCAGTTCAACATCCTTCCCTCGGTATACTTTGGCGGACAGCTTTAGATACGGCCGTGGTCGTAATCCTCGCCCTTCTCCGATGTCACGTGAGCGTCGCTCACCGGTGGGTAAGTGTCGCAGTTTGTCCCCGGGGGATGATTTCCGGCCTGACAGGGGCGTGGGTTCTCCGCGCGTGATGCTGCCCCGCATGTCGTCCTAGCCACTGTTTCCCGATGCTGGGGCGTTGAGAGTCCAGATGGAGACATATGTGGCGGTTTTGCAGGCCTCGCTGGCGTCTCCTCCTCCTCCTTCCCCCCCTGGGGTGTCGGCGGATCCCTTGCCTTGCGTGGGGCCCTCCGCAGCCCCGGCGTCAACTGGTTCGGATCCGGCTTGGAGGATGTGGTGCTGTTGGGATGCGGCTCCTCCGGGGCACCTCCTTCTGGCCACGGCATCTCTGCCTCGGCGCAAAGTTTGCGGGAGTCCCTTTGGTGTCGCAGGAGGTCGCTGGGGCTCGGGTCACATCCCCAACCCCCTCTTGGTCCTTTGACAAGGTGGTCCTGTCTAAGGCCGAGGTGATGCCGCTACGGCGCCGGCAGCGGCTGGACCGTGTGGAGCCACAGGGGTCCGTGGACCCTCCTTGTCCCGCTCTGGGTCAGGCTGGGTGGGGACCCCTCGTCCCTCTTCGGGACCCTCTTGACCCTCCCCACTGGTGCTGCCTCGTCGGAGGGCGAGTCGGAGGTTGAATTGTCCCTGGGGCCGCCACATGGGTTGCCGGACGATCATCACCGAATTCTGGGCCGCGGCTGGCAGAAGGCTTTGTGTCACTCCCCAGACCCTTCTCGTTCCTCCGCACAGGCGGCTGCCTTGGCCGGGGTCGAGACGGCGTCACTCCGGCACCGTCCCGGGGCCAGTTTGGCTCCGGCTCTACTCCAGTCCCAAATGCGGTGTGACTTGGAGGAACCCTGTCCGGCGACGCGGGGTTGTGCCAACGTTCTGCCTCAGGCGGCGGACTCTACGCCTCCGCGCAGGAGTGTTGCTGCAGATTAGTCTTCGGACGCTCAGTCTTCTCCGGAGGCAGGCTGTATATTGGTTTCATCCTCCCCGGAGACTGGTCGCCGCATGGTATCTTTTTCACTGGCGTTGTCGAAGGGCGGCTCCCCCCCTTTCCTGTTGCAGAGGTGTTCGTCGGAAGAGTGGCAGGTCCCTCATTTTTCAGCTCCTTCTGACTTCTAGGTCTGGCCCTTGCCCGTCCCGCTTGGCTTTGGGGACGGCCGCCTTAGTTTGCAGCCGTCGCCCACGGAGGAGCTGCTTTTTCCACTGCGGGGCCCTACGGAGGCGGGTTAAGCCTTTGCTCACGCGGTGTCCTCGGCCGTGGGCATTCTGCACATGGGTGACCCAGTTGCTCACTTTCCGGCGGACCATCTCTTGGAGGTTCTCAACTAGGGCTCTGGTGGGAGGGAGATCTTACTTCCCTTTGAGAGTCCGCTCCTTTCTTCCCTGACGGGGGCTTGGAGGAGTCCCGCCTCATGGGATCCGGTGCCTCAGCACCTATTGCACCGGCATCTTCCGGCGCAGCGTGACCCTTCCCTCCACCCCTCTGCTGCCAGTCTGCTTTTGCAGACCGCCTTCCCCTCCCTGCCGCCACTGTTGACTCCGCCCTCCCGGGACGCCCGCTGGCTGGATTCTTGGGGACGCAACATGTTCGCCTCGACCAGCGCTGCCATGCGGGCCCTTAACACCTTGTGTGTTTTGGCTAGGGCCTCCTCTTGTTTGTGGGACTCGGCTGAGTCTCTGGGATCCACAGCCTCCCAATAGACGGTCCAGGTGGACTTACGGCACAATGCTGTGGATGGCCGGGAGCTAGCGGCGTTTATTCTCCTCTCTGCTCTAGACATCTCGGAGGTGCTGGGCCGGGCCGGGCCATGGCTTCCTCAGTTGGCCTCCGTCGCCATGCTTGGCTTCGGGACGGCGTGTTCCCTGAAAATATTTGGGAGCGGCTCATTGATCTTCCATTTGACAGCAGTGTGTTATTCCATACCCCGGCTGACTTCGCCATCCAAAGGCAGGGCTTCGTCCTCCTCCTCCTCCTCCTCCTCATCCTCCTCCTCCTCCTTCCCCTCCTCAGTGACTGCTGAGTTGGGCTGGTTCTGGGCCTTCTTAGGCCGCTTGTTCTGACCTTGGAGTGTGCTTTCTGGCCATTGAGTCCTCCTTGGGACTTTGGCATTGTTGGGTGCTGGACAGCCCTTGTTGGCTATGTGTGTGTTTTGCTGGAGTTGTTGCGCAGACTTGGCCCTGAGATTAGGCCTTCTGCTTTGCTTGGGCTGCTTGTCAAGCCTTCTGTTTTTCCCCGCGCCCCTTTTGTTTTTTCCTCTGCTGCGGGTCCCAAGAGGGTTCCCATATCTTGGGACTTAACGTACCCTACGAGGGGCAGTTTTAGCTGTTATATAGCTTGCGCTTTGCTAGGGAGTTATGGTCGCCTTCGGGTGCCGGTTCTCCATGGCGTTTCTATATGTTGCGTTTGCTTCTTGAGGTGGTGTGCGCGGCCCCTTTTAGTGTTGTGGCCGGGCATTTTCTCACCTTACTGCCCCTGTCCTGAGGGCTGGGGTGATTCTGAGTGCTCCTTTGTCAGGCGTAGACTGCCTGGTCTTTTTGGGGCCCCGGGCTGTTCTTCTTGCTTTTGGCAGCTTATGACTGTCATCACTGTTCTGGCTGGCCTGTTGCCTTCCATCGGGAGGGGGCTCACCTTCTTTACCCTCTTTGCCTTGGGCTCTCTGGGCTTCTTCTTCTTCCTCCTCCTCTTCTTGGCATTGGATGGAAGCACTGTTGCCTTGTAAGGGAGTGAGGTGCTTCGGCCTCTCTAGCCTTGCCCTTGGTTCTTCTGCTGTGAGGGTACGGGCCTCTTCTGTCTCCTTTTCCTCATACACCCTCTGGGGTCGGTGGTCTTCTCCTTGTGGGGGTTCCTCTTGCCTGGCGGGGAAGAAAGTTTCTCTTCTGGCCCGCAGATCTGGTCCCCTGTGAGACCTTCTGTTCCGTCCAGGCTGGTGGGGTCCTTTCGCAGACCCTCCTTCCCTATGGGTATTGCTAGGGTATCTATTCTACGTGAAGGAACCTGTGGCTAGTAGTCTCTATCAGGTGTATGAGTTACTTACCTTCGGTAATGATGTATCTGGTAGAGACGATTCGAGCCGCAGATTCCTTCACGCCTGCCCTTCCGCCCCGTTCTGCGAGGACCCTTGGGTTGGTCTTCGGTATTCTCCTCCTGGTGGGGGGCTGTATCTCCTGTGAGTACCTTCTTTTGCTTCTGATGGGTGGCTCCATCGGGTTGCAGTTCATTCCTCCTCTTGGTTCCTTGGAGGATGTGGTTACGGTGCTTCTGTACCGTGCTGCTCTGGTTACTCCAGGTTGGGGGGGTTGCCTTCAGTCTCTGTCCTCCCTTCCATTCCTGTTGCTGCTGAGGGTCCTGGCCCCTCTGCTTCCCTCCGAATAGGGATCATCTGGCTAGGGGGGTGGTTGCCCTTTGTGCTGGGGTGGCTTGGAGGTTTGTGTTTCTATCTGTCTCGTGACTGGCTCCCCTTCCTTATTTCTGGATAGGGGTGTTGGGCCTGTTACGTGTATCATGGCTTTTTACGCATGTTCCTTGCTTCAGAGGGAAGGCTGTCTATGTTCTGGCAGAGTGGCTGCTCAGGGCTCTGCTCTGTTCTTTCTTCTGCCCCTGCATTTGGACACTGCCGTGTTGCACTGTTCCTTATGGTGTAATTTGTCTTTCCTTTTTTTTCCCTACTCTTTCACACACTGTTCCCATGCTCCTACAGTTTTTTGTCTGGTGGCTCGGCGTTGTGGTGTGGAAAAGTTCTCAGAAGAAAACTGATGTAGGCGTGCCGGGGTGGGTCTTGTGTGACCTTGCTGACGTCACGTATGCGGACGATGCCTGGGTGGAGTCACGTGGTGTCGACCCGGTGTGCATGGATGCTGTGGCAAAAGTTTTCCGGATCCAGTCTCACGCCTGGGGATAATTCTACGTGAAGGAATCTGCGGCTAGAATCGTCTCTACCTGTACATCATTACTGAAGGTAAGTAACTTGTATGTTTAGCTCTCAGTGCTCCCAGTACCAGTCTTCTAGCCCTGGACGGCACAGCATGGCTGCTGCTGGCCAGAGACAATATTCTGCCCTCCTGTTGCTGAGCCAAGCTCAAGCAGGGGAAGGCAGGACAATCAATACCTATAAGATTGTCATCATAGACCAGCTTCAGGCTGTCCAACATATTTATCCTCTTGTCTTCTACAGAGGACCTAGTGCTACAGGTTCTTGTTGGTACAGACCCCTCTTCCTCCTCATCTTCTGACAGGGATATTGTTTAGTGAAAACGTTTATGAGAAAGAAATTGATTTCCTCTGGGAGCCTAGCTCTTCACGTCTGTATTGCCTCATGCCTATTGGCACACACACATTAGGAAATGGCACAACTAGTGGCTAATGTTTTGCCGGACCATGCGGGAGATCAGTGTGCTGAAGTGCCTCTGTATGGTATTGGTGTCTCTAGGCAAGTTCTTAGATTAATCAGAGTATTGTGGATTTCATGGCCAGGTCTATTCGGCTCTTTGCTTGTCCTTCATGAGCATACATGGTTGGGCTGCTATGGAGATGTTTGGGCAAATGTTTTGAATGCTTCCTTTGGTAGTTCTCACCTTTTGTCAAATAGGGTCCCCTGGGCATAATTGACAATGGTATGAAATGTGCCGAACTAAACTAAATTAAATTAAACTAAACTATCTTTGGAATTAATATCTGCTATGCCCATGTCCCATAAGCAGCATTAGAAGTTCAGAAACTTTACAAGATCAGGTCTTGGAGTCATCAACAACACCCCCCACTCTGATCATCAGCTGCTGCCACCTATCAATGACTCAGAGCAGTGTGTACTCTTTGAAGGGTATTGAGACCAGAAGTTGTAGTTCTTTCTTTGTCATCCTTACTAGGTTTAAATAATTCCCTTCACCTTTTGCAGTTGTAAGGGGATCAGAAGGAAAACGCAGTGAGCTTTTTCTTCGTAAAGCATGTCTTTTGTTACTTAAAAAAAAATGGAAAGGGCTAAGAACCCTAAAAACACAAAGTCTTCCTTTTTTGCTGGAGACTCTTGTGTTATCAGTGGTGCACACTGCATCGTCTCCCGTACCCCAGCCTCACCACCCAAATTCCCCATGTGTTATGACCCTGCTTACCGACAGGTGTTGCCCTTAGGAAAACATGTGTTTGAGGGGGACATCCACATTATCGGAGTATAAGTGACTCTCAAAAGAAGTTCTTTTTCTCTGCCATGATAGATAAAAGTGGAAGCTCAACCCCATTTCAGTCCCAGCTACTGAGGACAGTGGCCACTAAAGTGGCTTCTGCGCAAAGCATTAAGGGGACAATTGCGAATAGCAACCAGGTGTTTGGTCTTTTGAAACATCAATAAGGCTATCTTGGCTCATTTCAAAAGAAAAAAACTGATACATCTGATAGAGGCATCTAGCTGCAGATTCCTTACCTTTGAACTTCCAGGCGTCTGGCTGGATCCAGGAGATGTTTCTTAGCAGTACCTCTGCGTGCCGGTAGGTGGTGTAGTCAACTCTGTGTGCCGTCTGTGCCGTCAATATAACTGCCACTCCCGCGCACTGACGTCAGTTCTTTTCTTTCCGCGCAAGTTAGGGCAGATCCGTCGAAGAGAGCTACCCTATGTCCTTTTTTGACACGCTTTTTTTGACTTTTTGTCGACTCCTTTTGGTGTGTAGGGTGTCTAGTAAGAAAACCTCTGGGTTCAAACCGTGCAGCGCCTGTCACTGCGCCATGTCGGTCAAGGACCCCCACTTAGTGTGTTTCTGGTGTCTGTAGTGCGACCACGATGCAAAGTCGTTCTGTTATTGCCAGGCTATGGTTCCGAAGGCTTTGAGGCAGTCGTCCCTAAAGCTGATCATGGGCCGGCGTCTGGTGCCACGGTGGTCGGCTTGTTGATCTTGGTCCAGGTCTCGGTCGTGAGGAAGGTACGTGCTCCGCTCCAGTGAATCGAATTCTGCTTAGTGGGAGTTGGGTAAGAGGCACCACAAAAAACACAAGTCGAAGCGTGCTTCGACTTTGCCCAGCCCATCTCGTGACAAGGCAGAGAATCCTCAGCGTTCAAGGCCCCACACTGCGGAGCGGGTGCCTCTGGGATTCCACTTTTCCCTACCTTTTCGGGTCTGGGAGCGACCCCCGCCCAACTTAAAGAGTTTTATGATGCCATGTGCGCCATATTCGGGCGGCCTGACCCTGCCAGCGCCCTTTCAGGCCCCGCAGGCTCAGATGATGGATGAGTCCCATGGGTTCTGCGCCTTTGGTTCTGGTCCCAGCTTCCAACTGGACCTGTTGCCGGGTCCAGACCACCGCTGGTCACACCTCCACATCCCCTGCGGCGCCTCAGCCCACTGGCAGCACCTCCCCAAACCTCATTCCTGACTACATGGAGTCGGTCACCCTGCCATATTCTTAAGTGTTCGGAATCGATGAGAAGCTTTGGGAGGGGAAGCAGGATCTCTTAGAAATACCCAAACACAAGACATGGACTGGTATGAGGAACTGGGTGAGGCCAGTGGTCTGGACACCTCCTCAGATTCAGACATGCTGTCTCCACTTAACCTGGCTATGGAGGAGAGGGCATCTTTTGCTATGGTGGTGCCTAGGGCTTGGACCTGCAGCTCCCTGCAGCTCCCTGCTGTGGCAGTCAGGACTAACATCTTGATTGAGTTCCTGCAGCCTGGTGTCTCCAGCTCAGAACCTTTGCTGCCTTTCAATGAGGCCTTAGCGGATGTCCTTCTGAGCACCTGGTCCAAGTCCAACACAGAGGCTCCTGTGAATAGGACCATTGCCCGCCGCCATCGCCCTGCACCAGTTATCCAGTTCTCTTCACGGCCTACCTCACCAACTTGGTGGTTCAAACTTCCACTTCTCGTGGCGAGTTCCCTTCTGAACTCCGGACAGGGAATCCAAGAGACTGGAAAGCTTTGAAAAGAAAATGTTTTCTTCCGCCAGTCTGGCATTGTGGTCAGTGAACACAGCATGCCTTTTGGGACGTTATTCCCATGCGATAAGGGACACGGTTGCTCAGGTGCTGCCCAGGGTCTTGGAGTGGGACCGGATTCTACTCTCTCAAGCGATTTCAGATGGAAGAGATGCAGCAAAAAATGTTGCCGTCCGATGTGGCTTGGGCACAACATACTTGCTGGGCAGAGGGATTTCCATGCTGTACATTGCCACACCTGGCTGAGGACATCTGTTTTTTTACGGACTATCCAAGCTAACCTTCTGGAGATGTTTTTGATGGCTCCATTCTCTTCGGAGACAAAACAGATGCCGCCTTTGAACTGCCAAGTCATTGGGCCTCACCACAATGCCCTGGCCTGTATCTGCTTTTCGCTTCTTTCATGGCTACGGAAGGGGCTACCACTGCGCCAACCCTATTCCAGCCAGAGGGCCTGCAAGCTCAAAAGCCTTTGCGAGGCCGTGGACACGTTTCACCCCAATCCCGTGGGTCGGGAGGCCATAAGTCGACCAAGCCACGATCCCCCTATTCTACAGCAAAACCCTCGTAGTCTGATCCCCTAGGATCATTCACGACCAGTCGGTGGCAGAATGCACCACCATCTCCACCACTGGCAAAATATCACCTCGGACAGGTGGGTGTTGCAAATAGTCAGAAGGGGCTTAGAGTCTTCCCCCCTCTGTAGGAGGCTGGCTTAGTATATGGTGCACACTTATTTAAGTGAAGCTCCCTGCACTAATCCAGACAACACTTATGGTGATTTTAGTGGTCTTAGACAACCTTAGAAATCTCTCTAAGTGGTAGCTGTGGAGAGCAGCCTTCAAGCTTATTCAACAAGGAATGTAAAGCAGCTTGTTTTACCTGTACTAATCATATAGTGTAGGTTAAGTGAAAGAACCACACAGTGTAGTTATAAAAATATGATCTGAAAGAGACTATTAGTTTTGGTGTTAGTGAGTGTTTATAATAAATGTTACTTACCTTCTGTAACTATATATCTGTAAGTGGAATTACCCCCAGGTGTCCGACTGGATCCGTAGAATTTTTCTTCAGCAGTACATCTACAGGTCTGTTGGTGGCGTTGGTCCGCTTCGTGTTTGTCGTTGATTCAGAAAAGGGGGTGGTGATGAACAGAGTGTCTGAATTAAGCAGACCACTCTTACCCAGTCCAAAGATCAGGGCTTGATCCATCACCGTTTTTCAGCTCACTGCACCATCCCAGCTCAGAACTTGGCTATATGCAAATTAGTCTGACCCTGGCCCAGTGCATCATGGGAACAGGGCAGACCAAACTACCAAGCCAATTCTTATACTGGGAAGGAAACAAGCTACCGGGGACCGGTTTCTGGCATTTCAGCCGTCTTCGGCCCGGCTTGCTTGAATCCTGATGGTGCAATGAGCTAGGGACTCACATCTGAGTATACCCTTCCACGCTTATGGTGGACAAAAATGATTCAGAAAAGGGGGTGGTGATGAACAGAGTGTCTGAATTAAGCAGACCACTCTTACCCAGTCCAAAGATCAGGGCTTGATCCATCACCGTTTTATAGCTCACTGCACCATCCCAGCTCAGAACTTGGCTATATGCAAATTAGTCTGACCCTGGCCCAGTGCATCATGGGAACAGGGCAGACCAAACTACCAAGCCAATTCTTATACTGGGAAGGAAACAAGCTACCGGGGACCGGTTTCTGGCATTTCAGCCGTCTTCGGCCCGGCTTGCTTGAATCCTGATGGTGCAATGAGCTAGGGACTCACAATTGAGTATACCCTTCCACGCTTATGGTGGACAAAAATGATTCAGAAAAGGGGGTGGTGAGGAACAGAGTGTCTGAATTAAGCAGACCACTCTTACCCAGTCCAAAGATCAGGGCTTGATCCATGACCGTTTTTCAGCTCACTGCACCATCCCAGCTCAGAACTTGGCTATATGCAAATTAGTCTGACCCTGGCCCAGTGCATCATGGGAACAGGGCAGACCAAACTACCAAGCCAATTCTTATACTGGGAAGGAAACAAGCTACCGGGGATCGGTTTCTGGCATTTCAGCCGTCTTCGGCCCGGCTTGCTTGAATCCTGATGGTGCAATGAGCTAGGGACTCACATCTGAGTATACCCTTCCACGCTTATGGTGGACAAAAATGATTCAGAAAAAGGGGTGGTGAGGAACAGAGTGTCTGAATTAAGCAGACCACTCTTACCCAGTCCAAAGATCAGAGCTTGATCCATCACCGTTTTTCAGCTCACTGCACCATCCCAGCTCAGAACTTGGCTATATGCAAATTAGTCTGACCCTGGCCCAGTGCATCATGGGAACAGGGCAGACCAAACTACCAAGCCAATTCTTATACTGGGAAGGAAACAAGCTACCGGGGACCGGTTTCTGGCATTTCAGCCGTCTTCGGCCCGGCTTGCTTGAATCCTGATGGTGCAATGAGCTAGGGACTCACATCTGAGTATACCCTTCCACGCTTATGGTGGACAAAAATGATTCAGAAAAGGGGGTGGTGAGGAACAGAGTGTCTGAATTAAGCAGACCACTCTTACCCAGTCCAAAGATCAGGGCTTGATCCATCACTGTTTTTCAGCTCACTGCATCATCCCAGCTCAGAACTTGGCTATATGCAAATTAGTCTGACCCTGGCCCAGTGCATCATGGGAACAGGGCAGACCAAACTACCAAGCCAATTCTTATACTGGGAAGGAAACAAGCTACCGGGGACCGGTTTCTGGCATTTCAGCCGTCTTCGGCCCGGCTTGCTTGAATCCTGATGGTGCAATGAGCTAGGGACTCACATCTGAGTATACCCTTCCACGCTTATGGTGGACAAAAATGATTCAGAAAAGGGGGTGGTGATGAACAGAGTGTCTGAATTAAGCAGACCACTCTTACCCAGTCCAAAGATCAGGGCTTGATCCATCACCGTTTTTCAGCTCACTGCACCATCCCAGCTCAGAACTTGGCTATATGCAAATTAGTCTGACCCTGGCCCAGCGCATCATGGGAACAGGGCAGACCAAACTACCAAGCCAATTCTTATACTGGGAAGGAAACAAGCTACCGGGGACCGGTTTCTGGCATTTCAGCCGTCTTCGGCCCGTCTTGCTTGAATCCTGATGGTGCAATGAGCTAGGGACTCACATCTGAGTATACCCTTCCACGCTTATGGTGGACAAAAATGATTCAGAAAAGGGGGTGGTGAGGAACAGAGTGTCTGAATTAAGCAGACCACTCTTACCCAGTCCAAAGATCAGGGCTTGATCCATCAACGTTTTTCAGCTCACTGCACCATCCCAGCTCAGAACTTGGCTATATGCAAATTAGTCTGACCCTGGCCCAGTGCATCATGGGAACAGGGCAGACCAAACTACCAAGCCAATTCTTATACTGGGAAGGAAACAAGCTACCGGGGACCGGTTTCTGACATTTCAGCCGTCTTCGGCCCGGCTTGCTTGAATCCTGATGGTGCAATGAGCTAGGGACTCACATCTGAGTATACCCTTCCACGCTTATGGTGGACAAAAATGATTCAGAAAAGGGGGTGGTGATGAACAGAGTGTCTGAATTAAGCAGACCACTCTTATCCAGTCCAAAGATCAGGGCTTGATCCATCACCGTTTTTCAGCTCACTGCACCATCCCAGCTCAGAACTTGGCTATATGCAAATTAGTCTGACCCTGGCCCAGTGCATCATGGGAACAGGGCAGACCAAACTACCAAGCCAATTCTTATACTGGAAAGGAAACAAGCTACCGGGGACCGGTTTCTGGGATTTCAGCCGTCTTCGGCCCGGCTTGATTGAATCCTGATGGTGCAATCAGCTAGGGACTCACATCTGAGTATACCCTTCCACGCTTATGGTGGACAAAAATGATTCAGAAAAGGGGGTGGTGATGAGCAGAGTGTCTGAATTAAGCAGACCACTCTTACCCAGTTTTTGTTCACTATAGGTGTGGCAGGGTATACTCAGACATGAGTCACTTTCTCACTGCACCATCAGGATTCAAGCAAATTGGCTTGGTAGTTTAGTCTGCCCTGTTCCCATGATGCACTGGGCCAGGGACAGACTGATTTGCATATAGCCAGGTTCTGAACTGGGATGGTGCAGTGAGATAAATAACGGTGATGGATCAAGCCCTGATCTTTGGACTGGGTAAGAGTGGTCTGCTTAATTCAGACACTCTGTTCATCACCACCCCCTTTTCTGAATCGTTTTTGGCCACTATAGGTGTGGCAGGGTATACTCAGACATGAGTCCCTTTCTCACTGCACCATCAGGATTCAAGCAAGCCTGGCCGACGATGGCTGAAATGCCAGAAACCGGTCCCCGGTAGCTTGTCTCCTTTCTGGTGAAGAATTGGCTTGGTAGTTTAGTCTGCCCTGTTCCCATGATGCACTGGGCCAGGGACAGACTGATTTGCATATAGCCAGGTTCTGAATGGTGCAGTGAGATAAATAACAGTGATGGATCAAGCCCTGATCTTTGGACTGGGTAAGAGTGGTCTGCTTAATTCAGACACTCTGTTCATCACCACCCCCTTTTCTGAATCGTGTTTGTCGTTGGCACCGTGATAGCCGGATTGACGTTGCTGTATCTACTTAGATGCCGCCCCTGCACGCTGACGTCAGTTATTTCTTTCTACGCACCAACCAGGGCAGATCCGGAGAGAGTGGTACTTCTAGTCATTTTTCTGCTTTTGTCGACATCTTTTCGAATCGTTCGACTCATGGTGCACAAGGATGTCACATAGGCGGACATGCTTCAAACCTTGTGGCTTGTGTCACAAGTTGATGTCGGTTATGGATCCACACCTTGTGTGCCTGTTGTGCTTGGAGCGCAGCCATGACCCGAAGTGGTGCTCTGACTGTCAGGACATGAATCCGAAGTATTTGCGGGAGCGGTTCCGAAAGCTTCTGGAGGCCCGGCAGTCTGCTCCGCACATGTCGAGAGGAAGGTCGCAGAGTCACCTCCATTACTCCTCTTCGAAGTATTTGTCTTCTGGTAAGTTGAAGCACAAAAAAGGTGAAGAAGCACTGTCGCTCTTCCTGTTCTCCCTGTCCTTCGGGCGACGTGACACAGGATGCGTAAGGTAGTCATCCAGCTCCGCCTGCGAAGCCTGTTGGGTTGGCTCAGAGCTTCCCTCCCTTCCCAGGAGCCGGAGCGACCCATGCCAACTTCGTAGTTTTTATGAAGCCCTCCACTCCATCTTTGGGGAGCCCAACTCTGCCGGTGCGCCTTCGGGCCCCGCGGACTCAGCAGGGGGTTCTAGGCCTTCAATGCCGTCGGCTTTGGCCCGGTGCCGCAGGGGCCCCTGGGATCCAGGCCTGGATCCGGTTTGGCGCCGGTTGACCTTACGACACCCCTGATGCCGAATCCATTGGCGACACCTTCCCCCCTCTCCTATGCCGTTTGTGTCCCCAACCAGCGTCAACCCCAGCCTTCCCCTCGACATGGCCAAGGAGCTGGACCGACACCGGTACCGGCGCCGACCGCTTCTCTTATACCTCTGTTCTACCTTGGTGTTCCCTATTACCCTGAGTGGCAAGCAGAGAAGGGTGCGGAGGACTGGGAGGGTTCTATGGACCCTCTGGAAGACCAGTTAGATGAACCAGACTGGAGAGAGGAGTTGGGTGATGCCAGTGGTCTGGATACTGCCCCAGACCTTGGCATGCTTTCTCCCCCTACCGTGGCTACCGAGGAGGGAGCCTTCTAAGCTGTGGTGTTGCTTAGGGCGGCTGAGGCCTTGAACCTTGAGCATCCTATGGTGGCGGTCAGGACTAACCTCCTGACCGAGGTGCTTCAACCGGCAGCGGCCTCTTCAGAGCCCCTGCTGCCGTTCAATGAGACCCTCACGGACATCCATCTGGGCACTTGGTCAAAGCCCAGCACAGAGGCTCCTGTGGATAGGATGATTGCCCGTCACCACCGCCCGGTCCCGGATGACCCCATTTTTCTCTCCCAACACCCTACCCCTGAGAGCTTGGTCGTCCAAGCCTCAACTTCCAAGGGCACATTCCCTACTGCTCCACCTGATAGGGAATCCCAGAAGCTAGATCACATTGGGAAGATGTTTTCTTCCACCAGCTTAGGACTGCGGTTGGTGAACACCACATGTCTCTTGGTCTGTAATCCTACACGGTCACGCAGGTGCTGCCACAGTGCGCGGAGGAGGCCCGGGCTGTGCTCTCCTGTGCAGTTTCTAAGGGTGGAGATGCAGCGGAGTTCGCCATCCGATGTGGGCTGGACACTGCTAACTCACTATGCAGGACAATTTCGACGTCGGTAGCCCTGAGACGTTACGCCTGGCTGAGGTCCACTGGTTTTTCAGGTGATGTCCAACCAACTCTATTGGACATGCCCTTTGATGGCTGTGGCTTGTTTGCTTGACCACTTTAAGGATTCCTGGGCTTTGGCCAGGTCCTTGGGCCTCGCTACCGCCTCTCGCCCCGCGCATTCTGCTTTTCGCCCCTTTCGTGGCTACGAAAGGGGGGCCCCTCCACCTTCTGCCCATAGCCACAGACCTGCCCAAGCTACCCAGCCTCTGCATGGGTGGAGACGTGGCACCCAGCGTCGTGGGTCTGGGGGCCAGCAGGTGGGCCAGTCTACCAGCGCCCCCTCTACAAAAGCATCCAAACCCTCCTAGTCCGACTTTTCAGGGCCACCAGATGCCAGTGAGTGGCAGGATTCGCCATCACCTCCCCCACTGGCTCAACATAAGACAGGTGAGTTTTGCAGATAGTCTGAAGGGGCTACTCCCTCCCCTTCGAGACTACCTTTCCCTCCTCCATTCCACCTGCTTTCCATCACATGTCGGAGGATCACTTGGCTCCTCTCCGTCAGGCCAAGGGAGCCATCGAGCGAGTCACTGTGCCAGAAGTAGGTCGTGGTTGTTACTCCCACTACTTCCTGGTACCCAAGAAGGACAAAGGCCTGCGTCTTATCTTTGATCTCAGGGACGTCAACCGCTTCCTCCTGAAGGAGAAGTTCAAAATGTTGACATTGGCTCAGGTCCTGTCTGCCCTCGACCCTGGAGACTGGATGGTAGCATTGGACTTGCAGGACGCCTATTTTCACAGCCCCCTCATGCCTGGCCTATGGTTCACGGTAGGCCACAGGCATTTTCAGTTCACCGTCCTCCCCTTTGGCTTAGCCAGCGCCCCTCGGGTGTTCACGAAAGTGATGGCGTGGTCGCAGCTCATCGGTGCAGATCAGGGGTTCCAGTCTTTCCCTATCTCGGCGACTAGCTGTTATAGGCGGGCTCACCCCAGATTGTCGTCTCCCAATTCCAGACTATGGCGGACCTCCTGCATTAGCTGGGGATCACTATCAATGTGCCGAAGTCACACCTGAGACACCTCAGAAGCTCCTTCTCATCAAGCTGTTCTGGACACAGTTCAGTTTCGGACTTATCCTCCCGAACAGCGAGTCTGGGATATTCGGGATATGATTCTGTAGTTTCTGCCTGTTTTGGTCAGAATGACACTGAGGCTGCTGGGCCTCATGGTCTCCTGCGTCCTGCTGGTGGACTATGCCAGGTGGCATATGCAGGGTCTGCAGTGGGACCTGAAGCTCCAGAGGGCACAGCATCAGGGGAATCTTTCCGATTGCGTCCAGATCTCGGAGGGCACTGCATATCAATTGCAGCGGTGGCTAACAAACCAGGATTGATTAAACGGCAGATCCCTCTCCCTTCCCCAACTAGAGGTCACAGTGGTGACAGATGCATCACTTCTGGGGTGGGGAGGCCACATGGGGAAGGCGGAGATCAGAGGCCTCTTGTCTCCAGCGGAGTCCTGGTTCCACATCAACTTTCTGGAGCTCAGGGCGATTCATCTTGTACTGAAGGCATTTCTTCCTTCTGTCAAAGAAAAAGTGGTAAAGGTGTTCACAGACAACACCACCGCTATGTGTATATTGCAACAAAGATGGCGGGGTGGGGTCGTGGACTCTCTGTCTGGTGGCACTTTGTCTCTGGAAGTGGCTGGAACATCAGGGCATGTCCCTGGTGATTCAACGCCTGGAAGGGTTCCCTGAACTTTCAACCTTCCTCCCGAAGTCTGTAACGTTATCTTGGCAGCCAGGTGTCCCTCCACCAAAACGATATACGCCTATAGATGGAACAAATTTGTGGCATGGTGCACAGCAAAGGCTGTGGATCCCCTTTCTGCCCCTCTCTCAGAGGTTCTCCTCTTCATTCTTTCTTTGGCCCAGCAGGGCTCTGCTCTGGGCACTCTTAAAGGCTTTCCTTCGCCCATTTCTGCCTTTCTTCGCCTTCCTGATCAGCCTTCTCTTTTCAAGTCCCCTATTGTAAATCTCTTCCTTAAGGGCATTACTCACCTGTTTCCTCCTATTCCTTTCGTAATGCCCCATTGGGACTTGAACCTTTTTCTGACCTACCTTATGTGCGCTCCTTTTGAGCCGCTTTATAATTGTCCTCTCAGACTATTGATGCTTAAAACTGCCTTTTTGGTGGCCATCACATCTGCTTGCAGGGTGAATGAGCTTCACACTCTTTCTTCTAAACCTCCTTTTTCTGGCGTTTCATCCGGACAAGGTTGTCCTTCGCACTAGACCTTCTTTTCTTCCCAAATGGGTTACCTCTTTCCACATAGGACAGACCATTACTTTGCCCACCTTTTTCCCACCCTCGCATCCTTCTAAAGAGGAGAGGCTCCACCGTTTGGATCCAAACCGTGCGCTTTCATTTTATCTGGATTGCACAAAACAATTCCGGGTGGATGATCAACTCTTTGTTGGCTATGTGGGCGCCAAGAAAGGTCGGGCTGTGCAAAAACGAACCATTTCTCAATGGGTGGTTCTTTGCTTTAAACTTTGTTATTCCCTAGCGAAAAAAGAACTTAGGGTTGCGCACCCACTCCACCAGGGCGATGGCAGCATTACTGCTTTGGAACATGGAGTCCCCCTTCATGACTTCTGCCAAACAGCTAAGTGGGCTTCATTGCACACATTCACTAACCTTTACTGCCTGAACAACAAAGTCTGGAGAGACTGCTTTTTTGGCCATTAAGTTCTCCAGGACTTAGTTCACAGACCCGCCTCTGGGGTTGGCATTGCTGGTGTATCTATTCTAAGGTAAGGAAACCATAACTAATAGTCTCTTTCAGATGAACAGGTTACTTACCTTCAGTAATGATATTTCTGTAAGAGACATATATTAGTTATGGATTCCTTACCGCCCCGCCCATCCTCCCCGTTCTGCTAACTGACTTCTAGAGTAAGGGACTCCCTTTCAGTGCCCTAGTTTTGTGCACCAGTGGTCAATGTCTTGCATGGCTCTGCGCATTTGGCGTGGAATGTCGTGTAAAGAACTGATGTCAGCACGCAGTGGCGGCGTCTAAGTAGATACTATGATGTCATTCTGGCGATCAGGACGCCAATGACTAACGCGGAGTCGACCAACCCCACCTACCGCCGTGCATTGGTACTGCTGAAGAAAAAGTCTCTGGATCCAGTCTGACGCCAGGGGGTAATTCTGAGGTAAGGAATCCATAACTAATATATATATATATATATATAGAATTCTGTTTGTTTACTTCCGGGTCAGGAATCCATGGAGCCCCCTGTGCTTACGCAACGGGAACTAAAGAATTAAACCAGGGGGAAGGTGCTTGCGGCTTTGGTGCAACTCTCGGATACGCCGGTAGTGGCTCGGTTGAGCTGCTCTGGAACAGTGTTAGAGGTTGCCCCAGGAGACGCCCGAAGAGAGAGGTAATTTTGTACACACAAGCGTAACAGCACGGGACAGGTGGGGAGGTGTCAGGTTAACCCCCGGTCCCAGGGACATTAGCATTTGGGACTGCGGGTTCTAGCAATTTACTGCAGTGTACAATTTAGCAATCACCATGTCTGCCGCAGTGCTCAGAGATCGAGAGAGTGCAGTGGAGGAAATGTTTACAGACAATCCTCCACAAAAACAGAAAACAATGACCAAGGGGCTGCGGCAACATCAACGGCGGTTAAAGGATTGAAGGATAATTACCGCACACTTGAAAAACGAATGAAACCCGGAATTGCCAAGTGGTGGGAGGCAAAGTCCCTCCAGAAATATTTAGATGCAGGCAGATTCCCGAGGGGGCTGAGAATCATGCTAGCCCCAAGCTATGATACTCCTAACCCACGTATGATGGCTGAGTAGGCAGAGTGCAACCTGGACTCCTCCCGCAGATTGGTGGAAATACTGGTAAAGTATGCGGAGGTAGACAGGTTGGAGCTACAGGAAAATATTGAGGTTCCCAACTAAGAAATAAAACAACAAGGAGATACACAGTTGAGGAAAAAATATCATGACGAAATGACAATCCGGCTCAATAAAGAAGAAGAAAAAATTAAACAAAGAAAAATATACAAGTTTCAAAAAGACAAAGATGATTACGCTAACGGCCAGATATTCACTTTTGCTTGCAAATATGATGTATACAAAAATAAATCTATGAGAGGCAACAAATTTCAGCAAGAACGAAATGGTGAACAGGGGTGCATCATCAATCTCGGCGACGGATTTGAGTTCTGCTGTTGAGAGCGAAACTGAGACGGAAAACATGAGGGGCAGACCAGCCCCATGGGCAACAAAACCATCTTTGGGTGAAGAAAGGAAAGGGGGGCCGCTCGGCCCCCACGCACGTATGGCGGGGCGACCTGGCTTCCACCCTCTCCCCGTATCTTTGGTGGTGGGCAGTGCCCGCCCCTTCTTGCCGCATTGTTATGACGCGGCGGGGGGTGCCTCCACCACCGACTGATGCCGGTCCCACCGTTGACCCAGAAGCAGTAGAAGTGCTTCCGGGTCAAGGGGAGGGGCCCGGTGGGGGCGGGCCAGCGCGAGCTGGACAGCCCTCATGACAAAGGGGGACTTTAAAAGGCCTGGGGAGCGCGGAGGCCCCCTCTTGCACCCGGCAAGGGGCAGAATAATTTTCCCACCCACCAGCCCTTGAAGCAGAGGTTCATTTGAACGTTAGGTGGAATAACCGTTGGAAGTGCTTTAACATTGTGAATTATTAGGGTACATTTTCCTTAGTCCTTTTTTTCCCTTTTACAGGCAGGATGAGGGGGACGGGTACGAATTGTGTGCAGTTTGAAGTAGGTGTACTTGTTTTTTTTCCTTAGGCCTTTTTTCCCTTTCACAGGTGACTTATTTGTTGTATTCATTATGATGTATGGTCGGGTACTTGGTTTTTGTCCTTAGGCCCTTTTTCCCTTGCACAGGTGACTTATTTGTCGTGTGCGGTTTGATGGTCGTATGTATTGTGATATTTGGTCAGAAACTTGGTTTTCTCCTTAGGCCTTTTTCCCTCTCACAGGTGACGTATTTGCTGTATTTATTTGAATGTTTGTTCAGGCACTTGCTTTCCTCCTTAGGCTTTTTTCCCCTTTCACAGGTGACTTATTTGTCGTAATTATTATGATATTTGGTCAGGCGGTAAGGTTATGATCGGTGAGCAGCAATTTAAGGTCCTTAGGGGGCGTCCGCATTCTCGAATGGGGTCGCCACGGGGAGGGGCCAATGGTCTCTCCCAGAACTTCAGGGGCAGGATATCCGCTTGGTCGGAAGGGTGCGGGGGAGGGAGTCACGCTTTCCTCAGGCTGGTAGCCACCCCGCACATACACTATGACGTCATCAAATGGCGCGAGTGTAAGGGCCCTCCTGTTATGGTTAAATGGAGTTCACGGTGCGTACGAGGGTAACCAGGAGAGGTACGTACTCTCCCCGTAACCGGGCCCTTGTTGCGCATGTGAGTGCGAAGCTGGAAAAAGGATCTGACACTGGTTAGCGACCTTGCCGTAGGCCTCAGATTTTTTTTAATGCAAAATTGATAAGTAGGATGTTAGATTTGGTTAGGAACACGCTGTATTAGACATTTGTTAAGGTTAGCCCTTCATACCTGTCTACCTTGCTGTAAATCTAATGTCAGAATTTTGCATTTAATAATTATGTAAATAATGTTTATTTTACCAATTTTTTATTTGTTTTCATATTTTAATAAATACGGCCGGGGGGTCCCGAGACCCCCTGCCTTCCAAAGAAAACTCCTCGCATGACTGATTACTTTAGGGGTCGATGTGGTGGTGTACACGACAGGGAGGGGGTGGTCGGTAGTCCCAGACCATACTGGACTGCCTCAGAATGAGTCGCAGGGATACTCTCAGACTCAGGGCCATAGAAACATCAAAAAACGAAGGACCAAGAACAGGCGGCAATGAAGAAGGGCTGCCAGAGAAAGGTGGCAGCAGCGGAAATACGAAACCGGTGAAAGGACCGGGACAATGGAGGAAAAGATAACACCCCTTGAGCAGGATAATTAAGGGGCTACAGAAATTGAAAGTACAGTCAGTCACAATGCTACCATCATCAATCTTACTGATATGGACCTTAATCCTTCTGAACAACAGATCCTTTCACTTGGTTTGTCATACTGCCCCGCCACTAATTTTGACTATACCAATACCCGAGCTGACATCTATAAGTTTGTCAGGAAACTTAAACTTCAAAAATGTCATCAAATGAGGGCGAGCTCTCCAAATATGCCACAAACAACACAAGAAATCAGCAACCAAACAGCAGCGGCTGGGACCAGCAGTCTGAATGTGGCTGACTTGAGATCCCTCAAAGACTTGTATAATCTGGGTCAAGAATGTGAAACAATCGATGGGTGTGAATCAGGTGAAGCGAATACCCAGAATTGGCAACTCAGGATTTACTATCACCGGGATTTGAAACATGTACCAAGCCTGAAACCAACTTCAGGGAAAAGTCTAAATTCACACCCATTATGCCTTGTGATGCCATAGATTTATTTAATGAACAAGTAGTGGCAGAAATCAAACAACTCTACATGGAGACCCGTAAAAACAATATAGCTGTCAACAATCAAGAGCGCAAATACCACCAACTGATGGAAAAAATAAACAAGAATAAACAGGTTGTTGTCAGAAATGCAGATAAAGGGGGAAATGTATTTATTTATTTATTTTATAACACTTGTAAGGCGCACAGCTACCCACAAAGGGTTTCCCGGCGCCGGACCAGCAAAACACAAAACACAACTGGATAGAGAACATTCAAAGCACTTATTTGTCGAACAACCAGGTTTTTACACTTTTTCTGAAATTCATATAGCTTTCCTCCTTGCGTATATGAATGGGTAATGTGTTCCACAGAGTTGGGCCCAAATAGGAAAATGATCTCCCGCCTATTCTAGCCCGTTTGAACCTCGGTACCGCAAAGTTTGCAGCAGTGCATGAACGAAGACTGCGATTGGGGAGGTAGGGCTTAGCAAGGTCCTCTAGGTATTTGGGGGCAGTGCCAGCTTTGATTTTAAATAGGTAGGTCAGGGTTTTGAAACGAATCCGGTTTTCAACCCTGAGCCAATGCAGGTCCCTAAGATGTTTGGTGATCCTAGCGGATCTAGGGATTCTGCAAAGCAGTCTGGCAGCAGCATTTTGCACCAGTTGCAGACGTCTTATTACTGCTTTGTTTGAGCCCAGGTACAAGATGTTACCATAATCAAGCCGAGATGTCACTAAGGCATTGACTACGGTCTTCTGGGTAGTAGATGGTAACATCCAGACAATTTTACGAAGCCATTTAAGAATGGTAAAACATATGCCTGCCACTTTGTTGGCTTGCTGAGTCATAGATAGACTGTCATCTATGATGACCCCAAGGTTTCTAACCTGAGAGGCTGGAGGTGGAAGTTTACCTAATGACGATGGCCAATGGGGATCACTCCAGAGATCTTTACTATTCCCTAAGAGGAGGACCTCTGTTTTCTCCCCATTTAATTTAAGTTGATTAGCTGACATCCAACTAAATATTTCCTGAAGGCCTATTTTTAATGCAGATGGAGCAGACGAGTCAGATTTGGAAAGTAAAAACAGGATTTGAGAATCATCTGCATAAGTCATTAAAATAAGACCAAAATTTTCTGCAAGATTGGCCAATGGTCGTAGGTACAAATTAAAAAACAAAGGGCTCAGGATCGATCCCTGTGGCACACCATGAGGAGAGTGGAACACCTCAGAGCATGCCTCCAAAGAGGAGATCTGGAAAGTGCGGAAGGATAAGTATGATCTAATCTGTGGTGTTATGGGTTACTCAGAGGAGGCAGCTAAACAATTGAATGATACGGACTATTACCGCAAAAGCTTCATGCAAAAATTCAAACAGGTGCAAGATAATTTCTTTGGGAAATTGCTGGCATGGAAGAGCACAGGCCTCCTGAATTGTCCTGAACACGCTGTATTAGACATTTGTTAAGGTTAGCCCTTCATACCTGTCTACCTTGCTGTAAATCTAATGTCAGAATTTTGCATTTAATAATTATGTAAATAATGTTTATTTTACCAATTTTTTATTTGTTTTCATATTTGAATAAATACGGGGATCCTCGCTGAGTCCCACGTTATTCAATCTATACGCGAGAACGCTGGCTGATGTCGTCAAGCAGTGGGGCATGAATATGGTCTCATATGCCGACGACACTCAGCTAGCGGTTACTATCAGCGGGGATGCGGAGCAGGATGCCCCTAGGTTTCAGAGTGGACTGAGGGTGGTGGCTGGTTGGATGAATGCCAACTGTCTCCAACTCAACGCAAAAAAGACTGAAATCATGATTGTCGGTAAGAAAGCGGAACTCTGGGGGGACAAGTGGTGGCCTCTGGAACTTGGGCCGTCCCCGACTCCGGTCACGGAATTAAGAAATCTGGGAGTTTGGCTGGACCCCACCCTTAGTTTCGCTGGCCATACTAAGAGAACTGCGGCCTGCTGTTTTGGTGTTCTTCGGGGCCTGAGACCGGTTCTTAAATTTTTTGATGCCTCGACCAGGCAGTTGGTGATTCAGGCGACGGTGATATCCCGGCTGGATTACGCCAGCTCTTTACTGTTGGGGGCCAATCAGGCAGAAATCACTCGCCTGCAGCGCGTTCAAAACGCTGCTGCCAGAGCGGTAGTTGGCCTTCCTAGGTTCTGCTCCGTCTCGAACACTCTACGTTCCTTGTACTGGCTGCCGGTCAAGATGCGAATCCAGTTTAAGGTCCTATGTGTGGCCTTTAAAATTTTGAAAGGGTCCGCTCCTCAGATCCTTATCAACCTCTTGTCCCTCTATACTCCGACCCGCTCTCTCTGATCCTTTGGCCAAGCTCTCGCTGTGGTTCCCCGGTTTAAGCTTAGTCGTGCTGGGGGCCGATCTTTTCGTGTGAGAGCGGCAGCGCTTTGGAATTCTCTTCCTGTAGAAATCCGTCTGATGGAGGATCTATTGCTGTTTCGAAAGGCTATCAAAACTTTCTTATTTTAATTCTGCCCCGTAGCGGTATCCTTTTTCATTCCTTGCGTTCAGCGATGCTGTGTTCTACCCTGTCGTGCGCCGGGACGCTCCTTTGCTGGAGCAGCTGCGCGCATTATAAGTACTCATAGCATAGCATAGCAATTTACAAGAATTCAAGTTAAAAAAAAAGGAGCATTCAACCACCCCCCTATTATATTTTGTGCCAAAGGTACACAAATCAATGGTGAAACCACCAGGCATGCCCATAATTTCTGCCTGTGATGGCCCATTAGAAAATATGTCTGTATATATTGACTCCTTTCTACAACTTCATATGAGATCTCTAAAATCCTACGTGCAAGACACAAGTGACTTCTTCCGCAAAATTGAAAAAATCAGCTGGCAGGAGGACTATAGCCTTATCGCCCTGGATGTTACGGCGCTATAAGCCTGCATACACAATCACAATGGAGTCAAAGCTGTGATTTTTTTTGGGGCAAATCGACCCATAAAATTTGGCAAACATAATCAGATGTTATTGAACTTATTGACATTTTGTCTGGAGAATAACATGTTTGTACAAAAATCTAGTCTATCAGCAAATACAAGGTGTGGCAATGGGGGCCAGCTTCTCCCCCAGCTATGCCTGTCTCTTTATGGGATGGTGGGAAGAGCTGGTCCTCATTAAAAAGTATGCCCATACATTCTCCAGCAATATAGTGGCATGGTTACGATTTATCGATGACCTCTTTGTTGTTTGTAATGTGTCAATTCAGAGTGCACAGGAATTTGTTTCAGAGATTAACATAAACAACCTGAGTTCAAAGTTTACATGTGACATCAGCTGTGAGACGTATCACATTTTTAGATACCAAGGTATATATCTCCCACAATGGTCTGGCAACAACCCTGTTTAGAAAACCCACACCGGTTAATTTGATATTGCATGCGACAAGTGCCCACCCCCTCACTTAATTAACAGCATCCCCTATGGGGAGATGTTGGGAATTAACCCCTTCGGTGCTCATGACGAGCTCAGCTCGTCATGTGGCACGGTGCTTGTGTGCTCATGACGAGCTGAGCTCGTCATGACCACACCCATTACTATTATGGTCCAGCACAGCAGGGGAATATCTTAAGCAGCCATGGTGTTAAGAGAATTTGCAGTGAGGAACAAGATATGCAGGAAAAACAAGAAAAATTTAAAAATAGATTTATTACCCCGTGGGTACAAAACCCGCACTATTGAAGCAGCAATATCTAAATCTAGATCTAGACCAAGGCAGGATTTATTAGAATACAAATCCAAGCCTAACAGAGTAACGGGTGCCACCCGATGGAACCAACTAGATTGATACTGGGGTACAATAGACAAAAAGGACAGATTAGGACAATAATAAGACGCAATTTGTCCATACTAATAGGAGATCCTGTCATAAGTGGAGCCTTACCTAAAAAACCATTGATAACGTTCAGAAAAATAGCATCTATGGGTAATGCACTAATGAAAAACAACCTAGAAGATGTGGAATCCAACACGTGGCTGGCCCCCAGGACAGGTTTCTATAAATGTTCCAATTGCAAGGCATGCCAATTTGGTGTGAATACTAAGAATTATCAAACCGCTTTCAGCCCTAAGGAGCACACCATTTCCAAATATCTGTCATGCAAAACAGAATTTGTTGTCTATGTACTATGTGTAGTTGCAATCTCACATACATAGGTAGTACTAAACTACCAGTGCATAAAAGAATTTTGCAACACACTCGTGCAATTGTGAATAAAGACCCTAGTTACCCAGTGGCGAGGCACTTTAAGGAACAACATCAGAGTAGCCTCAACCTTTTTAAATACAATGTGTCAGACACAGTGCCTTTCAATAAAAGGGGTGGGATCAGAGAAGCCAGACTTCGGCGCTTGGAGACTAGATATATATTAGAACTGGACACCAAGCAGCCCAAGGGTCTTAATACCTGTGAGGATTTACAAACATATCTAGGATAGACACGATCATCAACTGTTTAGAACTATTTCCATGTTATTAAATGCTGTACATCTATATAATATTTATTTGCGTATCTATTTATTTATTTAAGTAATTAGGTATTTACGCTATATATTAGATTATTGGTTGTAGGACTGTCTCATTATATAGTGGAATTACTGAGATAAGATCTTTGCCCTCAATTTCTGGACAGTAGAACAGAGGTCTCCAACAACTTGTATACATATACTAACTAACTTTGTTGGAAAATATTGTATAATAGGAGGGTTTTAGTTAATTTATTGAGATTTTAGGTTGGAATGATTTGAAAACGATTTTATATTGTGTATATCCTTTTGTGGGAATCAGCCTATTAATCTTTTCTTTAATTAACTTTAGGTTCTTGTCCTCCTCTCTTTTATATACTGACCATGATGTATATTGCATTTAGGCACTTTATGGTAATTGACTTTGACCGAAACGCGTCACGGCGACATGGTGATTGCTAAATAAAAATCACTTGGAAGTATCTGGGTCTACTCTTGCCTTCTTCAAGCAGAAACGGAGATAACAGGCAAGTGCGCTGATATATATCTATCTATCTATGTCTCCTACAGATATATAGTTACGGAAGGTAATTAACTTGTTCATTTAGTTAAACACTCACTAACATCTTAGTTTATCTCATACCCGGAGATATAAACCAAATACTTCAACAGTAGAACAGGTAAGTAGCACAAATACACAGTGGTCTCAAGGTGGAGACCAAATCATATACTAATAAAGTGGAATGCGAGCTGCGGCCAAAGTCGAGACTGGACCCAGAAGACCTAGAAGAGCTGGGGACCCAAGGAACCACCCAAGTTAAGCCCACGGAGGTGGTGTGCTGAGTGGAAACACAAATGCATGCTCAATACATGTCAATGGGTAAGTCACGTTGCAGTTTTCAAGAAGGACCCTTCCCAGAACACCCCGAGACCGGCCCGTCGGAACTGTACAGCTCCATGCCGTTCAAACTGCCCTATTCTTAAGTGTTCAGGATGGATGAGGAGGTTTGGGAGGGGGAGCTGTATCCCTTAGAAATACCGTAACCACAAGATATGAACTGGTACGAGGAACTGGGTGATGCCTGTGGTCTGGACACCTCCCCAGATTCTGACATGCTGTCTCCACTTAACCTGGCTATGGAGGACAGGGGATCATTTGCTATGGTGGTGCGTAGGGCTGTGAAGGTCTTGGACCTGCAGCTCCATACTATAGCAGTCAGGACTAACGTCTTGACAGGTCCTGCAGCCTGGTTTCTCCAGCTCAGAACCTTTTCTGCCTTTCAATGAGGCCTTAACAGATGCCCTTCTGGGCACCTGGTCCAAGCCCAGCACAGGGGCTCCTGTGAATAGGACAATTGCCTGCCGCCATAGCCCTGCACCGGCTACCCAGTTCTCCTCACCTCCCACCCCACCAACTTGGTGGTTCAAGCTTCCACTTCCCGTGGCGCGTTTCCTTCTGAACCTCTGGACAGGGACTCCAAGAGAGTGGAAAGCTTTGGAAAGAAAATGTTTTCTTCAGCCAGTCTAGCATTGTGGTCAGTGAACACAGCATGCCTTTTGGGACGTTATTCCCATTCAATATGGGACACGGTTGCTCAGGTGCTGCCCAGGATCTTGGAGTAGGACCGGATCCTACTCTTCCAAGCCATTTCAGATGGGAGAGATGCAGCACAGTTTGCCATCCGATGTGGCTTGGACACAACAGAGTCGCTGGGCAGAGGGATTTCCATGCCGTAGATCGCCACACCTGGCTGAGGACATCTGGTTTTTCAGGGGATGTCCAAGCTAACCTTCTGGACATGCTTGATGGCTCCTGTCTCTTCAGAGACAAAACAGATGCCGCCCTTGAGCTACTGCCAAGTCCTTGGGCCTCACCACAATGTCCTGGCCTGTATCTGCTTTTTCGCACCTTTTGTGGCTATGGAAGAGGCTACCAACTTTGCCAACACAATTCTAGCCAGAGTGCCCGCAAGCTCAGCAGCCTCTGTGTGACCAGGGACGCGTTTCACCCCAACGACATGAGTCGGGAAGCCAGAAGTCGACCAATCCATGATCCCCTCCACAGCAAATCCCTCGCAGTCCGATCCCCTAGGATCATTCACGACCAGTAGGTGGCAGAATACACTATCTCTACCACAGGTGAAACATCACCTCGGATGTGGGTGTTGCACATAGTTAGAAGGGGTTCCAAGACTACCCCTCTGTAGGAGGCTGGCTTAGTATATGGTGCACACTTATTTAAGTGAAGCACCATGCACCAATCCAGACAACCCTTATGGTGATTTTAGTGGTCTTAGCCAACCTTATAAAGCTCTTTAAGTGGTAAATTTGGAGAGCAGCCTTCAGGCTTAGTCCAGGAGGAGTGTAAAGCTGCTTGTTTTACCTGTACTAATCATATAGTGTAGGTTAAGTGAAAGAACCACACTGTGTAGTTATAAAAATATGTATTTATTATAAACACTCACTAACATCTTGGTATATCTCCTACCCAGAGATATAATCACAATATTTCAACAATAGGACAGGTAAGTAGCACAAATACACAGTGGGCTCGAGGTGGAGACCAAACCATATACTAATAAAGTGGAATGCGAGCCGTGACCGAAGTAGAGACTGGACTCAGAAGACTTAGAAGAGCTGGGTACCCAAGGAACCACCCAAGGTAAGTACACAGGAAACCTATAGAGGCGGTGTGCAGAGTGGAAACATAACAGCATGCTCAATACAAGTCAATGGGGAAGTCACGTTTTCAAGAAGGACCCTTCCCAGAGCACCCTGAAGAAACCCCGTGGAAGATGGAAGGTTGGAGAGTCACCCCACCCGCTGATACCCCAGGAACCAGGTTACCTACATCAGGAAAGCAGGGTGCATAGGTGTGAAGTGACTTCGGAAACCACTGGACAAAAATAGAGGACTTCAGAGAAGATACCGCTGGCAAAGAAGGTGAAAGAGTCCCTTTGAATCCAAGGGTAGATTCTTGAAGAGGAGTACCTGCAAGCAGAGTCTAAGCCACTCTGGAGTGACCAGGAGGTAAGGAAGACCGATGAAGGAAGATGCAGGAGAGTTGACTGTGCCCTTGCCACTGACCCAGTGAGGACCAGGTGACGCTGTGGAAGACAATGAGCCGTTCACAAGTTGTCCCATGTCGGAAGTCGAGGTCCAGGTGTTCAGTGTCCGGCACGAGCACCAACAAGCTTTGACGGCAGAAACAGACTAGGAAAATGAAGAAGGTGCAGTGTCGGGACCAGCAAGGTCCAAGGTACTCACCAAGTGCAGGAGAGTCAGAGCAGGCCTGAGCAAGCAGGGGAGCCCAATGGAACCAAAGAAGGCCCTCAGGAGGACCCACAGGCCAGAGGCACAGGTGTAGGGGAGTAGGATCTGCGTACTATGGTTAACCCCACTTTTTGCTGGTGTTTCACTGTTTTTCGACTTTAGTCTGACTGGGACCCTACTAACCAGGACCCCGGCCTAGCTGCTTCCTCTCTAAAATGATTGCATGTACATTAGGTACACTTCAGATTGGTTACTGGTGTACCCTTGTGAGTCCCTAGTATATGGTACCTTAGGTACAAAGGATCAAATGTACCCCAGAGGCCTACCAGGGGCTGAAGCATGTATTATGCCACCCCTGGGAAGCCTTTCAAAATGGCACCACAGGGCTGCTACTGCAGCCTGGGTAAGGTGGTGCATGCACCCTTTACTAAGATATAGGTTACCTATATCTACCTTTTATCACAGACACATATAAACCTATAAGTCACTCCTATGGCAGGCCTTATCAGTCCTGAAGGCAGAGTGCTTGGTTTTGTATGAGAGGGTGCCAATGCATGAGCAGGACCCCTCTGCAGTTTTCGTAATCCATTTTCTGTAGCTTTTCTGTGATGCAGCAAGACCATATACTCTTAAGTGTATTATAACCTTGCGGTTAACGCTAACTTTGGAATGGCTGCATGGAAACATGTTGTGTTTGGTGTCAAACACTTTGGAATCCTACCCCCCGCCAGGCCTGGTGGCAGGGGTAGAATTCCATCCTTCTAGAGGGAGAAGACATGTACACTGACCTAACCGGTAACAGTTTAAAAGAGTCCTGCTGCTGGACGAAACTCCGGCAGGTGAGGTCTGAACAATAGGTTTCCTGTCACAGGGAGGTGTAACCACCTCCCACACAGGCTTTAGTGTATTGGGGCTGGGTTGGTGCATTCAGAGAATGCTTTTCAGACAGTGCTGGGGCACACTTGGTGTCCCTGTGCATATCCCAGTTCAAACCGATTGCAGGGGCACTCAGCCCCTGCTCTGACGCGAACCTGGACAAAGGGAATGGGTTTAACCTCCCCTCTTCCCAGGCCCTCCCATAGGGGGTCCCCATAGTATGTCCAACCCCCTTTCTTAGTAAAAGTATGGGACCTCAGTCCTTAGGACTTCAAATTACACTTGGACGAAACTCTGCAACATATATCCTGGAACTTCGACATTCTACATCGACTAGAAGACGGAAGAATCTCCCTTGGGGTCAAGAAGTGACTCCCCTGTTCAAACAGGCACCAAAGAAGCATTTCCGCCGGACCCCGAAGTATTTGTAACTCAGGACACAGACTTTCAGACTTCTCAGAGGCCGACACGAGATCCCAGCAAAGTTGAGACCCACAGCCCTCACGAGTGACGTGGGACCGGAACTCCTGGACACCATGCACATTTCCTAGTGCATCAACTTCCAGAGCTTTCCTGAAGTTGTGCATTGGGCTACTTGTAGTCCAAGCACCATCTGCTCCGAAGATTGTGGGCCTACACTCCACAATTGTTCCGTCAGTCTGCTTCTAGCATTTCTGCTCGAGGCCCCTCTGCGATCCCTGGTCCGTCGATTGGTGGGTCCCCACGAAGGTAACGCTTCTTTTCCTTGGGCTTCCCTGGTTGCTCCAGACGTGCCCTGACTCCCCTCCAAAGGGGGAGTCCCTCAAACCTTTCTGGTCTGCACCAAAACAAATCTCTGCTTTCTGCGTGGGTTGCTGTTGCCAAGGCTTGTTGGGTCCCATCCGGAATCCGACACTGCAGCACTCAACATCCTTCATGGGACAGCTCAAATCCAGCTCCTGGTCATCGTCAACGCCTCCTGGTCTTCGTGGCTGAAGAGTCAAGCTTCACCTTAACCTGAAATCCCCCGACATTGGTTGGCATCTTCTCATCGCCTTCATGGTCACTGGCAAGTGACCCAGACTCTGTCCCCTCTGCTTTCAGGTTCTTCATATCTTTGATCCACCCTTGGATCCACCCGGACACTTTCCACTTGGTCGCCAGCAGCACTTTGCAGCAGCTCGCCATTGAAATCGATGACGAAACCAGACACGAAAAAACACCTATGCACCCGGCTTCCCTGGGTGAGGTAACTCGAGTACTCCGGTGATCCTGTGGGTGTTGACTCTAGAACCACCTAGTTCTAAAGGGGTTTGCTCCAAGTCCTCTTCTAAGTGTCCTTAATCTGTAATTTTCCCACCGCGACTTTCCCCATAGAACTTTTTTTTTTTAATTCTTTTTATTATCATTTTCAAAGACATAACATGCCTAAAGTGAAACAAACTTACGGACCTTTGTACTACAGCATCCTTCATCCGGGTACAATAAGTATACATCATCATAGTATATACAGCTTACCACACATTGCAAAAAAAAAATGAGGGAAACATTTGGTAAACCTAGTTAAGTAATCGGATTCGTAAGTAGATTGCAGTTAAATATTTCCAGTAGTCCCTTGGCCGTGACCCAGCGGGCAATTCTTCTTCATAAGTTTTTATTGTGTCTTGCGCCATGTCACAGAGACATTGGTTAATTTTAGGAGTATCGTTACTGTCCCAACATAGTGAAATTCTGCGCTTAGCAAGGAGCATGGCAACCATGCAAAATTTACCTTTAGTTGCCCGGACGTCGCGCAGGAGTCCCAGCAGCCAGGTGCGAACAGAACAAATAATTACAATACCCACCATCTCACTCAATAGTTTAGTAACCTTTTCCCAATATTCCAGCACATGTGGACAGCACCATGCAAGATGTAGGAAGTCGGCGGTGTCAGCCCCACAGCGTTTGCACCGCGCATCCTGACGTAAACCATATTTATAAAGTCTAGCTTTAGTAAGCTTTAGTATAATGCGTTTGGTGTATGTATTTGGAGTGCAGTATTCTCAAATTGCCATTGGGCGTCAGCTTTTCTGTAAGGGAGCAGGTTATCTGCCATTCTTCTTCTGTGAGTAAATCATCCAGCACCTCGTTCCATCTTGCAAGCGCTCTACTCGTTGTGTTGGCAATTTCCTCTTGCTCTGTGTTGTACAGTCGAGACACTAAGTGTTTGCTACTGAGAGAGGTTATTATCATCTGCAGCGTGTTTAATTGGGGTGGCTCTGCCGGGTAAGTGGGATATAATTTCTTAACTGCCCCCTGATATCTGTGATATGTAAAGTGAAACAGCAGTGTCTGGTTGCTGACATAAGCCAGATCATGTGGTACCCCGTTTTGGTAAAGATCTCCCATAGTGTCAATGCCCCCCTGGTGCAGCAGTCCAATGCATACCTCTTCTCTAGTGACAGATAGTTTGGGGTGGTGATGTAGTGGTAATGCAGAGGCATATAAAGGTAGTTTATGCGCCAAGCTACCTGACTTGTTCCAGGCTGCAGTTGTTGCGTCTTTGGAGTTAATGTCTTTAGAATGTAGTGGCGGCCTGCGGTGAGTGATGATCGATGTCAATGGGACTGGCAATGCGTCCCCGTCCTAAATAGCTGTATGCGTTAAATAGGGGATTTGATGGTACCAACAGTGCGCGTATTGCGATTGTGCGCACAACTAATAAATCAAAAAATCTGGTACCTTAAAGCCACCTCTGGAATATGGTAATGTTAAATCTCGTAGTTCTATGCAGGCTTGCTTACCCGCCCAAATTAGTCTAGTCACTAATGATGACAATTGACGAAATACTTCTGCTGGGACTTCTGCTGGGGCCGGGGGGGGGGGGGGGTATGTTATTAAAAAGGTAGAGGAGTTTGGGTAGGATTACCATTTTCACTATAGCTAGTCCATCTACCAAAGATAAGGGCAATTGGATTCAGCAACCTATTTTGTCTCTAGCGTGCTAATCACACTGCCATAGTTAGTCCTAATGATGACCTCCAGATCCCGATGGTACCAAACTCCTAGGTACTTTACCGGTTCTGTTTGCCTTTCCAAAGGAAAGTCTGTGGGGTGACGTTGCGTGGTATCTGTAAGAGGGATAATTAAAGATTTTGCCCAGTTAATCTGGAGACCCAACTGCCTCCCGAATTTAATATATTCCCGCAATAAGGGGGCCAAGTGGTGTTCCGGGTCCCCTACATAAGTCATCATATCATCCGCATATAAGGAGATATGCAGGGGTCGTTGCGGAAATTGTAGATCCGAGTAATGATGCCCTTGCCTAATTTTACAAGCCAATGGCTCGAGTGCTAGTGCAAATAATAAAGGGGACAGAGGGCATCCCTGCCTTTTCCCTCGTGCTATGGATATGGTGTCAGATACGTAGCCATTGACTCGTGTACAATAATTGGACCCACTGCAAAAATATAGGGGGCAAACCCATCCTCCGTAGTACCGTCTGTAAATACGGCCATTCTATAGAATCAAATGCTTTGGCAGCATCTAGCATAACTGCAGCTGCCTTTGTGCTGGGAATCAGGTAGTGGGAGAGAGCGAAGAGTGTCCTAGTATTGTGTGCGGTTGACTTAGTGGGAATACAACCTGACTGATCCGGGAGGACCAAGTTGGTCATGAGGGGCAGCAACCTTGTGGCCAGTAATTTAGCCAAAATGTTGGAATCTACATTAACGAGTGAGAGTGGCCTGTAGGAGTCGCAACATTCGGGGTCCTTTGGGGTCCTTAGTACGGCTTCTCTTAAGGAGGGAGGAAGTACCATCTTATCAAACGCATCACCATACATAGCAACCAGATGTGGGGCTATCAGAACCACAAATGCTTTAAAAAACTCACATGTAAACTCGTCTGGGCCTGGAGCCTTACCATATGGTAGTGACTTTATAATCTCTGTGACCTCCTCTACCATAATTGGCAATGACAGATAGTCTACCAGGTACTCCATGATCTCTTCCAATGGGACCGTAGGCTGGGACTCATACAGCGCTCCGTATGTTTTTACAAAATCCTGTAATATACCGCGTGCTTCAGTTTTCACACACCCGTCCTCTCTAATTTACAGAATAGTCTGGGGGGCACGGCCTTCGCAAATTTTCAATGCTTACACTCTACCCGGTCTTCCCCCTTCACCAAAAGACCTAGCAGTAGTACGCTTCACCATGTATTTAAGCTCGTCCTCGGCATATGACATACTCCGCCATGACAGTTCTAATGTCCTCTAACACATTGCTTAAGCTCGTACTCGCGCTCTAATGATTTCAAGTGGCTTTCGCACCTAGAGAGCTGTCCACGTATATCTTTTAAGATCCCTGCATTTGTACTGATGCATACATCTCTCAATGTAGCCTTGAACGCCTCCCACAGTAAACTAGGGTCATCAGTAGTGGGCTCATTTAACAGTAAGTAGTCTGTAACGGCTGTGGTGATAGTGTCTCTGTATACTGAGTCCGGCAGTTCTTTTGCATTGAATCGCCAGCTATAAGGGGTTGGCATGTAATATGGTACATTAACTGATAATAGGATGGGCTTGTGATCAGATAATGTTTTGGGTAGGTGTGTTATAGCCCTGGTCCAAAGCAGTACATCCTTTGACCCAAGCCAGTAGTCGATAAGTGACCAGCTGTTATGGGCTGCCGATGTGTGTGTTGCTACCATACGCCCCGGATTCTAAGTTCTCCATACATTATGTAACTGCAACTCTAATATGATATCTAGTAACTTAACCATCGCTTTCCGGTGTGGTTCTGTAGTGGTGCCTGATCTGTCGAGTCGCTCATTCAGTACAAAATTAAAATCCCCTCCCCATAGCAAGGTCTTACCCAACACCCCATGCAGTTTCTGCCAGACCTCGTGATAAAAATAAGGCTCATCAGCGTTTGGGCCATATGTGTTGATAAGCGCGTTCTATTGCCCTCAGAGTTTACCTGTAACAATGATATATCGCCCCTGTGTGTCGGCAACCGTGTCTTCAATTGCAAAATTAGTTCCTTTTTTTACTAAGATTCTGACCCCTCTAGAATACAAGGATTATGCTGCATTGTGAATAGATTCAGCCCATTTACGCCCAAAGGGACTACTGGTGTGTGGAGCGATATGCATTTCCTGTAAGAGGGCAATGTCAATATGCAATCTATCAAAATACGCAAACATTTGTCTAATTTTTTTTTGGGTTATTGAGCCCCCTGATGTTCCACGTGAGCAAGTTCAAATGTGTAGGCCTCGGTTCAGTGCAGCCATTTCGGTTATGAGAGATTGTATTCCCGCACATTGTGACTTTCATGAAGTGTACCACCCCGTTGTGAAGTCTGTTGTATGGAAGAATGTGAATCATATTATGAAGAACACAATCAGTTCAGATCTCAGCGATGCATCTCAAGTACCCAGGTCCGCGAAACAATTCCCAACCCCTACCCAACCACCCACCACCCACTTTAGCACCCCAATCATGCCAATGACAAACCCTGGAATAAAACTCCCACCCAAACAGAAACTTCATGGGGAACTCCAGTGTGAGGGTCCGCCATGGTCACACATCACCATCCAAACTAATGGATGTGGTCAGAACTCTATTATAAGTGCAGACTAATCTTAAGCAAACGCAATGTGATAAATCTGACAGCAATTCAAATCTTACATGAGGTCTCATGTCGTATTTCGTCTAGCACTCATTCACACGCTTACATCATGATAGTCCAGTTAACTAACCTTAGAGGATCTCACCTCTGACATCGGAGGGAACATAGTACTATTGTACAATCACATAGCAAACATAAGTATGAATTGGTCAATACAAGCACGAGTTGTAACTCAAGAAAAGGCCCGTCACTGGGAAAGCGGCAATACAAAAGCCCCCCTGACTGTGTACTATGAAATGCACTGAGCTCGCTTCCCTGGAATTGAAGGAAGGCCCGTTGCCTCTCTGGCTCAGTTCAGGAACATAGTATGCGAGTCATTTCAAATATTATAAGTCGAGTACTGTTCATACATCCCAACTCTATGTACATCCACCCACTTTGCTCTGGCATCGTAATGCGGAGTATATACCAGAGGTGTAATCTCATCAGGTAGATTCCTGCAAGGTTCTTTCGCCGCTCAGGGAGGTTTGCGAGATAACAAGGAAAATGAAAAGTGTTGGTAATCTGTACAGTGGTTATCATCCCATCCAACTTTATACAGGACCCGATGGTGGGCACCTCTTTTCTGCATGTGGGACTTGCGATCGGATATCCTAGAGAGCTTCCAGGCTAGTCTTGGCATCATATATTGTTCATGGTAGCCAGACAACAGTATATCTACCATCTATTTGGTAGCGAGATCTTGCAATTGGACATCATCCCACAGTAGCAGCATTTCACCATGCAGCGTGACTTACGACACATCCAGCATTCATGCACTGTACTTACCACACGGGATCACAACAGTGCATCTCAAGGCTGCATTGAACAGGCCATCAGGGTCCAATGGCACTAGCGTACACTGGAAATTACCTCCATGTGGCTGACACCGTCCAGCAAGATATTTCTTTATGGTGAGAACCTAGTCAGAGTCCTGATGTTGGTCATTGCGTTTCTGTTCCTTGCGTTTAGTGACAATTTTTTTTAGGAAGTCCTGGGCTGCTCTTGGTGTCTGGAGGATCGTTGAGCGACCATCCCATTTTACTTTCAACCGCGCTGGAAAGAGCATGGCTTATTCCACATTCAGTTCATGCAATTTCGCCTTGGCTTGTGCAAATTCCCTACAAGCTTGTTGTACAGCCATCGTGAAGTCCGGATAGAACTCCAGATTGTTACCTTGATATGACACCTGTCGCTTTTCACGAACCTTCCTCAAGACAATGTCTCTATCCCTGTAATTCAGGATCCAAGCCACTATGGGCCTGGGAGAGGCACCCGGCGGTGGACGTGGCGCCAGCGACTTATGTGCGCGCTCTACGATGAGGACCAGTGAGTGTTCTGCCCCGAAGACAATGCGAAGCATCTCCTCCACATACGTTTCCATTCGACCGGTGTTCGTGGATTCTGAGGCACCTGCAATCCGAACATTGTTCCGGCGAGATCTCACTTCCAAGTCTTCGGCTTTGTTTTTTATAACTTCCAGTATCCTCTCCATCCCTGCGCATTTACTGGTTGTAGCATGGGCTTCGTCCTCAACTACTGCAATTCGGGTTTCGGCATCATCCAGGCACTCCCCCTGCTTGTCTAGCTTCGCCGCCATGCTGTCCACTCGTTGAGTGAGGTGATCCAGTTGCCCATTAATATCTTGTAGACTGGTCTGAATTGCTCTAAGAACAGATTCCATAGCGTTGCTAGTTGTTGTCTCCGTCTCTAATTCAGTGTCGGAATGTGCAGTTGCACCCTTTGTCTGCCTTCGTGATTCGAAAGTGAGCCTAGGTTGTTGCTTATCTGGTTTGCCCATGATGATGAATGGCTATGCCGCCAGCAGCTGATAAGGAAGGCCTCAGCCCAAGAAGATCCAGGAGGGGCCCATATACCACTTGCTCCCGAAAGAAAGGGGGGCCGTCCCCGCTTACAACCTATGCCACCTCGGGGTAATACTACAGTCCAGCACAGCTGTCAGCCAGGGGGGAGCTAATAAATACACATGTAAGGGACAACCAGGGCAGCTCGTAGACATATGCTAGGAAATAGGTCTGGGCTGCAGGCCACCATTCACCGGTACTGCCTCCCAGTCCCTTGCCCATGAAACCCGGTGTCCACCACAGTTAATGTTGTTACGATAATGGCATCCGTCTCAGTGAAAGTCCTCTTGAAGCGCTGCACCGGCAATATGAACACACGTTAAGCGATATGGTCAGGGGTATCAGTACATCAGCGCCTCGTCATAGCCAGCACCAAGCTCCGGGACTTGCAGATGGTGCACAGTCTCCGTTGTTGCCATCACGCACGAGACGGGCCTCCTGTGATCCTGCAGTCCAACATTCTGAACAATATTGCAGTACAAATTCTGTATGTAAGAGGTACCTCTACTTGATATCTCGGAACGTCTTAGCGTCGCAGACCACTCTCTGCATCACATCGCCTGGTTGGCCCGCCCAGTGATACAGCTCTTAATTCTGCACCATTTAATCACTTCATCTTCCGATGCACATCGCTGCAGAAAATTCAAAATTTGAAGTCCTCAGTAAGGCTATATCATCCGATCTATGCGCCTCACCGGCGGAGCTGTCTCAACAGGCAGTCATCCTGCAGTGCGCCCTTTAGCGCCCCCTTCCCCATAGAAGTTAATCGTGATTCGCGGCTGTGTTTAGACACTGCAATCGTCCCCCGTGGGTCCCCTGTGTCACTACCTTGAGTGGTTCCTGGTGGCCCCAGCGGTTCTAAAGGCTCTAGGCCTTGTATCTATGTCAGTCATGGTTCTTATACCACTTTCTTAATGTATGGTATGGTACGCCCCTAGGGCTCAACCTATATTGTGCTAATTTACTGTGTGCTAAATAAGTTTACTGATTGTAATTTTGCCTCTAGCCTCGTAAAGAGACTAGAGGGATGTGTTTAGAATAAATACATGTATTTTTTATATATATATACCTGATGTGGTTCTCCTTTCAGTTGGTCATTCTTGAGATTACAGACTGGTAAAACCATCTGCTTTTCATTCCTTCAAGACTTAGCCTGAAGGCTGCTCTCCACAGCTACCACTAGGATAGCTTTCTATATAGGTTGTCTTTAAACCTACCATCAATAAGGGTCGTTTGGACTGGTGCAAGGTGCCCACTAGAATAGTGGACAGCATATGCCAGGCCAACTTTTCACATTGGTGGCAGCGGTGGGATTCCAGCTTGCCATTGTTTTACCAGATAATCTCAAGTGATTGATCATTTGAAAACCACTAAAAGTCCCAGAGGTACATATAATACAAGCTTAAATACAGTAAGTTCTACTAAACTTAGAGTTGTGTGTCAAGGGCTTAAACACACCCTTACTACAACTCAAGAGAGTTTAGTAAGTAAACAACTAGATTAGGTTGTGCATACACCACTCCTCACTAGTTATGTCTTCAAGGCCAGGAATCGGTGGATCCCTGCCAGATGTCAGGAGGTTACAGACATCCAAGTATGACACATTCCCTTTTCAAGATTTAAGGGCTCTGTGTACTATGAGGAAATTGAAGACAGGAAAGAATGCCACCACCCAACATCTCAGAGAGGTGTTAATGCTTGATGACCAGAGGAAGGCTTCAGAGCCTGAAAGGGTAGACAGTGGGGTGGAAGCAACAGAAGGGGAAGAGCCCAGTGGTACCAATCCACAGGGCTCAGACTCTGATGTTGACTAAGCAGGTGACAATGACCTTGACCTGGAAGAACCAGCTCCAATTGGAGATGAAGAAGGCCAAAATGTCCCTGTATTTGTCCCCCCAGGAAGAGTTGTGGGTGTGCCTATAAGGCCAATATCTCCTTCAGTGGAATCTAACCATTCTGGCACATCAATAGGGACCTCTGTCTCTTATCATAGGAGGGAGGCACACCTCCCAGGAGAAGAGAGAGAACCAGCTGAGGTTTGAAGAAGCCCAACTGGAGCTAAGGAAACAAAGAGTAGCCTTAGAAAGGGAGTCCCTAGAGCTTGAAAGGGCAAGAAAAAAGATAGTACTAGCGTTCCATGGTGGCAGCAATGTCCCTAGTGGTAGGGATAGGTCTTATGACCATAAAAACTTGAGCAAGTTTGTCCCTCCCTGCAAGAGTGGGGATGACATCCTCAAATGGATAACTGCACTGGAGAGGGCCTGCAAAGTACAGAAGGTCCCCCAGGAGCAGTGGGCAGCAATCTTGTGACTCTCCTTTGCAGACAAAGGTAGAGATAAGCTCCTCACTGTCAGAGAAGAGGATGCTGATAATTACAAAGTTCTGAAGAGTGCTCTAATAGATGGGTTTGGCCGAACCACTGAGCAGTATAGAATACAGTTCAGAGATACCCAAAAGGCACAGACTCAGGACTGGGTTGACTTTGTAGATTGTGCTACTAAGGCTCTGGAGGGCTGGTTACTGGGCAGTAAAGTGTGTCGAAATACAAGATTGTATAACTTGATCATGAGGGAGCAGATCTTTAATAACTGTCAGAATCAGCTGTTGCATCAGCACCTGGTGGACTCTGGTCTGACCTCTCCCCAAGAATTGGGGAAGAAGGCAGACAAATGGGTCAGAACCAGTGTGAAGCAGAAGGTACAGAACCAAGGTGGTGACTAGAAGAAGCAAGATCCTAATAAGGGTGGGGAGAAGGGTAAAGACCAGAAGTCTTCACAACAGTGGCGGCTGGTGAGGTTTGTGAGTGGTGGGCTGGGCTTGGTGTGAGGGGGAATGGCACGGCATTTTTCCAGGAGGTTAGTCGCCGTTTTCTGTTCAAATCATATTTAACAAAAAAGGGATTAAAAAGCTGCATTTTTCAGCTAATTTTTTTAAATTAACAGAACAAAAAGGAATAGCTTTCCTAGAAATGCGCACTCCTTCATCAAATTACTTTGGAGTACAAAATCTCTCTCTCATCCTGCTACTGAAATAGTAGTATTTTTAATATGGATCTCAACACAAAGCTATGAGAGAGGAACTATGCACACTTAATTTTACAGTGAATAACAACTAGCTCATTTGCAGAATATAATATGGGCAGCAGAATTAACCTCTGTAGGTTTGAGCAAAACACCAGCAAGGGTTGAATGGCAGACTTTACATGGCCCCAGCAGTTGTCACCTAATTAACTGATTAAATCAGAAAAAATGATGCTATACTACCCCCTACATTTCTGCCTGCACCTAAAGTAAAAACAAAATGTATCCAGGTGGCTGGCGTAGATGTCAGTTTCAACCCAATCTACTTCTTTGTCCTCCAGAAATGTCCAAGATCAAAACTACAAATCCCAGAACGCAACTTTGCTGTTGGCTAAAAAAGAAAAAATAGCCGAAGGTGACTCACAATCCTTTCTGAAATGTATATCATTACATTGACATAACTACTTTGTTAAATTCATGGTAAAGTGTCACTTATAAGTGTTACTTGTAAGCATTTGAATGTCACACACAAATGTACTCAAAACATGGACATGTCACACATAAGCAGTCTGGGAGCGTGGCACCTATGATGACAAACATTTACAAAGTCACCCACCACCCACCTGCGGTGCAGTGAAGGCCCTATAACCAAGTGTACTCGTGCCATTATTGTGTATGAATTGCATTGATTTTCAATCTCATTTGCCATATATAGAATGCCTCCTACTCCATTGAAAGGTTATCATAGGCAGTAACGTGATAATTTTGCGATGCAAAATAAACAAAGTTGGGCTTAGTGGGTGAAATGTAAGTGCATGCATGTTAAAAGGCAGATGCAGTTTTCATAATTGCACTGCACATTTTGCCGGATGCTCTGGTCCACAGTTTCTCTGTAGGCGCTTACAAAAAAGCATTTACATTCCACCAAAAGCAACTTCTAACGATTTTTTTAGTGAACATGAAGTGATGTTGGGGTCTCATAATCCCAATTTTCTCATTAACAGCATGTTTGCTAGCTTATAATATTACCACCGGAAACTGTAACTCATTTAACGTGACAAGAGATGTTTTAAAATAGTGTCGGATTTCGACAGAAGAGGCGCAATGGTTCTGAAGAACTGACTTTCTCATATGCCTTTGCTTATAGGGTCCTCATAATTTTATGTGCATCTGCCCTCTACCCGAATGCCGAGTAATTAATCATACCAAGGGTTATGCATGGGCGCATGTCGGCGAGTGGGACCAACAGGGCAGAAAGACACGATGCAAAATGTGTTAAGTGGCGCCTGAAATTCACATTATCTATGTGTAGTCCAGTTAGGCAAAATTCCCCCACTACCCTCCAAGGCCTGCTGCAGTGCACCCCCACGTACAATGAATGAGCCCAATTACAAGTAACAAGATGGACCTGGGTACGGCACCTGTCAGATTCTTTTAACGGTCCTTACTTGGTGAATTGCCAAGTGCCGGCCCGACTCCTTCGAATCTGTCTTGTCAACAAGTCACACAGGTACCTGCAGTGCTTTCGGTACTACTGACACTGCAGTAAATCATTAGTCTGAACCGACAAACACGGAATTCACGGTTGCAAAAATGGCGCTGCGCCGAGCTCTACAGTGTCACAGAAACCACTCGAGTCTGCGCAGACTCGATTTCTTGCCCTCCTGTCTGCCACACCCATTCCCAAATCGTGGTCCCACCCACACCCTGAAACGAGTTGGGAAAGGGTGGGGGTGACAATGCTCTCCACTCCCTGATTGACATGGAGGCTTAGCAATACCGGGCTTGTAATTAAAACGCCCGGGGCTAACTTCACCTCCATGCAATCAGGGGGTGGAGACTGGGTCTGGATGCTAAGTCTTTGCCGAGCTGATGACATCACAGCCCTCAGGGCTGAGAGATTGTCAGCCCGGCAAATACTTAAGCTTTGGGCATACCCAAGGGAGCAGTTAAAAGTTGGTGTCAGTCACAGGTCTTCATTGCTAATGCTGAGCACAGCAACAACGCTGGTGTCACTGACTGGAGCAGACAGTGCCCCTCTCCCGTTCACAAACTTACAAGGGGGCATTTTCATTAATTCAAAAACAGTTTAAACTTTATGATTGCTTTGTGTTTTTACTTCGGAACTAAAGGGAGCGGAGCCCCGACGCCCAAGCACAGAAACCGCCACTGCTTCACAAGGCCCCCAAATATCTTCTACTGGTGGGGATTCCCAATCTTCCAAAAAGAAAGGCCAAAAGAAATCATTGTGTAAAATCTGTAAACAGAATAGCCATTGGACTAGTGACTATAACAAGTCAAAATAATCAACTTCAGCCACCATTGCTTCTAAGGCAACTGTTCCCCCTAGTTCAGCTCCAAATGGTGGTACTCAGCAGAAGGGTGTAGCAGGGTTAACCCTGGGAACTGAGATGGTGTCAAGACCAAGCTACGTCGTCCCTTACCTTTGTCAGAACCAATCTTCTCTTGGAGGACGTAGAGAATTTCGCAGAGACGCAAGGGACCAACTTCCCAAAAATCTAACTATAAACTTGCTGATCTTAATTAACAGCTAGATTAAAACTAGAAATATGGGAGGAGGGCCTGTACTGGACGTTGGTGTGAAGTTAACTTGCTGTCGACCTGCGAAACAACAAGCAGCAAGGACTTTAATGATAAACTGGCCTTTTCTCTTTTAATTCTTAAGAAAGCCTGCTAAGAGACTTTCTACTAGGTAATTAAGCACTTTATTCAACCTAGTCTCCTACCTGCGATTCAGCGTTGTCCTATCCTTGTCCAGTATTTCTTTGTCTTGTGGGTGTGAGTCGTCTAGTCCTTAGGTAGGGGTTCCTTGGCTTGAGGAACTTGATTATGAATATCTGAGAAACAATGAAGACAGAGTATATAAATAACCTTCCTCTAATATTTCTTACTCAACCCCTTTTCCAATTCGTGACTTACTTGGAAATGATTTTCATTTTTAACGTAAATAGTTTTCTCTGAATTCTCTTTGTGTCCAAACCTGTTGTCAACACAAAAGAGAAAAGAATACAAGACTATCTATGCCAATACCCAAAAAGTAATGGCTAAACAATTCTAAAACAAGTCTTCTAAACACATCACAATATTCTCTTGCAATGTACAATTCACATAATAATCAAGATTCATTTTCCATTAAAAATTCCCCAAAACGTTTCTTGGAATTCAAATGAATGTCTGATGTCTTCTTCCAACCTTAGCAATAACTGTAAGTTCCAAAACTCTCTTGCTTGCGTTGGGCACCAGATCAGATTTCCAAATGTACTTATCTTTTAAATCTCTTGTCTTTTGTTCGTTTTCAGGTTTTCAGAATGCTGGGATTGCCAAGCTGAATCGTCCCGTTGCTGTATCCAGGCCTTTGGGTGACTCAGCAACAGAAGCTCTCCGACGCGATCTTTGTCCGACGGAATCCGGAATGCAAAGCGAGTTCTAGAAATCTGGGTGCGGTTTAAATAGCAGACCGCACCCAGAGAAAATAGTGCGCACGTTCGCGTAAGGCTGAACGTGCAGATGCGCTTTAAGCTAACTTTGAGAAACATGCTCAGAGTTCAACACGCAGCCTTCGAAAACTAACCAGGCAATATACACATGCTTGCAGCTCACCTAGCAACAATGCAAAACTTAGAAATACTATGAGGTTGTGTGTTACAAAAATGGAATGAAATAAAAGTCACAATATGTTTTTACCAAAACAAGCATTTAACACTACAAGCATAAAACACTACACACATTCAGGTCGTGCAGGTGCACGGGAATGGGGTGGGATTTTTTAAGACTATGGTTCTGATGAGGACCAAGGCAAAAATCATGACAGATGGACTCTGGCCTAGTCAGAGTACCAACTCAGGCTGTTCTGATCTGTGATGGAGGCATGAATATGTCCTCATGTGTGAGTCCCAGTAACTTTTGCAAATACAGACAGCAGCCTTTGATCAATGGAAAAGAGGCTATGGCCTACAGGGACACTGGGGCAAGTGTCACTATGGTGACACAGGACCTTGTGGACCATGGACAGATCATACTTGGTGATCTTTACCAAGTGACCAATGCTAGCAATGTCAGGACCAACCATGCCCTGGCAGTTGTTAATTTCTCCTGGGGAGGGGTAACTGGCCTTACGAAAGTTGTGGTGAGTGCATACCTCCCTGTAGAATGCTTGCTTGGCAATAGTGAGAAGTTGGCCTGGTATATGATGTCCCCTATTCTAGTGGGCACCTTGCACCAGTCCAAATGACCCTTATTGATGGTAGGTTATAAAGGCAACCTTATAGAAAGCTATCCTAGTGGTAGCAGTGGAGACCAGCCTTCAGGCTAAGGCTTGGAGATGAGTTAAGCAAGTTGTTTTACCATTTATAATCTCTTGAGTACCAAATGAAAGCACACCAGAGAAGGTATATATTAAATATATATGTATTTATTCTAAACACAACCCCTCTGCACTCTTTATGAGGTCAGAGGTAAAAGTACAATACAAGGAACTTAATTAGCTTATGATAAGTTGCACAGTATACATTATGCCCTAGGGGCCTCACCAACCATATACTAAAATAGTGGTATAAAAACCATGTGAGAGTTAGAAAGCAGGCCTAGGGCCTGTGGAATCGCTGAGGCTGCCTAGAACCACCAAAGGTTAGGATGTAGGAGGCCCACGGGAGATGCTTGCAGTGTCTAAACACAGCCGTGGGTTACCATTGACTTTCTATGGAGAAAGAACAAGTTACAATTTTAAAGATTAAGGGTACAAGAGATGAACTGACTGGAACCCTTTTAGACTAGGACACTTGGAGAGTCAATACCCACGGAAGCACCGGAGTACTCGTGTTACCTCACCCAGGGAAGCCGGGTGATTGGTGTCTTTTCGTGTCGGTTTCGTCGTCGAGCTGCGTAGAAGTGCTGCAGGCGACCAGAGAAAAAGTGTCCAGGTGGATCCAAGGGTGGATCAGAGATGTGAAGAACCTGAAAGCAGAAGGGACAGAGTCTGGGTCACTAGCCAGCGACCAGGATGGTGACGGGAAGATGCCAGCCGATGTCGGGTGTTTTCAGGTAAAAAAGGTGAAGTTTGTCTCTTCAGCCACGAGGTCCAAGAGGCATCGACGAGGACCAGGAGCTGGATTCGAGCTGTCCCACAAAGGATCTAGTTGACTGCGGTGTCGGTATCTGGATTGGACCCAATAAGCCTTGGCAAATGCAATCCACCAAGATGTCGAGATTGGCTTTGGTGCAGACCAGCAAGGTCTGAGGTACTTCTCTTTTGGGGAGAAGTTGGAGCAAGCCAGGAGCAACCAGGATAGTAAAGTAATTCAAGGATTGGTCTTCGTGGGGGCTCACTAGACAACGGACTAGGAGTTGCGAAGACATGTCGAGCGGAAATGCACAAAGCGGGCCCACCGGACACTCGTGGAGTGTGGGCCTCTGAGCTTTGGTGCAAAAGGTGCTCAGGCTGGGGCTTCAAGAACCCCAATGCACAACTTCAGGATACCTCGGGAAGTAGGTGCAGCTTGCAAAATGCAGGTTGTCCAGGAGTTCCGGTCCCACGTCTCTTGTGTCCGCCACAGCTCTCAGCTTTGCTGGGAGCGCAGGTCAGCGTCAGAGATATCTGGAAGTCCATGTCCTGTCTCGCAGATTCTTCAGGATCCGGCGTGAGCCTCCAAAATGCAGACCGGCAAAGATGCAGTTGGTGCCTGTTTGAACAGGGTGGCCACTCCTTGACCACAAGGGAGATTTCTTCTGTCTTCCAGTCGATATGGAATGTCGAAGGTCCAAGATATATGTTGCAGAGTTTCGTCCAGGGTAATCTAAAGTCCTAGGGATTGGGGTTCTATACTTATAGTAAGTGTAGGGGTTGGACTAACTCTAAGGTCCCTCCTATGGGTGGACCTAGGGAGGGGTGGTTACACCCCTTCCCCTTTGTCCAGTTTCACACCAGAGCTGGGGCTGAGTGCCCGAGCAACTGGTTTGAACTGGGAAATGCATGGAGCACCTTGTGTGCCCCAGGCAGTGTCTGAAAAGCATTCACTGAATGCAACCCACCCTGCCCCGATACACTAAAGCGGTACAAAAGGGGGTGGTGATGGACGGAGCATCTGAATCAATCAAACACTCACACCCAGTCAAAAGATCTGGGTTTAATCCATCACCGTTCTTTAGCCCACTCTGCTACCCCAGTTCAGACATGGCTATATGCAAATCAGTCTGACCCTGTGCCTCATGGGAACAGTCCAGCCCGAACTGCCAAGCCATGTCTTCCCTGGACCGGAAACAAGCTTCCGAGGACCGGTTTCTGGCATTCCAGCCGTCTTCAGCCCGGCTTGCTTGAATCCAGTGGCAAAGTGAGCAAGGGACTCACGTCTGAGCATACCCTGCCAGACGGCTGGAATGCCAGAAACCGGTCCTCGGAAGCTTGTTTCCGGTCCAGGGAAGGCATGGCTTGGCAGTTCGGGCTGGACTGTTCCCATGAGGCACAGGGTCAGACTGATTTGCATATGGCCATGTCTGAACTGGGGTGTTGTGGAGTGCAAAAAAACGATGGATTTAGGCCCATATCTCCGTACTGGGGTGAATGTATGACATTGTTCTGCATTCTGTCCATCAACTGTGGTTTTTCCAATATACTAAAGCCTGCCTGGGGAGGTGATAGCACCTCTCTGGACAGGAAACCTATTGTCCAGGCCTCCCCTGCTATTTTGTCATGCTTGGGCTCTGTTTAGCTTTAACCGGGTTTACCAGTAACTACATGTCTTCTCCCTCTAGAAGGGTGGAATGCTACCCCCGCCGCCAGGACTGTCGGGGTTAATATTCCAAAATGTTATAGCCCTTTTGAACTTCTGTTTTGGCATCCTGTAAGAGGACCATTGTGTCTGATGAAGGAGGGATGGGAGTTACCTCTCAAACCCACTAAACAGGACATAGTGGACAATGTACTTGGTCTCTGCTCCAGGATGGCTGAGTATATGAAAAAGGCAACTAAAAACCTTGAGGCTAGCCAGGAATTACAGAAAGCCTGGCATGACCAAAATGCTGCACTGACTATTTACCAGCCAGGACAGAAAGTGTGGGTGTTGGAGCCTGTGGCCCCAGCAGCTCTCCAAGACAAGTGGAGTGGATCCCACTCTATTGATAAACAGAAGGGAGAGGTTACCTACTTGGTGGACCTAAAAACTCCTAGGAGCCCCCATAGGGTGCTTCATGTCAACAGACTGAAACCATATGTTGACAGGGCAGACATGGGCTTGCTCATGGCTACTGATGAGGGACAGGATGAGGAGAGTGACCTTCTCCCTGACCTGCTCTCACAGAACCCTGATGATGGATCAGTAGATGGTGTAGCCTTGGCAGGCAGCCTCACTGACCAGCAGCAAACTGATTGTAGACAAGTGCTCAGTCAGTTCAGACATGTGTTCTCTCTGACTCCAAGTTAGACCACCTGGTGCACTCATGAGGTGGACACTGGGGACAGTCTGCCTGTTAAAAATAAGAATTACAGGCAACCTGATCATGTCAGGGACTGTATCAGGACAAAAGTCCAGAAAATGTTGGTTTGGGGAGTTACTGAACCCTCAGATAGCCCTTGGGCTAGTCCAGTGGTCTTGGTACCAAAGCCTCACACCCAGGGTGGTAAGAGAGAGATGAGATTGAGTGTTGACTACAGAGGTCTCAATGCAGTCACTAGGACTGATGCCCATCCAATCCCAAGAGCAGATGAGCTTATAGATACTTTGGCCTTAGCCAAGTTTCTGAGCACATTAGATCTTACAGCTGGCTACTGGCAGATCAGATTAGATCATGATGCAAAGCCAAAGACAGCATTTTCAAACCCTAGTGGCCACTATCAATTTGTGGCAATACCCTTTGGTCTGAAGAATGCATTTGCCACTTTTCAAAGGTTGGTGAACAAAGTCCTTACAGGCCTGGAAGACTGCGCTGCAGCATATTTAGATGATATTGCTGTCTTTAGCTCCACCTGGGAGGATCACCTGGTCCACCTGAGAAATGTTTTGGAGGCCCTGCAGAAGGTAGGCCTAACTATCAAGGCTACTAAGTGCTAGATAGGGCAGAGTTAGGTTGTGTACCTGGGCCACCTTGTAGGTGGAGGTCAGGTTCAACCATTGCAGAGCAAAATCCAGACCATAATGGACTGGGTTGTTCCCACTACCCAGACTCAGGTCAGAGCTTTCTTGGGCCTGACTGGATACTACAGGAGATTTGTCAAGGGATATGGTTCCATTGTGACACCCCTGAATGACTTAACGTCTTAAAGAATGGCAAAGAAAGTTTAGTGGATAGTTAGCTGTCAAACGGCAGTTGATGACCTGAAGCAGGCCATGTGCACTGCACCAATTCTGCACAGCCCTAACTACTCCAGAGAATTAATTGTCCAAACAGATGCATCTGAGTTGGAGGTAGGGGCTGTGCTATCATAATTGAATGATGGTCAGGACCAGCCAGTCGCTTTTATTAGCAGAAGGCTGACCCCTAGAGAGAGACGTTGGTCAGCTATTGAGAGGGAGGCCTTTGCTGTGGTTTGGACTCTAAAGAAGCTGAGGCCATACTTGTTTGGCACTCACTTCACTGTTCAGACTGACCATGAGCCCCTCTTATGGCTAAAACAGATGAAGGGTGAAAACCCCAATTTATTGAGGTGGTCCTTTTCCTTACAGGGGATGGACTATACAGTGGAACACAGACCTGGGAGTAACCATGCCAATGCAGATGGACTCTCCAGGTATTTCCACTTAGAACATGAAGACTCAACTCAAGACTCAAGGTTAGTTTAATGTCCCTGCATTTGGGCGGGTGGGAGGGTTGTGTAGGAGAGTAGGATCTGCTTACTATGGTTACCCCCCACTTTTTGCTGGTGTTTCACTGTTTTTCGACTTTAGTCTGGCTGGGGCCCTGCGAACCAGGACCCCAGCCTAGCTGCTTCCTCTCTAAAATGATTTCATGTACATTAGGTACACTCCAGATTGGTTACTGGGGTACCCTTGTGAGTCCCTAGTATATGGTACCTTAGGTACTAAGGACATAGGCACCCCAAAGGCCTACCAGGGGCTGAAGCATGTATTATGCCACTCCTGGGAAGCCTTCCAAAATGGCTGATAAAAGAAAAAAAATGATAAAAGAATATAAAATGGCACCACAGGACAGCTACTTCTATTACTCTATTATTTACCTTGATTCTCCTAGCCCAATCGGAGCTTTGTATTAAATGGATATTACCAATACACTTTGTATTAATGGATATTACCCATACACTTCTTTTATCATTTATTCTTTTATCTTTTTATTTATATAGACGGTGTATTGTTAATATTTGCTTGCTATTTTCTACTTTGAACACACAAAAAATGGAGCAGTTGTGGGCATCCCCTTCTCTAACAGTGAGGAGTTTGTCTCTACCTTTGAAAAGGAGAGCCACAGGATAGCTGCCCATTGCCCTTGAGGGACCACCTGAACTTTACAGGCCCTCTCTAAAATAGTGATCCATTGATGGATGTCACCCCGCTCCTGGAAAGGAGGGACTAGCCTGCTCAGGTACCTAGTATCAAATGAGTTTCCCATTACTCTAGGGACACTAGTGCTGCCACCATGGGACTCTAGTTCCAAATACTTCCTAGCCCTCTGGATTTCCAGGGTCTCTTTATCAAGGGCCAAATGTTCTTGCCTGAGCTTGAGTCTAACTCTCTTAAGTTTGAGCAGGTGGTATTCGTCTCTAAAGCGTACTCCCTTTGCTAGAGATAGCGGTCCCTATGAAGTTCCCAGAAGCATTAGAATTAGCAGAAGAGCTCCCAGACCTCCCCCGTATCCTCTGCACCCTCCCAGGAGGGACAAAGGTGGACCTACCTCTAGTGACACCCTCTGTCTCATCTGTACTGTTCCCTGGGGGGGGGGCAGAGTTCACCAAAGTGGAGTCATCAGACTTCTTCTGGTCATGCTCAGAATTAGGGTCACTTGGGATAACCCCTCCTTAACTACCATTTGGAGCATCCCCACCCACTTTGTCCTGTTCCTCCAACCTACCAGGATTCTGGTGGTCATCTAGGATAAGCAGCTCAAAGATGTGCTTAGTGGCGGGGTACTACACATCTTCAACTTTCTAGAGGTACACAGGGTCCTTAGTTCTTGGAACTTAAGGCCACTGTATCTAGAGGACTAGGACCCATTGGGTTCTATAAGTAAAGACATGGTGTAAGGTGCAGTGTGTTGTTACATCTACCTACCCTAGTGGAAACTAAAGTTCCTAAGATTGGAGAAAGTGTTATGCTAGACCCTTAACAACCAATGTAAAAGTTCAGTAGCACAGGTGTTACGATCGCGGGGTTCGCGAACTACATTTCCCGGCATGCTCCGGGATAGAACTACCGTTCCCGAGATCCTCCGCGACGCGCTGCATTCTCGCGAGGAACTTCTTAAAGAGAATGGCAGCCGGGGATCAGTGTCGGGTATTCCTGTCCAGTTGCAGTTTCTGATTCGGATTTCTTCGGTCCTAGTGCGGTAAGGGTGCTTGCACCGCTGTTCTTCGCAGCAAAACGCTGGTTGCTGCCTTTTGGTTCCTGTTTGGCTTTGGGGGTTCGGTGATAACGTTATCGTGTTACCGGAACAATTGCTTTGGGTGTTACTTGGATTTGTCTCGGTTGGCATTTTCAGCCAACGGGGGTGGTTCTTTTTAGATGCTATCAGACATTGGATAGCATCTCTTGCTGTACTGGTTTCTTTGCTGTGATTTGGATGATGTATTAGTTGGTGTTGTGAACTTCAGGAGTTCCAGTGGAGCTTTGTGTGTGGCATATAAACTGTGTGGAAAGGCTAAATTCTTAACTTGCATAAGTATATTTTTTGTGAATCGGAATGTGATTCGAGAAGGCAGGCATAATCATTTTTTCGCCACGAGGGCACTCCCTGACAAACTCCGGGGGCCAATCTTTCTCAGCTAACAGAATATCATAGCCTTTTGAGAGTTTATCCCAAAATAAACCCTTTATTTTCCTAGTCTTATCTCCCTCTATACGCAATGTTATTTTGTATATTTTATGGGGCTCGCGAAGTCTGGTGTCGGCAGTTTCAACCTGAATGTATTAATTCGTGTCCACTGTCTCCAGATGACTCATCAAGATCTTGCGGGCTATACTGATTTCTGCTGCACTGTCTAACATTGTCTGTGCCCTCTCCCCGTTTTTCAACTGTGTCCTCAGTATTCTCGGCATGGTTGATTACTCTAATACTGGCTACCTTCTTTTTTGGAAATTGAGATTTTTTACTCTGAGCAGGTTCCTTGTCTTTGGACTTGGCGTGCTCTCCTGGGTCTGACCATCCTCTTCTTTCCGATTTCTGCGAAAAAGATCGAGAGGGACGTGTATCAATACTTTGATATCTATCAGGTTTTTTCAAATTATCCCTATTTCTAAGGTTATATCTTTTCTCAGAGGGCTCCCTCTGGGGAGACTGGTGTTCTCGAGTCGGAGTTCTTTCCCTCCGTCGAGGAGACCTTCCTCTGGACTGGAAAACTTTTTCCTTGGGAGTGGATTGTTTATTTCCATCCCAGCTCTTTTTAGGAGTGTTTGAATTATTTTTAATAAATAATTTTTCAGGATTTTCGAGCAGTTGGGGCTTTACTGGTTTCCCACCCAAGCTGTCTCTACCTAATTCTTCATAGCATTTTTCTATGATTTTGGCAAGCTCAATTGGCTGATCTGTTATATCTGTTTCCTTCAACTTCTGGCGGATCGCCACAGATGCTGCTTCTCCCTTTATGTTGGCTAATAATATAGCCGAGACCCGCTTGAAGTCTTTCAGTAATTTCATACCAAGAGTTAAAGCGGGCTCTGGACCGTATTCATTTTGAATCTGTTTTAGCACATCTGGTATTACCGCCATAGACAGAACACCATGTGTTTTTGTGTAAATGGAAGCAAAGATTGTACCCCAAGTGTCGCAGTCCTCTATGTGTGGTGCGATTCCCATAGGAAGGCAGATGGTCAAGATTCTGTGTTTCTCAATAGGGGTAGTATCCGGAAATACTGCCTCTATTTGAGTGATTTTCTGTGCTAACCAGAAAGGGATTTTTTCACGTTTTATGGGTGTTTTACCAAGACATGACTGTATGTTCTGTGGTGTAATTTTATTAGTGTTCCCCTGATGAGGGGTCAGCTGTGGTACATTAACAGCTGGCTGGACTGTTGCAGTCCGCATTACATATTGGACTAATTGCCTATGTATTTTTATAAGTGTTTTTAGCTGTACTAACAGCTCTCCTTTAGACATTTTTGCAATGTCCGGATGTGGTGTGTAGCTGGCTAGAACCGGCCACGTTGCTCCTGGTCTACCTAGTGGACCGAGCCTGGTAATATGATCATTATGTTTTAGGGCGCCATTAAACCAGAGCAGGTGCTCTTGGAATTTTAGTGGGATTTCAGTCTCCTCGAAAGGAGCGTACTCTTCCGGTGGTTTCTCTATTTTGTAATAGTGAAACTCTTTTTTTCTAGCGTTTGCCGCTGGAAAGTTTATCCATGAATAGAATACCTCTGTATGCCGATATTCGTGTGCCTCTATCACGAAAATTACTGTACCACCTTGTGGTGTCAGTCCGTTTTCTATAAGTTTTAAAGTTATAGACTTTCTTAAATGTACCGGGATGATAATTGCATCCGGGTCAATCTGTAGGAGACTTGTGTCTTCCTCTATTAGTAGGGTTGCCAGCCTAGCTGCTTCCCTTTCTTCTTCACTGTCTGACATTTTATAGATGCAGGCTTTGCAGAGTAGGTCTCCAAGGAGACAAAGATTAGGTGCACAATATTTTGGAACACTGTATCCTTCAACGTTGAATAAACCAGAGCTTTACATAGGAATCTCTTCCTACGAAGGTCGGGCAGATTTTAACCTTTCATCCACTCCAGACGTCTATTGGAGTATTTACGGGAGAAAGGAGTCTGTGTGAAATATGCACGACTGAGTTACTCTAACGTCTTGCGTTAGTTTATCGCCTTACCAAACGTTGGGCGCCTTGTAGTGTAGTTCCTATTTTCCCAATAGGCCCTGCGCATTGGAATAACATAAACAGTAGTATCGACGTAGAAGTGCGGATCTTCCAGGCCTCCACTGACTATGTTAAACTTAATTGGGTTTGTTACCAACTAGCTCAGAGGTCACTGGAAACTTTCTTGACTGAAATAGGAAGTGATCAGCTTCCCTGGTATAGACAAGAAGGGATTCAGTTTTCCAACAACTGTGCAACATGACAACTTTGCTCCTCAGATCAAGAGTCAATCTCTAGGGTCGTGTGAAACAATAGACAGTTATTTTACTCAGTCAGTGGTTGTGCAGTTTACTTTCACAATATGTAGAGAATAGAGAGACGGGCGTTGTCAATAAAAGGTGACATTCATTGAACAGTCTTTCTTCTCGTACAAGAGAAATGAATTGCCACAATTGCAAGACTTGTTATTATAAAAAGTACGTACAGTAAGATAAGTATTGCGAAATAATACTGTAACAGCATTGATATGGTTTCTTAGCCATACAATGGTTTAAAATGAATAAAACATATATACAGTCATATATACATTAGGCTAAAATACTCAACTGGTGCTTCTAACTACGCCTACCCCAGTGTGCCTGACCTAAGCCTAATACTTGGGAGGGGAGTAAGTAAGTAGATTTAGTTTAAGTTGGTTTTGCCAAGGTTTGCTTCAAGAATTCTCTCTAAGGGTTTAGTCAACACCATACCTCTGGAATAGAATGATGGAGGTCTGGTATCTCCCTCAGGACTCGATATCCCAGTCACCCGCAAGGGTAGACTAGAAATGCCGGAGCTGGATTTCTCTGCAGGAGAAAGACAGCGTCTCTTCTTCAGCGCGTCGAGGAGGAGGAGGAGGAGCAGCGTCCGCTGGCAGCTTGCATCTGCTGGGCTCTTGCAGGGGACAGCTGTTCAGCTCCTAAGTTCACCACACCATCGTTCGATAGTTAGCAGCGATAGCAGTAGCGATAGCAGCTATGGTATCATCAGCATGACAGCTTCTTCAGCAGCAGCGAGATAGCTGGCAGCATCAGCTTCACCAACAGCAACGAGACAGCAGCGTTTGCTTAAGGCAATGTTGGTAATATTTATACCTGAAAGGTGCCTTGTTTGACGTAAGTTTTTGGACATAAGACGTCAATAAAGATGTCACTAGGAAGTGATCGTCTATCAGTGCTCATTAGAGTTCTATTACTAATCAAAACACAGCAAGCGGGGATTTCCAGGTTTGCAGAGTTTTTATCTTGTTGAAGAACTCGGAGTGTTAATCTAGGAATTTCAGATAGTAACTTCTGCTATGTCATTGCACTAATTGGTTGCAAAGGAAGTGGCAGAGAAAGCTATTCTGGAATGTGGCTCTGTTCGTGTGAGGCCAGAGACGAGTTTCTGAATATTGCACTTGAACGGTTATGCCAATATAGGGAATAAATGGATTTATAGCCGAATAGGGGCATAAGGTCACAGTATCGATCAGGGTCCTAGATTAGAACGCTACAAGGTGTTAACTGTGTATTTGACTCTTCTATTAACAGGGGTTCTGGAGGTGTGGGCTACACTCTTCCCCTGTGAGGTTTAGTGGAGTCAATACTTAGATATGTTCATATGTCATGTATAGCTGGTTTTGTATATGAACGCTGGATCTTCTTTCCCAAGTGTATCACATATGTTCTTGTATTTTGTACATTACTTTAGTTACACCGTATCAACCCCTACGTTGCCTCTACACATCCACAAGGCTTTATTCTTCTTTTACAGGTATAGCCCTGTATAGTACTTTCCGGAGCATTGTGATGTTTAAAGTATAGGAATCTAGTCTTATGTGTGTGTTCTGTTTATGACTTTCAGATCTCCCTCCCTGCTGTCCCCTTCCTTTCCTTCCCTGATCTTTTTTATTATCCCCTCACTTAATCCGGTCAACGCTCTGTGCCATTACGGCTATTCAGGCATTGGCTCGATTTAGAGGTGGGCTTACCTATCAACAAACCGATCCTGAGGACTAAATCGTAACAACTTGATTGTTTAAAAGAATATTATATGTGGCTAATGCTTGTGATGATTTTGCAATTAATTCACACCTAGATTAGCTAAAACAATGCAGGCTTAGATCCCAACCGCTGCACACCAATGTAGGAGGCTGGCTTAGTATATGGTGCACACTTTTTTAAGTGAAGCACATGGCACTAATCCAGACAACCCTTTTGGTGATTTTAGTGGTCTTAGACAACCATAGAAAGCTCTCTAAGTGGTAACTGTGTAGAGCAGCCTTCAGGCTTTGTCCAGAAGGAGTGTAAAGCAGCTTATTTTACCAGTACTAATCATGTAGTGTAGGTTAAGTGAAAAAGAACTACACAGTGTAGTTATAAAAATATGTATTTATTATAAACACTCACTAACATATAATCACAATACACACAATACTTCAACAGATGAACAGGTAAGTAGAACAAATACACAGTGGTCTCCAGGGGAAGACCAAACCATATACTAACAAAGTGGAATGCAAACCGCGATCAAAGTTGAGACTTGGCCAGGACGACTTAGAAGAGCTGGGGACCCATGTAACCACCCAAGGTAAGTACCCAGGGAGCCCACAGAGGCTGTGTGCAGAGTGGAAACACGATCTCATGCTCAATACAAGTAAATGGAGAAACTGCAGTTGCAGTTTTCAAGAAAAAGGACCCTTCCCAGAGGACCCTGAAGAAACCCAGTGAAAGATGGAAGGTTGGAGAGGTACCCCCGTGGATACCCCAGGAACCATGATGCCTGCCCCAGGGAAGCTGGGTGCATAGGTGTGAAGTAATGCCAAAAAAATGCCATAGACCACAATGTAGGAATTCAGTGAAGATGTCGCTGGCGAAGAAGGTGGAAGAGTCTGGTAGAATCCAAGGGCGGATTCTTGAAGAGGAGTTCCAGCAAGCAGATAGGACAGAATCCATGCCACTCAGGAGTGAGCAATGAGCACCAATGAATGAATATGCAGGAGAGTTGACAGTGCCCTTGTCACTGCAGCTGTGAGGATTAGGCGACAATGTGGAAGATCAGGAGCTGTTCATGAGCTGCCCCACATCGAAAGTCGAGCGCCAGGGGGTAGGTGTCCAGTGGGAGTGCCAAAAGCCTCGGCAGCAGCAACAGACGACTAAAACGGAGAAGGTGCAGTGTCGGGACCAGCAAAGTCCAAGGGACTCACCAAGTGCAGGAGAGTCAGAGCAGGCCCCATGAAAGCAGGGGAGCCCACTGGACTATGGCAGTTTCCAACGTCAGTTGATACCTTTACACCCGGCTTCCCTGGTGTAGGTATTGTGGATCCTGGGATATCCACTTCTGGGGTGACTCTTCAACCTTCCATCTTCCACAGGTTTCTTCACTGTCTGCTGGGAAGGGTCCTTCTTTAAAAGTCAACTGTGACTTACCCATTGACTTTTGTTGATCTCGCAGTCGTATTCCCACTCTGCACACGGCCTCTGTGAGTTCCTGGGTACTTACCTTGTGCGGCTCTTTGGGTCCCCTACACTTCTACATCTTCTGGGTCCACTCTTGACTTGAGTCGTTGTTCGCCTTCCTCTATTTTAGTATATAGTTTGGTCTCCCCATGGAGACCACTGTGTATTTGCGCTACTTACATACTCTATTTCCTAAGTATTGTGTGTTTTGTGTTTCTATCTCCAGGTGGAAGATAGTAGAATTGTGTTAGTGAGTGTTAGTAATAAAATACATATTTTTTAGAACTACACTGTGGATCTTTTTCACTTAACCTGTACCAATAAGATTACGTTTTGATAAAACTAGCTGTTTTACACTCCTTCTGGGCTAAGCCTAAAGCCTACTGTCCACAGCTACCACTTAGAGAGATGTCTAAGGTTGTCTAAGACCACTAAAATCACCATAAGGGTTGTCTGGATTAGTGCAGGATGCTACACTTACATATATGAGCACCATATACTAAGCCAGCCTCTCACATGGACCATGCCAGATGGCACATGCAGGCTCTGCAGTGGGACCTGATGTTCCAATGGGCACAGCAACGGGGAAATCTCCCCAAACTTGTTCAGATCTCAGAGGGCACTGCGAAAGACCTACAGTGGTGGCTAACAAACCAATATTGGGTCAGAGACAGACCCCTCTCCCCTCCCCATCCAGATTTCACAATAATGACGCTGGTCTCCAGCAGAAGAAAGTAACCCTATCAACATGTTGGAGCTTCAGGCGATCCGATTGCCACTGAAAGCCTTTTTACCATCCATCAGGGGAAGACTAGTTCATGTGTTCACGGACGACACTACCTCCATGTGGTATTGCAACAAACAAGGTGGAGTGGGGTCTTGGACTCTTTGTCAAGAGGCCCTGCGCCTCTTGACTTGGCTGCAGCAACAGGGTATTTCCCTGGTTTGTTCAACATCGGCCCGGTTCTCTGAACGCCAGAGCAGACTAACTCAGCCGAAGGTGCCTTGCAGATCACGAGTGGCGTCTCCATCCTGAGGTAGTGCAAAGTTTCTTTCAGCGGTGGAGAGAGCCTCGGTTAGATCTGTTTGCATCCAAAGAGAATGCCCAATTTCAGCAGTTTTGTACGTTGGAGTTTTTAAGGCGGCTCTCGCTCAGCAACGCTGTTTTTTGGGAGTGGAGCTCGGGCCTCCTGTATGCCTTTCCGTTCATATCACTCCTGCCCAGAGTGCTCAAGAAGATCAGGAGCCACCAGGCACAAGTTATTCTTCTGGCTCCGCATTGGGCACAGAGAGTTTGGTATTCTGAGCTTCTAGATATGAGCATTGTGTAGGAAGGTGGATATCTGACTATATGGTTACCCCAACTTTTTGCCTAGTGTTTAGCTGGGTTTTGACTTAGTTGGTCTGGGATCCTGCTATTCAGGGCCCCAGGCTATCTGCTCCCTCTGTAAAATGGACTCCATGTACTTTAGGTACTTATCCAATTGGGTATTGGGTCACCTTGTGAGCCCTGTATAGTGTACCATAGGTACCCAGGGCATAGGTGCATCCAAGTCCTACCAGGGGCTGCAGCATGAATTATGCCACCCAAACTGACACCACAGGCTGAACACTCAGCTTGGGCAAGGAAGTGTAATCACCCCTTGCTTAGATATAGTATTCCTATATCTACCCTTATATGTAGACACATATATACCTATAAGTCATTCCTATGGCAGGCCTTGACAATCCTGAAGACAGAGTGCTTGGTTTTGTGTGAGATGGTGCTCTAGCATGAGCTGAGCCTGTCTGTAGCTTTCGTAACCATGTCCTTATAGCTGTTCTAAAATATAACCATGCCATATACTCTTAAGTGCATTATAATCCTCGTGGTTAATGCTAACTTTGGTTTGGCTTTATCAAAACATGTCATGTAAGGTGTCAAACACTTTGAAACACTCCCCCCCCCTCCCCCCCTTCCCCGGCCAGTCCTGGCAGCAGGGGTAGCATTCCACCCTTCTAGAGGGAGAAGACATGTAGTTACTGCTTTACCCAGTTAAAGTTAAACAGAGCCTCAGCATCACAAAATGGATGCTACTGCCACAGAAACGAGTCTGACCTCCTGCTGCTGGACAAAACTCCTGCAGGGGAGGCCTGGACAATAGGTTTCCTGTAGTGGATTGGGTCAGGGTGGGTTCAATGGAAACTGCTGTTTCCAGACACTCCACACACAAAGAGAGATTAAATTAGGGTCGGAGGCCAAAATTTAAAGACTAGCTGGAATATGTAGCCCCTAAACTAACTTAAACATACAAAATATACTCCAGCGTCTATATAAAGATAGAACTAGAAAAGGAAGTTCCCACCAAGAATCAAAAATGTGAAATGCAATAAACATAAAAATTTATGTGTATGGATTACCATCATTCACCAAGCCTGGTGATTAGCTTCATCATTTGGGTATCCCTTGATGTATGAAATGACAGACTAGCTCTATAGGCATCAGAGCTTACGAATGTCAAATGGGTGTATTTACCAAGATGAGCAAGATGTAGTACATGGGACCCAAAAAAAAATGTGGGGGGGTATTTTATTAAATGCAGTGAAAAAGTGAAGTGTGAAAATATAAAATTGGTGCGTGAACAGACTAACTATTCTTATTTGTGTCAGTCACGATCAAAAATTAAAAACATGAACGCCAGGACTAGTTTTCACAAATAGCTGTCCTAGGCAGTGATGGTCAACATGATTCAGCACTTAAAGGCAATAGATAAAGCCATGTGCTTTCGTCAGGACCTCAACAAAACAAAACTGCAATGACTACTATTTACAATACATCAAAAAAGGATATGGTGTGAGTGCAACATCTCACAGTCCCGATTCCTTCTTGATATCTTCAGTTTTCTTCGTAATATGGAAGATAAAGCCTCACCCCACCTGGCAACGGCTCAGGATGTAAGAGGCACCGCTCTTTCCGTCGGTACCTCGGACGGTCAGCAGAGCCGTCGGGGAGGTTTCCAGACACTGCCTAGGGCACACAAAGTGCTCCATGCATAGCCCGGTTCAAACCAGTTGCTGGGGCACTCCAGCCCCAGCTCTGGCGCGAAACTGGACAAAGAGAAAGGGGTGTAACCACTCCCTTCTCAGGTTCCACCCATAGGAGGGACCTAGCAGGTAATTCACCAGCCACTTAGTTTAGTATAAAGATAGGAGCTGTGTCTAGATAGATTAGATTATCCCGGAAAGAAACTCTGAAATGAACTCTTGGACCTTCGACGTTCCATTTCGACTGGAAGACTGAAGACATCTCCTTTGTGGTCAAGGAGTGACCACCCTGTGCAAACAGGCACCATCAGTAACTTGCATGTTTGCTTTGTTGACACTCTCGCCGGAACCTGAACACTTAGCGATGCAGAATCTGGACTTCCAAACTTCTATGACTCCGACCCACATCCACAGCAAAGCTGAGACCCGTGGCAGGCACGAGAGACGTGGGACCGGAGGTCCTGGACTACCTGCCTTTTGCTGCCTGTGCAGCTTTTGAGGCACCCTCGAAGTTGTGTATTGGGGTTTGAGAAGCCACAGACCCGAGCAGCATTTGCACCGAAGCACAGCCCTCCACACTCCATGAGTGCTGCGTGGGGCCTGCGCCTGCATTCAGCTCAACGTGTCTTCATGGTTGCTAGCCCATTGGCTAGTGGCCCCTCTGAAGACTTCATTTTGAAACAACACCACTTGCCTGGTTGCTCCAGGCTTGCTCCTGCTTCCCTGCAAAGGAGAAGCTCCCCAGACCTTGCTGGTCTGAACAGAAGCTAATCTTCTAATCTTGTGTGGATTGCATTTGCCAAGGTTTGTTGGGTCCAATCCGGATAACGACAGCGCCAACAGCTAGATCCGTCATGGGACAGTTCCACTCCAGCTCCTGGTCATCGTCGACGCCTCCTGGAGCTCGTGGCTGCAGAGACAAGCTTCACCTCTTCACCTGATTGCATCTCGACATCGCCTGGTTCCTTCCTGGTCAATGGCTAGTGACCCAGACTCTGTCCCCTCTGCTTTCAGGTTCTTCACAGCTCCGATCCACCCTTGGATCCATCCGGACACTTTCCTCCTGGTCGCTTGCAGCACTTTCTTGCAGCTCTCCATAGGATTCATCTACGAAACCCGACACGAAAGAACACCTACGCACCCGGCTTCCCTGGGTGAGGTAACTCGAGTACTCTGGTGCTCCAGTGGGTAATAACTATCCAAGTGTCCTTGTTTAACAGGGTTTTCCCATAGTCCACCCGGAAGTGTCCAAAATCTACAACTTTGTAACTTTTAGGTTCCTATTGAAACTCTATGGTAATTTGTGTGTGTGTTTAGACACTGCACACGCATCCTGTGGGACTCCTACTTCCTAACTTTTGGTTGTTCAGTGTAGCCCCAGCGATTTCCTAGGCCCTAGGCCTACTCACCTTTCCTGAAGTGGTTCTTATACCACTTACTTAGTATATGGTTCGTGATGCCCCTAGGGCAAAATTGTACTTGTGCAACTTATAGTATGCTTTTTGAGTAACTTGCGCTGTATCTCGAACTCTGACCTCATAAAGAGTGCAGAGGGGTTGTGTTAGTAATAAATACGTATATATTTGATATATACCTTGTGTGGTGTCCTTTCATTTGATATTCAAGGGACTATTATTTGTAAAAGAGCTGGCTTCACATGCTCTCTGAGGTTTTAGCCTAAGACTGCTTTGTCCATGCTACCACTAGGATAGTTGGTCGATACGGTTGACTTTACAACCATCACCATAAGGGTTGTTTGGACTGGTGCAAAGTGCCCACTAGAATAGTGGACATCATATACCAGGCCAACTTCTCACACATTGATCCTCCGATCAGGCTGCCCCTTCGGGCGGATCTTCTGTACGCAGCAGCAGGAAAGGGTCCTCCACTCCAACCTGTCCACTCTATTCCTCCTTGCGTGTAGATTGAGTGGCAACAGTTGACAGCTTTTGACCTTTCTCTTGAAGTGTGCAAGTTTATTTTAGCGGCCAGATGTCCCTCCACAAAATCGTTATATGCCTGCCGATACAATACATTTTGTAAATATTTTATGGAACGGTCTATTGACCCCTTATCTGCCTCCATGGCAGATATCCTCCTGTTTATCCTTTCCCTGGCCCAGCAGGGCCCTGCTTTGTGCACTTTGAAGGATTACCTTTCGGCCATCTCAGCATTTTCTCTGCAGTTAGATCAGCCTTCACGTTTTAAGTCCTCTCTGGTGCAGAGATTTTGAAGGGGTTAATCCACTTGTTTCCCCTTTCTCCTTTTCTTATGCCACAATGAGACCTTAGTTTGGTCCTTAATTTCTTGATATGTGCCAAATTTGAGCTGATGCACAACTGTCCTCTACGGTTGCTCACTATTAAAACAGCTTTTTTGGTAGCAATAACTTCTGCCAGGAGGGTGAGCGAACTACAGGCACTGTCATCACAGCCTCATTACCTGACAGTTTTCCCGGACAAAGTGGTACTTAGAAAAAGGGCATCCTTTTTGCCCAAGGTTGTAACTCCCTTCCACCTGCCCACTTTCTATGCTCCTCCACATCCTTTCAAGGAAGAGAAGTGTCTCCACCGTCTGGAGCCAAAAAGGGTGTTATCTTTCTACCTTGATAGCACAAAAGAGTTCTGGGTGGATGACCGACTCTTTATAGGATATGTGGAAACAAAGAAGGGGCGTGCTGTGCAAAAGAGGACCCCATCATAATAGGTTATCCTCTGAATCAAAATATGTTATGCCTTGGCAAAGAAGCAGCCTCCCGAAGGCCTTAGTTCCACCATGGCAAAAGCAGCCACTCCAGCCCTCCAGCGTGGTGTTCCTATTTCTAACATCTGCCAAGTGTCCACGTGGTTATCTCTGCACACGTTTGCCAGACACTATTGCCTGGATTCTCAGGTTTGCAGGGAGGGCCTGTTTGGCCTCTCTGTCTTACAGGATTGCCTGGTTTGAAGCTTTTCTGCAGTCCCACCTCCAGGGAAGGTATTGCCTGGGTATCTGTTCAAAGGTAAGATGTCTGTGACTAGATGTCTCCATCAGATGGACAAGTTACTTACCTTTGGTAACCCCTTATCTGGTAGAAACATTATCTAGTCGCAGATTTCTTACCCACCCACTCATCCTCCCAGCGGAATTGTCTTTTAGTATTCGGGCTGTTCCTCTTCAGGTCCCTAATCTCCTTTTTAACACACCATGGTCAGTCACTTCATGGCTCCACGCTTCTGCCGTAGAAAGTCGTTAAATGTACTGATGCCAGCTAGCCGGAGTGGCTGTAATATTGACAGCGCAGACGTCACTAAGGCGACAAACACTACGCCAATGACGTTGCGTAGAGTCGATTGACGCCACCTACTGGCGCGCAGGGGTACTGCTAAGAAAAATCTTCCGGATCCAGCCTGATGCCTGGAAGTTTAAAGGAAGGAATCTGCGGCTAGATCATGTCTCTACCAGATAAGGCACTACCAAAGATAAGTAACTTGAGTGACGCTGGCAGCACTGACCATGTCATAGTGCTTTTTAGGTCAAGTCTAGGGACTTGAGACTGCTGTAGTAGAGTATGGGAAAGAAGCCGCGCCCACTCTTCTCCCATATTTTTAATTGGCTTTTGTCATTGTCTTTCATAAATGCTGCCTTTGGATTCGTTAATTTGCTTATTAGTCCCTCCTTAGTACATCCTTGTCTTTATTTGTACCCTCCCATGGCGACTGGCCCTTTTACTTCAGTTGTTACACAGGACCTGAGTTTCTCTTACTGCAGGCCGTACATACGCTGCTTCAGCTGAAACCGTAACACGGCGCCCGCTTTTAATCACTTTAACCCATCATTATCTTGTGTCTGTTTCAACCCCCCCAAGTAAAATGGATTTAGAAATGATTAGCGAATTAAGTCATGTGAATTCCAGGTAGCACATAACCCTGTGCTAATGGGCTTAAGCACAACTGTGTTACATTTCATCTGTACTAAAAACCACCTGACGGGTTGTTTTCAAAATCCTGTTTTATGAACAATACCACCAATACTACCAACACCACCAATACCACAACCACCGACAATACCACCACCACCACCACCACCACCAATACCACCACCATCAATGCCACAAAAACCACCACCAATACCACAAACACCACCACCAATACCACTACCACCACCAACATTACCAATACCACTACCACCAATACCACCAACAACACCAATATGACCACCACCATCACCAATACCACCATCAATACCACAACCTCCACCACCGCTATTACTACCCCCACCGCCAACACCACCACCAATACAACTACCACCAATGCGACTACCACCAATACCACCATCACCAATACCACCACCAATATAAGCACCACCACCAATACCACCACCATCAATACCACCACTACCACCACCAATACCACCACCAATCACACCCTCACCACCAATACCACCACCACCAATACCACCACCACCAATACCACCACCACCAATATCACCACCACCAATATCACCACTACCAATACCACCACTGCCACTATCACCACCAACACCAATACCACCACCAACAACACCAATACCGGCACGTAGGAGAGTAGGGTCTGCTTTCCTATGGTCACCCCATTTTTTGCTTTTTGCTTCACTGGTTTTTGCCTTAATGTGGCTGTGGGCCTGCTAATCAGACCCACAGCCTGCTGCTCTCTCTCTAAATTCACAACCATGTACTTTAGGTACATAACCAATTGGGTATTGGATCACCTAATCAGCCCCTGTACAGGGTACTATAGGTACCCAGGGCATAGGTGCATCCAAAGGCCTACCAGGGGCTGCAGCATATCTTTTGCCACCCCTGGCTGGCTATCCAATCTGACACAACTGGCTGATCACTCAGCTGGGGCAAGGTGGTGTAATCACCCCTTGCTTAGATATAGTATACCTATATCTAAACCTATATCTGGACACATATACACCTATAAGTCACTCCTATGGCAGGCATTAACAATCCTAGAGGCAGAGTGCTTGGTTTTATGTGAGATGGTGCTCTAGCAGGAGCTGAGCCTGTCTGCAGCTTTCTGGACCAACTCCCTTAGCTGTTCTGGGATATTGCCATACCATATACTCTTAAGTGCATTATAATCCTCGCAGTTACTTGCTAACTTTGGTTTGGCTTTATCAAAAAATGTCGTGTAAGGTGTCATATGCTTTGGAATACTACCCCCTTGCCAGTTCTGGCGACGGGGGTAGCATTCCACCCTTCTAGAGGGAGAAGACATGTTACTTTGCTTAAACGCGGTTAAATCTAACCAGAGCCTCAGCATCACAAAATGGATGCTGCTGCCACAGACACAAGTCTGGCCTCCTGCTGCTGACCGAAACTCCGCCAGAGGAGGCCTGGACAAATGGTATCCTGTCACAGGGAGGTGTTACACCACCCCAGACAGGAGATAGTGGATTGGGGCAGGGAGGGCTGAATGAAACTAGACACTGCCTGGGGCGCATAAGGCGTCCCATGCATAGTCCAGTTCAAACCGGTGCTGGGGCACTCCAGCCCCAGCTCTGGCAGGAAACTGGACAAAGGGAAAGGGGTGTAACCACCCCCTTCCTGGGTCCCACCCGTAGGAGGGACCTGGCAGGTGATCCAGATCCTTGATTTGGAATAAAGGTAGGAGCTGTGCCAATGCAACTTAGATCATCCTGACTGAAACTTTGAAACGAAACTCTGGACCCTTCGACATCCTACTCAACGTAGAAGACTGAAGAATCTCCCTTGTGGTCAAGGAGGGGCCACCCTGTGCAAGCAGGCACCATCAGCGCATCGAGACTTCCTTTGCCGTTGCTCCCGCCGGAGCTCAAATGACAGCACAGACAAGACCTGGACTCCCAGACTTCCAACAGCCCGATCCACAGTCCTAGCAAAGCTTAGACCCGTGGAGGCGACGTGAGACGTGGGACCGGCCATCTTGCAAAGTCGAGGAAGTGCTACCTGTGCAGCTTCCGAGGCTCCCTCGATGCTGTGCTCTGGGGTTTGAGAAGCCCCAGCCCCGAGCAGCCTGTGCTCCAAAGATCACCTCTCCACACTCTCCGAGTGCTGCGTGGGGCCCTTTTGCACTTTTCCTGCTCGATGCGTTGTCCGGTCACTTGCCCGTTGGCTAGTGGCCTCTGTGACGACGATCCATCGAAACTACACTACTGGTCTGGTTGCTCCAGACTGGCCTCAGCTCCCCTGAAAAGGAGCCATCGATCTGACCTTCCTGGTCCGATCAAGAAGACATCTTCGAGTCCTGCGTGGGTTGCCTTTGCCAAGGCTTGGTGACTCCGAATCGAGTACCGACACCGCCGACAGCAAGAGCCTTTGTGGGACAGCTCGTGTTCACCAGCTGGACATCCTCGATCCTTCCTGGTCCACGTAGCAGCGGAGACAAACTACTCGACAGCACCTGATCGCAACCCGACATTGCCTGGTTCCGTCCTGGTTCCATCCTGGTCACTGGCTAGTGACCTAGACTCGGTCCCCTCTGCTTTCAGGTACTCTACAGCTTCGATCCACCCTTGGATCCAACCGGACTCTTCTCTCCTGGCCGCCTGCAGCATCTTTTTTTCCAGGCTCTGACGAAACCCGACACACTTTGGCACCTATGCACCCGCTTCCTGTGGGTGAGGTAACAATGGTTTACACCTCTAGTGTCCTAGTTTTAAGTGACTAAGTTCTAGTCCAGTCGGAAGTCTCCAAAACCTAACACTTTCTGATTTTTATGCACCGTTGAGTTGTATGGTAAATGCGGTTGCCTATAGACACTGCACCCGCATCCTGTGGGCCTCCTATGTCCCAACCTTCGTTAGTCCAGGCTAGGCCCAGCAATTCCCAAGGCCCTAGGCCTGTTCATTGTTCATGACGTGGTACTTATACCACTTTCCTAATATATGGTTTGAGTTGCCACCTGGCCTATCCATAATTGTGCAGCTTATTGTATGTTATACTGTGTTCTTTGTTTAACGCTTGTGCTTCTGTGCTCATAAAGAGTATAGGAGATTATTCTAGAAATAAATACATATATTTTGTAATATATAACTTGTGTGGTGTCCTTTCATTTGGTATTTAAAAGGATTGCATATGGTAAATCAGCTGGCTTCACATGCCCTCTTGAGTTTAGCCTAAGACTGCTTTTGTCCATGCTACCACTAGGAAAGCTTGTCTATAAGGTTGACTTACAATCAATCACCATAAGGGTCGTTTGGACTGGTACAAGGTGCTCACTAGAATAGTGGTCATTATATACCAGGCCAACCTCTCACACGGCAGTAATCTCTATTCCAAATGGGGAAAATGGCGGCCGCTAGTTAGTAGCTGTTGCAGGCTTAGCTGTCTCCTCCAGGGAATGTATCGTTAGGGAAAATGAAAGGGATGAAACTCAACTGAAAACGCTACTGAGGGCAGGAAAGGAGAAACCTCGGGGCTTAGAAGAATGAACTGACCTCTCTTTTGCTCCGCTGCACTTGCTTGGTTCGTGCCTGTCCGGGGTCCTTAGTCAGTGGATTGCGCCGCCAGCGTGTTTGGGGCTTGGCGTATGGCGTCCGGTCGCTTCCTGGGGTCGGGGCCAGGCCTGGGCTCCTCCTCACTGGCGTCTCGCCGGCTGTGGTGCAGTGCTCGGCGCTCTCCCGGTGTTGGCTTTGCGGCTGTTGCGGGTGATGGAGCGGACTTTCAGAATTATTTCTGAATAATAGTTTGTGACAAATGAAACTCATGATTTTTATTTTTACTAATGAATGTTGCATGATTTGCATGTTTATACTGACTCAACCTAAAATAGTATGCACCAGCACCAACACGCGGGTTTAATCATTTGTGCTCTTGTTATGTTTGTCATTTTGCTTTGAATAATATATTTACTTTGTCTTTAGTTTTGTCATATATTAACTGCAGCTGTTTCATTAATAATAGCATGTGCATTCTTTTAAATGTGCTACTGTTTATGTTTTGTTGTCCCTTTTGTGTCGGTGTTTGTTTATTCGTTTGTATGCAAAATTAGGTAACATAGTTAATGGGTTAATCTTAGCAAAGGGGGTGGGTAACAGAATAATTATCATTTCTTGAATTAATTATTGTCTTGTGTTTCTTTGCATACTAGACTCACGCTAAAAGGCCTGTGGCCTACTTCTGAAATGGATGTCCGAAAAAGCTTTACCAAAAGTGGGCCTTGCACAGCCATGATGAAATGCGAAAATGCTTTTCTACATTAATTCTTGGAGAATGGCTTGCAAACAAGGCTGTGTGGAAGCTTAGGACATTTGGTACAGATTTCTTCATGGTCAAGGCCGCAGTTGACCTTTAGCAGCGGAAAAGCTTGAGCGGACGAAGGAAATCGTTATGACACTTTGTCAAATGTAGCCACCTTTGGAAGCTGCTGGTGACATTAAATAATGAACAATGCCGCTCTTGAAAGAACGTAACTCTGGCTATGCGAGAGTCGGATGACCACATCAGGAGATGTTTCTTGGCCAATCATAATTTGTCTTGCTCGAATATTTGTATTCTTTTAGTTAGTTTTAGATAGGAAAATACTATAAGAATTGCCCCTTGCTAAGAGCACTGTTCGTTCGTTCCTGTGCTACAGAGACGCTGTCGGTTTTCCCTTTCACGTAAGATCCTTAGAGACTTTAATTTTTCCTTACAGGTTTTTCTTTAGCTGAGTTAGGGAAATAGGCTATGAAGAATTAATTTGAATGTTTGAGCATTTTCTCATGCTGATTTTGGTTCGAACTTGCTAAGACTAATGTGCCTTTAAATAAATATTCTCTGCTTAATAAAAGATGCAAAAATAAAGATTTCTCGAAATGCTTTTGCTTTAAAATAAAGTTAATAAAATAGATTTTGAAATGACAAGCTGGTCTTGTTTGTTTCCTTGAGTTACCATTAGTTAATCCATTGCCTATTATGTGACTTAATTAAAAGTGATTTGTTATGTTAGATTAATTAGGTCATATGATTCAGTAGGTCAAATCTCATGTCTCAGTCATTATGGGCCTAGTGATAAATTTATAAATAATGGTGAGTATTATGGTGTAGAGTTGAACATATGAGACTGAATTTCTGTTGACCCGCTGGATCAAATTCCTGGTAGCAGAGGATGCTTACTATTGTAACATACATGTTACATGGTAATTACATAGGATACATGTTTAACAAATGTTAAGTTTTGTCTAGATGTTATTTGTTGTTGTTTTTCCTGTAGTGTGAAAAGCCTATGTGCCGGCAGAGTAGTGTGACAGGTGAAGTTACACAGTTTATTTGTTCAGTTTCAAATCAGTGGTACACAAATATCACTAAGTGTTGTGGTCGTACAGCACAAGTTTAGGGATTAGGTATGACAGTTTGCATGAATAGTAAGGATTAACTATGAAATCATAACTTTGAGTATAGGGACTAAGAGCCCGTTTTAAAGCTCGCTGTGAAGAGAGTAGTAGAATTTTTCCGAACTTCTATGAAGGGTGAGATAGCTTTTGTCTATTCTTACTGACGTATCAGGAATTCTATTGGTTGGTTAAAGTCCTACTGAAGAATTTATGTATGTGTGGATAGGTTTCTTTCTTGTATGAAAGTTTAAAAAATTGCTTTATGAAAATAGCGCCGTCTATTTCATGCGAATGAAATTCTTGAATGTTTGATAAAACTATCACTTTGTTTAGTGTAACGGACAAATGGTTTGTTTTTCTGTAGTTATTAACTGAAATTCTTTGAAAAGAATTGTTTAAAATGGTGCTGTGAAAATATTTTGTAAGGGAGGGGTGAGTTTACGGAGCGACACTGACACGCACAGTTTCGCTGCAGCGGCAGTGTACGTCACAGGGTTCGCGCTGTGATTGGTTGACATACGTCACAGCAAGTGCGCTGATTGGTTCACGTGATCAAATCGAGCTGTTAGCTGATTGGTCATTTCCGAAAACTAGTTTCTCATTGGTTGAGCAAGGTAGTGACGTAGCTTAACCTGATTGGCTTGTTGGTGAGTTTCGCGCACGGATTGGTCAGAGCAGCGGAACAACAGAAAATATTTACGATCTTTTCTAAATTTTACATTTGACTTTAAAAAACATGAGTTATTGGTATAAAGAAGAGAATAAGCCTTCATGGTTTCAGAAAATTCCAAATTTATTTAATCTCGACAAGAAAATTAAAGCGCGTGGTGGAAAATTACTTCATAAATATAAAACACCCGCAGCATATATGGATGGAGAATATGGATATCATACTGTTCTCTGGTTTGAAAATTGGATGGTGTTTTAGCCTGGCGGGAGGATGGGTCATTTAATGTTAAAGTTCTAAGAAACTTAAGAGATAAAAGCATGGCTCTTTCACCAAGACCCAGACCCACTCAATTTGAAGCCTTAGTTGAATGGGAAATTGAAATGATGGAGCTTGAGCGAGAAAATTGGGGAACACCAAGGAGTTTATATAAAGAAACTCATCAAGATAAAGTTCGTCGTTGGAGGAAAGGTGACATGCAGGAAGGATTATATCCTGTATTAGAAATGGTTGTAGAAACAGGTCAAAAGAATTCAGAAGAGAAAGGAGAATTAGATCAAGAATTTGATGCAGTCTTGGAAGATATGTTAAACAGTCCTCCGCCGTACCAACCAGGTTTTTCACCTTCTACTCCAAGAAATTTTTCTAGTATTTCTCCTTCTGCACCTAGGGAAGTTGAGGATTACTCCAGGTTTTTGAGATTACCTGAGAGAGAGAGAGATCAAGAAGTAAAACAAAGTCCCCAAAAGAAAATTCTAATACAAGAAATAATTTCCCGAAAAATGATAAAAAGACATTGCCTCATATTCCAAATATAACAGATTATATTAAAGCAAAGGGATAATTAATTCAACAATTGACAAAAGGCATGGAAGCAGTGACAGTTCCAGTTACAATTGGTCCTGTTGTACCAGTTTTTGATCATGAGAACAGGCAATCAGTGATAACAAATCCTTTGAATGCAGAAATTCAGAAGGTAGCTGAAAAATGTTATTCTGAATTAACAGAGATTCGTAAAGATAAAACAATGCCAAATTTAACTTTAAATCAAGGATTGTCAAATGCCTCACCATCAGTTGCAGAATCAGATTCTGGCTCTGTTAATAAAACAGACTTAACACAAGCTCCTGAATCAAGACAGCTTGATGTTGCTAAATTAAAAGCAGACTTAGAGTAATTGATTATTGGCACAATTGGTACTGATTGTTTGAAACAATATCAGGATGATGAACTGCTTTTTATTTGTAAAAGCATTCAGTGGAAAACCAAGAATAAATATGAACAGTTTGAAGATGTGGCTGCTGAATTGGAAATAGATTTAACTCGACAGAAGCAATTACAAAAACATTACAGAGTGGATTTTTCTGAAAAAGACATAGAAAATCTTAATACTACAGGTAGAATCACTCATATAAAAGAATTGATTGTATTCCTGAAAAGATTAGGTGATTTAAGCAAATGGAGAGTTAAATGGACAAAGAAGAGAGAAGAAGAAAAGAGAGACAGGGAGAAGTTTTTGGTGAATTTCCGATGAGAGAAATAGCTGGTGGGGGTTATGTTCATGTTCCTTGGACAAGACAGGATATATTATTGTTTACGAAGGATTTTCCTTGACTCAGAGAGAAGCCAGTGGAATGGTATCGTCAGGTAGACAGACTTATCAAAGTTTCCAAAGTTCTGTGGATTGATCTTGATGGTTTCTTTGACCTTGTTGTCCCGTCTGATCTTTGGACAGAATGCAAAATTTCTGTGGGTTGGCCGAAGGAAGAACCTCAACGGCATAAAGTAACAGGTGCTCCTTCAGACATTGTCATGGATTACTATGACAAAGTAATTGTTTGGCTGAAAGACAAAATTCCTCCAAAAGAAGTAGATTGGGTTAAAATTGACAGAACTAACCAGGAACCAAAGGAATCAGTTCATTCTTTTTATGATGACATCCTGAGAAAAGCAAAATATTGCAGTGATGAGCTAGATGCAAAACAAAGGAAACTCAAGGAAAAGGCCATGTGGGCGCAAGTGAAGGTAGCTGAGCAACAGATAGCAGCTTTGGAAAATAAACATTTTCAGCAGAACCAGAATCCTGGCAAGTTTAAAGGAAATTTTGCAAATAAGCCAAAATGTAATATAAACATTGAAGAGTTAAAACAAAAGTTACCCTGTTTTAATTGCGGGGAAATTGGACACTGGAAACGCAAGTGTAAGAACCCGCCCAGAAATTTAAAGAATTCGTCATTAAATCCACAGATGCAGAGTGAGATAAATCAGCAGCAACAGCAACAGCTTAAGCAACAGTTAAATGAAATAAGTCAGCAGCAACAGCTACAGCGACAGTTAGCGAATCAGCAGAACCAATTGATTCAGCAAAACCAAATTCCACAGCCACCTTTGCCAAATTGCATGAATACACAGAGATATAATCCAGAGACGGGTTTCTGCGGAGCTGAACAAGTAAAAAGGTCGCAAAGAGTGAATGTGTCAAATGTCTCTCAACAATTTTGGCTAAAGGAAAATGAGAGCAGTGATTCAGAGGATTACTCATGACGGTGCCTGAGGGGGGAAGAAGAGTGTGTGCTTGGAGCCACTCTTGAGGTAGATCAGTCAGGTCCATTTATAAATGGTAAGGTGAATGATAAAGATATCACTTTTCTTGTGGACACTGGTGCTACCCGTTCTACTATTAGGTCAGTGGAAATTGAAAATCTTCCTCTCTCGGGTGATTCAATCCAGGTAGTTGGTGTAGCTAATCAGCATATTAAAACGAATCTGACAAAGCCTGTAGATGTAGAAATTGGAAATTACAAAGACAAACACAGATTTATTGTCTGTAACAGCAGTCCTGTTAACCTATTAGGTCGGGATCTGTTGTGTAAAGTGAATTGTAAAATGTACTGTTCACCTGAAGGTATTGAGCTTCAAACCTTAGAAGAAGACGGGTTGTGCAAATTAACACTGTTAATGGTTGATGAAGAAAACAAAATGTTCCCTGATTTTGATCAAAATAATTTACCAGAAGAACTGAAAGAAACAGTAAATCCAAAAATTTGGGATTTGGGTAGTGATGAAATGGGTTTAATGAAACATGTAGACCCAGTTAAAATTACTGTGAGGCAGGGAATAGATTTTCCAAATGTTCCTCAGTACAAAATGAAACCTGAAACAATTGAAGGTGTAATTCCTGTTATTGAAAAATTTATCAAGCAAGGAGTTTTGAAAGGAATTGAGAGCAGCCCTTGTAATTCACCGATTATGGGTATTAAAAAGCCAAATGGAACGTACAGAATAGTTCAGGACCTGAGAAGGGTTAATAAGATAGTTGTTCCTTGTTGTCCAGTTGTACCAAATCCAGCGGTAATTTTATATCAGATTCCACATGATGCAGAATGGTACACAGTCATTGACTTGTGTAATGCCTTCTTTACGGTTCCACTGCATCCAGACAGCCAGCAACTTTTTGCGTTCAGGTTCCAAGACCGCATATTAGCATGGTGTCGTATTCCTCAAGGGTATACTGAGAGTCCATCTATCTTTAATCAGTTATTGAAAAGGTCCCTGGAAGATCTAAAATTGCCTGGAGAATCAACATTAGTCCAGTATATTGATGACCTCCTGATTGCAGGAAAAACAAGAGAAAAGTGTGTGACTGACACTATTACACTTTTGAATCGTTTGGCAGATGAAGGGCATAAAGTGTCACCTGCAAAACTACAGTTTTGCAAACAAGAGGTTAAATACCTTGGTCACAGAATTGCAAAAGGTATCAGACAAGTGACAATTAAGAGAATAAAAATGATTCGAGCAATACAGCCACCAACAACTCAGAGACCGATCAGGATGTTCCTAGGAATGGTTGGTTATTGTCGCCAATGGATCTGTGGGTTTTCAGTTATTGCGAAACCTTTACAAAGATTAACAAAGGCAGATATTAAGGATCCAATTGTTTTGACAAAAACGGAAATGGAGGCTTTTGAGAAGCTAAAAAGAAGCCTCTGTGAAGCACCAGCACTGGGTATGCCAGACTATGATAAGGAATTTGAATTGTATTGTTGTGAAAGAGAAGGTTGTGCTTTGTCAGTTTTAATTCAGAAACATGGAAAAATGGGAAAACCTATAGCTTACTTTTCAGCTGTCCTTGATCCTGTTGCAAAAGCATTGCCAGGTTGTTTAAAAGCAGTGGCTGCAACAAGTGTAAGTCTTGAGCAAAGTGAAGGAATCATAATGGGATTTCCTCTAAAAGTATATGTACCTCATTCAGTTAAAGCACTTCTTACCAGAAGTAAAACACAACATCTGTCTAGCAATAGATTAACGAAATATGAAAAAGTTATTCTGGGATCAGATAATGTATCTATTGCGAGATGCTTGAATCTTAATCCAGCTACACTTTTGCCAGATAATGTGACTCCTGATGATGATGATGATGTGAAGCATGAGTGTTTGGATGTTTTAGAATACTGTACCAAACCCAGGAAGGACATTAAAGATGTACCTTTGGAGAAGTGGAGAAGTGTGGCTCAATGGTTAGAGTGGCAGACCCTGATGCAGAGGTCTAGCCCGGGACCAGGGTTCAATTCCCCGCCTCTGCGGGTCTTGGGCTCAAAATTCCACGGACCTGATAATTCTCGCCTCGGTGCCTATTCCAGTCATGGAGTCCCACTCTGCAACTCTGGGCAATAGCTTGCTTAATCTCCACAACGGCCCCCACAACGCCAAGGATGCCTGGCCTCCACCTTGGGGGTGCCCAGGAGTGGACGCCTCACAGGGAAAGCCAGGATGGGTTCCACAGCGGTATTCGTACAAGCGCCTTGAGACCCTTGCGGGTGAGTAGTGCGCTATACAAGTATCAATTTACATTTACCTTTACCAGAGTCAGACATTGTTTACTTTGTTGATGGCTCCTGTTTAAGAACAGAGGAAGGCATCTTGAGAGCACCATATGCAGTCTGCACAGTTTCTGAAATAGTTGAAGGTTCTACTCTTGAAGGAATTCGTTCAGCACAGATAGCAGAATTGGTTGCTTTAATTTGTGCCTGTGAAAAAGCTGCAGGGAAAAAAGTTACAATAGTGACTGACAGTCAGTATGGATATGGAGTGGTCCATGATTATGGGCAACTCTGGTCTCAAAGAGGTTATTTAACTTCTGTATGTGTTAAGCTTCCTACTTCAGTTTCTGAAAAGGTCAAGTATAATATGCTTCCCCTTACATATGGAATAACATGCAGTGTTTTATCAAGCTTGTTCTATCAAACTGGTTGCCTGGAATATTATTATTCTGATTTTGAGGAAATTTTTGCTAACCTGAAAATTGTGAATAGTCTTAACAAAGTTAGGCCTGCTAAGCAGATGAGGGAATTTTTCCTGGTTACAAATGAACTAACATACGAATATGCATACAAGAATAATCTAACTTGCAAAATGAGGAATGAAGAAAGATCTTTCCTTAATCAGGTTGAGGAGATGAGAGCAATATATGAGAGAAATGAAATGCTGAAACAGACTAAATCAAAGTTCTGGCAGATCGAGGATGAGAAACTTAATGGTGGAAACAGTTTTGCTGCTATTCATATAGATGAACCAGTTAGTGGAAAGCTTTGCATTAGAAGAGATAATTTGCTTTATGGCAACTATTTTGTCGGAGCTAGTCAATGTGAGGACACTTACCGAATTATTGGAGGTTGGGGATTTAAAGGTGGAAAAGACCCAATTTTTCCTGGAATTTATTTTGTCTGTGGAAATAAGGCATATTTCAGTCTTCCTGACCATTGGTATGGCACATGTTACCTTGGTCTTGTCTTCCCAAAAATGTTCCATGTTGACAGAAATGGAAAAGGATCATTTGAAATTGGCAAACACCTGAATAGGTTCAAAAGAGAACGTTTTTCAGAAATCATGGGAGATATATTTGGTGCAATAATTCCTATGGTGGGAATTACCCTGAATGCAATTAAAATCAGAAAGGTTTCTACAATCGTAGACAGATTGTCCACTGATACTGCAGGTGGTTTGCAGTTAGTCAATACAGAGCTCATTGCTACCAGAAGCATGGTTATGCAGAACAGGCTTGCTTTAGACATTCTTTTAGCAAAGGAGGGAGGAGTCTGTGGGATTTTGCATGTTCAGCATTGCTGTACATATATCCCAGATAAAAGTCAGAATATTGAATTGTTAATTAAAAATATCACAGAATTTCATTCTGAGATAGAACCCATGGAAGATGACAGTTTTTCTGAACGTTTGGCAAAAAGATTCAGATCAATTAAAGATTGGTTCGCTGACATTGGCAGTTCAATCATTGGCAAAGTGCTCTACCCTGTTATAGTTATTGTTATAGTAACACTCTTGTTAAAAATCAGTTGCATGATTCGCAAAAGGAAGAAGCATGTGAGGGAAAAGAAAAGGATTTATAAACTCAGAAAAGCCCAAGAAAAGGAGATTGAAATGGATGAGTTCCGTAGGGCTCAGAATGGAAGTTCCAGACAGTGACAGACTGATGAAACAGGAGTTTAGTTTTACTAATTCTGAGAGAGATCATTATATGACATTTTTTAGAAGTAAAATTTAGTATACAGTTTTCGGTTTTGTTTGGTGATTTTTAAATCACCAGATGAGGGAGTTGATGGAGCGGACTTTCAGAATTATTTCTGAATAATAGTTTGTGACAAATGAAACTCTCATGATTTTTATTTTTACTAATGAATGTTGCATGATTTGCATGTTTATACTGACTCAACCTAGAATAGTATGCACCAGCACCAACACGCTGGTTTAATCATTTGTGCTCTTGTTATGTTTGTCATTTTGCTGTGAATAATACATTTTCTTTGTCTTTAGTTTTGTCATATATTAACTGCAGCTGTTTTATTAATAATCGCAAAACCACTGGGTATGGGCTCCCAAGCAGCAAGGCCAAGCCACAGCCTTATGTATCAAATAACAAAGAACGCCAATGCTGCCGTTTTAACAAAATTCACACTACCTTGAAATCTCACAATCGATTTAAACACAAAGTGAGGGGATCAATGTCTCATGAATAAATCTTCAATTTTATTAGTTTTGTTTTTTCATTGAGAAGTTTTTTTCATGTCTGATTATTAATTCTTTTTCCAGTTGAAAGACACTTATAACATACGAAAATTGAAACACATTTTGTACATTTAAAACACTCCCCACCCTCTATCACATTGTGAATCACAAACAAACACAGTCAACCACTCTCACACACTCTCTGTAAAACAAAACAACAAATACTTAGATACAGTTCAGTATAAATTCAATCTTAAATGGTGCCATAAGCAATTTTTCAACCTATTTGTAAATCTTTTGTGAACAATGAAACACTTTTTACAACTTTTTATGGCATCCTACAAGACAAGGTCTACGCGTTTCGAACTTCTCCTATTTGTTGAGTTCTCCTCAGGACCACACTGAAAAATAAGTGGGGGGAGATCTCGATTAGATTCTACTTAGTGACCATATCTCAAAACTACCAAACGGCTCAACGCCCGTCTTCTACCTCTTACCTCTCGTATAGCGTGTCTTAATCATTGAGACTTATTCCTCTTGGTACCCGGCATGGAACCACCTAAATAACAATAATATAACAGAGCTCAGCCGAGCTTAGCAAAAAAAGAGGGGTTCAGTTTTCACTACACTGTTTCTCATTCATATCAACTCACTCACCGGTATGTTGTTTAATGTGTCGCCTTTCTGAAAATGAATAAAGAGTTGCTGTTGGGCACTGAGCGTGTCAGTAAGTGGCTAAGTGCTACTAATGGAGACCGCTCTTACCTTAGTACGGTCTGTTGTAGGCGGGGGATAGTGCAGAATGAATAGGTTCCTGTAATGAAACTTCACCTGCAACAAGCCAAAACCCATCAACCACCTCCAACCAACTCTGCAAAGAAACTGGAACAAAATCACCACCGACCAGATCTCCTCATCGCTCCTTCTAAACACCCCAGCCCACTCTTCTAACCCAGACCAAGCCGCCGCCAACTTCACCCTATGGTTATCCAACACCGCCGACACCTTAGCACCACTGAAAAAACGCCAAAGCAAACCTGGCAACAAGAAGGCCTCATGGTTCAACGATGATCTTAAGAAGTCCAAGAAACTCTGCCGCTCCCTTGAAAAGGCCTGGAAAAAAGACCCAACCACTAGCACCAAGGACGCCTTCAAAAACGCCACCCGCACTCACCACCAACTAATCCGAAAGGCCAAGAAAACAGCATTCAAGGATCGACTTGACAACAACGCCCACAACAGCAAGGAACTTTTCAACATCGTCAAGGAATTTTCCAATCCCTCGGCCAACTCCAATGACATCACCCCCTCTCAAGCCCTCTGCGACTCCCTAGCCTCATTCTTCCACAACAAGATTGCAGACATCCACAACAGCTTCGACAACCAACCCGGAGACCAACCCACCCAACCTTATGCTGAACACTCTTCCCCCGCGAACACCCTTAACGACTGGAACCCAATCTCCACTGAGGACACCATCCGCCTAATGAACTCCATCCACTCAGGATCCCCCACAGACCCATGCCCTCACCACATCTTCAACAAAGCAGACTCCGTCATAGCACCGCACCTCCGAGACGTCATCAATTGCTCCTTCATCTCCGCCACCTTCCCGGAAAACTGGAAACACGCTGAACTCACCGCCCTTCTGAAAAAACCCACAGCGGACCCCACCGAACTCAAAAATTACCGCCCCATTTCGCTCCTTCCATTCCCGGCCAAAGTAATCGAGAAAGCTGTCAACAACCAACTCGCCGCTTTCCTCGAAGCCAACAAATCCCTCGACCCCTCACAATCTGGCTTCCGAGCAAAGCACAGCACTGAGACCGCCCTCATCGCAGCAACAGACGACATTCGAACTCTACTGGACAATGGAGACACAGTCGCCCTCATCCTCCTCGACCTCTCTGCAGCATTCGACACAGTCTGCCACAGCACCCTTTTACAACGCCTCAGTAACATCGGAATACAAGGAGAAGCACTTGAATGGATCACCTCGTTCCTCACCGGAAGAACCCAGAGAGTCCGCCTTCCACCATTCAAGTCCGAGGCCACTGAAGTCATCTGTGGCGTACCACAAGGATCCTCACTCAGCCCCACCCTCTTCAACGTATACATGAGCCCCCTCGCGGCCATCGCCCGCCAACACAACCTCAACATCATCTCTTACGCGGATGACACTCAACTAATCCTTTCTCTCACCAATGACCCCAGCACCGCCAAAACTAACCTACACGAAGGAATGAAAGAAGTTGCCGAATGGATGAAACACAGCCGTCTGAAACTGAACTCAGATAAAACAGAAGTCCTCATCCTAGGTACATCCCCCTCTGCATGGGATGACTCTTGGTGGCCGGAAGCCCTTGGAAAAGCACCCATCCCGACAGACCACGCACGGAACCTAGGCGTCATCCTGGATTCTTCACTCTCTATGAATAGACAAGTCAGCGCCGTATCCTCATCCTGCTTTAACATTCTTCGCATGCTCAAAAAAACATTTAGCTGGATCCCCACCGAAACCAGGAAAACTGTCACCCATGCTCTGGTCACGAGCCGACTGGACTACGGAAACACCCTCTACGCAGGTATCACCGCTAAACTCCAGAAGAAACTCCAACGAATCCAAAACGCCTCAGCCAGGATCATATTAGACATCCCACGCAACGAACACATCTCTGGTCACCTGAAAGACCTCCACTGGCTACCCGTCAATAAGAGAATCACTTTCCGACTGCTAACCCACGCACACAAATCACTCTACGACATCGGACCAGAATGTCTCAACTCACGACTGTCCTTCTACTCCCCCTCCCGACAACTACGTTCTTCCAGCCAAGCCCTCGCCACTGTACCTCGCATCAACAAGACCACCATGGGAGGCAGATCCTTCTCATACCTGGCTGCTAGAACATGGAACTCACTCCCCACTTACCTTCGCCTCACCCAGAACCACCTAGCATTCAGAAAGCAACTTAAAACATGGATATTTGACAAGTAATCCTCCTCCCCTTCCTAAGCGCCTTGAGACCCTCTGGGTATGTAGTGCGCTATATAAATTCTTTGACTTGACTTGACTTGGGTCCTATTACTATTGTCCACTATGCATTTTTTCACAATGCCTATTGTGAACCGGGTGATCGCCTTACCTCACGTATGAGGAGTCCTTTGTGAGAGCCGGATTTACTCAGTTTGCGGAGTCCTAAAATGACAAAAGCGGGGTGTTGCCTATTAATCCTTTGTACTCGATCGTGATGCAGAAAGCGTGTCATTACGCATTAAATCCAATCGAAGTATTACCGTTACTCAGGACTTCATATTTCCGTTGACCGGCTCGAGGGGGTTCATGCGTTCTCCTGTGTTAGCGCAGTGAGATCGATCTCCGCGGTGTGTTTATTTTGCTTCCGGGTAGCGCCATCTTGGAATGGGTATATATTCGTGTATTTACAAAAGGCCTGTTTAATTTCAATAAACATTTGTAGTATGATAAACAGGTTTAGCAAAATTCGGTGGGCATTATATATGTCGTCTGGTTCAAAATCTTGGCGGGATTCACATATTGGAGGTGGTGTATGTCTTACGATGAGTTATATATGATGTGTGGTGGGGTCGCCATCTTTGAATGGGTATCAAGGTAATGGATGTCATTCAAAACAACCTGTCATCTTTGTGCTCAATTCCATCGGATTTTAGTCTTTAGGAAAGTTTAAATATCTCGGAAATTTCATTCAATCCTTCCATTGCCGAGTTGAATTTAACAATCATCATCGCCTCGTAGCGTGATAATTTGGCTTCGAGGTCTCCTCCTCTTCTGTCTTGTTCAACTTCTTGCCTAACAGCAACTCTTTATTCATTTTCAGAAAGGCGACACATTAAACAACATACCGGTGAGGGAGTTGATATGAATGAGAAACAGTGTAGTGAAAACTGAACCCCTCTTTTTTTGCTAAGCTCGGCTGAGCTCTGTTATATTATTGTTATTTAGGTGGTTCCACGCCGGGTACCAAGAGGAATAAGTCTCAATGATTAAGACACGCTATACGAGAGGTAAGAGTAGAAGACGGGCGTTGAGCCGTTTGGTAGTTTTGAGATATGGTCACTAAGTAGAATCTAATCGAGTTCTCCCCCCACTTATTTTTCAGTGTGGTCCTGAGGAGAACTCAACAAATAGGAGAAGTTCGAAACGCGTAGACCTTGTCTTGTAGGATGCCATAAAAAGTTGTAAAAAGTGTTTCATTGTTCACAAAAGATTTACAAATAGGTTGAAAAATTGCTTATGGCACCATTTAAGATTGAATTTATACTGAACTGTATCTAAGTATTTGTTGTTTTGTTTTACAGAGAGTGTGTGAGAGTGGTTGACTGTGCTTGTTTGTGATTCACAATGTGATAGAGGGTGGGGAGTGTTTTAAATGTACAAAATGTGTTTCAATTTTCGTATGTTATAAGTGTCTTTCAACTGGAAAAAGAATTAATATTCAGAGATGAAAAAAACTTCTCAATGAAAAAATAAAACTAATAAAATTGAGATTTATTCATGAGACATTGATCCCCTCACTTTGTGTTTAAATCGATTGTGAGATTTCAAGGTAGTGTGAATTTTGTTAAAACGGCAGCATTGGCGTTCTTTGTTATTTGATACATTGTTTTATTAATAATAGCATGTGCATTCTTTTAAATGTGCTACTGTTTATGTATTGTTGTCCCTTTTGTGTCGGTGTTTGTTTATTCGTTTGTATGCAAAATTAGGTAACATAGTTATTGGGTTAATCTTAGCAAAGGGGGTGGGTAACAGAATAATTATCATTTCTTGAATTAATTATTGTCTTGTGTTTCTTTGCATACTAGACTCACGCTAAAAGGCCTGTGGCCTACCTCTGAAATGGATGTCCGAAAAAGCTTTACCAAAAGTGGGCCTTGCACAGCTATGATGAAATGCGAAAAAGCTTATCTACATTAATTCTTGGAGAATGGCTTGCAAACAAGGCTGTGTGGAAGCTTAGGACATTTGGTACAGATTTCTTCATGGTCAAGGCCGCAGTTGACGTTTAGCGGCGGAAAAGCTTGAGCGGACGAAGGAAATCGTTATGACACTTTGTGAAATGTAGCCACCTTCGGAAGCTGCTGGTGACATTAAATAATAAACAATGCCGCTCTTGAAAGAACGTGACTCTGGCTATGCGAGAGTCGGATGACCACATCAGGAGATGTTTCTTGGCCAATCATAATTTGTCTTGCTCGAATATTTGTATTCTTTTAGTTAGTTTTAGATAGGAAAATACTATAAGAATTGCCCCTTGCTAAGAGCACTGTTCGTTCGTTCTTGTGCTCCAGAAACGCTGTCGGTTTTCCATTTCACGTAAGATCCTTAGAGACTTTAACTTTTCCTTACAGGTTTTTCTTTAGCCGAGTTAGGGAAATAGGCTATGAAGAATTAATTTGAATGTTTGAGCATTTTTTCATGCCGATTTTGGTTTGAACTTGCTAAGACTAATGTGCCTTTAAATAAATATTCTCTGCTTAATAAAAGATGCAAAAATAAAGATTTCTCAAAATGCTTTTGCTTTAAAATAAAGTTAATAAAATAGATTTTGAAATGACAAGCTGGTCTTGTTTGTTTCCTTGAGTTACCATTAGTTAATCCATTGCCTATTATGTGACTTAATTAAAAGTGATTTGTTATGTTAGATTAATTAGGTCATATGATTCAGTAGGTCAAATCTCATGTCTCAGTCATTATGGGCCTAGTGATAAAATTTATAAATAATGGTGAGTATTATGGTGTAGAGTTGAACATATGAGACTGAATTTCTGTTGACCCGCTGGATCACGGGGTTTGGGGGGGAGTTGAGACGTGTTGGTTGACGTTCTCGGAGTGGCGTACGCCACTTAGCGCCCAGCATGTGGAGGTGGCGGCCGGTAAAGTGCCGGTTCCGTGCAGAAGATGATGGTGTACTATTAATCGAGCACTGTTATTGGAACACACCATAATTGAAAAATTAAAAGTAGAAACTAAAGAGTTCTTCGATATCAATTTAAACTCTGCCTCAATCCAAACGGTGTGGGATACCTATAAAGCATTCTTGAGGGGGGTGTTAATGAGCATATCTTGTACACAAGCAAAGAAAATAAAAGAGGAGACTAAAAAGCTTGAAAATGAGATACATAAATTGCATGAAAGTCTTGAGAGGGATTAGAAGAACGTGATCATTTTAAGTAATTTAACTTCTGCTAAATGTAAAATGGCTGACTTTTTAGAGTCTATATTAAAAAAAAAGTGGGACGCCAGTAAACTTGCACACCATGAATATGGGGAGGGGTGTAGTAAACTCCTCGCCTGAAAAATAAAGAAGGATCAGACAAGAAATTGGATAAAAGATATAAGATGCCCAAATAATGGTAGTATAGCTACAGAGGATGCTGAAATTGAGGAAGACTTTGTTCAGTTTTTCAAAAAACTTTACACAGAAGAGAAGATGAATGATGATAGTTGCATGGAAGATTTTTTATCAGAGATATATCTTCCCACTCTTCAACAAGAGGGTAAAGAACAAATAAATTGTCCTATACTGATGTGTTTTATCTAGGAACCCGAATCAATATTGTGACTTTATGCTCTTGTACTGCTATAATCAATAATATCCCTATAATGGCATAAGAATCAGATCCATATTTTAGTAAATTGCCCTTGCAGTCCAAGGAGCGGCCAAAGCTACTTCCTTGGATTCCTAGAAAGCACACTGAGTTCTTTCGACACACCAAACCTCCAGCAACCTGGGAAATCCCCACTTGCTTTGTTTTGATTTGTAATAGAACTCCTGCAAGCACTGTAAGAACGGCCAGTTCTTCATGACATCTTTATTGACGTCTTATGTCCAAACCTTACCTCAAACTCGGCACCTTTCAGGTATAAATATACCAGTGTTGCCTTAAGCAAACACACAGTGGTGGTTTTGGAGCAGAGCAGCTAAATCTACTTGCCGAGAGCCCAGCTGATGCGAGAGCCCACGGACGCTGCCCCTCCTCTTTGACGCGCTGAGAAAGACGCTGTCTTTTCTCCTGCCGAGAAAATCCAGCTCCGGCGTTTCCAGCCTACCCTTGCGGGTGACTGGGATATCGAGTCCTGAAAGAGAGATACCAGACCTCCTACATTCTATTCCCAAGGTACAGTGCTGACTAAACCCTTAGAGAGAATTCTTGTATCAGATTCTTGGCAAAACCAACTTAACTTAAACTTACTCACTTACTCCTTCCCACGTATTAGGCTTAGGTCAGGTACACCGGGGTAGGCATATTTTAGAAGCACCAGTTGAGCACGTTAGCCTATGTATATATGTATGTATATATTTTATCCATTTTTAAAGTATCTTATGGCTAAGAAACCATATCAATGCTTTTACAGTATTATTTCATAATACTCCTTTTACTGTACGTACTTTACTTTATATTAAGGATTGCAATTGTGGCAATTCATTTCTCTTGCATGAGAAGGAAGACTGCTCAATAAATAATACCTTTTATTGAAAACGCCCGTCTCTCTCTTCTCTGCACTCTGGTGAAACTAAGAACGCACATCTGGCTGACTGAAATAGCTGTCTATTGTTTTCGCACGACTCTAGAGATTTACTCTTATTCTGGAGCAAAGTTGTCATGTTTATGCGGTTGTCGGAAGCTGAATCCCTTCTTGTCTGAGCCAGGGAAGCTGATCCCTTCCTATTCATTCAAGAAAGTTTCCAGTGACCTCTGAGCTAGCTGGCGCAAACCTAAATTAAGTCTAACATAGTCAGTAGAGACCTAGAAGACATCAGTCCTACGTCTACACTGCTGTTTATGTTATTCCAATGCGCAGAGCCTATAGGGAAAATAGGAACTACACTACATGGCGCCCAACGTTTGTTAAGGTGATAAAACTAACGCAAGACGTTAGAGTAACTCAGTCGTGCTTTTTCACACAGACCCTTTTTCCCGTAAATACTCCAATAGACGTCTGGAGTGGGTGAAAGGTTAAAATCCGCCGGAACTTAGTAGGAAGAGATTCCTATGTAGAGTTTTTGGTTTAGTCAACGTTGAAGGATACAGTGTTCAAAAATATTGTGCACCTAATCTTTTGTTTCCTTGAAACTTGATCTGCAACAAAACCTTTCTGCATGTAAAAATGCCAGAAAGTGATGACGACAGGGAGGCAGCTAGAATAGCAGCTCAACTAATAGAGGATGACACAAGTCTCCTACAGAAGGACTGGAATGCTATCCTCATTCCGGTCAATATAAGATAAACTATAACTATTAAACTTATAGAAAACAGACTGACAGCACGAGGTGGTACAGTCATTTTCGTGATAGAGGCACACGAATATCGGCAGACAGAGGTATTCTATTCATGGATAAACTTTCCAGAGGCAAACGCTACAACACACGAATTCCACTATTACAAAATAGAGGAACCTCCGGATGAATACACTCCTTACGAGGATGTGGAAATTACCAAGAGCACATGCTCTGGTTTAAAGGCGCCCTAAAACATAATGATCACATCACCAGGCTTGGTCCACTAGGTAGACCAGGAGCAACGTGGCCGGTTCTAGCCAGCTACACACCACATCCAGACATCGAAAAAATGTCAGACAAAGAACTTTTAGCCCAGCTAAAAATACTAATTAAAATTCACAGACAGTTAGTCCAATATGTAATGCGGACTGCAACAGACCAACCAGCAAAAAAACATTCCACAGCTGACCCCTCATCAGGGGAACACAAATAAAATTACACCACAGAACATACAATCATGTCTTGGTAAAACACCTGCAAAACGGGAACAAATTCCATTCTGGCTAGCACAAAAGATAACTCAAATAGAGGCAGTATTCCTGAATACTACCCCTAGTGAGAAACACAGAATTCTGACTATCTGCCTTCCAATGGGGGTCGCACCACATGTGGAGGACTGTGACACTTGGGGCACAGTCTTTGCTTCCATCTACACAAAAACACATGGTGTTCCGTCTCTGGCGGTAATACCAGATGTACTAAGACAGATTCATAATGAATACGGTCCAGAACCTGCTTTAACTCTTGGTATGAAATTGCTGAAAGACTTCAAGCAGGTCTCGGCTATATCATTAGCCAACATTAAAGGAGAAGCAGCATCTGTGGCGATCCGCCAAACATTGAAAGAAACAGATATAACAGATCAACCAATTGAACTTGCCAGAATCATAGAAAAATCCTATGAAGAACTAGGTAGAGATAGTTTGGGTGGGAAACCGATAAAACCCCAACTAACTGAAAATCCTGAAAAGATATTTATTAAAAATAATTTAAACACTCCAAAAAAGAGCTGGGATGGAAATAAACAATCCACTCCCAAAGAAAAAAGATTCCAGTCCAGAGGAAGGTCTTCTCGGCGGAGAGAAAGAACTCCGAACCGAGAACACCAGTCTCCCCAAAGGGAGCCCTATGAGAAAAGATACAACCTTAGAAATAGGGATAATTTGAAAAAGCCTGATAGATATCAAGATATTGATACACGTCCCTCTCGATCTTTTCAGACTTCCTCGCAGAAATCGGAAAGAAGAGGATGGTCAGAACAAAGGGAAGAGCACGCCAAGTCAAAAAGACAAGGAACCTGCTCAAAGTAAAAAATTACAGTTTCCAAGAAAGAAGGTAGCAAGTATTAAAATAATCAAACATGCCGAGGATACTGAGGACACAGCTAAAAAACGGAGAGTGGGCACAGACAATGCTAGACAGCGCAGCAGAAGTGACCATAGCTCGCAAGATCCTGATGAATCATCTGGAGACAGTGAACACGAATGAATACATTCAGGTGGAAACTGCAGATACCAGAGTTAGCGAACCTCATAAAATATACGAAATAACATTGCGTATAGAGGGAGATAAGACTAGGAAAGTAAGGGGTCTGTTTTGGGATAACCTCTCAAAAGGCTATGACATCCTATTAGCTGAGAAAGACTGGCCACCAGAGTTTGTCAGGGAGTGCCCTCATGGCGAAGAAATGATTATGCCTGCCTTCTCAAATCATATTCCAACACACAGAAAATACATATATGCAAGAAAATGGGCAGTAGCTCAAGCACCTGCATTATATAAGAATCATGTAGGATGGGATGAGGACTCTCCTCCTCACAAAATCCAGTTAAAAAGTCAACCAACTGCACAAAGACAGTACCCAATTAAGCAAGAAGCTAAAAAACAGGTCAGGGAGAACTTAGATCAACTTGAATACCAAGGGGTGATTGAAATATGCACCTCTCAAATGAACAATCCTTTGTTTCCTGTCTCCAAACCAGACGATTCATATCGTGTAGTCTTGGACTACAGACACCTTAACTCATGTTGCAAGACATTTGCGGTACAAAATTCGCACAGTGCGGCACTAATGAATAACATAGTTCGCAAAAAATACAAAACAACATTAGACATTTCTAATGGATTCTTTTGTCAAACTATTGCTCCAGAAAGCAGGTATTTGACCGTTTTCTCAATAATGGGGTCACAGAAAAATTTCTGTAGACTCCCACAGGGATTCAAGAATAGCCCAGGATTATTCTCAGCCAGAGTAACAGAGTTACTACAAATGTATGATGATGAGGCATTAGCTTATGTCGATGACATCTATCTCACAGATGATGACCTGGATACTCACTTGAAAAGAGTGAACACCATAATACTTGGGTTCGCAGCAGAGGGTTACAAATTCAACTTTAAAAAGTCCCAAATTGCCCATCTAACTGTCCTATTTTTAGGATACGAATTATCAAGTGAAGGCAAAAGCCTAGCAGACAACTTCTTAGAGAAGTGCACTGTACTCCAAGCACCAAAAACGCTGAAGAACTTACAGTCAATACTAGGCTTCCTGAATTTCGGAAGAACTTACATTCTAAATTATGCAGAGAGTGTTAAACCTCTCTACGAATTAATAAAACCTGATTTTAAACCAATCAACTGGACTCAGAAACACACAGAAATTTTTAGATCATTGCAAACAGACATGTTAGCTAAAACAATATTAGAAACTCGTGACAATACACGCAACCTTGTAATCCGAGTCATCCCAGGAAGATGCGGATTCACGTACCTGACCTCTAATGAGGGAGAAACGGAACCAATAGCTTACAAAACACATTTGTACACACAAGCAGAAAAAACATTCAGTCTTACAGAAAATACTGTAAAGGCAGTTCAGACGGCTGTAGCAAAAGAAAGAGCCCAAGCCCAAGGCAAAAGAATAACTGTTTTCACAGCAGAATCAGCCTTTGAGGCGTTATTCAGCCCAGTTAATCTAAAAACAGTGGCATTAGATCCAAAATGGATACAGTGGGAAAATTCTCTTGCTACAGAAGATGTGTCATACTATTATGTCCCGAACATGAAAAAACTGAATGATTTGAAATATGAAGAAGAATATCCTCTGCCAATCGAAATTCTGCCTCTCCAACAGTACTCTTGTATAATCTATACAGACAGATTTGTACAACATTACGATGTGGATAAAAAATCCTTTAATGCAGCGTGCGCGATTGTTAAAGGTCGCTGGCTGTGTAGTAAATTCAGACCAAAAATAACAAAAACTGAATCACTGAGAAACTGTTCGGCTCAGCAAGCTGAAATCAGATCTTTAAAGATGGCGCTTGAAAATGCCGATCGTTAATTCCCGACACTAATAGTATGCGATTCGCTTTTCTGCATAAAATCTTACAATAATGACCTGCGGAGCTGGGTTCAAAACGATTATAAAGATGACACAGGTGCCACAATCAAGCATAAAGTGCTTTGGGAACAAATAGTTCTTTTACAGAAAGAACTACAAAAGACTCACGTGATACACACACTGAGTCATCAATGTGATGGAGTTCACGTTGCAGGGAATTCACTGGCTAAAACAGCCACAGCGGAAGCACCTCAACGGGCTTCCGTAGCCACAAAAGAGTGTTCAGAAAAATACATAGACGGGGAAACCATGCTGGTGGTAAAAACGTCTTTAAAAGGGAACTGTGCAGCACTACCTGTGAACTATCCACTCAAATATACATACGTAATGGACGCAAACTTTGTTCCTTTTGCTCGAATCCCTGGAGTGGGGGATAGAGTGTTTCCAAACACGAACCGGAGAATCTTCTTACTAGAAGAAGCACATATGGGGTTGGGTCTGAGGCACCAAGAGATCCTGAAATCTCTGATGGAAATACAATCGGAGTACTGGTGGCTGGGAATGAGCGTAGATATCTACTATTTTGCAAAGAATTGCAAGAACTGTAACAGAGATCGCAGTTTCGAACCGGTCCAGCCTGTAGCCCAGATACCACTATTAGAGAGCATCAGGCTATCTATATCGCAGGAATCCAGTCGGAGAAATGCGTCCCATTAAATTCCTTTTTCAGACTAGATACACTTAAAAATTTAGACACCAGCGCTCGGCTGATGCCAGAACTGTTATAAATGATTTGCGAGTCTTTATCGGCACATACGCAATTGCCATGCTACATTCTGACCAGGGTCCTGCTTTTAGCTCTCGAGCTTATAAGGAGGCCATGACCAGCATGGGCATTGAGTTGCGGTACTCTTGTCCCTTCCATCCTGAGGGAAACAGGATTGTGGAAAGAAAAAACCGAGACATAAAGCAATCTATAACGGCAAAGGTATTAGGTTCGGGTGATGGGTGGGTCCAACATTTAACAAGTGTCCAACGTAGTCTTAATAATCTGCCAAGAAATTCTCTAAAAGGTTTCAGCCCGTACGAACTATTGTTCGAAACTAGAATGCATATTCAGGATTTAGTCAGACTTCAGTGGTAGAAGATAAGAAAAAATGCTTTGACATCAAAGATCGTTTGGCTGTTTTACAGGACTTAAATGAAACAAGATAAGCCCTGAGCAACATAAAGTTAAAACAACAGCCAACAACCACTGAAGATACACCATATGTCCCAGCAAGACCTGTCCGGATTCCAAAGATTGGGGATCTGGTCAGAGAGAAGATCTCGGTGAAGAAGGAATTTGGGCCTTCTTACAGAAAAACAGTACCTGTCTTAGCTGTCAGCGGAACAAGATCAGTTGTACCACCGCCACTTGCTGGTAAAAAGGAGAACCGAGTTGTATCCATCGACCTGGTAAAACCACAATCATGTGGCCAATAATAAGTAGTAGGCCCAGTGGACTCCCAAGAAATAGCAGAATACCAAAATTTGCTACAATCCAAGAGGTTCAAACTGAGAGACTAATCACATTTGATAAACCTGCAGTGAATAAAAAAGGACTATGCAGCAATGCAATGGAACTTGCGCCTCTTGAAACCCAAATTGAAACAGTTCATCAAGAAACACCAGTCTACAACGATGTAGCCTCAGACTATGCTAATGAAAGAAAACTTGAAAAAGCAATTCCAACAATTGACAGAACTGCATCTGGCTACTTCATCAATTTCGATAACTTTTCTGTAGATCCAAGCGAACCTGAAGAACAGCCAAAAACAAAAACTTTTAAAGACAAAGCAACAGAACTCTTTCATCAACTCGAAGAAACCTATCTGATTTCTCCATGGATTGAATTTTGGATTGTGTAAGGTGTACTTTTCCTCCTGCTTTGGCTCATCATGGTACTTTGTTTGGGAAGGTTCATTGAGGGAAAATACAGTACAATGGACACAGCAAGTCAGAACATCAACTTAGTTCTGAAGCCACAAAAGTCTTCTCACATCGAGAAAAGAGATCTATCATCAGTGAATGTCACAGCCTTTCCAATACCAGGCGGGGTAGTTTGGGACAAAACGGATTACGAAATCTATGGCCCGGTCGAAATCTTGAAATATCCTCATCAGTTTAAGGTTTCATTAGGTGACTTTGTAAAACCAAGTACATTCTCTGATGATTGGGACTTTGAAAGCATAAATAATATGATGTCAGATTTAGTATTGTCAGTAAAATTTACAGAACATGGGGCCTCATTTATGAAAAGTGACGCATCGCTGCGTGAAAACAGCGATGCGTCACTTTTCACTGCGCACTCCTTGCGACACCAATGATGCGTCATATTTAATGTATGACGCATCATGTCGCAAGGACTTACAGATACGTCAGTATTTCTGACGCATCTGTAAGCGCAAAAGTGACGCATTGTTGGAGTGTGTCACAAAAGTGACGCAACTCCAGCAATGCGTCCTTTCACATGGGGAAAGCCCCATGTGAAAGGGCTTGCGTCAGTCTGACGCCTGCTGTGAGGCAGGCGCAAGATTTTGACGCAACAGCATCCTAAAAGTGACGCAGTGAAATCTCATAGATTTCGCTGCGTCACTATTACGAGGCTTTTTGCAGAGGAACGCCCCCTCTGCATACATTATACCTGACGCAGGTATAATGTGGCGCAGGGGTTTAAAAAGTGACGCATCTACCTAGATGCGTCACTTTTTAAATATGGCGCAACAAGGCGCATTTTGTACGCCGCTGGTGCGTCACAAAAAGTGACGCACCGGCGGCGCAAAACTGACGCAAGGCCTCATAAATAAGGGCCATGATTATTTACAGGGTTCATCGAACTATGAACAGATGTATTGCTATAACCACTATGCACATCACTATTTGCATAAATCTGCTCAACCTAGAAATGTTTTTAAATATAATCAATGGGAACATTGTGCTACTCCACCTAAAAGCAGTTTGAAAACATTTTATGAGAAATTTCCATATTTTGCGGGGTTTAACACAAGTGATGCAGAAGCATTTTATTACAAACTGTTAGATAAAACAGGTACAAAAACCATGCTGAAAAATACTAAATGTATTTATTCAGAAACATTTTATGAAAAAATGATTACATTTGGTTTTGATTTCAGGAAGAACAACATTGAAACACAAGCATTAGAAATGCAATAGGTCTCGCAGCATTAGAGTTAGTGCTTTTAGAATTGTTTATGGGTTTTTTTGTAAATCTTTAGCATGAGGTTGAGGGTGAGTGAGGGTGAGTGAGGGTGAGGGGTTGAGGGTGAGTGAGGGTGAGGCTGAGGTGGTGAGGGTGAGTGAGGGTGAGTGAGGGGTTGAGGGTGAGGGGTTGAGGGTGAGTGAGGGTGAGGGGTTGAGGGTGGGTGAGGGGTTGAGGGTGAGTGAGGTGAGGGGTTGAGGGTGAGTGAGGGTGAGGGTGAGTGAGGGTGAGTGAGGGTGAGTGAGGGTGAGGGTGAGTGAGTGTGAGTGAGGGTGAGTGGGGGTGAGTGTGGGTGAGTGTGGGTGAGGGTGAGGGGTTGAGGGTGAGTGAGGGTGAGGGGTTGAGGGTGAGTGAGGGTGAGTGAGGGTGAGGGGTTGAGGGTGAGTGAGGGTGAGTTAGGGTGAGGGGTTGAGGGTGGGTGAGGGTGAGTGAGGGGTTGAGGGTGGGTGAGGGTGAGTGAGGATGAGTGAGAGTGAGTGAGGGTGAGGGTGAGTGAGGGTGAGTGAGGGTGAGGGGTTGAGGGTGAGTGAGGGTGAGTGAGGGTGAGGGGTTGAGGGTGAGTGAGGGTGAGTTAGGGTGAGGGGTTGAGGGTGGGTGAGGGTGAGTGAGGCTGAGGGGTTGAGGGTGGGTGAGGGTGAGTGAGGATGAGTGAGAGTGAGGATGTTGTGTAGACTAAAGTTGACCTTGTGTCTCCAACGCTGGACACAGTTTTTACAGATGGGCGTTTCTTACAGCGGTAATTTTTTTAACTAAAATGCACATTTCTGCCGAGTGCCCGCAAAGTCCAGATGTCCTTCGTATGCCCTTGAGGGGATTAACGTCCTCCTGCCAGAATACACTTCCTCTGGTGGGTTTCCATGGTTACCCTCATTACCTGCCTGCTGAAGAGGAGCCCTTGGTTCCAATTGAGCTTTCTAACTCCATATCAGGGGTGGGCGGTTCCTTTCACCACAACCTTGATGCCGCGAGGAGACCAAGGCAAAAAAAATAAAATAACAACCCTTGCTCACAGCCAAGCAAGCAGATGTCGCAAACACAGTCTGTATTCTGTCAACAGCCATTAACGCTTCGAAAGCCACCCGGGCCTGGCTGCAATCAGTGGGCCCAGGGCGGCCTGCGCCACTGCAATGAAGAGAGGATGTGTGTATTATTGTTCAAAATTATCCCCACGGCGCGGCCGCCTGGGAGCTCGGAGCACAGATTGCTGGTGGCGGAGCACGAGCCTGTCCTGTACACAGTCACAGCTTTCACCAGGATGACGTCTATGTGGCCAGAGAATAACAGGAAGTGACCAAATCGTGCATGTGCTGGTGGGACCAGCCACAAACACAGCCATTATCAGCGTTCTCCAACATTCCTGGCTGTCTGCGGGTCTCGGCCTGATACTAGACCAATCCAAAATGGCGTGCGCCTGTATCCCAATTTCAACACAGTAGCGGGCGCACTGAATTTGTGAGCGGCCTATATCCTGTGCCAACGCGACTGTCACTGATCAAGGTAAACTTGGCTCTCATGCACTGTGACTCTTAAGGAAACTGAGCTCAGAGCTCATGTCACTTTGATACACGCTGAGAGCACGAACAAAGAGGGAAGACATGTAAAGAGACACACGGCAGGCAGGCAGGGGAGGAGAGTAGGAGGAGGAGGGGGGAGGAGAGTAGGGGAGGCACAGCCTAGCGGCAGGCAGGCAGGGGAGGAGAGGAGGAGGGGGGAGGAGAGTAGGGGAGGCACGGCCTAGCGGCCGTGCAATCAAGTAGTGAGGGGGCGGAGCTGGGGGAGGCTGCGAGAGAGAGTAGGCAAGGCTAGCGGCAGGCAGGCAGGGGAGGAGAGGAGGAGGGGGGAGGAGAGTAGGGGAGGCACGGCCTAGCGGCCGTGCAATCAAGTAGTGAGGGGGCGGAGCTGGGGGAGGCTGTGAGAGAGAGTAGGCGGCTGGGGGCATGTGCACGCGCATTTAAGCTCAATGCGCATGCGCATTGAGCTTAAATTTCTCGTGCACTGCAAGGAATCGCCACGATTCCTTGCAGTGTGGATAAAGAGCGGATAAGTGCCAATACTCTCGCCTTGCTCGATGCGCATGCGCATCGACAGGCGAGACCTAAAAAACCATCTGGGGTACAAAAGAATGGCAGGTCCAAGGATTGGAAGCATTATTTCGAGCCTGCATGATCCCAGAACATATAATGTTCTTGAATGACACCATTCAACAGACTACTTGTCTTGGCCTAGCTAAGATTAAAGACCTTAACAAACCGTCTATTCCAAAGCCAATACCTGATAATACAACAGCAGATATTGAGATAGACGTGTCCCAAATTTTACACCAAAACAGAACGCATCCTGATTGGAAAAAGTGGTTAATCTGGCCAACAGATACAAATAACTGTCAAGATAGATCCTGAACAAAATACAGGGGTTAAAAATGACCAGACCAGACCCTAGATACTCCCAGAGACAACATCCAAGGATAGTAAGAACATACAGGGTAGGAAAATTATGCCTTGAATGGCTACAGACATCCACACTGGCAGAAATTAAGCAACACTTGACTTTACTTAAAGACGGTGCTGACTTGCGCGATTTCATAATGGGACCACGCAAACAGCGTCAAAAACGTTTCATAGTGGCCAGTATATACGCTGCGTACAACGAAGCTTGGAAAGTGACTCAAATTGAGACAGCAGAGGAAATACGAGAAATTGATCGTATTCATTTGGAAAAATCGCTTTCTGTTGTGGACAATGGGTTAATGACTCTCTCCTCCAGAATATATTCACTGGTAAGTATTGTATCATCTGCTATCGATATAATAGACCAGGACTTGCTAATGTTACAACATGGCCAGTCCCAATTACGTTCTATTGTACAGCTAGGCTGGACGTTGCAAAACCTGCGCTCAGGCTATGTGCCATGGCGTTTAATCAACACAACGTCATTGTTCTCTATCTTTAACCTTACTGATAAACAAATAAGTTTGGCACAGAAAGGAGCAGACAATATGATTCTGAGCATTGAAAAACTTGAGAGATTACCATTGACAATGTCAGAAAGACCTGTCATTGAATGGATAATACACGGAATAATCGCAATTCCGATAACAACTTTCCAATTTAAAAATTGCCAAGATTATATACCAGCAGGCCAGTATGAAAGGTTGGGTAAAGGGTACATTAAGTCATCATGGAAATTACCTTATACACACACATGTTATAGTGACAAAAGCAAGAGTGTATTTCTTAGTGGTAATAATTGTATAAGATCACTAAGCGGTATACTTCTGTGTCAAGGTATTAATTTGCATGGGGCCTGTTAGGGGACTTCAAATAACCTTTCATGCCACCAGCACGGCACACCTGCAACACAAATAGAGCCATTCTTTAGACAACTTTCTAACGGGAGTTACGTTCTAATAACCGACCACAGATGTTGTGGCATGGTGCCAGGGAAAGCATATCTCGTAAGCGTTAGTTCCATGGTCACTTGCTGTATGCAAGTATTGTATCCAAACGGCTCTCAAGATACAGAGGCGACGATTTGGCCGTCCTTGAATATCTCTTCTATACGAATTGATACTTTAAGCAGAATGAAGTCTGTTCTTTTACAGACAACAGTGCCTATAACGTCATCAAAAGAGACGTATGATCTTCAAGTTGCAAGGACAACAGCAGAGATACATACGCTTTTATCAACCAATTGCCCCGTGCATTTCGTAGAAATGCTAAGCCAAATCCTAAATATGTCGGATGCCAGTGGTATCGCACATGTATTTAAGACAATTTTTTCGGGACTGTTAACACCCTTCGAAGTCCTGGGCACCTTTCCCAATTTTGTCCATTTGGTCTTTGGTGGCCTACCACTACTTTTGGGTCTCGTAGCAGGAATTTTATTTTTGACTCTTCTGCTCCGATATGGCAAGCCAAAACACAGACATGACTCCAGCAACGATGGAAGAAACGATCCTAGCTATACGCTATCGGGACCGCATATCTAAAGTCCTTGGATTAGCCCGGCTAAGAGATCTGAATATGACCTGGTTTCTTTCATTCAGATCTATATGGCAGAACAGCATCTTACCTGTGCTTCGATGTATGCTATGCGGAGAAGAATGCGTGTTAGACACCTGTCTTACAATACAATAGGCAGTGGCAATGGATGTCGATACTTTGCTAAGTCCTGTTATGGCTCATGCATCGTGTTGTCCCCAGCGGTTAGAACTGAAAGAAAAACGAGGTTTTTGAGCGCACTGCTCCTTTATTGGTGTGTTATGTTCTAACTTATAGTTTGTAGCTTTTATCAATTTTTGCGTGCAGTCAAGGCGGCGCCTCTTGCCTTCGGACACCCACTGAATAATCCAAAAAGTTGTGCTTCCCACTGACAAAGTGGAAGCATCCCCTGACGCACAGCCGTTAAATCCTACTGGAAGTCACCCAGAGTTCCTCAAAAGTTCAAAACAAATTTCTGAATGTTTGCATGTTTCTTTATTTTTCAAGAAATATCTTATTTGATTAAATTCATCAATTTTTTACTTTTGAATGCATTTTAGTAGTACTCAAGTCCAATGCATTTCGGTCAATTAGACCTTCATCTGGGACCACATGAGCTGAAACAAGGTATAACAAAAGTCGTGTCACAAAACGTAAGAAAAATAACAATACGTAAGAAAAATAACATGGTACATATTCATTAATACTGTCATATTGCTAATAGTGACTTATTGTGAGATACACCCCAGTGCACAAACCAGCTTCTGTGTCATGGTGACAATTTATCACAAAAAACGCCCGTATGGGCACTCACAATTGTAGTATTTGTCAGCGTCTCATGTATTATGCTTGTGGTCGCATGGATGAAACTGTCAAGGAGAATGTGTGGACAACTTCAATATAGAACCTTCATTCGTAATTCTAAATACTCGAAAACCGAATTTAAATTCGGTGTATAATTAGCATGTTATTCACTTACTTTCTCGACGCATAAATCAGCGTCTCCTCTCTCCTAGTCTCAGTTAGACAGCACGGTCAGTCTTCCGGCATCCACTAGACGCCGGTCCAATCATTTCCCATATAGCTCTCACTGCGTTAATCGTAATTCACACAGTTACTGTGATTGGACGATCCCCGGTCATGTGATTGGGGTAGCGTCCAATCCTGATCTGTTTCTAGTCCAAAAGCATGTTAAGAAAACATTTCAAAACATAAATATAAACCTGGCATTGTGTAAATTCATCAAACAGTGAATGTCTTGATAATGCGTGAACAATGTAAAATAAACAGTGGGAATAACAATAAAAAGTAAAACATTCAAGATATTCAACAAAAATATAACTAGAAATGGATGGCTACTGCATCCACCAGTGCGGGTAAGGCAGAGCACAGAATGTGCTTAATTCTACATTTTTACCAAGTTCATAAATAGCACATGAATTCTACCCGGTCATTGAGTCCATAGGGCTTGTGGGTATTCAACAGATACATCCAGCTATTCTCCCTCTGAAGGAGAAATCTGTTGTTATCACGACCTTCTCTTTTTTCAATTACTTCCAGGATCGTAAATTGGAGTTGGGAAACATTATGTTTAGCTTCGTTGAAATGCAACGCTATTGTGGACTTCACATTAGCCGTTCTTATATTTGATTTATGTTCGTTTAATCGTGTTTTGATTTTTCTGATTGTTTTTCCCACATATGCCTTTCCGCATGGGCATTTAAGCATATAGATGGCGTTGCTCGTGTCACAGGTGGCATTGACATGTAACTTTATATTGTGTCCCTTCATAGGATGTGTGATCGTGTTTCCTCTTATGATGTTATTACAGTGACCACACTGCAAACATGGTCTTGTTCCTCGGTACATCTCGTCTTTAGAACTCTTTTGTTTCAACAGTTCTCCTAGATTTTTGCTACGAGTAAAGGCAAAGATTGGCTGTTGTTCGAAACTGGGTTTAAAGTCAATTTCCGCTCTAAGAATACTCCAATGTGTCCGTATGATTTTTTTGAATCTATGACTCATGGTTGAGTATTTCGATACCACTGTCATTCTTTCCTGTTTGTTCTTAGTTCGTGTTTTCAATAGTTCTGTCCTCGGTATCTTCTTCACTTTCTCAATGGATTGTTCAATAAGAATATTGGGATATCCTCTTTTTAGAAATCTGTCACCCATCGCTTTCAAGGTATGGTCAACTTTACTCTCCTCCGAGGTGATTCTTTTTGCTCTCATCATCTGAGATATCGGTAGATTCTTTTTTAGTGATTCTTGATGGAAGCTTTGAAAATGAACAGTGTTGTTCCTATCGGTTGATTTTCTATGCATTTCCGTTTGGATTTTTCTTTCTTTTAGACTAACTCGCACATCCAGAAATGTTATCGTAGATTTGGAAGTTTCCCATGTCAGTTGAATTCTGTCGTTTTTCTGATTTAATTCCATTAAGGCATGCTGTAATGTGTCTTCTGTGTTCTTCCATATTAAGAATATGTCATCTATGTATCGGACAATTATTTTCAAATTGTTTGTCCATGTTGGGTTGTTTAGTATGTGCTCTTCTTCATATGCCTTCATGTATAGATTCGCATATACAGGGGCCGCACAATTGCCCATCGATGTTCCGACTAGTTGTTGGTACCATTCATCGTTGACCTTAAAGTAACTGTGGTATAGCGTAAAAATTATCAGTTCTAGAAGAAAGATTTGCATGGATTTATCATAATCAGTTGCCAGGATGGCTTGTTCCATTGCTTCGATGCCACTTCCGTGGGGTATCGAAGTATATAAGGACTTCACATCCGCTGTACAGAGAATCAGTTCCTCATCATCTTTAAGCTCCAACTGGTTTAACTTAGTCAAAAAGTCGGTGGAATCTCTGATGTATGTCGTCATGTTTTGAACTGAAGGTTGCATGTATTTATCTATGAATTTCCCTGTGGCTTCATGTATGCTGTTTTTAGTAGATACAATGGGACGCAGTGGAGGGTCCCATAAGTTCTTGTGCACCTTGGGCATCATGTAGAACGTCGGGCTGTTAGGATTTTCTTTCAACAGAAATTTTTTTGTTTTGTCATTTATAGTACCATTCTCCCTTGCTTTGTTGATTATTTCAGTCAATTTTTTGGTATATTCTTTAGTGGGATTTAAGTTCAATTTTGAATAAGTGTTAGAATCAGCTAGATGTTCTTCGACTTTCTGTTGGTACATAGTAGCTTGCATTATAACGAGGGCTCCGCCTTTATCAGCCTTGGTGCATATTATCTCTTTGTTCTCAGCAAGTTTTTTCAAGGTATCCAAATCTTTATTGGTCAGGTTTCTGCGGGGTCTTTTTTCAAACTTTATCTTGTTCAAATCTTGCTTCACCATGGTTTCAAATAAGTCAAGGGTTTTATGACTTGAAGGTGCCATAAAAGTACTTCTGGCTCGTAATCCTTTTAGTTGATCCTGTTCAGTTGCCAAGGGTTTATCCACTACGTGGTCAAAAAAATATCTCAACCTTAGTTTCCGCATTAGCTTGAAAAAACTAATTTCCAGTTCCAGTGGGATCGTCAAGGTGGTGGGAACAAAAGAAGTACCCTTTTCCAAGACTGTAAGTTCTTGGTCTGTCAATTTGTAGTTCAATATATTGATCACTAGGTGGGTTTTGGTGTTGTCTTCTTTTTCTCTTTCTCCTTTATTTTCGTTGTCATGCTTCTTGTGTTTGGAGGTTCGTTTTCTCCTCCCGGATCTCCTTGTGGGTCTGGGCCTTCGACTAAAAAATGATCCTCTGTGGTACCACTTGTTGCTGAGGTTGTAGGTTCTTCTGTGGGCTTATCTGTTCCAGTGGTTCCCTTTTTGGCGGTCCTTTCTTCATTGGATTGTGCATTCTGTGTTGTTTTCTTGGGTGGATAGTTTCTATTTGGAGGTGGTTTGTTGCTGCTGTCGCTTCCTGATGATGAGGTATCGGTGTATGGGGTGTACGGGCGATTTCTTCTTCTTTGGGCGTACACATCTGCCCATGTGTACACCTCCCCAACTTGTAGTCAAGCGTGTCCCGTTTAAATTTTCTTAATTTTCTCTCATTCACTTCTTGAGTATGACAATCTATTTGTTCTTTAGCGTCCTTTAAGGCTGCATCTAGTTCTTCCGTAGTCATCATTTTTGACAAGTCTTCTGTGAGTTCCTCCATTTCTTTGGTCAAGTCTATCAGAATAAGCGAAAGTTCCTCTATAATTAGTAGAATGAGATCCAATGAACAACGATTCAAAATGGCGTACCATTTCTCTTGGAAGGGCTTGGAGTTTTTGCAAAGGGATGGCTTGAGGGCAATTCTTAGGCCTCTGGGTATGCGTTGAGCCTTATGGTAGCGGATGAGCGTACTTGCATGTCATTTTTGGTTAATGTGGCGCTTGGAGATGTAGATCAGTTGTTTCAAATTTTGTGCCTTTGTCCTACTGGAAGATGTTTGAGTCATCTCTTCCTGAATTAGAGAATAGATTCTAGAGGCTACCCCCTCTTGAAATCCAAACGTGTCTGCCCTTGCTTCAGTACTCTTTGTAATCTCTTCATACTGCATTTTGGCAATTTTTGTTAGTTTGTGGTTTTGCGTGCTGCTCTCCTACGTGGCAAGAAAAGCTTCAGAACTGAAAGAAAAACGAGGTTTTTGAGCGCACTGCTCCTTTATTGGTGTGTTATGTTCTAACTTATAGTTTGTAGCTTTTATCAATTTTTGTGTGCAGTCAAGGCGGCGCCTCTTGCCTTCGGACACCCACTGAATAATCCAAAAAGTTGTGCTTCCCACTGACAAAGTGGAAGCATCCCCTGACGCACAGCCGTTAAATCCTACTGGGAGTCACCCAGAGTTCCTCAAAAGTTCAAAACAAATTTCTGAATGTTTGCATGTTTCTTTATTTTTCAAGAAATATCTTATTTGATTAAATTCATCAATTTTTTACTTTTGAATGCATTTTAGTAGTACTCAAGTCCAATGCATTTCGGTCAATTAGACCTTCATCTGGGACCACATGAGCTGAAACAAGGTATAACAAAAGTCGTGTCACAAAACGTAAGAAAAATAACAATACGTAAGAAAAATAACATGGTACATATTCATTAATACTGTCATATTGCTAATAGTGACTTATTGTGAGATACACCCCAGTGCACAAACCAGCTTCTGTGTCATGGTGACAATTTATCACAAAAAACGCCCGTATGGGCACTCACAATTGTAGTATTTGTCAGCGTCTCATGTATTATGCTTGTGGTCGCATGGATGAAACTGTCAAGGAGAATGTGTGGACAACTTCAATATAGAACCTTCATTCGTAATTCTAAATACTCGAAAACCGAATTTAAATTCGGTGTATAATTAGCATGTTATTCACTTACTTTCTCGACGCATAAATCAGCGTCTCCTCTCTCCTAGTCTCAGTTAGACAGCACGGTCAGTCTTCCGGCATCCACTAGACGCCGGTCCAACCATTTCCCATATAGCTCTCACTGCGTTAATCGTAATTCACACAGTTACTGTGATTGGACGATCCCCGGTCATGTGATCGGGGTAGCGTCCAGTCCTGATCTGTTTCTAGTCCAAAAGCATGTTAAGAAAACATTTCAAAACATAAATATAAACCTGGCATTGTGTAAATTCATCAAATAGTGAATGTCTTGATAATGCGTGAACAATGTAAAATAAACAGTGGGAATAACAATAAAAAGTAAAACATTCAAGATATTCAACAAAAATATAACTAGAAATGGATGGCTACTGCATCCACCAGTGCGGGTAAGGCAGAGCACAGAATGTGCTTAATTCTACATTTTTACCAAGTTCATAAATAGCACATGAATTCTACCCGGTCATTGAGTCCATAGGGCTTGTGGGTATTCAACAGATACATCCAGCTATTCTCCCTCTGAAGGAGAAATCTGTTGTTATCACGACCTTCTCTTTTTTCAATTACTTCCAGGATCGTAAATTGGAGTTGGGAAACATTATGTTTAGCTTCGTTGAAATGCAACGCTATTGTGGACTTCACATTAGCCGTTCTTATATTTGATTTATGTTCGTTTAATCGTGTTTTGATTTTTCTGATTGTTTTTCCCACATATGCCTTTCCGCATGGTGCATTCAAGCATATAGATGGCGTTGCTCGTGTCACAGGTGGCATTGACATGTAACTTTATATTGTGTCCCTTCATAGGATGTGTGATCGTGTTTCCTCTTATGATGTTATTACAGTGACCACACTGCAAACATGGTCTTGTTCCTCGGTACATCTCGTCTTTAGAACTCTTTTGTTTCAACAGTTCTCCTAGATTTTTGCTACGAGTAAAGGCAAAGATTGGCTGTTGTTCGAAACTGGGTTTAAAGTCAATTTCCGCTCTAAGAATACTCCAATGTGTCCGTATGATTTTTTTGAATCTATGACTCATGGTTGAGTATTTCGATACCACTGTCATTCTTTCCTGTTTGTTCTTAGTTCGTGTTTTCAATAGTTCTGTCCTCGGTATCTTCTTCACTTTCTCAATGGATTGTTCAATAAGAATATTGGGATATCCTCTTTTTAGAAATCTGTCACCCATCGCTTTCAAGGTATGGTCAACTTTACTCTCCTCCGAGGTGATTCTTTTTGCTCTCATCATCTGAGATATCGGTAGATTCTTTTTTAGTGATTCTTGATGGAAGCTTTGAAAATGAACAGTGTTGTTCCCATCGGTTGATTTTCTATGCATTTCCGTTTGGATTTTTCTTTCTTTTAGACTAACTCGCACATCCAGAAATGTTATCGTAGATTTGGAAGTTTCCCATGTCAGTTGAATTCTGTCGTTTTTCTGATTTAATTCCATTAAGGCATGCTGTAATGTGTCTTCTGTGTTCTTCCATATTAAGAATATGTCGTCTATGTATCGGACAATTATTTTCAAATTGTTTGTCCATGTTGGGTTGTTTAGTATGTGCTCTTCTTCATATGCCTTCATGTATAGATTCGCATATACAGGGGCCGCACAATTGCCCATCGATGTTCCGACTAGTTGTTGGTACCATTCATCGTTGACCTTAAAGTAACTGTGGTATAGCGTAAAAATTATCAGTTCTAGAAGAAAGATTTGCATGGATTTATCATAATCAGTTGCCAGGATGGCTTGTTCCATTGCTTCGATGCCACTTCCGTGGGGTATCGAAGTATATAAGGACTTCACATCCGCTGTACAGAGAATCAGTTCCTCATCATCTTTAAGCTCCAACTGGTTTAACTTAGTCAAAAAGTCGGTGGAATCTCTGATGTATGTCGTCATGTTTTGAACTGAAGGTTGCATGTATTTATCTATGAATTTCCCTGTGGCTTCATGTATGCTGTTTTTAGTAGATACAATGGGACGCCGTGGAGGGTCCCATAAGTTCTTGTGCACCTTGGGCATCATGTAGAACGTCGGGCTGTTAGGATTTTCTTTCAACAGAAATTTTTTTGTTTTGTCATTTATAGTACCATTCTCCCTTGCTTTGTTGATTATTTCAGTCAATTTTTGGGTATATTCTTTAGTGGGATTTAAGTTCAATTTTGAATAAGTGTTAGAATCAGCTAGATGTTCTTCGACTTTCTGTTGGTACATAGTAGCTTGCATTATAACGAGGGCTTCGCCTTTATCAGCCTTGGTGCATATTATCTCTTTGTTCTCAGCAAGTTTTTTCAAGGTATCCAAATCTTTATTGGTCAGGTTTCTGCGGGGTCTTTTTTCAAACTTTATCTTGTTCAAATCTTGCTTCACCATGGTTTCAAATAAGTCAAGGGTTTTATGACTTGAAGGTGCCATAAAAGTACTTCTGGCTCGTAATCCTTTTAGTTGATCCTGTTCAGTTGCCAAGGGTTTATCCACTACGTGGTCAAAAAAATATCTCAACCTTAGTTTCCGCATTAGCTTGAAAAAACTAATTTCCAGTTCCAGTGGGTTCGTCAAGGTGGTGGGAACAAAAGAAGTACCCTTTTCCAAGACTGTAAGTTCTTGGTCTGTAAATTTGTAGTTCGATATATTGATCACTAGGTGGGTTTTGGTGTTGTCTTCTTTTTCTCTTTCTCCTTTATTTTCGTTGTCATGCTTCTTGTGTTTGGAGGTTCGTTTTCTCCTCCCGGATCTCCTTGTGGGTCTGGGCCTTCGACTAAAAAATGATCCTCTGTGGTACCACTTGTTGCTGAGGTTGTAGGTTCTTCTGTGGGCTTATCTGTTCCAGTGGCTCCCTTTTTGGTGGTCCTTTCTTCATTGGATTGTGCATTCTGTGTTGTTTTCTTGGGTGGATAGTTTCTATTTGGAGGTGGTTTGTTGCTGCTGTCACTTCCTGATGATGAGGTATCGGTGTATGGGGTGTACGGGCGATTTCTTCTTCTTTGGGCGTACACATCTGCCCATGTGTACACCTCCCCAAGCTTGTAGTCAAGCGTGTCCCGTTTAAATTTTCTTAATTTTCTCTCATTCACTTCTTGAGTATGACGATCTATTTGTTCTTTAGCGTCCTTTAAGGCTGCATCTAGTTCTTCCGTAGTCATCATTTTTGACAAGTCTTCTGTGAGTTCCTCCATTTCTTTGGTCAAGTCTATCAGAATAAGCGAAAGTTCCTCTATAATTAGTAGAATGAGATCCAATGAACAACGATTCAAAATGGCGTACCATTTCTCTTGGAAGGGCTTGGAGTTTTTGCAAAGGGATGGCTTGAGGGCAATTCTTAGGCTTCTGGATATGCGTTGAGCCTTATGGTAGCGGATGAGCGTACTTGCATGTAATTTTTGGTTAATGTGGCGCTTGGAGATGTAGATCAGTTGTTTCAAATTTTGTGCCTTTGTCCTACTGGAAGATGTTTGAGTCATCTCTTCCTGAATTAGAGAATAGATTCTAGAGGCTTCCCCCTCTTGAAATCCAAACGTGTCTGCCCTTGCTTCAGTACTCTTTGTAATCTCTTCATACTGCATTTTGGCAATTTTTGTTAGTTTGTGGTTTTGCGTGCTGCTCTCCTACGTGGCAAGAAAAGCTTCAGAACTGAAGCGGTTACCAATCCTGATGATGGCATTCATTGAAACTTCACCACTACGATTAGGTGGCAGTGAAGCAAGAGATGAGAGCAACATCACCCAGGTACGACCTTCTGTGAGCATTGCTGATCCTGAAATCGATGATAGCAATCATTCTCACGACTGCACCGTTGCAGCATTTTCAAACTTGGTCGAACTTTCACCTGAAGCTGTAGACTGTTTTTTTGCACATCTGTCTGAAATGATGTTTTCCCCTGAACAGAAAGAATAACTTTAAATAAACCGGTACACAGCGTTCCCCTGAACTCTGAATTCGGCCTTCGGCTTTGATAAACAAAAGCTACTGAAAACTTTGGAACTATTTTCTCCCCTGGAAACGAAATTATTTTTTTTTAAATTCCAAAATATTTACCTCTTTTCTTACACATTTACTCTGCTTAAAGTAGAACTATTCATAAAGAGCAGAGCTTCTATTTTGAGTAGATCTAGAGACAAATTATTACCTCAAACTCTAGCACAAGAGCAAGCAATTGCATTTATATATGATGAAATATTCTCGACCTTCTCTTCTGTATTAAGAGACATTTCATGTGTAATTTTCGCAAATCGTTCAGCTAAATATATATGCATCTTTTTTTTTACTGAATGATTACACTGCTTAAAAAATGTACAGTACCAATAATCTTTCGTGTATTTCTCATACACCATTTCGAATGCAAAAATGTATTTTGGGGTGGGTTGGAATACACATGCACCTTTACATGTTTACTATTGCTTAGTTTTAAGTAAATGATGGACATTAGATCGTGGAGTGGGTGATGTGTTTTATCTAGGAACCCGAATCAATATTGCGACTTTATGCCCTTGTACGGCTATAATCAATAATATCCCTATAATGGCATACGAATCAGATCCATATTTTAGTAAATCGCCCTTGCAGTCCAAGGCACGGCAAAAGCTACTTCCTTGGCTTCCTAGAAAGCACACCGAGTTCTTTCGACACACCAAACCTCCAGTAACCTGGTAAATCCCCACTTGCTTTGTTTTGATTTGTAATAGAACTCCTGAAAGCACTGTAAGAACGGCCAGTTCTTAGTGACATCTTTATTGACGTCTTATGTCCAAACCTTACGTCAAACCCGGCACCTTTCAGGTATAAATATACCAACGTTGCCTTAAGCAAACACACGGTGGTGGTTTTGGATCAGAGCAGCTAAATCTACTTGCGGAGAGCCCAGCTGATGCGAGAGCCCACGGATGCTGCCCCTCTTCTTTGACGCGCTGAGAAAGACGCTGTCTTTTCTCCTGCCGAGAAAATCCAGCTCCGGCGTTTCCAGCCTACCCTTGCGGGTGACTGTGATATCGAGTCCTGAAAGAGAGATACCAGACCTCCTACATTCTATTCCCAAGGTACAGTGCTGACTAAACCCTTAGAGAGAATTCTCGTATCAGATTCTTGGCAAAACCAACTTAACTTAAACTTACTCACTTACTCCTTCCCACGTATTAGGCTTAGGCCAGGTACACCGGGGTAGGCGTATTTTTGAAGCACCAGTTGAGCACGTTAGCCTATGTATATATGTATGTATATATTTTATCCATTTTAAAGTATCTTATGGCTAAGAAACCATATCAATGCTTTTACTGTATTATTTCATAATACTCCTTTTACTGTATGTACTTTACTTTATATTAAGTATTGCAATTGTGGTTATTCATTTCTCTTGCATGAGAAGGAAGACTGCTCAATAAATAATACCTTTTATTGAAAACGCCCGTCTCTCTCTTCTCTGCACTCTGGTGAAACTAAGAACGCACATCTGACTGAGTGAAATAGCTGTCTATTGTTTTCACACGACTCTAGAGATTTACTTTTATTCTGAGGGAGCAAAGTTTTCATGTTTATGCGGTTGTCGGAAGATGAATCCCTTCTTGTCTGAGCCAGGGAAGCGGATCCCTTCCTATTCATTCAAGAAAGTATCCAGTGACCTCTGAGCTAGCTGGCGCAAACCTAAATTAAGTCTAACATAGTCAGTAGAGACCTAGAAGACCTCAGTCCTACGTCTACACTGCTGTTTATGTTATTCCAATGCGCAGAGCCTATAGGGAAAATAGGAACTACACTACAATACTACCAGAGGAAGTAGCCCAAGTAATTAATTCTTTAAAAAAAGGGAAATCAGCCGGTCCCGATTCTATTCCAAATGAGATTTACAACATATTAAAAGATGAATTAACACCCATTCTTTTAAAATTATTTAACTCCTCTTTTATAGAGGGTGATAGCCCCCAGCTTCCTGGGAAGAGGCAATAATCACAATTCTTCTAAAGCCCAATAAAAATCCACGCGACTGCGAGTCTTGCCGTCCAATCTCGCTTTTAAACTGTGATCATAAAATGTATACACATATTATCACCAGACGATTGGACAAAGTAATAGGCTCACTTATTCATCCAGATCAAAAAGGATTCATGAAGGGGAGACAGCTTTGTGAATTAACTTATGATCTTATTGGAGCTATAGATATGGCACAGATGTATAAGTCCTCCTTGGCGGTAATGACATTCGACGCCGCCAAGGCATTCGACCAAGTTAATTGGGCTTTCTTATTTAAAGTATTACAGGGTTTTGTTCTGGGTGAAAAATGCCTAGCAGCAATTAAAGCCATCTATAAAAAAACATCAGCTAAGATTCTGGTTAATGGGAACTTAAAAGCGATACAGATCAAAAGAGGGACCAGACAGGGTTGACCCCTCTCTCCGATACTTTTTAATATGTATATCGAACCTCTAGCCTATAAATTAAGAACATCACAGAAAATTATCCCCTTTAAATGTAATGGATGGGAGAAAAAAGTAGGATTGTATGCAGATGGCCTTGTTGTGTTTACAGGGAATCTAGAAAAATCCTACTCAGAAATGTGGTTAGAAATAGAGAACTTCGGAAAGGTTTCAGGGTATCTCCTTAATCAACAAAAAACAGAGTTAATGAAGTGGAACAAGGACTTCGAGAGTATTTATGAAAAGAAGGAGATAAGGTACTTGGGAAACCAGATAGTCCAGAGCATCGATAAAATCGAAGTCATCTTTGAAAAAGTAACAAAGGAAGTAGCTCCCAATTACAATCTTGGCGGGCTTTGTCTCTCTCCTTTTTGGGTAAATCCAATTTACTAAAAATGTCGCTTCTTACAAAATATACCTTTTTGTTCAACACTATTCCCTTAGAGTTCTCAAACATCTGTTTTGGGAAAGTCCAGGGGCTCTTTTCAAGGTTTATATGGGGAAATAAGTGTCCAAGGATTGCCCAGAAAAAACTCAGAAAGAAAAGGAATACGGAGGGATTGCAAGCACTGATTTATATTTGTATGTGTGCATTTCAGTTAAAAAACTTTCGACAATTAATGCTGGAAGACTTTATGTTCTCACCTCTTTTTAAAGCTCTTACAATGGATTTTTCTCATCAAGCTGGGGGTTCTCTTTTAAAATTTGGCCATCCTAAATTTGTTTTTTAAGTAAAATTGAATATTTTTCAAATCATCAGTAAAACTTTGGTCACAAGTGAGTCGTCTTTTAAAAATCCCATACTATAATGATATTACTCCGATCTGGGACTTCCCTGGGACACCACTGTGTTTGGCAGATGCCCTGGCGACACCTCTGAGAAGATATGTGATTAACAATTGGGGCAACTTTTATTTGAGGCGGAACTCATTTCTTGGCCACACTTATCAGCTATCACCGGGCATATGATTTCAAAGTTTAAATATTATCAACTGATAAGTTGGACAAAAGCATCGGAAAAATAACTGAAAGGGAACTCGAATTTAGCACTAAAGATTTGCTCTTGTGGCATTAAGGAAAAAGAGGTGGCAGACTGGTACTGGTTACTTGTCTAAAATGGAGAAGAGGAGCAGGCCTCATTTATGGGGATATGGAAGAATGACCTGCCGGATGAAGAACTCATAACTATTGGGCAAGTATCTATCAGCCTAATTCATGAAGCTGAATTCGGCTCGCAAAGGGCCAGATTCTGAGAATCTGGCCCTTTGCGACTGAGATTTTTGCATTTGGGATTCATCATCCCAAATGCAAAAATCGGTAATTGCGTTTTCGCAAATTTGCGATGGATTACATTTAAGGAATCTCTACTTGAGATTCCTTAAATGCAATTCATCATCCATTTAAAAATTGTGAAATCGCAATTTCGGGCCGCTATTTACCGCGAGGTCAAACCTCGTGGTAAATAGCGATAACTCAGAAAAATGCTTTTAAAAGCATTTTTCTGAGTTGCATGTTGCACACACACATGTCCTTTGGACATGTGTGTGCGCAACCCCTGTTCATATTAGCATTTAAGGGGTGCTACAGGGTGTCCTTTGGACACCCCTGGCACCCTTTCAATCGCTATCTTATTTGCGATTAGCTAATTGCTAATCGCAAATAAGGAATACTCCCCATTCATTCCTATGGGCCTTTTGGCCCATAGGAATGAATGGGGAGTTATTCCTTATTTGCGATTAGCAATTTGCTAATCGCAAATAAGGAATTAGTAGGAATCACATTTTTTTTGCATATTCCTACATGAATCCCGTTTTGCGAGTCCTTAATAGCGATTCGCTATGAATCGCTATTAGGGGCTCGCAAAACGGGAGTATGATGAATCAGGCTGTATGTCTCTTCTTTGGTCCTGTATAAATGCTGCAACATTAAAAAAGAATCACCTCTTTACAGCTCATAAGGCCCCCAGAAAATATCAAAGATGGGAAATCGGGAGATCAAGAAATGCCCCAAATGCAGAGAAGATAGAGCTAATGAGTTCCATATGTTCTGGAGCTGCCTGGTAATATCTTCATATTGGAATAGAGTGGGTAAGACCATATCAGATATTATGGGGCTAGGAATAAAACAACTATATCTATAATTTTTGGGTTACCCCCTAGCGAAGTTGATTAACGAGAACTAACAAAAAATCATAAAGCTCTATTATTTACCTGCAGCCTGGGTAAGCAGGCCATATTTAGGATCCTATTTGTTCAAATTTTCCCTTGCAGGTGGCTGAGCCTCTGCCAGTCCCCTGGTCTGATCATTTTCTTACATGCTGCTCTTGGAAGGTTTCACCGGCCAGTCGTCCGGGCCCCTGCAATCGCCCCCCGGCTTTTGGAAAAATTGATCCTCTTCGGTTCAACAATTCCTTGGCAGCTGCTTGGCTCCCCCTCCCGCAGGATCTTGAGGGGAGGTTGTCTGGGTTTAACAAGTGGATTTCGATCTCTCTGGCGGCTCTAGCCTCTCTACGTCCACCCAGGTTTGCCAGAGAGACGCCCTCTAAACCCTGGTTTTCACTGGAGCTCAAATCCCTGAAACATTAGTGCAAAAAATTGGAGCGTGTGTGGCGCTCCTGCAATTACTGTCCTTTGGCGAAGTATGCACTTAGGATCAGACAAAAGAGCTATTACGCTGCCATTACCGTGGCCAAAAGGCAATACTATTTCTTCCGGATTGATCAGGCAAAAAACAATATGAAAGAAATCTTTTTGATAGTCCAGAGTTTTTTGTCTCCCAGAGCTGAGACTTGCACCAGCCAGCCTCAGAGGCTTGGTGTAATGCCCTCTCCAAGTTTTTTTGGGATAAAATCTGTAAGATTCAAGCGGCTTTCTCTTCTTGCCTAAGCGGCCCTATGCCCTCTGTGCCTCCTGCTCTGTTGTCATCTGAGCCTTCCTCTGCTTGAATCGCATTTTCCCCTGTGGATCTGACCTGTACTCTCAAAATTCTCAGGTCTGAAATCAGGCTTGCCTTCCGACCCCTGCAGGGCCAGTATACTGGCGTCGGCTGCTGAGATCATTAACCTGGAGGTTAATATGATCATCAACATGTCTCTCCCGGAAGCCCTTGTTCCGGAGGGATAGAAGCAGGCAAAAATTCTCCCTCTGCTGAAGAAGCCCTCACTGGATCCTTCGATTCTTGCTAATTGTCGTCCTATTTCCCTTTTGCCCAATCTGACTAAGGTGTGGGAGAAGGTTGTGACTAGGCAACTCACCGAGTTTGTCGAGGGCGCCGTCTTATTGCACCTGGCCCGGTCAGGGTTTTGTGCATCTTACAGCATGAAGTCCGTGTTGGTTGAGGTCTCTGAGGCAATTCGGGAGTGCCTGGATGCCGGCGGGAGGGCAGCATTGATTATGCTGGACCTTTCAGCTGCATTCAACACGGTGCCCCATTCCCCTCTTTCTTGCTCGGCTTTCTGCGATCGGCATTTCTGGCACTGACTGGGGCTGGCTCATATCCTTCCTGGAGGGTAGGACGCAGCAGGTGTGGCTGCCGCTATTCTTGTCTGGGCCTTTTCCAGTGACTACGGGTGTTCCACAGGGGTCATCCCCTAACCCACTTTAACATCTATGTCACCCCTCTGATTTATTTGGCAGAGGGGTTAGGGGCTAGGGTGATGGCCTATGCGGATGACACCCAACTCCTGTTCCCTTAGGGCAGGGAAGATGCCTCGGTCTCTTCTGTCCAAAATTGCTTGTCCTCAGTGTTTCACTGGCTCGCTGCGGCGCAGCTTAAGTGCAACAAGGAAAAATCAGAGATTCTTCTGTATGACAAATTCCCGGATAACTTTAGAGAGGTGCTGTGGCCATCTGGATTTCCCCACCTACCTCAAAGGGCAACTCTGCTAAGAATATGGGGGTGTGGTTCGAGGACAACCTACTATTCTCCACCCGGATCAAGAGGCTGGCAGGCACCTGCTTCACAACGCTTAAGATGCTGAGGAAGTTCCTTCCTCTCCTTCCTAGATCTGCAAAGGAAACGGTTGTCCGTGCTTTGATCCTCTCTTGCCTAGAGTACACCAATGCGCTGTACGTTGGTACTCCGGGCTATCTTCTGATTAAGCTTCAAGTTGTGCAAAATTCTTCCGCCAGGCTTCTGCTGGATCTCTCCAGCAGAAGCAGAGTGCGTTCCCACCTGCGAACATTGCACTGGCTTCCTATTGAGGCGCGGGTAAATTTTAAAATTCTCACCATTGCTCACAGTGCCCTCTATGGCCGTGGGCCTATTTATTTACAGAAGAGGTTTTCCTTCTATGTTCCGGGTCATCAATTGTGGTCTTCCTCACAACGTTTGGCCCGGTCTCCACAGTTCACCTGCCAGAGGCTGGGAGGGATTTTGCTTGCCTTGAAGTCTGCGTGGGCTTGGAATGCCCTTCCACTAGCTTTATGCTGTATTCACGATTCTGTGGACTTTAAGAGAAAGCTGAAAACCTTTCTCTTTTAGCTTCACTTTTTTAGAGACTCACAACTCTTTCCTGATTGCACTGGGACACTCTTTGGAGTATCTGTGTGCGCTTCAAAAGCAAATAACATAACATAATGCTAGTGATGATTTTTCAATTAATCCACGCCTAGATTAACTGGTGAAACAATGAAAGCTTGAATCTCACCCTGCCACCAATGTTAGAGGCCGGCTTAGTATATGGTGCTCACTTTTGTAAGTGTAGCACCCTGCACTAATCCAGACAACCCAAATGGTGACTTTAGTGATCTTAGACAACCTTAGAAAACTTTCTAAGTGGTAGCTGTGGAGAGCAGCCTTCATGCTTTGTCGAGAAGGAGTGTAAAAGCAGATTGTTTTACCTGTACTTAATCTTATGGTGTAGGTTAAGTGAAAAAGAATCACAAAGTGTAGTAATATAAATATGTATTTTATTACAAACACTCGCTAACGCATTGCAATATCTCCTGCAGGAGATATAAACACAATACACACAATACTTAGGAAATAGAGCACATAAATAGCACAAATACATATTGGTCTCCAGGGGGAGATAAAACATTATACTTAAATAGTGGAATGCGAACCACGACTCAAGTCAATAGTGGACCTAGAAGACGTAGAAGTGTTGGACACCCAAGGAACCACCCAAGGTAAGTACCCAGGAACCCCAACGGAGGCTGTGTGCAAAGTGTGAACACATCCACGTGATCAACACAAGTCAATGGGTAAGTCACTGTTGCAGTGTTGAAGAAAACGGACCCTTCCCAGTGGACCCCGAATAATCCCCTTGGAAGATGGAAGGTTGGAGAGTCACCCCACCCATGGATATCCCAGAACCAGGATACCTACACCAGGGAAGCCGGGTGCATAGGTGTCAAGTGAAGTCAGAAACCGCCGTAGACCACAATGGAGGACTTCAGGAAAGATGCCGCTGGAGAAGAAGAAGGAGGATGAGTCTGGTGGAACCCAAAGGTGGATTCAAGATGTGAGGTACTTGCAAGCAGAGGAGCCAGAGTCTATGTCACTCAGGGGTGACCAGGAGGAATGGCAAACGATTGCCCACCAATGTTGGCGATGTAGGTGAGGTTGACAGTGCCTTTGAAGTTGCATCTGTGTAGACCAGGTGATGCCGTAGAAGACCAGGAGCCGTTCCAGAGCTTTCCCATGTTGGATGTTGAAGGCCAAGGGGTCAGTGTCCAGCAGGGGCATCAACAAGATTAACTGTTCTTTCTTGTGTGAACATTTCCTGGTTATTTACGAACGAATATTTTTTATATTATTGATTGTCCCTTCATACTCTATTGTCTATTTTCTAGAAATTGTTATACATACCTATGTTCCAATTCTTTTTAAAAAAAAATATTTTTATTCAGCCCCCCCCCCCGTTTTTATTGTACAGAGCACATAGTCAATTGGCAATTCATTACAGTTTAACATGCAGGGTTTATCGTATGTCATACAAGAATATACAGGTATAACGAATATAAAAACAGCACACACAAAAAAATTAAGACAATATATCATAAAATAAGTAGTAGTAAAGGCACATCAAGGTAAGGTAAAAACAAGAGAGATATGTGGTTAAGTAAATTGTTTCAAGAATCCCTTTGTTTTTCCTATCCTAATCCTGTGGAGTGGTGTGGCTCACTGGTTAGAGGCGGCAGACCCGGAAGCAGAGAACGGCACGGGACCAGGGTTCAAATCCCAACGAGGCAGGGTCGTGGACCAAGATCAGCGGACTCGATAATTCTCGCCTCGGTGCCTACTCTAACCAGGGATCACACTCGGCAACTCTGGGCATTAGCTTGCCTCATCTCTACAACGGCCCCCCAAATTCCCTGGGGATGCCTGGTTTCACCTTGGAGATACCCAGTAGGGACCATCTCACAGGGATAGCCAGGACGGGTTCCCCAGCGGTCTACAGCGCCACGACGCCTCAGGGCAGCAGTGCTCTTTACAAGACACATACATTACATTACATTACATTACCCCGGATCTCTTCCAACTCTGTATCAGATACCATATTTCCTTTCCTAATTTTTTACCTCTTACACCCCTCCTTGCATAGATTGCTTCCTTAAGGTTATAGGCAGCTAATAATTTTATTAGCCATTGGTGAAACGTAGGTGGTAAATTGTCCAGCCATGCTGTGGCAATACAAACCCTTAGAACAGTCATAGCCACAAAGATAAAATATTCGTGATTACTCTGACTCCCATTATCCTCTATCCCAAGGAGTATAACTGAAGGCGTTAAGTTGACATCTATACTTAATGATCTTTTAAGAAAAACTTCAATTTCCTCCTGGGTTGTCTTTAAATGTGTGCAGGTGGCAAACATATGGGCTAAATCAGCCTCTGTGCTATCACATCTAGGGCACGTAATACCCGCTACCCCTCCCCATTGTGCAATCCTAGATGGAGTGTAATACAAAAAATAAAGTGTCTTAAAATGTTGCACCTGAAGCGGTGCTGAGCACAGTAGTTTCTGCCTTAATTTCAGTGATCTATGAAAATCTGCTTTCTCTGCGCCCAGTTTCTGCATCCATTTTCCTTCATATTTTAGTAAATCATCTGCTTGATGCTCTATTAATTCTGAATAAAACCTTTTAATTGTACAATCTTTACCATCCTGTATAGTATCCAGGATGGAATTTGCTGCGAATCCCGCAGGTCCTCCAGTTTTTGTCAGAACAAAGCTTCTAATTTTTAGATACTAAAAGAAATGGGTTGCATCTAAACCGTATAGTGCCTGAAGGCTACTAAACTGCAAGACCCCCTGCAGTCCTATCAAATCACCCATTCTAATGATCCCCTGTTTTCCCCACTCAGAAAATACAGCTCCTGAAAATATATCACCAGGAAAATTGGGATTATCACTCAATCTAGTGTAAGCATTATACCTACCTAGACCAAAAGAAGTCCAGATCTTATAAGCGGCCATGACCGTTTTAAATTTAGTTCTCTTAAAGTAGCTATACTCTGTAAACTTCAGTAATAAATTCTCTGCCTGATCTCCCAGTACCAATGAATAGATTGCCAGGGTTCCCAACTCGTCATGAATTTCACTTTCCGCCCCTCCCAATAGGCCTGCCATGTATTGGAGGGATGCTGCCCAGTAATATAACTTTAAATCAGGCAGAGCCCACCCCCCTCGCTCCCTCGGTAGTGCCATATATCTAAGCGCCCTTCGGGTCTTCCCATGTGACCACACACATCGATTAACCAAGTGCTCAAGATCCTTAAACCACTTAGCTTCAAACAATAGAGGTATGGCCCTAAATAAATACAAAATCTTTGGAAGAAGCATCATTTTAACTATATTAGTAAATCCTTCTTAGCTTTATTTATTATCCGTGATATATTTAACTCCACAAGGTTATCTAAATCAGGTGTTATTGTTACTCCTAAATATACTCCACTTTGTACCACCCGATGATCTATGCAGACCGCCTTATTGTTTTTAATAATCTGTGTTTTTGTAATGTTGAGGGCGTAGCCAGACACTTCTCCAAATAATTGCGCCTCTGCTTCAACCAAAATTATAGCTTCTGTGGGCTTAGGTGTAAGAATTGCCACATCATCAGCGTAGGCCAGGATTTTACAATGGCCCCTCATGTCTCTACTGGACGAATATTATCGTTTAAGTCTATACGCCTTATATATGGATCCATGTAGAGGGCGAAAAGAAGTGGGGAGCAGGGGCACCCCTGACGCGTACCCCTCTTTATCTGAAATGGTAACGTATATCCTGCATTCACTCTTATACGAGCAGTTGGTTCAGCATATAATACCCTTAGGGCTTTCACCAGGCCCCCCCACATCCCACCCTTCCCAGAATAAACCAGAGAAAGTCCCAGGAGACCCGATCGAAAGCTTTTTCAGCATCCAATAACATCAGTGCGAGCGGGTCTCCTGCAACCTCTGCGGCATCAAATAAGGTGATGACCTTTCTGATATGGTGCGTGGTACCCCTCCCTGGCACGAACCCATGTTGATTAATACTAACCGGAGTATCAATTACCTTCGCTATTCTCAGTGCAAGTATCTTCGAATACACCTTTGTGTCTGCGTTCATAAGGGTTATTGGTCTGTATGAACCAGGTTGGATAGACGATTTGCCCTTTTTAAAAATTATTACAATATCAGCTCCCACCCAGCTATTTGGGATTGATTTTCCTATCTGCGCCTGCTGCATTGTGGTGATAAAGTCCTCCTCAATTACATCCCAAAATGTTTTAAAAAACTCTAACGGAATTTGATGCGGGCCGGCTGCTTTCCCTGATGGGAGACTGGCTAAGGCAATTGATATCTCTTCTGAGGTAAAAGGTGCCTCAAGCTTGGTGGCCTCACCCTCTGATAGGGTAGCTACCGCTATATCTCGCAAATAATTACGCATTTTGGGCAAATCACTCGAACACTCTTGGTCATATAGAGAAATATAACATTTCCTAAAGACTTCACGAATCCCCTCAGGATCTGTAACTGTTGTTCCTGCATCGTCCAGAATCTCCCTTACTTGTCCCAACGACACATTCTGCCTTATGCGGATGGCGAGTGTGCGGCCAACAGTTTCGTTAAACTCAAAGCACCTTTCTCTATTCGCTAGGTATATTTTAGCCGCCTTCGAGCTATACTCTCGTCCGCCTCCATTTTAGCTTTCGCTATTCTAATCAAAACCTGTTCTAGAGGGGCCCCAGTGATCACACTCTCAGTTAATTTCTCCTCTGCCTCTGCCAATGCTTGAACGAGTTCCACCTCCCTTTGTCTATCCCTCCTACGACTTGCTACACTAAAGCTTATTGTCTCCCCTCCTATGGCCGCTTAAAAGAGTCCCACATATTCCCAGTTGCAGTACTACCTCTATTAATATCCTAAAAGGTCTTAATCCAATTATTCATATGCCTGATATACGCATCATCTTTTAACAACCCCCTCTCGAATGTCCAGACCCGAGTTGGTCCTGTAGCCCCACCAATATTTAGCGTTAAGATCAAAGGGTTGTGGTCGGAAATTATCCGAGGGAGTCTCTCAATTTTAAGTTTGGGTTGTAAAGAATTTGAAACAAAAATGTATTCTAGTCTGGCACAGACTTAATGTGGAGCTGAGTAATATGTAAATCCATGCTCAGCAGACTTTAGACCCCCCCCTACATCTATTAACGCATTATTTCTTGTGAGGTTACATGAAGAACGCCAAACTCTCTTTTTCCTACCATGATACCCTCCAGCAGAATCCATACCCCGTCCTCCTGTCCCATTAATATTAAAATCCCCGGCCAGGATAACAGTGGGGGACCAGGTGGCTAACTCCAAATCTAGAAAATCTAATATATCCGGATCATCTTCCGTCGAGCCATATATACAGCCTAAAGTGACCCACTCCGCGTTTGCCTTATATTCTATTAGTACCCATCTTCCCCATCGATCTTCAAGCTTTCTCCTTACTATAACATCTCTAGATTTTGCTAATATCGCCACTCCTCTGTTTCTAGCCCCTTGCTTAGAATATGCTAATACAGAGAATCCCAGCTGCTCTAATAGATGCCCTTGATCTTCTTCTACATGGGTTTCCTGCAGGCAAACCATATCCACATTTAAAGATCTTAGCCATGTTGCAACCCGCTTTCTTTTGGTGCGATTATTTAAGCCACAAACATTGGCCATAAGTATACGCATACTCATTAATGCACATCAAGTAAGTATTCCATCAGGTTCAAATCCATAACAGACAATGATTTATCTTTTCTCCCTTCATCCCTTCATCCCCTTCACCCATTCAAACATCCCCGCTTTCTCAATGCTTTCCTGCATATAATAACCCAGCCTTAAAGAGATAGTGTGCTTTGTACCCCTCCCCCACCCCCTCCCACCCCGCCCTTACGGGCAAATAGGTCAATCCTGACCTATGCGTGACAGCTGTAGTCCCAAGTGCCACCCGCCCCTCCTACCCTTGCTCCTCTTAAAACCTTCATATGCCTCTGCAGTGTGCTCTGCTAAGTGCTACCTCTACCAATTTTTAACCATATCTCTTCGCCCCACTGACACGCCTCATTATTTTGGACGCCTCAAGGCCACCATCGTAGACTTTGAACCTCCTTTCCTTTCTTTCATCTCATCCAGATATGCCTGGGCTTTAATCTCTGAAAAGAAAACCTTCATCTGCCCGCTATCTATGACTTTAAGACGAGAAGGGAACATTAGATATGCCTCACAGCCCATATTTTGGAAGGGAGTTATCATTTGCCTCATGCGCCATCTTCTTTCCACTGTCGCGCGGCAGAAGTCAGGTCGGGCAAAAAACGTCATGCCATTGTAGGATCGCCTGGCTTCGGGTTTGGCTTTATCCATAATTTCCTGTCTTAAAAGAAAATTCCCTACATATATCAAAATCGCCCTTGGCTTATCAGTAGCGAACAGTTTTCTTTGTACCATTGGGAACCTATGAGCTCTCTGTATCTCACTCTCCCAATTCCAGGTAGCCAACTCCGGAAAAGCCCCCTTAAGTAAACTGACAACAAAAGCCCGCACATCCTGCCCCTCTTTCCCTTCCGCAATCCCCAAAAGTCTGCATTATTTCTTCGTAATCGATTTTCATAGTCCTCGAGCTTCCAGTACACATCCGATGCCATCTTTTCCTGGTCGTCTTTGAACTTATTCCACTCCCCGACATCCTCCTCCAGTCTCTCAGTTCTTGTTTCCACCTCCGTGACCCTAGCTGCCATATCTGCATAGAGTTTATTCACCTTGTGCAGCGACCCCTGTATTTTTTTGTTAGCCTGCTTTGCCCTTCGAGATTCACTCCTGGCCTCCCCCTGCATTTGTTTCAGGGTAGCAAATAACATATCCATAGTGGCCGCCTGTCCTGGGGTGTCATTCTGGTTTCGTGATGCATTAATGCTCCCCTCTAGATAGAGCTGGGAGGTGGCTGAATAGTCCCAGTCTAATTTTTTAGATATTTCTGGATGTGAGGGGCTCACATTAAACTTAGCCCTATTAAGAGACCTACTCTTAAGGCTTCTCAAGTTTACCAGATTAACTGTTCTTTCTTGCATGAAGATTTTCTGGTTATTTAAGAAAGAATATTTTTTATATTATCGAGTGTCTCTTCATACTCTATTGTCTATTTTCTAGAAATTGCTATACATACCTATGTTCCAATTCTAATGTATTTTTTATTATTGCTTTTCAGGTTATCAACCCGAAGATTTGAAGTAATTGGAGTAAGTATTAAGTTCTATTATGGATCTTCAATTTCTTTCAATGTTTCATTGGTAGATGTAAGTCACAACATTAGTACGTATTTACAATTTACTTAGCTTTGAGCAGACTTCTCACTGTCATCTGGTTGTGGAGACTGCCAAGCCTTATCACCAGAAGGACATTAGCGCTGCTCTCTCAAACTGCAGAGTTACTTTCAGTCAAGCCAAGTTCTCTCAACAGCGCATATTCCCTGATGTCTTGAAACACCACTCTCCCTAGACGAAGTTGGAAATGCTGCTCTCTCTCGGCGAAGTTGGAAACACTGCTCTCCCTTGACGAAAGTCGGAAACGTTAAGCAAACGGAGAGGGCTTGATAAATAGGAGTCCTGACAGTACCCCCTCGCAAGGGAGGCTCTTCCAGTCTGGGTTTTCTTGGAAATTTCCTATGGAAGGCTTTCACCAAACTGGGAGCATGCACATCAGAATTCAGTTCCCAGGATCGATCCTCTGTACCATAACACTTCCAAACAATCAAGTAATAGATTTTTCCTTTTTGTTTAGTAGAATCTAGTATTCTTTTAACTTCAAATTCATCTCCAGATTCTAATTGTACTGTCTTAGGAGGGAGTGTCACTCTTAAGTCTGGCGAAGTTTTCTTTAACAGTGATACATGAAAAACTTGGTGAATCTTCATTTTTTCGGGCAACTTTAAACGATAAGTGGCTGGATTAATTATTTTTTCGATTTGATAAGGCCCTGCAAACCTAGGTTGAAATTTACGAACCCCTTCTAACCTAAGGTTTTTGGCAGTTGGGTTCTTTTTTAGGGCAATGAAATTGGCCATTTTTGTGAAGGCATCAACAAACATCAATATAGTGTTGTAACCTTGGTCTGAAGGTAAATCTACTATTAAATCCATTGTGACTGTGTGCCACAGATGTGGGGGAGTGGGCATGGGTTGGAGTAAACCTTTAGGTGATTGTCTCTCCAATTTTCCCCGAGCACAGACCTCACACGATCTATATCCTTAGACATTTGTGGCCACCAAAAATTTCTTCTTATCAAATCCTTAGTTTTCAAGGTTCCCTTATGACCTGTCAACTTTTTGTCATGTTTTTTCGGTAGGACTAATTGTCGAAGTTCTTGATTAGGTAGATACAATTTTCCCTTGTGAAATGGTAAACCATGTTGAATTTCTCTTTCAGCTTCTTGTTTTGTCCACTCTACCATTTCTTCAGATGACATAGTTTTCCTGATTTTCTCCTCAATTGGTCCTTGATTTACAACTGCCACAAATTTGTCTTCTGAAATGATAGTTTGTTGTTCTTGGTGTTTTTCCATTTTTTCTGTATCCAATCTGGATAGAGCGTCAGCTTTTCCACTTTTTTGTTCCTGGTCTGTAGGAGATCACAAAGTCATAATCTGCTAAATAACGAGACCAACTAAGTTGACGTGGAGTGAGGGTTTTATCAGATTTCAAAAACTTCAGGTTCCGATGATCTGTGAACACCGTCACGGTGTGCCTTGCTCCCATCAAGTAGTGTCTCCACTCTTTAAACGCATCTTTGATGGCTAATACCTCTTTTACTGTAATGGTGTAATTAATCTCAGCCGGAGTTAACATCCTTGATCTATAAGCCACCGGATGGAGTTGATCAGTTCTTTTAGTTCTCTGAGAGAGAACTCCACCAATTGCCAAATCCGAAGCATCTGTTTCTAGATCAAATGGTTCTGTGGGGTCGGCATGCAATAAAACAGTTGCGGTGGTGAACTCGTTTTTCAATTGTCGAAAGGCCTTTTCTGCTTCTTCTGTCCAATCAAAAGAAACCCCTTTTTTAAGGAACCTAGTAAGAGGTATGAGTTTATGCAAAAACTCATTTACAAACCTCCGACAGAAATTGGCAAAGCCTATGAAGCTTTGCAACTCTTTAACATTCTTCGGGGATTTCCAATCCAGAATGGCCATTACTTTTTTTATATCCATCGTGATTCCAGAGGGAGTGATCACAAATCCAAGGAACTCAACTTCTTTGGTGTTCAATGCACACTTTTCCACTTTTACATAAAGATTGTTTTCTCTTAGTTTTTGTAATACCTTTTTTACTTGATCTGGATGATCTTCCGATTTTGAGTAAATTAAGATGTCGTCAATATACACGATGACAGATTGGTCTATGTCTTCGCTCAGTACACTGTTTATAAACTGCTGGAAAGATGCTGGGTCATTACATAATCCGTAAGGCATCACTTGGTATTCATACAATCCCAAATTGGTCCTGAAAGCCGTCTTCCACTCGTCTCCCTCTTTAACTCTAATCAAATGGTAATCTCCATGAAGATCCAATTTGGTGTATATCTGTGCTTCTTTCACCTGACCTATGAGCACTGAAAGGAGCAGCAAGGGATACCTGTTATTAATGGTGACCTTGTTTATTGCTCTATAATCGATGCACATTCTGAGCTCACCTCCTTTCTTTAGGGACAAGGAACAATGGAGAGGAGAGTGGAGATTGGGTGGGGCGTATAAATCCATTGGCCAAATATTTTTGATGTACTCTTTTAGAAGTTCATTCTCCTTTTCTGTAAGTGCGTAGACTCTACTACATGGTAGATTTGCTCCAGGCTCCAATTCTATCTGGAATACGAATGATCGGTGAGGTGGCAATCTCTTAGCCTCTACTTTGTCAAAAACCTTTTCAAACTCCTTGTATTCCGGTGGGATCTCTGTTGTGTGAATCACACAAATGGATATATCTTGTTTACTCAAGAGCGAGGCGGGTCCTGGGTCTCTTGATTTAGTTTGAGAATCAAAACAATTTTCCTTACAAAATTCAAAATTCATCTTGACTGTTCTTGTCCCCCTATTAATACTCGGATTGTGCTCTGTAAAACATGGTAATCCTAATATAATCTGGAATTGAGGTGCGTCTATGAGGTTAAATTGTATGACCCCTTGATGGCCTTCTTGAAAGATCATTTCAATCTGTTCTGTGTGACTGGTGATGGGTCTGGATGAAAGATTTGTCCTGTCTACAACTCTTACTGGTTCGCTCTTTGACTTTTGAATTGCTCTAAGACCAACCTTCATGGCGTACTTTAAGTCACAAAAGATTCCAGTGGCTCCAGAGTCCAGCATAACCAATACTTCAGTCAAGGTAATAATTCTAAATTTCAATGTTATTGATATTACTAGGTGGGGGGAAGACGACTGTAAGGTATTTGCCAAAAGATGCTCCTCTGGAGTTGATTTATTTTCTGCAACCACCAGTCCAACTCCATCTACTGGTGGTGCTTGAAGTTTTCCTTCTCCTTGGAGAACATCTTAGCTTTCTTGGGACACATCCTCACGAAGTGTCCATTACCTCCGCAATACATGCATAAATTATTCTGTCATCTTTTTTCTTTTTCTTCCTTAGTCAAGGGCCCACGAACTGCTCCAATTTGCATTGGTTCCACCCCAGGTTGACCTTCAGTGGTTTTCGTTGATTCCGTCTTAACTCTATCAAATCTTGGAGTGTTGAACCTAAATTATTTTCTTTTTTCTCCTCTTCTCTCAGTTTGTCTAAAATCTATCTCCAATACTAAGTCGATTAGATATGTCCGTGGGACGATTTGGGCTTGAATGTCTTTCAGCTCATCTTTAAGTCCTCCGTAAAAGACTGCAGCTCTTTTGCTTTCTGGCCAATCTGCTTCTACCGCCAGCTTGTTAAACTGGGCCAGGTATGCCACTAGATCTTTATTGCCTTGTTTTCATTCTAGTAATTCGTTATCTGTAGCCTGTGATATTTTCCGCCGATCAAAAATCAGAAGAAATTCTTTTTTAAAGTCCTCAAAATTATATAATAGGACGTCATCTCTTGAGACTAAGTGCATAGACCAACTGGTGGCATCACCACTGAGGTAAAACAAAATGAAGGCCATGCGGGACTGTGCATCTGGAAAAATCGAAGGACAGCACATAAAATGTAATGAACATTGAGTCAAAACATTTGGGCCTTCTGTGGGTCCCCACTAAATAATTCTGGAGGTGCTAAAGGGTTGACTGGGGACAAGGAATGTACCACGTGGGTTGCTAACCGGGAGGTGGAACCCAAGGTTTCCCCTTCTGCTTCTGAAAATCTCTGACTAGAAGTTTGAGTCATATTAGTTAATCTGGCCACTAATTCTACTGTTTCTCTTCTAGAATCCATCATCTCTCGCCTCAATCCTCTATTCTCTTCTCTGACTGCTGTTAAATCTTTTTGAATTAGACCCAGTACTTCTCCTAAATTTTTTTAATCTAAACCTTCAGCCATTTCTGCTCCGGCGTAAGTTTCAATACTTGGGCACTTCACTCTGTCAAATCTCCTTTCAATACTTGCGCAGGAGCAGAGATGCTTATTCCCAATGCCATGCCCAGGAGATCTTCTGGTACAACTATATTAACACCAAGTAGAGTCTCTCAAGGGGGGAAAGGGGTGGATAAAATGAATGAATGAATGAATGAATGAATGAATGAATGAATGAATGAATGAATGAATGAATGAATGAAGGAGGATTTTTAAAGCGCGAACTAAGCCCAAGGGCATCAAGGCGCTATAGTATAGACGGGCCAATAGGCACAGACAGCGTACATACTAGAATTTACTTCACAGAGAACATCCAAGTCTTTAGGGACTTACGAAAACAGGAGTGAGTTTACTGGCCCGAGAGGGAGACGGGAAGAGCATTCCACGCCCTGGCCGCCAGAAGAGAAAAGGCTCTTCCCCCCCCATTTAGTCCTTTTGAAACTAGGGACCACCAACACGTTTTTATTGGCAGACCTAAGATTCCTAGCGGGGATGTACCTTTGGAGGATCTTCTTTATACCCGTCAGGCCCTGTCCATAAAAAGCATTATGGGTAAGGCAAAGGGTCTTAAACAAAACTCTACGATCCACTGGAAGCCAATGCAGTGAATTGAGAGGGGAAGAAGCCGAAGAGCGCTTGGGGAGATGCAGTACGAGCCTAGCCGCGGCGTTTTATACCAGCTGTAGGCGACGAAGCTGGGCCTTATCTATACCCAGATAAAGGGCATTACAATAGTCCAGTCTGGCTAAAATTAGGGCAACCACAACCTTTTTTCGGGCTTCAATGGACAGAAAGTGGGAGATCTTTCTAATCACCCAAATAAGGCCAAAACAGGTGGCAACTGTTCTAGAAACCTGGCGAAGCATTAAAGACCAGTGTCCAGCATCACTCCTAGATTTTTTCCCTGAGAGGCAGGAGTGGGGCTGAGACCCAGGGAGATGGGCCACCAGTTACTGGACCAAATGGCCGACCTGTCCCCAAAGATCAGAATCTCCGTCTTCTCACCGTTAAGTTTCAAATAATTTGAAACCATCCTAGTTGAAACAGCGGTCATGCAGTTTTTAAAATTGAGTGCAGCATCACTGGGATTTTGGGTGACAGATACCATGATCTGTGTGTCGTCCGCATAGGACAACACCTCAAGTCCAAAGGATTGCACCACCCTGGCCAGCGGGGCCACATAGATATTAAAAAGGGAAGGACTCAGAGACGAGCCCTGAGCTACTCCGCAGACCAGGGGGCAAGACTCTGAGTAAAATCACCCAATCTAACGGTTTGAGACCGTTTGGTAAGAAAGGACGCAAGAAGGTCCAGGGCACGTCCATCCACCCCTATCTCGCTGAAACGCTCCACCAGCCTCAAAGGTGAGAGGGTGTTGAATGCAGCCGTGAGATCAAGTAGGATGAGGTGAGTGGTAAAGCCTGCATCCGCCTGTACTCTTATATTGTCCAGCACCGTGGTAAGAGCCGTCTCCGTGCTATGCGCTTGCCTGAAGCCGTGTTGGGAACCATCAAGAATGTTGTGGTCCCTCAGGTACGTCCTCAAATGTGAGTTCATGTGGGATTCGAGAATTTTTGCAGGGAGAGGCAGCAAAGAGATAGGGCGAAAATTCTTAAGATTTTGGGGATCTAAACAATGTTTCTTAAGGATGGGCCTAACCACAGCCGCCTTCCAGGCTGCCGGATAATGGGCCATAGAGATAGCTAGATTAAGGACCATCATGAGATGCGGGATCAAGGCTTCTTTAGCTGTTTTTATCACTTTGGGAGGACAGGGGTCCAAAGGAGAGCCAGACTTAATACCTTACAACAGAAAGCTGACCGAAGTAGGAAATAACTCGGGAAAATCGCAAAAACTTGCTGGGATGAGGCTGTTAGAGGAGCTGATATTTGCATAGGTATCAAGGACCCCCTGAGAAATGATTCTAGTAATTCCTAGGTCAGGGAAAAAACAGCATGTGAAAAATAACATCCTAGGCAATTAAATCTAACTTGTCATATATAATAACAGAGAGGAAAGAAACTAATCATAATACGAATTCTACTGTTTATTAACATATTCAATTAGAAAATACATGTTTACATAAAAAATTGATTCTCAAGTATAATCTATCAAATCACATCAGTAATGATCAATTCAACACTACAAAATTATACAAAAACAAATTAGCTTAAAATTTAGAAGTGGCGGAGGGCGTGGCCAAGATGGCGTCGGAGTAAGACGTGCTTTCGAGTCGCTCCGGCGCCCGACCCGCTAAGCCTTGTACAGCACCGCCTGCGGGGCTTCTGTCCGCTCTGGAACGACCACAGACATCAACGGCTTCGTGCGGAGTGGTCTGGTGCCATCGGTGTGTCCTGGAGTGGTTGGGCGACGCCGCCGGGAGCTCTTCAGCTTGAGGCCTACGGAGCACCGGCCTGGCGTGACAGTGAAGCCGCGGTGGGACGCGGCTGCACGGCATCGACTTGGTGCGACCTCACGGACCGGAGGGTGTCACCTGCCCTTCCTGGCCGTCAACCCCACCTGCTGCAGCGAGTTGATTGTTGTGTGGCGAGCCCTGCACGATTGGACGCCGTGTCGGCCGGCTGGCCACGTGCGCCTGGACGGTGGAACTCTAGCAGTCCCGGACGAACGGGGAGTGGCCCTACCAGCCCCTAGCATCGGCGCCCTTGATGATCTCTGCCCGCCGAGGAATCGTTCCCACCGGTCCGCTCCAGTGTGATCATCGCTCGGCCTTGGGAGGCCCATCGCCTACGTTTCCCTCAGCGTCCCTACAGCTTGCGATGGTGGACCTGTGAGATTCACCTGTGACTGGACACGAGCTACGTGCGGTCCTTGCTCTGCCCCATAGACTGCTTATCAGGCCCACGCGGCCCAGGAGCGGTGCCTTTCACCCGGCTTCCCCGGGTGCCCTCCCCTGGGGCCTGATCCGGCGCCGAGAGACCTTGCACCGCCATTTTCTCGGAAGACTGCCGCTGGTATCGCGGATACCCTAGCACGGCCTGCCTCCCAGGCGACCCTGCCTCCGCAGCTTTGCCGCGATGTCGCAACAACCGCGTAAGGGGAGGACAGTGAAGGAGGGGACCTCCAAGACATCGCAACCACCGAACTCCCCTGGGGCAAGTGGCTCGGCCAGACACTCTGACGAGGACGCGCCGGCCACTAAGGCCTTCATGTCTGAACTCTTTGCCTCGATCAAGGAGGACATTTCCGAGCTCCGCGCTCAACTGGCTTCAGATCTACGGGAGGTCCGGAGGGACGTGGATGGCATCGGGGAACGGGTGGCCGTGCTGGAAGACCACGATTTGAGCATTGCCAATGACGTGCACCAGTTGCAGCAAGACGTTCTTCGCCTTACGGACCAGAACCTGAACCTGCAAGCATATGCCGAGGACCTGGAGAACCGCTCCAGGAGAAATAACATTCGTATCAGAGCGGTCCCCTGGGACGGTGAGGCTGGAGATCTGAGGGGCTACGTGCAGGCCCTCTTCCTACAGGTTCTGGATGACGAAGACGTCCGGGAGGTCAAGCTGGACAGGGTGCACAGGGTGGGCCTACCCAGGAGAGGAGGCCCCCCTCCGGACATTCTTGTGTGTGTACACGACTTCCAGACTAAGGAACGCATTCTCCAGAAAGCCAGAACACTCTCCGACCTGGACTTTCGGGGCCACCGGCCCCAGCTCTTCCAGGACCTGGCGGCATCCACGCTTCAAAAACGCAGGGACTTCCGGCCGGTAACTGCTTATCTGAGGGAGCATGGCATCTCCTACTCCTGGGGTCACCCGTTTCGGATTATTTTCCGCTGGCAGAACAGGTTGGTTCAGATCCGCTCTCTGAAATCTGCGAGGGAGCTGTTGGGGCTGGAGGAGGACCCGTCATCACAAGCCTCTCAGTCCTCACCTTCACGGCGACGGCGTCGATCGTCTTCTTGGCACCGTGGCGGGGCTTCCCCGGAGCGGCTGCGCCCAGACCACTCTGTGCGCTTGCAGGAAAGGGGATCGGCTGTAGCGTCGGTGGCCTCGGCCACCCTTGCGGACTCCCAGCAGACCTCTGGAGCGGCGTGATCCCTGCCTTCTATGATGGTCGGGCGACGGGGCGCCTCTGTTCCTGAGGCCCTGGGGTACTATGGTACTTTTGGAGAAGACACCCCGGGCCTTGGCCCTGGGGGCTCCTGATCTTGTGCCCCCACCCCGCTTCCAGTCTGATGTGGACCGTGTGACCTGTGGCCCATTGGAACTGTCGACTGTGCATTACAGGTCGCGGGCCCTGTGCCCTGTTTTTTTGATTCTTGGGTTGTTGTTGCGGGAGGGTGGGGTTGTTATTGCTCTTCGTGTGGATGTCACGACAGGGTGGTTTGGGTTGGGGATGGGGATTGGGGGGGGAGTGGCGGCGACCGTGTGTCCTGAATGCATGCAGGCGACATTTTTTTTGATGCTATTTTGTACATTGTTCTGTAGTGTGACTCCTATGGCCCCCGCGTGCTCTGACGGCATGGAAGACTCTCGTGGTTGGGGAGGTGACCTTGCGATTTCTTTGGGATGGTTGAAGCCGGGTTCTTTCCATCGACTGCCTGTGCTCCCTTGTCTCCCTTGGAGGCGGTCTCTGGTACACATGCACGACTGGTATGAGCGCTGTGGCTGTTTGGAGGTATGCATGGCGTGGTGTTCTGACTTTCCCTTATGCCTATCAGCGTAGGTACTTGGAATGTGAAGGGCCTTAACTCCCCGCAGAAGCGGCAGAAGCTCTGGAAGTATATAGTGGAGCACCACCTAGATGTAGTCGCCCTTCAGGAGACCCACCTGGCTAGGAAGGACGAGTTGAGGCTTCGCCACCGACAGTTCCCTCTTATTTACAGGGCGTCTGCGCCCACGAAACATAGAGGGGTGGCCCTGCTCTTTCGAGCTTCCCTGCACTTTCAACCCATGGGAGTGAATGTGGATAAGGAAGGCCGTTGGCTGATGGTGAAAGGGTTGCTGCGTGGCCGCCTATGTACTTTTGCTGTAATGTATGCCCCGAATACGGGCCAGAATGGCTTTTTGCAGGGTCTATTGGACAAAATAGGGGACTTTGTGGAGGGTCACGTACTCTTACTGGGTGATTTTAATATGGTGTGGGACAGGGGTCTGGATAGTTCTGGGGCCCGCAGGGCGGACACAGGTGTCTTCTCAGATGAAACCAAACGGCAGTTGGGTGATATGGGACTGATCGACAGTTGGCGCCATCTCCATGCACAAACGAGGGATTACACTTTTTTTTCTAGCGTGCATAGATCGTACTCCCGCATAGACTATATTTTGGCTAGCCAGGCTCTTCGGGGGGATATACAGTTAGCTACTATTTTTCCACTCTCACTATCAGATCATAGCCTCGTGGTTCTGGGACTACACTGGGCCACTGGGGGGGATGGTTGGCGTAAATTCTATTTCCCAGCAGCCCTGGTGCGGGATGAGGTGTCCTGTAAGGCCTTGCGCAAGGCCATTGATGAGTTTTTTCTCCTCAATCCCCCGGCACACACTTGGGTGTACACCACGTGGGACGCGTGCAAGGCCTCGTTGCGGGGCACGTGCCTCGCTCTCAACGCGAATTCGAATAAGCTCCGGCGCGAAGAGAGGGAGGCCCTTGAGAAGGAGCTCGGCTCCTTGGAACAGGCCCACAAAGCGAACCCCTCCAGAGTGACACTGCGCCCCTTGACGGCGGTCCGAGGAAAACTGAGGGCCCATTATAATAACAGGGCGGAGTTTACTCTTTTGCGCCTTCGGCGCACCTCCTACTCCCAAGGCAACAAGATCGGGCGCCATCTTGCCCGACAACTCCGGGACAAACGCGAGAAAGATTATATAGGGGGAATTCGCGACCGGGCGGGTTCTGTCCAACATAAAGATGCGGACAAAGCGGCTATATTTGGACGCTTTTATGCAGCGCTCTGCCAGAGTGACGCTCTAGATCCGGAGGCTCAGTCCAGATTCCTGGACGGCCTGCCTCTCCCGAAAGTTTCTAATGAATGGAATGCCTTACTGTCCTCCCCCATCACCCGGGAGGAGGTCCTCGATGCCATTAAAGCCCTAAAGTTGCACAAGGCCCCTGGGCCTGACGGCTATACGGCCCTCTTCTATAAAACGTTCGCATCTAACATTTGCGACTACTTAGTCTCTCTCTTCAACGCCATGGCAGCGGATGGTAGAACCACGGATTCTATGGCTGAGGCATTGATCACCATTATCCCTAAGCCGGGGAAAGACCCTACTTCTTGTACGTCCTATCGCCCGATTGCGCTTCTCAATTTAGACGCCAAGCTGTACTCTTCTATACTGGCGGGTAGACTACAGGACCTGATGCCTGCGTTGATCCATCCCGATCAGTCCGGGTTCATTAAGGGCAGGCAGACTCATGATAATCTGCGCCGCGTCGTCCACCTCATCGAAAAGGCGGAACGCTTTCGCATACCTGCGGTGCTGGTGGGGCTTGACGCGGAGAAGGCCTTCGACCGCGTCGACTGGGGGTTTTTACATCAGACGTTGGTGGCTTTTGGATTCTCGCCCCCTTTCATAAAGATGATTAAAGCCAATTACAGTAGCCCTACCTCTCGTGTGCTGGTCAACGGCCATAGATCTGAGAGTTTTCGCCATTCTAGAGGGACGCGTCAGGGGTGTCCCCTCTCGCCACTACTTTTCGCCCTTAGTATAGAACCATTGGCGCTGGCGGTGCGGGAGGACGAGCGGATTCTGGGCCTTCCGTTTACAGGCGAACAGCACAAGATCTCGCTCTTTGCTGACGACGTCCTGTTATCCATCAGAGACCCAGCCTTGTCGCTACCCCATGTCCACTCAGTGCTCTCTGCATACGAGGAGGTGGCGGGTTTCAAGGTTAATTTCGATAAATCCTACATCTTGAATCTGACTCTGTCGGCAGGGGAGGTGCAACTCACCCGGCCGCTTACTCCGCTCGCTTGGGCATCAGCGTCCTTGCTTTACTTGGGAGTGCGGCTGACCTCCACCGTGGGTGCTCTGTTCCACGCTAACTTCCCCCCGATGCTATCCTCCATTAAGATTGAACTAGAACGGTGGAAACCTAAATTCATTTTGTGGCTGGGCAGGATACACGCCCTTAAAATGGTGCTCCTTCCCAAACTGTTATACCTGTTTCAGGCTTTGCCTATTCCGATCGGGCTCGACTATTTTCGCCGATTGAAGACCGTGATGCTGAGATATGTCTGGCAAGGGGGCCGGGCACGGCTTCCGTTTGCGGTTCTGCGGCGCCCGCGCTTGGAGGGGGGGTTGGCTTCCCAGACATGCATTTGTACTACAAAGCTGCCCAACTGAGAGTCATCGTGGAGTGGTCCCAACAGATGTCGGAGAAGCATTGGCTCCACATGGATCGGAGCGTGGCGGGCCGCTCCATTTTGGATCTGGCCTGGAAACCTAAAGCAGACCGGCCAAAAAACGCTTACATTAGCACTCCCACGAGCACAGTGCTGAAGGTCTGGGACACAGTGAGCGGCGACGACCGCTGGACCACCTTCCCGTCCCCGTTCACCCCGATCCACTTCAACCCGGCCTTCCCCCCGGCTCAGACGGAGGGTCCCTTTGACGCTTGGAGGGAGAGTGGCTGTAGAGCCCTCACCCACTTGTTCCATGGCGCTGAACCTCTCACCTTCCACAACTGTATGAGGGATTATGGTGTTCTTCCAACGGAACGCTTCAGGCATCTCCAACTCCTGCATTGGGCGACGTCGCCTGCGGTGGTGGACGCGGTCACCAGACCCTTTTCGAAATTTGAATCTTTCCTCCTCCGCACCTCCACCATGAAGGGAGCAATTTCCTTCTTGTACAAATTGTTGCTGGACTCTGCTGTGTCGCCACGGCCACGATATCAAGACCATTGGGAGACTACATTGGGGAGGGACATCTCTGCTGGTGAGTGGCAGGGCCTATGGAGGGACGTAACAGCGCATAATCACTCTACTGACCTCAGGGAGGCTCATATGAAACTCATCTTTGATTGCTACCTGTATCCCTCTAAACTGCACCGCATCTTCCCCACTGCTTCTGATAAATGTTGGAGGGGCTGTGGGATGTTGGGAGACTTTAGTCATATATGGTGGGAGTGCCCCACCATCAAGCCATTCTGGGCCGAGATTCTTTCCCATATAAAGGACATTTTGGGTTACCCGATCCCGGACTCCATGGCCTTTGTCTTATTATGGCTTAGAGACCCGCTCCTTGAGCACCAGACTAGGGCAGATAAGTGTGTCATGTGGTTGTGTCTGGGTGCGGCTAAAATGACTCTAGCGGCCGCGTGGAAGTCACCCTCTGCCCCGCTATTTCCTTGTGGCATGCTCGATTGTGGCGTCTGTTGAGCATGGAACGCCTCTCTGACATTTTCCTAGGAAAATTTAAGAACTTTATGTGCCACTGGGGCCCGCTGGTGAGGTTTCTGTCCCGGGGTCTACCATCAGCAGTGTGCCCATCAGCGCTGCGGTCCCTCCATCTCTTCCAAATTTGATTTCAAGAATGTCTGTTTTGCTTTGTATGCCTGTGGGTCGCCGTCCCTGGGGGGGAGGGTAATGTTGGGGAGGGATGAGGGAGGGGGGTCGTTGGGGAACTTGTTTATCCTTTCCTTGTTCTTCCTTGGTGCGACTGGCTCTGCTTGGGGGTTGCCGCCGACCTTGAGAGAAGTTCGGGCTGCTCTTTCTATCTGAGGATGCCGAGTCCGCTGTTGGGATATCTGTCCTGTCCAAGGGCCTGAACTGAGCGGACGCTCCCCCGTTGCTTTTTTGGACTATTCTCGGCCCTTTGTGGACTCTGGAGCCTTGTCGCCCTCCCTTTGCGAATGATCCCCTCTCTATTTCTTTGCGCCCCCTGTGTGGGGTTTTGCGGCGGTGTGTCGCCTGTGTTTCACATTCTTTTCTGTTCCCCTTCTTATTGTTTCCCCACCCCTCTTCCTGTTTCATCTGATATACTGCAAAATAAAAATTGTACAAAAAAAATTTAGAAGTGGCACAAATATATCTCGACGCGCATTTCGGCGACCAGCGCCTTCTTCTGGAGTAGCCACGTACTACCTAGAGAGAAAAATAATATATAATAGATACCATTTAACAGATCAATAAAAATAATAATAATAATACATTCAAGTTCTTACTTAAACATAGACATAATGACGTAAGACTTCATAAAATTTCAAACTAACCTCTCATTATATGACAAGTATATACAAACTCGTAATGATTCATAATGCTTCATAACAGTCATGATGGCATATTTATTTCATTGCTCATTTCATTTGTGATTACTGTATTTTAATAGAAGGACAGTAAGGTTATATTGGAGAATGTATAGAATAAGGGACGTGTTGATTGACACCATATTTATCGAATACCTATCCAATAACACCTTTGATATTTTTAACGAAATTGGACTTCTAAGTGGATATTGGTCCTATTTCTCATATATCTCGATAATATTAGTCCATACTTACTAAATCGCTGAATATATGGCTTAGAACAGCAAGGGGCCCGCAGTCTTTTGATCAAAGAGGGTTAACTATAAAAGACAACATGAAGTGCCATAATTAAAGATCCTACATGCATGGCATGTCCCGTTAAAAATACACGCTGTACCAACTTTATTAAGCTCAAGAACTTACAATCAGCAAATGCTTGATATTTGTTGGTTCGATTCCAGAATACCACATTTATACAGATATCGGATTTTTTTTGTTGTTGACTGCGGGAGACGATACATTCAGCGAAAACAGATCTTTGTGCTTGACGGGGCGGTGTCGCAATAACTAAAATATGAAAAGAAATCACAAAAAAAGGGAATTTCGTGATTATCTAGGCTAGGAAATGGTTTGAAAACCACGTGCTAAACCATACCGATGAGGATGTTACCTTTAATTCCAAACACCGGAGCTTTGCCAATAATGGTGGCGCTCACTTCTGTGCTTCAACGGTTCCTGCTAAAAACACTGCAGCATAAGGCTAAAACAAACAAGCAAAGCCCATTTTACCCCTTATTCAATCTTTTTCAAGTCTTACAAAAATAGTAGTAAGGTAATATAAACATATTGTAATTTCTTTCGAATTACCTAATGCTGCGTGGCAACTGGTGTGATTGCACAGGTAGCGATATGATTAAAATACACGAATCTACAAGGCGAAATCGAAGATTGCATTTGATACTTTATAGCTGAATATTGGGTAAAAGATATAGCTATATCTCCTATTATAGTTACCTGAGCTTTATCCAAGATACGAATCGCCTCCTGGTTGATGAATAAAAGGATTAAGCACTACAAACACAAATGATACAAAGGTGAAAGTGTGCGCAATACCACTATATATTCACAGGGGGTACGTGAAAAAGAATCGTGAATGATTTCTACATAAGCCTACCTGCGTTATAATGCGTAAGCAAACAATCCTCCAGATATGAGGTTAGTTTTCAAATGTCTACTGCTGTAAGATGGAAAAATAGTTTTAAGAGATAGGGTAGAATATGTTTAAAAACACATAACGTCGGAAACGTGAGGCGAAAAGCATTCTTTATATCAACGCTTACCTATTATATTATGCGGCTCAAGCAAACCAGAGGCGGATAACGGCTTACTTCTTGTTTTGAAAGTGATGGCAACCGAATCTTAACCTGAGGGGCTTTTTAACTACAAGTTAATTAGAGTGACCCCACCTATTTCCTCACGTGATATTGCTGATAGCGCGAAACGGCAAAAAGCATTGAGCTAGAAAGCGGACCCGATGTGAACCGAAATGGATGTTCTCGTATTGTTTATTAGTTTATCAAAGATAGACAAGGGACTTGATACATGACCTTAGCCTAATCTATTTATTTGTGTGATGTTACCGGTAACACAAAGATGCTAAAAGCATTGAGATAGGAAGCGGACCATATGTTAGTTGCAACGGATGTTTTCATAAACTTTCTCGATTCACTGAAAATAAGCAAGGGACCCGATGTACACGTTTGGCTCCATATATAACGGATATCTAGTTCCAATGTATCACTCCATTATCTTTATATGTATCTACTCGAAAAAGATGTATGCAGTAACATCAATGGCAGGGATTGTGGGAGATTGAGTCTAATTAGTGGAAATAATCACACAGCAAAGTAGACTTAGAATTATTAAACCTCCCTAACAGAACTGAAATACAGTTTTGTATTGGAAAATATATACTGCAAGGGACATGTTGATTAACACCTCCCTAAAAATACTGAAATTTAGTTTAACTAGTGTATATCAGAAACAGAAAAGATTAATTAGTTAGTTTTTGTCCTATCCATGGATTAACATATTGCATTTTCCCACAGAATCTCACTATTTAACCCATATTTGAATGTATCAAAGACAAAAACCCAATAAACCTCTCGTTTTATCCGAATTAGCATACCTCCTTTGGAATCTTGTGTATGTATTTTTTCCAGTATTCGCCATTTGAATTCCTCCGGGCCATGATTCTGCTCAATAAAATGTTTCACCATAGGGGCAAGTATTTTCTTTGTCTTTATAGCAGAGCGATGCTTTGTTAAACGGACCTGAATGGCCCTGGTGGTTTCCCCTACATATCCGAGTAGGCACGGGCACTGTATAAAATAGATTACATTAGAGGTCCTACAGTTCCACATTTGGTTTGCATTAGTAGTATGGCCATTGTGACTGAATCGTTCTCCAGAAATGATGGTATTGCAGGACTTACATGAAGACAAGGTATTGTGCCTTTAATAGGTTGATTAGTGAGAATCGACTTCTGCACAAACTTCTGCTGACTAGATGGATTATTGAACCGTGAATGCACGATACAATCCTTAATATTCTTGTTGCGGCGATGCACAAAGAGTGGTTTGGTTAGTTTCTGATCATTTGAGCAATTACGGTTAAGTATATGCCAACTTCAATTAATGATCTGTTTTACCTTAGCATTAAGGGTTGAATGTTTGGTAATGCAGACTACCTGTTTATTTTCTTTGACAGGTTTAACTCTCAGAAGGCAATCTCGATCATAATTTCGAGCCCTCTTGTAAGAGTCTCTCACCAGCCGGTGAGGATAACCTCTTTCAATGAATTTAGACCTCATGGTACCTGCCTGTTTGTCAAAATCTGTGAGATCCGTACAATTGCGCCTCACCCTTAAAAATTGTGAAAAAGGGATACTATCCTTTTGATTACAGGGGTGAAAACTTTTATAATGCAATAAAGTATTTCTTGCCGTGGGCTTCACATATAGGTCGACTTTGAGTTTGTCATGGTCATTCATAATAACAAGGTCTAAAAATTCAACTTTTTCAGCACTAATATGTGATGTGAATTTTAAGTTGGAATCAACAGCATTGATCCAACTAAGAAATTCAACTAGAGTTTCTCTCCCATTGGTCCAGACAAAAAATATATCGTCGATATATCTGGACCAATGGGAGATGGACTCATAGAAAGGGGCAATTTCATTGTAAATACATCTATTCTCAAAAGCAGCCATGAATATATTGGCCACCGATGGACCACTTATGCACCCATGCTTACGCGTTTAATTTGACGGTAAACACGAGTGCCAAATCCAAAAATATTTTCTGTAAGGACTATTTTCAAGCATGCAAGGAGAAAGGTGACAGGGCAAGGTATCTTCTGTTCTTCAATGAACCACTTGGTGGTCTCCATTGCTGCCATTAAGGGGATGTTACTATATAAGGACTCCACATCTAGTGTGACAAGTAAGTCATTAGAGGAATTGAATGGAAGATTTTCAATTTTCGCGATCATTTGGTCCGTGTCTCTTACATAAGACGTGATTTTAGGAATGTAGGGGCGAAGATAATTATCCACATACTTAGATAGTGGTTCGTAATAGTGCCTATTGTAGATACTATTGGCCATACGGAGGATTATTTTGATCTTTGTGTATCTTCGGCAGCCCGTACACACAGGCTAGCTTTCCTTGGTTGTGATTTAAAAATTCATGTTCCTTTTTAGAGATTTCTCCTTTTTCAAGGGCTTGCCTAGTCAAGCATTGAATCTCTTTAGAAAGACTGGTAGTGGAATATGATTTAACACTAATGTAAAAAGAAGGATCATCAAGCATTTCATACATATTAGCTTCATATTGGGAAGAGTCAATAACGACTATTCCGCCCCCCTTGTCGCAACCTTTTATGGTCAAATTTTCATTAGCGGTTAGGGACATCAAGGCCAGATGTTCATCTTTACTTAAATTATACAAGGGTTTCGGGACAAAATGCAATGCCTGATCAAGTTTTTTTAGAACCACAAGTTCAAATGCTGCAACCTCAGGCCCCAGCTGGTCCAATGATGGACTAAATGTAGATGGAAGAGAAAGAGTTTTGACATTATCATTATTATCCTCTATTAAGTCACATTGTCCAAAGAATCTTTTAAGACGAATCTTTCGAAAGAAAGAGATAATGTTGCAATACAACTCGAAAATTTGAAGTAAATGGAGTAAGTATTAAGTTCTATTATGGATCTTCAATTTCTTTCAATGTTTCATTGGTAGATGTAAGTCACAACATTAGTACGTATTTACAATTTACTTAGCTTTGAGCAGGCTTCTCACTGTCATCTGGTTGTGGAGACTGCTGAGCCTTATCACCAGAAGGACATTAACGCTGCTCTCTCGAACTGCAGAGTTACTTTCAGTGAAGCCTAGTTCTCTCAACAGCGCATATTCCCTGACGTCTTGAAATGCTGCTCTCCGTCGATGAAGTTGGAAATGCTGCTCTCCCTCGACGAAAGTCGGAACCTTCAATTTGTTGCGCAGGCCTCAAGGGGAGTAGTGTTCACCTCACAAATGAACTGCGCATGAGCTCCAAGAACACCACTTCGACGAAGAGATGTCCGGAACGAAATGCAGACCAGGGATTTGTTCTCAGGAATCTCGGAATCACACGGTAGGAATACCCGACGAACTTGACGTTAACCTAACAACCAACTAACTAACTAATCTAAGAGAGATATCTAAATACGTGAGCTTCCGTTGGGAATTGTAGTGAAGTGCGCCAGCGTTCCATTGCATGCTCCCCAAGGAGATCTCAGCATGTAGCATTAGACTAGACCTATACCCTTCGTGCATTGTCGGCCATCTTGGAGCTATTTAGACTCCAAGCTTCCTGTCAGGTAATGGCCTTAACTTTCTATAAGCATGGAATAGCCTTTTGTTGATTTGTTAAGCAAATGGAGAGGGCTTGATCCATAGGAGTCCTGACAGCACTAAATGTGGCCTTGAAGCAGTCTCCATGGTGCTTGCAAGCGCCTCCACCCTGCCCCAATACACTAAACCCTGTCTGGGAGGTGGTCAATCCTCCCTATGACAGGTTATCTATTGTTCTGCCTTCCCTGCTCGAGCTTGGCTCAGCAGCAGGAGGGCAGAAACATGTTGAGGTTCCGTGAATTCTGAACCCATGGGTTCCATTTTGTGCATGGCAGCCATGTTGTGGTTGCCCTCACATAGGCAGATGACTTTAGCTGACTTTTGGATGACCTGAGTGAACTGACCCTGTTGCCTGAAGCTGACCTTGTTAGACCAGTTCCTTACCCAGTAGCTGATCAAGATTAAGGATCAGAGCACAGGAGATTGTAACGTATGGTATGCACATACACACCCCTTATCCTACTTCTCATCTGTTTCTGTTCCCTCTTTTATGGCTTGTTTACGATATGGGTTGTGGTCTTTTATTATGGGTTTGTCCGGCTTGTGTAAGAAGGAATATTGGGCTTTTTGCATGCTTGCAAAAGCTAGGACTGCCCCCTACTTTTGTGCTGTTTTGTAACCCTAAGCATATAAAAGGCCTTTTTTCCCTGAATTCCTCAGACTACCTCATTCAGTTGCTACGGCTTCTGGGTGACGTGGCCTCACTTATTAAATTTAATAAAGATGTCTTTTCATATTTCAGCTTCTGTGCCAAGTTCTTCTTTCTATTAGTAAGTATGCCCTGAGAATGAAGATTTCATATTTCCTCAAGTGGCGCCCAACGTGGGGCTCATCAGAGATGTGACTTTCTGTGGGAGTGATCTTGTCAGGAGACTGAAATATACTGAGGAGGACAGAACAGGATTCTACTAAGAAGGTACTCTGTGCACAGGGATTTTGGAGATTCTTTGTTTCTGCAGCCCAGTATATTTCCGATCTTCTTGATTTTGATCCTCCACATGATGTCACTCCTGACTGAGAACCTTTTTGGCGTGAGTATTATAAAAAGACATTTAGGTCATGTAGAACTTGACAGTTAGAATTTGGATAACGTTTCGATTAGTAAAAGTAAGAGTTAAGTTTAAGTGGGTCGCTCCCAGTCCTTTGTTCTTTGGTTCTGTGGTTCTTTGCTTAGTTTGTTTGTTCCTTAGTTTTTATTTGAAGATTGCAATTTTCAAAAACCGAGGGTCTTGTATATTTACGAGTGTATCGATAGAGATAGCCCCTTGAAGTTTGTATCGATAGAGATAGCCCCTTGAAGTTTGAAGCTAGATTAGTGAGCTATAAGATGCCTTATCTTAGCTAATTTGAAGCTTTGTGTTGGCCAACTTTGTATACGTTTGGATTAGCCAGCTTCCCCTAAAGGGAATATCTAAATAGGTTTAGATTTAAAAACATATTTCTTCCTTGGTGATTTTGTATCCCCAGGGAATTAAAATATGACATAATACAAAACAAGGATCCTTTGTTCTGCGCAGTTTTATGAACGAAGATATGCAGAACGATTTTGTTTGGCGTTCTGCTAGCCAACGCTAGTGAATTGAGTATATGTTCACTTCTTGGACATACATCAGTCTGTTGGTCTGTTTTTGCAGTCTTTTGGAACACTATTGAGAAGCGTTTCTTGTAAATATGACTTACAACTAGTATTTACAATGGTTATTGATTTGTGGGTCAAATATGTGTTTAAATGTCTATGTGGTTTTCCCATTAGTGCAACTTCTGTAAGTGAATAGCGATGGCGCTATTCATGAAATGCATGGCGTACCGTATTGTGTGTCCTGATCGTTTGACCCTTTTCTGTTTATGTCTGAAGTGAGCTCAAATGTCTTTCTGTGTTTTTTTTATGTTTTCAGTCTATTAAGCAAAATGTCTAAATGCTTAAAAAAAATAATAATAAAGTTAAACATTCACATTCCTTAGGAATAAAAAGGCCTCAAAAACGAAATGCTGAGAGAGAAACTAAATAAACAGGAGTATTTACTTAGGCAGGATTTTGCCCTTAGTTAAACACGGATGAATACTTGCATTTCAGAATGTTGTTTTCAAAAGGTTCCAAAACTAAGGTTCATTATTTTTGTATTACAGGAAGGCATTTCAATTAAGGGTTTTCACTCTTTAAGCATTTGTGTAAGCACATGCGCTGTTATGGGTGTCTTGTTACCCGTTATGCGCATGCGCTATCCTGCGCTTGTCTCATATCTCATGATGGATAGTTATGGCAATACGAATGATGTTTTTCTTCCTAACGGACACAATGTGCATGGCGTTTCGTTGGAAAAAATGCCCACTTTGTTCATAATACCGCGTTTCATTGTTTGCTTGTTTTCTTTTGCCAAGGGGCAGAGAATACATATTACCAGGATGAGTGGATATATATTCTAAGGATGAATGAAAGATGCAGACCCCGGGCATATTATAGTTCGTCTGGTAGATGCTCATGTGGGGAAAGTCTGGAAATCTTCATGAGACACTCTGTTTACATAAATTGTATTTACGCCGCGTTGAAGAGGACATTCATCAGGGCATCATCTAAGTTAACTGACCCCAGGGGATATTGTCATTTAGACCTGTAGTGTTAGTCCCCAGTCTAAAAACCCATCTCTGCTCTTTCTCAAAGAGTCCTTGTTCAGATGGGAGTTGTTCAACTACTGTCCACCTGATGTCATTCACACAATGTCCATTCTCAATGAAATGTGTGGCCATTTTTGTCGTCGTCTTCTTACAACGGATATTGCTCTTATGTTCCCCGATTCGTGTTTTCACTGGTCTTTTTGTCATGCCAATATACTCCAAATTGCAAGGGCAGGTTATCATATAAATGACATTTTTGCTGTTGCAGTTGGTTAGTTTCCGTTGTTCCCACCTCGTTCCGTTAGTAAAAGTTAGATTCTTACTTTTCTGAGTCCGGTGACAGCTCGCATAGTTACCACATGGGTAGTGGCCTCCCAGTCCTTGTGGATGGTGTTGTGGCATTTGTTGCAGTTTTGGGCTTTTGTGCACTAGCATGTCCTTGAGATTTTTGCCTCGTTTGTGGGCAAATAAGGGTTTCTCAATGTTTAGTTTGCCACTTGTCAGGATGCGCCAATGTTTATTCAGAAGTTTGGAAACCTCATTGGTTTGGGGGCTGTAGGTCGTCACGCAGATGGGTCTGGCTGATGCCTGATTGCTCTGGGGTTTGTTTTCCAGTAGTGCCTCCCGATGGTTATTTCTCGCCCTTTTCATTGCGCTGTTGATGAACTTCTCTGGGTACTGTCTTCTCTGCAATTTGATTTTTAAATCCTTTGCTTGTGCCTTGTAGTCCTGGATTTGTGTGCAATTACGTCTCAGGTGTAGGAACTGACCATACGGCAAATTGGTGCGTAAGTGCCGTGGATGAAAGCTGTCATAGCGAAGGAGACAGTTCCTCGCCGTTGGTTTAAAGTGGGTATTGGTATGTAGTTTCCCGTCTTTTGGGAAGATGTTAAGATCCAGAAACACCAATGTTTCTCTTGACACTGTATGAGTGAACTTTAAGAAATGGTTCTGCTGGTTTAACCAAACCATAAACTCAGATACAGATTCTTGGTCCCCATGCCATATCACAAGCACATCATCGATGTACCTTCTCCATGTGTGTATGTGATGTCTGTATGGGTTGTCGGTATGTAGGATTTTTGTGCTCTCCATGTGGTGGACATACAGGCTCGCCAGGCTCGGCGCGAAAGTGCTGCCCATACTGGTGCCATGGCATTGTAGGTAGAGGGTCCCTTCATACTCAAAAAAGTTTCTCGTTAATGCAAGTGTGATGCACTCCATTACCACACCTCTTGGTGTTTGGTATTTCCAGTCGGTACTGTATAAAACCTCTTCTATGATAGCCAAGGTTTCATCGTGAGGGAGGCTCGTGTAGAGGCTCTCCACGTCCAGGCTAAGAAGTAGTTGATTTTCTGGATCAAAAGTCAGTTCTTGTAAAAGCTGGAGGACTGCTTTTGTGTCCTTCAGGTATGTGTTCGTCCCCTGGACTAAGGGGCGCAAGAAGGCATCAGAAAATGTTGACAGGGGCTCAAGGATGGAGCCTATCCCCGAGACGATGGGTCTGTCTGGTGGATTTTCCAGTCTCTTGTGAATTTTCGGGATGCAGTAGAAATACAGTGTTTTTGGTGTTTTCTGGGCTAGAAATTCAGCTTCTTTCTTTGACAACCAATTATGAGCCAGGGCTTCCTCCACCATGGCTCCAATGGTAATTCTAATGGATTCTGTCGGGTCTTCGTTTAGGATGGTATAATTCCGTTGATCCGACAGTAGCCTAAGGCATTCCTTTTTTATAGGCTGTTGTTGTCTGGATTACCACAGCTCCCCCTTTGTCCGCGGGCTTGATTGTTATGCCTTGGTTGTTAGCAAGGTCACGAATGGCTTTGTGTTCATAACGGTTGGTATTTTGGAAGACCTGGCAATTATCCTTGTTCAGGGCTTGTAGCTCAGTCATCACCGCATTTTCATAAGCCAGGACTTCTATAGGTAGTGTATTGTCTGGTGGGACAAAGGACGATTTTGGTCTTAGTCCTGTATCGGTTTCCATGGGTTTTTCTTTACCTTCAAAGAAAACCTGTAGTTTTATTTTCCGTATAAATTCATGTACTTCAGTGTGTAATTTGAATAGGTCTAGCTTGTTGGTGGGAACGAAGCCTAATCCTTTGTTCAAGACCCTCCTTTGGGTATCAGTTAGTTCATACGGGGTAATGTTTATTACTAAGTCCCCCTCCGGCTGGTTGATGGGTTCTCTGGTAGGGCCCCCGTCATACTCCTGGTATTCATTCTCGGATCCGTTTGGGCTGGGTCCTGCCAAGACACGTTGTTTCCTTTTCTGTTTCTGCCTCTGCGTGGTCCAGGGCGTGAGTCTAAAAAAGACTGGTTCTGAAAGAAACCATTGTCATATTCATTACCCCACTGTTGGTACATTTGGTTAGGTGGAGGTGGAGGGCCGTAGGCAAAAGGTGGAAACTGAGCAGGCCCCCCATACTGTGAGTAGAAAGGTTGTGGTTGGTAACCCCTCCATCCTCTTTGTCTTGGGTAATTTTGGCCTGTTGACCTTTGTGTGCCCCTGTGTTTGGGGTTACTGCCGGTACTTGATCCTGACGATCCACTGTCTGAACCTTCACTGTCAACATCGCTGTTGACGTTCGGGGCTTCTAGTTATGAACGAACCTTTCATTTTTCAGACGGGCAAAGTCTTTAAAAAGGCTTATGAAAATGCGGTGATGACTGATTGGACGTAAGGATAAAATTATAGATCTGTGACTCTTGTACATGGTGACCTAATTTCTATATTACATTAGTCAGTTTTGTTCTGCTTCCTAAGTAGTGTATGGCTTTGTACAAAAAAGGAAACCAGGTTTCATTTTTTTCCCTGAAGAAGGAACTGGAACATTAGCTGAGGTTACCGTATATGGTTTAGCGGCCAGTGGTAGAGCTAACCTTTGGAAACTATTGTGATTTTTTTTGTGTATCACTCATACTCTTGGTATTGTGTCACATGCTTGACTATCACCCAAGTAATTTCTTGTTCTTCCTATAGATTTTCCTTTTGTCGCTTCTCCCCTGACCGATGCCGCATTGTACCTAGTTATTGGGGATTTTAGCTGTGTCCTAGTCCCATTTCTCTTTTCCGTATTCCTTTCACCAGTCAGCTTTTATTATTATTAGTGTATTGATCAAGTTCACACTTCCAGACTGCAGTAATGTACCAGAAACCCCCATATTATGTATAATCCCCTTTTGTATGACCAGACTGGTTTTTAAGAATTTTCTTTAGACTTAATCATGTCGCTATCTACCCTTAGATGATGAAGGATATGCTTTCACACGGAAACCCAATTGAAAAAGCCTAGAGGCACTGTTTTGCCTACTGCCTTTTTATTTATATTGCTTTTTGAAAATGACAGTGTATTCTAGACCACAATTGTCCCATGGCGTGTGGCCACTCTTTTGAAGATCGCAGGCCACCTGTTTGCAGACCCCTTGTTATACAATGAACTGTTTAAAGCATCACACTTGCTCCATCAGACGGCATTGGACATCACAGAACCAGAATTTCAGTGCAAAAGAGCGCCTGTCATGTGCTGGTAACCTCTGACAGTGTGCAGTCCCTTGAGCCCCTTGGCCTGAGTTTTGGCCACATGCACCCCCCTTTTTCCTTTGCTCCAACGGAAGTGCAGTGCACCGGAGGATCCAAGATTGACAAAAGGCACTACATTCTGGTGCCCATGAAAGAGCAGCCTGAGCGTCCTCTGACACTGAATGATGAGTGTTGGAGCCTGAGAATGGTCCCGGGTCTGCACAAGATGATCTGTGCCCATGACCAATGAAGAGCACAATATCTGTAATGTCTGCAGCAGAGGAGAGATACTGGTGCACTGCATTGAGACATTGAGACTTTTAAGTGAGCTATGAGTTTTTGCCAGGAGGACACTCCAACGGATACTGAGAAGCATTTTTTCCATGGGAGGCCTGAATCAAGAGGCCCATGCAACAACAGGAGCAGATTTGATGGACAATAGAAGCTTGCCAGAGGGGCTTTTTGAACGGACTCTGGGCATAATTGGTTTCACAAGAGGTTTCCGTGTGATTGTATAGACTAGGTGTTAGGAGACTGATTCTTATTGTTTTGCTGGCATTATTTTAAAGTAGTATTCTGTTTAGTAAAAGCAGAATAAAGTCCATTTTCTGTGGAAGAATATCCCCTTTTTCACCTCAGAGGGTTGATGAGGATCACCACTGTTTCACCTGAACATGTGATGGGTTACTGAATTGCATAGGAGCCATAAAAATGTTACTAGATAATTTTAGGATTTACTTTCTGCTTAGGGTTATTGCCTATGTAAGGGCAAAAGGAGGGGCTGAGGTTCCGTGAATTCTGAGCCCTTGGGTTCCATTTTGTGTATGGCAGCCATTTTGTGGTTGCCCTCACATAGGCAGATGACTTTAGCTGACTTCTGGATGACCTGAGTGAACTGACCCTGTTGCCTGAAGCTGACCTTGTTAGACCAGTTCCTTGCCCAGTAGCTGATCAAGATTAAGGATCAGAGCACAGGAGATTTTAAAGTTTGGTATGCACATACACACCCCTTATCCTACTTCCCATCTGTTTCTGTTCCCTCTTTTATGGCTTGTTTACGATATGGGTTGTGGTCTTTTATTATGGGATTGTCCGGCTTGTGTAAGAAGGAATGTTGGGCTTTTTGCATGCTTGCAAAAGCTAGGACTGCCCCTTACTTTTGTGCTGAGTTTTGTAACCTGTGACGTGGCCTCACTTATTAAATTTAATAAAGATGTCTTTTCATATTTCAGCTTCTGTGCCAAGTTCTTCTTTCTATTAGTAAGTATTCCTTGAGAATGAGGATTTCATATTTCCTCAAGGTCTGGTCAGTAGCAGCCCTAGCTTTCTGTCCAGTTCTGGAAGACTGGTACCGGGAGCACTGAGGGCCTCCCGAAGGGGCTTTACAGTGCTTGGAATCATTCCTCCCACACCGTTTATGGTGTGGGGGTAAGATTCCAACATGTTTGATACAAAACATGGCAGGGTTTGTTCCAGCCATTTTTAGAGATGGTCATTGCGTAATGACGCATGACCACTCTATATGTCGGAATAGCTGATGCACTTACAGCCTGGGAGAATGGTCTTCGAAGGTTGTAGGGGTGTCCTGCTCATGCCAAGGCACCCTCACACTTAGGAACCAGCACCCTGCCTTCAGTATTGATAGGCCTGCCTTAGAGGTGACTTGTAGGTTTTAAGTGTAGTGACCTCAGATATAGGGAAACCTATATCTGTCGTCAGTGCTGCTAGCACCAGCTTGCCCAGGCTGAAATGGCAGGCCCGTAGTCACAATTTGAGCGGTCTCTCATGGGTGGCTTAATACATGCTTCAGCCCATGGGAGACCTCTGGTGTACCTATGTTCTGGGTACCTTAGTACCATATACTATGGACTTATCAGGGTACGGTTGTATGATGATACAGCGGAAGCACTTTCCTCGCGCGGCTTTACATCACCGCAAATACATCGCATCTACTGTTACACCGCCAGGTTTTACCTCGAACGTCGTTGCGACGCTAGTGCGGTAAATCCTATTGGCAGGATAGCACATCGCTTGGCTTTAAATCGCGTGTCAGGACAACGCGTGATCCCGTATCTGAGGGGGGAAGGTTATATAACGTTTCGCCCCCAGTGCCTGCATCCATTGTGCCTGTACACGTGCCAGCCTGTGTAGCAGATGTTAGCGCTGGGTTTGCCTCATTACAAATGTGCATAGAATAAGTGTTTCCCTTCACTTTTTATTAAGGTGCTTATTACCCTGTGTGCGCACCTTCTTAGTATATCTGGCAACTTTCCTCCTTAAATTAAATGACATTTTATGAACCCTGTGGACCTTGCAAACTTTCATGAATACATGTAAGCTGAATATAAATAAATAACAGTGATTCAAACGGGCAAGGGACTTAAGGAAGGTAAATATTGAAAGTAGGAATGGGAAGTTGAAACACTTAGGTATAGCATAACGTGGAGGCGCAATTCCCCCTCCTATTGCTTCCTGCATAATTGTTGCGTACCCAGTGTTATCATGTTGATTGCATTCAACAGCGGCATCCTCGATGTTTATGATTTAAATATGGCAAGATAAAAGTGGAGAGGCGAGAGAAGATATGAGGTGGGGATTGAAAGGAGAAAAAGTAACAGCGATATTAAGATGAAGAAGACCCTTCTTCACTTTGGTTTCCGAACTGGTGAAAATCAAATTTCACACACTACAATATCCATGTGTATATTCATTTGGTTAATCTTTATGGCATTAATTAAAAATAGGGTTAGGTAACTTGACTATATATTGATCAATCACCCTACAAGAGCATGTTAAGTGGTTACAAAGTTACAGAAAGTAGACTATATATGTCATTTTTCAGGCATGTCCTGTTATAGGTGTCAAGAGTCATCTCATTTAAGTGCTTTGCCAAAAGCGATAAGAGATTTAACTCTAACCTCTTGAGCAGGTTGTGCATGTTCACACTGAAAACTGGTGATAAAGTTCTGAACATGCGTGGAGCTCAGTTTAGTTCTGGCTGTGAGTTGTATGTTGTCCTCCGTGTGTCGTAATTGGACGAACATTAAGCATGGGCGAATTTTGCGAATCTCGCGTTCGCGAATTTTGCGGATTTGCAAACTCGCAATCCGCAAAATCCGCGAATTCTCGCGAATTTGCGGATTTTTTTTTGTGTGTTTGCGCGGGTTTCTGCCAGTTTGCGAGGGTTTTGTACAATGTCGCAAATTGCGAACTTACCTGTCGGGTCGCAAGTTTCGCGAACTTGTTGTTTCTACGTGTCCAGCCTGTTTGGGACACTCTTCTTCATCACTGCCACTCTCTGTCACCACTGCACCTCTCTGACTACTCATGCCACCCTCTGGCCCACCCATGCCACCCTCTGTTTCATCACAGCACCCTCTGGTTGTCCAGTCAGTGTACATTATTGTGGCAACGCAAGCACACCTTCCCTGCCTCAAGTGACCTGAATTAATTTGGGGCTGATTAATGTGTCACAGAATATTTTTTTAGCTGGCACCTGCTTCCTTAGTGCTTCCTGATTAGTGATCTTTTGAACTTGCTAAGTGCTTTCATTGTTGCAAAATTAGTTACAACACCTGCCCTGCCCCAACTGACAATAATGAATTAGGGGCTGATTAATGGATTTGAACCTCCAGCCTGGCTCCTGCTTGTCTCCCTTAGCTGTAATTCAGGACCTTTGTGGCATATGTGTAACTATTCTGAGGTTCAGAGCAGGGTCACATAATAGTTGCAACTGGCAACTGAACTCTGGAGGGGCCCCTCAGGAAGCACTACAGGAAATGGCTACTAATGATGAGCCTGAACTTTTGAACCTGGTAAGTAGTTTCAGTTTTGCTAAGATCGTATTTCTGCAATTTTGCACTTATTCGCGGGGCGCGAAGTTGTACTGGGAAGCCGCGAACAGTGCGAGCAGTGCGAGCAAAATCCGCTGCTCGCGGATTTGCGGATTTTGCGGGAGATTCGCGAATCTCGCGGATTGCGAATTTACCGAAAATCCGCAAAATCCGCGAGCGAAACGGATTTTCCGCCCATGCTTAACGAACATGTAATAAAAATTCTGTGTCAAAACATAAAAAAGCAAAAATATCGACTTGAAGAAATATCGTGTCCTAAATTTCGTTCATCAAGGCGCAAATATCTCCAGCTATCACAACGCTTCTTTGTTGATCCTATTTACCTACAGCTGTCCAGTACCACAGAAGATTTCGCACAGCATCTTTACAGGTCGTACTTTACCATGTAGTTCCTTTGCCTGCAAGCTAAATCCTGTGAGTTTTTTTCCTACACTGTTGTGCATCGTCCTTGTATTTCTAAACATATTAGAGGTATTTACGGGGGTTATTTGTGATGTTTTTTGAGGGATGAAAGTGCTCAATCTTTCCTCGTGGGATGGCGTATAGCGCTCAGTCTAAAATAATACAATCTGAGCAAGGGAGCTGCTGAGTATTTTGCATTTATGCTCTGGCCTTTGAAGACGGGTTGGGTCATCTCACCAATATCTGAGGACAGTGGGATAAAGAAGATCATAACATCGTGCCTTCTTTTACAGGCGTTGCCCCTGCGACCTCCACCATCACTCACCCATCCATCCATTCACCCACCATCACCCATCCATCCACCCATCCTTCATTCATGCATCCATCCACCCATAAACCCATCCATCCATCCATCCATCCATCCATCCATCCACCCATCCACCCATCCTTCATTCATGCATCCATCCACCCATAAATCCATCCATCCATCCATTCACCCACTATGATTTATCCATTCACTATTCACCATAAGGCATTTGACTGTTTTCCAAAATAAAAAACCGCTTCCGTTTCATAAATGCATTGTAATGGTGTATTAACATCGGTAACATATTTTTTTCTCCGATATCTGAGGACAGTGGGATAAAGAAGATCATAGCATTGTGCCTTCTTTTACAGGCGTTGCCCCTGCAGCCTCCACCATCACTCACCCATTCATCCATTCACTCACCATCACCCATCCATCCACCCATCCTTCATTCATGCATCCATCCATCCACCCATCCATCATTCATGCATCCATCCACCCATAAATCCATCCATCCATTCACCCACCATCAGCCATCCATTCAACCATTCACCATAAGACATTTGACTGTTTTTCCAAAATAAAAAACCGCTTCTGTTTCATAAATGCATTGTAATGGTGTATTAACATCGGTAACATATTTTTTTCTCCGTTCATGCATTCCGTTTCATAAATGCATTGTAATGGTGTATTAACATCGGCATTTTTACAGTAACATCGCTAACATCGCATGCGTTTTAATGGCATGCAATGTTAATGACATCGCGCAGTGGGGGCATGCGATGTGAACAACGATGCGCTGTAAAAATCGCGGTGCGATAGCACCGCGATGTTTTGACACCGATGCTGTGGGTGCTTCCCTCAGGGTACACCAGTAGCCAATTTGGAGTGTACCTAAGTACTCACCATGTCCAATTTAGGATGAGAGCACAGTGAGTGGGGTCCTGATTAGCAGTATCACAGTCAGACTAGTCAGAAAACATAATTACACCAGCAAAAACTGGGGGTGACCATGAATGCAGATCCTACTTTCCTACAGTGCTGGAGCCCTTAGAGACCTTCCTTGGTCGCAGTGCCTTTGGTACCCATGGTACCTTGCACAATGGCTTACCTCTGTTTTGGATACAGAGGTCCAGTGCAACAGACAACTAAGCTTCTACACCCCCACCCGCTAGCTCCACTCCGCCAACCTCGACCTCGCCCTCAGCACAGTCCCCTGCTTCGGAAGAGCGACCTCCGGCGGCAGATCGTTCTCCCACCGTGCCGCCAAGACCTGGAACACCCTTCCCATCCACCTACGGCAGACCCAGGACCTGCTGACTTTCAGAAAAATCCTCAAGACCTGGCTTTTCGAGCAGTAGCAGCATTCCCACCCCAGCGCCTTGAGACCCTCACGGGTGAGTAGTGCGCTTTACAAATCATATGATTGATTGATTCCCCTTTCCCTGACTAGAAGCAACTGTCCCTATTTGGACATAGGTGCATAGCATTGCCAACTAGAGATCCCCATTTCTTTTTTTTTTTTTTAAATATATTTTTTATTTTCTTCCATTTTTTCCGTAAGTTACATTGCAAAAAATACAGTACAGAATTTTCTCACAATTATACAGTCATATATATTATCTTACAGTCAGAGCCAGGGAAACAACAAAAAAAAAGAAATTTAAAGAAACAAAACAGAGTAAATCATAGCCTAACGTAATCCTGGAAAAAGAATAATTTTTATGTCTTACTATTCTTCCACTCTTCTATAGGGCGCCATATCTTCCTCCCCAATATTCTTGCCCTTCTGCCTTTCTTATCATAAATGGCTTTCTCCAAATTATATATATGTAATAACCTTGCCATCCAAATTTGAAATGTTGGTGCAGATTTATCTTTCCAGGCTTTCGCAATAATTAGTCTGAAAACTGCTGTGGCCACAAATACAAATTCGGGATAATTATTATTATCGCCTATACTAATACCTAGTATTAACAGCTCATCTGTAAGTTTCACCTTTAGTCTTAGAGATTTCTCAAGAAACTCCTCTATTGCCACTTTTACGGTGCATAACTGTGGGCACTGCGAGAACATATGCGTAAGATTAGCATTTGATGAATCGCAGCGTGGACAAGTTATACCAGTGTTACCCCCCCATTGTGCTATTCTAGCTGGTGTATGGTATAGCGAGAAGATGGTCTTGTAGTGTTGTGTTTGCAGTGTAGCAGAACAGAGTATGGTTCTTCCTAAGTCTAATGAGGCTTGCAGAGATTCCGGGTGGGCCCCAACTTGCTCCACCCATTTATTACTAAATTTCTCCCTGTCGTCGATTTTATACTCCTGTAATTCTATATACAATTGTCTGATTGAACCCCTTAAGCCACTCCCCAAATATTCCATAATCCTACAGCTTGACATGCCTACTGGCCCCCCCTGTTTTAGATGGAAGTAACTTCTTATTTGCAAAAATTTGAAGAAGTTGTTTCCGGGTATTTTAAATCTATGTTGGATATCTTGAAATAATAGAAACCCCCCTTCCCCATCCATCAAGTCTCCTAATTTCTTAACCCCTTTATCGTTCCACACTTTCATTGTGTTATCCCAAAAAATTTCTGTTGGCAAATCGACATTTAGGTATAGCCTCAGGTATCTATTAAATCTTCCTAACCCTACTTTCTTCATAATAACCCTCCAAATTTTGTATACTGCCTCCAAGGTCTTAAATCTAGTATGTTTGAAGTAGGTAAACTCTACTGTATTAACCAGGGCATTCTCAGCCCTTTCCCCCAGTAGCACTTTATAAACATTCTCTATATCTGTCCCTTCTTCATGAAAAGAACTGCCACCTAATAGCGCTTTAGAGTACTGCAGTACTGCTGCCCAATAATAAAATCTGAAGTCTGGTGCCCCCCAACCTCACTTTTCCCGTGGTAGTGTCAGAAATCTGTATGCTCTGCGTGTCTTCCCTTGTGCCCATATTAACCCATTCAGTGTTGCTTCTATTTTATTAAACCATGTCACATCAAACAGTAAAGGGATTGCCCTAAAGAAGTATAAGAATTTGGGGAAAGTGACCATTTTAATAAAATTAATACGCCCCATTAAAGTCAAATGTAAATTATTGACCCTCTCCAAATTTCTCCTAACCTTCCCTAATAATGGTCCCATATTTATCTCAACCAGTTTCCCTAAGTCAGCCGTCACCTTAACACCCAAGTATGTTGCTTCCTGAACTACTCTTGTATCTCTAAAGGTGGAGTAATTATTCTGCACTATCTGTGTTTTCCCTCTATTTATTGAATATCCTGAGAACCTGCCAAATTTCCTTGCCTCGTATTCAATTTCAGTCAGTGCTTGCGCTGGCTCTGGAGTGACAATCGCTACATCATCTGCATAGGCAAATAATTTATAATCTTTGTCATACAATGTAACAGGACTGATCCTACAGTTCGCTGTTAACCGTCTCAAATAAGGGTCCAAATAGATGGCAAACAACAACGGGGAAGCTGGGCACCCCTGTCTTGTCCCCCTCCCGATCTGTACCGTTTTTGAGTAGGATTTGTTTATTCTTATCCTAGCTGTAGGTTGTCTGTATAGAGCCTGGATTGCAGCCATAAATCCTTTACCTATTCCTGCCCATTCCATCGCTTTCCATAAGTAGGCCCAGGAAACCCTGTCGAAAGCCTTCTCGGCGTCTAAAAAGATTGCTGCAACAGGGTCTCCCAAGGCCTCTGCTGCATCTAGGACAGTGATCATTTGCCTGGTGGGTTGGGTAGTCCCTTTACCAGGTATGAACCCATGTTGTTCCGGGGACACTATTTTCTCAATGACCTTGCTCAACCTATTAGCAAGTGCCTTGGCGTAGATCTTCACATCGGCATTGAGTAGAGTAATTGGTCTATATGACCCTGGTTCTGTTGATGGTTTGTCCTTTTTTAAAATCACAATGATGTCTGCACCAGACCATGACTTTGGGACAATCCTACCTCCCTGTGCCAAACAACATATCGCCCACAAATCTATGCCTATGACGTCCCAGAAGGTTTTATAAAACTCTACAGGTATCTGATCCTGTCCTGCTGCTTTGCCTGCTGGAAGTTCAGAAACTGCGTCCCCAATCTCCTGGAAGGTTAACACCTCATCTAATTTGTCCCTCTCTTCTATACTGAATTCTGTCTGTGGTCTTGGTGTTAAATAGCCCAAACTTTCTTCCTCAGTCTCACTTGTAGTTACATCTTTCTCGTATAAAATCTCATAATACCTCCTGAATACCTCCTGTACCTCCTCTACCTTATTCACAATTGACCCAGTGCTATCCCTAACCTCTTTTATCTCCCCTGCTGCCAGCATTTGTCTTGTTCTAATTGCTAGGAGATGTCCGACCCTTTCATTGAATTCGTAGCACTGTTCTTTTTTTGCTAGGTAATTCCTAGCTAGCTTCTGCGCTAACGAGACACCTGTTTCTGCTTTTTGAGTTTCCAACTCGAGTAAAATCGATTCAAATGGTTCCCTCTTGCTTATTGCCTCCACCAAAGCCTCTTCTATTGTCCATAGAATTCTAATCTCTTCTTCCGTTTTCTCCTTCTCCCTTCTGTTTCTTGCAATTGTATAGCTTAGTGTCTCCCCCCTTATACCTGCCTTGAAGCTATCCCATACCACATCTGCCGACGTAGAATATCTGTTAATGTCCCAGAATTGCATTATCCATGCTTTCATACTTATAATGTAATCCTCATCCTTTAGCAGCCCTCTTTCAAACGTCCAGGTAGAATTTATTCTCTCTTTGACTTGAGTGGTTTGAATACTTAAAACCAGGGGGTTATGATCTGACACTATCCTGGGAAATCGTTCTATACTGGAGATGCCTACAAGGGCGCTAGATATAAGAAAATAGTCCAGTCTTGCTATTGACTTGTGTGGTGCAGAGTAAAAGGTGCTGCCTGATCCCATTGGATTTTTTTCCGCCCACATATCGCTTAATGCATTATGACTAGCAAGATTTTGTACTGATCTACATACCTTTTTCTTCCTACCCATATATCTCCCCCCATACTCCTCGAATAAACCATTTAAGCCGTTAATATTAAAATCTCCACAACATATCACGGGTTCTGGCCATAATGCTAGTTCTCTGTCCAAAAATTCAAAAACATCCGGATCATCATCGTTTGAGCCATACACTGAAACAATTGTAAATTGAAATGCATTTGTTTCCAACTCAATCATCACCCATCTCCCCTCACTATCTTCCTTTTTCTTTTTGACTTTTGTGCAGCCTTTCCTTGCCAACACCGCAACACCCCTACACCTTTCTACCTGGCCTGTATAGGCGAGAACATCAAACCCCATTTGCTCCAACAAATACATCTCATTAACGGCTACGTGCGTTTCTTGTAAACAAACTACATCAATTTTCCAGAATCGCAGTAGTGCCCCCAGTTTTTGTCTTTTTTCTCTGTTATTTAGACCACATATATTCAACGTAATTAGCCTAGTTTCCATCTAACATTTTTTCCTTTTTTCCAGCTTTCCACGTGCTCATACCCGTGCCCATTACTTCCAACTTTTCCACCCGACATAGTTATCATAGTGACTTTTACCAATCTGTACTGTATTTTTACGCCAACCACTAAACGTGCCCCCCACCACCCTCCCCTTCTGTACCCCCCCCTCCCCAGCTGCTGCCCCCCCCTGTGACAGGCAAATAGGTCAGTACTGACCTATGCGTGTCCACTGTGCGTTGTAGCGTCGCCCCCCTCTCCTCCCCTACCCAAACGAAAAAACGAAAAAAAAAGGAAAATCCTACTCCTGAGAGCTCCTATTCCCCCTACTCTTTATATGGCTTTTCCATATTTCCCTTTTTACTGTTCATTACTGTTCTTTAACAATTTTATCTCCTCTTTTTTTTTTTTTTTTTTTCCCCCCCTTTTTGACTTTTACCCCTCTGCCCCACCCTATTCTACTATATCTACTTGATACTATCTTCTAGCTCCATCTTTTTCCTTCCGCTCTTTTAATTCTTCTAGATATTCTCCAGCTTTGATCTCTGAGAAGAACATTCTGACTCTACCCCCAACGATAACTTTTAGTTTTGCCGGGAACATTAAGTAAGCTTCAGCGCCCTGACTCTGAAATGCCGCAATCATTTGCCTGAGTCTCCACCTCCTTTCCACTGTGACATGGCAAAAGTCAGGTCTTGCGAAAAAAGTTATTCCCTCCACCGTCTTTTTACAGTCAGGTCTGGCTTTGTCCATCAGCTCTTGTCTCGCCAGAAAATGTCCAAAGAATACTAGCATCGCTCTTGGAAGTGTACCATCATCTCTTTTTTTCCCCCCCTTTGTCGTGAGCGGAAACCTGTGTGCTCTTTGCACCTCTTGTTCCCATTGCCACGGGGTCTCCGGAAAGGCACCTTTTAACAGTTTAATGACGAAGCCTCTGGGGTCTTGCCCCTCTGCCCCTTCTTCTATTCCAAGAAGTCGTGCATTATTTCGCCTCTGGCGATTTTCCAAATCCTCCACCTTCCATTGTAGATCCTCCATCAACTTCGAGTGCTCTTCTCTGCTTGCCTGCCAGTCCGTCACTTCCTCCTCAATCCTGCCAGTCCTTTCTTCCACTTCGGTAACTCTTTCACCCACTTCCTCACATTTTTTGTTTATTCTCCTGATAGAGGCTTGAATTTTTTTAGTGTCATGCCTGGCTCTTCTACTCTCTGCTCTAGCTTCCATTTGTATTTGTTTTAGAGTTGCAAATATTAAGTCTAATTTGCCATCCTCACTCTGGGGGTCTTGCCCATCTTCCTTGTAGAGGTTCGAGGTAGCGGAGTAGTCCCAAATCAGTTTTTTATGAGAGCTTTTATGCAAACTTGTAGGGGAGCCTGTTCTCCTGCTAGTCGGTCTGCGTTTTTTTTGTGTGCCTTTCTCTTTGGAGCCCCCTGTATCTTCAGTGCTAGAGCACGAGTCTCCTGTTTCTCTCTCATCTTCGCTGCTGGTTATAGTGGAATCTGACTCTTCAGGGACTGAAAAGAATTCCCTGTCCCCCTCAGCTCCCTCTGCACTCTCTGCGCCCTCTGTGTAGCCGGTGACAAGCTGAACCTTTTGCCCTTGCAGTGTGCTGTTACTGGTCTCAGAGTTTCTTTGAACGTTATTCCAGCTTTTCTCTTGATTTATTAATAATCCTGCCTCCACCTCCTGTAGCGCTTCTAACAAAGGGTCTGTGTTTAAGGGTTCAGTTATTTTCTCCTCAATTGCCGCTCTCACCTCATTCTCCGCAATCGTGTGCTCAGCCTTCCCTCCGGCGGTAGCTTGCTCCATTGCAGCTTGCTCCGCGGAAAGCGTGAGCTCCGCACGTTCCATTTGTGTTGGTTGCCTGGTAACGCCTTTGCTTGCGTCCACGAGGACGCTGCCTCCAGAGCCGATTGCCGAAGAGTTCTCTGTGCCCAGCACTGCCGCTGTGTCCTCAGTTGGAGCCGCTGGGGGTGCCTTGCAATTGAATATCTCGATCACAGAGGGCTGACGAAAGGTAAGATCGCCCTTCTTTTTCTCTGTGGTGGGTTTTCCCGCTTGATTGCTGTGGCCGCCGCTGCGAGTGTCATCACTCGGGTTAAGCGCCTTGTCTCTATCTTTCTCGGCGGCTCTCTCACTTTTCTCAATTTTGCGTTGTTGAGCCTTGGAAGCCGTCGAGATCGTGGGTGTAGAGCGTTTATTGGGTGGGGGCATCTTGGTTTTCGGGATTGTTCCAGTCCTTCCTGGATCCTTTTGGCCTATCTCTTTAGCTGGACCGAAGCTTGAGACTGCTGTCTGCTTGTCCTTTGCCCGGTTTGCCATCTTGGGAAGAATAGCTTTTCGAAGCTTCACAAACAGCGATTTCAGTTGCAGTATACTTTCTTTTAGACTGTGATAAACGCCGCTTTTCTCCTCCAGCTTCAGCCAGCATAACCTCCGTTGCATGCTACCTTAGAGGCCGATCAGGTTCCTGGATTCTCCATAGGTCGGAGAGGGGTCTAGATGCGACTTGCACCTACAGCGCTACAGCGGCCATCTTGCCCCTGTCGTCTGCTAGAGATCCCCATTTCTAACACCAGGTCTTGAGTTTCTTCTTGAAGTCGGCCAGGGAGGGTGCTGTTCGAAGATGGAGGGGTAGGTCGTTCCTGGTCTTGGTGATGTAGGAGAAGAAGCGGATCCCGATGCAGCTGTGACAGATTACGATTTGCTGCGCTGGTTAAGGTCTATGCAGTGCTTGGAATCATTCCTCCCACACCGTTTAATAGATTAGTGACTCCATTATTGGCTTATTTGATTTACTTCTCAGAACCTAGTACAATGCACCATGAGTGCCCAGGGCCTGTAAATCAAATGCTGCTGGTGGGCTGGCAACACTGATTGTGCCCCCCACAGAAGCAGCTTGTAAAATATGGCTCAGGCCTGCAATTGCAGTGCCTGTGTGCAGTCTGGGACTGCCATGTCGACTTGGCCAGTGCACCCCCTTGCCAGTCCCTAAACCTTCCCTTTTCTACATGTTAGTCAACCCTAAGGTAGGCCCAAGGTACGCTTATGGGCAGGGTGAAAGGTAGGACATGCCCTGGTGTGTGTGACATATCCTGATAGTGAATTACTGCCAATTTCGTTTTTCACTATTGCAAGGCTGCCTGTGAACACGGCGCATTGTACTAGGGTCTGACAAGTAAATCAAATAAGCCAATCATGGAGTCATTAATCCATCACAGCAATTTACAACAGGGAGCACTTGCACTTTGGCACTGAACAGCAGTGGCAAAGTGCCCAAAGTATCTAGACCAGCAAAACATAGCAAAAACATAGGAGGTAACACCGAGAAAATGGAAGGGAGACCCACGTCAATGGTGCCTGGTCTAACAATGCAATAGCGAGACTGTTTGCTACCTGGCGTACAGCTATGCGCTACAGTACCCTATACTCTTGGCTGTCCAGGGAGATATGTGTGCAGTTTGACCCCGGGACTACGACACCTGTCAAAGATAGAGCTCTGCGTGGTCCTGTGCTCTTGGTTGCCCAGGGTACAGTTGCAGTGGCGTAATGCCAAAAAGTAGGCGTGCTGATGCAGAATGTCGCGAAGGTCCCCTGATACTACAATATCAAACTGATTTATTTTCACAAGCTTTAGGCTAAATGGGAGGTCCCCTGCACCGTAGGGAGTTCAGGGGCCTGTGTTACGCCCCGTACAGTTGCTCACAATGTGATGCTGGGGCGTTTTGCTGTCCAGGGTACAACTACGCACAGTGTAACCTTGGCACTCTTCGATTAGGTGGCGTGACCCTGTAGTCCTTCCGGCCAGGGTCAGAGAAGGGCTCGGCCAGCCTGGACTGCTCAGCCCCCCTCCCTGGGGCACCTTGTTTGCTTTTCTCCTGCGGCACGCTCATTAATATGCCTTGCCCATCCGATGTTAATTGTCTCCTTGTGTCAACTGCTGCTGATGAATTGCATTGGGACCTGTCAGACACCGTGTCCCCTCAGCAGACAAACAGCACTGCCATCCATACCAACCAAGTCTCTACCCTCCCCCAGGAAGGCCTCCTTCCTGGACCTTCCCTATTAAAGAGTCTCCGGGGACCGGGAGGGCGGGCGCCATGATTGCGTCGTCCTCCGTGCTCGGGTTACTTAGTGAAGAGGCGGGAAGCGAGCTAGCGCAAATGGTTGAGGGCCTCGGGTCTGGGGGAGAGACCAAATTGATGTGCAGGAAGTGTGGGAGTCTCTGCAGGCGGGCTGGTGAGGTACAGGTGAAAGTGATAGGTCGGCGGAAGAGGAGTCAGGATGCTAGGGGGTTTGGCGAAGGGCCAGGCTGACCACTAAGCTTGGTAGGGAAGCGACAGACTGTATGAGCTCTCGGGGAAGGAAAGGATAGCCCACCAGTTTGCGGGGGGAGACAACTTGCCTGGGATTTTGATGAGATTGGTGATAAACGGGCAACTGGATTTATGCGATTTTGCAGCAATGGCGTTTTCCGCCAAATTATGCGTTTGTTGCTGTTCCCTCATTACTATCAACTGCTGCATAATCTACAGATTTTAACAAAAAATGTGTCTAGCTCAAACTGGTAAAAATTACTAACATGCATTGGCATCGCCACTAGGTCTCGCTTTTGTGACCTTCTAAAGTTTAGCCATGCAGCACATACATACATGGCATCGCCAATTACAGAGTGACACACACTTCCGTAGGCCAACACTGAGGAATGTAGAATTGGGAAGAAAAGGCGCCAAGAGAGTGACTGATACTCAGTGTATTACGAGAGCATTCACGGCGAGATGATGAGGCAAGAGGAGTTGTCCTGGGCAGGGCAAGGACTCTCTACAAACAAGTCTCCATTAATATAAATGGCTTGTTTAAATAAAAAAGAACATCATCATGTACCTGGACCATCCCTTAGGATCACCACAGCCTCAGGTAGATGTTGCTAGGCATCCCTCATTAATAAAAAAACAAGAGCTTTATTGTAATTGCATTTATATAGCACATACTACCCATGACGAGGCGTGAAAGCGCTTTTCAGTGTGTAGCACACTACTCCGAACCCGAAAAGTATTAGAGGTGGATTTGTACAAGGAAGTGTGAGTTAATTTGAGCGGTGGACTTGCAAGTCTGTTAGTTGGTTTGAAAAGGATAATGGAGGAATAGAAGAGGGAAGAGTAAAAGTGTAGATGAGCTCAGTGCTATAAATGGGCCGGTACTCACAGGTACCGAGTACCGGCACTTCTTGTTTTTATTAAGCAGAGTACCGGCACTTTTCCAGTACTCTGATCAGATACTGGGCAGGTGCCTGAGGGTCAGCTGTGGTCTGTTTATTTGGCAGCATATTTTCTGTTTTGGCGCCGGCTGGAGGCCTGCCGTAGGGGTCAGTGGGCCTCTGCTACTGAAGCTCTCATTGTCCTCAACCGCCCCCTGCTGGGCCTCCACGCTGGGTCGAATGGTTGTTAGTGTATTAAACATCAGCTGCCAGGGGCACAGTGATATGTGCAGCCTGAATGGGTGGGAGGGAAGAGAGCCTGCATAGGTGACTGTGTCATTAAACGCTTGGCCTCCCACTGAGGCCTGACGCACTTGCTCCTGTAATCCCACCCCCACCCCTGTCCACCTGACTGGAGGGTATTTACTGAGGAAGTGGCTGGGCTGCACCGGATAAGACTGTACCCCCACGGCCCCAACTGCATAAGTTAAACCCTTTAAAACCTAAAATGGATGAATACACACGTCTAAAATTTTTTTAAATGGCATGAATTTTTATTTGCTCCTTTTTTTACAAGTAAATAGCCATGTTTAGCTTGATATCGGGCCATATGTATCAACAAACCCTTTTGCGATTCCTAAATAGCGATTTTTAAGGAATCGCTATTTAGGAATCCCAAAATGGTATGTATGAAGAAAATCGCTATTTTTTACCGATTCCTTAATCTTCCTTATTTGCGAATTCGCAATTAAGGAATAATTCCCAATGCATTCCTATGGGCCAGGAGGCCCATAGGAATGATTGCGAAATAATTCTTAAATTGCGAATTCGCAATTTGCTAATCCCAATTTGAGAATTATTTCAAGGGTGCAGGGGTGTCTCAAAGACACCCTGCTGCACCCCTTAAATGTACACGTGTGTGCATATGGTGCACATACATGCCCTATGGGCATGTGTGTGCATCACATGCCACCTTCAAAAATGCCAAATTGTGCATTTTTTTAAAAATTCGCAAGTTACCATCAACTACAAGTTGGTGGTAATTTGCGAATTCTTAACCATAATTCGCAACACAAAAATGCTACATACATAGCATTTAAGGAATCGCAAAGTTGCGATTCCTTAAATGCTATGGCAAAATAAGGAATCACAAAACTTTGCTATTCCTTATTTTGCGAATGTTTCATACATCCTAAAACATGCAAAAAGGCCGTTTGCGATTCGCAAAGGCCGAAATTCTGCGAATTTCGGCCTTTGCGATTCACAAAAGGCTTGATACATGTGGCCCATCATCACTGAACTTACTTAAATCTTCAGCCATGTGCTTGGTTTGCTCTACTGACATCAAAAGCAAGGCCACTAGGTCAGTTTTATCGAATTGTTGAGCACAGATTTTTCGCCTGTGTACTTTTGTAAATTTATCATTTAAAACATGCTGGAGTGATAGACAGCATGAGAAACAGAGTGTATCTGATAAACTGAGGGAGAGAAATAGGAGATGCCAAAAAGAAGTAGAGTTGCATGAAAGAGAGAAGGAAGAGTTTGAGGGAGGTTATGGCCTCAGAGAGTCAGGAGGAAGAGGTGTCTGATAAGGATTAATGAGGAAAAGTTGGATTTAAGAGAGGGTGACTGTAGGCAAAGTTTTGTGAGGTGCTGATGTGAGAAAGTCAGTGTAGAGTGTGTGTGAGACAGACAGCAAGTTGATAAGAGAAGATGTGGTTTCAGGAGAACGTTAGAAGGGGGTGAAAAGCAGTAAAAAAAGATGTGGAAAATTAATTTAAAGAAAGTTTTGAGAAAAGTCTGAAGGTGATGACAGTGAGGAAGGGAGTCAGTCATGTGTATGCTGTGAAGTGGAGGAAGGAAGATAGAGGGTGTTAAAAAATGGAGAAAGATGGGATGTGTGAGAAAAGAAATAGATGTAAGGGTAAGCGGAGAATATGCGACACAGAGAAAGGGATGAGGAGGGTGAGAAAGGTGAGGGTGTGGCAGCCTCTTTAGGGAGTGTGGTGAATCAATGCTGTTGGAGAGGAGATGTGGGAAAAGAGAGGATGTTGTGTGATAAAGAGAAGATTGGAGGGACATTTTTTGGGCCAATGGGCAATTCCACCCCCACCCCAGCCCACCTGCTGGGACATTGACAGTGATGAGGTGGTGGAGTTGGCCTACACAGCCTGCCTGGAGCCCAGGTGAGGTGGAAGGAGGTCTACTAACCTGCCCATCAAAGTCCAGTATTGTTCTTCCCCTGACCTCTGCCCTACTGGACTCTGCAGATGCTCACGACCCTGCAGTGCGCACTGTCTGCCACTGCAAGCTCTCTGGCTGAGTGGCCTTCTGCCGAGGGAAGAGGAAGGAGAATGGGGTGAAAGAAGGTAAAGAGTGAGGGGCCAGAGATAGAAGGAGCAAGGGGAGATTTTAAAGGGGAAAAAAAGAGACCGAAGGGGTAAGTGCAGACAGAGATGGGGAAGAGATCGAGACGGCTATGGAAAGAGTAACAGAGGCACGGAGATGGCAGATTAGAAGTAGAAAGAGTGATAGTAGAGAATTATAGGATACCTTAGGGGTAAAGAGAACGGGGCAGAAAGAGAAAACAATATAACTGGGAGAGAAGTGAGTAGGGGAGGGATTGTGAGATTAGAGATGTGAAGATTGATAGAGAGTATTTGTCTGCTTGTTTGTGTGCGTTTGCCTGGTTGTGTGTAGTGTAGAAACTACATTAGATAGGGAGGGAATCAGGACAGCCAGGAGGTATTTGAAAAGAAATGCGTCTAATACTTGTTATTAATGATGCTATGCCAGTTTCTCTCGTCCTGGTGCACATTGATTCTTAGCCTGGAAGGGCTAAAAGTACTGTTGATGGCTTGGCTGCATTCAGGTTTTAGAAGCTCCTTGCATTGCTCCCAGAAGTACTTCACACCACCCTTTGTTAGCATATGTACCTGTTAATCTGCACATATGGAAAGTTTGAGACAACTGTCAAGTGCAATGCAAGGGAAAAATGAATACTCAATAGAAGTGTTCCTATCATCATGTCTCATCCACCTCTAACCCCGCCCACTAGGCCCACTAGCCATGCCCCTAACTCAATTTAATGAGTACCTGCACTTACTGTTTTCCATTTAAAGCACTGCTGCTGGGCAATGGAGTTTTGCAACTCCCTCCGGTGCAGGGTGTAGGTGTCCTGCGCTGCAGTAGTTCCCTTTTGGGTACCTCCAGGAGTGCCGGATTCACGTCGCTAATGCTGCTGGGCAATGGAGTTTTGCAACTTCCTCTGGTCCCAGTGCTATACTCTGTCTTGAGTGCATGGACATATTGACTTCCATAGTACATTGCTTATTTGATAATGGAAATGACAATCTCTTACAGCCAGTAAGTATTTTGAATTTTGCATTTTAGTGTGCCTTTGCATTTCTGCAAAAGACGTTAATACAGTAGTGCCTCTGAAAAACGTGTTTATTGTTTAATATCATGGTTGCACAATTGCTTTACAGTACAATGACCTTACAAGGGCGCTAGATTAGTGCTCTTCCATTTCAGATCCTATAGAGCAGTTTCAAAATACTTGTGTTTCTCATTGCTCAAATGGGTGTCATTTTGAATATTTATCTGTTTCCATTGAATTCATTGCTTGATTTTGCTCGTGAGAAAGTGTTACTCTAGGGGGCAAATTTTCAAAGAAGTCAAACAATGCAGCACAGCAGCCAAAAATACTGTGCTGAATGTGAAAGAGAGGGAGCAGGAGAGCGCCATATCTGCAAAGATATGGCTCTCTCCTCCCCTCTCCCTAGCGCCAGTACTGATTCCAGCTGCCATGCGCCAGGCATACACCTTAGAGCCATGGTGCTAAGGGGCGTGCCTGAGCCTAGCATTGGGTTTGTGTACAAAATACTATTCCTAGACAAGTTCAAACAGTTTCTCCACTTTGTAAGTGTGCTGCAGAGTGCAGTACGCATGCAAAGTAGGATAATAAAGGAGAAATTAAAACATTTCTCCTATTAACACCTCCTTTAAGATGGCGTTAACTTATGGCTCTGACCTTGTCTACAATTGTTTGTAGAAAGGTGCTAGACCTGAACTGTGCTTGCCACCTGCCTAAAGTCTCAGAGATACAAGACTTCACCACCAGCTGCCCTGAATTCCCTTGCTGTGAAATTTTGCTTGCAGAGAGGTGCCTACATTAGATAGGGAGGGAATCAGGACACCCAGGAGTTATTTGAAAAGAAATACGTCTAATACTTGTTATTAAGGATGCTATGCCAGTTTCTCTCGTCCTGGTGCACATTGATTCTTAGCCTGGAAGGGCTAAAAGTACTGTTGATGGCTTGGCTGTATTCTGGGTTTAGAAGCTCCTTGCATTGCTCCCACAAGTACTTCACACCACCCTTTGTTAGCATATGTACCTGTTAATCTGCACATATGGAAAGTTTGAGACAACTGTCAAGTGCAATGCAAGGGAAAAATTAATACTCAATAGAATTGTTCCTATCATCATGTCTCATCCGCATCTAACCCCGCCCACTAGGCCCACTAGCCACGCCCCTAACTCAATTTAATGAGTACCTGCACTTAATTATTTAGGGCTCGCCTGCTGTGCTCTTGCGCATAGCTGGCGAGCTATATTGCAGCTTAAACAGAGTTAAACCAACTCGGCGATTTCTTTGAGTGCCCAAGAGCGCGTGCACATCAAAGCCACCAGCCTCCTCGGGCATCTCAAGCTTCCCTCAGCCGGCATTTCTCCTCCCCTAATTAGTCATGCACGGCCGGCCGGTCAGCACATCAAAGGCTGCTGCTCCCGGCCCCTATTCTTCCCTTCTTGCCTCTCCCAGCCCCCCTTCCCACCACAGCAAAGCAGAGGGCTTGTTTATATTGCAGCCCCTAACCATCTCGCATGCTGCTCTTGAAACAATAACCATTGTTGGTCATGATATAATAAACGCTCTAATTATTTTATCGGGGCCACACAGAATTTTATAAAGTCTTTTGCTGGCATTTTCGTTTTATGCTGATTGCTATTAACGCTCTAATTATTTTATCAGGGCCACACAGAATTTTATAAAGTCTTTTGCTGGCATTTTCGTTTTATGCTGATTGCTATTTTACACCTTTCACATGCTGGCGATTTGCTTCAAAGATATACATTCATCCTGAATCCCGTTACTAGAGCTTTCTACTCTTCTGCTATATATGGGTTTTAGTTGAATTTCATTGATCTCTTTTACTAATGATTTATAAAAAGTGCCACCCACCACACAGCTCCACAGATGCACCCACCACACAGCTCCACAGATGCACCCACCACACAGCTCCACAGATGCACCCAGCACACAGCTCCACAGATGCACCCACCACACAGCTCCACCGATGCACCCACCACACAGTTCCACTGATGCACCCACCACACAGCTCCACCGATACACCCTCCACACAGTTCCACCGATGCACCCACCACACAGCTCCACCGATACACCCACCACACAGCTCCACCGATGCACCCACCACACAGCTCCACCGATGCACCCACCACACAGTTCCACCGATGCACCCACCACACAGCTCCACCGATACACCCACCACACAGCTCCACAGATGCACCCACCACACAGTTCCACCGATGCACTCACCACACAGTTCCACAGATGCACCCACCACCCAGTTCCACAGAGGCACCCACCACCCAGCTCCACAGATGCACCCACCACCCAGCTCCACAGATGCACCCACCACACAGCTCCACAGATGCACCCACCACACAGCTCCACAGATGCACCCACCACCCAGCTCCACCGATGCACCCACCACACAGCTCCACGGATGCACCCACCACACAGCTCCACAGATGCACCCACCACACAGCTCCACTGTTTATATTGCAGCCCCTAACCATCTCGCATGCTGCTCTTGAAACAATAACCATTGTTGGTCATGATATAATAAACGCTCTAATTATGTTATCAGGGCCAAAGAGAATTTTATAAAGTCTTTTGCTGGCATTTTCGTTTTATGCTGATTGCTATTAACGCTCTAATTATTTTATCAGGGCCACACAGAATTTTATAAAGTCTTTTGCTGGCATTTTCGTTTTATGCTGATTGCTATTTTACACCTTTCACATTGTGGCGATTTGCTTCAAAGATATACATTCATCCTGAATCCCGTTACTAGAGCTTTCTCCTCTTGTGCTATATATGGGTTTTAGTTGAATTTCATTGATCTCTTTTACTAATGATTTATAAAAAGTGCCACCCACCACACAGCTCCACAGATGCACCCACCACACAGCTCCACAGATGAACCCACCACACAGCTCCACAGATGCACCCACCACACAGCTCCACAGATGCACCCAGCACACAGCTCCACAGATGCACCCACCACACAGCTCCACCGATGCACCCACCACACAGTTCCTCTAATGCACCCACCACACAGCTCCACCGATACACCCACCACACAGTTCCACCGATGCACCCACCACACAGCTCCACCGATACACCCACCACACAGCTCCACCGATGCACCCACCACACAGCTCCACCGATGCACCCACCACACAGTTCCACCGATGCACCCACCACACAGCTCCACCGATACACCCACCACACAGCTCCACAGATGCACCCACCACACAGTTCCACCGATGCACTCACCACACAGTTCCACAGATGCACCCACCACCCAGTTCCACAGAGGCACCCACCACCCAGCTCCACAGATGCACCCACCACCCAGCTCCACAGATGCACCCACCACACAGCTCCACAGATGCACCCACCACACAGCTCCACAGATGCACCCACCACCCAGCTCCACCGATGCACCCACCACACAGCTCCACAGATGCACCCACCACACAGCTCCACAGATGCACCCACCACACAGCTCCACTGTTTATATTGCAGCCCCTAACCATCTCGCATGCTGCTCTTGAAACAATAACCATTGTTGGTCATGATATAATAAACGCTCTAATTATGTTATCAGGGCCAAAGAGAATTTTATAAAGTCTTTTGCTGGCATTTTCGTTTTATGCTGATTGCTATTAACGCTCTAATTATTTTATCAGGGCCACACAGAATTTTATAAAGTCTTTTGCTGGCATTTTCGTTTTATGCTGATTGCTATTTTACACCTTTCACATGGTGGCGATTTGCTTCAAAGATATACATTCATCCTGAATCCCGTTACTAGAGCTTTCTCCTCTTCTGCTATATATGGGTTTTAGTTGAATTTCATTGATCTCTTTTACTAATGATTTATAAAAAGTGCCACCCACCACACAGCTCCACAGATGCACCCACCACACAGCTCCACAGATGCACCCACCACACAGCTCCACAGATGCACCCACCACACAGTTCCACCGATGCACCCACCACACAGCTCCACCGATACACCCACCACACAGCTCCACAGATGCACCCACCACACAGTTCCACCGATGCACTCACCACACAGTTCCACAGATGCACCCACCACCCAGCTCCACAGATGCACCCACCACCCAGCTCCACAGATGCACCCACCACCCAGCTCCACAGATGCACCCACCACACAGCTCCACAGATGCACCCACCACACAGCTCCACAGATGCACCCACCACCCAGCTCCACCGATGCACCCACCACACAGCTCCACAGATGCACCCACCACACAGCTCCACAGATGCACCCACCACACAGCTCCACTGTTTATATTGCAGCCCCTAACCATCTCGCATGCTGCTCTTGAAACAATAACCATTGTTGGTCATGATATAATAAACGCTCTAATTATTTTATCAGGGCCACAGAGAATTTTATAAAGTCTTTTGCTGGCATTTTCGTTTTATGCTGATTGCTATTAACGCTCTAATTATTTTATCAGGGCCACAGAGAATTTTATAAAGTCTTTTGCTGGCATTTTCGTTTTATGCTGATTGCTATTTTACACCTTTCACATGGTGGCGATTTGCTTCAAAGATATACATTCATCCTGAATCCCGTTACTAGAGCTTTCTCCTCTTCTGCTATATATGGGTTTTAGTTGAATTTCATTGATCTCTTTTACTAATGATTTATAAAAAGTGCCACCCACCACACAGCTCCACAGATGCACCCACCACACAGCTCCACAGATGCACCCACCACACAGCTCCACAGATGCACCCACCACACAGCTCCACAGATGCACCCAGCACACAGCTCCACAGATGCACCCACCACACAGCTCCACCGATGCACCCACCACACAGTTCCACCGATGCACCCACCACACAGCTCCACCGATACACCCACCACACAGTTCCACCGATGCACCCACCACACAGCTCCACCGATACACCCACCACACAGCTCCACCGATGCACCCACCACACAGCTCCACCGATGCACCCACCACACAGTTCCACCGATGCACCCACCACACAGCTCCACCGATACACCCACCACACAGCTCCACAGATGCACCCACCACACAGTTCCACCGATGCACTCACCACACAGTTTCACAGATGCACCCACCACCCAGCTCCACAGATGCACCCATCACCCAGCTCCACAGATGCACCCACCACCCAGCTCCACAGATGCACCCACCACACAGCTCCACAGATGCACCCACCACACAGCTCCACAGATGCACCCACCACCCAGCTCCACCGATGCACCCACAACACAGCTCCACAGATGCACCCACCACACAGCTCCACAGATGCACCCACCACACAGCTCCACTGATGCACCCACCTCCACCGATGCACCCACCACACAGCTCCACCGACGCAGCTCCACCGATGCACCCACCACACAGCTCCACTGATGCAACCACCACACAGCTCCACCGACACAGCTCCACCGATGCACCCACCACAGAGCTCCACAGATGACCCCACCACACAGCTCCACTGATGCACCCAAGACACAGCTCCACCGAGGCACCCACCACACAGCTCGACCGAGGCACCCACCACACAGCTCTACCGATGCACCCACCACACAGCTCCACCTATGCACCGCCACACAGCTCCACCGAGGCACCCACCACACAGCTCCACAGAGCCACCCACCACACAGCTCCACCGATGCACCCACCACACAGCTCCACCGAGGCACCCACCACACAGCTCCACTGATGCACCCACCTCCACCGATGCACCCACCACACAGCTCCACCGACGCAGCTCCACCGATGCACCCACCACACAGCTCCACTGATGCAACCACCACACAGCTCCACCGACACAGCTCCACCGATGCACCCACCACAGAGCTCCACAGATGACCCCACCACACAGCTCCACTGATGCACCCAAGACACAGCTCCACCGAGGCACCCACCACACAGCTCCACCGATGCACCCACCACACAGCTCCACCGATGCACCCACCACACAGCTCCACCGATGCACCCACCACACAGCTCCACCGAGGCACCAACCACACAGCTCCACCGATGCACCCACCACACAGCTCCACCGAGGCACCCACCACACAGCTCCACCGATGCACCCACCACAAAGCTCCACTGACACAGCTCCACCAATGCACCCACCACACAGCTCCACAGAGGCACCCACCTCACAGCTCCACCGATGCACCCACCACACAGCTCCACCAAGGCACCCACCATACAGCTCCACCAAGGCACCCACCACACAGCTCCACCTAAACAGCTCCACCGATGTACCCACTACACAGTTCCACCGATGCACCCACCACACAGCTCCACCGAGGCACCCACCACACAGCTCCACCGAGGCACCCACCACACAGCTCCACCGAGGCACCCACCACACAGCTCCACCTATGCACCCACCACACAGCTCCACCGAGGCACCCACCACACAGCTCCACAGAGCCACCCACCACACAGCTCCACCGATGCACCCACCACACAGCTCCACCGAAGCACCCACCACACAGCTCCGCCGAGGCACCCACCACACAGCTCCACAGATGCACCCACCACACAGCTCCACAGATGCACCCACCACACAGCTCCACAGATGCACCCACCACACAGCTCCACAGATGCACCCACCACACAGCTCCACAGATGCACCCAGCACACAGCTCCACAGATGCACCCACCACACAGCTCCACCAAGGCACCCACCACACAGCTCCACCGAGGCACCCACCACACAGCTCCACTGATGCACCCACCTCCACCGATGCACCCACCACACAGCTCCACCGACACAGCTCCACCGATGCACCCACCACACAGCTCCACTGATGCAACCACCACACAGCTCCACCGACACAGCTCCACCGATGCACCCACAACAGAGCTCCACAGATGACCCCACCACACAGCTCCACTGATGCACCCAAGACACAGCTCCACCGAGGCACCCACCACACAGCTCTACTGAGGCACCCACCACACAGCTCCACCGATGCACCCACCACACAGCTCCACCTATGCACCCACCACACAGCTCCACCGAGGCACCCACCACACAGCTCCACAGAGCCACCCACCACACAGCTCCACCGATGCACCCACCACACAGCTCCACCGAGGCACCCACCACACAGCTCCACCGATGCACCCACCACACAGCTCCACCGATGCACCCACCACACAGCTCCACCGAGGCACCCACCACACAGCTCCACCGATGCACCCACCCCACACCTCCACCGATGCACCCACCACACAGCTCCACCGATGCACCCACCACACAGCTCCACCAAGGCACCAACCACACAGCTCCACTGATGCACCCACCACACAGCTCCACCGAGGCACCCACCACACAGCTCCACCGATGCACCCACCACACAGCTCCACTGACACAGCTCCACCAATGCACCCACCACACAGCTCCACAGAGGCACCCACCACACAGCTCCACCGATGCACCCACCACACAGCTCCACCAAGGCACCCACCATACAGCTCCACCAAGGCACCCACCACACAGCTCCACCTACACAGCTCCACCGATGCACCCACCACATAGTTCCACCGATGCACCCACCACACAGCTCCACCGAGGCACCCACCACACAGCTCCACCGAGGCACCCACCACACAGCTCCACCGAGGCACCCACCACACAGCTCCACCTATGCACCCACCACACAGCTCCACCGAGGCACCAACCACACAGCTCCACAGAGCCACCCACCACACAGCTCCACCGATGCACCCACCACACAGCTCCACCGAAGCACCCACCACATAGCTCCACCGAGGCACCCACCACACAGCTCCACGGATGCACCCACCACACAGCTCCACAGATGCACCCACCACACAGCTCCACAGATGCACCCAGCACACAGCTCCACAGATGCACCCAGCACACAGCTCCACAGATGCACCCACCACACAGCTCCACCGAGGCACCCACCACACAGCTCCACCGAGGCACCCACCACACAGCTCCACCGAGGCACCCACCACAGACACAGCTCCACTGATGCACCCACCTCCACCGATGCACCCACCACACAGCTCCACCGACACAGCTCCACCGATGCACCCACCACACAGCTCCACTGATGCAACCACCACACAGCTCCACCGACACAGCTCCACCGATGCACCCACCACAGAGCTCCACAGATGACCCCACCACACAACTCCACTGATGCACCCAAGACACAGCTCCACCGAGGCACCCACCACACAGCTCCACCGAGGCACCCACCACACAGCTCCACCGATGCACCCACCACACAGCTCCACCTATGCACCCACCACACAGCTCCACCGAGGCACCCACCACACAGCTCCACAGAGGCACCCACCACACAGCTCCACAGAGCCACCCACCACACAGCTCCACCGATGCACCCACCACACTGCTCCACCGAAGCACCCACCACACAGCTCCGCCGAGGCACCCACCACACAGCTCCACAGATGCACCCACCACACAGCTCCACAGATGCACCCACCACACAGCTCCACAGATGCACCCACCACACAGCTCCACAGATGCACCCACCACACAGCTCCACAGATGCACCCAGCACACAGCTCCACAGATGCACCCACCACACAGCTCCACCAAGGCACCCACCACACAGCTCCACCGAGGCACCCACCACACAGCTCCACTGATGCACCCACCTCCACCGATGCACCCACCACACAGCTCCACCGACACAGCTCCACCGATGCACCCACCACACAGCTCCACTGATGCAACCACCACACAGCTCCACCGACACAGCTCCACCGATGCACCCACCACAGAGCTCCACAGATGACCCCACCACACAGCTCCACTGATGCACCCAAGACACAGCTCCACCGAGGCACCCACCACACAGCTCCACTGAGGCACCCACCACACAGCTCCACCAATGCACCCACCACACAGCTCCACCTATGCACCCACCACACAGCTCCACCGAGGCACCCACCACACAGCTCCACAGAGCCACCCACCACACAGCTCCACCGATGCACCCACCACACAGCTCCACCGAGGCACCCACCACACAGCTCCACCGATGCACCCACCACACAGCTCCACCGATGCACCCACCACACAGCTCCACCGAGGCACCCACCACACAGCTCCACCGATGCACCCACCCCACACCTCCACCGATGCACCCACCACACAGCTCCACCGATGCACCCACCACACAGCTCCACCAAGGCACCAACCACACAGCTCCACTGATGCACCCACCACACAGCTCCACCGAGGCACCCACCACACAGCTCCACCGATGCACCCACCACACAGCTCCACTGACACAGCTCCACCAATGCACCCACCACACAGCTCCACAGAGGCACCCACCACACAGCTCCAACGATGCACCCACCACACAGCTCCACCAAGGCACCCACCATACAGCTCCACCAAGGCACCCACCACACAGCTCCACCTACACAGCTCCACCGATGCACCCACCACATAGTTCCACCGATGCACCCACCACACAGCTCCACCGAGGCACCCACCACACAGCTCCACCGAGGCACCCACCACACAGCTCCACCGAGGCACCCACCACACAGCTCCACCTATGCACCCACCACACAGCTCCACCGAGGCACCAACCACACAGCTCCACAGAGCCACCCACCACACAGCTCCACCGATGCACCCACCACACAGCTCCACCGAAGCACCCACCACATAGCTCCACCGAGTCACCCACCACACAGCTCCACGGATGCACCCACCACACAGCTCCACAGATGCACCCACCACACAGCTCCACAGATGCACCCAGCACACAGCTCCACAGATGCACCCAGCACACAGCTCCACAGATGCACCCACCACACAGCTCCACCGAGGCACCCACCACACAGCTCCACCGAGGCACCCACCACACAGCTCCACCGAGGCACCCACCACACAGCTCCACTGATGCACCCACCTCCACCGATGCACCCACCACACAGCTCCACCGACACAGCTCCACCGACACAGCTCCACCGATGCACCCACCACACAGCTCCACTGATGCAACCACCACACAGCTCCACCGACACAGCTCCACCGATGCACCCACCACAGAGCTCCACAGATGACCCCACCACACAACTCCACTGATGCACCCAAGACACAGCTCCACCGAGGCACCCACCACACAGCTCCACCGAGGCACCCACCACACAGCTCCACCGATGCACCCACCACACAGCTCCACCTATGCACCCACCACACAGCTCCACCGAGGCACCCACCACACAGCTCCACAGAGGCACCCACCACACAGCTCCACCGATGCACCCACCACACAGCTCCACCGATGCACCCACCACACAGCTCCACCGATGCACCCACCACACAGCTCCACGAGGCACCCACCACACAGCTCCACCGATGCACCCACCACACAGCTCCACCGAGGCACCCACCACAGAGCTCCACCGATGCACCCACCACACAGCTCCACTGACACAGCTCCACCAATGCACCCACCACACAGCTCCACAGAGGCACCCACCACACAGCTCCACCGATGCACCCACCACACAGCTCCACCAAGGCACCCACCATACAGCTCCACCAAGGCACCCACCATACAGCTCCACCAAGGCACCCACCACACAGCTCCACCTACACAGCTCCACCGATGCACCCACCACACAGTTCCACCGAGGCACCCACCACACAGCTCCACCGATGCACCCACCACACAGCTCCACCTATGCACCCACCACACAGCTCCACCGAGGCACCCACCACACAGCTCCACAGAGCCACCCACCACACAGCTCCACCGATGCACCCACCACACAGCTCCACTGAAGCATCTACCACACAGCTCCACCGAGGCACCCACCACACAGCTCCACCGAGGCACCCACCACACAGCTCCACAGATGCACCCACCACACAGCTCCACAGATGCACTCACCACACAGCTCCACAGATGCACCCACCACACAGCTCCACAGATGCACCCACCACACAGCTCCACCGAGGCACCCACCACACAGCTCCACTGATGCACCCACCTCCACCGATGCACCCACCACACAGCTCCACCGAGGCACCCACCACACAGCTCCACCGAGGCACCCACCACACAGCTCCACTGATGCACCCACCTCCACCGATGCACCCACCACACAGCTCCACTGACACAGCTCCACCGATGCACCCACCACACAGCTCCACTGATGCAACCACCACACAGCTCCACCGACACAGCTCCACCGATGCACCCACCACAGAGCTCCACAGATGACCCCACCACACAGCTCCACTGATGCACCCAAGACACAGCTCCACCGAGGCACCCACCACATAGCTCCACCGAGGCACCCACGACACAGCTCCACCAAGGCACCCACCACACAGCTCCACCTACACAGCTCCACCGATGCACCCACCACACAGTTCCACCGAGGCACCCACCACACAGCTCCACCGATGCACCCACCACACAGCTCCACCTATGCACCCACCACACAGCTCCACCGAGGCACCCACCACACAGCTCCACAGAGCCACCCACCACACAGCTCCACAGAGCCACCCACCACACAGCTCCACTGATGCACCCACCACACAGCTCCACTGAAGCACCCACCACACAGCTCCCCGAGGCACCCACCACACAGCTCCCCAGATGCACCCACCACACAGCTCCACAGATGCACCCACCACACAGCTCCACAGATGCACCCACCACACAGCTCCACCGAGGCACCCACCACACAGCTTCACCGAGGCACCCACCACACAGCTCCACCGAGGCACCCACCACACAGCTCCACAGATGCACCCACCACACAGCTCCACAGATGCACCCAGCTCCACAGATGCACCCACCACCCAGCTCCACAGATGCACCCACCACACAGCTGCACAGATGCACCCACCATGCAGCTCCACAGATGCACCCACCACGCAGCTCCACAGATGACCCCACCACACAGCTCCACTGATGCACCCACCACACAGCTCCACCGAGGCACCCACCACACAGCTCCACCGAGGCACCCACCACACAGCTCCACCGAGGCACCCACCACACAGCTCCACCTATGCACCCACCACACAGCTCCACCGAGGCACCAACCACACAGCTCCACAGAGCCACCCACCACACAGCTCCACCGATGTACCCACCACACAGCTCCACCGAAGCACCCACCACATAGCTCCACCGAGGCACCCACCACACAGCTCCACGGATGCACCCACCACACAGCTCCACAGATGCACCCACCACACAGCTCCACAGATGCACCCAGCACACAGCTCCACAGATGCACCCAGCACACAGCTCCACAGATGCACCCACCACACAGCTCCACCGAGGCACCCACCACACAGCTCCACCGAGGCACCCACCACACAGCTTCACCGAGGCACCCACCACACAGCTCCACTGATGCACCCACCTCCACCGATGCACCCACCACACAGCTCCACCGACACAGCTCCACCGACACAGCTCCACCGATGCACCCACCACACAGCTCCACTGATGCAACCACCACACAGCTCCACCGACACAGCTCCACCGATGCACCCACCACAGAGCTCCACAGATGACCCCACCACACAACTCCACTGATGCACCCAAGACACAGCTCCACCGAGGCACCCACCACACAGCTCCACCGATGCACCCACCACACAGCTCCACCTATGCACCCACCACACAGCTCCACTGAGGCACCCACCACACAGCTCCACAGAGCCACCCACCACACAGCTCCACCGATGCACCCACCACACAGCTCCACTGAAGCACCCACCACACAGCTCCCCGAGGCACCCACCACACAGCTCCACAGATGCACCCACCACACAGCTCCACAGATGCACCCACCACACAGCTCCACCGAGGCACCCACCACACAGCTTCACCGAGGCACCCAGCACACAGCTCCACCGAGGCACCCACCACACAGCTCCACAGATGCACCCACCACACAGCTCCACAGATGCACCCAGCTCCACAGATGCACCCACCACCCAGCTCCACAGATGCATCCACCACACAGCTCCACAGATGCACCCACCATGCAGCTCCACAGATGCACCCACCACGCAGCTCCACAGATGCACCCACCACCCAGCTCCACCCACCACACAGCTCCACTGATGCACCCACCACCCAGCTCCACCGATGCACCCACCACACAGCTCCACTGAAGCATCCACCACACAGCTCCACCGAGGCACCCACCACACAGCTCCACCGAGGCACCCACCACACAGCTCCACAGATGCACCCACCACACAGCTCCACAGATGCACTCACCACACAGCTCCACAGATGCACCCACCACACAGCTCCACAGATGCACCCACCACACAGCTCCACCGAGGCACCCACCACACAGCTCCACCGAGGCACTCACCACACAGTTGCTCTTGAAACAATAACCATTGTTGGTCATGATATAATAAACGCTCTAATTATTTTATCGGGGCCACACAGAATTTTATAAAGTCTTTTGCTGGCATTTTCGTTTTATGCTGATTGCTATTTTACACCTTTCACATGCTGGCGATTTGCTTCAAAGATATACATTCATCCTGAATCCCGTTACTAGAGCTTTCTACTCTTCTGCTATATATGGGTTTTAGTTGAATTTCATTGATCTCTTTTACTAATGATTTATAAAAAGTGCCACCCACCACACAGCTCCACAGATGCACCCACCACACAGCTCCACAGATGAACCCACCACACAGCTCCACAGATGCACCCACCACACAGCTCCACAGATGCACCCAGCACACAGCTCCACAGATGCACCCACCACACAGCTCCACAGATGCACCCACCACACAGCTCCACAGATGCACCCACCACACAGCTCCACTGTTTATATTGCAGCCCCTAACCATCTCGCATGCTGCTCTTGAAACAATAACCATTGTTGGTCATGATATAATAAACGCTCTAATTATTTTATCAGGGCCACAGAGAATTTTATAAAGTCTTTTGCTGGCATTTTCGTTTTATGCTGATTGCTATTAACGCTCTAATTATTTTATCAGGGCCACACAGAATTTTATAAAGTCTTTTGCTGGCATTTTCGTTTTATGCTGTTTGCTATTTTACACCTTTCACATGGTGGCGATTTGCTTCAAAGATATACATTCATCCTGAATCCCGTTACTAGAGCTTTCTCCTCTTCTGCTATATATGGGTTTTAGTTGAATTTCATTGATCTCTTTTACTAATGATTTATAAAAAGTGCCACCCACCACACAGCTCCACAGATGCACCCACCACACAGCTCCACAGATGCACCCACCACACAGCTCCACAGATGCACCCACCACACAGCTCCACAGATGCACCCAGCACACAGCTCCACAGATGCACCCACCACATAGCTCCACCGATGCACCCACCACACAGTTCCACCGATGCACCCACCACACAGCTCCACCGATACACCCACCACACAGTTCCACCGATGCACCCACCACACAGCTCCACAGATACACCCACCACACAGCTCCACCGATGCACCCACCACACAGCTCCACCGATGCACCCACCACACAGTTCCACCGATGCACCCACCACACAGCTCCACCGATACACCCACCACACAGCTCCACAGATGCACCCACCACACAGTTCCACCGATGCACTCACCACACAGTTTCACAGATGCACCCACCACCCAGCTCCACAGATGCACCCATCACCCAGCTCCACAGATGCACCCACCACCCAGCTCCACAGATGCACCCACCACACAGCTCCACAGATGCACCCACCACACAGCTCCACAGATGCACCCACCACCCAGCTCCACCGATGCACCCACAACACAGCTCCACAGATGCACCCACCACACAGCTCCACAGATGCACCCACCACACAGCACACTGATGCACCCACCTCCACCAATGCACCCACCACACAGCTCCACCGACGCAGCTCCACCGATGCACCCACCACACAGCTCCACTGATGCAACCACCACACAGCTCCACCGACACAGCTCCACCGATGCACCCACCACAGAGCTCCACAGATGACCCCACCACACAGCTCCACTGATGCACCCAAGACACAGCTCCACCGAGGCACCCACCACACAGCTCGACCGAGGCACCCACCACACAGCTCTACCGATGCACCCACCACACAGCTCCACCTATGCACCCACCACACAGCTCCACCGAGGCACCCACCACACAGCTCCACAGAGCCACCCACCACACAGCTCCACCGATGCACCCACCACACAGCTCCACCGAGGCACCCACCACACAGCTCCACTGATGCACCCACCTCCACCGATGCACCCACCACACAGCTCCACCACACAGCTCCACCGAGGCACCCACCACACAGCTCCACTGATGCAACCACCACACAGCTCCACCGACACAGCTCCACCGATGCACCCACCACAGAGCTCCACAGATGACCCCACCACACAGCTCCACCGAGGCACCCACCACACAGCTCGACCGAGGCACCCACCACACAGCTCCACAGATGCACCCACCACACAGCTCCACCTATGCACCCACCACACAGCTCCACCGAGGCACCCACCACACAGCTCCACCGATGCACCCACCACACAGCTCCACCGATGCACCCACCACACAGCTCCACCGATGCACCCACCACACAGCTCCACCGAGGCACCAACCACACAGCTCCACCGATGCACCCACCACACAGCTCCACCGAGGCACCCACCACACAGCTCCACCGATGCACCCACCACACAGCTCCACTGACACAGCTCCACCAATGCACCCACCACACAGCTCCACAGAGGCACCCACCTCACAGCTCCACCGATGCACCCACCACACAGCTCTACCAAGGCACCCACCATACAGCTCCACCAAGGCACCCACCACACAGCTCCACCTAAACAGCTCCACCGATGTACCCACTACACAGTTCCACCGATGCACCCACCACACAGCTCCACCGAGGCACCCACCACACAGCTCCACCGAGGCACCCACCACACAGCTCCACAGATGCACCCACCACACAGCTCCACAGATGCACTCACCACACAGCTCCACAGATGCACCCACCACACAGCTCCACAGATGCACCCACCACACAGCTCCACCGAGGCACCCACCACACAGCTCCACCGAGGCACCCACCACACAGCTCCACCGAGGCACCCACCACACAGCTCCACTGATGCACCCACCTCCACCGATGCACCCACCACACAGCTCCACTGACACAGCTCCACCGATGCACCCACCACACAGCTCCACTGATGCAACCACCACACAGCTAACCGACACAGCTCCACCGATGCACCCACCACAGAGCTCCACAGATGACCCCACCACACAGCTCCACTGATGCACCCAAGACACAGCTCCACGAGGCACCCACCACATAGCTCCACCGAGGCACCCACCACACAGCTCCACCGATGCACCAACCACACAGCTCCACCAAGGCACCCACCACACAGCTCCACCTACACAGCTCCACCGATGCACCCACCACACAGTTCCACCGAGGCACCCACCACACAGCTCCACCGATGCACCCACCACACAGCTCCACCTATGCACCCACCACACAGCTCCACCGAGGCACCCACCACACAGCTCCACAGAGCCACCCACCACACAGCTCCACAGAGCCACCCACCACACAGCTCCACCGATGCACCCACCACACAGCTCCACTGAAGCACCCACCACACAGCTCCCCGAGGCACCCACCACACAGCTCCCCAGATGCACCCACCACACAGCTCCACAGATGCACCCACCACACAGCTCCACAGATGCACCCACCACACAGCTCCACCGAGGCACCCACCACACAGCTTCACCGAGGCACCCACCACACAGCTCCACCGAGGCACCCACCACACAGCTCCACAGATGCACCCACCACACAGCTCCACAGATGCACCCAGCTCCACAGATGCACCCACCACCCAGCTCCACAGATGCACCCACCACACAGCTCCACAGATGCACCCACCATGCAGCTCCACAGATGCACCCACCACGCAGCTCCACAGATGCACCCACCACCCAGCTCCACCCACCACACAGCTCCACTGATGCACCCACCACCCAGCTCCACCGATGCTCCCACCACACAGCTCTACCGACACAGCTCCACTGATGCACCCACCACACAGCTCCACTGACACAGCTCCACTGATGCACCCACCACACAGCTCCACCGACACAGCTCCACTGATGCACCCACCACACAGCTCCACTGATGCACCCACCACACAGCTCCACTGATGCAACCACCACACAGCTCCACTGATGCAACCACCACACAGCTCCTCCGACACAGCTCCACCGATGCACCCACCACAGAGCTCCACAGATGACCCCACCACACAGCTCCACTGATGCACCCAAGACACAGCTCCACCGAGGCACCTACCACACAGCTCCACCGAGGCACCTACCACACAGCTCCACAGAGGCACCTACCACACAGCTCCACCGATGCACCCACCACACAGCTCCACCAATGCACCCACCACACATGCTCCACCTATGCACCCACCACACAGCTCCACCGAGGCACCCACCACACAGCTCAACAGATGCACCCACCACACAGCTCCACTGATGCAACCACCACGACGCTCCACCGACACAGCTCCACTGATGCACTCACCACAGAGCCCCACAGATGCCTCCACCACACAGCTCCACCGATGCACCCACCACACAGCTCCACCGAGGCACCTACCACACAGCTCCACCTATGCACCCACCACACAGCTCCACCTATGCACCCACCACACAGCTCCACCTATGCACCCACCACACAGCTCCACCGAGGCACCTACCACACAGCTCCACCGATGCACCACAACACAGCTCCACTGAAGCACCCACCACACAGCTCCACTGAGGCACCCACCACACAGCTTCACAGATGCACCCACCACACAGCTCCACAGATGCACCCACCACCCAGCTCCACAGATGCACCCACCACCCAGCTCCACAGATGCACCCACCACACAGCTCCACAGATGCACCCACCACACAGCTCCACAGATGCACCCACCACACAGCTCCACAGATGCACCCACCACCCAGCTCCACCGATGCACCCACCACACAACTCCACTGTTGCACCCACCACCCAGCTCCACCGATGCACCCACCACACAGCTCCACCGACACAGCTCCACTGATGCAACCACCACACAGCTCCACCGACACAGCTCCCCTGATGCACCCACCACACAGGTCCCCTGATGCAACTACCACACAGCTCCAACGAGGCACCCACCACACAGCTCCACCGAGGCACCCACCACACAGCTCCACCGAGGCACCCACCACACTGCTCCACCGAGGCACCCACCACACAGCTCCACCGAGGCACCCACCACACAGCTCCACCGTGGCACCCATCACACAGCTCCACTGACACAGCTCCACCAATGCACCCACCACACAGCTCCACAGAGGCACCCACCACACAGCTCCACCGAGGCACCCACCACACAGCTCCACCGATGCACCCACCACACAACTCCACTGACACAGCTCCACCAATGCACCCACCACACTGCTCCACCGATGCACCCACCACACAGCTCCACCGATGCACCCACCACACAGCTCCACCAAGGCACCCACCATACAGCTCCACCAAGGCACCCACCACACAGCTCCACCTACACAGCTCCACCGATGCACCCACCACACAGTTCCACCGATGCCCCCACCACAGAGCTCCACAGATGCCCCCACCACAGAGCTCCACCGATGCACCCACCACACAGCTTCACCGATGCACCCACCACACAGCTCCACCGATGCACCCACCACACAGCTCCACCGATGCAGCCACCACACAGCTCCACCGACACAGCTCCACCGATGCACCCACCACCCAGCTCCACCGATGCACCCACCACACAGCTCCACCAATGCACCCACCACACAGCTCCACCGATGCAGCCACCACACAGCTCCACCGACACAGCTCCACCAATGCACCCACCACCCAGCTCCACCGATGCACCCACCACACAGCTCCACCGATGCACCCACCACACAGCTCCACCGAGGCACCCACCATACAGCTCCACCAAGGCACCCACCACACAGCTCCACCGAGGCACCCACCACACAGCTCCACCGAGGCACCCAGCACACAGCTCCACCGATGCACCCACCACACAGCTCCACCGATGCACCCACCACACAGCTCCGCCGATGCACCCACCACACAGCTCCGCCGATGCACCCACTACACAGCTCCGCGGATGCACCCACCACACAGCTCCGCGGAGGCACCCACCACAGCTCCACCGATACACCCACCACACAGCTCCGCCGATGCTCCAACTAAGCTCCACCAATGCACCCCCAAACAGCTCCACTGATGCACCCGCTAAGCTCCACCGATGCACACACCACTCAGCACAACCACAGCATCACTCAGCGCAACCTCAGCATCTCTCAGCGCAACCACAGCATCACTCAGCGCAACCACAGCATCACTGGTTCAAATTTGTTCTTTCAATGTTTCAAGCTGTTTTCAAGCTTTCACGCTTTATTACAAATCACAAAAAGATGTTAATATTTCACTTCTGTTCTTGAATTTTCGTCACAATAAAAAACACTGAACATAATCTTCACAAAAGTTATTTACAAAAGTTTAAGCTATTGCCATTACAAATTAAATAAATTATTTAAGTATTAATTATTTTTAAAAATTAAAAGCCATTGTTATTTTTAATATCAATACATCTAAGTCACGTAAATACAAAACATGTTGCATTACAAATGCTATAGGTGTCACATTTGCGAAAGTTATAACTATTGGCATTGTAAATGACAAAGCTATTAATTTAGCTATTTAAAAAAAAACACATAAATAAAAAAAACTTTCCTAATGCGAGCCCTATTGCATTTCCAATGCTTGTTTCCATTTAAAGCACTGGATGAGCTGAAACAAAATAGCATGGTTAGAACCCAACACTCTAGCGGGAAGATGGGAGGCAGGAGTCCTGACCAGAAGTCGTTGAAGAAAGTGTAGTTGTGAGCCACACATACACAGAATCAGCCACAGTGCTTTCCATGTAGTCCTTTTAAAAGATAAAACATTGAAATCAGACCCACTAATTTACTTAAACCCTAATCTTCTAATCTGGTAAAGAAATAACAGCCATAGCAAGTACTTTTCCTCATCATCTCACATCTAGCTAATCCCACAAAGTGCTAAACCAAACTCAGGTTTATTCTGTCAAGAGTAAAAGCAGAATTAACTGTTTGCCACACTCTTTGACAAACTAAATAAAATGAGCTCTCTGACTGCCTAAGAAGTTAACTTAGTATAAGGGTTAATGTGCCTGCCGCAGAAACCAGTGAGGTACCTGCAAATCAAATTCGTATTATGGTGGGACTGATTCAGCCTCAGTGCTGGAATAGAGGTATTCCCATCCTATAGTTATTGTGGAGTCAAATCTGGGATGTAGGCCAGCCTCAGAAAGGACTACTGCATAGCTGCCATGGTTTCAGATTGCACATGTGTGACCTTTTCATACATTGTATACTTATGAGTGGCATTCAACAACCAAATGTGCGACACTTGGGGGTAGATTTTCAAACATTTTGGGCTGGGATAGCGTCACAAAAGTGATGCTAACAGCATAAAATGTTTTTTTACTAATTAACTTTCCAGTGCAAACTTATTTTGCATTGGAAAGTCCCCTACAAGTAATGTAAAGCAGCGTAAAGCATTGCTGTGCGTTACTTAGCACCAAGTGGACGTTACACAGGTTGTACATGGGCGTTCCCATGCAGCCACCCATGCCTTTTGATGCAAAACTCTATTGTTAGAACTGGGGGTCTCTAGTTGGCAGAGGTAGGTACCTTTGACCAAATAGGGACCCTTGCTTCTAGTCAGAATAAGAGGGTACACTTCTAAAAGTTCCCCTGCTCACTCCTTTGGCAGCTTGGCACAAGCAGACAGGCTTATCTCAGTGTCAGTGTGTAAAGTATTTGTGAACACTTACAGTAATACAGCGAAAACACTACAAATGGACACCACACCAGTTTAGAAAAATAATTATTCTTTACTAGACTTAACACAAGACCAAACAACAAAAATCCACAATACTGTAATCAAAAATAGGCTTTAAAATGGTAGAAATAGCTCATTCAATGTAGATGGTAAATTTAACACTTTACTCTCAAAGTACCTTGGAATGCGTCACACAATACAAACAAAAGGGTTGCAAGGAAGGTGAGGCCTCTGTTTCTCGTTTCGGGGGAGGTGATGCGTCGGTTCATTACTGAAGCGCATGGGAGGTGATGAGTCGGTTCCTTACCGGAGAGGAGGTGATGCGTCGGTTTCTTACTGTGATCCAGTGCCGATCCGGTGCGATGCAAGAAAATGGTGTCTTGATGCAAGGCGACAACGTTGGTTGTGATGCGTGCACGCCTGACGGCCGTGCGGCGAACTCAGTAACTTCTGAGCCACAACAGGCTCTGCGACGCACTTCTCCGGTGATGCGACCTCTGCGGCGGCAACACGCTTCTCTGGTGATGTGACACTCTTTGTCGATGATGTGACGGCGAACAGCTGTAGTGGCGGCAAGCTTCTTCGGTGATGCGATGGCAAGTGCTGCGGCAGCGACACACTTCTCCTTGTTGAGTCACGCTTCCAGCTCTCAGCGACTCGCAGTCTTCTCAGAGGGCCCAAACAACAGCAGGCACCTCTCTGCAGGCAAAATTCCACAGCAAGGAAATTCAGGGCAGCTGGTGGTGAAGTTGTGTATCCCTGAGACTTCAGGCAGGAGTCAAGCACAGTTCAAGCTCTTGGAGATTATTCTTCAAGATTGCAAAAGTACACACAAAGTTCCTTTTCTCCTTTCCTTGGCAATAAAGTAAACACTGCAGGCCAACCCCAACAGCACAGTACAGTCTCCTCCTTCAGCTTAATTGGTTCTTCTCCTTGGCAAATGGTTGTCCTGATTCCCAGAAGTGATCTAAAGTTCTGGGGTCTGGGTCCTCCTTTTTATACACCACAAATCCTTTGTCTCTGAAGGCAGAGATTGTCTGTACCTAGTCCCAACCAGTTCTGGGTGCATTCTGCCAGTGCACAACGTCTTCCTTTGTCAGTGTGGGCCAGGGTCATCAGACACACCACAGGTGGTGGAGCCAGCATTGTGGAGGGCAGGCACAGCCCTATTCAGGCCCAGGTGCTTCTCTACTCACCACTCCTCATGCAGATAGGTCTATTCAGCCTTGTGCTAACACGCCTTGTCTCCTGGAGCCCCAGCCCCTGTCACTCTCAAACCAGATATGGATTACACAAACTAGCAGAGGCAGGCTTGGATAGTTAGGCAAGAAAATACCTATTTTCTAAAAATGGTATCTACAAACACAGAATGTTAAAACCAACTTCACTAAAAGATGTATTTTATCATTCTGGGTTCAGGCATACTAAACTCGAATTTCTACCTAGTTCCCTGAGTCAGTTAGGATTATAAGATGTTCTAATCAAACTGCTCATTATGGCCTATGGGAACAGGTATTTCACATTTGTAAAGGGTAGCACACCTTTTTTACAAAGCGTTACGATCTCAACTTTAAGAACATTATTGACTCACAATATTCACTTTTGGCGTGCTCACTGAATCGTGCCAAGCCAAAAACAGCACGTGCTTAAGACATAACTACGAAACTTTTGGGGCTTCTCTTTGCCCCAAAAACAGCAAGTTAAATTTTGCCAATTTCCAAAGTTTCTCATATTCCTGTCGGCCTTCCGAACCTTTTTCCAAGAATACGAGGTTACAGTTTCAAGAGGGTGGATAGTGAGACACTGGAGGGTGAAAGTGGAATGGTATTGGTGAAGCTTTTAAGTTGCAATAGAGAGAGGGGTGTAAGGCATGGAGTATTTTAGTAAAAGAAAAATATGTGCAACTTTGTGTTTCTTTTTTAAAAAACAAGCTTTTAAAGCCAGCCTAAAGGTGGGATATGTTATTAATAGGTTGTTCTTGTTATTATTGCAGTTTTTCCCTGACGAAGGACCCTTGGCAGGTCCGAAATGCATTGGACATCAATAAACTGCTTTTAAAAGAATGGTGCTTTTTGTGCGTATTCTTGGAAAAAGGTTCGGAAGGCCGACAGGAATATGAGAAACTTTGGAAATTGGCAAAATTTAACCTGCATGGTGAAAGTAAACATTAAATGGACATGGAGTATGGAAAGTGAAACTGATTCATAAAGGATGACAATGAATTTGAACCTAAAGAATATTGAATGCAAATGCGCAAAAGGTTGTCGCCGCTGTTTTTGGGGCAAAGAGAAGCCCCAAAAGTTTCGTAGCTATGGGAACAGGTAGCCTTGCAATAGTAAAAAACTAAATTGGCTGTAATTCACTATCAGGACATGCCACACATATCAGGGCATGTCCTACGTTTTACATACAATGCACCCTGCCATTGGGCCTACTTTAAGGGTGACTAAATTGTAGAAAAGGGAAGTTTTAGGGACTGGCAAGTGTGTGCACTTGCCAAGTCGACATGGCAGCCCCAGACTGCACCCAGGCTCTGCAATGGCAGGCATGAGTCACAATTTACAAGCTGCTTCTGTGGGTGGCACAACCAGTGCAGCAAGCCCACCAGCAGCATTTGATTTACAGGCCCTGGGCACACATGGCGCACTGTACTAGGGTCGGACAAGTAAATAAAATAAGCCAATCATGGAGTCACTAATCCAATACAATACTTTTCAATAGGAAGCGCTTGCACTTTGGCATAGAATATCAGTGGCAAAGTGGCCAAAGCATCTAGACCAGCAAAACACATAGCAAACAAACAGGAGGCAACAGCAAAAACAATGGAAGGGAGACCCATGCCAATGGTGCCAGGTCTAACACGTGTCCCCTCCAGCTGAAATGTGGGGAGAACTACCCACCCCTTAGGAGTTCTCTTCACTAAGGTGGAAAAATCTGGACAGACCATCAGCATTGGCGTGCTCTGTACCAGAGCGGTGTTCCACTGTGAAGTCCATCCCCTGTAGGGGAATGGACCACCTCAACAGGTTTGGATTCTCACCCCTTATCTGCATCAACCATCTGAGGGGCCTTTGGTCTGTCTGAACCCGGAAGTGAGTCCCTAACATGTATGGTCTCAACTTCTTCAGTGCCCAGACCACAGCAAATGCCTCACACTCAATTTCACTCTACCTCTGTTCCTGTGGAAGTAACCTCCTACTGATGAAGGCTACAGGTTGGTCTAGGCCCGCCTCATTTATCTGTGAGAGAACAGCCCCCACACCATGCTCTGAAGCGTCTGCTTGGACAATAAACTCTTTTGAGAAGTTGGGTGCCAGGAGCACGGGCGCCGTGCATATGGCAGTGTTCAGGAATACAAAAAACAAGTTACCTCTGACACCATAGGTACAAGGAACAATTCTTATCCCAAACGATTTATTAATTAGCGTTGGGGTGTGTGTATCACTATTTTACTTATTTTTCTTTTTTTTGGTAGTTGCAAAACAACAAAGCCTATCAAGGTGGACCCCTTTTTTTAACATATACAATTAAGCATAGAAATCATACTGTTTTTACAAAAAAAACGCAGTGTATCCGTGAATTATATACAGTGCAACTATCAGTTGTCAAGTGTTATGTACATTTCAAGAGTGAAACAAATATATACACATTTAATCAAAAGGTACATGAACGGTAAAAGCTTAATGTTCAGAAAAGAAGTCCAATTGTTTTATACATCAGGCCAGTATACTGTGTTAGACTGTCCTCAAAATGTTTTTCTTTATCTTTGCCAAAATGAGAGGTCTTGGGGGATGGTCTCAGAGCACGAGGTAATAAAACCATTTGTTTAGAAAATGGTTGGGTCCAATTAGGGACCTAATTTCAATTTGGCTCGGCTGAGAGCCTCTCTCCAAAGGACCAACGCGTTTCGACCTTCTAAGTGGCACGTTTTTGGTGAAGGTCTTCATCAGGGAGAATGGGTTTTCCAAACCAGGACTTGTGCACCTTGCTATTTCTTATAGTGGCACCTGTGATCCACTGGGGGGATCTTGAGGTTTCCTTCACTCGTGTGTGCTCTAGGCATGGGCGGAAAATCCGTTCCGCTCGCGGATTTTGCGGATTTTCGGGAAATCCGCAATCCGCGAGATTCGCGAATCTCCCGCAAAATCCGCAAATCCGCGAGCAGCGGATTTTGCTCGCACTGCTCGCACTGTTCGCGTGAGTTCGCGTGAGTTCGCGCCCCGCGAATAAGTGCAAAATTGCAGAAATACGATCTTAGCAAAACTGAAAGTAACTACTTACCAGGTTCAAAAGTTCAGGCTCATCATTTGTAGCCATTTCCTGAAGTGCTTCCTGAGGGGCCCCTCCAGAGTTCAGTTGCCAGTTGAAACTATTATGTGACCCTGCTCTGAACCTCAGAATAGTTACACATATGCCACAAAGGTCCTGAATTACAGCTAAGGGAGACAAGCAGGAGTCAGGCTGGAAGTTAAAATCCATTAATCAGCCCCTAATTCATTATTGTCAGTTGGGGCAGGGCAGGTGTTGTAACTAATTTTGCAACAATGAAAGCACTTAGCAAGTGCAAAAGATCACTAATCAGGGCGCACTAAGGAAGCAGGTGCCAGCTAAAAAAATATTCTGTGACACACTAATCAGCCCCAAATTAATTCAGGTCACTTGAGGCAGGGAAGGTGTGCTTTGCTTTGCCGAAAATAATGTACACTGGACAACCAGAGGGTGTGGTGATGAAACAGAGGGTGGCATGGGTGGGCCAGAGGGTGGCATGAGTAGTCAGAGAGTGGCAGTGGTGACAGAGAGTGGCAGTGATGAAGAAGAGTGTCCCAAACAGGCTGGACACGTAGAAACAACAAGTTCGCGAAACTTGCGACCCGACAGGTAAGTTCGCAATTTGCGAAAGTGTACAAAACCCTCGCGAACTGGCAGAAACACGGGCGAACACAAAAAAAAAAAATCCGCAAATTCGCGGGAATTCGCGGATTTTGCGGATTGCGAATCCGCAAATCCGCAAAATTCGCGAACGCGAGATCCGCAAAATTCGCTCATGCTTAGTGTGCTCGTTGTGTCTCGTATTTTTCTTCTTCGGTTCTCGGTTTAGGCGGAGGCTTCCTCTCCGTCTCCACGTTTCCGGTGCTTGTCCCGATGTTGGTGAAGTTTGCAACGGGTCCCACGTCTCGCTCGTTCTTCCTTGTGTTTTTTTTTTGGCAGTCTTCAGGGCATCAAATGCTTTCTGACAGGTGTCAGTCCAGTTCACTTTCTTGGGCTGCTTCCCGGAAGTCAGCTCTGTCAAGGGTGCCACAATGATGCCATACCCCTTGGCAAACCTCCTGTAGCTCCCAGTGAGTCCTTAAAAGGCTCTCATCTCTATCTGGGTCTTGGGGGTTCCCAAGACAAGATGGTCTCAATCTTGGGCTGTAGGGGCGCCACCTGGCCGCTCCCAACTTGGTGTCCCAGGTACACCAGAGAACCCTGCCCGATCTGGCACTTACTTGCCTTGATCGCAAGGCCTGCTCTCCGCAGAGCCATCAACACTTCCCAGAGGTGGTGCAGATGTTCTTCCCAACTGGCTCTGAACACTGCAATATCATCCAGATAGGAGGCACTGAAATTCTCCCGTCCAGCCAACACCTGGTTGACCAACCTCTGAACGGTGGCAGGGGCATTCTTCATCCCAAAGGGCATAACCCAGAATTGGTAGTGCCCATCTGGTGTGGAGAATGCTGACCTCTCTCTTGCTCCATCAGTTATGGCGATGTGCCAGTACCCAGATGTTAGATCAAACCTGCTGAGGTACCGGGCAGCCCCTAACCGATCAATGAGCTCATCAGCTCGGGGGATGTGGTGCGGGTCAGTACTGGTGACTGAATTGAGCCTTCGGTAGTCCACACAGAACCGGAGTTCTGGCGTGGCATCCGGTGCGGCAGCCTTTGGGACCAAGACCACTGGGCTGGCCCAAGGACTGTTAGAGGACTCAATCATCCCTGATGCAAGCATCTTCGAGACCTCCTCCTTGATGCAAGCTCTTACCCTGTCAGTCACTCTGTAAGTTTTGTGCTTAACATGAGGATTGTCCCCAGTGTCTACATCATGGACACACCAATCAGTGACACTTGGAATCAGGGAAAACAGATCAGTAACTCTCCCAACAACTGGCGACAGTCATTCTGCTGCTCAGGGGTCAGAGTGGAAGAGAGGTTAACACCATCCACTGACCCATCTTGCTCTGTTGCAGACAGGAGGTCAGGAAGAGGCTCAGTCTCCTCCTCCATTCCACCATCTGTCGCTAGGAGCATGCCCACTTCGGACCTTTCTAAGTGGGGCTTCTGGCGGTTTACATGCAGGTCCCACAAGAGGTTCCTTGGAGACCGCAAGTCCACCAAGTAGGTGACATCACTCTTGCACTCCACCACCTCAAATGGTGTGGCCCACTTATCCTGGTGTGTACAGGGCTCCACGGGGACCATGACCCAAACTTTCTGACCAGGCTGAAGCTCAATCAGAATGGCATTCTGATCATACCACCACTTCATCTCTTCCTGGCTGGCTTCCAAATTTTCCTGGGCGAGTTGCCTGAAATACGGAGTTTGGTTTCTGAAGGCCAGCATGTAACTATATACATCCTGGGGAGGTTTCCTGGTAGCTTTCTCCAAGCCTTCCTTTACCAAACTCAGAGGTCCTCTTACGGGGTGACCATAGAGCATTTCAAAGGGGCTGAACCCTAAGGACGTCTGTGACACCTCTCTGTAAGCAAAGAGAAGGCATGGCAAGAGGACGTCCCACTTACACGTCATGGGTTCCTCAAGACCCATAATCATGCCTTTGAGGGTTCAGTTGAATCTCTTAACCTGCCCATTACCTTGGGGGTGGTAAGGAGTGGTGAACGTATAAGTTACCCCACTCTCCTGCCGCAGGGACTTCATATACTTAGAAATGAAGTTTGTACCACAGTCTGACACCACCTCTCTGGGGAACCCCACACGGGAGAAAATCCCCATCAGTGCACGTCCCACCACGGGGACCGTCACTGCCCTGAGAGGGATGGCTTCCGGGTACCGGGTGGCATGGTCCACCAAGACCAGGATAAACCTGTTGCCCATGGCTGTCTTGGGATCCAGAGGCCCCACAATGTCAAAGCCCACCCTTTCAAAGGGGGTGCTGACCACAGGGAAGAGTTGGAGAGGAGCCTTGTGCTTCCTCCTACTCTTACCACTTGTCTGGCAAGTCGGACAGGTCCTGCAATGAGTATCTGCGCATCGAGTGTAAACCTCCTCTATCAACACCTACAGTGGGAAAGGCATGGAAGAAGGAGTATTCTTCATGGTAAACCCCAGCATTGTTATATGAATAGGAAAGTGTGTCTGAACAGGATCACGGACCGGGAGCAATTGTTAAAAACTCCTACATTTTATCAGCTCGCTACATGATCAGCGGCTCACTCACACTTAAGGTGAAAAATTGCGTGTTTATCAAAACTACAGGACCCTCTGAGCACACTATCAAAACGATGTTAGATATCCTTTCACCACTGAAAGCGACTTCCTTTAAACGCTCGGCCAGGATATATCCTTACAAAGACTATTATGTCCTACAATAAACATGCAGACCTATAATCACAAGACCTCTCCCCTTCTTGCAAAACAAGAGGGGGCAGCGGACAGATTAGCAGGCAGCAGCAGTCCACCTATTGTCCAGCCTTCCCCTGCTTGAGCTCAGCTCAGCAGCAGGAGGGCAGACTTGTGTCTGTGGCTGGCAGCATCCATTTTGTGCTGCCCAGGTCGAGAAAGCTGGTGGTTCTACAAGAGAGGAATCATACCGCCCACACCAGTTACTGGTGGGGAGCTATGATTCCAAGGTGTTTGACACCAAACACAACATGTTTCAAAGCAGACGTTTGAAAGTTAGCATTTACAGCGAGGTTATAATGCACTTAAGTATTTATGGTTTGGCGGCATCACAGACAACCCCGAAGAATAGATTCCAAATGCTAAAGAGGGGCACTGCTCATGCATGGGCACCCTCTCACACAAAACCTAGCACCCTGCCTTCAGGATTGATTAGGCCTACCATAGGGGTGACTGATAGGTTTGTATGTGTAGTGATTTAGAATAGATAGATGTGACCTATATCTAAATAAGTGGTGCATGCACCACCTTACACAGGCTGCAGTAGCAGACCTATGGTGTCAGTTTGAATGGTCTCTCAGGGGTGGCATAATACATGCTGCAGCCCCTGAGAGGCGTCTGGGGTACCTATGCACCGGGTACATGGTTTCCATGCATCAAACAAAAACCGGTCGCAAATGAGCAGATTGCGACCGCTGTTTTTGCATTTGGGATGCATCATCCCAAATGCAAAAATCGCAATTTAAGTAATCTCTAAATTGCGATTACTTAAATTGCCATTGCATTTAAGGATTCACAAATTGAGATTCCTTAAATGCAATGCATTAAAGTAAAAAAACTAGCAATTTCCCTAATAGGGGGCGTAAATTACCATGAAGTTGAACTTCATGGTAATTTGCAAAAACTTTGAAAAATGCACTAAAGTGCATTTTTCAAAGTTCCATTTTACACACACACATGCCCTTGGGGCAAGATTTTAGGGATGCAACAGGGTGTCCTTTGACACCCTGGCACCCTTGAAATTGCATTCTCAATTTGCGATTTTCCAATTGAGAATCGCAAATTGAGAATGTCTATATACTAGGGACTGATAAGGGTACCCCAGTATCCAATCTGAAGTGTACCTAAAGTACATGCAATCAATTTAAAGGAGAAATCCACTAGACTGGGGTCCTGGATAGCAGGATCTCAGTCAATCTAAGTCGAAAACAGTGAGACATCAGCAAAAAGTGGGGGTAAACATAAGAAGCAGATTCTACTCTCCTACAGGGAGCTCTCCAAATTGTTACCCAACCGACAGTCAACAGGCATGGCTGGCCTTACAGCTACGTGAAGACTACCACAGGCCCCCCCCCCACTCAAAGGGAACCTGAGCCACCTTGCAGTGGCTCTCTGTGTTGTCAGCGGCAACAACTGGGTAAATGTATTGGGGACGACCTGCTCTTCAGACACCAGCCTACAACTGACAGCTGTCACACTGGCTCTGGTGTCTCTAAGAACCTCCACTCTATGGCAATTGATGGTCACTCACTGCCTGTACTTTTTAGTGTTATCAGGCAGCTGGGTCCTGGGGACCACCTTACAGCCTCCTAAACAGATAAGGGACATCTCTACGGGACCACACCCACCGTGGGCCCAAATCTCCTCCCCCAGGGCTACACTTGCCATCTGCCGGGGTGGTGCACCAGTGGGTGCTGTCTTATCCCTCTGTGGGGATCATAAAAACGATGGCCCACTTCACCACACTGGAAACATTTCAGGGGTCCCCTATGAACAGGTTTACCTGTTGGGTCCCCAGGCTTCTTTTCAGGGGGAGGCTGGGAACCCTTGCCTTGGTTCCCTTGGGGATTACTTTGGGGCCCTTTCTCTAACTCCCTCTGTTTACCCTTGTCCCTCCCACTCTTCTGCTGGGGACCCTGCCCACCTTTGGCGTAATCGCCCACATGACCCTTGTGGACCCGGGTATCACCCAGTGGTCCGCCCCCTGAGCAAGCTTCCTAGGGTTAGTCAGCTTGCTATCAATAAGGTGCTGGCGTAGCTCTGGAAAACAATTATTTGACAAGTGCTCCCATGCAATCAAATTATAGAGCGCTTCAAAATCCTTCACCTTGCTACCCTACAGCCAACCATCCAATGCTCTGCCAAAGAAAGAAACATTTTCTACCCAAGTGCTAGACTCCAGTTTTTTACAATTCCTAAACCTTTGTCTATAAAGCTCAGGGGTCAACCCATACCTGGACGTTAAGGCCTCTTTCATGTGCACATAAGAATTCTGATCTTCAGAAGGCAAATCCAATAAGGGATCCCGCCCATCACTAAGGAACCGCCCCCACAACCCTGCTCCCCAATCCTTCTCAGGGACTCGGTGAGAGGACATAGCTTCCTCATAGGCCTTGAACCATTGCTCAATATCTTCATTCTTATGAAACTCCTTAATACCATCCTTGGGAATGAACACTCTTGTTTCTACAGGCACTGATGGTGTGCTGCCACCAGAGGGAGTAATCTCCAAACTTCTGGCTTTCAATTCCAGCTCCCTCAACATCCCTTCATGCTCTAAATGCATCCTCTTTTCCTCCGAGGCTAACTTTTAATTCTCTAACTCCATCTGCCCACCCATCTTGGGTTGGCTATCTCTCTTATGCATTCTATCTCTTTCCCTGTCCTCCAGCTCTTCTGGGGACAGGCCCTTTGAAGAAACACTCATGCCTGGCCTTGAAGGTACTTCCCCCAGGTCAGGCCCAATGACCCATCCAGCTGCCTATCTGCATTCTCTGCCTCATCCCTAGGCTCTTCAGGATGCTCAGTAGCAATTCTAGATTTCAACCAGGCCTTGAGTGCCTTTTGGAACTCTTCCTGTTAGAACTGGGGTCACCAATTCCGACACGGTAGCTTGGCGTGAGGCAGGAAGGCACCCGAAGGCAATGTGTAAAGCAGTGGTGCAGCACACACTCACAATGACTCAAGAATACGCACGCAATAAGGTGACACCACACCAGGTTTTGTATAAGCCAAGATTCTTTATTTACTTTTAGTTCAGGCAGGTAACACTTCTTAGGTACTAGGCTAATGTAGGCACTATCAATTCAATCAAGATAATAATTCAGATATCCAGGGACATCATTGGCAACATTTCCTATAGGCATGGTCATCAATGGAACACTTCATGGGCATGAATATAACATCAAAACATTTCCTAGGTAGGGGATCATTCCAGTAACATTTCCTATGCAGGTACACTCTAAACAGCACAGTCATTATGCAAGGGTGAATTCAGGGTACATTTCCTAGGCACACATGCTGTACCAGGGACACATTCCTGAGATGCAGCGCTGTATAGGCCTGTATTACACCTCCGTGACACTTCCTAATTAGGTGGATGGCGCAGGCAGCACTCCTCAGGCACCAGGATATCACTATCAATACATATACATTTCCTGCTGCAGATATTGCATACCAGTACTCAGGTTGGCTAGGGGCAGTTCTGTGTTGAGGTTAGGCCCAGTTCCTAGCAGTTCCAAACAGGGCACACAACCACAGGCCTGGCCAGCAGGGGTGGGGGTGTTCCCACAGCCCCCTCCGCCGGGCCTAATCCTTTCCGTTCTCTTAGCAATCACGGGGCTGCCACTCCACTCTCGTTGAGCTCCCCGGCAGCCCTGATGCTGGCAGAGATCTCGCCTCCCTCCCCGGGTTATTACCTGGTGTCGAGGGGAGGAGACAGAGTTCCTTTGCGGATGGCAAGACTTCCCCGCTGGTGTCCGCGGGGCTCCTGGCGGCAGGGGAGCTGGACCGGGGGCTCCCACCTGCAGCGGAGCCCCTCCAGTGAAGAACTGAGCAGGCTCCGGGCCTCCCAACTCCTCTCCCGGCCCAGGAACCAATGGAGGCGCGGCCTCCCGGGGCATGGCAGCATCCACCAATGAGTGCGCGTCTGGTAGGGGGGCGTGGCCGATGACACAGCCGGCGCCCAAGCCACGTGGTGACGCCCCCACTGACTTCTCCGGCCCAGCGTAGCCTTTCCTACACTGCGGCGGCCCTCCCCAGGCTTCGGGGGCCGCGGCGATGACTTTGAGACAAAGCTGCTTTCTCCTACAAGGCGCCGTGGCGGTGATCTCTGGGCCCCAAGGCGCGTTCAGCGGCAGCGCCCTAGCCATAGGCACACTCGGGCCCAAGACGCAGGCAGCGCCTCAGACGTCACAGCACCCGGGCCGCAGCGGGGACCCTCGGCAATTAGCGCTTTCACCAGCACAGCGCTAGTTCACAGATTACGGGGCTGCGGCGGTGATTGGGGGCTTACAGCGCTGAAAGTTCATAGCGCTTGGGGGTCATAACAGACAGGGGCACAGCAGCAGTTCCTTTAAGTCCTGGGCTGCGGCGGTGATTTTGGCAATTAGCGCTCAAGGGGCACAGTGCTGGGCCGCACAGCAGATTACTTCTCCTTAGCGCAGGGGGTGCACAGCAATCTAGCGCTAGGTGGGCACAGTTCTTGCAGTATAGCGCTAGGTGGGCACAGCGCTTTACCTGTTGATCCCCCAGTAGCAGCTCTCACAGGGTCTCTAGCACTTGGAGAGGTTGGCAGGTCTCAGGTTCCCAGCGCTAGTTGTCAGCAGGACTTTAGTTGCAGTTACTTGGGGGAAGGATTGAGTTGGCAGGCACAAGAGGCAGGCTGGTTCCCTGCAGCACACTGTAGTTGGTCTCCTGGGTTTCCCCCTCACTAGCAAAGTCAGCAGGCTGGCAGAGTCCCTCAGATATTTTGGGTGCAGCAGGGCCTAAGCTCAGTCAGTCTCAGTAGTGTAGGTTACCCCCTAGGCCCAACTGCCTATACTGCAGCAGAGGGTCCCCCAGGTCCAGTGGTGCCCCAACTAATTAGTCAGGTTTCCCTCCTTTCCTCTTATACCCCTAGGTCAGGTGACCCTCCTGAAAGGCGGCAAAGCATAACTTCTCCCTGGACTGGAAGATTCCAGGACCTTCTACATATCTGTCTATGGGACAAAATGTGGGACGGCAAGGATACAGAAGCAGTATGTCCCAGCCTGCTCCTAACTACTGGTGCATGTATGTACAATGGCCACTCTGCAGTAGCAGGGGCCTGTGCTAGCCATGTTATTAGGAGAGAGCACCTGCACCTCAGCACTGTTTGGCAGTGGTAAGGCACCCAGAGGCCTAGGTCCAACAAAAAGATGGTGGCAAAAATGAAGCGCAAGGGAAAAAATGGGGGTAAGACCACCGGGGTTAGACCACCCTAGGGCTGACAGGTGTAACACTTGATTTTTGGCTACGCCTTTCACAGTGATTTTAAATCTTTTGCAGAAGGTTTTAAGCTGTGGCTCAGTGTAGGTATCAACCCTCTCTTCTTCAAACTGTAGATCCATAGATGCGTTTGATGCTGCTTTGCTCATGGTGAAAAGCAGGTGGTAGTTCGCAAAAAGAAGTTCCAAGGAAAATTCTACTAAAAAGTATGTGGTCGAGTTATGGTCTGCACTCACTAGTAGTGTACACCAATCACTGTATATGGGTCACAAATGCAAGTCCAAATCCCACCGCTGCCACCAATGTTAGACCTGGGGGTCTCTAGTTGGCAGAGGTAGGTACCTTTGACCAAATAGGGACCCTTGCTTCTAAGCAGGGTAAGGGTACACTTCTAAAATAATCCCTGCTCACCTCTTGGTAGCTTGGCACAAGCAGAAAGGCTTATCTCAGAGGCAGTGTATAAAGCATTTGTGAACACATACAGTAATATAGTGTGGAAAATCAGGGGTCCCTACCTCATCAGAAGGGCGGAACAGACAGGGGTCTCCCACCCCCACGCCGACACGAACAGCATCCCTAGGTCATCGGACTTCCTCTCTTCACCCACAGGATCCGCTAACCGATGACGACCCGGAACCCGACAAACCGGAAACCGGAAGTGAAGTCCCTACTGGTGACCCGGAACCCGAACCATCCGGAAGCGGAAGTGCGTCAACTACGCTCCACCAGGAACATAGAAAAGTTGGGAGAGCAGTCAAGACCTCGTTCAGCCCAGCGGACTCGTGGCAGGAGAAAGCGAACGGCGCGGAACCCTCGACGGAGAGCGGAAGACGAGAGGAGATCGTAGAGAAGGCGGAAAGCGGAGAGGAGAAGGAGGAAGAGGACCTGTGGTCGGAGGACTGGTGGCGACCTCCGGAGGTGGCTGGAGAGCGGCCGCAACTCGGATGAGAGTTGCGGCGGGGCACGTGAGTACACTCTATCCTTTATCCGTGTCCCTTTGTAAATATAGTGTAAATACCTGTAAAGCCTGTATATAGAGCATCACGAGCACCCTGCACTGTCCCCATAGATAAACGAAGTATCACGAACACCTTGTATATATATCACTACCCTCGCACTGACCCGGACACCCCAGTCACTATACCCCTCCCGCTTGCTCAGTTGACCCAATCCCCCTCTGCCCTTCCCACCTCCCACACGTTTCCTTTCCTGGCCAACTCACTCCCGGTGAAGGTGACAGTACTTGGTAGTCCTCGTCGGACTGGACTAACCCCATTTTGTTCTCTCTCTTACATATCTCCGAGGAGACCCATCACCCGACCGTCATCTGATGACAACAACCTACAGAGGACCCTGAACAAGACATCAACCCTACAACAGAACCCACCCGTCACGACGTTCTCTCCGGACTTCCTCCCCTATATCTCTGTGGAACACTACTGTGTGTGCCTTACCTGTGAATAAAATCCGAAACCATAGCTCACTACATCCGGCCTCCCAGCCTGTTATTCCGGTCCGCCCAACCCACAACTCCACATATAGTGAAAACACTACAAATGGACATCACACCAGTTTAGAAAAAGAAGTAATCTTTACTAGACTTAACACAAGGACAAGCAACAAAAATCCACAATACTGTAATCAAAAATAGGCTTTAAAATGGTAGAAATAGGGGGGCGTGGCCAAGATGGCGGTGCGGTAGGACGCAGTATTGTGTCCCTTTGGCACTGCCTACCTTCAGCACTGTATAATCGCCTGTTCCCAGGGCCCTCGGACCAAGCATCGGGACGGGTGCCACCGGAGAACTGCACAGATCCCCTGAGGCGAGTTGCCTACCCAGAGACACAGTGTGAGGGGGACCGCGCGCCACCATGAAGTTGAGGCCTAAGCGGAGCCACAAGTGATCAGAGCGGCGGTCTGGAAGCAGCGGTCTGCGGCCCTACTCCGGATGGTGCTGTATGTATATATTATTATTATTATTATTAAACAGTTTTATAAAGCGCGTAGTCACCCGTGGGTATCCCAGCGCTAAGATCCAAACACCTGCGGGTCAGTGGGGGCAAGGGGGGGAGGTCAGAATTAAGGGAAAAGATGGGTTTTATATATAAAATGTTTAAGGCGCAGAAATCACCCCCGAAGGGGTATCTCCATGCTATCATTGCGGGAAAGTCAGATGACTATGGTTTTTTTTTAAAGTTCTTTTTTTTGGTTTTTCAAAACAACATACAATCGCCTTCTACATACATCTCACAGTACAATATCTTAGTGGTCCAAATGTCTAGCACAATATCTCTCAATATAATACAAACATGGTACATGTGCAGTGGATCAACAATATCAAATCAGTGGGATAATCACAAATTGGCTTTACCCCCTCCCCCTTCCCAGGTTTACATCGTCTGTCTTACACAATTCTCCTGGCATGTGAACGATCGAGGCTCTCTAAGGGTTGATATACACCCCCCTCACCCCACCAAACCCTAATAACCACAACATATCAGTGGCAATGGACCAGGAGTCTGCAAAGTCTCTAGATCTAGAGCCCTGCCCCCTACTCTCCCTCCGCCTCCAGTGTCAGGACCTCATAACCCCATATCTGTGGCAACCGAATCTCCGTTACCTAAGCCAGCTGTCGCTCTAGCGAGTAGATAGCATGTGAGGGGGGCCCAGATATCATTCGGCCTAGAAGCCACGGGTAGTAATACCGCATATGTCGCAAGCCTTTCTTGACAGGTAATTAAATCATCCATCCATGTCTTAAATTTGGGCGCCCGGCCCCTCCCCCATCTGCAGGCCACCCTTCGCTTGGCCATGAGAAGTGCCATAGCCACAAAACACCTGTGTTCCACCTTTAGCGGAGTAACAACCCCCAACAGTGCCAATAAGGGGTCCGGTTCCAGTGTCTCGTCTATCATTTGCTGCACCGCCTCAAAAACCTTATTCCAATTTACCCGAATGGTCGGACAGTCCCATACCAGATGCAAAAAATCTGCCCCAGGGGCGCGACATCTGTCACAACGATCATCCTCCCTCAAATTAAATCTGTGCATTTTAGCAGCTGTATAGTATAATCTGTGGAGGAACTTTTGGTGTATAATGCAGAGTCTGCTGGTCGCTGAAACCCTCTCAGTGTGCAGGCAGCAGGTCTCCCATTGTGAATCTGTCAGATGTCTTCCTAATTCTGTGTCCCATTTCTCCCGCGCCGGTGCAGCAAGTCTCTCCTTTTGAGCATGCACCGTGTTGTAAATCAGTGAAACTAAGCGCAAGGGTTTGGGCCTTTCCAGCATTGAATGCAATGGAGTCAGCCGTGCTGGTTCGTCCGGAAACATCAGGGTGATTGCTTTTATTCCCTGTCTGAGTCTAACATACAGAAACACATCTAACGGCGTCTGCATCCCTTCCGGACACATATGTGCTAGCGCACGGAACTTGCTCTCAAGGTACATATCTCCCCAATTAACTAGTCCATACTCGTCCCTGAATTTCCTAAATACCACCTCTTGCAGCAGAGGGATATCCTGGTGATAAGTGAGGAGCATCAGTGGCGTATATGCCAATGGCACTCCCAGCGCCTCCGTGATCTTGTGCCATGCCTTAACTGAACTATAAAGTGCGTTCGCTTGCTGCTCTCTTTGCCTGATCTTACTATATATTGTCCCCTCTAGCGGGACAGGGTGAGCCAGCCACTGTTCCGCTGCAACTTGTGGCATATAACGAGGTTGTTTAATCCAAAACCACACGAAGTGTGCATGCGCCGCTATAAAGTATAACTCTAAGTCAGGTATCCCGAATCCCCCCTGGGATTAAGGTCTAGTTAACACTTCCCATTGTAGTCGAGGCTGTTTACCTCCCCATACTAGTCGTATTAATTCAGATTTCAGGGTTTTGAAAAAATAGGAACCAGGGTAGTACGGTATATTCAGAAATAAATATAACACCTGCGGAAGTATCACCATTTTAATTACGGAAGCTCGTCCCGCCATAGACAGGGGGAGCGCCACCCATCTCGTCACGCAGTCTCCTATCTTGTTCATAAGTATTCCATAATTCGCCCTCATTAGTTCCTCCCTATTCCTTGTAACTTTGACTCCTAGATATTTGAGCTCATCTGTACACCATTCTAAGGGGTAATCCATTGCAAATCGCTCAACCGCCTCTGTGAGTGGAAAAAAGATAGACTTATTTCAGTTGATCTGTACATCAGACAATCCCCCAAATACAATGAATTTCCGCAGTACCGGGTTCAAATTCTGATGTGGGTCTCGGAAATATAGGGTAATGTCATCCGCATAAAGCAAGATAAGTATCTGGCGTTGAAAGCACCGCAATGCCTTATCATTGTGTCTTTGCCGCAGATTTGCCGCAAGAGGTTCCACCGCCAGTGCGAATAGCAGCGGCGACAGAGGGCACACCTGTCTGGTTCTTCTCGTGATCTCAAACGATTGAGAAGGGTGTCCATTGATTAATACCTAAGCCATTGGTTTGGTGAAGAGTAATTCAATCCAAGCTAAAAACAAGGGCGGGAAGCCCATCCGCTTCATCACCCCGAATAGGTACCCCCATTCCAGCGAATCAAACGCCTTAGTAGCGTCTAAGAATATAGCAGCCAAGGGGATTTCAGGAGAGGTGGTATGCAGGATCGCAAATAGCGTCCTTAAGTTATGAGATGTTGCCCTGCAAGGCACAAACCCCGATTGGTCTGGCAGTATTAAATGTTCCATTAACAGACTCAGTCTTGTCGCAATCAGCTTAGCCAGTATTTTTGCATCACAGTTGAGCAACGATAGTGGCCTATAGGAGTCACAAAGGTCAAGGGGCTTACCAGGCTTTGGTAAAGAAAATATCAGCGCTTCCCTCATTGACTGCGGCAACAATCCCACCTCCAATGCGTCCTCATAAACCTCTCTAAGCACCGGAGCCATAATGTCTATATATGTTTTATAGAACTCCACCGGAATGCCATCAGTGCCAGTGGCTTTGCCCGACTGCATACTCATGATGGCATCCCGCACCTCATCTAGCTCAAATGGCACACACAAGAAGGTCCTCTGCGTGTCGCTCAGCCGCACCAGTGACACATCCCCTAAAAAGTCGTCCAGCCGCTCAACCATGTTGCCCGTAGTAGTATACAATGCGCTATAGTGTTCTAGGAACTCCCTAAGAATATTGTATGTGTCCAGATGAATGACACCACCCGAATCTTTTAATTCCGTGTCTACGTTGGCGCACCGTGGTCTTTTCACCTTTTGCGCCAGTATTCTCCCAGGCCTGTCTCCCTCTCCATGACTTCTGGCCACCCAATACTTGCTTTTGAAATTCGCCTCTCTCTGTGCTTCCTCCATGTACAGGGACAGTTTTTCCCGAAAGGCTATTTGTGCTTCTGCAGTGGGGGCGTCCGCAAGTTCCACTTCCAGCCTTTTAAGATCCCTATCAAGAGCCCTTATCGTGGCCTGGATACCTTTAAGCACCCCAGCTCCTTTACCTATACAATAGCCTCGTATTGTTAGTTTAAAGGCCTCCCAGATCAGCTCTACACTTTGCACTGAATCCTTATTTCGTTTAAAAAAATCAAGTATTTCCTCTCCCATATCCTCTTGAAAGACTGTATCTAACAGAATGGAGGGATTCAGCCTCCAAGGGCTCCGCGGCACATTAAAGTCCGTGGATGAGAGCGTCAATAGCACTGGTTCGTGATCAGAGTATGCTCTAGCAAGATGTCTTGTGTCTGTTATTACGGGTGCAAGTCCTCTAGACACTAAAAAATAATCCAGTCTGGCCCATGAGTGTGCCTGCCCTGTAAAATGTGTACCCTCTCGGTCCTGTTGGTGTCTATGCCTCCAAGCGTCTATCAAGCGATAAGCTTCCTTGATGTCCCTGACCACAGCCTGTGCTCTAGTGTAATGGTGCGACGCCGAGTGGGATCTATCTGCCCCTGGATTATACGTGACATTAAAATCACCTCCCCAAATTATGTGTGTGGCATCTACTTCAAAGATCTTGGCCCATAGGCCTTCAAAAAACTTGGGGTCATCCACATTAGGCCCATAATAACACACTAGAAGGACAGATTGGATCCCTAGTCTACCCCATGCCATACAGAATCTGCCGTCCACATCACATAACGTGCCAGCCAGTTGGAATGGCACCTGCTTCCTGACCAGTATGGCAGTCCCACGGGCGCAACTCGAATAGGACACAAACAGCCTAGTCTCTGCCCATTTGCTTCCAAAAGTAATAGGCTTTTTACGTTGGAAGTGAGTCTCCTGAAGCATAGCAATGTGAACACGGTGGCGATCCAAATAAGCCAAGACCTGCCTCTTCTTACGGGGGTCCCCTAAGCCTCTCACATTCCAAGTTAATATATTAAGGTCAGTGCTAATTGTCCCAGACATCTCTTCTACCAATCCGCAGTTTAATCAATGGGAAATAGGGTTGGGTCCTCCACCCAGCTAGTATCCCATCGCTCAATCTCACCAAACCATAGTTCTCTTGAACCCACTTGTACCACTGGACCTTCATCTGTTGGAACACACAATTCAAAAACATTAAACCCCCAACCAACTTCCCTGTAATACCCCCACCATCCTCCCCCTCCCACTGAAGCAACCCAATCTTGCCAGAACCCTTCACCCCTCCCCCTCCCCCCTTCCCCACCAACATAACCATGGAAAGTCTAGGTCCACGGCAGCTGGACAGCCGCCTAACATTAGTGGGTTATACCCTCCGGGGGCCTACTCTAGAGGGCCTCACAAGTTCTCCTCTCCCATAAACGGTCCCTTCGATGAAACAGGGACCCCCGCTACGGGAGAGGTGGTCCGGAGTCCAATATTAGCTAACAACTGGTGCACATCAGAACTTGCATCACAATGTCACTAGCCTCCATAAGTCTCATACTTGCCACCCATGCTTCATCTCCTATGATGGGCCCCCATTAACTCAGTGTGGGGGATCGTCTTCTCTGGCCAGGGATGATCTCTGCGACCCACTGCGACTCTCTTGGTCTCGATTATGCCTTTTTATTGATCGTAGATAATCTTCCACTTGACCGGGGTTAGTGAAAAATTTCTGTTTGCCCTGGTGCGTCACTCGAAGACCAGCTGTATACAGCAGGGCATAGTCGATCTGTGCGTCACAAAGTTTTTTGTTGACATCTATGAACTTTCTGCGCTCTTCTTGCACCATGGGGGTGAAATCAGGATAAATTGAAAAACGTATTTCCCTCATAGGACAATGATTGCTTATTTCTGGCTGCTCGCAGAGCTACATCCCTATCGCGATAGTTAAGTAGACGTGCAATGATGGGTCGGGGTGCCGCTCCCGGGACAGGCCGTGGGCCCAGTGACCTATGAGCCCTCTCCAAAATGAACTGCGGGGTGAAGGCGTCTTGCCCCACTGCTGAAAGCAACATCTTCTCCACAAACTCCTCCATTTTTCCAGTGCTTGTGGATTCCGGAATCCCCACCACGCATATATTATTTCGCCGACTGCACGCTTCTAAATCCTCGTTCTTGGCCGCTATAGTCCTCAGGATGTTATCCATGCGAGCCAGTTGAGTCGAGTGTCCAGCCGTGATGTCATTATTTTTAGAAACGCGCCTTTCCACTTCCACCATTCGTTCTTCATGCACATCCAACTTGTGCGCAATGTTATCCATTCTTGGCGACATGCGGTCCACCTTGTCTACTACGGTCGCGAACCCCTGTCGCATATCTTGCAATATGTGTTCCATGTCAACCCCTTGCGATCCAGTGGCACGTTCTTCCTCAATAGCTCCCACTCTGGGCTGTTTCCTTCTGGACCCTGCTTTAGCGTTATCGAAGGTGAGTTTCGGCTGTCTGGCGCCTGTCTTCCCCATTGTATCCTTGGGCACCACACCTCGAGCGAAATGGGGGGAATTGCGCGGTTGTTCTGTTTCGCCGTTTGAGTCTCCCCTTAATCACTGTACTCCACCACTCTGCGCGGGGCCTTCAATGAGTTCTATCAATCAGCCAATTCTCCCTCGGGTCACCACTGCCACACACTTTTCTGTTTTTGGGGGGGGTGAGGCACAGACACCCAGCCACTTCCACCAAGCTAGTGCATGTCCTGCCTATAGTGGTGTCACTCGGGCGACGCTTCCAGCCCTCTACACAGGCGGGCAACTGGACTGAGCCCCGCTATGTCTCTCTACAGGTCGATACCAGGGGGGGTGTATTAGCACCTCAGCAGTGCCTGCAAAGGGTGAAGGATTGTGTCCTTCAGCACCCAGCCGGTGTCCCGCATATGGTCCCGCTTCCTACGTTGTTCCCCGGGGTGGTAGGCACGGGGGGGGGGAAGCCTCTTGACTATAGCACAGTTCTTAACAGCAGGCTCTAGGCACTAGCAGTGTCCGGCGCCTTCCGTGGCGCAATGTCGGCCCAGTCAGGCTGCACTGAATTCAAAATAAGGGATCCCCGGATCTCAGTGTGGGCCACCAGACATGCAGTCCCAGGGCACCCACACGCAGCCAGGTCATTAGCGATCCTCCAGTGAGACTGAGGCTCCGGTCCGCAGGCTCATGCACTGTATCAGCAAATCTGGGCACCTGGGAATCAGGCCAAGTCAGGCAGAGTCAGCAGGTCGCCGCGGCATTCCAGTGCGGCTTCCCGGTCGTCTCCTCCCCGCCGCGGCGACTCAGCCTGGCGACCCGTCCCCGACCATATGTCCCCGCACCGGGTCCCCGCTCCTCAACTCCGTATAAGCAGCCGCACAGCAATGGCCGCGTTGTTTGCCGCGACTGCCGTTAGTGCCGCTTCCGCCTCCCTGGGCCGCCGGATTGTTGGCCGGTGGCAATGCTTGTTGGTCCGCTAGTTAAATTGGCCCTCACGATGTTCCGCACTTTAATCCCTGCCTCGCTGCATTACTGGTCAAGCAGGCTGCAGCGCCACTCAGGCGTCTTTGCCCCTTCCGCACCTCCACGGGGCCTGGCTTCCGCCTTGTGAGCCACGGTCTTTCCTTGCAGTCCCAGCCGCCAAGCACCTCCGACGGCCTCACCCTCTGCGATCGGTCAGTTTTCGATCTATTCCTAACTGCTCCTGCGTCATCCGTTCCGCCCCAAAGTTGCACCCAGTGTCCACCGGGGAGCAAGGTACAGCACACTTATGTTTTGGGCATGTGCCCCAAGCCGTTAGCAGGATAAATTTAAGATGGTTGTTCCGGTCCTCGGGAGCCTCATGTGAGTGCGGTCATTCAGTTGTGCACCCTCTACCGCCCCCCAAGTCAGGTGACTATGTGCAGAAGAAAGTTATACCCTAAATAGTGTCGTCTTCAGAAGTTTCCTGAGGCGTACAAGATTGGAACATTTATGCAAGTACATAGGTAAGGTGTTCCAGAATTTGGAGGCCAGATGGACCACAGTTTTACCACCAGACCTAAGCTTCTTGAAGCGGGGAACCACTAACAAACTTTTCCCTTCTGACCTAAGATGACGATTGGGTCAATAAACTTTAAATTTGTCCGCCAAATAGCTGGGGCTTGAGCCATACACGGCTTTGTGGGTAAGGCATCCAAGCTTAAAATTAATTATTTGGCGGATAGGGAGCCAGTGATGCTGTTTTAAGAGGGGGCCTGCTGAGGTCCGAGGAAGATTTTTTCAGAGCCAGTCGCGCGGCCACATTTTGGACAATTTGCAGTCTGCTGAGAAGAGACTCACTAGCAGATGCCAGCAGGGCATTACAGTAGTAAAGGCAGCCAATAATCATAGCCTGAATCAAGGTTCTTCGCACCTCATGTGGCAACCATCAGAACACTCTTCGCAGAAGGCTTAAGGTATGGTAACAGGTCCCCGTAGTGGTCATAACTTGGTCCCTCATAGATAACAGAACATCTATGCGAACCCCAAGATTTTTTGCCACTAAGGTTGAAGCAGGGGCCAGACCAAATGAAGCAGGCCACCACCTGGGGGACCATACAGCCTGAGCAGTACCAAACAGCGGGATTTCCGTCTTAGACACATTCAACTGCAGACAATGGTCGGTCATCCATTCTGATACTGCTAACATACCTTTAGCAAAACGCTGCTCAAAATCCTCAGAGTCTTTATCAAAGGTCAAGAGCAGCTGGGTGTCGTCAGCGTAAGAGAAAGGAGTGAAACCCAACTTCCTGATAACCTTGGCCAGGGGGGCCACATAGACATTAAATAAAGTCGGGGTAAGACACGAGCCCTGGGGCACCTCCTTTGTAAGTTTTAAGGTTTGGGACCGGAAGGGTCCCAAGTTGATGGTCTGAGTGCGCTGGTCGAGGAAATTGATAAGCCAGTTTAATGCCTGACCCTGCAGCCCTGCCTCTCTCAGTTGTAATATCAACTTCTGATGAGAGACCGTGTCAAAAGCTGCTGGCAAATCCAATAAGACCAGTATCACTGCTTTGTTACCATCCAACGCCACTTTGACATGATCCGTAACTCCAATAAGGGTTGTCTCTGTAGAGTGCTTTGGTCTAAACCCAGATTGTGAGGGATCCAAGATGGTATGGTTATCCAGATAGTCCATAAGCTGAGTGTTAACAAAGCTCTCCACCATTTTACTCATCAAGGGGAGAAGCGATATGGGACGATAATTTGAGAGTGTGTCATCAGATAGCTGATCTTTTTTTTATGGGGATCAGTTGGGCAGATTTCCAATCTAGAGGTAAAAAACCTTCTTGAAGGGAGGTGTTCAAAATCTCTGTAATAGGGGCGGCTAAAACAGGGGCAAGCTGAGCGTATTTATGTGCTGGCATTATATCTAGTGGAGAGCCTGATTTCACAGTACTAAGCATGGCTTCCACCTGAGAGAACTGGATAACCTTGAACCTATCCAGGCCCACTTTTAGATCCTCAGCTACATTAGAGCTCAGGTCAGTGTACACAACATTCTCAAATTTATGCGGAAGTTCACTGTAAATCCGATTAATTTTCTCTTCCAGGAACATCGCTATGTTGTCACAAAGACTCTGAGAGGGAGTGGTCTGTTGGGCACAAGCTGTGGGCTTAGTAAAAGAGTGAAGTACTTTATATACTTCCTTAGCAGAATTTCCTGCCCGTTTCAGTTTTAAAATAATATGATTTTTCTGCGCACCTTTTAAATTCTTGTGATAAGCAGCAAGTGCCAGTTTTAAACTAAGTTTATCATTTTCACGTTGAAATTTCCGCCATCATTTTTCCAACACCTTACAACTCGATTTTTCCCTGTGTAACTCTACAGTATACCATTCCTCATTCTTTTTCCAGGGTTTGTTCGTGCAGTACTTCAGTGGGGCCAACGTATCAATTATTGTGCTAACATGGTTATTGAAGACCCTTGAGGTGCTGGGTTTTTAGGAACCCGGTGGTGCCAGGGGATAACACCCGAAGACCTCTGAGTTCTCCCTGTTCTGGACCACAGAAACAAAGAGTCTTCTAGGTGAAGTCAGAGATCGAGTTTTATTGGCTGCAACCAAGTAACAAGTGTCCTAGAAGTACAACAGCACGGGATGTAAGTTCTCAGGAGACTGTTCGTTTTTACAGAACCAGCCTTCTCCTTATATACAGAAATAACAGCTGCAGGCAAGAATTCTTGAGTTTACAATACGGTCATATACATATTTCCACAATAAAGCAAAAAGCAAAGTCATGACGGCCAACCCACATTTTAGATGTCCAGTTCGTGATGGATTACCCAGCCAGGCCCAGAACTCCCATCAGATATCGATGAAACCCCAATAAAATCGGGCACCTCCTCATCGTAAAACCGGCCATAAACAAGAGACATGGACAGGTGTATGTGTGTGGAAAACATGGTCTGTATGTAGTGAATGGTTTATGGCATGTTGCGCCTTGATGCTATCTTACTCGGCCACTGGGCGAGGGACTGCCCGAACAGGTTCGGCTGGAGGCAGTGGAGTCAGCTCGGCCAGGTCATGGGGAAGTCAGCTAAGGTGGACGTGTCCTTTCAGATCAAGCTCGGCCTTAATCAATTGACTATATGAGGGCAAGCCACAAGATAGATGCCGTTCACAAAATAGAGTCTGAGAGTTCGGGACGGAAACCATGATTTAAAGGTGATAGCATCACTCAATCACGACGCAAATGCATAGGGATAATGTCCTAATCATTACCGGTCTGTAGATACCAAATTCGTCATGGTACGAAGATATTTTGTGACACGAGTGTCGGGCCTCGGTACCATGTCACAGCTGGGTCCAGAATTTCAGAACCACAGACCCTCCTTTTGCCCTCATATAAGGCAATAACTCATGCTAATCTGAGTCCAAATCTGTATTCATGAAGTCATGGAGATGCTGCTGTAGCATCATTCTGTTGCTCAATTCGTCCCTTGACACAGGCTTCCTTACACACGATGCAGCACAGAGGCCACATATTGCAGGAGCGCACTGCACAAACAGGCAGAACAGGAACAGAATAGCTAAGATTATCCCAATGAATATCAGAGTTTTCCATCCCCAGGCAGATACCAGTTCCCAGAACCACCCTAGCAAGGACCAATCCCCTTTATCCACGTGAAGGGAGTCAGAGATTTTGTGCAGTTTGGAGATGGCCTGGTACACTGTCGGAGCATTATCAGGGATAAAAATGCAGCAACTGGATTGGATCACTCTACATACCCCTCCACGGTCTGCAAGTATGACATCTAGGGCAACCCTATTTTGAAGAGTCATAAGTCGGTCCGACTGGAGCTCTGCAGTCAAGTTACTAAGGGCACCGGCCGAAAGTCTCTTCAAATCTCGTGAAAAAGTCAGACACATTCTCATCTTTTTTCTGTTTGCACGCAGATAACTTATCCCAATTTACACGAAATTCAGGCATTAAAGTCTTCATATAGGTAATAATTCGACCAGGAAGTTCAGCTACTAGAGGCTCAGGCTTAGAGCCGCCAATTTGTCTAGCATCAGCAGTAGTGATATTAGCCCACGTGTCACCTAATTCTTGATCATGATCTGTATGACGAATCTTACTCCATAAAGGCTGTGGAACAACATTCCCAAACAACATGTCTACATCTGCTAAATTCATTATACACGAGCTGGCAGTTTGTGATAACTCCTTATAATAGCCTGCAGGATTTTTACGGGGATCAGGTAATGTCTGCTTGAGTGCTAAAACTTCAGATCTTTTCCAGGGGACATGTACCCATACACACTGGAAATGCGGCAGAATTGGTGGATTTGCATTTGCGTCACCTTCCCTCCAAACTGGAGGAACCTCTCTCATGGGGTACTGTCGCGGCTTTTTCCTACCTGACATGTCGTCCTCATACAGTGATCTAAAGACGTTTCCCTTACTCCTATAAGACAACAACAGATCTATTGCTCTTTCAACATCGGCACCTACAATCATGCCTTCATAGAACTTAAAACGCATACGGAATAATTCCTTCATTTTGCGTTTTGGATCATTTGTCTCCAAATCTTCGCAAACATATACACACATCTCTTCAAATACATATCTCTGAGTGGGTGCATCCCACTGGCGGAAGACTTCCATAACCGACTGAACGTCATATTTTACAGTATCAGTAACCCATTTACGTGCTAACTCATTCAGTACTTCTCTCTCCTCATAATCAGGCAGTTGACTACGCAACTGTCTACGTCCTGTTTTAGGGGTCGTTTTAGGCGACCCAAAGAAAGGTGAGAACAGACCAGTGACAGTACTTGCCACTTTCTGTCGAACAGAAGGAGAAGCTTGCGGAGAGGCAGATGTGCCAGAAAAGACAGGCTGATGCAAAGAGGAAGTCGAGGCAATAGCAGAAGAAGTCGAGGCAGTGGCAGAAGTAGTATCAGGATAAACAGTTGGAGCAGTAGGCAAAGTTGTAGAAGAAGTAGATGGAGTATGTAGCAAAGGCGGCGGCCCTTGAGAGGGCTGCGCCGGAGAAGTAGGAACCAGCTGAAGAGGAGCTGGTGTTTGTGCAAGAGCTGCATTTCGCGCACCGGGGCGCGGTATAACAAAGCGCTTTGGGGGTGCAGTAGCATCTAGCGCATATGGAGGTGGTGAACTCAGTAAATGGGACATTAATGGATCTTTCTCTGATGTCCTTTTTGAACTTTGTCCTTCATATGGCAACATTGGGTAGCATTTATCTACTGCTAATTTCTTGCTTCTGAGCATTTGTTCACTCTCTTGCTCTTCCTCATTATCTCTGTATGCAATGGCAGCTTGTACCATTGACATACCTCGTTTATTTTTCTTAGCTAATTTCATTTCTTTCTGTTTGGCCTCTTTGCGCCACAAGCGAAAAGAGTCAAACATTGCCGGCCGGGCTTTCTTCTTAAACAGTTTGACCTCTAAATTATCTAGTATTTCTGCGTCAAAACTACCATATTGGGGCCATTTTAAAACACCATCCTTTCTGGTGTATTTTATCCATACCTCATTATATGTGATAGGACCTACTCTGTGCTTTATATAGAGCTCATATGTTGGAGTTCCAATCGGAGGAACCGGACACGAATCCTCTAATCGGGAGTCCTTACTACAACCAAGACAAAACAAGTTTCCAAGTCTGCTAAGACCAGGCATCTTCGCTCTCTAGTCTAGCTTCAAACTTCAAAGGATTATCGAATACGATATTTTCGTGAATACACGAATCCCTTGGTTTTGGCGCTTGCAAGTTCCAAACAAGGTGTATCTCAGGGATACCAAAAACTAAGAACCAAACTAAGGACTGGGAGACGCTCCACTTATACTTAACTGAAGTATTGAAGATCGATGACGTCACTAGAAGACTCGTCTATCGTTTTGCTCTACCAAGGATCACTGGGTCCAAAACAGGGCGATAGTCAGGGCAGCAGTCCTTCGTAGCCGTCGGGACGCGGGGAACCTCGCAGCAAAGACCTTCGGAAGCACGTCGACATAAAGGGGTCGCTGAAGTGGCTGGCCGTCCTCTGGAATTTTTACACGAAGCTCCTCACGAACATCTGGCTTGGACTGATACCGCTTGATACCGCCCCGAGTTGGGCGCCAACTGAGGTGCCGGGTTTTTAGGAACCCGGTGGTGCCAGGGGATAACACCCGAAGACCTCTGAGTTCTCCCTGTTCCGGACAACAGAAACAAAGAGTCTTCTAGGTGAAGTCAGAGATCTAGTTTTATTGGCTGCAACCAAGTAACAAGTGTCCTAGAAGTACAACAGCACGGGATGTAAGTTCTCAGGAGACTGTTCGTTTTTACAGAACCAGCCTTCTCCTTATATACAGAAATAACAGCTGCAGGCACGAATTCTTGAGTTTACAATACGGTCATATACATATTTCCACAATAAAGCAAAAAGCAAAGTCATGACGGCCAACCCACATTTTAGATGTCCAGTTCGTGATGGATTACCCAGCCAGGCCCAGAACTCCCATCAGATATCGATGAAACCCCAATAAAATCAGGCACCTCCTCATCGTAAAACCGGCCATAAACAAGAGACATGGACAGGTGTATGTGTGTGGAAAACATGGTCTGTATGTAGTGAATGGTTTATGGCATGTTGCGCCTTGATGCTATCTTACTCGGCCACTGGGCGAGGGACTGCCCGAACAGATTCGGCTGGAGGCAGTGGAGTCAGCTCGGCCAGGTCATGTGGAAGTCAGCTAAGGTGGACGTGTCCTTTCAGAACAAGCTCGGCCTTAATCAATTGACTATATGAGGGCAAGCCACAAGATGGATGCCGTTCACAAAATGGAGTCTGAGAGTTCGGGACGGAAACCATGATTTAAAGGTGATAGCATCACTCAATCACGACGCAAATGCATAGGGATAATGTCCTAATCATTACCGGTCTGTAGACACCAAATTCGTCATGGTACGATTATATTTTGTGACACGAGTGTCGGGCCTCGGTACCATGTTACAGCTGGGTCCAGAATTTCAGAACCACACCCTCAACTTCATGCTACTGTCCATATGTTCTGTAAAAGTCATAGGCGTATATCATTTGCTGAAAGAGTCGTACCTGACTTTTTGCCATCGTCTTTGAGGGCCAGATTGTGCATCTTTGACCAGTTTCCGTCTAATACAGCTAGTGATCTGAAAAGGGAACCTAAAATGATCCGACCATGTCAATGGGCCGGGGAGATCAATGTTTATAAAAGGGGAATTAGTGAATATAATGTCCAGCGTGGGGCCGGCCAAATGTGAGGGGCCATCATTACATTTCCTCAGTCCTAGGGTGTCCATATCAGCTAAAATACTAGCAGCCTCATTGTTATCTTTATCCTCACTACGGATATTGAAATCCCCTAACAGTAAAAAATGATTGGAGGTAACAGAATGAGTATCAATTTTCTCAATTAATTTTACATTAAAATCTTTAAGTGGGTCTGGAGGGCGATAAACAAGTGCGCCTTTTAGGATTTCCTGTGTAGATAGCTCAATTTTAAAAAGACACATTTCCATCTGAAACAGTGTCAACCACTGTAGCTTTCAACTCTTTTTTAAAAATAATGGCCACACCCCCACCCACTTTCCCTACTCTATCAAGTCTGAGAATACGGTAGTTCTCAGGGAGCGCCAAGGAAATATCAGGTATAGATGTCCGTTTTAGCCAGGTCTCTGTTAAAAAGCCAAGATCAGGAGATTCTGAGCTAAATATGTCCCAGAGTTCAGTGGCATGTTTCGATAAAGAGCGTACGTTAGCTAACAGCCCTTTCCAGGTACATAACTGGTTTATAGAGTTAGATCCCGTTGGGCTAAGAGTCTCATTTATTACGCCATTCGCACTCTTCTCATGAGAGCCACTAGAATTGGATACAGTAGTGCTACAGTTATAGTGGCAATCCAGGCAGGCAAACGGTCCTTCAAGATTATTAAACACTCCAGTATGTAAACAAGGCATCGGGTCCCGCCTTATCTGAAGAAGTTGTGCGGACGTATAGGAGAGTCTGGGCATGTTACCTGGTGAGAATTGGGCAGACTAGAGCGTCTTCTTGCAAAAATGTCTGCCCAGAATGTCTCACCGGAAGTGAGGATTAACTACCTATCCTCACTTCACCCGCGACTCCGTCCACTCAAACAGCACAACCAGTGAGCGCGGAGCTGCGAGTATCTGCGTGCTGACCTCCGGTGAGCAACAGTGAGGCTGAGGCAGTGTTGCCACCGGTGCCGAGTTGAATGAGTAAGCGCCATTTTACACCGCCCGCCGTCGCACAACCCCAGGGTGATATGCAGGCCCGGCTGGCGCGCTGGTGCAGAGGCTGCAGTGAGTCGAGCAGTGGGGGGTGCTTGGAGGTCCCTCAAGAATCGGTCAGAGAGGAGCAGCGGCCTGCACACCTTGATCAACCGAGCCTTTCATGCCTGGTGAGTGAGTACAGCCGTCCTCCATTTTAACTCTGAGCTAGGACACCCAGAAAGATCGCCGGCCAGGAGCCGAGTGGCCGGGCCTGGTGCAGGGCCTCAGCGGTCCGTTGGTGAGCAGATAGTGAGCGCTGCGGACGTAGAGACCCCCGAGTGTTGCATGGGAGCGCTGGAGGGCGTAGTGATGACGGACCCGCCATTTGGGGCATTTTGACAGCGCGGCGGTCCTGGTGGTTCCGCGCACCTGCTGACGAGCGCGATGCACCCGGAGCTAGGAGGTGCGGAGGCTAGTGGCGCTGGCTGCCCTGGGGCCTTGTGGCGGCCCACATCAGCGGCAGCTGACCGGCAGGTTTGCTGCATCACAGAGAGACAGGGGAGGTGATGAGGAGGGCAGCTCCCCTGCCCTCTGGCTAGTGCAGATCACTGGAAGCTGCTGCTGTGGTTGGTGCCGGAGGTGGGAGTTAGAAGCTGGAGGTGTGCGAAATTGCAGCAGCACGCGCCAAGAGGGCGAAGTCTTTGAAAGAGCTCTTCCTGAAGCAATCAGGGCCGTCCACCATGCCTGGCGAGAAAACCTCCGGAACGATGGAAGGCGACGTACCCTTGCTACTAAGGCGTTTATGGTGGAACTCTTTGCTGCCATAAAGGCGATATTCAGGAGCCCAGGCGCCAGCTCGCAGCAGACCTGAAAGAGGTACGTCGTGATGTGGATGAAATTGGAGAGCGGGTGGCGACTCTCGAGGAGCATGATGTCAATAGGAAAGAGGACCTCTACCAGCTGCAACAAGATATGCTGTGCCTTCGAGAGCAGCACCTTGATCTTTAGGCCCATGCTGAGGACTTGGAGAACCATTCCCGACAGAACAAAGTGCGGATCAGATGCGTACCATGGAAAGCGGAAGGAGATGACCTCAGGGACTTTGTCGGAGCACTGTCTCAGCAGGTGTTGGGAGAGGCGGAGTTGGCGGACATATAAATGGGTCGAGTCCACAGAGTGGGCCTCCCTCGTGGTAACTAAGCACCGCCGCCAGACAAACTTGTGTGTGTCCACGGTTTTCAACTGAAGGAGCGCATCATTCGAAAAGCTAGATAGGCCCAACCCATACAGTTTCGAGGCCACACTCCGGCCATATTTTAGGATCTGGCGGCTTCCACACTCATCAAGCGACATAAATTCAAGGTGGTGACCAAGCATCTTCGTGAGCAAGGCATACCTTACTCGTGGGGCCACCCTTTTCGCATTATTTTCCAGCATCGGGGAAAGTTGCTGCAGATTCACTCCCTAGCCGAAGCTATGGAGATCCTTTGTTTGGAAGGTACACCGGTGACGGACCAAGCAGATTACCTAAAGATCCGAATGCCCGCCACACAGCACGATGACAACGAGTGGGAAAAACAACATCCGTCATGGAGCTCGATCAGGCCACCAGGGACAAAGAACATGAGGCTGTTATCTCCTCTTTCTCGCAACCATCAGACTGCCCAGCCACCCCCTGAGGTATACAATTGATGGCTATGGAATGGGCGCCCAGATGGGTGCCGGTTGGACAGAGAGGGTTGTCCCACGGAAATTACTAACAGCCATTCTGCGGGCGGTGGGGTATGTATCAGGCCCTCTTAGAGCTGGGCGGTTGCCCGAGCCACGATCCCCTGGATTTCTCCTACCTTGACAGACTTTAGTCATGTTTTGATTTTGATAACTATCTTGTTAATGTGTTTTCCTTTGGGGTTGGGTTAATTTGGGGTTTTATCTGGGGATCTCCGCCCCAGTCTGCACGTCAGCCCTGCCTCTGCAGATTAACCAGGGAGCACTTAGGTCAGCATGGGTCTGTTGGGTGAAAGGTAGACGCATCAGGCCGATATTACATCACACTCGTTAAATGGGGAAAGACCTTAAGGTAGTTAGCCTCAACGTTAGAGGCCTAAACAACCCAGTGAAAAGAGCAGCAGTGTTGTCCCTACTTGAAAATGCAGGGAGTGACATATGTCTCCTTAAGAGACGCATCTTCTCTCCAAAGACACCGTACGCATGCGCGAAAGGCGATTCCCGCAGCCATTCTGGTCAGCAGGGCCATCTAAAAAGAATGGCGTAGCAATCTTGTTTGGGGCCCACTGTCCTGGTAAAGTTGTATCGACTGTGGCAGAAATAAAGGGATGCTTAATAGCTCTCAGGGTGCAATGGGATGGGACTCACCATAGCATTGCTTTACGTCCCCAATGCGAAGCAAGAACCCTTCTTTCTCGCAGCTCTCGCAGAGGTACTTACGTCTTCAGATAAAATGATTTTGACAGGGGGGGACCTAAATCTTGTGATGGATGCTGAGTTAGATAGGTCTAATCAGCGAACACACCAGTCAGGGGATCTCACCTCAGCGGGACAGGAGGGGTTGGGGGACAGCGGGCTACACGATGTCTGGCGTACGCAGCACCCCACAGAGCGAGATTACATATACTATTCTGCATCGCACAAAACATATGCCGACTAGATCACTTCCTGGCCTCTACCTCCCTACTACATCACCTTCACACAGCTATGATAGAGCCCCGCTCTCTCTCCGACCACGCCCTTATCTCTGTTCTCCTCCCAGCGCAGCGATCATGGGCGTTTCCTCATGGGTGATGCCTTCGGGAGAATCTCTTACACTCTGAGGACACAGTGCAACGAATTAGGCAAACCACAGCAGACCACTTATTGCTTAATGATGTGGGCTCTATGTCACTGTCAGCTGTACCGGAGGCCCTGAAGCTTGTTGCAAAGGGAGAATTCATTGCCATTTCGGTAACCTATAATAAACTTCGTAAAGAGAAACGCACAGAATTGGAGAGGGAAGTGGGGGAACTCGAATCGATCCACAAGCGTACCAGGGCACCAAGTGTGTGGAGGGATTGGAGAATCGCAGGCGCTTGCTGAAACATTTAGACCTTGACAGGGCGGGACATGCCCTTCTCCGCCTCCGACACAAATTTTACCTTAGTAGCGATAAGTGCAGTAAAATGCTGGCCCATAGATTGCGAGCTAGAACGCAGACAACCCAGATTCAGTCATTATGGGATCACACAGGGGAGGAACAGATTGCAGACAAACAAATTGAGGATGCTTTTCGTAGCTTCTATAACCTTTTTTACACTGGGCAGGATCCGCAGACGCATGACCCGAGCGCATATCTAGATACCTGTGGGATCACACCTCTCTCTAGAGCCTCAGCGGAGGCGCTTGACGCCATGATTCGAGTAGAGGAGGTGATCTCGGCCATCTCTAGATTGAAACTAGCCAAATTTCCATGACCGGACAGGTTCTCGGCCTCCTTTTACAAGACCTTTTGTAGGGAGCTGGCTCCTTTTTAACCAAATTGTTCAACTCCCTTTTGGAGTCGGGGGAGGTGACACCCTATATGTCAGAAGCAGCGATCTCCATCATCCTGAAACCCTGAAAAGATCCTCGGGAGTGTGGGTCTTATCGACCTATTTCCCTCCTTAATAGCGATGCGAAAACCTTCACGAGTATCATAGCAGCACGATTAAACCCTCTCATGGCCGACATCATAGACCCCGACCAATCAGGTTTTATTCCAACGCGGCAAGTTGGGGACAACAGTAAACGGCTTATCCACCTTGTTGATAGCATATAGCGATCGGGAAGGCAGGCTTTCTTGTTATTGATAGACGCCGAAAAGGCATTCAATAGAGTAGGGTGGAACTATTTATTCAAGGTGCTGCGCTGCTATGGGTTTGGAGAGAATTTCGTTAATTGGATTCGGCGCATTTATCATACGCCCAAGGCATTTGTGAGGGTCAACTGTAGCAGATTAACGTTCTTTCCAATTTTCCGGGGGACTCATCAAGGGTCCCCTCTGGCCCCACTTTTATTTGCCCTTTATAAGGAGCCTTTCGCTCAGCGTATAAGAGCAGACCAGTGCATAGTAGGCTTTAAATTTGGAGCGGACATCCATAAAATAAGTTTGTATTCAGATGATGTGATCCTTTCTCTCAGGCAGCCAAAGTCCACCCTGCCCACTTTGCTTGCAGAACTCTCTGTTTTTGGGGAAGTCTCAGGGTTTAAGGTTAACGTGGGCAAATCCAATATTCTGAATCTGACAATCCCCCCTGAAGAAGTAGATAGTTTGCAACAGCAATTCCCATTCCAGTGGACCGAGAGTAACATATTATACTTGGGTGTCCGACTAGCCCAGACCATTGCTCGGATGGTTATGCTCAACTGCACGACGTTACTGGAGCATCTAGCATGGTTTGGAAGGAATGCTGCGGTGAAAATTACCATCCTTTGGCGCTTACTTTATTTATTTCAGATGCTCCCTATGTCTCCCCCGCCCAGAGCATTAAATAAGTTGCCAGCTCTTGTTAATAAGTTTGTCTGGGAGGGGAAAAATCCATGTCTCTCACTTACCTAGATGGCATGTTCGAAAGAGCAGGGCTACTACCAAGCAGCATGCCTCAGATACCTGGTGGAATGCAACAGGCCATTATCCAGCAAACACTGGAACTTCATGGACCAGTCCGTAGCTGGTATTAACATTTAGAGGGAACTGTGGTTACCCTGCAAACATAGGGCGTGGGGTCTATACTTCTCCCCTGTTACCTCTCCGACGCTTAAGATCTGGGATAGAGTAGCTATTACGGAAGGCTGGACCTCCTTTCCCTCGCCGATGCCCCTCATTGTGGACAACCCTAATTTTCCTCCAGGGCAGGCATCTGTAGTGTCCAGCGGTGGCCGAAGGAGGGTTGTAAAAGATTTGGGTCCCTCTTCTACATGGAGGTGTTGATCCCCTTTGAGCAGCTCCGGCGGGATCATGGTCTCCTAGCAACAGATGAATATCCCTATCGTCAACTATGTCACTGGATCACAAGGCCTTCTAACTACGCTCACATGTCTAGACCCCTCAAAACGTTTGAAAGGTGGTTGCTACGCAAGCAGGATGATCGACGGCTCATATCGGAATTGTATGCCATGCTTACTGCAAGTCCCACTGGGCAACGCACGCGAGCACAGGTACGCTGGGAAGCAGAAATAGGTAGGCCGCTAACTCCTAAAGAATGGGAACACATCCTCTACAGAACTCACCACACTGCACATAACACAGCTGGGGCGGAGTCAGCTTTTAAGGTGTTTTCATATTGGTACTATATCCCTGCCCACATCCACTGTTGGGACAAAAGCAAAACGGACCTCTGCTGGAGAGGTTGTGGGATGTCTGGCACCCTAGCTCACTTGCTATGACATTGTCAAAAGTTGGAGCGCTACTGGACAGAGGTCTTAGATAACATTGATGCAGTGTTTGCGATCTCATTGCCCCACACCCCAGAATACACTCTTCTGGGCCTCTCACACTCTAAAGTCTTCCATTAAAATCCTTACGTGGTAGGCAAATAGCAATAGCACTGCTGGCGGCCAGAGAGGGCATCTTAGCTCAATGGGGTGCGATGTCTACTCCTGAGGTACTGTCCTGGATCCATCGCCTGTGGCATCTATTAGCCATGGAACCATGTCTCAGCGTTGAGGGCAAGGGGAAGGAGTATGCCAAGCTATGGGCGCCCTTCTTGCAACTGTTAACAAAAGATATGAGAGATGTGACCTGTCCTAAATATCTACTGATCCTTAAATTGCTCCCACCAGAAGCTAGCCAAAAACCAGACACTGGCAACATGAACTTGAAGCTTTCCCAAACTCATGTTTAGAAGTCCAGTAGCGCATAGCAAGGCAATAACTGGTGCACAGGGACTTTTTGTTGGTATTGTTCTCATTTTATCATTGTTTTCCTACTTTATTCTCTTCAATTAGAAGATACAAATTAATGTACTACAATATTGCTTGACACGCGGCCGGCCTTCGGGTTGTGAGCTTGAATGTTGTGTAATACTGCCCTTGTTACGCTCTGCTGGCCTATGAATGTAGGCAGGAAGCTGTGTCCATATGCTATGACTTCCACCTAATAAAAATGATTGATTCTAAAATGGTAGAAATAGCTCAGTTCAATGTAGATGGTAAATGCAACACTTTACTCTCAAAGTACCTTGGATGCGTCACGCAATACAAAGAAAAGGGTCGCAGGCAAGGTAATGCGTCGGTTCCTTGCTTCGGGGGAGGTGATGTGTCAGTTCCTTACTGCAGCGCAGGGGAGGTGATGTGTCCGTTCCTTACCGGAGAGGAGGTGATACTTTGGTTTCTTACTGTGATCCTGTGCGATTCGACAAGGTGGTGCCTTGATGCGATGTGACAATCCGCTGCGATGCGAGAAAATGGCATCTTGATGCGAGGTGACAACGTTGATTGTGATGCATGCACGCCCAACGGCCGTGTGGCGAACTTGGTAACTTCTGAGCCGCCACAGGCCCTGCAACTCACTTCTCCGGTGATGCAACGGCGACCTCTGCGGCGGCAACACGCTTCTCTGGTGATGTGACATGCTTCGTCGATGGTGCGACAGCGAACAGCTGTAGCTGCGGCATGCTTCTTAGGCAATGCAACGGCAACTGCTTGCAGCGGCAATACGCTTCTTCTCATTGCTTTGTGCTCCCAGCTCCCAGCGACTCGCAGTCGTCTGATAGTTCCCAAACAACAGTAGGCACCTCTCTGCAAGCAAAATTTAGCAGCAAGGGAATTCAGGGGAGCTGGTGGTGAAGTCTTGTATCCCTTAGACTTTAGGCAGGTGGCAAGCACAGTTCAGGTCTAGCACCTTTCTACAAACAATTGTAGACAAGGTCAGAGCCATAAGTTAACGCCATCTTAAAGGAGGTGTTAATAGGAGAAATGTTTTAATTTCTCCTTTATTATCCTACTTTGCATGCGTACTGCACTCTGCAGCACACTTACAAAGTGGAGAAACTGTTTGAACTTGTCTAGGAATAGTATTTTGTACACAAACCCAATGCTAGGCTCAGGCACGCCCCTTAGCACCATGGCTCTAAGGTGTATGCCTGGCGCATGGCAGCTGGAATCAGTACTGGCGCTAGGGAGAGGGGAGGAGAGAGCCATATCTTTGCAGATATGGCGCTCTCCTGCTCCCTCTCTTTCACATTCAGCACAGTATTTTTGGCTGCTGTGCTGCATTGTTTGACTTCTTTGAAAATTTGCCCCCTAGAGTAACACTTTCTCACGAGCAAAATCAAGCAATGAATTCAATGGAAACAGATAAATATTCAAAATGACACCCATTTGAGCAATGAGAAACACAAGTATTTTGAAACTGCTCTATAGGATCTGAAATGGAAGAGCACTGATCTAGCGCCCTTGTAAGGTCATTGTACTGTAAAGCAATTGTGCAACCATGATATTAAACAATAAACACGTTTTTCAGAGGCACTACTGTATTAACGTCTTTTGCAGAAATGCAAAGGCACACTAAAATGCAAAATAAAAAATACTTACTGGCTGTAAGAGATTGTCATTTCCATTATCAAATAAGCAATGTACTATTGAAGTCAATATGTCCATGCACTCAAGACAGAGTATAGCACTGGGACCAGAGGAAGTTGCAAAACTCCATTGCCCAGCAGCATTAGCGACGTGAATCCGGCACTCCTGGAGGTACCCAAAAGGGAACTACTGCAGCGCAGGACACCTACACCCTGCACCGGAGGGAGTTGCAAAACTCCATTGCCCAGCAGCAGTGCTTTAAATGGAAAACAGTAAGTGCAGGTACTCATTAAATTGAGTTAGGGGCGTGGCTAGTGGGCCTGGTGGGCGGGGTTAGAGGCGGGGTGAGACATGATGATAGGAACACTTCTATTGAGTATTCATTTTTTCCTTGCATTGCCCTTGACAGTTGTCTCAAACTTTCCATATGTGCAGATTAACAGGTACATATGCTAACAAAGGGTGGTATGAAGTACTTCTGGGAGCAATGCAAGGAGCTTCTAAAACCTGAATGCAGCCAAGCCATCAACAGTACTTTTTGCCCTTCCAGGCTAAGAATCAATGTGCACCAGGACAAGGGAAACTGGCATAGCATCATTAATAACAAGTATTAGACGCATTTATTTTCAAATACCTCCTGGGTGTCCTGATTCCCTCCCTATCTGATATAGGGCCCGATGTAGGTAAATCTCATTTACCGACTCTAGAATACCGAATTTTACCGATTCGGTATTCTAGATTCGGTAAATGAGATGTAGGAAAATATTCGGTAATTTTTACAGAATCGGTATGATTCGGTAATTACCAAATCGGTATTTACCGATTCGGTAATTGCCATTGATTCCTATGGGCCTTGAGGCCCATAGGAATCAATGGCAATTACCGAAAATTACCGAATTGTCAAGGGGGACAGGGTGTCACTTTGACACCCTGTTGCACCCCTGATTCTGGCTTGTGGGCCATGTGACACACATACATGCCCTAGGGCATGTATGTGTGCCACATGGCACAGGTGTACATGCACAGATGTGCATGTACACTGGAATTCGTTATTTACGACGAAATATTATTTCGTGGTAAATAACGAATTCTTAAGGGCCCGTGGCACTGTTTTCAGTGCCACCTACATCTAGATTTATTGATTCAGTAAATTTACCGATTCGGTAAATTTACCGAATCGGTAATATTTAAGGGCCCTACATCTCAAACTCCAAATACCAGGTCGGTAACGGCCGAAATCGGCCGTTACCGACCGGTATTTGGCCACCTACATCTGGCCCTTAGTTTCTACACTACACACAACCAGGCAAACGCACACACACAAACAGACAAATACTCTCTATCAATCTTCACATCTCTAATCTCGCAATCCCTCCCCTACTCACTTCTCTCCCATTTATATTGATTTCTCTTGCTGCCCCGTTCTCTTTACCCCTCGATCTATTCCCCATCTCTCTCTGCATTTACCCCTTCTGTCTCTTTTTTCCCTTTTAAAATCTCCCCTTGCTCCTTCTATCTCTGGCCCCTCACTCTTTACCTTCTTTCACCCCATTCTCCTTCTTCTTCCCTCGGCAGAAGGCCACACGGCCGGAGAGCTTGCAGTGGCAGACAGTGCGCCCTGCAGGGTCGTGAGCATCTGCAGAGTCCAGTAGGGCAGAGGTCAGGGGAAGAACAATACTGGACTTTGATGGGCAGGTTAGTAGACCTCCTTCCACCTCACCTGGGCTCCAGGCAGGCTGTGTAGGTCATCTCCACCACCTCATCGCTGTCAATGTCCCAGCAGGTGGGCAGGGGTGTGGGTGGAATTGCCCATTGGTCCAAAAAATGTCCCTCCAATCTTCTCTTTATCACACAACATCCTCTCTTTTCCCACATCTCCTCTCCAACAGCATTGATTCACCACACTCCCTAAATAGGCTGCCACACCCTCACCTTTCTCACCCTCCTCGTCCCTTTCTCTGTGTAGCATATTCTCCGCTTACCCTTACATCTATTTTCTCACACATCCCATCTTTCTCCATTTTTTAACACCCTCTATCTTCCTTCCTCCACTTCACAGCATACACATGACTGACTCCCTTCCTCCTCGTCGTCACCTTCAGACTTTTCTCAAAACTTTCTTAAAATTAATTTTCCACATCTTTTTATACTGCTTTGCTTTCCACCCCCTTCTAACGTTCTACTGAAACCACATCTTCTCTTATCAACTTGCTGTCTGTCTCACACACACTCTACACTGACTTTCTCACATCAGCACCTCACAAAACTTTGCCTACAGTCACCCTCTCTTAAATCCAACTTTACCTCATTAATCCTTATCAGACACCTCTTCCTTCTGACTCTCTGAGGCCATAACCTCCCTCAAACTCTTCCTTCTCTCTTTCATGAAACTCTACTTCTTTTTGGCATCTCCTATTTCTCTCCCTCACTCTTTACCTTCTTTCACCCCATTCTCCTTCTTCTTCCCTCGGCAGAAGGCCACACGGCCGGAGAGCTTGAAGTGGCAGACAGTGCACACTGCAGGGTCGTGAGCATCTGCAGAGTCCAGTAGGGCAGAGGTCAGGGGAAGACACTGTTTGTTGCCAGGACACTGTTTGTTGCGAAAGGACTCCTGTGTGTGGACGGACCCTGTGGTGCCAACGACCCTTACCTGAGGCAGCAACTCGCCGGACCCGCTGCGCGGGTCCCGCAGCGTACCTGACCTTGTGTGAAGCTTCAAGCGGAGGGGCTGCTCTCGCATTCAGTGAGCGTTCGTGATTGGGGCTGCGAGCAAAAGCAGGGACTCCACTGTCCAGGAGTCCCTGCGAGCCCAACCAGCCACACCTGGGCTGCTCTCCCTGATCGCCACGCCCCCCGCCTACGGAGGTAAAAGCGGACGTCTGGAGCCGTTCTTTGGGGCACTGTTTGTTGCGGAAGGACTCCTGTGTGTGGACGGACCCTGTGGTGCCAACGACCCTTATCTGAGGCAGCAACTCACCGGACCCGCTGCGCGGGTCCCGCAGCGTACCTGACCTTGTGTGAAGCTTCAAGCGGAGGGGCTGCTCTCGCATTCAGTGAGCGTTCGTGATTGGGGCTGCGAGCAAAAGCAGGGACTCCACTGTCCAGGAGTCCCTGCGAGCCCAACCAGCCACACCTGGGCTGCTCTCCCTGATCGCCACGCCCCCGCCTACGGAGGTAAAAGCGGACGTCTGGAGCCGTTCTTTGGGGCACTGTTTGTTGCGGAAGGACTCCTGTGTGTGGACGGACCCTGTGGTGCCAACGACCCTTATCTGATGCAGCAACTCGCTTGACCCACTGCGCGGGTCCCGCAGCATACCTGACCTTGTGTGAAGCTTCAAGCGGAGGGGCTGCTCTCGCATTCAGTGAACGTTCGTGATTGGGGCTGCGAGCAAAAGCAGGGACTCCACTGTCCAGGAGTCCCTGCGAGCCCAACCAGCAACACCTGGGCTGCTCTCCCTGATCGCCACGCCCTCCCGCCTACGGAGGTAAAAGCGGACGTCTGGAGCCGTTCTTTGGGACACTGTTTGTTGCGGAAGGACTCCTGTGTGTGGATGGATCCTGTGGTGCCAACGACCCTTATCTGAGGCAGCAACTCGCCGGACCCGCTGCGCGGGTCCCGCAGCGTACCAGACCTTGTGTGCAGCTTCAAGCGGAGGGGCTGCTCTCGCATTCAGTGAGCGTTCGTGATTGGGGCTGCGAGCAAAAGCAGGGACTCCACTGTCCAGGAGTCCCAGCGAGCCCAACCAGCAACACCTGGGCTGCTCTCGCTGATCGCCACACCCCCGCCTACGGAGGTAAAAGCGGACGTATGGAGCCGTTCTTTGGGACACAGTTTGTTGCGGAAGGACTCCTGTGTGTGGACGGACCCTGTGGTGCCAACGACCCTTATCTGAGGCAGCAACTCACCGGACCTGCTGCGCTGGTCCCGCAGCGTACCTGACCTTGTGTGAAGCTTCAAGCAGAGGGGCTGCTATCGCATTCAGCGAGCGTTCGTGATTGGGGCTGCGAGCAAAAGCAGGAACTCCACTGTCCAGGAGTCCCTGCGAGCCCAATCAGCAACACCTGGGCTGCTCTCCCTAATCGCCTCGCCCCCCGCCTATGGAGGTAAAAGCGGACGTCTGGAGCCGTTCTTTGGGACACTGTTTGTTGCGGAAGGACTCCTGTGTGTGGAGGGACCCTGTGGTGCCAACGACCCTTATCTGAGGCAGCAACTCACCGGACCCGCTGCGCGGGTCCTGCAACGTACCTGACCTTGTGTGAAGCTTCAAGCAGAGGGGCTGCTATCGCATTCAGCGAGCGTTCGTGATTGGGGCTGCGAGCAAAAGCAGGGACTCCACTGTCCAGGAGTCCCTGCGAGCCCAACCAGCAACACCTGGGCTGCTCTCCCTAATCGCCTCGCCCCCCGCCTATGGGGGTAAAAGCGGACGTCTGGAGCCGTTCTTTGGGACACTGTTTGTTGCGGAAGGACTCCTGTGTGTGGACGGACCCTGTGGTGCCAACGACCCTTATCTGAGGCAGCAACTCGCCGGACCCGCTGCGCGGGTCCCGCAGCTTACCTGACCTTGTGTGAAGCTTCAAGCGGAGGGGCTGCTCTCGCATTCAGTGAGCGTTCGTGATTGGGGCTGCGAGCAAAAGCAGGGACTCCACTGTCCAGGAGTCCCTGTGAGCCCAACCAGCAACACCTGGGCTGCTCTCCCTGATTGCCTCGCCCCCCGCCTATGGAGGTAAAAGCGGACGTCTGGAGCCGTTCTTTGGGACACTGTTTGTTGCGGAAGGACTCCTGTGTGTGGATGGACCCTGTGGTGCCAACGACCCTTATCTGAGGCAGCAACTCGCCGGACCCGCTGCCCGGGTCCCGCAGCGTACCTGACCTTGTGTGCAGCTTCAAGCGGAGGGGCTGCTCTCGCATTCAGTGAGCGTTCGTGATTGGGGCTGCGAGCAAAAGCAGGGACTCCACTGTCCAGGAGTCCCAGCGAGCCCAACCAGCAACACCTGGGCTGATCGCCACACCCCCGCCTACGGAGGTAAAAGCGGACGTATGGAGCCGTTCTTTGGGACACAGTTTGTTGCGGAAGGACTCCTGTGTGTGGACGGACCCTGTGGTGCCAACGACCCTTATCTGAGGCAGCAACTCACCGGACCCGCTGCGCGGGTCCCGCAGCGTACCTGACCTTGTGTGAAGCTTCAAGCAGAGGGGCTGCTATCGCATTCAGCGAGCGTTCGTGATTGGGGCTGCGAGCAAAAGCAGGAACTCCACTGTCCAGGAGTCCCTGCGAGCCCAACCAGCAACACCTGGGCTGCTCTCCCTAATCGCCTCGCCCCCCCGCCTATGGAGGTAAAAGCGGACGTCTGGAGCCGTTCTTTGGGACACTGTTTGTTGCGGAAGGACTCCTGTGTGTGGACGGACCCTGTGGTGCCAACGACCCTTATCTGAGGCAGCAACTCACCGGACCCGCTGCGCGGGTCCCGCAGCGTACCTGACCTTGTGTGAAGCTTCAAGCAGAGGGGCTGCTATCGCATTCAGCGAGCGTTCGTGATTGGGGCTGCGAGCAAAAGCAGGGACTCCACTGTCCAGGAGTCCCTGCGAGCCCAACCAGCAACACCTGGGCTGCTCTCCCTAATCGCCTCGCCCCCCGCCTATGGAGGTAAAAGCAGACGTCTGGAGCCGTTCTTTGGGACACTGTTTGTTGCGGAAGGACTCCTGTGTGTGGACGGACCCTGTGGTGCCAACGACCCTTATCTGAGGCAGCAACTCGCCGGACCCGCTGCGCGGGTCCCGCAGCTTACCTGACCTTGTCTGAAGCTTCAAGCGGAGGGGCTGCTCTCGCATTCAGTGAGCGTTCGTGATTGGGGCTGCGAGCAAAAGCAGGGACTCCACTGTCCAGGAGTCCCTGTGAGCCCAACCAGCAACACCTGGGCTGCTCTCCCTGATCGCCTCGCCCCCCGCCTATGGAGGTAAAAGCGGACGTCTGGAGCCGTTCTTTGGGACACTGTTTGTTGCGGAAGGACTCCTGTGTGTGGACGGACCCTGTGGTGCCAACGACCCTTATCTGAGGCAGCAACTCGCCTGACCCGCTGCGCGGGTCCCGCAGCTTACCTGACCTTGTGTGAAGCTTCAAGCGGAGGGGCTGCTCTCGCATTCAGTGAGCGTTCGTGATTGGGGCTGCGAGCAAAAGCAGGGACCCCACTGTCCAGGAGTCCCTGTGAGCCCAACCAGCAACACCTGGGCTGCTCTCCCTGATCGCCACGCCCCCCGCCTACGGAGGTAAAAGCGGACGTCTGAAGCCGTTCTTTGGGACACTGTTTGTTGCGGAAGGACTCCTGTGTGTGGACGGACCCTGTGGTGCCAACGACCCTTATCTGAGGCAGCAACTCGCCGGACCCGCTGCGCGGGTCCAGCAGCGTACCTGACCTTGTGTGAAGCTTCAAGCGGAGGGGCTGCTCTCGCATTCAGTGAACGTTCGTGATTGGGGTTGCGAGCAAAATCAGGGACTCCACTGTCCAGGAGTCCCTGCGAGCCCAACCAGCAACGCCTGGGCTGCTCTCCCTGATCGCCACGCCCCCCGCCTACGGAGGTAAAAGCGGACGTTTGGAGCCGTTATTTGGGACACTGTTTGTTGCGGAAGGACTCCTGTGTGTGGACGGACCCTGTGGTGCCAATGACCCTTATCTGAGGCAGCAACTCGCCGGACCCGCTGCGCGGGTCCCGCAGCGTACCTGACCTTGTGTGAAGCTTCAAGCGGAGGGGCTGCTCTCGCATTCAGTAAGCGTTCGTGATTGGGGCTGCGAGCAAAAGCAGGGACTCCACTGTCCAGGAGTCCCTGCGAGCCCAACCAGCAACACCTGGGCTGCTCTCCCTGATCGCCACGCCCCCCCGCCCATCTCCTCCCTATTAAGGGAAAGCATCATTCCCGCTGTGCGAGAGCGCGCGGGAGGGCGCCGGGAGAAGCCCGGGACAAGGGCGGGACCGTCTGTGGCCGTCAGAGGCCGAAGGAGGCTGGGCTGGGCCCGGTCTCTAAGACTTTAATTCCGCCTCTGTTGTACCCAGGTCAGTTGGTCTCTATTGTACTCCATTGTACTTTCTAGTATAAGACATTGTTATAGTCATGTCTAACTCCTTACCATCTTGTGTTGGGGTGTCCATTCTTGGGCCCCTCGATAAATACTTTGAGAAAGCTAATAAGGAAATTGATAAAGAACTTCTACTAGCAGAGAAGCGTGCCGAGCGACGCCGATCCATTGAACACTTGAAACAGAATCCCTTGCCACCTCAGATTGACAGAAGTTCTACTTATGACACTGGAAATTCTGGTAGGTCGGACAGAGATGCCGATCTATTCAGTACTGACCACCTCCCTAGTATTTTTCGTGACCATAATACATCTGCTATAAATTCTGGTATAAATACTGTAGATAACTGTAATAGCCCACCTACCACATCTAATAGTCTTATAGTTCTAAACACCCCAGTAGCCGCAACTATAGTCAACCAATTACACTCATCTCCATCAAACCATTTAACTGATAATGTAACCTCCATCAAGTCAACTCCTATACACAAAACAATGCCTACCCAAAATAAAAATGGCATTGGCATTAAACCCTCGGAATTACGTAGGGTGCTTCATTCTCTGCCTAGGAAGAAGAGGAGAAAGGGTGGGGTTAAAAGAAAAAGTTTTATTAACTAAGTCTCTCCCCCTTCAGTGGAAAGATCGAAAACCAATATAACTGTCTCGTCTGGGAGGGTTGTTTCACTAGGGTCTCCTACCCACCCCACCCTTCCAGTAATAGATGATCTATTACCTTTACCCTCTTCGAAAAAAGAGTTGATAGAACTTTTAGATCAAATTTTAAAATCCTATATTATCCCACTTCTGGAGAGAGTTAGGATTTTGGGGGAGAAAATTGACAACTTATTAACAACTGCTGTCCAGAATAAAACTCACCATCCAATGAACTGTAATGTTCAGACACAATTGAAAGTCCAACCCCCCTCTATAATATTGCCACATAGTAAACCATCTAAAACAACTGATAAGCCATCCAGTAAAAATAATAAAGTCAACTCAACACCCAAACCGACATTAGCAAAAGAGAAGCATGTGACGGTTTCTAATAAACCGGTCCCTCTCGTAAATAGCCAAACTTTGCCCCCTGTGGTTGACAATACCATAACCACATCCCAAAGAAAGTCTTCAACTTGTAGGAACACAGTGGACCTACCCCCCGAATCATCTAATTTTGTCATTGTTTTGACTGGTGTTCCCTCGATCACTATTGATTATCGTGAGCCTAATGCAAACTTGAAGAATAAAGTCATCTATTGGCTGAGAAAGAATAGACCCCTTCCAGCCCATTTAAACGGAGACATTATCTCAGTCAGAAGGTGTAACTGGGTGGGTCTCCATCCAAAGGATACAGAGGGCGACATTGTGATTATCAACTTTAGGGATCCCAGAGTTGTTCCCTACATAAGTGATTGGTTCCCAGGAAACAATGAAGGAGGTATATCCACTCGTAATCTGAGTTATTACTACCCAGAACCCATATTGAGACCACCTGTACATCCTAGTGCTAGTGGATACACGCCCCTCCTGAACATGCCAAAACACCTATCCCTCTTCCCTTATCCTACCAACAATCCCAACACTCCCTGCCCTCCTATCCGCCGCCATTATCCACCCTGCAATTTCCCTATCCCAGTTAACCGCATCAATTCTAACTGGTATAACGACTATTGGAACATTCCATTGTTGAACTTGTATGAACCTTTATCAGGGTTGGAATCCAATGATTGACTTGACTCCCACCTACAAGTCTCCAAGGTTAACCTAGACTGTACGGGTACTCTTATTACCCCAGAAATGGATTCCCAACATGGAGTAATGGCAAAGGAAATGGTAACACAATGTGGTAGGGAAATGTATGAATATCCTGGTGGGGTACGGGGTAGGAGACAGGAAACTGAAGTAGTATCCCAGGATGAAGCGATTGTTGAGGTAGACGACATGATGATTGGTGACCACAGGGGATTGCGAAACAGGGACCGGCCATCCGAGTCGGTAGCTTATGGGGAGGGTGATACCGAAAAAAGGAGCGATGATGTACTTCATGTAAACAGTTTAAACATTGGGGGTAAAATGCATGACGATACAGAAAAGGATACCAGTACCTCTGGAACACTTTCAAGTGGTACCAAGTTTGGTTCTTGGAACATTGCTGGGCTTGAGTCCAGACTGTGTAACACGGAATGGGTTGATTTCATAAACCAGGGTGATGTATGGACATTCCAGGAAACCTGGGCACTCCCAGCGGTGTTCCTTGCAGGGTATCTAAATTTTTGTAAACCAGCCACCAAAGGCAATAGAGGGCGTGCTAAGGGAGGCCTGACTACCTGAGTTCGACAACATGAGGGTGTAAGAGCTGAGGAGGTATACATTGATAGCCCGACATATTGACGGTAAGAATAAGATCCTCAAAAGGCCTCGATATCCTGTTGACTAACATCTATGTCAGGGGTACCCGGGGTGGAAGGGTTGTACCGACCCTCCACATCCTGGACAACTTCCTTTCCGGCACACATGTAAATGGTTTTATGGTTGTAATGGGGGATTTTAACTCCCGTTTTGAACCCTTGAGTGTAGGTGATGATCTACTTACCGAGGCTGAAGATATGTCCTGGGGGATTCCCCAGCTTGAGTTGGCCCCGATTAGGAAATGGATGCAAACTGCCACATTTATTAAAGGGTTGTGCCTGGACAAGGGACTGCGAGCACTAAGTGGCAGAGCGCGATCCGATAGGATAGGTAGACACACTTTTTGTAACGGCAAATATAATAGCAGTATAGACTACATTTTGGTTGACGTTAAAATGCGGGCTACAGTAGAGGATATGATGATCTCGACCAGACCTGAAAGTGATCACGACCCACTTGTGATGGAACTAAGGGATCATAGTTTCCTGGGATTAGAGATTTTTTGCTCGAACGTTGTTCAAAATGAAGTTGTCCTTAGCAATGACATGAGAAGGGTGCGGTGGCCAAAAGTCTCAGTTGATGCTGAGGCACGCAAAGAGATTAGAACATTGGTCTTAAACTCTTTGGAAGAAGTTCTTAGTTGTGAGTCTCAGGAGGATATTAGTGTAAGAATCACCAAGACCCATACCAACTTATTTTTAGAGTTAAAAAAACTATTTGTCAAAACCATATCCAAGCAGGGCAGGAGGGGAAAACAGAAAACCCAATCCTGATTTGATGAGGACTGTCGTCAAACTCATGGGGATTTGTTTAAATCTATAAAACTAAAAAACCTTAGCCTAATAAAGGATTGTAGGAAGGCTTATAAAAATGCAAGGTATAAAGCTAAGTCAAATTGGGATGAGGAACGGTGGGCGATGTTAACTGAAGCATGTAGTTACCGGAACGTGTGTCAGTTTTGGCACCTACTTAAGTGGGGCAAATCATATGAAGATCGTCCAAGTTCTGCCTCAGTTGGTCAATCCCAGTGGGTATGTTTCTTTGAGGAACAATTTAAGAATTATAGTAATACACAGGTTTATATTCTAAATTCTATCCCTAGCCCCCCACTTATATTCACAAGTAGTGAAGTTAAACTAATCTTGAAAACAATTACTGGGGGTAAGGCACCTGGTCCGGATTGCGTTCCTGCCGATCTATTCCTACAGGATCAGGACCTTTGGGTTCCCTACCTAGTCCATTTGGCAAATGCTTTAGCCTCAGGTGCTGAGGTACCTGAATCTTGGTTTGGGGCAGAAATCCTGCCTATTTATAAGAAAGGCGATCGATCGGTTCCCTCCAACTACCGGCCAATCAGCCTAATTGATGCGGTCCAAAAAATCATAGCCCGCCTTGTTCTTGGCAGGATTCAAGACTGGACTGATGAGTTTAACATTCTTTCTCCACTCCAGGCAGGCTTTAGGCCCCATGTGAGTACTCTGGATCAGGCCCTCCATTTTAGTCTTCTCTATTGGAAGACTGTCACCATTGGAAAAGGAAATCTCTACGCAGCTTTTGTGGACTTAAGGTCTGCATTTGACCTTGACCCAAGGGCTAAGCTTTGGGACTGTCTAGCGAAGCTGGTTATGCCAGCTCCTCTCTTAAGCTTATTGGTTAACCTTCATGCCCACACATATGCTCAAGTACGTTGGGGCAAACCAGGGGAGGTAACAGAAAAATTCCCAGTTGCCAAAGGTGTAAGGCAAGGGTGCGTTTTAGCACCCACCCTGTTCTCTCTGTATATAAATGGGGTTACTCAATACTTTACTAATCAGCCTACTGATGCCCCGACCCTGGCTGGATTGAAAATCCCACTCCTCATGTTCGCAGACGACACTCTTTTAATATCTAAGACAAGACAGGGCCTTCAGCTAGCACTGTCAAGGTTTGAATTGTTTTGCTGCGAGCATGAGTTAGAGGTAAATGTATCGAAAACAAAGTTTATGGTACTAAGAGGGCATTCTTCTATCACAGCAAGGGTTACTATGGGTGGGACACCTTTGGAACAGACGAAGCTGTTTACCTACCTTGGTGTTACGTTTAGTGAGACTCTTAGCTGGGCTCATCAGGTAAACCTAATGGCACTAAAGCACATGCAGATTGGAGGAGCCTTGCTTAAAGAACATAAAAGCTCCAGCTCAAGGCCCATGTCTCCCTTAATAAAAATGTATGGCATGAAAGTTTTACCATCTGTTCTGTACGGAGCGGAGCTCTGGGGTCATAGCAACCTTGATTCTTTGAAAGTTGCCCAAAATAAATTCCTAAGGCAGTCCATAGGCCTTCCACAATCTACACCTCGGCTTCCACTTTTGTATGATCTTGGGTGTCAGCCGGTGGAGGACATGGCTAGACTGCGCCCAATAGCTTTTTGGCGTCGCCTTTGGTCTACGCCCGAACTACAGCTTTATGCGAGAGCATGTTTAGAGGTTAGGGATCTTCCAGGTGCTTCTAACATTGGTTGGTTTAAGGTCCTAAGAACCACCCTATGTGCTATGGGATATGAGGATCTTTGGCTAAACCCCGACACTGCATCTTTTCCCTCTAAGAAGGATTTAAAGCTCCAATATTGGGACTGGGTGGTGAATACAAGACATTCTGGACAGACAGATACAAACCTCACTGGTACATTCGTAGCTATGAAAGACGTCTCTAGCTTTGAAAATTATTGGGATGCAATAACTAAGCCCCTTGACCGCAAACTGTATCATCAATTTAGGTGTGGCTGCTTGCCTTTGAGGGAGTATACAAAGCAGTGGGGTAAGGGTGGACCGGGGCAGTGTCCTAGGTGCCCAGGACAGGACGAAAGTGTTGATAATTTCCTCTTTGTCTGCCCCCTGTATACTGCCCCTCGAGCTAAGTGGTTAAGACCAGTTTGTAGGAATTTGGGTATTCGTTCAGCAGCAGTTGCCAGAAGATTACTAAAGTCTGACCTAACACCCGTAATTGTAACAGGAGTAGCGAAATATCTAGGTTGGGCCTGGACCCTCAGAACCAGATTTATGAATTTGTCCTAAACCACAGTTTTTATTTACAGAATTGTATTTGATTATGTCTAATTGTGTCTCTGTATAATTTGTTAGGTCCATTAAGGCTATGAGACTAAGGATTATTTTTAACTTTTATTGTCCTTCAATGAAGTATTGTATTTGTTTCAACTGGTCTTTGACCATTTTTATATTTCCTTTTATTCTGTGAAATGTACATGTATTCCAGAGAATTGTTAAATGTGTTTTATGTCTTTTATGATTTAATTATCGAATAAAGACTTTTTTGACTTGAAAAATACTGGACTTTGATTGGCAGGTTAGTAGACCTCCTCCCACCTCACCTGGTCTCCAGGCAGGCTGTGTAGGCCATCTCCACCACCTCATCGCTGTCAATGTCCCAGCAGGTGGGCTGGGGTGGGGGTGGAATTGCCCATTGGCCCAAAAAATGTCCCTCCAATATTCTCTTTATTACACAACATCCTCTCTTTTCCCACATCTCCTCTCCAACAGCATTGATTCACCACACTCCCTAAATAGGCTGCCACACCCTCACCTTTCTCACCCTCCTCATCCCTTTCTCTGTGTCGCATATTCTCCGCTTACCCTTACATCTATTTCTTTTCTCACACATCCCATCTTTCTCCATTTTTTAACACCCTCTATCTTCCTTCCTCCACTTCACAGCATACACATGACTGACTCCCTTCCTCACTGTCGTCACCTTCAGACTTTTCTCAAAACTTTCTTAAAATTAATTTTCCACATCTTTTTTTACTGCTTTTCACCCCTTCTAACGCTCTCCTGAAACCACATCTTCTCTTATCAACTTGCTGTCTGTCTCACACACACTCTACACTGACTTTCTCACATCAGCACCTCACAAAACTTTGCCTACAGTCACCCTCTCTTAAATCCAACTTTACCTCATTAATCCTTATCAGACACCTCTTCCTCCTGACTCTCTGAGGCCATAACCTCCCTCAAACTCTTCCTTCTCTCTTTCATGCAACTCTACTTCTTTTTGGCATCTCCTATTTCTCTCCCTCAGTTTATCAGATACACTCTGTTTGTCATGCTGTCTATCACTCCGGCATGTTTTAAATGATAAATTTACAAACGTACACAGGCGAAAAATCATCTGTGCTCCACAATTCGATAAAACTGACCTAGTGGCCTTGCTTTTGATATCAGTTGAGCAAACCAAGCACATGGCTGAAGATTTAAGTAAGTTCAGTGATGATATCAAGCTAATCATGGCTATTTACTTGTAAAAAAAAGATCAAATCAAAATTCATGCCATTTTAAAAATTGCTAGACGTGTGTATTCATCCATTTTAGGTTTTAAAGGGTTTAACTTATGCATTTGGGGCCCTAGGGGTACAGTCTTATCCGGTGCAGCCCAGCCACTTCCTCAGTAAATACCCTCCAGTCAGGTGGACAGGGGTGGGGATGGAATTGCAGGAGCAAGTGCGTCAGGCCTCAGTGGGAGGCCAAAGGTTTTAATAACACGGTCACCTATGCAGGCTCTCTTCCCTCACACCCATTCAGGCTGCACATATCACTGTGCCCCTGGCAGCTGATGTTTAATACACTAACAACAATTCGACCCAGCGTGGAGGCCCAGCAGGGGGCGGTTGAGGACAATGAGAGCTTCAGTAGCAGAGGCCCACTGACCCCTACGGCAGGCCTCCAGCCGGCGCCAAAACAGAAAATATGCTGCCAAATAAACAGACCACAGCTGACCCTCAGGCACCTGCCCAGTTTCTGATCAGAGTACCGGTACTCTCCTTAGCACTGGAAAAGTGCCGGTACTCAGTACCTGTGAGTACCGGCCCATTTAAAGCACTGCCCAGCAGCAATTAGCAGTATGAAGGGCTGCCAATGTGAATTGGAGGCGCCCTAAAGCCACAGGGAACTCCCACAGCGCGGGACGCCTACACCCTGCACCGGGGCCTGAGGGAATTGCAAAACTCCATTGCCCAGCAGCATTAGCGGCAGGAAGGGCCGTCAACGTGAGTCTGCTGCGCTTGGAGGCGCCTAAAAGCCACAGGGAACTCCTGCAGCGTGGGACACGCTCGGGCATGTCCGGGCTGCGCCCGGGCCAAGTCGGGCCCGTCTGCTTCCATCCGAGCCCGATCGAGACTGGGCTGGGCCACCTCCCTTGATCCTTTGTTACTGGCCTCGATATTTGCTCCAGGAACTTATTCATCCAAGATATATTCATGGTCTGGACACATGAAGGTAACCCATTTGACTGTTTGATTGTTTGAATATTCTTGAACAATGGGGAAATGGAAGCCCACAATAACATCTACAACAGATACAACATTAGATGGTTTCTTATAAAAAGTGACAGGGGCTCTAACGAAGGAGATTGAAATAGTTGAACATAGACTTTCTTCTTCTCCCTGTGTGGTTCCTTCTGACTATATTGACTCTGAGATAATTATCCCGGGAACTGCCGCAGAGTATAGGCCACATCCTTATCTCCTGTTATTATTGTCTCAAGACTGAGTGTTTTACCTGCCCCAATCCAAGGAACTGACTCGCTTATTGGTTCTGTGGAGAGATCTTCTGTAATTTGAGCAGAAAATGGAGGGAAGAGAAAACGAGTCGATGCCGCAGGACCCGATAACAAATTGAGGGGTCTTTCGCCAAGGGGGAAAAGAACTAAGAAAACTGCTTCAATTGGCAACACATCAAGGACTCTGTAGGGAGGTGGGAGGGCAATTGTATTGAATGTCTCAGATATCAATGTTGATGATAAAGGTGACAAAGTGGGTATAATTATAAGAGAGGCTTTCAGTCCCATTTTGACTAGATTAGTTAGTATTGAACAACAGTTAGCTGGAATCTTAATAGGTCTAGGTGATAGCCCGGATTCCAACCAGACTGAAAACATTAATTATCTGAGGGGCTCTAATACCAAAACTATTACTTCCAGTGTCCCGTCATGCAGATTGAACTTAATTAGTGTAATAACTACTACAAAAGAACAGGCTTCTCTCATTTAGACACTACCTATTAATGAGGGTAATGATATAGCAACCCGGGAAAACCCTGATCCAGTCCTGTCTAGGAACGCCACCAGGAATATCATGACTCTGGGCCAAGTGAACATAAATCACTCTATGACACCAATGACAGCAAGGGCCGGATTACCTCAAGTTAATATAGTTAGTAATGAGACTGGTCGAGAATATAGGGTCAGGAGGGGTGCTAAGCATGTGTTGAAGTTGCCTCCACAACGTACACCGTATATTTTGGTCCTGAAGGGGGTTCCTTGCTGGAAGTGGGTCAGGAAGAAACTCGCCAAAGCCTCATAAATAATTCGGCCTATTGGTGCTCCAACAAAATCTCATTAAAGATAAACTGTCTCGAAAACATTATTATGGCCAGACAACTGAGCTGGCTGTGCCATACGACCAGTCGAGGGGCGGGGATTGCGTTGTACTCAACTTCAATAATGCTTGGTGTGCACATTTTGCATTAACGCATTTACAAAGCCCACATGCCGACTCAATAGAGGCTTATCCGTTGGGCTTTTTCTATCCACTGCAACATAAACATCGGGCAAGGGAAAACACACATAGGATGGGCCCTAGGGAGAATATGCCCACGCAGCCACCCTCCTTTACCCATCAAAATCGTTTTGATGTCCTCTCAGGGTCGTTAGAAATTGACTGATTAACTGTGTGCTCTAACACTCTTGTAGCTCCGGTGACAGCCGGATTTGCCCTTAGAGTTCAGGGGTTGGAGTTCACCTAGATTTACCTTTTGATAAGCACCGTGGCGCTTTTCCTGAAACCTTCACCAACAAAATAACCAATAATACGAATAACTGTGACAACTGTGAGAACCTACCTAATTACCAAAATGTATCCTTAAATTAGACCTTGTCTAGGGAGGCCTCTGGGACCTTTATTACCGTTACCCAGGATATGAGTAATGTAGCCACTCTATTGGATAAATGTGGCAAACAAAAGTTTCTTCTCAAATTCCTTTCTTGGAATATTGCAGAAAATGCCCCCAAATTGTCCGATGAGTCATGGGTAACGTATATTACAGGTTTTGGTATTATCTGCCTCCAATAGACATGGTACACAAATGATATTGCATTGAATGGTTATAGCTCTTGCATAGGTAATGCTCAAGAAAGGCTAAAGGAGGGTTGGCAATGTTAATTTCAGTAAAATTTGAAACTATAAAAGTCACAGTTGTCGGTACCTCCCACTGGTATCAATTATTCATGATCCCTAATCTGTTACAAGCTAAGTTATTAGTGATTAATTGGTACTATAATATTTTTCATCATAACATTTCTCAAGTTATTGAGGCACTACAGGCAGAAATTAATATACTTTCAGAGAAGTCCCAATAATTTAAATGCAAGTTTAGCATAGGAGCCTACCCTTTTTGCGTAAATGGATTCCCGATTAAAGACTCTCTGCATTTTTTAAATCCATTGAGAGATCATCGGGACCACCTTAGACTTCTAATTTGCTAAAATAAGTGATCTTGCAATTAAAGTAGCAATGAAGATAAATTAATGTTGGCCTAAGATCAAATCTTCACTCAACTCTACTCTGCCAAAAAAGGGCAGGTAGAGAACTAGGAGAAAGATTAAATTCCAATTTCTTGTTAATTTCAGAAAAAATATTCTGCCAAAAGTTTGCCAAAAGTTTCCCAAATGGCAGCATGTAAACCCGACATGGAGCCAGTCCCCCACTGCAAGCCCGCATCTAAAACACCTGGGGTCACTAGAGGGGAACATTCTGTGGAGTTGCTCGGGGGTGTAATAGATCATCCATTTACTGAATCATGCCATCCTTCTTAGGTTGGCTGCCCTGAATGTTTTACAGCTCATGTTATTATAGTTTTGCCATAGTAGCAGGGAAAAGGTGCAACCAGAGGTCGCATTCATCTTTTCCAGGTGATCAAGGATTGTCTGTTTGTTCTCCACTGATTTAAGTAATTTATACAAATTGCTTATGCCCTTAGTTTCAGAGATGAAATATGTCTTCCCCAGGAGAGCGCCTGGACAATCTTTTTTAGGAACTAGGCCTATGCAGAACCGCTTAACCTGTACAAAGCTAAATATCAGGTTACTGTTTCTGTTAGTTTTACTATTTCGTCCGTGCCTAACCAAGCCGGTTTCCGTCTGGCGCACTCAACAGAGTCTGTGATTCTCGCGGTCCTGGACACTATGAGATCCAATGCTGACAGGGGTGTCCATCAGGCCCTAGTGCTCCTGGACCTGTCGGCAGCGTTCGACAAGGTCGACCATACCATCTTATTGCACTGTGTCGAACAGACCGGCCTGCGAGGCTTCGCTCTCAGCTGGGTGAATTCCTTTCTGACTGACTGTACTCAGGCGGTCAGGCTCGGGAACTTTGCTGCGCCCAAGCTGGCTACTACCTGCGGTGTCCCACAAGGCTTGTCACTGTCTCCACTTCTGTTTAACCTATATCTGAAACCCCTGTTACATTCGCTAAAAAACAGAAAGGTTACAACCTTTAATTACGCCGACGACCTGCAACTAATATTCACATTGGACTCCCGGACTCTGCCATGGAATTCCAGGCCACTATGCTGCACATCCAGCGGTGGATGGAGTTGAACCATCTAAAACTCAACCCAGGGAAGACAGAGCGGGTGCTTCCTGGCAAAAGTGAGGCCAGTTGGGGCCTGCACTTCTGGCCGTCAACAATGGGGTCACCTCCCTCCCCATTCCCCTCGGTGAAAAGCCTCGGCATCACCATTAACTCAGATCTCTCTCTTAAAGGACAGGTGGGAGCTGTGATTTCTTCCAGCTTCCATCAACTGTGCAAAATAAAAAAAATTGCCCACCTGCTTACCCACTCCGCGCTTATACAGGTGGCACTGGCCTTGGTTTTATCCCGACTGGATTTCTCTAATTCTATCTATTTAGGATTACCTATATCCTTATCAAAGCGCTTGCAAATTGTCCAGAATCAAGCGGCCAGACTCATTTTCAAGCATCCTAATTGGAGATCGGCAAGACCACTGTTGTCCGACCTTCGTTGGCTACCAATTGCTCAACTGGTGGCATTCAAAGTAGGATGTCTGGCCTTCAAGGCCCTGCATGGCAAAAGTCCCAGGTTCATTAACAGCATGATGGTGAAGCATGAGCCTACTCGCAATCTTCGCTCAGCTCATCTCTCTTTGCTTACCTTACCCTCCTTCAAACGGAAGCGTCAGGGAGGGTGTTAGTTTGCTTATCTCGCCCCTAAGGCTTGGAACACTCTACCTTTGACAATCAGGAGCTGTACAAATCTCATGGAGTTTCGGAGAGCTTTGAAGACCTGGCTTTTTAAGCAAGCATCCGGATAGGTTATCTGCCGTCAATTTTCCTCACTGTCAGCGCCATGAAACCGTTGGGTGCCCGTGCCCTCTATAAATTTCGACTAACATAACATAACATAACCTATTGCCAGGAGAGAAGTCCTTCTTTATTATAAAAGTCCTGAAGAGTCAAGAACCCTAATGTTCCCCACTGATCACAATTTAAACTGGACTACTGTAACCCCAGCGAAATACATTCCTTTAATTTCATCTGGGGGTGAAGCCCTGGAATATCATACATTCGCCATATTTTTTGAAAAAGCAGAGTGATCACCCTTGGGGTCATATGGCGTGATTTTCTTTTTGGGAAGTTTGGGTACCCGTAAAAAAGGCGCAAGGTCAATCTCAGATTCCTTAAGCATAATTGAAAGAAAAAAATTGCCTTCGATTAGCTCCTCCACGTTGTTATAGTTAAGCCAATTAAGGATTGAGGCATGATAATATAGCCGTACATCTGGTAGGGCTAAGCCCATGTCCTCTACTTCAAGTTGGAGAATTTATAATTTTTTTCTCAGTTTTTGTGCCGACCAGATGAAACGTCTAAATTCAGATTGCACAGAATCAAAAAAAAGATTTTGGAATTTTGATCATTAAATTAGAAAAGAGAAAATAGATGAGCGGAAGAATATTCATTTTAATAAGGGCAACATGCGCCATGATTGAGATTTGGAGATTTTCCCATTATTTAAACAAACTATTTATTTTGCTTAAAGTGGAAATTAAGTTTAATGGATATAAATCTTCCAATCTGGTGGTCACAAAAATCCCGAGATATTTTATTGGCTTGGTTACGTTGTAATATTCCAGCATGGCGAGAGGCAAGATATCAGCGGTGCTGTTGAAAAAAAGCACTTCTGATTTAGAATGATTGATTTTATATCCTCCAATGTTAGTGAACTCCCCAATTTTATCTAAGGCTCTCGTTGTGTTATCCCTATCTGCTGCTAGATAGAGCGCAATATAGCTGCAAACAGTTATAGTATCATCCTGCCAAATAACACATGCCAGAGGCTCAATGAACAGGGCAAATAACACCAGGGACAGCAGACAGCCTTGGTGTGCCCCCCGGCTGATGGAAATTGTTCCTGCGATATCTCCATTGATAATGATGGAGGCTTTTGCATTACGGTACAGATTTTTCACCGCAAGGCAGAATTCCCTTGGAATCGGAAATTTTCTTAAGATTGAAAATAAGACCTGGCATTGTACTCTGTCAAATGCTTTTTCAGCATCTAGCATAACTAAAGCCACCTTAGTTTTACTGATAGAACAATAATCAATTGCCTGCACCAGATAATGAGTGTTGACAGCCAGTAATTTGTCCTTGAGAATGCCGTTCTGGTCATGATGGACAAGTGTGGGGGTACCCTGCGCAAGTCTAAATGTCAGGATTTTAGTAAAGATTTTATAATACGAATTCAATAGACTTATAGGGCGATAGGAGTAAACCTCATCTTCTGGATTCCCTTTCTTAACAAAGCTTATTACTGCAGTTTGAGAAAAAATTTCTGGAACTGGGTCCACTCCAAGAATCCCATTAAATAACATGCTTAAAAATATAGCAAGTTGCGGGGGAAAGATCTTTTAAATCTCTGAGGCAATTCCGTCTGTCCCGCAGGCCTTAGCTCTCAGAGATAGGTTAACCGCCTGGATGACTTCGTTGCTGGTAATATCTGAACGCAGGAGTTATTGCGCCTCAGATGATAGGGTAGGAATTTTTATCTTATCCAGCCAAGCCAGAGCGACCTCAGGGCAGGTATTATGCGTCTCTGTGTAGAGATCTTTATAGTGTTTAAGAAAGACCTCTGAGATCTCTGAAGAAAGAGACGTGGAACAGAGAGTAGTTGGATCTAGAATTTTTTTTATGTGATTCAAATTTGATCTTTTTTTGTAGACCAAGTCAGGAACTTGCCTATATGTTCACTCTCCTCATATCTTTTCTGAAGAACCGAGTTGTGTTGTAAAATTTCTTTAGTAACAAAGAAATCATATAAATTGGACTGGGCACCAGCAAGTTTAGCTTTCCTTTCTGGAGTTGGTCTAGCAAGATGTTCTCCAATAGTGCGGCTAAGCTCATTCTCGAGTTGTGGTCTTTGAGAATTCTCTATTTTCCTCTTAAAGGCCAGATATGCAATCATCTCGCCTCGAAAAAAAGCTTTTAGAGCTTCCAAACAGAAAATGTAGAAGCGGTATTGATATTTAATTTTAAAAACTCCTCCAATGCCAATTGCATACACTCGACCCATTGTTCATCTATAAAGAGGTATTTATCAAATATCCATCAGGGCCTAATTTTCATTTGGAATTTATTTTCAAACTTCACCATAATCGGAGCATGATCTGAGAAGGGATTTTTACAAATTTCAGACTCGGTTTTTAAAAGAGTATGTGAGATCAAAAAAAAAGTATTTGCAATTTTTTTTCAGATATGTCTGCCTTTTCGGCACGGAGGAGAAAGGAGTTTAGAGGCATGACCAATTCCTTTCAGCAGCTGGGGGCCCCGGCGGGTATAATTCAGCAATCTAAATTGAAAGTTTTCCACAAAGGGCGGGTTAAGATTTTGCACTCAGTGGAAACTGCCCAGGATTTTTTACAGTCCTTACAGCATGCAGGAGATGGAAATAAGGGCTGCCGGTCCCTGCTTTCTTCTTGCCTTTTTTCTTTTCCTCTTTCTTGAGCTAAAGATAGACCAAGGTATATCTGTCTAGTCATACTCTTATTTTCCTAGACAGTGTTAGCCGCCCCACCTTATCGCCTTGGGTGCCATGTCACTACACTCCAGTATAGGGATAAGGGGAGGGATAGATAGGGTCATGAAGGGGGGTGGGTGTTTCACTTGTGTGGGGGGGGGCGCTCCAGGATCCCTAGACGGGCAGGGTTCCATGGTCAAGAGGGGCCCTGGGCTGGTTGGGGTAGAGGTTTCACGAGTGGGTTGGGAGGGGGGGGGAGACAAGGGCACTGGTGGGGGAATAATGTGTAGCATTTGTTCAAAAAGCGTCAAGTACCATGTAAGATTTTTTTATCTTATCTTTCTGTTATCAGATTGTGTTGTTTGTGCAGAATTAGAAACTTAAAGAAAAAGAAAAATGGTCAGTAAAATGCTGCAGATAGTGTCTTGTAATGTCAATTGTTTTAATAACAGAGTTAAGAGACGTTCTATGATGGCTTGGTTTAGATCTTTTCAAGCTGATGTGGTATTTGTACAAGAGACACATTATAAGGAGGGCTTTCCTGTAGATAAAGCCCTTGGCTATTTTCAACATTAATTTTATGCTTCCTCCAACGCAGCCGTCAGAGGGGTCGCCATCTTGGTAGCTAAGAAACTCCAATGTGAGCTCTTGATGGTACATAAAGATCAAAAAGCCAGGTGGCTCTGGGTACAGATGAAGATTTCAGGCCAACTTTTTAATTTGGTGAGCTATTACGGTCCTATCGAGGACTCTACGTTATCTTTGCAATCTCTGTATGATTTTGCAACAACTCAGTCCGGGTATGTTGTATTAGGGGGGATTTTAATTTGTTGATTAACCCTGCCTTAGATTGCTCCCCGAGCCAATACGAAACAAACTAAACCCAATTATAGAAAGTTGTATCAGAATTTTATAAGGGACTTTGCGCTAGTACATTGTTGGAGGATCCAATACCCGGATAAAAGCCAATATACTTGCCATTCAGGTAGATTTCATTCCTCTTCTAGGATTGACATTTTTGTATCTCACATAAAACAGCAGATTGAAATGAATTCAATTTTGGAATGAAACAGAATCATCCTGCTGCTTGGTTTCCCCAATCGACCACCTATAGGGAGCGGTGCCGATCCTTGCAAGTCTGGGCTTTGGGCGGCGCCCGGAGCCGAAGTTACGGGTCCTGTCCTTTTGGGCCTACAAGGGCCCTCTGCCCCATTCGACTATTGCCCAGCAGGTGGCAGCAGAGACCCAGAGAGGAGCATCAGCAGTCACAGCCGAAGCGAGCTGAGCGAGCTGTGCTGAAGCGAGCACGAACACTGAAAACACCGAAAACGGTGAAACGCTACCACCATCGCCGAATCCAGGAGCTTGTAAGCTGCAGAAGTGGAATCAGCGAGTCGTGTGTTACTGGCAACGGAGCCAGGGCTGAGCCGGGACTGCAGTGGTGAGGCAAGGCAACTCGGCAAGGTGAGGAGAGGCGCTGAGGCGTGGCACCGGCATCGGACGCCAGAGTCAAGAGGCGAGGTGAGCAAGAGGCGAAGGCGGGGGCAGGAGAGAGGCGGGAGTGAGGAGAGAGTGCGGTCTCACGGCCCCCCAGCCCCCACGGCCCCTCACCTCGCACCACATTGCCTACACTGCCCACACTGAATCCGCATTGATGCTCACTGAAGGAGGCAGTGTGAGCTGAGCAGGCAGCGAGGCAGGAGGCAGCCAAAGACAGCTGTGGAAGCTGCAGGAGCCCCAACCCCCAAACGAGACAGAAACACTGAAATCTCACAAAACTCACAACACAATACAACAGGCAACAGGCAACAACAGACAACAGCCAACAGCCAACAGCCAAAACAACAAAGCGGCTGATGTAAAGTGAACACCGCTTGAACTTCAAGACAGTTTCTGCAGTTCCTGCATGAACAAAAGCCTGAACAAAACGAAGCCTGTTAAGCGGTGAAAAAGCCTGTGCACTGTGGGACTTGCAGTGTAGGAGTGCTCGGGGCTTGCAGTACTGGGGCCCCGACGAACGCAGCAGCGAATAAGATCCAGTAACCACCGTGCAACCAGTGTGCAACCAGTTAGCATTGTCCCATGAGCAGAAGGGGACACAAGGAGACACAAGAAGAACTGCTGGCAAGGAGGGGCCGAAACCGGCGCATCCAGCGCGTAGCCCCGACCAGGCGGAGGCGGAAGGTGGGAACTGGCAGCCTCAGCTCAGAAATTAGCACCCAGCACCCAGTACACAGCATTGAGCACTGAGCCTCAAGCGAAGTGAGGCAAACAACAAGTGCGGGCGAACGGGGGAGACCCAAACGCACAGGAGACGCCCTAAACTGCCTCTGGAAAGCCCAGCTGATCAAGAGACCGCGAGCGCGGCCGCCGTTAGACGCAGCTGCGAAGTAAGAACCCGGGGGTGGTGGCCTAGGCTGGTCTGACTAGGTCCGACTTCGCTGGTGGCTCCCCCCTGTGTGCCCCGCTCGCTCTAACTAGCCCATCAGCGGCCTTCAACAGAAGGGCACAGACGCAGACGCCGGTGAAAACGCCCAAATTGACGGACATCGAATCTCCGCTGCGACTACCTTCCAATAAGGAAAAAGTAACAGCCAAAACAGGGCAAAACAATGAGGACCAGAAACTCTTCCTTACTGCAGGCACAGGAAAAACCTCGACCACATAGAACAGCCAGGAGACGGAAGGCAAAACTTTTCTACCCTCAAGGGAAGGGTGGCCTCTACTCCGGACCTGGACTGTCGGAGGGGGGAACCCCGGGAACACCTGGTGCCACTGGGGCAATGCCAACGTCACCAGGACTATCAACTATATATCCAGCACTGACATCGTCGCAAGCAAGATGGGAGACGGTATAAACCGGCACACCTATTTCCCAGTCCCGGGGCAAACATCTCTCTAGGAAACAGTGACATAAGAAGCTTCCTTTATCCCCCGGCCACAAATCCAGCGGCACCAATCAGACCGTTAAGCGGCACCCCGACCAACAAAGCCTTTGAGGACAGCCTACACCCCAGTCCTACTGCCTCACGGGATCCAGGAAGGCCCCCATCATCAACAATAACTACGCCACAGGGTGGCATACCCCTTAAGCCAGAGGCCCGGGGCAGCCTAACAACTCCCATATATCACTCACTTGAAGACCCTCACTCGAAGTCAAGCCTAAATGGGGCCCTGGCGGCTGACATATTGATTAGCACATGTAGCGTAACCCCGGTAACAGGGGAGCACATGCTTGATGCAACCAGCCTAATACATGAAAGTTGCGAAAGAGGGGGCATCACAGAAATACAGGCTCGGCACCCCCCACCTTCGATCTTGATGCACCAGAGCCACTGTGAACAAGATAAAATGATCTTGTCACCATCTTCATTGAGTAGAAGCTCGGATAGGGGGGAGAGTTCCCCAGTGATCATACTGTCAAACTCGATGCTCCAGAGAACCTGTGAACAAGATAAAACAACCCTGCCACCAACTTTAATGAGCAGAAGCTCGGACAGGGGGGAGAGCTCCCCAGTGATCACAGATCACCTAGCTCTGATCAACGAGACACTTATCTCTATGACAGGTGCGGCAAAAATGCACGCTGACAAGCTCGATGCCCAGATAAACATACTACAAACTGTCGCAAATCTAATATCTGGAATCGACTGTAAACTGGACCATCTGAACGCCCTGATTCGCAGAGCACAGGACAGCACACACCTCAACCCGGAGTCATGTAGCTGCAGCCCCATTTTGAACAATTTAGGAAAACTTCCGGCCATCATGACCACATTGGTGGAGGACCTCAAGAGCGAAGTCGGCAAGATCAAGGCCCCGATCTCTCAGGAACCAACCCCACAGCCCCCAAAAACAGAAGACTCAAGAAACCCAACAAACCATTCGATACAGATCAATAAAGTAGATAAAACCGCCTGGGAGGCACCATTACCGACACTCAACATGAGCAGGCCAGAAGCTACTATGATCAAAACACAAAACCACGAGCCCCCGCACATTACCACACTAACCAGCCCAGATTCCCACATCCTATCTAGAAAAAACAAGAAAAAATTAAAAAAAACTCAATAAGGCAAATAGAAATAAATCTCTCGCTCCCAGAACCATCCGGGAATGGCTACGGCCTGAGAATAAGACGCCCGCTCACAACGTGAATCAGGAAATGACCAAACTGGGAGCAACCGTAAAAATACTGGAAACAATCGAGATAAAAGTCGAAGACACTCAGCCCTCCAACTTAGCAACAACCTCATTCGTAAACCCCCAGCCAGTTTCCACAGCACCACGCTTAAAACAAGCAATGGACCAAAGTTCAGCTGAAGCAACCCAGGCACTCTCAAAAAGACACGACCCCCAGGCCGCTGCTCTATCAACGATCACGCAGGGCTGCGTATCGCATGCGCCTCTGACTGTTACAGACCTCAAGGAAAATGAACAGCTGTCACTACCCACAAACGTGCCCAGCGTGTCACAGACGGAGTCTTTTCGGCAGCAATTGGGGCCAGTTGGGTCAAACAGGCACGAAATGACACTCAAGTGGACACAGCACAAATTCCACAAACAGGAGGCCAAGGGGCGGATACAGCCTGCCGAATAACCCACTTCCAGGACCGCAAGATAATGCTGTATCCTGACTATGTCTCCCAGGGGTCGTGGGACATCCTCAACCGTAGCAATTTATTAAAACTTTTTGCAAACATCCCAGGGTTGGAGGGAATCAATACTACAGACATTGAAACCATCTCCTTCATCCCGCCAGACGCGGAGGAGACAAACGAACCCACGGAGCTAACCTTCGTGAGCCCGCACATGGCCGAGGCCCTGAAAAGTCAGCACAAGCTATTGGAAAGTTGAGGCATAAAAATAAAACCTATGCGCACCAAAAAATACCCACTCGTTTTAAAAACTCAATCTACACGCTCCCAGATGGGAAACATAGATCAGCGATCTGGAGGGAACCTAAGCCCGCATCCCAACGACGCGCGCCAAGTGGCGCCCACCCTCCAGGGGTCCAAAGGCGCCACAAACACCGGACTGACCATTAGTACCCCAATCAAAATAACAACTAACCCAAATCAGGGTACACGCATATGCGCAACCTTGGGACGCGCATGTAATGACTGGTCCTGGCTGCCACGAGCATTAAACTCAAGATCCTAACATAGCCACGATGCCCCGAGATACCCCTCGGCAAAACGTCCACCGTTCGAAAAAATCCTCCAGACAGGTACAACCGCCGGATTGCCTGAAAATCATGTCTTGGAACGTCGCAGGACTCAGAAGGCTGCTTCTTAACAAAAATGCAGTGACATTCATGGAAGAGGCAGATATTATCTGCATACAAGAATCCTGGCAGCTCCACCCGCTCTCATTAAGAGGATACGCAGAATATGGAAACCCTGCAAAAAAGCCTAACATATTCGGAAGACCGTCAGGGGGGATATGTGTCTACATAAAGCACTCACTCAGCCTGGAATTCGTGGCAATTCCCAATCTTCCAGACAATCTTCAGGCAGGCATCCTGAAAGGCTGCCGCCTGATAAATGTTCACTGCTCGCTTTTATTAATCAATCTCTACTACAATTCACACGGGCCCATGCCCAATTTGGCCACGTTGACAACCCTCCTAGAGTCCTTAATGCTCCAACATCCGGCCCTGGAATGCATCATTCTCGGCGATTTCAACGCACATAATATAGGGACATCAACCACACGACGCCTTCAGCCTGGGGCCACCATCGCCCTGAACGACCTATTAAAAACTTACAAGCTGGCGACAGCGCACTCGGTCCTCCTAAATCTCAGTCCTGGGTCCTTTGTCGGTCCTACATATAACAACCAAACAACGATCGATTACATCATCCTCAGTGAAAAATTACAACATCTCATGTCAAATTACACAGTACATCCGCGAAGTGATAGCGACCACGCTGCGCTAACCATCACACTGAATCTCACAGCGGACAATCGTCATAGGCTCGAATACATTGGTGCATCTAACGATGAAGATCTGATAAAACTGCCCAGAAGAATTAAATGGGCACAGACCTCAATTACATCTTTTAACAATTGGGCAAACCAGTGGCCAGGTTGGCCACTGAATGAACAGAAAACGGGCGCAATAGCCACCTGGAACGCCACCACTGGGACCCTGGCAGCAATCCTTCGTGGAACATCAAGCAATACAGCTAACAGGCACTCCCCACTTACCTACGGACACAAGGTGGAACTTAAAATCAGCGCCAAACAACTGAGCAAGAAACGCAAACTCTTCTACAAACATGGCTCAGGCACAACGAAGAAACAACTCCAAGAGGCCAGCAAAAGTCACTCCAAGAAGGTCTGGGAGGCAAAACGAGATTACTGCGAAGCACAATGGCTGAAAATCTACGACTTGCTGAGCCCAGGAAAATCGCAGGAGTTTTGGCACTACCTAAGCACCCTTGGACGGTGCACAAACCATAGAGAAAACTCTCTTGACGCTCCCACTTGGATCGCACATGTAAAATCCCTTTACATTGAAACCGGGACTGATTCCAAGCAAACCGAAACAATTGACGAGGGAGCCGACTCAGACCCAATCACCGAGATGACTGCCCCGCCGGGAAGATTGGTGGTGACCAATATTCTAAAAAACATCAGACAAAATGGTGCCCCGGGGCCCAACGGCCTTCCCGGACACTTATTCAAGGCAAACATCGACTTCTGGTCAAAGACCTTGACCCACCTGTACAATGAATGGTGGCTCCTGGGTGACGTCCCCGATTCATGGAGAGGCTCGCTCCTACAGCCAATCCACAAAAAGGGCCCCAAATCTGAACCTTCAAATTATCGCCTGATTGCCCTTCTGGACATCGAGGGAAAAGCATACCACAGCGCAATCTTGAGGGACCTTACAGACTGGACGAACGCTGAAGGCCTACTCCCACTATGCCAAACAGGATTTAGACCAGGGTCCTCCACAGTCGATAACATCATTGAACTCTCTTATCTGGTCCACCACGCTCGGGCATCCAAAAGCCCCCCCTTATTCGCCGGCTTTATTGACTACTCGGCGGCGTTTGACAGGGTAGATCGTGCTATACTGTGGAGCAAGCTGGCCCAATGGAACATCAATCCAGCTTTGTTGAGGGCGATCCAATCCCTGTACCACAAAACATGGGTAAGAATCAAACTCTCGAGGGATCACTCATCCATAAAGATCAACACGGATCGTGGCCTAAAACAAGGGTGTGTGCTAGCTCCAATGCTATTCAATTTATATACTGCGGATATGGAGAGGGCCTTGTGCGGAGCGGCACTGCTCGTTCCAAAGATCGGCGGGACAAAAATCCACATTATGCAATATGCTGACGACTTGGTGCTTTTGGACCATACAAGAATTGGGCTACAAAAGGCGCTGACTGCACTGGCCGCATACAATGACAAAAACAAGCTTGTAGCTAACCCATCCAAGTCTAAAATTATTATTTTTGGAAAGTACCCAAAGAAAAAAACAGTAAAATGGAGGCTTGGCCACCTTCTGCTGGAAAGCACTCATCGGTACACTTACTTGGGAATTTGCTTTCAGGAGTCGGGGCTCTCAAGCGCACACCTAAAGACTATCCAAGGCAAAGGCAATACTATAACTTACGCTATCTGCAAGCTGCACGCCTCCTTATACAGCCCGTCCACACTAGCTATCCAACGAGTACTCAGAGCAAAATTAATGCCGGCCCTAAATTATGCTCTCCAAGCATTTCCAGGCAAACTGCATAAAGAACTAGAAAAAATCCATTGCAGAGCCTACAAGAGATTATTCCATCTTCCGAGGTGTACCAGAAACACTCTCGTTCGCCTGGAGTTCTCACTCAATCAGCAATACCTGGAAGAGATGGCCGCCCTAAGCAAATACTACTTCTTAACAACGACGGCAAAGGAGAACACGCTTAAGGCAATGCTGAATTGCCTCTTCAGGGAACCAGGGAATCCCTGGTCGGCCACCCTCAAGGCGGCGAAGGTCCACCTCAATCTCGCCACTGAGTCTTGGAACCCAGAATATGTTAGCTACACTGCCATCAAACTTTCCATCAAAAAGCAAGTGCGGGCGCGGTCAAGAGAATTGGATCTGGAGTCATTGGTAAAAAAAGACCTACACGAGTACTTGTCCTCATCACAAATCCTGCATAATCTCAAATACCATCTTAAGCAGGCCGTGGGCCGCGCAGCCCTTCACAAGATCTTAGCGTATAGACTACATCCGCTGCCTCTCAAAGAACTTTATGGCTTTGGTACTGCCGGCCCAGGTGCCCGGGAATGCAGGCTCTGCAGGTACAAACGTGAGTCACTGGCCCACCTACTATTCTGCTGCCCGGTCCTGCGCACGGCCCGCAGTCTCTACCTCAGGCCAATTCTAAGACAATCAGGAACACGCACTGCAAAGGAGGCGACCATCTTCCTCTACACCTTGACAACGGTAAAGCATATGGCCTCCTTTGGAAAGTTCATTTACCAGACACGAACTCTACTGATGGCCCCGGAGGGCTTCCGCTCATAGAGTCTTTGTTGATCTAAGTCGCAACATGACCCTCACCCTCCGCAAGCCCGCCCCTTGGGCAGTACAAACTCTGTCGGTTTTAACTTTTGTAATTTTATAACCTCGTATAATGATTTTAATGTAATGGTTTTGAGTAACCAAACAATAAAGAATTCATTCATACAAGGGAGCTCTGAGCCGGGGGCTGGAGTGCGGGGACTGGCCATGGAGGTGAGGAGCGTGACCGACCGCTTCGGCCGGAAATTGCCGTTTGGTGGACAGTGAGCCCGTTCGCTCCTTTTAAGGGTGTGTCGCTGCCACCACATAATCCCCCTGAGCTCCCCACAGAAGTGTCGGCACCGGCCAGTGCATGAACGGAACCCTGCCTGGGGGCCGAAGTGTCCTCCAATGAGGAGCTTTACTATACTGCTCCACACGGCCTGGGAGTGAGGGCTGCCCGCTGCATTTCTCCTGCTACCCCGCAGTGTTAATTGAAGAGCCGCGCCCCGGAGCTGGAGTCACGCCGCTCTTCACCGGCAGGAACCTGAAGCCAAGGGTGACCAGACGCATATCCCTGCAGCTCTGGTGCGCAGTGTTAATGGAGTGGACTTTTCCGTGCGAATTAAGTGTGTATGCTGCAGGCAGGTGGCATGACTTGAGACCAGTTGTGAGACCCGGCTTCATGGGCACCAGGGCACTCAGTGGTTACGGTGCTCCAATCTAATCAACTGGAATTCTCCCCACTGGTGTCTTGGGGCCTCAGTTCTAGTGGACAAAACTGGATAACCAAGTACCCTCTCCAGCACTTAACTCTTTCAGGGTAGCGTGACAGAGCATTCCAAGGCTTACTCATGGAGGTGAGGTGAGGTTAGACATTTAGAATACAGCGCACACCCTAATACCACGGGATAAAATCGATGTCCAGTCAGTGGTTTACTTTTTTTAAAGAAAAGTACTTTAGTACACACAAGAGAATTATACTACACATAAAACTAGGATAATCAGTGAAAACCAGATGTCTTTACAACCATCTGGGCCAGGGTTCTGACCCCAAACAGTATTATAGCGCCTATATGCTAAACACTATAAAAACACAGTGAACATGTAGACACACAGTTAGCATTGCATATTTCAGACGATGTTCCACAGAGTTGATTTTCAATCACTATAGCCATGATAACAATCCTTGAATTAAAATGAGGATGTCAGCATTTGATGTGAAGTCAAATGTTCTTGATCAGCCCTTAAACTGCCTCCCAAATAAACATAAGTGCCTTCCCGTCCTGAGTGAGGACACCGGTCTAGTGGCACAGGGATCTCATCACAGGTGCCTGATGTCTTGGCACAGTTTACTTGAGTCCCACTAGTCCAGTAGCAACTGACAAGCTGTAGGACGGTAGTGGCTGGCAGGAGTGCCAGCACACCCTGAAACCCCCAGTTGTCAGAAAAAGAAAGGTGGGGGCCTGTACCACCGGACACTCTTACCAGTTACCGATTGTAACTGGAAGTACCACACAGGCTTCCAAAGCACAGGGGAGGAGTCTGGGCAAAGTGATCTCACCTTCAAGGACTGGGATCAAGCTTCCCTCTCCCTCTGCCTCCATTGATGTGCTTCAAGCTTCCTTATCTGGAGAAGCTGTCTGCAATTTCCTTGTTCAAAGTGCCAGCTCCATAAACCTTATAGGAACAGCTGTATTTGTAGCTGGCCAATGCCCTTGTTCCTCGTCAAACTGACAAACTCTATGCAGCACAATCCATCAGTTACAGAGAAAACTTTCTCAAGTTGAGCCCTTATCAAAGGATTTTCAGAGATACATTGTGCAAGCTTCTTATCTTGCCTTCACACCACGTGTCATGGTTTGCCTCCCTGGACAGACCGGTATGTGTCACATTGACAGAATCATAGACCAGTCTTGGACAAAAACTGACCGCTAAGGCCAGACTTTTGTCTCCTTTGGTTGGTAGGCTGATCCAATCAGAGGGTCTGCTAGTTTTGAATCTTGGGTTCCCTTCCAATCCCAAGATACATTTAAGGCATGTGCACTGTTTCCAAAGCTTGCAAAAGATGACTTACTGTCTTCCCAGTACCGGCTCTTAATGCTAGCCTGGCTATTCCCCTAAGAGGAATTTTAATTACCTCCAGATGTGGAGGTCCTGGCCATCACCCAACAGAAGGGGTCACTACTAGCAGAGTTAGTGAACCTAAACACAGATAAGAGTGAGTGTCCACACCCAGCCCACCAGGCTTCTCCAAGGAATAGGGAGGATATTATGAATGAGCCACTTTTGTGGTCGGGCACTTGATGATGACCACCAACCGTCACCATCTTAAACTGACTTTAGCGTGTTATTTTATTCTAGCCTTAATGTAGAACTATATATATATATATATATATATATATATATATATATATATATATATATATATATATCTGCCTAGTGAGAACAATTATGTAGAATAGTATCTTTTGATATAAACTCTTACCATTGACTTTGACATGGCCTCATGTCAATCTTGTTCTTTAACTTTATCTTGCTTCACGGCAGTGCTTGCTATTGGCTGACACATAATCTTATGTCACCTTGCTTACTTATTTTGCTCTGCTTTAACCCCTTCGCTGATAGGCCTTTTACCCCCTGTGCTGAGCCTTTTTTTTTGCTATTTACACATAATGTAGCCACGCCAAATTTGCGTCCATTTTTTCCAACATCCTTGGGATTCTAGGGTTTGTGGATTCCCCTGTAGGGGACTCAGAAATTAGCTAAAATACAGCTAAAATTTGTTTTTTGGGGGTAAAATGCAAAAAAAAGGGCTACAGATTAAAGCATCTGTTTTTTTCCCTGCAAATGGTATAAAAAATGAGGTTGTGGTGCTGAAATGACCATCTTCCCAGCTTTCAGGGACAAGCAGTCATTTGTCAGAAAACCAACATTTTTACACAGTTTTGGCATTTTTCTGGGAAATGGCCTATTTTTTGCGATTTTTTGCCTTCGACCTCCTTCCAGTTAATGGAAGAAATGGATATGAAAGCAATAATGGATCAATGAAAGCTATACATTTTGTAAAAGAAGATAACATTCTAGATTCAGCAAGTGGTCATTTGTGTAGATCCTTCAAGGGTTCTTTTTAGAAACTAACAGTTAATTATAGGAAAAATTGAAAATGAGTTGAAAAAAACAGCCTTTTGTGTCAACGTTTTCACATGTAACTTCTTCTAATTATGACACCTCTTTGAAAACAATATACCGTTACATCCACTGGACCTTCCTGGTTGTGGGGATATATAGGACTTGTAGGTTCACCAAGAATGGTGAATGGTGGTCTTTTAAAGACCTGTCAAACGTTCTGGTGCAGCTCTGTATGTGCCCAGGATCTGTCTCATCCCGGGCTGCCGCACATGACGGGGGGGGGGGGGTGAAGACCGGTGAGTTCAATGGGTGTTGCGCGCCTGTTGTACATACATCATTACACATACGTTGCTCGACGCATATGAAAGCCACTCAGCATATACTAGCAATACCTGGTACCACTCTCACTTCTTTGGCAGCGCCGGGTAGAGCGGGACGATCGAGTAGGTTTAAAGGCAGCATGAAAAAGTAAGTGCTTATTGGATGTTTTCTCAGTGCAGTCGGGCGCCATATCATATTGAATACCTCGCCTAAATACCATTTTTTTTACGTGTTCACTTCATTTCAAGGTAGCATTATTCCTCCTGTGTGTGACTACAGAGGCATGCTCCCCCCTCCTCCCAGTTGGCATTTTTAGTTTTCCATTAGGGTAAGTCCCAATATATGAACGGTATCGTACATTTGTTGGAATTGTGACTCTATCCATCACTTAGCATGGTATGCTGCCTGACAAAATATACATGAGACAATACACACATTTGGCACAAATAATGAGTTTGTTATGGGTGAATATTGAATGCTTGAATGACTGCATGCGTATACACAACATGTTTGTTGAATGCCCATCACCTTGGATCAGGGCACAAGTCCTAAAAAAAGAAGTGAAGGGACTCTCCAAGGTAGGCGTGGTCACAGGAAGTGACATCACGACATGAAGTGACATCACGACATCCTGAGTGTCCTATAATAGCACGTGTTAAGTCTGGTTATTCCACGTCCCAAAGAAAGGGTGGTACGGGTAACTGGAAGGAAGAGCCTCTGGGTTCTGCAAGTGTGACCATTGTCCACTGGGGTACAGTTATAGGCAGAGGTCATTCCACTGAAATGACGCTCCAGTCAGTACCTCTGAAGGTCTGCCTACTTGGGGCGGATTTGCTGAGGCAGACCACTCTCAGTGTCTGCCATGCCTGGCAGAAAAAATGAACACTGCCCACCACTTGTAGGGGAAAATCTCCCTGTGGGTAGGAGACATTTTTATTTTTCAGAAACAAACCCTTTAATTGTGGGCTTGTTTCTGAAAAACAAAGAAGTTTGCGAAGTGGGCTGTAACAATATGACAGCCCACTCAGCATTCAGTCTTGCCAAAAGCACATGTACTTCACCAATGGATACACTTGTGTTAAAGAGTTCCCTATTGACACAGTAAAGAGTTATACGTTGGGTTGGTTGTCCTCCATAGGGAGCGGTAGTAAAGGTTACAGAATATTCTACGTTCTATTATATGACCTGCTTTTTTGGGCAGCATGTTTATCCCTCAGTTACAGATATTGCCAAGATGCCATTTTGCTAATTATTCAAATACAGCCCACATTGCCATATTATCAGACTGAATAAACTATGCACTTAAAGTAGCTTAAACATGGATGTATTTAGGTGGTAAATGGTACTAATGAGATGAAACATTTGCCCAGTTGCGGTGATTCCCAGGATCAAGAAGGCCAGAAGTGGCGGTAGCCTCTTCTCACTCAATGCCTCCAGACTATGGAATGCCCTCCCACTGCATCTACGGAGCAAACCAAACCATTTGAACTTCTGAAAACAGTTGAAGACCTGGCTGTTCATATAAAAGCTCAGACCCCCTCCCCTTAGCCCCGCGCAGCGCTGGGATGCCTCCGGGTAGCCATGCGCTATACAAGTAACAATACAATACAATACAGTTAGTGTTAGCATGTGCAAAATTTCAAAATAATAAAGTAACTCTATCATAAAATATGCAGCATTATACTACATAACTTGCCTTTGCTTGCCTCATTTTTCCACCCTGCTGCATAATTTGGTCTTCTCCTGACGCATAATTCCAGTGACCCGGACTATGGCAAAAGGCAAAGGTGGGCGAGACACCAAATTACCAGGGACAGCGGAGCCAAGGGTCTGCTCTGGCTCTTAAGAACCCATACACAAGCCAAGCCTTGAAAAAATGTGGTGTGTCAATCATGCGGCACAGAATATGTTAGACTATAGTAAACTATCGAAAGCACCTTATGTTAGTACTTCAGATTATGTGCAAAGTATTTATCAAACAAGACCTGAGAATCGTTCCAGCCCCCCCACCACCTCCCCCCAAAAGACAGTGCTATTAGTGAACTAAAAGGCAAGTCAGGGGTTTTGTACAGTGCAAAGCCTGAAGTCATGTATTTGAAGGTGTATTCTTTGTGATGATAAATAAAAAGGAGGATTGGTTTAAAACTTTTTGCCTATACTTTAAGATGAATGTTTAATGTAGTTTTTACAGTTTTTTGATCAACATCGACTGGAAAGTATTGGAGCTCTTCATTTGAGTATCAATACTGGAACCTGTTTCCAGGGCCGGCTTTAGCACTGGTGGTGCCCAGTTAGCGCCCCCCAATGACCACTACCGGCACAGATTCCCTTTCTACCACCCTTTAACAGGATTCAAAATGTAACACCATACTTGAGAGTTCTCTGTAATAATAACAATTGTTTTCTACCCAAACAAATCTTTTTTGCAACAATGAAAAAATGGAAGACTGGGGAAAGAAGTATAACACTCTAATATATAACTTGCAGTTTGCATGCAGCGCTTTGATTACAGTTGATAGCTCGCTGTTCCATTTTAGGATTTTAACTTAGAAACTGCAAGTAACTAAAGAATACCTCTAACAAAAGCAGTAACCCACTGAGCTACCTTCATAAATACAGGTCTGTGATGGTACACGTCCTTTGCATCAGGCATATTAACCCATATTAACAATGAGTCAAAACTTTCACTAGACAAAACTCCGATCTCACTCCAAGTAGAACATTAATCACCGAAGCTATGTAACATTTTTATTGTGGCTAGGAACGAGGCAGAAGGTGCTTTTTAAACTTTAATATACTTACCCTAGTGCCGGCCTCGCAATCCTCCCCCAGTTCCAATTTCAGCAACACTGGGCGTAATGACACGTCCACACCCTCTCATAGCAGTGTGAAACACATTCACATAGGATTAGTTTCACACTGCCTGCTAAGGGCCTCTTGGAAAACTGTAAGCAGCCCCTTTGTAATTTAATTGCTGTACTGGGCTTCCTGGTGCGCCTCCCGCTTTGAAAAGGGACGTTTTGACGATACCCTTTTGTTATGTATTCTGCTTCTCGAGGGGAGAGCGCACTCCCACAGAGCGTCTGGGCGCTGTAGGAAGCAAGTCTGCATTCGGGCACACACGCGTAGCCTAGAGGCAAACATAATTCATCAGTAATGGTGGACGCGGTTTTGATTGAGCAGGGTGGACGACGTCCACCCTGAAAAACCCTAGAAAATAAGTGGGGGGATGCCGTCCACCCGCGTGGTACCCCGACTCGCGCCCTGCCTTGGATATAAAAACATCAATCACACTATCAGTGCTCCCCAAAAGATGCAATGTTTCTTTACTTTTTTGCATCTCTTTACTACAGGAAACAAGATCTCTGAAGGCCATTTTGAGGGGAGAAATATCTCACCTTGTATACACGAGAAGAGCGCATTTTTTGAACCGGGGCAGTGTGTTTGTTTTTTCCTGATGAGAGCCCGAGACCCCAGTGTCCATAGTTGAAGGGCTGAAACATGTCGACTAATAGTAAAGGCTCATAGGACAATAATCTCATAACCCCCTTTTTTTGCCAGTTAGTATTGCCCATACCCAAACATCTGTTAATAAAGAGATACTGAGACTGGTTTGAGGTATTTTTTTAATCTTTTTAGGTACAGCGGCTAGAAAAATATTCAAAGTGCTCCCTGAAACACAGATTTTAGAGACCAGGATAAGATTCAATGATGAAGCATGCAACTACTAGAGTGGGTGAGGGTCTACCCAAGAAGTGAGGAATTTATCCTTATTTCTTTTCCATCACTAGCAAAACTTATTTTGTGAAGTGAATGTAAACACTAGCCAGAGGATACTTTTTGAGATTGTTGATTCAAATAGGGAGACCTTTCCAGCATATTGAAGTTCTCGCTTCCCTTTATTTGCACCTTCACTGGGAATAGTTATTGCATGGGAGTCAAGAATTATGGCTATCTTACTCAACCAGGTTTGCTCCTGGAAGCAATTACGAAAATTCTTGTAGATCCAGACCCAAATCCACGCGTAACCCTGTAAGGATGAAGACTGGCCCGAGGAGCATTAGACCCCATCACATGAGCTCAATAATTTAGTGCACATTTTTTGAAGGCATGGCGGGATTACTCTATTTACCCAGAACGTCTGGATGTTGCGGCAAGGATTCACACCTGGCTCCTTCGTTCTAAAGTTGACAGCTCTAGCCTCTGGGCCACATCCCCTCACCTAGGCAGTCAGCCATGAAATTGAGATTTTGGACGACTTTTAGAACTTGCTTTCTTAGTTGCTTATTAGGGATTGATTTCCCTGTCTGTCGCCTCTTCTGCAGTATAGTAGCAGCTTCGTCTCTGTCCAGCAGGTGGCAGCAGCCGCTTTATGTTTTAGTGAAAGAGGCCGGGCGATATAAATAAAGTAAGGCTGCGTATTTATCGCAACACTGTGGCCAGAGGGACAGCCTGGAAAAAAGGTACTCTACCAATTACGCAGTTTGCCGCTCTCACGTGTTTAGTTTACTCGGTCTAGTACACGGTTTCAAATACTACTTGGCTGCCAAGTGCCCCATGCATTCATTCAGCTAGCCCGTACTTTTAGCTAATGATGATGACAAGTTGCTTACTAGGAGTTTAATTTTTTTTATATATATATATATATATATATATATATATATATATATATATATATATATATATATATATATATATATATATATTTTCTTATTTTTTTTTTTTTTTCTTTCAAGAAAGATTCCCTTTCTCAACCTCCTGACGCTGATGAAGAAGGTGTGAACTCCACTTGTACTTGGCGTGTTATTTTATCTGCTCACAGACACAGTCATTACGCGTTTCGCCCGGCAAACCCGGAATTGATCACATGTAGAAACAGAGTTACATTGACAATATTTGTACCACCTCCAAGTGCCACATGACGCCCAACATACATAAAGATAAGACTCTTGGTCTATTTCAGTGTATAATACATGTGGATCCAGGGCAATGGATATGCTTATTATCAAAGAACATTTTTAATGCCACCCGGCTATTGAAAAGTCAATAAAAAACAGAGCTAAAATTGTGATTAGTACAAATATATATTTTAAAAGCTTACCATACTGAACATATGCATTCATAAGAAGTTATAGCATCAATGCATTGGGGCTAGAGGGGTACAGAATTTAAACTATTATATGCATCGCATTTCAATAAAAGTACTGATATTAGACTAATGAACTTTACAGGTTGTCGTCATTACGGAGTCATTTCTATCTTTGACCTACTACTGTAATTAATATTTCAAATAAAATGCTGCAATGCTTAAAAATACGTTTTTTAAAACCGCTGTCTATCCCTCCTTTGAATGCATCAATGAAATGAAATTCATATCATACAGGTAGCTTTTTTATATTCCGTCTGCCTTGGAACCATATTAATATGTATTAACACAACTAAGACGTGACTAAAACCTCATGATTACCAACATAGTGCAAATACGCAATAGAGTACTGTTAAAACTGTGCAAAGATATGCCATGTGCAAATCTTGCAAGAATAAAGCGCTAAGTGCGCAACCAACCAATACAGTACTGAGAAAGTTGGAGTAAGGAAAGATTAAGCGAATCAAATCACATCTAAAAAAATCTTTTTCTGGGGTATTTTTTCTTATCTTAAAACCAATAGTAAGTTAGATGGTAAAAAAACATACCTGCGAGGCTGAGATTGGTACTTATATACACAGTAAAAATTGGTCACCAAGTAAATAATCTCCTATAGTCACATATTTAGTACGCTACTTACTTGACAAAGATGGAAAGTAGGAGAAAACATTACAAAAAATAATGAAGGTCCTCAGTTGTATTTAAACCTGTGGTTCCGTGGTTCGCGAACTGGGTTCCATGGTTCCGAACCCGTTCACTAAAGATTGTCGGAAATGGACGATTTTGGTATCGGCAGACCGCAAATGGCGAGTGTAGCGTGTCTGAGTGTTTTCGTATGAATCAACACTCTCTATTCAAGGATTTAGTTTGAACCTTCGGGTTCCATTTTGTATATGGCAGCCATTTTGTGTGGTTGCCCTAACATAGGCCCGATTACTGTGGCCGAACGAGTCCTTGAGACACGTACGCCTTAGCTGACTTCTGGGTGACCTGGCCGAACTGACTCCTTGCCCGAGGCTGACCTCGCTGAGCCAGTTCCTTGTTCAGCAGCTGGTCCGATAAAGATCAAAGAGCAGGACGTGCCTGAGTTTATGGTACACTGCTCCCACCTTCTATCCCCTTTCCAATCTGTTTCTGCCTTTCCTTTACAACATAATCATTGATTTGGGTTGAAGGCTTTATGATGGGTTTGTCCGGCCTGATCGAACAGGAAACTTGGGAATGTGCATGGTCATTTCTAGTGGGCTGGAGAACGGAAAATGGGATTGTCTGGGATCGTCGTCAAACGCTACTTTTGAAATGTTACATTGTCATTGGTCAGATTGTATGCACCAAATGTAAATTTGAAATGTTGCCTGAGGCTTGATTTTTGGCATAAAAGACCATGCTCCGCTTATTGAATTTGTGCAGTCTCTGACGAACCACCCGTGTGTGCTTCGTAGATCTCTGTTCCTGGTTGCAGCCAATAAACTTTGGTCTTTGACGTCATCAAGAAGTATCCAGTGTCTCTGTTTGCCAAGACAGGGGAACTCGAAGGTTTCAGGCGTTCTCCCTGACGCCGCTGGGTTCTAAAAACCCGGTCCTTCAGTTGGCGCCCAATGTGGGGCGACTTCAGCGGTACCGGTCCAAGCCAGAGGTCCGTGAGAAGCTTTGTGTGAAAATTCTCGAGGAAGGCCAGCCACTTCATCGACCCCTGTATGTCGTCGTGGTCCAAAAGTCTTTGCTACGAGGTTTCCCGCTTTCCGACGGCTACTAAGGACTGCTGCCCTGACTGTCGCCCTGTTTTGGAGCCTTAGAGGTTTGTAGAGCGAGACGATTGACGGGTCTTCTGGTGACGCCATTGACATTTCAGTTAAGTATAAGCGGAGCGTGTCCTAGTCCTTAGTTTGTTTTGTATCCTTTAGTGGATAGCTTTGATTTGGTACCTGCAGGCCCCAAAGCCAAGGGATTCGTGTATTCACGAGACTATCGTTTCTAGACTTCCCTTGTTGTTTGAAGCTGAACTAGTGAGCAAGATGCCTGGTTTTAGCAGTTTTAGAAACTTGTTTAGTTGTGGTATATCGAGGGATTCCCGGTTAGAGGATTCGTGTCCGGTTCCTCCGATCGGAACTCCTACATACGAGTTGTATGTGAAACATGGTGTGGGCCCTATTAGCTATAATGAGATCTGGACAAAATATACAAAGAGTGACGGTGTCCTACAGTGGCCCCGTTACGGTAGTTTTGAAACTGAAATACTAGATAACCTTGAGGTGAAATTGTTCAAGAAGAAAGCCCGGCCGGCGATGTTTGACTCTTTCCGCATATGGCGCAAAGAAGCCAAACAGAAAGAAATAAAATTAGCAAAAAAGAATAAGCGAGAACGAGGTATGTCAATGGTGCAAGCTGCCATTGCGTATAGAGATAATGAGGAAGAACAAGAAAGTGAACAGATGCTTAGAGTGAGGAAGTTAGCGGTAGATAGATGCTACCCAGTCTTGCCGCCTAAAGAGCAGAAAGACGAGAAAGATCTTGCGAAAGATCCTTTAATGTCGCATCTGTTAAATTCACTGCCGCCTTATGCGCAGAATGCTACGGCACCACCGCCACCAGTGGTGGCTGTGCAATTGCCGGTTGCTTTGCCTCCTGTAATTCCTCTACAGCCCGCTCTTCCGTTGGCTACTGTTCCTTTGGCGCAGCCTCCTCAGGGGCCGCCAACTTTGCCCTTTTCTACTACTGCTACTTCTATACCTGTCCCTACCACCTCTTCAGTTCCGACTTTGGATTCTTCTACTATTGTTTCGTCTTCCCTTATTCTTCCGACTACTCCTTCTCCCAGGCAGCGGATGACGGCTGCCTTTTCTAGTTTTTTGACTCCTTGGTTGGGACAATTGGGTATGTCTCCAGTGAGTGAGCGTAGACAGTCGCGTAGTCAGTTGCCTGATACGGATGAACGAGTGGTTTTGGATCACATGGCACGTAGATGGGTTACGTACACGTCCCAGTACGATCTTGAGGGTATCATGGATGTTTTTCGACAATGGGAAGCACCTAAGCAACGATATGTTTTTGAGATCATGTGTTTGTTCCTCCATGACCAATGGATGGAAGAGGTGGGTAAACCTCCTGAAGAGTTGTTTCGATTGCGTTCTGAGTTTGCGAAGGGAACGATTGTGAGTCTCCTCGACATCGAGAGAGCGGTGTCGTCGTTATTGTCATTTCGAAATAATGCTTCTTCTGAACGGCTGTTTGAGCCTGATTTGTCAGTTGGGAGAAAAGCGCGTCAGTATCCGATGCGAGAGGTTCCTCCGGTTTGGAGACCTGCTGATGCAACTGCTCAGCCACCTGTTGTTGCGCACTTTCAGAGAGTGTGGGTACATGTTCCATGGAAGCGCGCTGAAGTTCTAGCGCTTAAGCAGACTTTGCCTGATCCGCGAAAAAATCCTGCGGGATATTATAAAGAGCTTACGCAAACTGTGAGTTCGTGCGTCATGAATTTGGCGGACATAGATATGTTGTTTGGGAATGTTGTTCCACAGCCCATCTGGAATGTCATTCGACATACGGATCATGATAATGAATTGGGTGATTCGTGGGTGAATCTTGTTGCTGCAAACGATAGACAGGTTGGAGGGGCTAAGCCTGAAAATATTATTACAGAACTTCCTGGTAGGATTTCATGAAGACTTTGGTGCCCGAAGTACGTGTTAATTGGGATAAGTTGTCTGCATTTAAGCAGAAGAAAGATGAGACTGTGTCAGATTTTTTCACGCGTTTTGAAGAAACCTTTGTTGATCATAGTGGGCAGGATATGGCTACCGAAGGTGGCCAGAGATTGTTCGTCGACAAGTTTGTACCCAATCTTCTTCCCGAGTTATGCACTAAGTTGAAGGATTCTGAGAGTGCTTGGCCCGTTTCTACATCAGCGCAGATTTTAGCTACGGCTCCGTATTATGAGAATATACGCAAGGATGAGTTAGAGAAAGTGGATAAGAAGACTAAGAAATTGAAGACTAAAGTTCTTCTACAACAAGCTTATCCACCCCGTGTTAATAATCAGCGTGATTATCAGCAGCCTCAACAGTATTCAAGAAACTCACAAAGAGACGAGCCTTCTCAACAGCGTTTTCCGTATGGCCCCAATCAGTGTGCATATTGTAAAGAAGAGGGTCATTATAAGAATAGTTGTCCGGTCTTGCTACAACGAGGGAATAGTGCTCCTGGTGTACGAGGTAGAGGTGCTCAGCAAGCACCTAGAGGTAGGGGTCGCGGACAGAATGTGCGTCCTTTGCCTCCGCAGACTTCGATGAATAGTTTTGATCAGCAGCAGAATTCGTCTGGTAGGACAGCACAGTACTATGTGGATGATTACTACGTTGAAGGTGACGAGGCACATGGTAATGATTGATAGGACAGCCATGGACAAAGAGAAGCTGTTGTTTCAGTTCCAGTAGATCAGAGTGGACCTTATGTTGAAGTGATTGCATGCAGGTGTGTCAGAGCCTTTTCTGCTAGACACTGGTGCTACGAAGAGTTCTATTATGCATTCTAAACTCCCTGGCGCACCTTTGTCTGGCTTTAATAATGTTTCTGTAGGTTTCTCTGGCGCCCCCGTTACGAATCCGATTTCTGCCCCATTGCCCCTTTCTGTTGGTCCTCGTAGGTTTGAAGCACCCCTTCTTTTGACTACAGGTTGTAATGAGAATTTGTTGGGATTGGACTTGTTGAAGAGATTATATGCGACTTTGTATTGTTCTCCGGCAGGAGTACATCTTACTTTGGGTCAGAGTGTGATCTCTCCGATGTATATATCGAAAGATTGTCTTTCATCGGAATTGTCTTTGTTACCAGATTCATTGTGGGCTACGGGTCCAAATGATGTGGGCCTGTTGGATATTTCCCCGTATGTTGTGACACTGAAGGCGAATGCTAAGTTACCACGCATTCCGCGATATCGTATATCAAGTGATGGTGAGCGTGCACTTTTAGCGATCATTTATGATCTGATCGACAAGGGTGTTATTGAAGAGACACGAGGTAATGTGTGCAACAGTCCTGTTTTGCCTGTTCTAAAGAGAACTGATCCTTCACTGCCTCCTGTATATAGATTTGTCATCGATCTTCGTAAAGTGAGCAAGATTGTGGTTCCACAATTTCCTGTTGCGCTGACATTACTGCGTTATTGACTTTGATTCCGGCTTCTGCCACCTGGTTTTTGGTGATTGACTTGAAGAATGCTTTCTTCAGCATCCCGATTGCCATGGAGAGTAGGGATATCTTTGGATTCTCTTTAGGAGGACGCAGTTTCCATTTTAAGCGCGCCCCTCAAGGCTATTGCGAGAGTCCATCGATTTACAGTCAAGCTTTAAAGACACAACTTGATCTGTTGGTTTTACCTGAAGGTGCAGCTCTTATTCAATATGTTGATGATTTGTTAGTTGCCGCCGATACTGAGGAGATTTGTAAGGATGCCACTTTGTCATTATTACGTCATTTATCTGATTGTCATCACAGTTTCTCTCTCGAAACTGAAATTCTGTCGACAAGAAGTCACCTACCTAGGTCACCTCTTATCGAAGGAGGGAAGGAAACTGACCCCAGAAAGAATTCAGGCTATCATGAAAATGAGTGTTCCTACGACACAGAGAGAAGTACGTGCGTTTTTGGGTATCACGTCGTACTGTAGGCAGTGGATCCCCAATTTTTCCCTATTAGCGAAGCCTTTGATAGCTCTTACTGTTAAGGATACCCCAGATCCTATTCCTTGGACTGATGAATGTCAGAAGAGCTTTTCTGAATTACGCAATGCGTTGTGTTCGGCTCCTGTGTTGGGTACTCCCGACTACAGTAAGCCTTTCACATTGTATGTCCACGAGAGAGAGGGATGTGCATTGTCAGTTTTGACTCAGCAGTTTGGCGATAAGCAACGCCCATGTGCGTACTTTTCGTCGACTTTGGATCCTGTAGCTAGAGCATTGCCAAGTTGCTTGAGAGCCACAGCGTCAGCGGCTGTGTCAATTCGACAATCTGCTTGGTTTGGTTATGGACAACACGTTAGTGGTTATGGTTCCACATGCAGTGGATACTTTGTTGAATCGTACCAAGACACAGCACTTAACTAGTGCTCGGTTGTCAGGGTATGAGCTTACACTGTTAGCGAGTCATGTGCACTGTTAGGATTCTGCCCTCTACAGTCCTCTTTCTCTTGCCATGTACACCGAGCCCATGTGATGCTAGGTGGGGTTAAAAGGCTGAATTTCCCTGTTCCCGGTGCTCGTTATCTAGCATTGTGGTTCCTGGTCCTTGCTGGGAGCTATATTAGTACTTTTGGGGAATACTGATTTATTTCACGGGCTCGTGATATTTCCCTGCATTTGTGTTCTTGACTCTAATTTCCCTTTTGGATTCCCTTGGTCTTGTCCCTTTGTGTTTGTTTTCTGTTAGTCTGTGTTTGTTCGTTTTAGTCTTGTTTTTTATGTTAGTCCCACTTATTTGGGCAGTTTGAGTCATTTTATCCCGGCTGGGTTTAAGGAGTGGCTGGGGCTCCGGCGCTTCTTACTTGGGAAACGGTGGTCCGGCGGGATTACTCGGTGTTTCCTGGTGTGGTTGAGTGTTTAGACGCTGCCCCGCACTTCCTCATCTTTTGCAGACTCTCCACATCGTTGTGCGGAGGCGGAGTGCCGGTTTGGGCGTTTCCGCGTTTGAGTCTACGCGCAACGAAGCCTGTGTTGTGCTGAGCTTCAGTCCTTGTGTTAACCTGTGTTGGACCCTCGTTTGGCTGAAGGAAAGGAAGACTCCCAGAGACTTTGCTGTTGGAGGTTTTTTTAGTCGTTTTCACGACTTTTTCCTCCTCTTCCCCCATTTGGCCCCCCCCCCCTTGGTTCCAGTTTCCTGGAGTATTACCCCTGCTGTTTGGCCCTATCTTCCCCTGGTCCCCCCCCCCCCCCCTTTGCCTGCCTGCCGGATTCTGCATATACTCCTGGACGGAGCGCTCCACCCGGCGATTATCACAGCTTTAGTGGGTAAGGAGGAGTGTCACGGGGAGGTGTGTGGGGGCATGAGAAGAGAAAGAGGGCTTGTGTATTTGGGATATTGACATTGTGTTGTTTTTTGTGTGGCAGACGGCGATTCGGCCAGTCCCCTGTGATACAGCACGTGGAGGTACATGGTCCTGGCAGAAGGACTCTTTCCCTTGGAGAGAAGACCTAGGATCCCTTATCTGTCCTTCCCTTATTCCCGCCCCCTGTCCCTAACCAGTTCGTTGGCCCATGGTACTATCTATGGTGTGAGCCACGGAGTGGTGGGTTCAGAGGAACGGGGTTATCTTCGCTCCTGCAGTGTATGGGCATAGGTGGGCAGGAGCCAACAGAATAACGAGCCTACGTAATAATTGCATTGCCCGAGTGACGATGGATAAGGATGTGGATATGGGGGCTACGGCTGATACATCCCCCACTTTACAGGATGTCATGGGCGCTTTGACTGCACTTCAAAGCCAGATCCATGATTTACGACAGGAAAATGTGGCCATGAAGCAGGAGGTTGGGGCACTACTTAGTAGAGAAAGGGTGCAGCTTAGGACACCTCAGTCCCCGGTAATACAGCCAGCCACGTTCCAATACACAGGTGGGTCAGGGCAGGGAGCTAGTGGGGGGGTACCGGTATCAGTTACTGTGAACACTCCTGTCCCTGTGCCTTTGGCACCACCAGAGAGGTTCGCAGGGGATAGCGCCAAATTTGGCACTTTTATGAACCAATGCCAATTGCACTTTATGTGCAAACCAACTGCCTTTCCCAACGATTCGGCCAAAGTGGCATTTACAATATCATACCTGGCTGGCACAGCGGCACAGTGGGCTATACCCCTAGTTGACAGGGATGATCCGGTGTTGACTAATTATCCGGCATTTAAAGAACTGATGCGCGGTTTGTTCGCGAAACATGCCTTTATGCAGGCAAGTGACGCAGAACTCTTGAAACTGAGACAAGGACGCCTGGACCTATTGACATATATTTCCACCTTTAATCGGTTGGTGTCGGAGACACATTGGCCCGAGGATAAGAGAACATCTTTGTTCTATCAGGGATTATCCGAAGATCTTAAGGACATAGTCTCACAGGTAGTAGACCCCCCACTTGATTGTGCAGCTTTTATCGATCTAGTGGTCAAGTTGAACCATCGCTTGGCGGAGAGACGGGGGGAGAAGAGTCGTTACTTGGTGTCACGGGGAGGGTTTATGAAGCCTGATCATAAGCCCCTGGGAGCTGGTGAGACAAAAGGTGTCTCTGAACCAATGGAGATAGGTGGAGTAAGGGGGCCTTTATCCGATGAAGAAAAGAAACGAAGGAGAGAGATGGGTCTGTGTTTGTATTGTGGCCAGGGTGGGCACTTTGCGAGGGAATGTCCCGTGAAACCCTCTGGATCCTCTTATGGAAAGAAGGTGGCCTGTTTGTACCATGAACGTAAGGAGCGACAGTACGAGGTGCTTGGGGCAGTAGACAGGGCTCCAAGACATTTCATCATTAATGCGCATTTGGTACTTGAAGGAGAGAGTAGAGTGCCGGTGTCGGTATTGTTGGATTCGGGGCTACAGGGAATTTCCTTGATATCACGTTGGCTGACAAATTGAAGGTTCCTTGTTGTGTAAAAGATCAACCCGAAACTGTGCGGGCGATTGATGGCACTGAATTAACATCGGGTTCAATTACAAAGAGGACGATGCCTCTGTGTCTGGTGTGTGAGAACGGACACTCCGAGATGGTGTGTTTTGATCTCATTGATGCTCCCTCTTTTGGGATGGTGTTAGGTGTGCCGTGGTTGCAGGAGCACAATCCCAGAATAGATTGGGTACAAAGGTTGGTGTCTCTTGATTCCTTGTATTGTGTAAAACATTGCTACAGAGATGCAGGTGAAAAAGAGTTGTCATTATCTTGTGCTGCTACTGACATGGATGCAGTACCGTTGCAATATCAGGAGTTCAGGGAGGTATTCGATGTAGAAAAAGCGCAGGGTTTACCCCCACACAGGTCATTTGATTGTAAGATTGATCTTATTCCTGGGGCGCCTCTTCCTTGTAGTAGAGTGTATGCTCTCTCTGAGCCGGAGGAGTTGCACCTGAAGGTGTATCTCGACGAGATGTTGCATCTGGGGTTTATCCGTCCATCATGTTCGCCTGTTTCTTCGGCTATCTTTTTCATCCCGAAGAAGGAAGGTACTTTGCGGGCATGTGTGGATTATCGCACGCTAAATAAGGCCACCGTCAAGAACAAGTACCCTCTTCCACTCATCCCCGTGTTGTTAGACCAGCTTCGCAGCGCAAAGGTGTTCACCAAGTTGGACTTGCGGGGCGCCTATCATTTGGTGCGTGTGCGAAGTGGGGATGAGTGGAAGACGGCTTTTAAAACGAAGCATGGTCTTTATGAGTACTGTGTGATGCCGTTCGGGCTATGTAATGCACCGGCGGCATTCCAGTACTTCATAAATGAGGTGCTTCGGGAGTTCTTGGATCGGAGTGTGATAGTGTACCTGGATGATATCTTGATCTTCTCTGAGACAGGGGTTGAGCATCAGCAGCACGTGATCCAAGTCCTACGCAAGTTGCGGGAGCACAACCTATATGCAAAACTGGCGAAATGTCAATTTGGCACTATGCAGGTGGAGTTCCTAGGGTTTGTGGTGTCTGCTGGAGGGGTTCGGATGGATCCAAGAAAGATCGAGGCCATACTCACCTGGCCTGTTCCAACGTCTGTAAAACATATACAGGTGTTGTTGGGATTCGCCAATTTTTATAGGCGTTTTATCTCTCATTTCTCAGACATCGTGGCTCCCCTGACTCAGCTGTTGCGAAAGGGTGTATCCTTTGAGTGGTCCACAGAGGCGCAGGGGGCTTTCCAGCGGCTGTTGGGGGCATTTACATCGGCACCCGTGTTGGTCCATCCTGACCCGGCTCTACCGTTCTTTGTGGAGACGGATGCATCATTGTGTGCAGTTGGGGAGTGCTGTCCCAAAGAGTGGTCGAGACTGGTTGTATGCATCCTATTGCTTATTTCTCCAAGACCCTGCTGCCTGCAGAGCGCAACTATACTGTGGCAGAAAGGGAGCTGTTAGCAGTTAAGTTGTCCTTTGAGGAATGGAGACATTACCTGTGGGGGGCGAGGCACACCGTTACTATCTATACGGACCATAAGAATCTGGAGTTTTTCCGTTTGGCGCGAGCCTTGACGCCACGCCAAATGCGGTGGGTTCTCTTTTTTAATGAGTTCGATTTCATTATTACGTACAGGCCAGCAGCACAGCAGGTTAAGTCTGATGCCTTGTCTCGTATTCATGTAGACCCCAGTGAACAGGGTAAGGAAAGGGAGAGCAGGCCCATGATATCTGAAGACAGGATTGTCGGGGCAGTGAATGGGGAGAGGTTCACTGCATCGGTAAAGAACCAGCTGCGTACGATGGATCTTACACCATGGGCGTCTTTGCCCCAGGCATCACTTCGGGATGACTTATTGTATTATGAGGATCGGTTGTTTGTACCCCCTCTATTGAGAGATCAGGTCATGGAATGGTGCCATTCATCTGCCCTGGTGGCACATCCTGGGATCCCTAAGACGAAGGAGATGTGCGCTAGGTGGTTTTGGTGGGAATCGTTGGCTAAGGATGTTCAGGGGTATGTCACGGCTTGTCCGGTATGTGCTATTAGTAAGCCCTCACATAATAAACCATCGGGTCTGTTGAAACCTCTGGAGGTGCCTCCTTCACCTTGGCACACCATCAGCATGGATTTTGTGACCGAGCTTCCTTCTGTTTCTGGGTTTACTGCTATTCTGGTGGTGGTAGACTTGTTTACCAAAATGGCTCATTTTATCCCTCTTCCGAAGATTCCTACAGCCAGAGAGATGGCTTTGGTTTTTATGTCTTCAATAGTACGAATACATGGGTTGCCTTCTGCAGTGGTGACAGACAGGGGGGCTCAGTTCGTTTCCCATTTTTGGAGGGAATTGTGTTCAGTGTTGCGGGTGGACGTCAGATTGTCAACTGCATATCATCCACAGTCTGACGGCCAGACCGAACGCACCAATCAGACTATGGAACAGTACCTCAGGTGTTTGACGTCATCATTGGCATGTGATTGGGTTATGGCTCTTCCCATTGCCGAGTTTGCATATAACAACAGTCAGCACTCGGCCTTGGGCATGACACCTTTTTTTTGTTCATTAGGTTACCACCCCAGGGCATTGGCTATTCAGCCCACTGGGCATGTGCCAGCCATAGATGATGTGTGTGGTCGTTTGGGCAAGATATGGGATATTGCCAGGGAGCAGTTGTTGGCAGCTAAGGCTGCTATGAAGTTGCAGGCGGACAAACATCGTGTCCCTGCACCTGTCTATCAAGTTGGAGACCAGGTATGGTTGGCTACAAAGAATCTGAGGCTTGGGGGCTCTCGTAAATTACAACCCAGATATGCGGGACCTTTCCCAATAGTGCAGATCATAAACCCAGTGGCCATGAAATTGGAACTGCCTGGTGACTATCGGGTCCACCCCGTATTTCATACGTCCCTATTGAAGCCTTATGTGCCTTCCTCACAGGTCTTGCCACCTCCTCCCCCTATTATTGTGGATGGACAGAAGGAGTATGAGGTCCGGGCTATCCTGGATTCAGAAAGACGGAAGGGGCGTCTCTTCTATTTGATAGATTGGAAAGGGTATGCCCCTGAGGACCGCACTTGGGAGCCGGCTGGGGGAGTACACTCTCCTCGTCTGATCCGTATGTTCCATCGTCAACATCCGTCTAAGCCCTGCCCTGTGGGGAGGATCGTTGGGAGGGGGTACTGTTAGGATTCTGCCCTCTACAGTCCTCTTTCTCTTGCCATGTACACCGAGCCCATGTGATGCTAGGTGGGGTTAAAAGGCTGAATTTCCCTGTTCCCGGTGCTCGTTATCTAGCATTGTGGTTCCTGGTCCTTGCTGGGAGCTATATTAGTACTTTTGGGGAATACTGATTTATTTCACGGGCTCGTGATATTTCCCTGCATTTGTGTTCTTGACTCTAATTTCCCTTTTGGATTCCCTTGGTCTTGTCCCTTTGTGTTTGTTTTCTGTTAGTCTGTGTTTGTTCGTTTTAGTCTTGTTTTTTATGTTAGTCCCACTTATTTGGGCAGTTTGAGTCATTTTATCCCGGCTGGGTTTAAGGAGTGGCTAGGGCTCCGGCGCTTCTTACTTGGGAAACGGTGGTCCGGCGGGATTACTCGGTGTTTCCTGGTGTGGTTGAGTGTTTAGACGCTGCCCCGCACTTCCTCATCTTTTGCAGACTCTCCACATCGTTGTGCGGAGGCGGAGTGCCGGTTTGGGCGTTTCCGCGTTTGAGTCTACGCGCAACGAAGCCTGTGTTGTGCTGAGCTTCAGTCCTTGTGTTAACCTGTGTTGGACCCTCGTTTGGCTGAAGGAAAGGAAGACTCCCAGAGACTTTGCTGTTGGAGGTTTTTTTAGTCGTTTTCACGACTTTTTCCTCCTCTTCCCCCATTTGGCCCCCCCCCTTGGTTCCAGTTTCCTGGAGTATTACCCCTGCTGTTTGGCCCTATCTTCCCCTGGTTCCCCCCCCCTTTGCCTGCCTGCCGGATTCTGCATATACTCCTGGACGGAGCACTCCACCCGGCGATTATCACAGCTTTAGTGGGTAAGGAGGAGTGTCACGGGGAGGTGTGTGGGGGCATGAGAAGAGAAAGAGGGCTTGTGTATTTGGGATATTGACATTGTGTTGTTTTTTGTGTGGCAGACGGCGATTCGGCCAGTCCCCTGTGATACAGCACGTGGAGGTACATGGTCCTGGCAGAAGGACTCTTTCCCTTGGAGAGAAGACCTAGGATCCCTTATCTGTCCTTCCCTTATTCCCGCCCCCTGTCCCTAACCAGTTCGTTGGCCCATGGTACTATCTATGGTGTGAGCCACAGAGTGGTGGGTTCAGAGGAACGGGGTTATCTTCGCTCCTGCAGTGTATGGGCATAGGTGGGCAGGAGCCAACATGCACATCAAAAGGTGTAATACCTTAAACCCAGCTACATTGTTGCCGATTTCGCTTGAGTCAGATGATGATAGTGAAGAACAACATGATTGTTTTCTAAGAACAGAAGAAGAGACGAAAGGGAGAGTGGATCTCCGGGATACTCCTCTTCCTGACTGTGATGATGCTTTGTGGGTTGATGGTTCGTGTTTTAAGTTGCCGAATGGTGATACCACTGCAGGATATGCTGTGACAACTTTGCATACGGTTGTTGAAGCTGCACGTATCCCACATAACTCGGCACAGGCAGCGGAATTAATCGCACTTACGAGAGTATGTGTGTTGGCGAAAGGAAAACATGTGAATGTGTACACGGATAGTCAGTATGCGTTTGGTGTGGCTCCTAGCTTTGGACGTTTGTGGCGTGAACGTGGATTTTTGACATCGCATGGGACGAAGATCCAGCATGGGCAACTGGTGAATGAACTTCTTAAATCTCTTACGTTACCATTGCAAGTAGCGATTGTGAAATGCAGTGCCCATAAATAGGTTACGGATGATGTTGGTCGTGGTAATGCGTTTGCAGATGAAGTTGCGAAAGAAACTGCTAGGAATGTGATGAGTCGGATGTATGTTGCGGGTCCAGCGAGATGGGTTCCAGAGAAGAGTATGTGTGAAGATACCATTGAGAGCGTGAAATCGATTAAAGGTGAGGCCACCGAGAAAGAGTTGGATGAATGGAGAGAAAGTAAAGGTAGATTGGATTCGAATGGTTGTTGGACTGATTTGTCAGAGCATCAGAGATGGTTGTTGCCTAACGCGTATGTGCTTCCAGTCATTACAATGGCTCATGGAATGGCACATATTAGTGTGAAAGGGATTTGCAAACTGTTGGCCCCTGTTTGGCAGAATTTGGGAATCCCCAGATGTGCAGAGAATTTGGTTAAGAATTGTATGGTGTGTTTGATGCATAATCCTGGTAACGGAACTCCAACACCAGCTGGTTATTTTGCTCCTCCTATGTATCCGTTCGAGGCTTTGCAGCTAGATTTCATCCATATGGAGAGATGCAACAGCTTGAAATATGTGTTAGTGGTTGTTTGCTCCTTTTCTAGATGGGTAGAAGCTTACCCCCTTAAGGGCAATACTGCTTTGTCCACAGCGAAGGCCTTTATAAAATAATTTTTCCCGAGGTTCGGAATGCCAAGAATTATCTGGAGTGATAATGGGAGTGAATTTGTGGGTCAGGTTATGAAGAGAATGTGTGAGGGTCTCGGGATTAGGCAGAAATTCCACGCTGCAAATCACCCCCAATCAGCTGGTTTAGTTGAATGCTATAATGGAACTCTTAAGTTACAATTGGCCACTGGTTTGCAATGGCCAGATGCCTTGCCATTAGCACTTCTGTCTACAAAGATGACTGTGCATTCACAAATGGGTTTGAGTCCGTATGAGGTTGTGTTTGGTCGCCCAGCAAATATTTGGGGTGTACCAAGACCAACGAGGTTTAGTGACCTCGAGTATCCTGTGTTGCTTGACTATTTGTGTGAACTGACAACTAAAATGAGTGTTTTACGCCAACAGGTGCATGACGGCCTTCCACGAGCTGCAGAGGATCCAGGTCACTCTATTGAACCTGGATCGTGGATTTTTGTACGTAACTTGCAGCGGACCAAGAACGAACAGCCCCGTTGGACGGGGCCCTACCAAGTACTCCTGTCAACAAGATCTGCGGTCCGAGTGCAAGGCAACCGCAACTGGATCCACAGATCCCACACCAAAAGAGTACCTCTGCCCTTGCCATACGATAAGTGGGTCCAGGAGGGACTTGCAGACTCTGAAACAGAAGTTGTCCCACGGTTTATACCATTCAGCGATGCTCGACTGATTGGAACAAACTCAGAGAAAGAGAGCAATAGAATTTTGCAAGCATCAGTACCTCTTGCAGATCGATTGGACACTATAGAGCCTCACCTTTTGTTCGTTGATCAAGAATTAGCTGGAAAGAATCGCTATAATCTGAGACCGAGAGTTACGGACAAATAAATAAAGACTAATAAAGTTTGATGATTTTTTTGTTTGCAGGTTAACTCCCCACCAAGGATCTACTCATTTTTGTTTTTCTTGAACGGCCATCCGGTTCTCGCTGCTAGGGTCGCGGTTGCAGCCAGTCTTGGGAGTGTAAGCCTGAGACACTAGGTCGAAGGTTCTGTTGGCCCAAGGCTGTCTTCCTGGGTTAGCAGAGGCATTCCTGAGCAGAATCAACCTACCACCGCGGGCTGCACATTTAGTTTAGGATGGATTTCTTTGAGTTGGAGAGACCTGTACAGACATTGACTTTTAGAAAACAAATATGTAAAATAATATCGAAGAAAAGTTTTTTGATACCATGTTTATTTTTACTATTGAGCTTTATGATATTTATAGCTGGTTATGTAACATTTTCTTTTAAAATGACGTTTAATCCCACTGTGCAACCTACACCTTCACCTACTATTTCTTCTTCTCATTCTTTCCACCCTTTGCCTGAGCATGAGGTAGTCAGACGATTGGAATTTGCTAACAATTCTTTCATCCAACTTCTACACCAACACCAGTTAGTGATGAATATGACAAACTGTTGGATTTGTGGTTTGATGCCTCATACAACCGATAATGGTATTCCTTATCTAGTTTTGTCCTTTAGTTTTAATGGTTCGATTTGGGCTTACCGAACGATGTTTATCTATGCCCATAGTGTCTACCCCCAACGTTCACTAAAAGACAACCCAAAGAATAGCGCTATAGTTAAAGGCATTGTCGACATGATTCGAGGGATTAGCTCGTATGAGACTATTCCGAGAGATGAGACACTAGCCTACATTGGTTGGAACGTTACTGGATATGGAGTTAGTCTGAGTGTTAACCAGCAAGCGAAAAGTTCTCCACCAATTTGGATAGTGCCCCATCAGGGCCAATATTGTCTGCAGGGCAACGGCAAGAATCAGAAGGCTCAGTTAGGGAAGAATGTTTGCACTGAGACGTATGTATTTGCGTCTCAGTCTTCCCCAGCGTTCCTAGCTGCTAAGGGTACCTACTTTGTTTGCTATGACAAAGCGTATACATGCTTGCCCCCTGACTTCTCGGGCACATGTTTTGTTTCCTTTCTGTTGCCTCCCACTTTTACAGCTGCGGCAGATTACCATAAGATGAGAGTTGCTAGAGGTGTCTTTAGTCAAGAGGATACTGCGGGACAAGAACTGGGCGATTTCTTTAAGTGTTTTCTGCCGTTCTGGGGACCTATGGCTAACAGTAGGAATATTCACCAGTTGACGAGAGTGGTTGAGTACACCATAGTCGAAACTGCCGGTGCCCTTGGTAACCTGACTGCTGAGCTCCAGTCGGATAGACTTATGACACTTCAAAATAGAGTTGCCCTTGATGTTATTTTAGCAGATCGAGGTGGAGTTTGTAAACTGATTCAATCGAGCTTCTGCGTTTTCATTCCAGACAACGCTCCTTCAGTCTTCCAGGCCATTTCCAAATTGCATAAAATCTCCGACTCTGTCCATTTGGACAAAGGAGATTGGTCTTTGATGGGATGGTTATGGGGATTGATATCCACTTGGGGTTGGAAGATTTTGATGGTTATTGGGATGGTCTTAGCAATCCTTTTTATGTTCTGTCTCTGTGTACAGTGCGCTCCTGCTATTTGTGGTCTCTGTGCTACTTTGTGTGCAAGGAGACCTGTCCAGAGAGAGGTACTAAGTAACAGGATGATGCTACAGCAACATATCGATGATCTGATGAATATGGATCCGGATTCAGATTAACATGGGTTTGGGTCTGTTGCCTAGGTAAGGGCTAAAGGAGGGTCTGTGGTTCCGTGGTTCGCGAACTGGGTTTGATGGTTCCGAACCCGTTCACTAAAGATTGTCGGAAATGGGCGATTTTGGTATCAGCAGACCGCAAATGGCGAGTGTAGCGTGTCTGAGTGTTTTCGTATGAATCGATATAGGAGAACACTCTCTATTCAAGGATTTAGTTTGAACCTTCGGGTTCCATTTTGTATATGGCAGCCATTTTGTGTGGTTGCCCTAACATAGGCCCGATGACTGTGGCCGAACGAGTCCTTGAGACACGTATGCCTTAGCTGACTTCTGGGTGACCTGGCCGAACTGACTCCTTGCCCGAGGCTGACCTCGCTGAGCCAGTTCCTTGTTCAGCAGCTGGTCCGATAAACATCAAAGAGCAGGACGTGCCTGAGTTTAAGGTACACTGCTCCCACCTTTCTATCTCCTTTCCAATCTGTTTCTGCCTTTCCTTTACTACATAATCATTGATTTGGGTTGAAGGCTTTATGATGGGTATGTCCGGCCTGATCGAACAGGAAACTTGGGAATGTGCATGGTCATTTCTAGTGGGCTGGACAACGGAAAATGGGATTGTCTGGGATCGTCGTCATACGCTACTTTTGAAATGTTACATTGTCATTGGTCAGATTGTATGCACCGAATGTAAATTTAAAATGTTGCCTGAGGCTTGATTTTTGGCATAAAAGACCATGCTCCGCTTATTGAATTTGTGCAGTCTCTGACGAACCACCCTTGTGTGCTTCGTAGATCTCTGTTCCTGGTTGCAGCCAATAAACTTTGGTCTTTGACGTCATCAAGAAGTATCCCGTGTCTCTGTTTGCCAAGACAGGGGAACTCAAAGGTTTCAGGCGTTCTCCCTGACGCCGCTGGGTTCTAAAAACCCGGTCCTTCAATCCTGAGGTTGCCCTACTGTCGAACTCAATGATCATACGTGTCTCTAATTGCCTCAATTTGCGCTCTCTATTGCCTCCTCGGCGTAATGCTCGGTTGGCATCTATCACAAAATATTTGAGACAGCTGAGATTATTTTCATGCATAGGTTTAAAGTGGCACGCTACCAGGTAGTTGGAATCATTATTGACTATGGCACGCAGGTACTGTAAAATACATACATGCACCTGCAGTTTCGTGCTCCCTATGTAATTAAGGCCCCATGTGCATGTGAGCACGTATCCCGCATACTCCGTGCGGCATGTGAAATGCCCCATAATAGGTCTCCCTTTGGGACTATGAGGTACTGTGTAGTGGGTTTTATTTTCTCCAAATTTACAGGCCCGACATGTCGAGCATTTGAAAAAGCCCTGTTTCGGTTTGAGCCAGGTGCTACTGGGAATGATCTCTGGGTTATTTTTCACTAAGTCCATTCTCATGGATTTGGCTCGTCTGAAAGTCTGAGTAGGAGGGGTGGGCAATTTAGGTGCTAGCACCCCATCAGTGAGGGTGATAGGCCAGTTCTTATTCACTATCACCCTTATTTGCTATTTTATATATATATATATAAATATAACTGAGGATATGTATACATGCCTACTATAATTTGATCTAATCGGCTGATATTTGATGCAATGATATATGGACCTGAAGTATAATTATAACATCTATGAGACCAATAGTTATTCCCGGCTGGGATACAGTATGGTCTCAATCTATAACAAGTGAAAGATAACTGTTTTGACTTTGAGTTTTGGGAACCAAGTAACGGCTGCTAACTGATCGGAAAAAGAATTAGGAACTTCATGTGGTTGTTTATAAGTTGGTATAAAATCTAGCGTAAAGGTCCTTATTCCTTAGAAGCTGATACTTAAAATACTGACTAGTAATGTTTTTTGATGTTATCATACTTTTCACTATTGCACTTTATATGGACTAGGATGTCATGATGGGCTATGAATTGAAATGAACAATTGAATGGGAAGTGGAAGAATACCAGCACAATATATTGAGTTTGCACATATGATACATTGAAGATTTTTAACCCCCCTTGAGGAAAACCATATTAAGAAGGATAATATCTATTTACATTTTTGCGAAAGTTTGCACAATTTAATGTGATATATATCATTGATTATAAGCACAATGGCATTTTTTTGCACAATTGCGAAAGTTTGCACAATATATACATATGCACTTTAGCAAAAGCACTTTACATTAGATATAGAAAGATGTTATCTATGTAAATATGTAAATATATACTCAAGTAGAGGAGATAAACTGTAAATATGGTTTTATAGGTATTTAACAATTATTGACAAACTCATGATGAAAATGTGTATTATATGATAAGGTATTTTACCATTATCCACAAACTTTCGCATAAAAATATAAGGTTTAAAAATTGTAAAAAAGAAAACATATTGAATATCATGCCTTCATGAATTTGTAATTCTTGTTTGGATAATTACCCACAAGCTATGAGTATTTTCTTTATGTCCATTTTTTAAAACAAGCATGTGACCCATTTTTTACAACTGACGCTGTCCCTTTAAAAGAACGGCTCACTATGATAAACACTGTCATGTGAACAAGGCTCCTCGGAGCCGAAACGTCATGCGATGTGCTTGCACTGATTAAATAATTTTGCACGAACCTGGACCGTGTCTGCGTTAATCTATGGTGAAAGGGGGACCCCTGGTCTATGGAGACAAAGCGCTGCTCTACGGATATATATATATATATATATATATATATATATATATATATATATATATATATATATATATATATATATATATATATATATATATATATATATATATATATTACCTACTGGCGGTCGCCAGTAGGTAGTTATAGTTAGGATTTTTTTTAATGTTAAATCTCAAAATTCTATTTGGAATAACTTTGGCACCAATTGACGAATCTGCCTGAAAATTTCCTGAAAATGGCCTCGTCGAGCTCCGGTTCTTCCTTGAAAGTTTGGGGGGGATACGTCAAGCGGGGGCCGAGATAAAAGGGGGGTCCCAAAACGCGTTTTCCCCATGTTAATTTCCATAGGGCGGTCGATTTCACTTTTAGCTCGAACGGCTGAATGGATTTCCATCAAACTTGGCAAAATTGTAGGGACTGGTAGCCCGATGTGCCTTTGCTATGTCTCAAGATATGTGCTCCAGTGGATTTTGAGTAATTTAGATTCAAAAAAATATATATATCTATAGGCGCTCTCCGGTGCGCGCACCGGAGAGCGCTCCTGGCGCGACACGCGACTTGCGCGCAGAAAGCTGATTGGCTCTTGGGTGTCTGTAAACATTCTAAACAGCCTGGAGCGGCCGCCATCTTGTGTCTCGGTAAAATCGAGACACAAGGGGTTTGAAAAAAAAAAGGGGCAAATGACCATAAGGGGGAAGAGTAGACCCCCTCTGACCCCCTAGGTTTGATGTGGGGGCTAAAATAGGGTCCTGCGGGGCATTAATTTTTTTTTTTTTTCGTTTTGCGCGGGGGAAGCGCATGGTACGCGCACCGGGGAGCGAAGCACGGGGAAAATCCAGGACCATATTTATGAAGGCCTTGCGCTGCCAGTTTTGCGCCGCCTGTGCGTCAATTTTTGTGACGCACCAGCGGTGTAAAAAAATGCGCATTGTTACGCTATATTTAAAAAGTGACGCATCTATCTAGATGCGTCACTTTTTAAATATAGTGCAACAAGGCACATTTTTTTACACTGCTGGTGCGATGCGTCACTTTTCTGTGCGCACTCCTTATGACATTCCAGATGTGTCATATTTAATGTATGACGAATCATGTTGCAAGGAGTTACAGATACGTCAGTATTTCTGACATATCTGTAAACATAAAAGTGACGCGAGGCAGGCGCAAGATTTTGACGCAACAGCATCCTAAAAGTGATGCAGAGAAATCTCATAGATTTCAGTACGTCGTTATTACCAAGCTTTTTGCGGGGGAATGCCCCCTCTGTATACATTACACCTGACGCAGATATAATGTGGCGCAGAGTTTTAAAAAGTAACCCATGTACCTCTAGATGCGTCACTTTTTAAAAATAGCGTCAGGTATAATGCATGCAGAGGGGGTGTTCCCCCGCAAAAAGCTTGGTAATAACGACGCAGTGAAATCTTTGAGATTTCACGGCGTCACTTTTAGGATGCTGTTGCGTCAAAATCTTGCGCCTGCTTCACAGCAGACCTTTCACATGGTGCTTTTTCCATGTGAAAGGACACATTACTGGAGTTGCGTCACTTTTGTGACGCACTCCAGCAATGCGTTACTTGGAATGTCATAAGGAGTGCGCACAGAAAAGTGACGCATCGCACTAGTGGTGTAAAAAAATGCGCTTCGTTGCGCTATATTTAAAAAGTGACGCATCTAGGAAGATGGGTCACTTTTTAAAATCCTGCGCCACATTATATCTGCGTCAGGTATAATGCATGCAGAGGGGGTGTTCCCCCGCAAAAAGCTTTGTAATAGCGACGCAGTGAAATCTTTGAGATTTCACTGCGTCACTTTTAGGATGCTGTTGCGTCAAAATCTTGTGCCTGCTTCACAGCAGACCTTTCACATGGTGCTTTTTCCATGTGAAAGGACACATTACTGGAGTTGCGTCACTTTTGTGACGCACTCCAGCAATGCGTTACTTTTGTGTTTACAGATACGTCAGAAATACTGACATATCTGTAACTCCTTGCGACATGATTCCTCATACATTAAATATGACATATCTGGAATGTCATAAGGAGTGCGCACAGAAAAGTGACGCATTGTACCAGTGGTGTAAAAAAATGCGCCTCGTTGCGCTATATTTAAAAAGTGACGCATCTAGGTAGATGGGTCACTTTTTAAAATACTGCGCCACATTATATCTGCGTCAGGTATAATGCATGCAGAGGGGGTGTTCCCCCGCAAAATGCTTTGTAATAGCGACGCAGTGAAATTTTTGAGATTTCACTGCGTCACTTTTAGGATGCTGTTGCGTCAAAATCTTGCGCCTGCTTCCCAGCAGACCTTTCACATGGTGCTTTTTCCATGTGAAAGGACACATTACTGGAGTTGCGTCACTTTTGTGACGCACTCCAGCAATGCGTTACTTTTGTGTTTACAGATACGTCAGAGATACTGACATATCTGTAACTCCTTGCAAATTGATAAGTCATAAATTAAATATGACATATCTGGAATGTCATAAGGAGTGCGCACAGAAAAGTGACGCATCGTACCAGTGGTGTAAAAAAATGCGCCTCGTTGCGCTATATTTAAAAAGTGACGCATCTAGGTAGATGGGTCAATTTTTTAAAATCCTGCGCCACATTATATCTGCGTCAGGTATAATGCATGCAGAGGGGGTGTTCCCCCGCAAAAAGCTTTGTAATAGCGACGCAGTGAAATCTTTGAGATTTCACTGCGTCACTTTTAGGATGCTGTTGCGTCAAAATCTTGCGCCTGCTTCACAGCAGACCTTTCACATGGTGCTTTTTCCATGTGAAAGGACACATTACTGGAGTTGCGTCACTTTTGTGACGCACTCCAGCAATGCGTTACTTTTGTGTTTACAGATACGTCAGAAATACTGACATATCTGTAACTCCTTGCGAATTGATTAGTCATATATTAAATATGACATATCTGGAATGTCATAAGGAGTGCGTCCAGAAAAGTGACGCATCGCTGTTTTCACGTAGCGATGCGTCACTTTTCAGAAATGAGGCCTCCAGTTTATTCACTGTGTCACCTCTACGACCCTTTCTTGCGTCAATACGTCCCTTTTGCATACATTACACCTGACGTAGGAATAATGTGGCACAGGGGTTTACAAAGTGATGTATTTACCAAGGAACACCACTTTGTAAATATGAATAAATAAGGTGCATTTTTTATTGGAATGTTGTGTCACAAAAAGTGATGCTTTGGTGGCGTTAAAGTGACGCTTGGCTTCATAAATGAGGCCTTCTACTTTCAACTCCAGCAATGCATCTTTTCTTACCCTTCCACACCCCTCCTTTTCAACATTTTCTTTGAATATCAACATTCCCCATATTCATTCTTCTTCTCATAACTTTCTTTTCTAACACTCACCTTCTTTCAGTCCTCCTACTTCACTTCTTTTTTCCTCTCATACCTTTCTGTTCTTTCTTACTCATTCTCCTTTCAATTATCAATGCACTATATTTCACTTACTCTTCATTTTTTTAAGAATATAGCTCTTTGATGAGAATTGGAGGTAGTTCTGAAAAGAACTTTTGGTTTTCTTCTTTTAACTGAAGAGGAACAAAAACAGGGAATGGAAACTGCTCAACAGGAGCAAAAAGAACAAAAAAAATTAGGGGTGGAAAGGGCAGCGATGATTTTCTAAAGCTCGAACCATGAGCTGGACACTTTGTTCTCCAAAGGTAAGTAGTTGATTGCAGTATCTGCATCTGAGGACACCATGGTTAAAAGCAGGTTGTATGTTTGGCACCTGCTCCTGCGATTGCCCTCTCCCAGAAGAAGTTGCTCCTCCGGTTGATGTAGAGGCCCCATCTCTGGGAACCTCTTGTGCCAGAGCCCTGACACTTTCCCGGGCAAAATTCTGGGGGTGCCTCCTCTCCACATGTCGGATCATTGTAAAGTTCCCAAAAGAGTACTTTTTTTTGGGGTCACTCCGTGACAGGACCTGTTTGCAGATCCTGCACTCCACTTTTGGTGCATTCACCTTCTTCTGGTCAGCTGGAATCTTAAAAAATTTCCATATGAAATGTTCCTTCACCTTTGGGGTAGGAGGCTCTTCATTGATGAACTCAGGTTCATCCTCACTGCTGGATTCTCTGGCAGCCATGGTAAATCACGAAAGATCCAGGTGCAAAAAACAGGTCTTTCAGTCACAAAAGTGAAAGAAGAAGTGAAGGAAATGGGTGGGGATTTCATTCATTGTAAAAAAAAACTGTTAGCAACCAATGAAAAGTGTTATTTTAGAGTCACATGACCCGACGCGTTTACGCTGCGCGCTCCGGAGCACTTCCGGGTGCGTTTACGCAGCGCGATCGTAGGCGCTTCCGGGGCGCAAACGTGGCGCGATCGTAGGCGCTTCTGGGTGCTTTTACGCGGTGCGAACGTAGGCGCTTCCGAGGGCACTTACGTTGAGCACCGAAGTGACGTCATCAAACTTTTACAGAAATGCATAATCATTTTCCTTATAAAAAAAAACTGATTTTATTTGTATGGTACGAAATGTTTTGCATTATTATTAACTTTCCATTCATATTTTTTTTCACGAACGACAGTAGCGCTCTGGGTGCGCTTTCAGGTGAGCTCACCGGAAAGCTTACCGGAGAGCTTAGCTGAAAGCTTCCCTGAGCGCGCACCCACAGCGCAAAAAAAAAAAATTATATAAAAAAAAATGAATACTTACAAAAAAACAGCAAATTGTAAAAACAAAAAAAAGGTTAGAAACTCGATATAGAAAGGAATTAGCATTTAAAAAACCTATGAAATTCACTGAAAAAACCATAGGTTTCACACCAGTTATAGTTAGGAATTAGCATTTAAAAAACCTATTAAATTCACTGAAAAAAACATAGGTTTCACACCAGTTATAGTTAGCTGGAAATTTTACTGATATAAAACCATTGAAATTCCCACGATATAGTTAGTCGGACTCACTATAACTTGCGCGTGCAATGCACTGCTGATGACATCACATATTACATCACTCATGACATGGTCAGTGACATCACTCATGACATCACTGATGACACCATCCTTGTGACACAGTGACAGACCTCCTTTCACTGTAAAGTAACCTTTGAAACACATATTCAAAAATAGAAACTAACATTAACAAAAAAGTGGATACACCCATACCAGTTACAACAACCAATTCAGTAATTTCACCATCTATATACAAATTCACACATTCACCAACAGTTTTATGTATTCACTCATACATATACTCACTCATCATATGTAGTCATACCCCTATTCATCCTGTTACACACCGACAGTCATCAAAAAGTTGCTCACACATATACTCACACATGCAAATAAACTAATAAACATCCATTTATTTGCATATACACACACATGTAGCTACTTACCAACCCATGCAGCCACTTATACACAAAGTAAAACACTGATACATATATTTAAATATTTAAACATTACTCGCTAATATATGATTCACTAAGACACACTTAATAAGTCAGTTAACCAACCAAATTCTTTTAAAAAACATCCATTTAGACACTTATTTAAACATTTATTCTTCCATCGACCTTAACATATACATATATAAAATATATTTATTTTTCAGAAAGACACACATTCACTGGACGATGTCATCAGTGATGTCATGAGTGATGTCATCAGTGATGTCATGAGTGATGTCACTGACCATGTCATGAGTGATGTAATATGTGATGTCATCAGCAGTGCATTGCACGCGCAAGTTATAGTGAGTCCGACTAACTATAACGTGGGAATTTCAATGGTTTTATATCAGTAAAATTTCCAGCTAACTATAACTGGTGTGAAACCTATGGTTTTTTCAGTGAATATATATATATATATATATATATATATATATATATATATATATATATATATATATATATATATATATTACCTACTAGCGGTCGCCAGTAGGTATATATAGTTAGGATTTTTTCTCTATGGGATTTTTGAAAATTCTATGTCTAATAACTTTGGCGTTTGTGGACGGAATTGGCTGAAATTTTCAGGAAAATGGAACATTTTGTTTCTGAGCAGCCCCTGACAATTTGGGGGGGTTTCATCAAGGGGGGGCCGAGAAAAAAGGGGGGTCCCAAAACGCGTTTTTCCCATGTTAATTTCCATAGGGCGGTTGGCCTCACTTTTAGCTCGAACGGCTGAATGGATTTGCACGAAACTTGGCAAAATTGTAGGGACTGTTAGCCCGATGTGCCTTTGCTAGGTCTCAATGTATGTGCTCCAGTAGTTTTTGAGAAATTAACGTTTAAATCAAGATATATATCTGTAACAGCGCTCCAGGCTGCGCTCCGGTTCGCTTACTTTTCGCGAAACGGAACTTTGCGATGCGAAGCTGATTGGCTCCCCCGTGTCTGTCAACATTCTAAACAGTCCGGAGCGGCCGCCATCCTATCTCTCGGTAGGATCGAGAGAGAAGAAGAGGTGAAAAACGAAGGGGGAATTTAATGAAAGGGGGCAAGGTATACCCCTCTTGACCCCCTAGGAATGTTGTTGGGGTTATTAAAGGGTCCCGTGGGGAAAATAAAAAAAAATGATTTTTCACGGTAGAAGCGCTTTACGGGCCGCGAACTGGGCCGCAAACTGGTAGCGAAACGGGAATTCGCCATTTTGTGCTTCGTTTTAATTAAATTACTAGGTATAAGGGGGTGCGGGAGACGTATCCTAATCCCCTATGTTTCATGAGGGTGGCTGAGGAGGCTCATATATGTTGATACATCTCTTCCAGCGGCTGTGCGTGAGCTTTTTTTTTTTTTTGCTGCGTGACGTCTGTTAACGTTCGATTCGATGGAAATCAGGAAGTGTTGACCGCCAATTTGTCACTGCGATAAAATATTTTGTTATAAATGAATCCTAATTGATAAACATTGTCTGCGCCATCTTGCCTTTTTTCCAATGCCACAATTTTGTCGTGCACGGCAGACATTTTAGATGCCAGGCTGGTCCCAGGCTATCACCTACCCCTGCGGATGTAGTTTATGGCCCCAGCTGTAGAGAATCCAGACATGCCAACCCTCCCGATTCAGGCGTGAGACTACTGATTTCAGTGCTAGTCTCCCGCCTCCCGATTTCTGCCAGCAAAAACCCGGGGGCATATTACCAACAACTAGCGATAATTTTTGTCTCTAACTTGTTTAGAGACAAAAATTATCGCCGCACATCGGCGATTTTTATCGCAGATAAACCTTGCTATTAGCAAGGTTTATCGCAAATGCGATAAAAAACGGCCGCAATGCATGAATATCGCAGAAAAGTCAGCGATATTCATGTATTATCGAGCAAATGCTCTTAGCCATGTTATCCACCTCCCATTGGATAACATGGCTAAGAACTGCTCAGGGCACTATCACTGACATGCAAAGCGGGGCCCACGATGGTCGCTATCTCCTTTTAGCTGTCACTAACTGGTGTTAGCGACAGCTTGGTAATAGGGAGATAATTTTATCTCCGCTTTCTTGGCTTTTAAAGCCAAAAAAGCGGAGATAAACCCCCTTGATAATATGCCCCATGATTCCTCGGGGGTTTCAGCTGACAGGGCTTGGTATTGTGTTACGTGGTAATTCTTCCAGGAAACGTCAGAGGGTCGATGCAGGGGTTCTAGAAGGGGTGATAAACCATTTAAGCCTCATAAACAAGCGCATGGTCTTTTAAAGATCTGTGAAGTACTCGGGGCGGCGGGGTGTGTGTGTCCTCTTTCAGGAGTGGGCGGGGGGGGGGGCACTGCCAGCAACTTCCAGGCTAGGCAGTGTTCAACACTTGCATCACCCTTTCTCTGCCTGCTATTGCGCTCCATGCTTCGGAAAGGTAAGAAAAAGAACGTGCATTTGAGTTTGAAAAGTCCGATCCTGTAGCAGTACACTTGCAAAGCCCACACATGACAATAACCCGATTCAAGGCCCCATTCACCTGTTTTAAAAAAAATTTATAACACTCCAACAAAGTAAGATTATAAAACTTTATTAACTTTTAAATATAATGAACGGAACAAAAACTGTAAAAACTTTTAAACATTTTTCACCAAAAAAAGCAACAATTGTCAGAAGCTGTCTTTTGTGCGAATAGTCCCAAGGCAGCACAACGTGCTGAGTTCTGGACGGCACCCAGGTGATGTCGCCTGGGTGCCGCACTGGTTTTGGTATCCTACAATGCTGCTCCGAAAATTGGCGTGGGGCGTCCCGGGTGGTGCGGGGGGAGGCCTCGTCAGTAGCGGTCTGTTGTGCGAATAGTCCCAAGGCCAGTAGAACGCGCTGAGATGTTGATGGCACCCAGGTGATGTCCAGTAAACTGCCGCACTGGTTTTGGTATCCTACAATGCTGCTCCGAAAATTGGTGTGGGGCGGCCCGGGGGGGGGGGGGCGTGGGGGAGGTGGCGTGAACGGGCCTCCCCAGGTGGCGGCCATCCAGCTGAGTTGCGCCCGCTCTTGCGGCTACAGCGTCTCGCTCACCATGTTGTTGAGTTGCTCCCACTCTTGCAGTGCAGCGATAGGCGGCTGCCACATGACTCTTAAAATGGCGGACGGCTCTTCGGTTTTGGGCCTGGTCCACTAAAATGGCCCTGGGACACCTTGGAACTCGGACGCTTGCCTGCTAGGGCTTGGGCTCCATTCTCGAAAAGCGTCCCCTCAGCCGTGAAGATTCTACAAAAGTCTTGGGGGCCCCCGACTCCCGCAGGCTTCCGGTGGGGAGCGGCTGCCATGATTGCTCGCGGAATGACCACGACGGAGCTACGAGATGGTGGTGCTCTCATGCTGACGCCAGCTTTAGTCTGAAACATCCAGAAACAAGGTGGGGCTTTCATCGTTTGGGAAAAAAAAATGTTCTAAACCAATGAAAAGTGTTATTTTTAGGTCATATGACCAAGCCTTCCATCTTTAGGAAACCAAAAGTAAAATGAACCAATGAAAAGTTTTATAAACAAGTCACATGACCTGTTATGCGGCATAGGGCTACAAAAAGCGTAGAAAATCCGTTGGCACGTGAGGCGGCGTCAGTAGCGGACCGATGTGCGAATAGGCCGAAGGCAGCACAACGCGCTGAGATCCGGATGGCACCGAGGTGGTGTCCAGCAAATTGCCGCACTGGTGTGGCCATCCTACAATGCTGCGCCGAAAGACGGCGTGTCCAGCTGAGTTCCGGTCACTCTTCCGGCACAGTGACTCGAACGCGCCGAGATCCGGATGGCACCGAGGTGGTGTCCAGCAAGTTGCCGCACTGGTGTGGCCATCCTACAATGCTGCGCCGAAAGACGGCGTGGGGTGTCCCTTTGGCTTATGAGGTGATGTCAGTAGTGGACCGATGTGTGAATAGGTCGGAACCAGCACAAGGCGCCAAGATCCGAATGGCAAGTCCTGGATGTTGAGTGCCATAGTTGAGAGTTCTGAGCAGCGCTTGGAAGACTGTCTGAAGCTTATTTGCACCTGCTGCAGCTTCACTGTTGCCCAAGGTGGTGTCCAGCAAATTGCTGCACTGGTGTGGCCATCCTACAATGCTGCGCCGAAAGACGGCGTGTTCAGCTGAGTTCCGGTCACTCTTGCGGTACAGTGACTCGAACGCGCCGAGATCCGGATGGCACCGAGGTGGTGTCCAGCAAGTTGGCGCACTGGTATGGCCATCCTACAATGCTGCGCTGAAAGACGGCGTGACCAGCTGAGTTCCGGTCACTCTTGCGGTACAGTGACTCGAACGCTCCGAGATCCAGATGGCACCGAGGTGGTGTCCAGCAAGTTGCCGCACTGGTGTGGCCATCCTACAATGCTGCGCCGAAAGTCAGTGTGGGGTGCCCCGTTGGCTTATGAGGTGATGTCAGTAGTGGACCGATGTGTGAATAGGTCGGAACCAGCACAAGGCGCCCTGCACTGTTGAGCTTTTTTCAATGCCTGTTTTTTGTTGTTTCCCCTCCATCAAAAACAAAAAAATATATAAAACTGTGCAAAAATACAAAAAAATGTTTAGAAAAGCAGTGCTTGTAAGACTGTCTGAAGCTCTTTTGCACCTGCTGCAGCTTCACTATTGCCCTGGTGTGGACAAAGATCGACCATGACTTAGGCTGATTGAGAGTTTGTAGAAAAATGGCTTCAGATTTTCCACATATTACTCTTCAACATTCTTCCTAAATGTAACAATGTGAGACTCACTAGGAGAACGGCTGTTTATCTTTCCTTTCAAATGCTGCCAACAATATTTTCTGAATGGAAGACACCATCTTGTAGCATAAAGGGCCGAAAGGGGTTCTGGTCTGGCCGATTGTTGGTGGAGACATTTTGACTATATCTTGGACCTGCCCGGCCTCGCCCAAAATGGCGCCGGTATAAATGGGACTCGTAACTCCTTGCCTGCAAATGTATATCTAGAAAATTTTATTGTAAGTGGCCCTGTCTTATTTTAATTACAAAATGTACGTCCACCGATTCCGCAACTGTTAGACACCTTAGTTCTTGCAACCTAATGGCCCGCTCGTTACGTTCCTCTACAGTGTAAATGTCTCCTCATCATATACGATTTCAGTTTGCTCCGTGGCCGGCCCACGTGGTTATAGGCCCGTATTTGTATACTGACATTTTCACAATAAAGGTTTTTAAAACAAAACACGGTAGTAGTATTTACATTGGTAAAGTTTTTACTTTTAGTCACTGTTTTTCGAATCAGTAAAAGGCAAGTGAAATAAAGCAGTCCAATTACATGACGGATAAAAGGTATAATATGTAGGAACGTAGTAAAGATAAATGGTCAAGGGCAGTTGTGTTTTCCACTCCTGCAACATAAAGTGATCGATAAGAATCTGATAATCAGGCGTATCGGCGACTAAGACAGCAGGCCGAGTCTCTTTTACTCAACGGCTCCGTCATGGAACGAAGAAACGCCCTTTTTCTCGAAAAAGGAATATATTTTACTTGCAGGACAGTTGTAAATTTTCCGGGAAAGTACATTAGCCTGGAATATTATAACATATATGTTTTAAAAAAAATAATGTTCGAAAACAATAAAAAGCGTAATTTTTAGGTCATATGACCAAGCTTTTCATCATTAAAATAACAAAAGTAAAATGAACCAATGAAAAGTTTAATTAACAAGTCACATGACCTGTTATGCTTACGTTACGCGCTGCGCGCCGCGCCCCGGATCACTTCCGGGTGCGCTAACGCGGCGTGTCATATAACGCATTACGTGACAACGTAGGTCAAGAATATAGTCAAAATGTCTCCACCAACCAGCGTTCGGAACACAACCCCTTTCAGCAGTCCAAAAAGTTCTGTTAAATGACAACAGAGGGGACAGGCAACAAGAACCATCAGTCAAAAAGGGGAGGGCAAGTTCTTCTCTTCCGGGTCATGTTGGGGCGCTACCGGAACTGATCGAATTGGTAGTCTACAGTGTTTCTGGATGTTTCAGACTAAAGCTGGCGTCAGCATGAGAGCACTACCATCTCGTAGCTCCGTCGTGGCCATTCCACGAGCAGACATGGCAGCCGCTCCCCACCAGAAGCCTGCGGGAGTCGGGGGCCCCCAAGACTTTTGTAGAATCTTCACGGCTGAGGGGACGCTTTCGAGAATGGGACCCAAGCCCTATCAGGGAAGCGTCCGAGTTACAAGGTGTCCCAGGGCCATTTTAGTGGACCAGGCCCAAAACCGAAGAGCCGGCCGCCATTTTGAGAGTCCTGTGGCAGCCGCCTATCGCTGCACCGCAAGAGCGGGAGCAACTTAACTACATGGTGAGCGAGACGCTGTAGTCGCAAGAGCGGGCGGTAAACAGCTGAATGGCGGAAGAGGCACAGTGTAGCAAAAGCGGGCGGAATGGCAACTAAAACGGTAAAGGGGCGCCCCACTACAGCGTGTCTTCAGGTCAAACGGATTGTGGGACAAAGTCCAGAATAGAAGAGTCATCAAAAGGCAAAAAGTTCCGCCGGACCCCGGGAGCCGGCCGCCTATGTGGGGGGCGATCTCAGGCTACACCAGTGCTATAAGACTTGGGGAGGGGGTCGGAGCCAAGCGTCTTCTCCGAGTCCGTGCCATCACACCGCCCCTCGGGGGCCTCCATCAAGCGGTTTAGGGAGGTACCATATAACATTGTTTTCAAATGCAGTCAGGTCCACAAACGACCCTCACTTACTTTGAGAATAGTGAAGCTGCAGTAGGTGGAAATAAGCTTCAGACAGTCTTACAAGCACTGCTTTTGTAAACATTTTTTGATTTTTTTGTATTTTTGCACAGTTTTATATATTTTTTTGTTTTTGATGGAGGGGAAACAACAAAGCACAGGCATTTAAAAAGGCTCAAACTCAGAACTCTGAACTATGGCACCCAACATCCAGGATTTTCCATCCGGATCTTGGCGCCTTGTGCTGCTTCCGACCTATTCACACATCGGTCCACTACTGACATCATCTTATAAACCAACGTTATGTAAATAGTTATTTAATAAAATGTTTTACCCTGTTTCTTTGCTGGTGTGTTGTCTATATTTTTAATATTTGCATAGGGTTTGTCGTTATTTTGGGCGGGATGGGTGACGGAGCCGAGCTGTCTTGCAGCCCTCATGGTGTGGAGCTCAGTTCATCTCACTATTTTCGTATTTCTCATGAAGGGTTGTTTATAATATTTCTATTTTAGCGAGGTCAAAAAGAGATCCAATTAGTGGCCTACTGATTTTGCTCGATTACTTTTATTTTTTTACACGATTTTTCACGATCTGCAAAGACTAAACAGAGTATTGCGACTTTGTGCTTGTTTGTAAATAGAGAATGAACCAAAGAGAATCAATTGTAAAACAGTAAATGCTTGAATAATAATCAATCAAATGGAGAGACAAGCAGGCAGGACGGATTACAACGGGGGTAAAGGCCTGCGTTAACTACTCTTCACTATCTGCAAAGAGAGAGTACTACTAAGAGAAAAGAGGGGAGGGGGGCAGCGTTCAAAGCACATCAGCGTGCATAAATACGAAAATGTTTTTATCTATCACGTACTTGACATTTTAAAGCTTTTCATATTTGCTATTAAAAAACCATTGAAATTCACTGAAAAAACCACAGGTTATAGTCGATATATAGTTAGGAATTTGCATTTACAAAACCTTGAAAATTCAATGAAAAAACCATAGGTTTTAGGCCATATATAGTTAGGGATTTGCATTTACAAAACCTTATTTTACTCGCATAAAACCATTGAAATTCCATATATAGTTAGATGTGCTAACTATATATCGCGCACCCGCAATCCACTGCTGATGATGTCACATATTACATCATTCATGACATGGTTAGTGACATCACTGATGACATCACTGATGACATCTCAAATGACATCACTGATGGCATCACTGATGACAACATCCAGTGACTGTATGTTTCTGTAAAGTTAAAATATGTCTTACATATTGAAGAATGAGTGGATGTATAAGTGTCTGGATGAAGGATTTAGTAGGTGCATGACTGACTGTATGAGTGAGTGATTAAATGTGTCTCACTGAGTGCATGGGTTAGTGACTAGACTGTCTTAATTTGTGCATCATTATGTCTGTTGTTCTGTAAACTGTTGCATGTGTTGATAAGTAGCTATATGAGTAACTATATGGGTTATTGATTGGTTGCCCAAGTATTTGTATGGGAGACTGAGTGTGTGTGTGGGTGGCTGGGAGGTGTATGACTCTGTGCATAGATGTGTGAGCAGTTGATTCACTAGATGTATGGTTTCAAAAGTGCATGTGGAAACAGCTGTATGGGCGGTTGACTGTGTGCATGAGTGTATTGGTGAGTGAATGGATATCTCAGTGCTACATGTCAAAGTAAGTACATATGTAAAACACAGTACATGTGAGAGTTGACATATATAAATAACTGTGCATAAGAGCCAGTGAATGTGTGAGTGGCTGTATGGATCATTGTGAACATGTATCAGGGATTGTATAAGAGAGTAAAGTAAATATGTGTTAGTATATGTTTGAATAAGTAAGGTGTGTATAACTGTATAGTTGAGAAAATGGAGGTGTGATTGATTTTTGGCATAACTGACTAGGTGTGTGAGTAACTCCATGGATGAGTGACAGTCTGTGACTGTCTGTTTACACTGATTGTATCTAAGGTTATATTAGAGTCTGAAGGGGTTCATGGTATTATCACATGAATGATATCATCAGTGATGTGATCAGTCATGTCAAATGAGATGTTATCAGTGATTTTATCAGTGATGTCATTTGAGATGTCATCAGTGATGTCATCAGTGATGTCACTAACCATGTCATGAATGATGTAATATGTGACATCATCAGCAGTGGATTGCGGGTGCGCGATATATAGTTAGCACATCTAACTATATATGGAATTTCAATGGTTTTATGCGAGTAAAATAGGGTTTTGTAAATGCAAATCCCTAACTATATATGGCCTAAAACCTATGGTTTTTTCATTGAATATATATATATATATATATATATATATATATATATATATATATATATATATATATATATATTATTTTTTTCCAGAGTCCCAGGGCCTGTTGAAGGGGTCACGTTGCAGGAGGTCACCTGTCTACTTCCTGCCTGGCAGCTTTAAAGAGATACGAGAGAAGTTGTGAGGAGCGTTTGATTTGCTGTAAAATAGTTACAGTTCATATAATTGAGTTCTATTAATTGAGTTCTATTTTAAGTGGATTATGCGATTCGAATAAAAATACACAGAAGAAAATAAAACTGCCGCACATTATGAGGATATTGCATGTCACCAAGAATGTCTGCGACCATACGCAGGAACGGGTTGAGGACTTAGACCCTTCTTAAGGTCCTGGAACTCCAAGGTAACGTGCAATATATCTCCTAAAGTCTAGGGCGTGATTTATTAATTTATAATGCATGGTCAATCCTTTACTCTTCCACTAAAATGCCTACATTCCTTGTCAAGCTATTTGATATGAGCAAGTATCATTGCAAATAGTTATTAAGTTATTTATTAAGCAGTTTTATAGAGCACATTCGAGAACCAAGGGTGCCATGGGCTTTACTCAAAAGAAGAGCCGTACCTTAGGTTACCAGAGTTACAACTTTGGGTTGGGGAATCATTGAATGTGCAGTTGGGAGGGGCTAAACATGTAAGCATTAAATACAGTTACATTTACAGGAGGGTATGGGGCGTTCAGAGCTATCCGCCTTGTGTTCCGAACTATCGGCAAATCATGTCGATGGTCAGGGTCCATATGTATGAATCAAGGATTTTCTGGAAGATTCGGTTGGATTTAAGCGGAAGCGGCTATTGAAAAGTAGACTTTTTATTTCTTTTTCTGAACATGTCATAGAATAAATGTGCCCTGATGGCGGTGGGTGGGTGGGTGAGAGCGAGTTCCAGATTCTGAAAGGTACTCTCTGTGAACAACTGATTTTGCATTTTGGAAATCTTTAGGGATGGAGTCTCAAGAAGAAGTTTTCAAACTCCAAACTTGTCGAATGGCACCCGAGACTTGTATTGCCTTGCATAGGTACATCATTTTACCTTCATGCAAAGCTCTATGAGTGGGTGCATCATTAAGTATTCTTAGGGTTGTTATTCATGTGCTGCTATTTATTATCTCTGAATCATTCAGACTGTAGGTCATTTAATAAACCATTTTCCTCTAGGAAGAATTTTAGTTTGACTTTTACACAGCTTTCTAAGAAGTTCTCTAGATATGAAAGATTGTTTATTGACCAAATATTCTTTAGGTCTTCAGGATCCACTCCTTGTTTTTTAGGAACAGAGGGATTTGGCCTATTTTTGGCATTCCGGTACTGATCCTTGATTCAAAGTTGATTCACTAGGGTTCAACCAGAAACAAGTCATCGATCCACTGATCTCTTTGAGTAAAGTGAGTGGTAGAGACTCAGATATGTGAGGAGGGTCTGGTTGTGGTGATGATGTTAATCAAGTTCTCATGGATGATTTATTTAAATAAGGACTATCTAGTGTTCTAGCTTTGGGAAAAGTTATTTGGGTTTTGGTGCGACAGGAGTGGGAGTTGGATCTTTTTCACCTTCTCAGCAAAGAAGTTGAGGAACTCCTCATATTTTTCTTCTATAATGTGTGAGAACGAGCAGAGAAAGCCCCGGTTTTGTGGCGTAAACAACCAATGTGTACTAAATAATGCCCTGGTTCTTGGCCAATACTGGTCAGATAGAGCATCTGCCCCAACGTTCCACTGCTTATGTTTGTGTTTCTCCATTTTTAATTTTGATTATTCAAACCCAGGTGGGTGGAATTTTATAATAGCATTATAGCTCTTCTGCCTTGAGTCAAAGGCTATAATTAATATTTTAGGCCTAGAACCAGTTCATTGTCTTCAGTGGGGCTCCCAACATTCCAATGTTCTAATCTATGGAAACAACCCAAGACTTTCCAGAGTGTCCATAAAAGCAATATTAACACATATTGAAAAGACTGATAAAACTCCTTAACCAAGACGAGAGTCAGTCGTACCGGCCATAATAAAACAAGGTTGCGCATTTTTGAGAAACTCAGGGCCATTATTATCAAGGGGGTTGCATCACTTTTCCACCATGCACTGTGGTGCATGCACAAAGCAACCCCAAAATGTGATTTATCAAGCCACGCAAGGCCACTTTGTCTGGTCCTGAGTGGCTTGATAAATCAGGAGTAATGCAAAGCAGCGCAAATTGCTGCGTTGCATTATCTGCCCCAGGGAGGCATTCCATGAGCATTGCATGTGTGACACATTTTCAGATTTGCTATCACATACAAGCAACTGCTGCCTTGAATGTTCTCCTGAGGAACTCTGGGCTTTTTTTTTTGACCTCATGCGCGCGGGCCGTTTTCTCGCTGTGCGCTGAGTTTTAAAAAAAACCCGCGTTACATGACGAGCTCAGCTCGTCATGAGCGTACGACAGGCGTAACTCATGACGAGCTGAGCTCGTCATGAGCGTCGAAGGGGTTAACTCTGTCAGGATGTAGTGATCTCCCTCTGACCTATCCTGGTGGATGGGGTATCCAAAGATATTGGAGTAGATGCCTCACTCACTTATCGTGACATGCTTCATCATTGGTGCCTAGCCACACCTGGGTAAGATGATACTACTCGGGCAGGCTCAACCATAGATGGAATGGGAATTCTTAGATAAAGCAATACTGGTTAAGCAGGGATCCAGAAGAGTGATTGTTAACAATGCTTCTAGGAATACCCAAATGCTATGCTTTGTTTGGAGGGTACCTGGGGTATGGTTAAAATATGAATTTATTGGTTTACTGAATATAATCGTTCAGTTACATTCAGCTACATCCTGGCAGAGTTAAACAAAAACCACAGTTCCTCAGGAGAACTATCAAGGCAGCATTTGCTTGTATGTGATAGCATTGTAAACAGGAGATTGCAACTGACCTCACTTTCTCTTGCTCTCCATTGTGTATTTTTTTTTTCTTCAAATTTACTATTAGTGGTTGATCTGGGAATGTGCCACAATGCTACGCCTTCCCAGGGGAGGTTTAACGAGGAGCAATATCTTTGTTTCTCCTCGTTCTTCCTCTTTCTCAGTGTGCTGCATTCTGCAGCACACATAGAGGAACATGTCTCATGGGATTGTTTTTGCGCAGGAAGGTACACCATCCTGCTAGCATCGCAGGCACCCTGGCACAATTGCTGCAAGGGTGGCTGTGTTGGCGCTAGACAGCCCATTGTGCGCCAATGGTAGGAAAGGAGAGGAATGTGCTGTATTGTGATAAATGTGACGAATTCCTGCTCTTTCCCTGTAATGCAGCGTAGAGTTGTGACTTCCTGCGCTGCGTTACCATTAGATAAATCTGCCCCGAACAACAAAAGTCAAAACTAACCATAAGCAGATGCTGCTGCATCTTTCTGTACTTTTCCCAAATTTCTAGCGATAAGACTAAACTCATATTACTGTTGCAGCAGCTTACAGCAGTCAGAACTGTATGCACTCCAGCGGAAAAAAAAAATGACTTTTAATAAATTCTTCTTGGCTCAGAGCGCTCTGCACAAAGAAGAATGTGTAGCAGCATTTCAGGGATCAAGTCATATCACCGGCATTCCTTAATCTCTTGTTTGCAAATCCGGCTGCCCTCTTCCTTCCAAGCTTGAGTGAATTCACTGAGGGGAAAATTCAGCGGCTAAAACGCAAAAAGTGCTGCATGTCCCAGGTGTGAAGGTTACAATGGAGGTCATTGTTCTCTCCGCCACAATCAACCATTTCCCTTTTGCAACAGATTAATGTGGTCTTTACGAATGATTATTTTATTGACCAAGGTTTGCAGCATTTTTTATACCCAAGTGTGTGAGGATGTTGCAACAAAATTATAGGTTGGCCACAACCAAGTGAGCTCTTAGCACAGTGTCATCATTCCCCCACTCTCCTCTGTTTCATCCCTCAGGGGCGGCTCTAGGCTCATGGTGGCCCTGGGCAGGGAGCGTAGGTAGAGGCCCAGCCGGGCCCCCCGCACCATTTCTTAAGAGCCTCAGGGGCCCCCGGCCGGGGCCCGCACCATTTCTTAAGAGCCTCAGGGGCCCCGGTAGGGGCCCGCACCATTTTTAAGAGCCTCATGGGCCCCAGCCAAGGCCCGTGCACCATTTATAAGTGCCTCAGGCCTGGCGTGGTGGCCCCTGGGGGTTTGGTGGCCCTGTGCAGGGGCACAGCTTGCACATGCCTAAGGTCGGCCCTGCATCCCTTCCCTCCTGGTTTCTTCCTCCGAGTCTCCCCACCTTTGTTCTCACTCACTTATTACTCTGATTTCTGTTCGATGTACGGCCGTTGTGTCACTGTTGCTGATGTTATGCAAAGCAGTTCTATACATCTTGGTGTTCATGCGCTATATATATCTGCTAAATAACTGCAAAGCCCTCCTACCCCTTTCGATGCTCATGTGCCATATAAATCTGTTACATAAATGCATAGCACTCCAAACCCTCTCGGTGCTCATGTGTCGTATATATATATATGGTGAACAGACAAAATATCGACTCCAAAATATCGACTGGACATAATATCGAGTTTTAAATATAGACTGGACAAAATATCGACTGGACATAATATCGACTACAAAAATATCGTTTTTCAGGTAAGTGAAGTAATATCGACTGTTTAAAATATAGATAGCAAAAATATCGAATTTTTAATAATATATAATATTTTATAGTGTATTTTTATGTAATAATATGTGTGAAAAGTGTGTATTAATGTTATAAAATATTTTATTAAATGGAATTTGTTTTTTTAATAATTGTGTTCTGTAATTCTGTAGCGGGTTGTGGGTTTATAGGGGAATAGGGTGGGAAGTAATTTAATAATAATTAATTAATTAATATATGTTTGTAAATATTTATAATTAATAATTAATTGATAATTAATAATAATTAGTTAATTAATTAATATAATTTTGTACATATTTTGAATTAGTAATTAATTGGTAATTGATTAATTGTAATTAGTTAATTACATTAATTAGAGTACATTTTAATATATATAATTTTGTGTTATTGTTAAGTAATTAATTGGGAAAAAATAATATTAATTATTAAAATAATTACAGCTAATGTGCTAATATATTTACTTTATTGTTATTGTTAATTAATAATTAATTGGTAATTAAATAATATTGATACATTTTGGGTAAAGGAGTATTTTTAGGGTTCAGGGTCAGTTTTCAGTTTTTGGGTAAAGGGGCATTTTTAGGGTTCAGGGTCAGTTTTCAGTTTTTTGGGTAAAGGGGCATTTTTAGGGTTCAAGGTCAGTTTTCAGTTTTTGGGTAAAGGGGCATTTTTAGGGTTCAGGGGCAGTTTTCAGTTTTTGGGTAAAGGGGCATTTTTAGGGTTCAGGGTCAGTTTTCAGTTTTTGGGGAAAGGGGCATTTTTAGGGTTCAGGGTCAGTTTTCAGTTTTTGGGTAAAGGGGCATTTTTAGGGTTCAGGGTCAGTTTTCAGTTTTTTTGGGTAAAGGGGCATTTTTAGGGTTCAAGGTCAGTTTTCAGTTTTTGGGTAAAGGGGCATTTTTAGGGTTCAGGGTCAGTTTTCAGTTTTTGGGTAAAGGGGCATTTTTAGGGTTCAGGGTCAGTTTTCAGTTTTTGGGTAAAGGGGCATTTTTAGGGTTCAGGGTCAGTTTTCAGTTTTTGGGTAAAGGGGTATTTTTAGGGTTCAGGGTCAGTTTTGGGTTTTTGGGTAAAGGGGTATATTTTAGGGTTCAGGGTCAACAAATAAGATTGTAAATTTTTTTTATTATTTTCATTTATTATTTAATTATTATAATTTAATTTAAGTATTTTTAAGTATATTTTAGTCATTAAAATTTAATATTAATTTAATTTAACACTGTTTTTAATAAAGTCGATATTTTATACATCTATATTATTGTTAACGATATTTTGTACTCCATATTTTTGTACTTACCTGTTTGTAGATAGAAAGTCGATATTTTGTCTGTCGATATTTTGGCAACGATATTTTGGCAAGTCGATATTTTGGCAGTCTATATTATTTCAGTGATCCATATATATATTTTTATATATATATATATATATATATTCACTGAAAAAACCATAGGTTTCACACCAGTTATAGTTAGGAATTAGCATTTAAAAAACCTATTAAATTCACTGAAAAAAACATTGGTTTCACACCAGTTATAGTTAGCTGGAAATTTTACTGGCATAAAACCAATGAAATTCCACTTTATAGTTAGTTGGACTCACTATAACTTGCGCGCCTGCAATGCACTGCTGATGACGTCACATATTACATCACTCATGACATGGTCAGTGACATCACTGATGACACCATCCAGTGAATGTGTGTCTTTCTGAAAAATAAATATGTTTTATATATGTATATGTAAAGGTCGATGGAAGAATAAGTGTTTAAATAAGTGTCTTAATGGATGTTTAAAAAAAAAAATGATTGGTTAACTGTCTTATTAAGTGTATCTTAGTGAATACATATATTAGCGAGTAATGTTTAAATATTTAAATATATGTATCAGTGTTTCACTTTGTGTATAAGTGGCTGCATGGGTTGGTGAGTAGCTACATGTGTGTGTATATGGGTTATTAGATGTTTTTTTTAGTATCAGTATGTGTGTCTGTATGGTTTGGTGGGGGTATTACTTAGCACATAGATGCATTAATGACTGACTCACTGTTTGTATGTGTTTTGAAGACAGCATATGTGCAGGACTGTATGGGTGGATGAGTGTGTATATGTGTGTGTTAGTGGGCGAATGACTGTCTCACTAGTGTCTTTATCAGTAACGACATATGTTTAAATGTAGTATATGTGAGTATTGATGTATATAAGTGAGTATATGTGAGAGTGAGAGATTGTAAGAGTTCCTGTTTAAATAAGTATATGTTTCTATAAGTGTTTGTTTAAGAAAGTAAGTATGTGTAAGTTTCCTTAGAAGTAAGGTGGTTGTATGTGTATAGCTGTATATGCAAATAAATGGATGTTCAATCGTTTATTTGCATGTGTGAGTATGTGTGTGAGTAACTTTTGGATGACTGTCGGTGTGTAACAGGATGTATAGGTTTATCACTACATATGAGGAGTGAGTATATGTATGAGTGACTATATAGAACTGTTGGTGAATGAGTGGATGTGTATATAGATGGTGGAATTACTGAATTGGTTGTTGTAACTGGTATGGGTAACTCCATTTTTTTGAAAATGTTAGTTTCTATTTTTAAACATGTGTTTCAAGGGGTACATTACACTGAAAGGAGGTCTGTCACTCTGTCACAAGGATGGTGTCATCAGTGATGTCATGAGTGCTGTCACTGACCATGTCATGAGTGATGTAATATGTGACGTCATTAGCAGTGCATTGCAGGCGCGCAAGTTATAGTGAGTCCAACTAACTATAACGTGGAATTTCATTGGTTTTATGTCAGTAAAATTTCCAGCTAACTATAACTGGTGTGAAACCAATGTTTTTTTCAGTGAATTTTATAGGTTTTTTAAATGCTAATTTCTAACTATAACTCGCAGAGCGCTGCCTGCCGTGAGGGAAACGGCACCAGCGCCAGGACCCAGCAGCACTTTCCTGCACTATCCAGCATCCACGGACGCCGTGAGGGGAACGGCAGTAGTCACACCAGGACTACATTGCACAGCAGCACTGGGGGCCGGCGCAGTCCTCTGACGCCACCAACGCGCCTGGAGGCGCCTTAAGTTCATCAAGCGCCGAGCGCTCCTGGGGCAAACTCGCAGAGCGCTGCCTGCCGTGAGGGAAACGGCACCAGCGCCAGGTCCCAGCAGCACTTTCCTGCACTATCAGGCATCCACGGACGCCGTGAGGGGAACGGCAGTAGTCACACCAGGACTACATTGCACAGCAGCACTGGGGGCCGGCGCAGTCCTCTGACGCCACCAACGCGCCTGGAGGCGCCTTAAGTTCATCAAACGCCTCCCGCCTCGCGGGACGCGCGCGGGCAGCGCCGGGCTGAGCCCGGGCAGAGGGCGGGCCGTCTAAAGCCGTCAGCAGCAGGAAGAGGCTGGGCTGGGGCCCATTCCATTACGTCTGCGACAAAGTCCCCTCTTCACAGCTCGGACATCAAACCCTGTCTACAAGGTACACTGGAGTATTAGCTGGGGATACTTAGTTGTAGCTGTGTGTCATTGATATTACATCGGCCAAACACCAGTGCAATGGGCAAACGTAAATCTATGGAGGGGGGTGTCCAGCAGCCGAAAACAAAGAAGGGGAAAAAGACAAAAAAGCTTAATGTCAATAGTGCAGATTTCACCCTGACACGTATTGAAAATCTTGTCGGTGATTTTGAGGAAATCTTAGCCGATAATACATCATAACTTGTGGTGATTACTACACTCAATATTGAAGAGCCAGGTATAGGTAGAGGGAAAGTGATCCCGGACATTTTTAAAAGGAAAATTAATGCTCCTCAATCCTTAGCTATCTGCTTAGTACATACCCGACCAGAGAATACCTCTGTGTTGGCTACAGTGGGTTTACCAGGCTCTATAGATGATGATGATGATCCTCTAATGGCTAAAAGTTCTATCACCGACAATGGGTCTTTACAGTCAAGCCCCAGGGATATCACAATCCCATGTAGTAATAAATATGCTGTGTTGGAGGGGGAAACAGGTGATGCAGCAGATGTAATTGCCCAGGTGTCAAAACGGGGTGCTATTGATAATGTACTAGGCATTTGTGTTCCAAGATCTGAGGGTTGCCTGAATTGTTCTGGTTCAATCAAAGCTATCCTCTCTAAATTAGAGAAACTAGAACATGATATGGTGGATATTAAGTAAATTCTGGCAACATTACACCATAAAGGGAATGCAGCCTTCCCCAATAAAACCCTGCCTCTAGCCACTCCTTCACCAATTCCAACCCCACCACAACAATTATTGCACCCCGCTTCTAGCTCCCCAGCTACTTGTAAGTGCCCAAAGAACACACCTTTAAGCACTAAGTCCTATCCAAAATCATATGCTGATACTATAAGACCTCAAGGGATAGATCTCCAAAGTAAGCCTGGTCCTTCGACTGCCTCATCATCTAGTAATATGAGGACGAAAAGAGATAGCTTGACCACAGGGAGCCAATATTTTACACCTGGGCTTAAAACCACAAGATGTGCTAATAAGATAGTTTATATGACCGGGGTCCCAAAATTAAACAATAAACAGGGCCATGAATCCAGGGACTCCTTACATAATAAAACCATACATTGGCTTAGACACGTCAGGGGCTGTAGATCCATCATTAGAGAAGACCTGATAAGTGTCAAGAGATTGTCCTTATTTAGTTCTAGTAGTGATTGCATCGAAATTCAATTTAATAACCATAGCATGGCGGATAATCTGGTGAATTTGGAGTTTTGGTCCTCTCCCCCTAGCCACTCTAACATCCAGATCAGACGCTTGCCCTCATGGTCTACTGAAGGGGCAGACGACGACTCAGGTCTTAATAGAATAGACTGACTAATTGGTATCAATTCTAGTTCACTTCAAGTTTCTGTTTTTGAGGGGAACCCAGTGGTAAACATCCCAAAGGCACTGAGTGTTCCCCCGATTCTTTCCATCTTGGACCCTCCAAATCAGATCATGAGAGAGGCAGGTGGGGTAGGAGAGGGCAACCTTGGAATGATCCATATTCTGTCCTGGAACATTGCAGGTCTCAAAAAGAAACTGGCCATCCCGGATTGGCAGGAATTTATCAATAAACATGAGATCTGCATGTTACAGGAGACCTGGAGCTTGGAACCCTTGTATATCCCTGGTTACTCCACCTTTTACATACCGGCAGTAACCCAAGGTATGGGCCGACCCTCGGGGGGACTCCATATCTGGGTTAAAGTAACATTGAACTTGAATATTAAAATCCACAATGCTAACTCAGAAGACATCCTCCATTTATCCTTTAAAGGGCCATTGAATGGTAGCAGAATTGACCTTTTTAATGTATATGCAAGAGGAGGCCCACCTCACCAAAACTCGGTTACAATCTCCTGTTTGGAAATGGCCTTGGCAGGTATCCCCCCACATTCTAATATCATTTTGGGAGGGGACCTAAATTGTACATATGAACCCCTAAGTGTTGAAGATATTTTAGGGTCCCAGGAGGAAGATATTAGATATTCTGTACCCCCTCTAAATCTAACCCCCATCAAGAGGTGGACGGTGAGGGCACTGCATATCAATGCTCTGACTATGGAATTTAATTTACGGGCACTCAATGGGAGAACCATTTCGGACCCTAGCGGGGCAATGACTTTTAACAGATTGAATGGGCCTTCACGTATTGACTACATCATCCTAGATGTAAATTCATGGGGATAGGTCGTTGACATGAAGGTCAAGCAGATGCCTGATAGTGATCATAATCCCCTCTGTGCAGATATTAGATGGGAAACTAGCGGAAACACCATAAATATTCCCTTAATTTCAAAAGCAGTGATCCCTAGTAACTGCAATCGGAGGCTCAAATGGAATAAAGTAGCATGCCAAGAGGATACATTAGCCGGCATAGGACTTAAAGTGGCTTCAAAGGTGGTAGAATTTTCCCAGGTCAACTCCGCGCTTGATCCAGCAATCAGCGTAGACCTTAGAAAATCCTATAATGAATTTATAGAAAATATAGGTTCTCATTTTAAAATAAGAGGTTCCAAGGGAGGGATAAAATGTGTACCTAAAAAAGGTAATCCATGGTTCACTAAAGAATGTAGAGTCCGAAGGAATGCGATTTCCTCAGCCTTACAGAAAAAAGATCCTGTAGCAGTAAGGCTGGCCAGACATGAATATAAAAAATCTACAGAATCTGCCAAACGGATTTGGGAGGAGGACCATTGGCAGGAATTAAAAAAGGCGGCTTACCTAAAAGATTCTACTACTTTTTGGGCCTTAATAAACCAACTAACTAGAAGGGGCTCAGATCCCATCCCTAATACCATAACTGAACAACAATGGTTTACGCACTTTTCAAATCTTTATTGCAGCGAGGTAAGGTCAGAGCAATCCCTGATCATCTCCCCAGACCCCGAGATAGTCCCTATGCTACCTGAATCTGCTGACTATTTTATACTTTCGGAAGTCCAGTCAGCTATTAAAAGCATAACCCATGGGAAGGCCGCAGGCCCAGATGGGCTCCCAGGCGATCTTATTCTTCATGCCCCCCTCCTATGGGCCAACCTTATTCTTCATTTGATGAATTTATTGTTAAAAGGCTACCCAGTCCCAGATTCATGGAAGGGAGCGGAGGTGGTTGCAATTTATAAAAAGGGGGCGAAAGAGGACCCTGCCAACTACAGACCAATAAGCCTAATTGACATCATTCAAAAGGTGGTTGGCAGGGTTCTTATCTCCAGAATGGGGATTTGGCTTGAAGAGGGGGACATTTTAACACATTTACAAGCGGGTTTTAGACAAAAAATAGGTACAATGGACCAAGTATTTAGATTCATAGCGACCTACTGGAAGACTGTTTCTATTGGTAAAGGGTTATTATACCTGGCCTTCATTGACCTCAAGACCGCATTTGATTTGGTCCCCCGGGTCAAATTGTGGCAGGTACTGCACAAAATGGGCATCCCATGTTACCTTTTGGAACTAATCAAAAGATTGCATGATGGTACATACGCGAGAATCAGATGGGGGAACGAAGGTCAGCTCACAGCGAAAATACCTGTGCAGAGGGGGGTCCGCCAAGGGTGTGTGATGGCTCCGACTTTGTTCTCCCTCTTTATAAATGGGGTGGCAGACCATTTGAGGGAGGACCCAGCGGATGCCCCCACCCTGGCTGGGGAAAAACACCTACCCTCCTCTTTGCTGATGACCCTCTCCTCATGTCTAAAACCCCCTCTGGTCTTCAGAAACTCCTAGACAGGTTTAGTGGCGTTTGTAAAGATCGTGGCCTCACAATCAACACCACCAAAACCAAATTGATGGTTTTGTCTAGAAATAAAAAATTGAAGAAAATTCATATTGCATTGGATGGTACCTTATTGGAGGAGGTTAATGCATTTGATTACCTTGGGGTCAGAATAAATCGTAAGATGAACTGGGATGCTCATATTGCCAAGATGCTGCTTAACTTTAAAAGGGTGACAGGAGCAATTGCTAGAGACCACCGTTTGACATCCAGCAAACCTATTAGCCCTGTCCTAGCAGTGTATGAGGGCAAGGCGCTGTCTCCTGCAACCTATGGCTCCGAACTTTGGGGGTTTGAAAGAATTACTGATTTAGCTACAGCTGAGCATAAATTTATGAGAGAGCTAGTGGGCCTCCCGGTCTCCACCCCTATTAAACCGTTACTCTATGACTTAGGACGTCGCTCTATTAAAGACATTGTCGGTCTCCGACCTTTATTATATTGGGTCCGCCTAAGAAGGACGCCGGATCTCAGCCACTATGCTGCAGTCCTCGACGAACTTATTGAGTTGAATGGTTTTGGGGTGATTCCGTGGCTGAAAAACTTAAGGGACTTGGTGTTTAACATGGGACTTAAAGAAGAATGGCTATCTCAGCACCCCCCGCCGAAAGACATTGTTAAAAAGTTGTACTGGGTGAGCAGGCCCGGACTGGCCGTTGAGGGCACCAGGCAATTCCCCGGTGGGCCGCATGGTTGGGGCCGGTTTTGGGCCCCTGGGGCCGTTTTTGTTACAGGGCCGTTATTCTGCAAAAACGGCCCCGTAACAAAAACGGCCGAAAACCGGCCCTGTCACAGAGCGCGGTCGCACCTCCGGCCGAGCACTTTGCCAGGGCCGGTTTTGGTTCCCAGTCCGGCCCTGTGGGTGAGGATTCCAGAAAGGGACTCGTCAAACCCAAAGTGGGGTGCTCTAACTGACCAATTTTTATTACATAAGCCTATCCCGAAGCTGGAGCTATTCCTTGATTTTATCACCTTACCAAGAGACAGATCTCTGTTCCTCAAAATGCGGCATGGCACCTTACCCCTGAATATCTTTACCAGCAGGTGGAAAAACTTCAAACATCACCAAATGGCATGTCCGGGGTGCCCTAATCCCACTGAAACGCTTGGGCACTTCCTGTTTGCCTGTAGGGCATACAAGGGGGCAAGGAAAAGATGGCTACGCCCAGTATGCAGAGAATTGGGGACACAGCAGTGTTCAGTGGCTCTTCGCATTTTGACAACGGACACTTCCTCGATATTGATAATTGCCGGGGTTGCAAAATTTCTGGGAAGTGCATGGCAAATACGATCCAAGCTGGTGCGATTGAGTACTGGGTAGTCGTTTAAATCCTGTTAAATTGTTCGAATTAGCACTTTACCTCCTAGCACCCTTTTTTTGCTGTGACGTACTCATTTGGGTTCCTCTCCTTTTTTATTAACCTGGAATTTTTAGAAAAACCCACTTTTTAAACAAAATTTATATTGAATACTTTTAGCAACTTTTATCCCTTTTATGATGTAATAGTTTTTAATTCAATTTATGATGTATTTACTTTTATGATACTTTGCTATCGAATAAAGTACTACAACAACAACTATAACTGGTGTGAAACCTATGGTTTTTCCAGTGAATTTCATAGGTTTTTTAAATGCTAATTCCTAACTATAACTGGTCTGAAACCTATGTTTTTTTCAGTGTATTTCATAGGTTTTTTAAATAGCAAATTTCTATAGCTATGAAATGTAATATTTTTGAAAATGAATCCTATATTATATTTCTATTTAAAACAATTTTTTAAATGTATATTAGTTTAAAAAAAATAAAAAAATTGCCCTGGAGTGCTCCCGGTGCGCGCCCCGGTGAGCGCCCCGGAAAGCGTAGTATTTTGAAGCGCCCCGGTGCGCGAACCGGGAAGCGTCCCGTTAGCGGCAATGTCGCGAACAAAAACATGATCGTGACGTATCCCGTAACTGCGTCCGCATAATACGCACGGCGTAAACACACCCGGAAGCATCCGACGCGCTTACGCGACGCGCCCCGGGGTGCGTAGCGTAAGCGCGTCGGGTCATGTGACCTGAAAATAACACTTTTCATTGGTTCATAATAGTTTTGGTTTCATAATGAAGAAACCCCTGGTCATGTGACCTGAAAATAACACTTTTCATTGGTTCAGGACATTTTTTTTTCCAAATGATGAAAGCCCCCACCTTTTTTCCTTATTCTACCTTTGTGCTTTGAGAGAGGTAGACCTGCAGTTTATCAGTCGAAAATGGCTACATTAGCTGCAGCTGCTGGATCTTCTGGACCACCACCACCACCACTACCACCACCACAAGGACCTCCACAACTTCACAGTGGTGGAGATCAAGAACAGGAGGAGGATGAGGATGAGGAGGAGGAGAGTAGATTCGTCCGAGAGGACAATATTACCTACAAACCTAAAGAGCACATCATCTGGCAATTTTTTTCAATCCCCAACGACAAAAAAAAAGTAAATGCACCTAAGGCAACCTGCTTAATCTGTCATCAGGAGCTGTCAAGGGGGAATCCCAACAAAAAATACTCCTTCGGCAACCACACGATGATCAGACATATGCTTCGAAAGCATCCAAATAACTATGCTAGCGCAGAGGTCAGGGAACTGGCCAGAAACCCTGTCCAATCTTCGGCCAGCACCTCCGAAACTAATATTTCCACCCCATCAGGACCGCAAGTTAGGGAGATATGCTCCACCATACAAACAAAATTTTCCAATTTTAAAATTGTTTGTATTTTTTGTGGACAAACAATATGCTATGGAGAGCAATGCATCACACTTATTAATCGTGCTTCGGATAACCACAAGTGCCCAAGGAAACATTAATTTGTTCCGCTTTTTTTTTTTGCTCCTGTTGAGCCCTTTAGAATTCTCAGTTTTTTATTTTTCCCCTTAAAAAAATACAAAAAAACAAAAAATGTACAGAAAAGCCAAAAAAAGAAAAAAATGTTCAAAAAATAAATAAATAAATAAAACAACAAAAAGAATAAAAAAAACAGTTCTATTTAGAACTACCTCCAATTTATAAAAAAAGGCTTCATTTTTTAAAAACTCTGTCATTCTTTTTTCCTCATGGTACGCTCCCCGGTGCGAGTACCGGGCGCTCCCCCCGCGCAAATCGAAAAAAAAAAATTTTTTTGGGCCCCGCGGGATCCTTTTATGGCCCCCACATCAAACCTAGGGGGTCAGGGGGGGTCTACCCTGCCCCCTTATGGTCAATTCCCCTTTTTTTTTGCCACCTCTTGTGTCTCGATCCTACCGAGACACAAGATGGCGGCTGGTCCGGACTGCTTCGAATGTTTACAGACACCCGAGAGCCAATCAGCTTTTCGTACGCAAGTCGCGTTGCGCGCCCGGTGCGCTGCCATAGATATATATATTTTTTTAACCTAAATTACTCAAAAACCACTGGAGCACATATCTTGAGACATAGAAAAGGCACATCGGGCTACCAGTCCCTACCATTTTGCCAAGTTTGGTGGAAATCCATTCAGCCATTCGGGCTAAAAGTGAGTTTGACCGCCCTATGGAAATTAACATGGGGAAAACACGCTTTGGGACCCCAATTTTTATCTCGGCCCCCGCTTGACGAATCCCCCCCACATTTTCAGGGAAGGAGCGGGCAACAAACTTTGAGAAATTCGCAAAGACTCGTCCACCGGCGCCAAAGTTATTCCCAATAGAATGTTGCGGATTTCCTATGGAAAGTAGATCCTAACTATAACTACCTACTGGAGACCGCCAGTAGGTAATATATGTATGTGTATATATATAAATCCAAAACGGCGTTCCAAGCGCGCACTCAGGTACTGCAAGAATCCACACCAGTCATCAGGTCTATATGCCCGTAGGCCGTAGGGCTTATGGCATGAATAAACCCTACTTACTTGACAGACCTGATGACTGGTGTGGATTCTTGCAGTACCTGAGTGAGCGCTTGGAACGCCGTTTTGGATTTATAGTGCTTACCGGCTACCTCACCGGCAGCGCGCCACCCCCACTGGACGAGGGATACCCCACAGAGGTGATCGTTGGATTTCATAGTACGGAGGGTATCTACGCAGTCATCACAACCACAGAGAGACCTTTGCTGCTGCATTCACTTGGCTAAGGATACGAGGTAAGGGCAGAGTGATATGTTACTCCTGGAGCCCGGACTCGAGTCTCCAACGTGGTCACAGGAACACAGTCAGTCCTGCCGGTAACCTTACCGGCTGTTCCGGTATTTACTGTTGCAACAAAACGCAAGGACAAGTAACTATTCCTGTTGAAGACGAGGGGGAACTCCGACCATACGGAGTGGTACAGCATCCACACCAGCTTAACGGTGTCAGTCAAGGGATTGTAGTATCAATCCCAAGCACGTAGGGCTTATGGCGTGAATAAACCCTACTTACTTGACAGACCTGATGACTGGTGTGGATTCTTGCAGTACCTGAGTGCGCGCTTGGAACGCCGTTTTGGATTTATAGTGTTTACCGGCTACCTCACCGGCAGCGCGCCACCCCCACTGGACGAGGGATACCCCACAGAGGTGATCGTTGGATTTCATATATATATATATATATATATATATGTTAAATAAATGCAAAGCACTCCTACCCCTCTCGGTGCTCATGTGTCATATACATCTGTAAATAAATGCAAAGCACTTCTACCCCTCTCGGTGCTCATGTGTCATATACATCTGTAAATAAATGCAAAGCACTCCTACCCCTCTCGGTGCTCATGTGCCATATACATCTGTAAATAAATGCAAAGCACTCCTACCCCTCTCGGTGCTCATGTGTCATATACATCTGTAAATAAATGCAAAGCACTCCTACCCCTCTCGGTGCTCATGTGTCATATACATCTGTAAATAAATGCAAAGGACTCCTACACCTCTCAGCGCTCATGTGCCGTATAAATCTGTTAAATAAATGCAAAGCACTCCTACCTCTCTTAGTGCTCATGTGCCTTATATATATGTTAAATAAATGCAAAGCCCTCCTACCCCCTCGGTGCTCATGTGCCGTATAAATGTGTTAGATACATTCAAAGCACTCCTACCCCTCTAGGAGCTCGTGTCCCGTATAAATCTGTTAGATGAATGCAAAGCACTCCGACCCCTCTCGGTGCTCATGTGCCATATAAATCTGTTAAATAAATGCAAAGCACCCCTACAGCTCTCAGTGCTCATGTGCCGTTTAAATCTGTTAAATAAATGCAAAGTCCTCCTACCTCTCTCAGTGCTCATGTGCCGTATAAATCTGTTAAATAAATGCTGAGCACTCCTACCTCCTACCCCTCTTGATGCTCATGTTCCATTATATATATATATATATATAAAATAAATGCAAAACCCTCCTAACCCTCGGTGCTCATGGGCTGTTGCAGGGACTATGAGCAGGAAAACAGGACCTCGGTGTATAGGGGTTATACCTTCCTACCACCTTAGTACCCTAAATCCCAAACCCGATTAACTATAGTATCTCATTCGTTCTCCAACATAATCACAAAGTTACAAATGATTAGACAACCCAGAACATAACACTCCTGACTCTCTCAGGGATTGCTGCAGCAAGACACCCCTTTCGCTCACTCACTCGTACTTGTCCACAATAGGAATTGTCAGAGTTGTGGTTATAGTTTAAAATGTTTATTTTAACTACAGTGCTCTATAATGCAGTACATCAGCCACTACCAGCAGCACAGTGCATACATCTAACACAGTTAGCATTGTTACAAGTCCATAGAATATAAAGGGGGATGTTTTCATATACAGACAGTGGAAAAAGGACTATAAGACCTAACCACCCTCCCCTTGGTAAGGTGAAGTTAATTATATAAAGGAAGATCTCTGGGCTTTGTCAGCAGACCACATACCTTAGTGCCTAGATGGAAGTTTTACATCATATGAACAGCATAGCTCTTCTCCCTGGAAAGGCCGCTCTCCAAGTGTGTGTGTCGAACAACATGCACCCCCATAATATCAAAGCATGAGTTTCTAGCAGCTAGGTGCTAGGGACAGATCAAAACAGAATAACAGGAACAATATTTATCGACAAACTTCCGAGGACCGGTTTCAGCCCGGCTTGCTTGAATCCAGTGGCAAAGTGATTTTGGCTGCCATAAGTGTGGCAGGGTATGCTCAGACGTGAGTACCTTGCTCACTTTGCCACTGGATTCAAGCAATTAGGGCTGAAGACGGCTGGAATGCAAGAAACCGGTTGTCGTGCTTGCGTTTGAGGACGTGGGTGGCAATCCTCACCTCCAGTTGGTTGGCAAGATCAAGGCACATGCGCGAAGAGCCGAGCATGCGCAGATGCATCATTACCGGCATTTAACCACTCCCTTCCCTACATTGAACGCTTCGCGTTCCGTTCCGGTTCTGAGGTCAATTGTGGTTTGTGTCCAGGTCACGGTGGTGGCGAGCAGCGGGATCCGTCGGAACTTCGGCGGTCGTCGGGTCGTCTCCTGGCAAGTACGGTCTAGCGACTTGAAATTGATGTTGTACGCATCTTTCCATATAGCGAGAGGTGCGGTTGTGTTGTATTACTCACGAGTAATTTCGCATTGTCTATAAAGCATTGGCAGCAGTTCCCTGAGCTTCTAAGGGATTGGCTATCAGTTTGTTTTTGTAGTTGAGTTGGAGTTCTTATTTTCCACGCGGTGCGTGTTAGACTTAAGGTGGATTCGGAAGACGGTGTTCTTCCCTTGATACTTGTTGGGACTAGTGGAGCATTGATACTAGTCCCGGCGCTTAGTTATAGTTTACCTGGAACTAGAGGAGTGTTGATTCTAGTTCCAGTCTTTGAGGTTTTCTTTAATCCCATACACAGGTAGGCTGAATGTTGTATTCTCCTCATTTACCTGTGTAGCACAGATAGTAAGGACACTCACTCTAAAATATATTGCAGGATATACAGAAAACTCCCATTCCTGATCACCAGACCTTACAACCCCATGTACATGTTGCCAGCTCTCTCATCTCAGCCCCGTATGTAACTTTCTCACAATTCTTACCTTTCTTACTACACTCATCTATTACTACACTAACCATTGTTCTTTGTATTCATATAGGACTCCAGTATTCAGAGATTTGGTGGCTCCCCAGGAATAACAGTTACTCCTCCTGTGTATGAAGAAACCTGTGTGTTTTTTTCCCCCCACTTTCCTTGTTTTGTCTCCCTGTTTTCCCCTGACGGGCATCACTTTCATTGCTCAGTGATATCATTCTGGCAGGTGGTGAACCAGTTAGGGGAGGCAGTGGAAAGAGCATCACCTTCCTGGTACTTCTGAGGCAACATTCGTGTCAAGCATCACACCGGTCCTCGGAAGCTTGCTTCCGGTCCAGGGAAGACATGGCTTGGCAGGTCGGGCTGGACTGTTCCCTTGAGGCACAGGGTCAGACTGATTTGCATATGACCATGTCTGAACTGGGGTGGCAGAGTGGGCTAAAGAACGGTGATGGATTAAACCCAGATCAGTTGACTGGGGGTGAGTGCTTGTATTGTCAACGCTCCGTCCATCATTTTCTTTGGTTTTTCTTTGTTCGCCATAAGTTGGCAGGGTATCCTCAGACGTGAGTCCCTTGCTCACTTTGCCACTGGATTCAAGCAAGCCGGGCTGAAGACGGCTGGAATGCCAGAAACCGGTCCTCGGAAGCTTGTTTCCGGTCCAGGGAAGACATGGCTTGGCAGTTCGGGCTGGACTGTTCCCATGAGGCACAGGGTCAGACTGATTTGCAGAGAGCTTCTAGGGAGCCAGTTCCTGCTAGTACCTAAGACCCTTGCTGTCAAAGATTGCTTTAAGTCACAGTTCATTTGCTCCACTATAGAATTGCCCTCAAGCCTGTGTGGAGATGAAAACGGCACCAGCACCCATATCGACTTCATCGTGACCTTGTACGCCTTTAGAGGCGAACGCTGGACCTTGGTCTGAATGGAAGGTGCTACAGGCAAACACCCCACAAAAGACACGCAAATCTCTAATGACATTTTGAGAGTCAGTACTGCATTGTGGCCACACCTAAAGGAATCTAGAGTATGTATCAACTGCAACAAAAATGTATTTATAAGCAGTATCAGAAGACAATAGACCTCAGTGATCAAGATATGCACAGCCAAATGGCTGATTGGAAATACATAGCTGTGTTTGTGATGGGCGTGAGACCGTAGATGGCTTGATTTGTCGACAAATGTCACTAATTATGTCTCTGTTTATATAAACCACGCCACAACGTTGCTGTAAAATAGAGACTGTTGCAGACACACCGGCATGTGCAGAAACCATGTCTTTGTGTGCGACAATGATTAAAGCAAGTCTGCGGTCCATATTGGGAATCAGCCGATCCCCTACTGATGGTATTTTAGCATAAGGTACTTGTTTGGGAGATAAAAGATAAGAATACTTCAAAGGGAAGGCCTGTAGATAAGCAGGTCCATCCTTCATAGCAGCTACAGCTGCCAAAATGTCATTATCTATCTTAGTCATGGACCTTGTAAGTGCTGCAACAGAAAATGTGGGTACTGCAGCTCGTCTGCCAAAGAATTACCAACAGCATGTGTCCCACACACTGATGGTCAAAAGTATGTATAACCTGTGTGAGTGGCAGACGTTCTTTAAGTGCCGCCTGGGAGAATTTGGCCTGATATATGCTGCCTACTATAAAAGTGGCACCCTGTACCTGTCCAGACGAGCCTTATTGATGATTAGGTCAAAGGTAACATTTATGAAAGCTGTAGTCAGGTTTCCTACTTTATGCTCAAGGAAGGGGTTAGACAATCTCTGGGGACCCTCCTAGGGGAGGGACAGGACAGAGGGGTGGTTACACCCATGTCCTTTGTCCAGTATTGCACCAAAGCAGGAGCCAATGGCTCCTGCAACCGGTTTGAACTGGACTATGCACAGGGACACCAAATGTGCTCCCAGTGCAAAGCTTCAAACACTCTCTGAGTGCACCCACCCAGCCCCAATACACGTAATCCTGTCTGGGAGGTGGTGACACCTCCCTGTGATAGGAAACCTTTTGTCAAGTCTTCCCCTGCTCAAGCTTGGCTCAGCAGCAGGAGGGCCGACTCGTGTCTGTGGCTAGCAGCATCCATTTTGTGATGCCCAGGTTAAGAAATCTGGTACCGGGCAGACCAGTGCCCCTCATTAGTGGTTCCACAAGGGAGGAATCATACCTCCCACACCAGTTACTAGTGTGGAGGTATGATTCCAAGGTGTTTGACGCCAAACACAACATGTTTCTGAGCAGCTGTTTTAAAGTCAGCATTTACCACGAGGTTATAATACACTTAGGTATATATGATTTGGCTGCAACACAGACAACTCCAGAGAATATATTCCGAAGGCTGCAGAGGGGCTCTGCTCATGCATGGGCACCCTCTCACACAAAACCCAGCACCCTGCCTTCAGGATTGATAAGGCCTGCCATAGGGGTGATTGATAGGTTTATGTGTGCAGTGATTAGAATAGATATAGGGAACCTATATCTAAGTAAGGGGTGGATACACCACCTTACACAGGCTGCAGTAGCAGACCTGTGGTGTCGGTTTGAATGGTCTCTCAGGGGTGGCATAATACATGCTGCAGCCCCTGAGTGGCCTCTGGGGTACCTATGCCCTGGGTACATAGTGTACCATATACTAGGGACTGATAAGGGTACCCCAGTAGTCAATCTGGAGTGTACCTAAAGTACATGCAATCAATTTAGAGGAGAAAACAGCTAGTCTGGGGTTCTGGATACCATGATCCCAGCCAGACTAAGTCCAAAACAGTGAGACATCAACAAAAAGTGAGGGTAAACATAAGAAGCAGATCCTACTCTCCTACACCGCCACTCGAACCCAAAGCATTTTATGCTTTATTGTGCTGCATTTAGAGTCTCAATAGTCATTCTGAGACCAACAGAATAAGTGTCATTAAAATACTGAACACAGTAGTAAGAATCACATACAATAAGAGTGTTCACATTAGGATCAGCAAACTTGAGAGCTAGAACAAGAGCACCCAGGTCCGCCAATTGCGCTGTACAGTCCCCAAGTGCCTGTGTATGCACTATGGAAGACCTAAATTCTCCATTAACAATTTTACCAGCCACAATTGCGCAAGTCTCTGAATAAGTGTGTTTGGAACCGATGGCCGGTTGAGCGAAGTCATCAATATAAATGATACATTGGTACTCATCCAAAGGAAGCAATGACAACGGAGGAGGATGAACATGTTCATACTGTAAACACTCCTGTGTCTGAAGAGCAGGATCAAAAATAAACGTGACATCAGCCAATGTCAAAGAAGTAGCCCATTGTATCCAACGGGGAAGTAATGCTTTAAAGTTGTACACTTGCCTTGGTTACTGATTCATAAGCAGGGAGAGACATGACCATAAGAATGCATTTTCCTTGCGCCAGCAAGCGTTCCTTCAGGATCACCATTGGGACTGCTGTCAAAACTTTTTCAACAATAGAAAATCGCATTTCAGCCAATGTGTACAAATGTGATTTGTATGCAATAGGGACTGTGTCTCCTTCATTGAACGTCAAGTAAGTCAAACCCACCGTCCCAGGTACTATACGTATTACCAGTTTCATGGTATTATCACACGTCAACAAGACGTTAGTCGCAAGCAGATCTGATTGCAACGATTGCAGAATAGTGGTATGTTCCGGAAGCTGGCAGACGAATATGTTGGTTGTATCAACACATAAAGCGGTTTGATACGCTGGGCATAGTCGGGGATGTAAGTCCTCCGGAAATTCAAAAATCCCACCAAAGACTGAAGTTTCTTCAGAGTAGACGGATGTTGCAAATGTGCACATTCTCCAGAAAGTGGGGGGGCTAAGGCCCTACCTTCAATATTGATCTCATAGCCCAAAGAGAGCACAGCAAAACAAGAGAAGTGTGACTTTGCAAAATTGAATTTGTATCCATAGTCTGTAAACAACAGAATAATTCGGTCAACGCGGACAAGATGTGGCATCAGTTCATCGGCAGATAAATATCCTCCTCGTACGAGAACTTATCTGGATCAATGCTGTGCAGCAAGACACAACACTTGCAGCAAAAGCCCCGGGGCTATTCTTAGACCCCATAGGCAAGCGCGTACATTTTTCTGATTTCTGACGGTGGTAAATGCTGTCAAAGTCACAGCTCCCAGGAGCCAAATTGTGACTGAAGAAACCATTGGATATATCTAGTGTAGTTTTGCATTTCTTTCGGATAAGACTGTTCACTCGCGCAGAACTATGTGTGTTCTGTACCGCAAATGTACGACAATGACTATTAAAATTTCGATAATCCAATACAATGCCATATGAACTATCAGCTTTTGATACACAGGATTCAATCACTCCTTGGTACTCCAACTGAGTTAGAATATCACAAACGGGAGTCTTAGCCTTTCGTCTGATCAGGTATTGTGGCTGTGGCATAGACCGTAATGTCATCTCATCTGCCGGCGAATTTCTATCCCAGCCCACCTGATTAAGGTACACCGCCTGAGCAAGGGCCAAAGCCCACTCAGATGCTTAAGCCTTTGCATGTTCCTCTGGAACATAACATGAAAAACTCAGAAGTATCACATCCCCCTCTCTAGAAATTGTGGAGGCCAATCTGCCTCTGGCAACAAAATGTCATATGAAGAGGTGAGATTTTCCCAGAAAAACGCTGTGATTGTACGCTGTATATCACCTTCAATTTGGAAGACAATTTCATAGAGTCTATCCCGGGGGACAACTCTTGAATCTGCTATTTCTACTGTAATAAATGTATCAGTTGCTTTTCCCTACAGACAGGGACGCAGTGCCTCCTGCACTATGGTAACCTTCACCACGCTGTCGAGCACAGTCACTGCCCATGTCTAATCTAGAAGCTGGGTTCTCGCCGTCTGAGGCATACTTCGCTGTTAAAGACGCAATTTTTTTCTTCTGATACGGGGGTCTAAACGAGGCAGATCCTCTTGTTTGGCCTTAATGTCAAACAGTTGAGGTGGATCCAGTCCCTGCTGTGTGGTCAGACCTGTGCTACTATCCTGACATTCCTCACCACCGACTTCAGAGTCCGATGTGTCCTGTAAAGAACGAGGAGAGCATTGATCAGGGACTTGAAATCGATCAGAAGTCTTAATTTTCGCGCGGTCGTGCAATTCATAAGTACGCTCAGACGACTCAAGTGCCGGTGAACCAGCATGCAAACCTCACTTCTGTTGTTGCTACCCCTGTTTTTCTTTCGCCAGTTTTTTTTTAGGAAAGAACGGGCGCCCATCCTTATCAGTCTGGGCTTTTTGTTGAGGTTGAGCTCCAGTGTGCAGTTGAATAGAAGGCTTAATCCCCAGACTTTTGCCCCTTATGGTTTTATTGCTCATACTAACTTAGCAATGTCGAAAATGACCCTAACGGCCATATAACAGTGCTGTATAAATGCAGAGCACTCCTACCCCTCTCATGTGCTGTATAAATCTGTTAAATAAATGCAAAGCATTCCTACTCCTCTCTGTGCTCATATGCTGTATAAATCTGTTAAATAAATGCAAAGCACTCCTACATCTCTCGTGCTCATATGACGTATATATCTGTTAAATAATTGCAGAGCACTCATACCCCTCTTGGTGCTCATGTGCCATATATATATATATATATGTTAAATAAATGCAGAACACTCCTGCATCTCTCGGTGCTCCTGTGCCGTATAAACTTGTTAAATAAATGCAAAGCCCTCTGACTCCTCTCAGTGCTCATATGCCTTGGAAATCTGTTTAAAGAATGCAGAGCACTCCTACTCCTCTCGGTGCTCATGTGCCAGATAAATCTGTTAAATAAATGCTGAGCACGCCTACCCCTCTCGGTGCCTATGTACTGTATAAATCTGTTAAATAAATGCAGAGCACTCCTCCTCCTCTCGGTGCTCATATGCCGTATAAATCTGTTTAATAAATTCAGAGCACTCTTACTCCTCTCAGTGCTCATGTGCCATATAAATCTGTTAAATAAATGCAGAGCACGCCTGCCTCTTTTGGTGCTTAAGTGCCATATATATATGTTAAATAAATTCAGAGCTCTCCTACTCCTCTCGGTGCTCATGTGCTGTATAAATCTGTTAAATGTTATGTTATCTGAAATTTGTAGAGCGCACGGCTACTCCAAAGAGTATCCCGGCGCTGCGAAAAGACCACCATAACCACTGACAGAAAAACACCCCAACCCCAGAACTGGAAAAGCCTAAAGCTGAAAAAGCCACATCTTCAGATTCCGTCTAAAGGTCAGGAGGTCCGGGATCTGTCTCAACCGGGGGGAAGCTGTTCCAAGTCGCGCTGCTACTACTTGAAAAGATCTTCCACCTACCTGTGAGAGCATAACCCTCGGAGTCAAGATCAAACACTGGTAGTAGACCTCAAAGAACGCTGAGGCATGTAAGGCTGAAATCTCTCCCTGAGATATGGAGCCCCAATTTTATGGAAAACTTTAAAGACCAGGACTAAGGCTTTAAAGTGAATTCTCTTTCGCACTGGGAGCCAGTGAAGTGTGGATAAAAGATGAGAGGTATGTGTCCTAGGTCTAGTTAAGAAAATGACCTTGGCTGCCATGTTCTAAATAGTCTGCAGACGACCTAGTAGATACTCTGGAAGTCCCAGATACAAAGAATTGACATAATCCAGTCTTGATATCACTAGGACCTGGACAACTGTTTTACGATGTGAGACTGGAAGTAAAGGGAGGAAGTTTTTCAACATTTTCAGTGTCCCAAAACAGGTGCCTGCCACTGATTGGACTTGCGCCTTCATAGAGAGTGCAGAATCCAATTTGACACCCAGATTTTTCACAATAGAGAACTCTGACAATGGGGGCGGGGAGGACATGTCTTGTGGCCACCAAGAGTGCCAGGCTTCGTGTGAACGCAGGCCAAAGAAAATAATCTCTGATTTATCAGAGTTACATTTAAGTTGGTTCCTGCTAAACCACGCAAAGACTTCAGAAAGGCAGTCCTTTATTTTGGTCCCATTGAAGTCAAAGCCCTTCTCGCACGTGAACCACAATTGAGTGTTGTCCGCGTATGACACTATTTTAGCGCCATGCTTCTCGGCGAGAAGGGCAAGAGGAGCCATGTACAAATTAAACAACGTGGGACTCAAAATCGATCCCAGCGGTACCCCCACATTCAAGGGTGGGATTTCTGCTGAAAAAGGTGGTGCCCAGACTGTTTGATGACGGTTGCTGAGAAAGGATGTCATCCACTTTAATACCGTGCCTCTAAACCCGCCCCCCCTCAAGTCTTTGCAAAAGTCGCTTGTGGGGGACGGTACCAAAGGCCGCGGAGAGGTCTAGCAGCAACAAAACCGCGTTTCCTCCTCGATCCAACGTGGCCTTGATCATCTCAGCGACCTCTAACAAGGCAGTTTCGGTACTAAAATTGGCTCTAAAGCCAGATTGACTGGGGTGTAAAAGAGCGTTGTTCTCTGTAAAGTTTGTGATAACTTCGTTCACGTATTTCTCCGAAACCTTGGAGAAAAAGGGCAGGAGGGAGATAGGCCTATATGTATGTATGTATTTATTGCTTATTAAGCGCAACTGTCACCCCCAAGGGTATCCTGGCGCTGAGACCGAACCATGCATCTATTAAAATAGCTACATTACTCTGGGAAACAGATAGGTTTTGAGGCTCTTTTTAAAGGTAAGCAGATCAGGGCAGCTCCTTAATGCCAGGGGGAGGGTGTTCCACATCGTGGCAGCCGCAAAACTGAAAGCGCGACCACCCATTCTCGTTCTGTTAATTTTAGGGACTTTTACCAAGAACGCCGAGGATGATCTTAAAGGTCTGGCTGCCTGATACCAGAGGAAGAGGGTCTGAAGAGGTATTGGTCCCAGTCCATGCAGGGCCCTATAGACAAGGCAGAGAGCCTTAAACGCAATTCTCTGCTGGACTGGAAGCCAATGTAGATCGGCTAAGGCTACCGATGAAGAGGCGGACCGTGGTCGAGACAAGGCCAATTTAGCGGCCATATTCTGTATCCTTTGGAGCTTTAGGATCAGAGTCTTCGGGGCAGCCAAAAGTAGTGCGTTACAGTAGTCAATCCTACTGAGAATGGAACTACGCACTACCTCAGCTCTGGAGCCCTGTGGAAGAAGTGGCAAGATTTTCCGTAAGGCACGGAGCAGACCCATGCATGTTGCTGCCGTTTTATTTACGGAGGCATCAAGCTGCAAGTTGGGTTCGAATAGAACTCCCAGGTTGCGAGCTGACTCTGACGCCTCCACCGATCCCGGAATGGACATAGGCCAGAAATCGGCCGGTAGTGTACGGGGAGTTCGGTCCAAAGAGCAGTGAAGTACCTCCGTTTTCGATCCGTTGAATTGTAACGCATTGGCTCGCAGCCATGCTGCTGTGGCTGCCATACAACGGTGAAAGACATCCCTTGAAATAGTCTCTGAGCCCTCAAGTGAGAAAATCAACTGAGTGTCATCGGCGTAGTTGACAACAGATATGCCGAATGACTTTATCAGTGCTATCAAGGGACGGAGATATATATTAAATATATATAATATTATAATATATATATATAAATATTATAATTACTGGTAACCTCAGAGTCTACCATAGGTTTTTTCAAAAGAGGAGGATTTTGGCTTTTTTCCAAATTTGAGGCATAAAGCCCTCCCGCAATGCCGTGTTTAAAATTGAATTAACAACCGGATTGATCACTTCAGCTATGGACGCCAACACTTTGGCTGGGCACTGGTCTGAGGGTGAACCAGACTTGAGGTGTTTCATAAAAGAGAGTGAATGAGTGAGGCTAATACTCGGGAATTGCACAAGACAGGAATCCATGCTGCAACAAGAGGGTGGATCACTAACTTCCTCCACCTCTAAGGGTTGGTTCGGAAAGGAGTCCTGAATACTTAACAATTTTCCATAGAAAAAGCTGGCCATACACTTGGTCCAATCGCTGGTGGGGTTAAAAGGCCGGCTAAAAGATGAGGGCGATAAGAAACTATTTACAATATTAACCCCTTGCCTGCTCATGACGAGCTCAGCTCGTCATGAGCTACAGTGCTCCAGTGCTCATGACAAGCTGAGCGCGTCATGAGCACCGGGGCGCTGTGCGTGCCCCCCGCCCCCCAGCACAGCAGGAATATTACCCCATCAGCCAAGGGGTTAAAGAGTTCACTACTTTTGTTCGCGGACTGTTGAATTTTAGTGGCAGGTAAAGATTTCTTTTCCTCTCACACTTTCTTATAATGTTCTTTTAGTGCATGATTATAGATGGCTTTGTCTGAAGAACTATAGTGCCTTCGTCATACTTTTTCCAGATGTTTACAAGAACTTTTACTTTTTTTTAGAGTATGCGTGAACCAGGGAGCTGAGACTCTGATAAGTTTAGCTACTTTCATAGTAGAGGGAGCAAGGTCCTGCGCCTGCTGGTTTAGCCAATCCTCTAGAGAAAGTGCATCCTGCTCGGGCTGGCCACTAAGATAGATAGGGCATTGGTGCAGAGCACTCTGTATTGCCTCCGGTGAGATCAAATGAAAAGGTCTAAAACTACTGCAGGAGAGAGATTTTCCCATAGGGCACGATTTATTAAATTCCTTGCTTATCTTAAAATGTATTAGGTAATGGTCAGACCAGGTTAGGGCAAGGGGAACCTCAATTGCAATCCTCATGGAGGAAAAAACCTGGTCTAGGGTGTGCCCTTTATCATGCGTGGGTAAATTGAGATACGGGTTAGGTTAAAAATGTCTAGAGAATCATACAATTTTATAGTTTCTGGATCTCGGGCATTATCCATATGGATATTGAAGTCGCCCAGAACTAGACATTGACTATGATTAGCAGCAATAAATGCAGACACCTGGCCGATCGACTCTAGAAATGTACCTGCCGGGCCAGGAGGGCGGTAGATCAAGGCCCCCGCAATAGACTGATATGCCGAAACGGTCAGAAGAAAGCCCAAACTTTCCGCACCTTCCAGATCTGGCAATGGTACAGAATACAGCTGAGGGAGCTCCTAAAAATTAAGGTTAGTCTACCCCCTCTGCCCATAGTACGATCTTTCCTTATAATCAGGTACCCAGGGGGGATGGCATTGGCAATGGTAGGATTGGATGCTTCAGTCAGCCATGTTTCTGTCACACACACCAGGTCTGGGTTGAAGTCAACTAGTACATCGTATAATTGAAGCTCATGTTTTTTTATGGAGCGTGTATTTAATAGAAAAGCATTTAGATGTTCACCAGTATACTCCTTCAAAGACCTATGTGTGCAGGGGGCAGGTATGGCATTAGGTGACCTCGGATTAGATGAGACTACCCAGCTGTAATCTTTGCAGCCGGGATGGGACTTACTCCCAGGGACATAATGATGAGGTCTACATGGCAGAAGCCTGCCGATATCAAGGAGGCGCTGTATGCTGTACCTGGTCATAAGGCGCCGTTCTGGTAACAGACTGACAACATTTCCGCCCTCAGCCGCCTCCAGGATGCTAAATGGCGCAGATAGGCTTGCCTTAGGTGCACCGGTTTTAATGAGGCCAGCGTGAGGGCAGTGTGTAACAACTAGACCGAACCGTCTAGGAAAGATGGCGGTGACGGTCGGAACTGCACCAAAACTCAGGGTTCGATTCCCCCTCCCGCTCCAGTATGTCACGAAAGATTAAAATTCCCACACAGCAAATCACACAAGGTTAAAAGATTTTAAAAGATTCTTTCAGTTTTTTTAAAAACAAATCAGGACAAAAGAAAGCAAAAAGATTAGCAGCAAAGTTCAGCAGGACGGAGCGCTAAATGTTAAATAAATGCGGAGCACTCCTACTCCTCTCAGTGCTCATATGCCGTATAAATCTGTTTAATACATTCAGAGCACTCTTACTCCTCTCAGTGCTCATGTGCCATATAAATCTGTTAAATAAATTCAGAGCGCTCCTACTCCTCTCGGTGCTCATGTGCTGTACAAATCTGTTAAATAAATGCAGAGCACTCCTACCCCTCTTGGTGCTCATGTACCGTATATATATGTGGTGGAGAGCAAAAAAAATCTTTAGCACCAGTATCTGGGTTCGCCTCGTCTTTTGTGCTGCACAACTTGCTGTAAGATGTCCTTCTGCCAGATATATATATATATATATATATATATATATATATATATATATATATATATATATATATATATATATGTATTCACTGAAAGAACCATAGGTTTCAGGCACGTTATAGTTAGGAATTATATTATAGTTATAGTTAGGAATTACTGAATAGGTTGTTCTAACTGGAATTGGTATCTCCATTTTTTTAACATTTTAGTTTCTAATTTTGAATGAGTGTATCAAGGGTTATATTATGCTGAGAGGAGGTCTGCCACTTTTTCACAAGGATGATGTCATCAGTGATGTCATTTGAGATGTCATCAGTGATGTTATGACTGATGTCACTGAGCATGTCATGAGTGATGTAGTATTTGACGTCATCAGCAGTGCATTGCGGGCGCCCGAGTTAAAGTTGGCTGAACTAACTATAACGGGGGAATTTCAATGGTTTTGTATGAGGGAAATATCCAGCTAACATGTGTGAAACCTATGGTTTTTTCAGTGAATTTCTAAAGTTTTTTAAATGCTAATTCCTAACTATAACGTGGCTAAAACCTATGGTTTTTTCATTGAATCTCTAAGGTTTTTTAAATGCTAATTCCTAACTATAACGTGGCTGAAACCTATGGTTTTTTCAGCGAATTTCTAAGGTTTTTTAAATGCTAATTTCTAACTATAACGTGCCTGAAACCTATGGTTTTTTCAGGGATTTTCGAAGGTTTTTTTAAATGCTAATTCCTAACTATAAAGTGCCTGAAACCTATAGTTTTAAAGTGAATTTTTAAGGTTTTTTAAATGCTAATTTTAAAATGTATCAATTATTATATTTATTTGCTATTATACAAATGTTCTATATTTTTTACAATACTTAAATTTTAATTTAGATTTATGTATTATTATTGACTAATTTTTAATTTTTTTAATAATTCTGGCCATTTAAAAAAAAAATGTGTTTTAAAGGTGCGCGCACGGTTTTCGCACGCATGTGCGCACGCTGCACGCACCACGCGAATAAAATTTCATTCCAAATAGTCATTTCTGTTAATGTAATGTACATAATAACCCAAGACATTCTATGACATAACTGTAAAAATAGTATTTTTGACTTTTAAGAACTGTATATTAGCTTTAAAAGCATTTACGAAAATCGTGTAAAACGTCATTCATTTGCGACTCGTGCATGCCCCGGTTGAGCAACGTGGGCGCACCTTGCGCGCACGTAAGGTCATGTGACTTGAAAACAACACTTTTGATTGGTTTATAGTAGTTTCTTTTCCAAATCTTCAAAAACCCCACCCACTTCCCTCACAATCTGTTTCACTTTCTTGGGAGAAGCATCTTCAGTGTTTTCTTCAAGATTTGAAAATGGCAGAACAGCAGCAGCCACAGGAATCTTCAGACTCTGATGTGGAGTATTTACCTGAACAACCAAAGGTGAAGAAAACAAAAGAGTCTTTTGTTTTGAAATTTTTTACATACCCAGAAGGGCAAAAAAAGGTAAATGCCCCAAAGGTTACTTGCAAAATCTGTGGCTCCCTTCTATTGAGAGGTGATCCCACCCACCAAACATTATTCCTTTAGTATTCATACTATGGTGCGTCATCTAAAAAATGTTCATCCTAACAACTATGCTTCGGCATCAACTCAGCATATCAGAGACAATCCTGCAGCTGCTGTCCCCAGTACATCTTCTTCTGGCGCATCTCCATCTACAAGTGCTCTAGACATCCGGCCGGATTTTGCAGACTTGCACGTACGTTGCAACTTTTGCAACAAATCTTGTGTTACGGAGAGCAGAGCATAGACTTGATTGTGCTAAAGAAGAGGCAGCACACATGCCCCCGCAATTAATTTTTTTCTTTTATTATTTTTGTTCCTTTTCCTGTTGAGCAGTTTTTGGTTACCTGTTTATTTTTTTGTTACAAAAAATCCAAAAAAATTATAAAATTGTTCAAAAAACAAAAAAAAATGTAAAACAAAAAAAGACAAAAAAAATGAGCTTGTAAGATCTAACTTCACTTCTCTAAGAAGAGCTATATTTCTTATATACTGTGTCTTACTTTTTTGAATGAATGTGTAGTGTATAAATGAATGACTGAAATGACTGAGTGAAGGGGAGGAGTGGACTATGGGAATGAGTGAGGAAAGGGGAGTATGGTGAGTGAAGAAAGGGGAGTCAAAGAGTGACTGAAAGAAGGGGACTAGGGGTAGGTGAGTGAGGTAAGGGGAGTGAAAGAGTAAGGGAAGGGCAGTAAAGAAAGGAAAGTGAGGGAGGGGGAGTGAGAAAAGGGGAGCAGGGGACGGAGACAGGGAAGGGGAGTAAGAGATGGAGAGGGAGAAGTAGAGCAGGGTAAGGGGAGTGAAGGTAAGAGAAGTGGAGTGACAGTGAGGGAAGGGGTATGATGATGAGAAAAGGGGGGTATGGGAAAGTGAGAGATGGGGAGTGAGGGAGAGAGAAATGGAGTGAGGGGATGGAGGGAGATAGGTAAGGGGAGTGAGGGAAGGGGAGTCAGGATTTCAATGAGGGAAGGGGAGTTAGGGAAGGGGAGTCAGGATTTCAATGAGGGAAGGAGAGTGAGGGAAAGGGAGCGGGAAAGGGACAGGGTGTGAGATGCAGACAGGAGGAAGTGTAGTGGGGGGAGGGGAGTGCCGGTGAGTGAAGGGCAGTGACAGTTAGGGAAGGGGTATGAGGGTGAGGGAAGGGGAATGAGGGAGACAGAAGAAAATTAAGAGAGAAGGAAAGTGAGTGAGGGAGAGTGGAGGAGTGGTAGAAAGACAGAGGAAAGAAGATTAAGGGTAAGGTCTTTCTGCTCCACTCTTGCCTCTTTCTGCACCTCTGTTCCTTCTTTCTGCATTTCTTATGTTTCTTTCTGTAACTCTCTTGCGTCTTTATGCCCCCTCATGCTTCTTTCTGTACCCCTTCCCTCTGTTTGTACCACTCTTGCATCTTTCTGAACCCCATGTGCCTCTCTCTGCACCTCTTTTTCATCTTTCTGCAATACTCTTGCATCATTCTGCACCTCTCTTGCCTCTTTCTGCACCCCTGTTCCTTCTTTGTGCTTTAATTGTATTTCTTTCTGCACCCCTCTTGCTTCTTTCTTCTCCCCTTGTAGAAGAGTAGGGTCTGCTATCCTATGGTCACCCCAAATTTTGCTTTTTGCTTCACTGGTTTTCGACTTAATGAGGCTGTGGGCCTGCTAATCAGACCCCCAGCCTGCTGTTCTCTCTCTAAATTCACATACATGTACTATAGGTACATACCCCAATTGGAACTGGACTCCTTGTCAGCCCCTATACCATGCACTATAGGTGCTCAGGGCATAGGTGCCACCAAGGCTGACCAGGGGCTGCAGCATAGCTTTTGCCACCCCTGGCTGGCTCTTAAATTGACACAACTGGCTGATCAATCAGCTGGGGCAAGTTGGTGTAATCACCTCTTGCTTAGATATAGTATACCTATATCTAAACCTATATCTGGACACAAATAAACCTGTGAGTCACTCCTATGGAAGGCCTTATCAATCCTGGAGGCAGAGTGCGTGGTTCACCGTGAGATGGTGCTCTTCCATGAGCTGAGCCTGTCTGCAGCTGTCGGGAACAACTCCCTAAGCTGTTCCGGGATAATGCCAAACCATATACTATTAAGTGCATTATAATCCTCGCTTATATGTTAACTTTGGTTTGGCTTTATCAAAACATGTCGTGTAAGGTGTCATACGATTTGGAATACTATCCCCTCGACAGTCCTGTCAACGGGGATAGCATTCCACCCCTCTAGAGGGAGAAGACATGTTACTTTACTGAAACGCGGTCGATTTTAAAAGAGCCTCAGCATCACAAAATGGACGCTTCTGCCACAGACACGAGTCTGACCTCCTGCTGCTGACCGAAACTCAGCCGAGGAGGCCTGGACAAAGGCTTTCCTGTCACGGGGAGGTGTCACACCACCCCAGACAGGAGCTAGCGGATTGTAGCAGGGAGGTTTGAAAGAAACCAGACACTGCCTGGGGCGCACAAGGCTTTCCCTTGCATAATCTGGTCAAACCGGTTCTGGGGCACACCAGCCCCAGTCCCAGCCCGATCCTGGACAAAGGGAAAGAGGTGTATCCACCCCCTTCCTGGGTCCCACCCATAGGAGAGACCTAGCAGATTATCCAGCCCACCAGATTGGTATAAGAGTGGGAGCAATGCCCAAGCATTCAGATAATCCTGACTGAAACTTATGAAATGAAACTCTGGACCCTTCGACATCTTACTTGATGTAGAAGACTGAAGAATCTCCCTTGTGGTCAAGGAGTGACCACCCTGTGCAAACAGGCACCATCCAGCACCTCGATGCTTGCTTTGTGGCAGTTCCCGCCGGAACTCGGGCAACGGAGTTCGACAAGACTAAGCGTGCCTGCCTTCTAACAGCCCGATGCACAGTCCCTGCAGAGCTGAGACCCGTGGAGGCGACCAGAAGCGTGTGGCCCGCCATCCTGGAAAGTCTACGAGACGCTGACCATGCAGCCCACGAGTGACCCTCGAAGCTGTGCAACGGGGTTTGAGAAGCCCCAGCCCTCAGCCTCTTTTGCACCGAAGCTCACCCCTCTCCACTCACAGAGTGCGGCGTGGGGCCCTTCTGCATCTTTGGCTCAACGCGTTGGCCCGGTCACTTGCCCATTGGCTTGTGGCTCCTGTGTAGATGAATCTTGAAATTCTACTTGCGAATCTGGTTGCTCCAGACTTGCACCCGTTCCCCTGAAAAGGAGCACCCGCTCTGACCCTCCTTGTCTGAGTGCAACGCCATCTTTGAATCCTGCGTGTGTTGCCCTTGCCAAGATTTGTTTGCTCTAATCTGGAAGTCGATACCGCGATCAGCGAGAGCCTGCGTGGGACAGCTCGTGGTACACTCCTGGACTTCCTCGGTGCCCCAGAGTCCACGTGGCAGCGGAGAGAAGCAACCGGTCAGCGACCTGAAAGCGCCCGATATTGCCTGGGTCCTTCTGGTTCCACCCTGGTCACTGCTAAGTGACCCAGACTCTGTCCCCTCTGATTTCATATCATCTTTAACTTTGATCCACCTTTGGATCACACCGGACACTTCTCGTCTCGACGCCTGCAGCATCTTCAGCTCCAAGCACCAGCAACCTGCGTGACAAAACCCGACACTACTTCGCACCTATGCACCCGCTTCCTCTGGGTGAGGTAACTCAGCAACGCTGGTGTTCCCACACTGGTATACACCTTTAGTGTATGTGTCTTAAGTTTCGTCCTTCTAGGTTGAGTGGAAGTATCTTTAAACTATACCTTTATAACTTTTACGCACCATTGACTTTGCATTGGTGCATGCCTGTGCTTTAAGCGCTGCACCCGAATCCCGCGGGCTTTTCCCGACTTCAGAATTGCTAGTCCGGACTGCTCCCAGCGATTTCCTAGGCCCTAGGCCTAACCACTGTTCGATTGGTATCTCTTATACCACTTTCTTAATATATGGTTTGAGTGGCCACCCCCCTCATCCATAATTGTGCAACTTTGTATGTTTAACTGTGCTTTTGTTTAAACGCTTGTGCCTCTAGACTCATAAAGAGTATAGAGGATTATTCTAGTAATAAATACATATATTTTTATAATATATAACTTGTGTGGTGTCCTTTCATTTGATATTACAGGATTGTGATTGGTAAAACAGCTTGCTTAACACGACCTCTTGAGTTAAGCCTTTAAGGCTGCTTAGTCCATGCTACCCCTAGGATAGCTTGTCTATAAGGTTGACTTACAACCAGACACCATAAGGGATTGTTTGGACTGATACAAGGTGGTTCCAGAATTGGAAACATCATATATCAGGCCGACTTCTCACATTGGTGTGCAGAGGTGCGGATTTGAGCTTGCTGTTGTTTTACCATTGCAATCTTTTTACCAAATTGAAAGATCACATGAAGTACCTTAGGTAAATATAGACAAATGCTTGACATATTTAAGTTCTACTGAACTTAGTAACTGTAGATTAAAGGGCTTAGCACACCCCGCCTACAACTCACTAGCAAGGTACAGTAGGAAAACACTTAGTGTAGGTAAGTGCACCACTTACACCTCACTAGCAGTCATGGCTGGCACAGAGGGAGCCTCCAGCTCTTCACCTGTGATGGTTGACCTTACCAAGGCACCTTCCAGCTACGACACCCTCAGCCACAAGGACTTGAGTGCCCTGTGCACTTCAAGGGGGCTGGGAAAGGGTCACAACCCTACCATTCCTATCCTGATAGCCATCCTGGAGAAGGATGACTTAGATAAGGCGAGTACAGTTCCCTTAGATGCAGGAGATGGAGTGAACCCCCCTGAGAATGAGGACGCCCCAGTGGTGGACGAAGAAGAGGAAGAAGAGGAGGAGGAGGACTCAGAGGTAGATGAGTCCATTCAGGATCAGAGGGGTAACCAGGTACTAGTTGGCAGGCTTAACCGACTACATGGGAATGGAGAGGGCCAGCACCTCCCCAGACCATACACCATAATTCCCTTAGGTAATAGGAGAGTGAGATCCCCTTCCAGGGAGTCTCACCTTTCTAGTGCCTCCAGGGAATCTCAAAGGGGATTGACTTCCCCCCAGAGAAAAGAGCATAGGGCTAGGATGAGGGCTGTCCAACTCCAGATAGAGAGGGAAGAGATAGCCTTGGCTCAAGCTAAACTTGCTTTAGCAAGAGAACAAAAGTTGTGTGGATTAGACTCCACTGGTGGCAGCAATATTCCTAGAGAGAAAGACAGGGCCTATGATAATAGAAACCTGACAAAAATTGTGCCCCCCTGCAAGGAAGCGGATGACATCCACAAATGGATGACTGCTCTGAGCCTGCATGGTACAGCAGGTTCCTCAAGATCAGTGGGCTGCAATTTTATGGTACTCCTTTTCTGAGAAAGTGAGGGATAGGCTCCTCACAGTTAGACCTGAGGATGCCAAAAACTACTCTGTCCTGAAGAGTGCTCTTATTGAAGGGTTTGACGTAACCACTGAGCAATACAGGTTGTTGTTCAGAGATACCCAAAAAGCTCAGACTCAGGACTGGACTGATTTTGTTGATTGTGCCACTAAGGCTCTGGAGGGTTGGCTGCAGGGAAGTAAAGTCTCAGACTATGCAGGATTGTACAATCTTATAATGAGAGAGCAGATCCCTAATAACTGTCAGAACCAGCTGTTGCATCAATACCTTATTGACTCTGATCTGACCTCTCCCCAAGAATTGGGAAAGTAGACGTACAAATGGGTCAGAACAAGGATTAAGCAGAAACCCCAGAACCATGGTGGTGACCAGAAGAAAACAGACCAGAAGGGTGGGGATAAGAAAGAAAAAGAAAAAGACCAGAAGTCTTCTTCAGGCCCGCATAATTCTAATAAGGAGGGTGGTTCCCAGAATGGTAACAAAAAGAAGAAGAATGATGGCCCAAAGAAACCTTGGTGCAATACTTGTAAGTCCATTTCCCATTGGGAGAGTGAATGCACCAAGAAAAATCCAGTCCCTACCACTGCAGCTCCTAAAGCACCTGCACCCCCTAGTACAGTCAGCAGTGGTAGTGCGCAACCTAAGGGGATAGTAGGGTTAACCCTGGGTACTGGGATCGAATCTGGCCTAGTCAGAGTCCCTACTCAGGCAGTTCTGCTCTATGATGTGGACATATCCATGCCCACTACTGTGAGTCCCAGTAACTTGGGCAAGTATAGGCAGATGCCTTTGATTAATGAGAAACTGGCTCAGGCCTACAGGGACACTTGTGCCAGTGTCACTATGGTGACACCTGACATTGTGGACCCTGGACAAATTGTACTAGGTGAGAATTACCTAGTGACCAATGCAAGCAATGCCACTACTACTCATAGTGTGGCTTTTGTGAACTTCTCCTGGGGAGGGGTAAATGGCCTAAAGAAAGTTGTTGTGAGTGCAGACCTCCCAGTAGACTGTCTGTTAGGCAATGATCTGGAAAACTCAGTTTGGTCAGAAGTGGAGTACAGGACTCATGCAGAAATGCTAGGGATTTCAGCATGTGTCCTTGCAGTGACAAGGACTCAGGCTAAGAAGTGCCTTCCTGAACCAGTGGTGGATCTTGGAACAATAGACCAACCACAACCCAAGAAGAAGAGCAAGAGGGTTAAGGCTGTGCCTTCCCCCTTGCCCCAGGTTGAGGATCAGACTTCACAGGAGGCTGATTCTGCAGTCCAAGAGGAGTTGTCTCTGAGGAAATTGAACCTGATCAGGTTGAGTTTCTGGGGACAGGGGGACCCTCAAGGGCAGACCTGGGGCAGGCCCAATTAGATTGCCCTTCTCTTGAACCCCTCAGACAGCAAGCTGCTGCTGAGGCTGCAGGGAATGCTCAAGGTACCCATAGAGTGTATTGGGATGATGGGCTCCTTTATTCAGAGGCTAGAGACTCCAAGCCTGGTGCCACCAGGAGGTTGGTCATACCTTTGAAATTTAGGGGCTTCCTTCTTACCTTGGCCCATGATATTCCCCTTGCAGACACTTAGGCCAGAACAAGACTTGGGACAGGCTTTTCCCTCACTTTCACTGGCCTCATATGTCAGAAAATGTCAAGGAGTTTTGTCGCTCCTGTGTCACTTGCCAAGCCAGTGGTAAGTCAGGTGGCACAACAAAGGCCCCTCTGATACCACTACCTTGTGTGGGGGTACCCTTTGAAAGAGTTGGAATAGATATTGTGGGTCCCAGGGATCCTCAAACAGCATCTGGGCACAGGTTTATACTGGTGGTAGTGGATCATGCCACCAGGTATCCAGAGGCAATTCCCCTGAGGACCACAACAGCACCTGTTATTATTATTATTATTATTATTATTAGGGAGTTTTATAAAGCGCCTGGTTTACGCGCACCGGCGTGTCCCCGCGCTATGGTAAGTGGGGTAAGCAGTCCAAGCAGCCATCACAGCCGCCTACCTTCCAAATAGGTGAGTCTTAACTCCTTCGCTGCGGCGGCTATTCCGCCGCAGCGCTAACGGTCGCGGGCGGGCGCGCGGCTCACCTGCGCTGATGACAGAACCGGTCTGTCACGTCTCACGAGTGAGCTGTGCTTGTGGCGGAACGGTTCCGTCACGGCTCCGCCCGCTTAATGAAACCCGCAAAATCAGCGCCACGCAGGCACGGCGGCCGGGCCGTGACAGAACCGTTCCGTCATGAGCACAGCCCACCCGAGGGGCGTGACGGAACGGTTCCGTCAGTAGCATCGAAGTAGTTAAGTTTCCTTCTGAACATGGATTCTGAACGCTCCAAACGTAACTCTGATGGCAGGTCATTCCACTGCTTAGCAGCCAGATATCTGAAAGACCTGCCCTCCATACGCTCTTTCTTTATTTTTGGGATTTTCAGAAGTCCTGTGCAGGAGGAGCGCAGATTCCTTGTGGGCTCATACCGGGTAACCAGACTCTGTAACGGGGCAGGGGCTTTGCCACCCAGAATGCAGTGACACATGGCTAGCGCCTTGAATTCCACCCTGCTCCTGACAGGAAGCCAGTGCAGGGCCTGGAGTGCTGCCTTTGAGGATGATCTTCTAGGAAGCCTCAAAATAAGGCGAGCGGCTGCATTTTGCAGCACTTGGAGGCGGTTTAAAACCTTTCCCGTGGCCCCCAGATACAGCAAATTGCCGTAATCTAGGCGCGAGGTGACTAAAGCATGCACCAGCGTCCGACGGGCTGTAATAGGCAGAAGATCCAAGACCTTCCTCAGAGTTTTTAAAACTCCAAAGCATGTCCCCACCACTCGGCCAATCTGGGGGCCAAAGGCAAGGTCGACATCCAACCATACCCCAAGGTTCTTTACTTCCTGGCAAGGAACAGGTATTTCTCCTAGACAGGGTGGCCACCACGCCGACGACCATACAGATGGCCCTCCCCCCACCACGAGCACCTCGGTCTTACTGCCATTAAGTTTCAGGCAATTGGCGGACATCCAGGTTGCCAGTTCTTGCATGCAAATTCTGAAATTGTCCGCCACAAGACCAGGCACACGTGAGAGGGATATGACCAGCTGCGTGTCGTCGGCATAGGACACAAGGCACAATCCATAGCTTTCAACTATAGTCGCCAGCGGGGAGACATATAGGTTGAACAAAGTCGGGCTCAGGGACGAGCCCTGCGGCACGCCCTGGCCCAAACAAATCTCCCTAGAATAACATTCTCCTTGGTGAACTTGGAAGCATCTACCTGTCAGGAAAGACTGGATCCATCTAAGCGCGGCTCCTGATACCCCTCCATCGTTCAGACACTGTAGCAAGGTGGAATGAGCTACAGTGTCAAATGCTGCGCTTAGGTCCAAAAGGATCAGGGCCATAGTCTGGCCCTCATCCACTCCCTGCCGTATGGACTCTATTGCCATGAACAGTGCTGACTCCGTCGAGTGCCGTGGACGGAAGCCAAACTGAGAGTCGTGGAGTAGGGAAGCTTCCTCTACAAAGCCCATCAGCTGGAGGTTCACAGTTTTCTCAGCAACCTTCGCCATGCATGGCAGAAGAGAAATAGGACGAAGATTGTCTAACCTGTCATAGCTGATATTGGGCTTCTTTTGGAGAGGAAGGACTACCGCCCGTTTCCAAGCATCAGGGACAGTGTGGGTCCCAAAAGAGATGTCCAGGAGGTGGCGGATATACGGCTCTAGTACATGCAGACTGCCCATCAGGCGTCTGGGTGTAGTAGGGTCTCTAGGGGAGCCTGATTTTATTGATCCACAGATCTGAATTAGTTTATCCGTCGGTGGGGTAACGAATGTAGTTAACACTTGTTGTTCTCCCCTTACCCTGTACACCTCTTCAGTCTCGGGTTCTAAGATAGCCCGGCTTGGACAGGCAGAATAAATAGTTGCTACCTTTTTGGCAAAAAACTCTGCTACTCGGTTGCAGCTGTCCACCATACAGAATTCTTCAGGGACTGCAGCAGGCTTCCCAACCGAGAGTGATTTATATATTAAAAACAATTCCTTCGTGGAATTTTCTGCTTCCCTGATCCTGGTGTCATAGTACATCTTTTTAGCTTTCCTAATTAATCTATGGTAGGTGCGCCTACTTGCAACGTAGTCCATTCTAGCTTGAGTGGCGAAGGCTGATCTCCACTGCCTTTCTGCATGTTTGCACTCGACCTTGGCCATGCGTACCTCTTCATTAAACCAAGATGCCGTTTTCAGGGCACGTCCCTTCGTTCTAATCAGGGCGAGCGGGGCAACCTGGTCCAGGGCATCCATAATGCGCTGGTCCAGGTTATTGTTGGCTTTCTCCACATCCTCTCCCTCCGGACCACCCCCCACCGTGAGTGCCTCATTAAACCTGGCTTGGGAGAAGTTAGCCCATCTCCGTCTCGAACGATGTAATGCTACCTGTTCCGGCACTCTAGCTCCCGGAATGTGAATCAGAAAGGGCACCAGATAATGGTCCGACCAGGGAATGGGTACGGGGGTCAAGGCCTCCACCTGTCCCCAGTTGGCAAAGAAAGGGTCCAGTAAGGGGCCACGCAGATGGGTGGGAAGTTTAACTATCAGCTCGAGCTGAAGCGCACTCATCTCTTTGCAGAGGTCCCCGGCCGTCTTTCCGCAGGATCATCCAGGTGTAGGTTGAGATCACCCAATACCAGGAACTTATCCGTGCGCAGAGCTGCCTCTGTGATACCTTCAATCAGGCTATCGCCAAATCTGGCAGATGGACCAGGTGGCCTGTATATCAGGAGGCCCTTCACAGTGTACCCCCCATTTACCTGAATGGAGAACGCACCCGCCTCACTATCTGTGATCCCGGTCTGCTCCAGATGGCAGCGAAGGCCCTGCTTAACGGCAATGGCTATTCTTCCACCTCTGCCCTTAGGTCTGTCTAGCCTTACCAGGGTGTAACTCTCTGGAATGGCTTCAAGGGCCTCTGGGGAAGAGTCACAGTCCAGCCATGTCTCCGTGAAAAAAACGAAATCCCATTGTTTCTCACTGAGGAGGTCATAAATATCTAGTCTGTGCTTGCATAGCGACCGGACAGTCAACAAGCCACAGACTAGCTCGTAATGCTCCCTTTTAGCCGTCCTGGACAGGTCATAAGTGAATTGGCAGTGACTGCAGCCAATATTCTCCTCAAAACTCATGCCATGCAGACAAGAGATGCTAGCACCCATGTTGCGGAAAGGCAACAGGTCAGCTCTGCTCCAGCATGTGTAACCTCTCAGAGGGGCAGAGGGCAGGGCCCTGGCCCGCGGCCGGCCGCGGACGGGCGCATACGATCTTAACTTAGGCGCAACTTCGGCGCGCCTTCGGCGCGCCCTCTGCACTCGTCCGCTGCGCTTCTGATTATACATCCACCTTATATCCCCCCAGCGTCCAAGCAACTAGAGCCCTGCCCGTAGCAACCAGAAGCAGCTGGCTCGGACCTTCCACGCCCTCTGCTCGAACGGTGCTAGTCACCGGCGTCAGAACGAGGCGGGAAGGAGGGACGAGTCCAGCGCCTCCCAGTGCCGAAGCTGCAGCTGCCTGCCTTCAGGTAAGGACCTCAGCAGAGCAAAGTGCAGAATGCCCCAAAATGAAATAAACAAATGTGAGGAAAATAGTTAAAACAGCACACGGGGGGAGCGTTCACTCTCTCGCTCGCTCACACTATCCAAAACTGATATAAAATGAGCTCACACACTATTAAAACGCAGGTCTGCAAAGATCACCAAAGCGCCGATAATCGCGCCGTAAAAGCGGCAGGGACACTGCCACTGTCCACTTACCACATGGGGGCCCAGGGTTCAGTGCCTTATATCCCCCCCAGCGTCCAAGCAACTAAAGCGCTGCCCGTAGCAACTGGAAGCAGCTGGCTCGGACCTTCCACGCCCTCTTCTCGAACGGTGCTAGTCACCGGCGTCAGAACGAGGCGGGAAGGAGGGACGAGTCCAGCGCCACCCAGTGCCGAAGCTGCAGCTGCCTGCCTTCAGGTAAGGACCTCGGCAGAGCAAAGTGCAGAATGCCCCAAAACAAAATAAACAAATGTGAGGAAAATAGTTAAAACAGCACACGGGGGGAGCGTTCATTCTCTCGCTCGCTCACACTATCCCCAACTGATTTAAAATGAGCTCACACACTATTAAAACGCAGGTCTGCAAAGATCACCAAAGCGCCGATAATCGCGCCGTAAAAGCGGCAGGGACACTGCCACTGTCCACTTACCACATGGGGGCCCAGGGTTCAGTGCCTTATATCCCCCCCAGCGTCCAAGCAACTAGAGCGCTGCCCGTAGCAACCGGAAACAGCTGGCTCGGACCTTCCACGCCCTCTGCTCGAACGGTGCTAGTCACCGGCGTCAGAACGAGGTGGGAAGGAGGGACGAGTCCAGCGCCTCCCAGTGCTGAAGCTGCAGCTACCTGCCTTCAGGTAAGGACCTAAGCAGAGCAAAGTGCAGAATGTAGTTAAAACAGCACACGGGGGGAGCGTTCACTCTCTCTCTCGCTCACACCAGCCCCAACTGATTTAAAATGAGCTCACACACTATTAAAACGCAGGTCTGCAAAGATCACCAAAGCGCCGATATTCGCGCCGTAATAGCGGCAGGGACACTGCCACTGTCCACTTACAGTGGCAAAGGCCCTTCTTGCAGTTTTCTCAAGAGTGGGTTTTCCAAAGGAGGTTCTTTCAGACAGAGGTACCAACTTCATGTCTGGATACTTAAAGGCAATGTGGATGGAGTGTGGAGTTAACTACAAGTTTACCACACCCTATCACCCACAGTCCAATGGGCTTGTTGAAAGGTTCAACAAGACCCTCAATGGAATGATAAAAGGATTACCAGAGAAGCTTAGGCGGAAATGGGACACCCTTTTACCCTGCTTGCTCTTTGCTTACAGAGAGGTCCCACAGAAGGGGGTTGGCTACAGCCCTTTTGAACTTGTGTTTGGCCACCCTGTGAGGGGTCCACTATGTTTGGTGAAGGAAGGATGGGAGTTACCTCTCAAAAAGCCTAAGCTAGATGTTGTGGACTATGTACTTGGTCTCCGCTCCAGGATGGCTGAATACATGGAGAGAGCATCCAAAAACCTGGAGGCCAGTCAAGAATTACAGAAAGCTTGGCATGACCAAAAGGCTGTTCTGGTTGAGTTCCAACCAGGGCAGAAGGTGTGGGTGTTGGAGCCAGTGGCCCCAGCAGCACTCCAGGACAAATGGACTGGACCCTACCCTATTGTTGATAAAAAGGGAGAAGTCACCTATGTGGTTGACTTTGGAACCCCTAGGAACCCCCACAGGTTGCTCCATGTAAATCATTTGAAAGCATTTGTTGACAGGGAGGACATGAGCCTGCTCATGGCCACAGATGGGGACCAGGAGGAAGAGAGTGGCCCTCTCTCAGACCTGCTTTCCCAGAACCCTGATGATGGTTCAGTTGATGGAGTAGCCTTGGCAGGCAGCCTCACTGAGCAGCAACAGGTGGACTGCAGACAGGTGTTGCAGGCCCCCAGACATATGTTTTCACTCACACCCAGTTGAACTAACTGGTGCACCCATGAGGTGGACACTGGTGACAGTCTGCCTGTAAAGAATAAAATCTACAGGCAACCTGACCATGTCAGGGATTGCATAAAGGCTGAGGTGCAAAAGATGCTTGAGCTTGGAGTGATTGAGCCATCAGAGAGCCCATGGGCCAGCCCAGTAGTCCTGGTGCCAAAACCTCATACCAAAGATGGAAAGAGAGAAATGAGGTTTTGTGTGGACTACAGAGGTCTCAATGCTGTCACTAGGACAGATGCACATCCCATTCCAAGAGCAGATGAGCTCATTGATAAATTGGCTTCTGCCAAGTTTCTGAGCACATTTGATTTGACAGCTGGCTACTGGCAGATCAGGCTAGCTGAAGAGTCAAAAGCCAAGACAGCTTTCTCTACCCCTAGTGGACATTATCAGTTAGTGGTAATGCCCTTTCGTTTGAAGAATGCACCTGCCACCTTCCAAAGGTTGGTGAATCACGTTCTTGCTGGGTTGGATGACTTTTGTGCAGCATATCTAGATGATATTGCTGTCTTTAGCTCCACCTGGGAGGATCACCTGATCCACCTGAAGAAGGTTCTGGTGGCCCTGCAAAAGGCAGGCCTGACTATCAAGGCTACTAAGTGCCAGATAGGGCAGAGCAAGGTTGTGTACCTGGGCCACCTAGTAGGTGGGGGTCAGGTTCAACCATTGGAGAGCAAGATCCAGACCATACAGGACTGGGCTCCTCCACCTACCCAGACACAAGTCAGAGCCTTCTTGGGCCTGACTGGGTATTACAGACAATTTGTGAAAAACTATGGGTCCATTGTGACAACATTAAATGACTTGACATCCAAGAAGATGCCCAAAAAGGTTCAGTGGACAGTTAGCTGTCAAAAGGCATTTGATGACCTGAAGAAGGCCATGTGCTCTGCCTGCACCTATCCTGAAGAGTCCTGACTACTCCAAACAGTTCATTGTACAGACAGATGCTTCTGAGTTGGGGGTGGGAGCTGTGCTTTCACAACTTAATCAAAAAGGTTCAGTGGACAGTTAGCTGTCAAAAGGCATTTGACGACCTGAAGAAGGCCATGTGCTCTGTACCTATCCTGAAGAGTCCTGACTACTCCAAACAGTTCATTGTACAGACAGATGCTTCTGAGTTTGAGGTACCGGTTTTTTAGGAACCCGGTGGTGCCAGGGGATAACACCTTGAAGACCTCTGAGTTCTCCCTGTTCCGGACCACAGAAACACAGAGTCTTCTAGGTGAAGTCAGAGATCGAGTTTTATTGGCTGCAACCAAGTAACAAGCGTCCTAGAAGTACAACAGCACGGGATGTAAGTTCTCTGGAGTCTGTTCATTTTTACAGAACTACCCTTCTCCTTTTATACAAAATATTACACTTCAGGCAAGAATTCTTTGTTTTATGATGCAACCATATACATATTTGTACAACAAAGCAAAAGCAAAGTCATGACGGCCAGCCTACAATTTCGTGTGTCCAGTTAGTGATAGATTACCCAGCTCGGCCCAGAACTACCATCAGATATCGATGAAACCCCAATAAAATCGGGCACCTCCTCATCGTAAAACCGGCCATAAACAAGAAACATGGACAGGTGTATGTGTGTGGATAACATGGTTTGTATGTAGTGAATGGTTTATGGCATGTTGTGCCTTGATGCTATCTTACTCGGCCACTGGGCGAGGGACTGTCCGAACAGGTTCAGCTGGAGGCAGTGGAGTCAGCTCGGCCAGGTCATGGGGAAGTCAGCTAAGGTGGACGTGTCCTTTCAGATCAAACTCGGCCTTAATCAATTGACTATATGAGGGCAAGCCATAAGATGGATGCCGTTCACAAAATGGAGTCCGAGGGTTCGGAACGGAAACCATGATTTAAGGGTGTTAGCATCACTCAATCACGACGCAAATGTATAGGGATAATGTCCTAATCATTACCGGTCTGCCGACACCAAATTCGTCATGGTACGATGATATTTTGTGACACGAGTGTTGGGCCTCGGTACCATATTACAGCAGGGTCCAGAATTTTCAGAACCACAGCCCCTCCTTTTGCCCTTATATAGGCAATAACTCATGCTAATCGGAGTCCAAATCTGTATTCATGAAGTCACGGAGATGCTGCTGTAGCATCATCCTGTTGCTCAGTTCGTCCCTTGACACAGGCTTCCTTACACATGATGTAGCACAGAGGCCACATATGGCAGGAGCGCACTGCACAAACAGGCAGAACATAAACAGAATGGCTAAGATCATCCCAATGAATATCAGAGTTTTCCATCCCCAGGCAGATATCAGTTCCCAGAACCACCCTAGCAAGGACCAATCCCCTTTATCCACGTGAAGGGAATCAGAGATTTTGTGCAGTTTGGAGATGGCCTGGTACACTGTCGGAGCATTATCAGGGATGAAAATGCAGCAACTGGATTGGATCACTCTACATACCCGCCACGGTCTGCAAGTATGACATCTAGGGCACCCCTATTTTGAAGAGTCATAAGTCGGTCTGACTGGAGCTCAGCAGTCAAGTTACTAGGGGCACCGGCCGTTTCGGTCACGGCGGATTCAACTACCCTCGTCAATTGGCGAATGTTCCTGCTGTTCACCATAGGCCCCCAAAACGGCAGAAAACCCTTTGCGAAGTCTCCAAACTCTTGACCCGCAGTGTCGTCTTTACTCACGACACCCCTAACTGTCCTTGTCCGATGGTAATCTGCCTCGGCCGTATAGGTGGGTGGCAGCAGAAACGAGATAAAACATGTGCCCGAGAAGTCAGGGGGCAACCATGTATACGCTCTATTGTGGCGTACGAAGTAGGTACCCTTAGCTGCTAGCAATGAAGGGGAGGTCTGAGACGAGAAAACGTAAGTCTCAGTACAGACACTCTTCCCGAACTGGGCTCTAGGGTTTTTGCCATTTCCCTGCAGACATAAGTGACCTTGGTGGGGTACTGTCCAGACTGGGGAGGATTTATTCGCTTTCAAACTCTCAGCCAAGGAAATTCCATATTGTGTTATATTCCATCTGCTGTAAGGCATCAATTCATCTCTGGGAATCGTTTTGTACGTTTCGACATCTCTACTCATATTTCTAATTTCCGCCACTAGTACCTTGTTGCTTGAGTTTTTCCCTGGAACATATAGTTTGAGGGCGAACAGGAACATTGCTCTAAATGCCCACAGAGAACCATGGTAGCCAAATGGCAGGACAAAATACGGAATATCCTTATCTGTCGTGTGTGGCATAAGCCCGCATACCCAACAGTTTGTGGTGTTCATTACGGACTGGTGTTGGTGTAGGAGTTGGACGAATGAATTATTTACAAATTCTAATCTTCTGGCAAACTCGTGTTCAGGTAGAGGGTGGAAAGAATGCGGGGAAACAGTAGGAGGAGGTGTGGGCTGAGTGCTATGTACAAAGGTAACTCAAAAGATGAACAGAGCATAGCCAAACAAAAACATCATTATGCTACACAACATTAGAATGCATATTATTAAAAATTGTCTTTTTGCCATCACAGCGGATACCCTCTTTTCAAAGTTCGTAGATCTAGCAGGTCTCTCTACCCTTGGAAACTCCATCCTCTAGTTGCTGCGCGCGGTGGGAGATTGATTCTGCTAAGGAGTGCTTCTGTTCAGTCCAGGGTAATTCCCTTAGACCAACCAGAACCGTCGACCTAAATGTCTCCAGCTGCACTCCCCAGACTGTCAACCGTGACCCTAGCAGCAGAACCGGATGGCGGTTCGAAAATCAAAAATGAGCAAGTTCCCTGGGCGAGAGAGCTGCAAAATCAAAAATAGTTCTTGGGGGAAAGAAAAATCTTATTAGTTTACTTTTATTAGTTCGTTTTTCTTGGCCTCAGATTATACTGTTGTTTCCCAGGTATGGTGTTGTCTTCAAACAAAGTTTCAGGTTCTGTAGTGTCCAACTGCATTGACGGTGGCACAAATCCTTGCAGAACTCGGTCGCTCTCCTTTTCTGTACCAGTTCCTTTCAAACGTGCATCACTGAAGGGCACGAAGTGGGGCAAGGACTCAAACTCAGAGTCAGCAATTCCCTCCTGGACACACCGGTCATATGGGAGGGGCAGCGGGACCCGTTTGCAGTGGGCGCCGTGCACCCAATTCTTCTTGCCGTGGACACGTACTGCAGAGCGGGTCGCCAGTAGCACTTGGTAGGGTCCGGTCCAACGAGGTTCCTCGTTCCTGGTTCGCTGGAAGTTTTTCACCAATACCCAGGTGCCAGGTTCAATTGCGTGACCTGGATCATCAGACGCTGGTGGAGAGGAACTGTGGACCTGTTGGTGTAAAACACGCAATTTAGTTGTCAATTCGTGCAAATAGTCAAGCAGTACAGGGTGCTCTATCTCACTTAGTTTCTTGGGCCTTGGCACGCCCCAGATGTTGGCTGGGCGGCCAAACACAATCTCGTGAGGGCTAAGTCCTAGTCTGAAATGGACAGTCATTCTGGTAGACAGGAGTGCTAAAGGCAGGGCGTCAGGCCACTTAAGACCTGTGCTGGCTTGGACCTTGGCCAATTTTAGTTTTAACGTGCCGTTGTAACACTCTACTAATCCGGCTGATTGGGGGTGATTTGCGGCGTGGAACTTCTGGTGTATGCCTAGACATTCGCACACTCTCTTCATCACTCGTCCCACGAATTCACTTCCATTATCACTCCAGACAATTCTAGGCATACCATACCTAGGGAAGAATTCTTTGACCAGGGCTTTGGCAGTTGACAAGGCAGGGCTATCTATTGCATGTTCCCCGAACAAGAACGGCCACATGGGGAGACAGACGTTTCCTGGTAGCGACCCCCATACTGTGGAATACACTCCCCTTGCATATTAAAACAGCACCAACACTCATTGCCTTTCGTAAGGCCCTCAAGACTTGGTTATTCAATCAATAAGTTTGTGCCCTGAATTTTGTGTATCCTAGAGCATCTCACTGCGCCTAGACACCCTAGGGTATTAGTTGCGCATTAAAAATCCCACAAATAAATAAATAAATAAATAAAGTATTGTCCTTAAGGGGATACGCTTCCACCCACCTGGAGAAGGCGCAAACAACAACAAGCAAGTATTTCAGATTGTTGCACCTCTCCATGTGGATGAAATCGAGCTGCAAAACCTCGAACGGATACGTTGGAGGCGCAAAATGACCAGCTGGAGTTGGAGTTCCCCTACCGGGATTGTACTTCAAACACACCATACAGTTCTTGACCACATTCTCTGCACATTTTGGGATGCCACTATTCTGCCATACTAGGGCCAAAAACTTACAGATTCCTTTCACGCTGATGTGAGCCATCCCATGAGCCATCGTCACCACTGCAAGCACATACGCGTCGGGTAACAGCCATCTTTGATGTTCAGACAATTCGACCCAACAACCATTCGCATCCAATCTACCCTTGCTTTCTCTCCATTCATTCACCTCTTTCTCAGTCGCCTCGGACTGTATGGACTTCACACTTTCAATAGTGTCCTCACACATACCTACATCAGCAATCCATCTCGCAGGACCTACGACATACATTCGACTCATTGTGTTCCTTGCAGTCTCTTTCGCAACTTCATCTGCAAATGCATTCCCACGACCAACATCATCTTGAATCTTTCTGTGTGCACTGCATTTCACAATCGCAACTTGTAGTGGCAAGGTCAGTGACTCGAGAAGCTCGTTAACTAGCTGACCATGTTGTATTTTTGCACCATGCGATGTCAGGAACCCACGTTCACGCCACAATCGTCCAAAACTATGAGCCACGCTAAAGGCGTACTGGCTGTCTGTATACACATTCACTCGTTTTCCTTTGGCCAACACACACGCTCTTGTAAGTGCAATTAACTCTGCTGCTTGCGCAGAATTATGGGGGATACGTGCAGTTTCTACAATCGTGTGCAATGTTGTCACCGCATATGCTGCAGTCGTATCACCATTTGGCAACTTGAAGCATGAACCATCAACCCATAAAGCATCATTACATTCAGGAAGGGGAGTGTCCTGTAAGTCTACTCTCCCTTTTGTCTCTTCTTCTGTCCTAAAACAGCAATCATGTTTTTCGACCTCATCTGTCTCTGCTGGAATGGGCAATAACGTGGCTGGGTTGAGTGTATCGCACCTCTTTATGTGAATGTGACTCGCTAATAGTGTCAGCTCATAACTTGACAGTCGAGCACTAGTTAAGTGCTGTGTCTTCGTTCTGTTTAGCAAAATGTCTACTGCATGTGGTACCATAACGATCAGTGTATTATTCATTACTAATCCAGCAGACTGTCGAATACAGACAGCTGCTGCAGCAGTGGCCCTCAAGCAACTTGGTAATGCCTTAGCTACAGGATCTAGAGTCGCGGAAAAGTACGCACATGGGCGCTGTTTATCCCCAAAGGATTGCGTCAGGACTGATAGTGCGCAACCTTCCTTCTCATGGACATATAGTGTGAAAGGCTTGATGTAGTCGGGGTTGCCCAACACAGGAGCCGAACACAATGCATCACGCAACTCATGAAAACTTTTCTGACAATCTTCAGACCAAGGCACAGGATTGGGTGCATCTTTACAGATTAATGCCAGCAAAGGTTTGGCCAACAATGAGAAGTTCGGTATCCATTGTCTGCAATATGATGTAATGCCCAAGAAAGCACGCACTTCTCTCTGTGTCCTTGGGACACTCAATCTTGCAATTGCCTGTATTCTCTCTGGGGTCAGTTTCCTTCCCTCCTTCGATAAGATGTGACCTAAGTAGGTCACTTCTTGTCGACAAAATTGCAATTTCGAAAGAGAGACTTTGTGCTTCATGTCACATAAATGACGCAACAATGACAATGTGGCTTCCTTGCAAATCTCTTCAGTATCTGCAGCCATCAGCAAATTGTCTACGTACTGAATGAGAGTCGCACCATCAGGTAGAACAATCATGTCAAGTTGTGATTTTAGAGCCTGACTGAATATCGATGGACTTTCACAGTAGCCCTGAGGAGCGCGTTTGAAGCGGAAGCTTCGTCCTCCTAAATTGAAGCCAAAAATATCTCTGCTCTCCTCAGCAATCGGGATGCTGAAGAAAGCGTTCTTCAAATCAATCACCGAGAACCAAGTGGCTGAAGCTGGAACCATGGTCAATAGGGCAGTAATGTCGGGAACAACTGGAAACTGTGGCACAACAATCTTATTCACTTCTCTGAGATCGATCACAAATCTGTACACAGGTGGCTGTGAAGGATCAGTACGCTTTAAAACAGGCAAAATAGGACTGTTACAAATGTTGCCTGTTGTCTCTTCAATGACATCTTTCTCAATCAGATCATAAATGATCGCTAACAACGCCTTTTCACATTCGCTAGAAATCTTGTTTTGGGGAATACGTGGCAACATAACATTGGCTCGCAATGTAATGACATATGGCGCTATCTCCAAAAGACCCACGTCATTAGAACCAGTAGCCCAAAGTATATCTGGAAAAGATGACAATTCTGTTGGAATATTTTCCCTTGACAAATACATTGGGGAGATCACTTTCTTACCTAGGGTAAGTTGTACTCCCGAAGGAGAACAGTACAAAGTCGCATATAATCTCTTTAACAAATCCAAACCTAACAAGTTTTCGCCACAACCTGTTGTAAGAATGAGGGGTGCTTCTAATTCACATGGCCCAACAGAAAGGGGCATAGGACTAGAAATCGGGTTTCTAACCGGGGCGCCAGAAAAACCTACTGAAACATTCATTTCGCCAGACAAAGGTGCGCCAGGAAGTTTTGAGTGCATAATCAAACTTTTTGTAGCACCAGTATCCAGAAGAAAAGGTTCTGACACTCCTGATGTAATCACCTCAACATAAGGTCCATTCTGATCTACTGGAACTGAAACAACTCCCTCTCTTTGTCCATGTCTGTCCTAGCAACCATTACCATCGTTCCCGTTGTCTGCGTAATAGTCATCAGCATAGTACTGAGCTGACCTAGAAGACGCATTATTCTGTTGGTCAAAGCTGTTCATTGAATTCTGAGGCGGGAAAGAAGTAGTATTCTGGGGGAAATTTCCACGGCCCCTACCCCTAGGAGCCTGTTGAACACCTCTACCTCTTGCACCAGAAACACCATTTAAACGTCGCAATGAAGCTGGACAACTATTCTTGAAATTACCCTCTTCCTTGCAATACGCACATTGATTCGGACCATACGGTAAACGCTGTTGAGAAGACTCATTTCTTTGTGAGTTTCTCGAATACTGCTGTTGTTGCTGATAGTCAGGCTGACTAGCTGTGCGAGGCGGATAGGCTTGCTGGAGAAGGACTTTAGTTTTCAAATCTTTAGTCTTTTTGTCTGCCTTATCTAACTCGTCTTTGCGCCTATTTTCATAGTACTGGGCTGTGGCTAAAATCTGCGCTGACGTGGAAACAGCCCAAGCACTTACTGAATCTTTCAGTTTATTGCATAATTCAGGAAGCAAATTATGTATGAACTTGTCTACAAACAATCTCTGGCCACCCTCGGTAGCCATATCCTGACCACTTTGATCGACGAAAGCCTCTTCAAACCTCGTGAAAAAGTCAGATACATTCTCATCTTTCTTCTGCTTGCACGCAGATAACTTGTCCCAATTCACACACAATTCAGGCATTAAAGTCTTCATATATGTGATAATTCTACCAGGAAGTTCAGCTACTAAAGGCTCGGGTTTAGAGCCACCAACTTGTCTAGCATCAGCAGTAGTGATATTAGCCCACGTGTCACCTAATTCTTGATCATGGTCTGTATGACGAATCTTACTCCATAAAGGCTGTGGAACAACATTCCCAAACAACATGTCTACATCTGCTAAATTCATTATACATGAGCTGGCAGTCTGCGATAACTCCTTATAATACCCTGCAGGATTTTTACGGGGATCAGGCAATGTCTGCTTGAGTGCTAAAACTTCGGATCTTTTCCAGGGGACATGTACCCATACACGCTGGAAATGTGGCAGAATTGCTGGATTCGCATTCGCATCACCTTCCTTCCAAACTGGAGGAACCTGTCTCATGGGGTACTGTCGCGCCTTTTTCCTACCTGACACGTCATCCTCATACAGTGATCTAGAGACGTTTCCCTTACTCCTATAAGATAACAACAAATCTATTGCTCGTTCAACATCGGCACCTACAATCATGCCTTCATAAAACTTGAAGCGCATACGGAATATTTCCTTTATTTTGCGTTTTGGATCATTTGTCTCCAAATCTTCGCAGAGATATACACACATCTCTTCGAATACATATCTCTGAGTGGGTGCGCCCCACTGACGGAAGACTTCCATAACAGACTGAACATCATACTTTACAGTATCAGTAACCCATTTACGTGCTAACTCATTCAGTACTTCTCTTTCCTGATAATCAGGCAGTTGACTACGCAACTATCTACGTCCTGTTTTAGGGGTCGTCTTAGGCGACCCAAAGAAAGGTGAGAACAGACCAGTGACAGTACTTGCCACTCTCTGTCGAACAGAAGGAGAAGCAGGTTGAAAGGCAGAAACGTCAGAAGAGCCAGGCTGATGGAAAGCAGAAGTTGAAGCAGTGGCAGAAGAAGTTGAGGCAGTGGCAGAAGTAGTATCAGGATAAACAGTTGGAGCAGTAGGCAAAGTCGTTGAAAAAGTAGATGGAGTATGTTGCAAAGGCGGCGGCCCTTGAGAGGGCTGCGCCGGAGAAGTAGGAACCAGCTGAAGAGGAGCTGGTGTTTGTGCAAGAACTGCAATTCGTGCACCGGGGCGCGGTATAACAAAGCGCTTCGGGGGTGCAGTAGCATCTAGAGCATATGGGGGTGGCGAACTCAGTAAATGGGACATTAATGGGTCCTTCTCTGATGTCTCTTTTGAACCTCGTCCTTCATGTGGTAACATTGGGTAACATTTATCTACTGCTAACTTCTTGCTTCTGAGCATTTGTTCACTCTCTTGCTCTTCCTCATTATCCCTGTATGCAACGGCGGCTTGCACCATTGACATACCTCTTTTATTTTTCTTTGCTAATTTAATTTCTTTCTGTTTGGCTTCTTTGCGCCATAGGCGAAAAGAGTCAAACATCGCCGGCTGGGCTTTCTTCTTAAAAAGTTTGACCTCGAGATTATCTAAAATTTCTGCGTCAAAGCTACCATATTGGGGCCATTTTAAAACACCATCCTTTCTGGTGTATTTCATCCATACCTCATTATATGTGATAGGGCCTACTCCATACTTCACATAAAGCTCATATGTTAGAGTTCCAATCGGAGGAACTGGACACGAATCCTCTAATCGGGAGTCCTTACTACAACCAAGACAAAAGAAGTTTCCAAGTCTGCTAAGACCAGGCATCTTCGCTCACTAGTCTAGCTTCAAACTTCAAAGGATTATTGAATACGATATTTTCGTGAATACACGAATCCCTTGGTTTTGGCGCTTGCAAGTTCCAAACAAGGTGTATCTCAAGGATACCAAAACTAAGAATCAAACTAAGGACTGGGAGACGCTCCACTTATACTTAACTGAAGTATTGATGATCGATGACGTCTCTAGAAGACTCGTCTATCGTTTCGCTCTACCAAGGATCACTGGGTCCAAAACAGGGCGATAGTCAGGGCAGCAGTCCTTCGTAGCCGTCGGGACGCGGGGAACCTCGCAGCAAAGACCTTCGGAACCACGTCGACATACAGGGGTCACTGAAGTGGCTGGCCGTCCTCCGGAATTTTCACACAAAGCTCCTCACGAACATCTGGCTTGGACCGTCACCGCTTGATACCGCCCCGAGTTGGGCGCCAAACTGAGGTACCGGGTTTTTAGGAACCCGGTGGTGCCAGGGGATAACACCCGAAGACCTCTGAGTTCTCCCTGTTCCGGACCACAGAAACACAGAGTCTTCTAGGTGAAGTCAGAGATCGAGTTTTATTGGCTGCAACCAAGTAACAAGCGTCCTAGAAGTACAACAGCACGGAATGTAAGTTCTCAGGAGACTGTTCATTTTTACAGAACTACCCTTCTCCTTTTATACAAAATATTACACTTCAGGCAAGAATTCTTTGTTTTATGATGCAACCATATACATATTTGTACAACAAAGCAAAAGCAAAGTCATGACGGCCAGCTTACAATTTCGTGTGTCCAGTTAGTGATAGATTACCCAGCTCGGCCCAGAACTACCATCAGATATCGATGAAACCCCAATAAAATCGGGCACCTCCTCATCGTAAAACCGGCCATAAACAAGAAACATGGACAGGTGTATGTGTGTGGATAACATGGTTTGTATGTAGTGAATGGTTTATGGCATGTTGTGCCTTGATGCTATCTTACTTGGCCACTGTGCGAGGGACTGTCCGAACAGGTTCAGCTGGAGGCAGTGGAGTCAGCTCGGCCAGGTCATGGGGAAGTCAGCTAAGGTGGACGTGTCCTTTCAGATCAAACTCGGCCTTAATCAATTGACTATATGAGGGCAAGCCTTAAGATGGATGCCGTTCACAAAATGGAGTCCGAGGGTTCGGAACAGAAACCACGATTTAAGGGTGTTAGCATCACTCAATCACGACGCAAATGTATAGGGATAATGTCCTAATCATTACCGGTCTGCCGACACCAAATTCGTCATGGTACGATGATATTTTGTGACACAAGTGTTGGGCCTCGGTACCATATTACAGCAGGGTCCAGAATTTTCAGAACCACAAGTTGGGGGTGGGAGCTGTGCTTTCACAACTTAATATAGATGGTCAAGACCAGTCCATTGCTTTTATTAGCAGAAGGCTGACCCCGAGGGGGGAAACGTTGGTCAGCCATTGAGAGGGAGGCCTTTGCTGTGGTTTGGGCCCTGAAGAAGTTGAGGCCATACTTGTTTGGAACTCACTTCCTAATTCAGACAGACCATAAGCCCCTCTTGTGGCTAAATCAGATGAAGGGTGAAAACTCCAAACTACTCAGGTGGTCCATTTCCCTACAGGGGATGGACTTTACAGTGGAGCACCGCCCAGGGACTGACCATGGTAATGCAGATGATCTCTCCAGGTACTTCCACCTAGAACATGAAGAATTATCTGGTCAAAGTTAAGTTTAATGTCCCTGCGTTTGGGGGGGGGGTTGTGTAGGAGAGTAGGGTCTGCTATCCTATGGTCACCCCAATTTTTTGCTTTTTGCTTCACTGGTTTTCGACCTAATGAGGCTGTGGGCCTGCTAATCAGACCCCCAGCCTGCTGTTCTCTCTCTAAATTCACATATATGTACTATAGGTACATAACCCAATTGGAACTGGACTCCCTGTCAGCCCCTATACCGTGCACTATAGGTGCTCAGGGCAAAGGTGCCACTAAGGCCTACCATAGGCTGCAGCATAGCTTTTGCCACCCCTGGCTGGCTCTTAAATTGACACAACTGGCTGATCAATCAGCTGGGGCAAGTTGGTGTAACAACCTCTTGCTTAGATATAGTATACCTATATCTAGACCTATATCTGGACACATATAAACCTGTGAGTCACTCCTATGGAAGGCCTTATCAATCCTGGAGGCAGAGTGCGTGGATTAATGTGAGATGGTGCTCTAGCATGAACTGAGCCTGTCTGCAGCTGTCGGGAACAACTCCCTAAGCTGTTCCGGGATAATGCCAAACCATATACTATTAAGTGCATTATAATCCTCGCGGTTATATGTTAACTTTGGTTTGGCTTTATCAAAACATGTCGTGTAAGGTGTCATACGATTTGGAATACTATCCCCTCAACAGTCCTGTCGACTGAGATAGCATTCCACCCCTCTAGAGGGAGAAGACATGTTACTTTACTGAAACACGGTCGATTTTAAAAGAGCCTCAGCATCACAAAATGGACGCTTCTGCCACAGACACGAGTCTGACCTCCTGCTGCTGACCGAAACTCAGCCGAGGAGGCCTGAACAAAGGCTTTCCTGTCGCGGGGAGGTGTCACACCACCTCAGACAGGAGATAGTGGATTGTAGCAGGGAGGTTTGAAAGAAACCAGACACTGCCTGGGGGGGCACAAGGCTTCCCCTTGCATAATCCGGTCAAACCGGTGCTGGGGCACACCAGCCCCAGTCCCAGCGTGACCCTGGACAAAGGGAAAGGGGTGTATCCACCCCATTCCTGGGTCCCACCCATAGGAGGGACCTAGCAGGTTATCCAGCCCACCAGATTGGTATAAGAGTGGGAGCAATGCCCAAGCATTCAGATAATCCTGACTGAAACTTATGAAATGAAACTCTGGACCCTTCGACATCCTACTCGACGTCGAAGACTGAAGAATCTCCCTTGTCGTCAAGGAGTGACCACCCTGTGCAAACAGGCACCATCCAGCACCTCGACGCTTGCTTTGCTGCAGTTCCTGACGGAACTCCAGCAACAGAGTTCAACAAGACCAAGCGTGCCTGCCTTCTAACAGCCCATCCACAGTCCCTGCAGAGCTGAGACCCGTGGAGGCGACCGGAAGCATGGGGCCTGCCATCCTGGAAAGTGCACGAGACACTGACCGTGCAGCCCACAAGTGACCCTCGAAGCTGTACAACGGGGTTTAAGAAGCCACAGCCCTGAGCCTCTCTTGCACCGAACCTCACCCCTCTCCACTCAATGAGTGCGGCGTGGGGCCCTTCTGCATCTTTTGCCTCAATGCATTGGCCTGGTCACTTGCCCGTTGGCTTGTGGCCCCTGTGCCAACGAATCTTGAAATTCAACTTGCGAATCTGATTGCTCCAGACTTGCTCCCGCTCCCCTGAAAAGGAGCACCCGCTCTGACCCTCCTGGTCCGAGTGCAACGCCATCTTTAAATCCTGCGTGGGTTGCTCTTGCCAAGGGTTGTTTGCTCCAATCTGGAAGCCGACACCACCGACAGTGAGAGCCTGCGTGGGACAGCTTGTGGTCCACTCCTGGACATCCTCGGTGCCCCAGAGTCCACGTGGCAGCAGAGAGAAGCGACCTGAAAGCGCCCAACATTGCCTGGTTCCTTCTAGTTCCACCCTGGTCACTGCTAACTGACCCAGACTCTGTCCCCTCTGCTTTCAGATCATCATTAACTACGATCCACCTTTGGATCACACCGGACACTTCTCGTCTCGACGCCTGCAGCATCTTCAGCTCCAAGCACCAGCAACCTGCGTGACAAAACCCGACACTACTTTGCACCTGTGCACCCGCTTCCTTTGGGTGAGGTAACTCAGCAACGCCGGTGCTCCCACACTGGGACACACCTCTAGTGTATGTGTCTTAAGTTTTGTCCTTCTAGGTTGAGCGGAAGTATCTTTAAACTATAACTTTATAACTTTTACGCACCATTGACTTTGCATTGGTGCATGACTGTGCTTTAAGCGCTGCACCCGAATCCCGCGGGCTTTTTCCGACTTCAGCATTGCTAGTCCCGACTGCTCCCAGCGATTCCCTAGGCCCTAGGCCTAACCACTGATCGATTGGTATCTCTTATACCACTTTCTTAATATATGGTTTGAGTGGCCACCCGCCCTCATCCATAATTGTGCAACTTTGTATGTTTAACTGCTTTTGTTTAAACGCTTGTGCCTCTAGACTCATAAAGAGTATAGAGGATTATTCTAGTAACAAATACATATATTTTTATAATATATAACTTGTGTGGTGTCCTTTCATTTGATATTACAGGATTGTGATTGGTAAAACAGCTTGCTTAACACAACCTCTTGAGTTAAGCCTTTAAGGCTGCTTAGTCCATGCTACCCCTAGGATAGCTTGTCTATAAGGTCGACTTACAACCAGACACCATAAGGGATTGTTTGGACTGATACAAGGTTGTTCCAGAATTGGAAACATCATATATCAGGCCAACTTCTCACACCTCTCTTTCTTCTTTCTGCACCCTCTTGCCACTTTCTCAACCCCTGTTTCCCCTTTATGCATCTGTTACTTCTTTATGTATTTCTCTTTGCTCTTTCTGCACCTCTGTCCTGTCTTTCTGGAACCCTTGTGCCTCTTTCTGCATCCCACTTCTGTCTTTCTGCTCCTCTCTTGGCTCTTTCTGCACCTCTGTTCCTTCTTTCTGCAACCTTGTACCTCTTTCTGCACTCTTCTTCCCTCTTTCTGCTCCCGTCTTGTCTCTTTCTGCACCTCTGTTGCATCTTTCTGCACTTCTTTTGTTTCCTTCTCTACATCTCTTGCTTCTTCATGCACCCCTCGTGCTTCTTTCTGCACCCCCTTCCCTCTTTTTGTACCCCTCTTGCCTCTTTCTGCACCTCTCTTGCCTCTTTCTGCACCTCTCTTGCCTCTTTCTGCACCCCTGTTTCTTCTTTCTGCTTTAATTTTGTTTTGTATCTGCATCCCTCTTGCTTCTTTCTGCACCCCTCTCAACACTTTCTCCATCCCTATTTCCCTTTTATGCATCTGTTGCTTCTTTCTGTACTTCTCTTTGCTCTTTCTGCACCCCTGTCCCTTCTTTCTGCAACCCTTGTGCCTCTTTCTGCACCCCGCTTTCATCTTTCTGCTCCTCGCTTGCCTCTTTCTGTACCTCTGTTTCTTCTTTCTGCACCCCTCTTGCCTCTTTCTGCACCCCTCTTGCCTTTTCTGCACCACTTATGCCTCTTTCTGTACCTCTGTTCCCTCTTTCTGCACTTCTTTTGTTTCTTTCTGTACCTCTCTTGCTTCTTTCTGCACATCTCTTGCTTCTTTCTGCACCACTCGTGCTTCTTTCTGCACCCTCTTCCCTCTTTCTGCACCACTCTTGCCTCTTTCTGCATCTCTGTTCCTTCTTTCTTTTCTTTTTTGTTTCTTTCCGCATCTTTCTTGCTTCTTTCTGTACCTCTCTTGCTTCGTTCTGCACCCCTCTTGTCTCTTCTGTACCCCTCTTCCCTCTTTCTGCACCCCTAGTGCCTCTTTCTGTACCTCTGTCCCTTCTTTCTGTAACCCTTGTGCCTCTTTCTGTACCACTCTTCCCTCTTTCTGCCCCACTCTTGCCTCTTTCTGCACATCTGTTCCTTCTTTCTATATTTCTTTTGCTTCTTTCTCTACATCTCTCGCTTCTTTATGTACCCCTTTTGCCTTTTCTGCACCTCTGGTGCGTCTTTCTGCACATCTCCTGCTTCTTTCTGAACCCCTTGTGCTTCTTTCTGCACCTCTATTGCCTCTTTTTGCACCCCTGTTCCTTCTTTCTGCTTTAATTTTGTTTCTTTCTGTATCCCTCTTGCTTCTTTCTACACCCCTCCCGCCACTTTCTCCACCCCTGTTTCCCCTTTATGCATCTGTTGCTTCTTTCTGAACTTCTCTTTGCTCTTTCTGCAACCCTTGTGCATCTTTCTGCACCCCTCTTGCCCCTTTCTGCTCCTCTTTTGCCTCTTTCTGCACCTCTGTTCCTTCTTTCTGCACACCTCTTGCCTCTTTCTGTACCCCTCTTGCCTCTTTCTGCACCCCTCTAGCCTCTTTCTGTACCCCTCTTGCCTTTTCTGCACCACTCTTGCCTATTTCTTGACCTCTGTTCCTTCGTTCTGCACTTCTTTTGTTTCTTTCTGCACATCTCTTACTTCTTTCTGCACATCTCTTCCTTTTTCTGTACCACTTGTGCTTCTTTCTGCACCCTCTTACCTCTTCCTGCACCCCTCTTTACTCTTTCTGTCCTCTCTTGCCTCTTTCTGCACCTCTGTTCCTTCTTTCTGCACCCCTCTTGCCTCTTTCTGTAACCCTCTTGCCTCTTTCTGCACCCCTCTTGCCTCTATCTGTACCCCTCTTGCCTTTTCTGCACCACTCTTGCCTATTTCTGTACTCCTGTTCCTTTGTTCTGCACTTCTTTTGTTTCTTTCTGCACATCTCTTACTTCTTTCTGCAAATCTCGTCCTTTTTCTGTACCACCTGTGCTTCGTTCTGCACCCTCCTACCTCTTTCTGCGTCAGTCTTGCCTCTTTCTGCACCACTCTTGACTCATTCTGCATCTCTGTTCCTTCTTTCTGCTCTTTTTTGTTTCTTTCCGCACCTTTCTTGCTTCTTTCTGCACCTCTCTTGCTTCGTTCTGCACCCCTCTTATCTCTTTCTGTACCCCTCTTCCCTCTTTCTGCACCCATCTTCCCTCTTTCTGCATCCCTCTTGCCTCTTTCTGCACCCCTGTTCCTTCATTCTGCTCTTCTTTTATTTCTTACTGAATCCCTCGTGCTTCTTTCTACACCCCTCTCACCACTAACTCCACCCCTGTTCCCCCTTTTTGCATCTCTGTTGCTTCTTTCTGCACTTCTGTACCCCTCTTCCTTCTTTCTGTTCTTCTTTTGTTTCATTCTGTACCCTCTTGCTTCTTTCTGCACTCCTCTTGCCACTTTCTACTCCCGTTTCCCTTTTTTGCATCTCTGTTGCTTCTTTCTGCACTTGTCTTGTCTCTTTCTGCACCTCTGTCCCTTCTTTCTGCAACCCTTTTGCCTCTTTTTGCACCCCTCTACCCTCCTTCTCCGCTCTTGCTTCTTTCGGCATTTCTTTTGTTTCTTTTTGCAACTCTATTGCTTCTTTCTGCACCCCTCTTGCCTCTTTCTCCACCCCGTTCCCCCTTTTGCATTTCTGTTGCTTCTTTCTGTACCCCTCTTCCCTCTTTCTGCTCAGCTCTTGCCTCTTTCTGCACCTCTGTTCCTTCTGTATTTCTTTTGATCCTTTCTGCAATTCTCTTGCTTCTTTCTGTATCCCCCTTGCCTGTTTCTCCTCCCCATTTCCCCTTTCTGCATCTCTGTTGCTTCTTTATGCACTTTTCTTGCTTCTTTCTGCACCCCTCTTCCTTCTTTATGCACCCCCATGCCTCTTTCTTCACCTTCTTCCCTCCTTTTGCACCCCTCTACCCTCCTTCTCCGCTCTTGCTTCTTTCGGCATTTCTTTTGTTTCTTTTTGCAACTCTATTGCTTCTTTCTGCACCACTCTTGCCTATTTCTTGACCTCTGTTCCTTCGTTCTGCACTTCTTTTGTTTCTTTCTGCACATCTCTTACTTCTTTCTGCACATCTCTTCCTTTTTCTGTACCACTTGCGCTTCTTTCTGCACCCTCTTACCTCTTCCTGCACCCCTCTTGCCTCTTTCTGATCCTCTCTTGCCTCTTTCTGCACCTCTGTTCCTTCTTTCTGCACCCCTCTTGCCTCTTTCTGTAACCCTCTTGCCTCTTTCTGCACCCCTCTTGCCTCTTTCTGTACCCCTCTTGCCTTTTCTGCACCACTCTTGCCTATTTCTGTACCTCTGTTCCTTTGTTCTGCACTTCTTTTGTTTCTTTCTGCACATCTCTTACTTCTTTCTGCAAATCTCGTCCTTTTTCTGTACCACCTGTGCTTCGTTCTGCACCCTCCTACCTCTTTCTGCGTCAGTCTTGCCTCTTTCTGCACCACTCTTGACTCATTCTGCATCTCTGTTCCTTCTTTCTGCTCTTTTTTGTTTCGTTCCGCACCTTTCTTGCTTCTTTCTGCACCTCTCTTGCTTCGTTCTGCACCCCTCTTATCTCTTTCTGTACCCCTCTTCCCTCTTTCTGCACCCATCTTCCCTCTTTCTGCATCCCTCTTGCCTCTTTCTGCACCCCTGTTCCTTCTTTCTGCTCTTCTTTTATTTCTTACTGAATCCCTCGTGCTTCTTTCTACACCCCTCTCACCACTAACTCCACCCCTGTTCCCCCTTTTTGCATCTCTGTTGCTTCTTTCTGCACTTCTGTACCCCTCTTCCTTCTTTCTGTTCTTCTTTTGTTTCATTCTGTACCCTCTTGCTTCTTTCTGCACTCCTCTTGCCACTTTCTACACCCGTTTCCCTTTTTTGCATCTCTGTTGCTTCTTTCTGCACTTGTCTTGTCTCTTTCTGCACCTCTGTCCCTTCTTTCTGTAACCCTTTTGCCTCTTTTTGCACCCCTCTACCCTCCTTCTCCGCTCTTGCTTCTTTTGGCATTTCTTTTGTTTCTTTTTGCAACTCTATTGCTTCTTTCTGCACCCCTCTTGCCTCTTTCTCCACCCCGTTCCCCCTTTTGCATTTCTGTTGCTTCTTTCTGTACCCCTCTTCCCTCTTTCTGCTCAGCTCTTGACTCTTTCTGCACCTCTGTTCCTTCTGTATTTCTTTTGTTCCTTTCTGCAATTCTCTTGCTTCTTTCTGTATCCCCCTTGCCTGTTTCTCCTCCCCACTTCCCCTTTCGGCATCCCTGTTGCTTCTTTATGCACTTTTCTTGCTTCTTTCTGCACCCCTCTTGCTTCTTTATGCACCCCCATGCCTCTTTCTTCACCTTCTTCCCTCTTTTTGTACCCCTCTTGCCTCTTTCTGCATATCTCTTGCTTGTTTCTGCACCCCTCGCGCCTCTTTCTGTACCCCTCTTCCTTCTTTTTTCACCCCTCTTGCCTCTTTCTGCACCTCTGTTGCATCTTTCTGCACCACTCCTGCTTTTTTCTGCACCTCTCTTGCCCTTTTCTATACCCCTGGTACTCCTTTCTGCTCTTCTTTTGGTTCTTTATGTGCCCCTCTTGCTTCTTTCTGCACCCCTCTTGCCACTGTCTCCACCCCTGTTTCCCCTTTTTGCATCTTTGTTGCTTCTTTCTGCACTTCTCTTGCCTCTTTCTACATCTCTGTTCCTTCTTTCTGCATTTCTTTTGTTTCTTTCTGCAACTCTTTAGCTTATTTCTGCACCCCTCTTGCCTCTCTCTCCACCCCTCCTCCCCCTTTTTGCATCTCAGTAAGTAGTAAGAAAACTTTATTTGGTTAATTACAACCTTAAAAGTATACCCTATACATTAAGGCCTAGATGTAGGTAATAGCAAATTACCGAATGGTAAATACCGAATTTTACCGATTCGGTATTTACTATTCGGTAATTGCTATGTAGGTAAAAAATTCGGTAAAAATACCAAATCGGTAAGATTCGGTATTTACCGATTCGGCAAATACCGAATCGGTATTTGCTATTGAATCCTATGAGCCTTGAAGCCCATAGTATTCAATAGCAAATACCGATTCGGTATTCACCGAATCGGTCAAAGTACCGAATTGCAAAGGGGGACAGGGTGTCACTTTGACACCCTGTTGCACCACTGTAACTGGCTTGTGTGCCATGTGGCACACATACATGCCCTTAGGGCATGTCTGTGTGTCACATGGCACAGGTATACATGCACAGATGTGCATGTACACAAGAATTCGTTATTTACCATGCAATTGTATTACATGGTAAATAACGAATTCTAAAGGCCCTGTAGCACTGTTAGAAGTGCTACCTACATAGGAAAATACAGATTCAGTAATTTTACTGATCGGTAAATTTACCGAATCGGTAAAATTTACCGATTCTGTAATTTTACAGAATCGGTAATTTTAACGATTTGGTAAAATTACCGATTCGGTAAAATTACAGAATCAGTATGTTTTCAGTGCCCCTACATACCAATGTCAAAATACCGGTCGATATTTTTGGCCGATTCCGACCGGTATTTTGACCCCTACATCTGGCCCAAAATTACTATTAAAACTTAAACAAGATCATATTAAAAACATGGCATATGTACTTCCCATAAAATAGTACATTCCTTCATACTAGATACAAAAGTCCCCTTAGGGGTGATTAAGTCAGTTAATTTCCATCTGCATCAAATCAATTCCAAAAGGTTCCAAACCATAACGTTAACCTTTACATGTACAGGCTCAACCTCCCCCAAGAGCGCTGCATAAGATATTTACTCTGTACACTTTAGAAACACCTTGACTTTACACAAACATTTCCCCATAGCATAAGCAATATCTAGATACGCCATTTCAGCTATAAAGCTAGCAGCTTGCATCCTATTTCTGATCCTGCATTTTTTAAATATCAGGCATAAAATCTATTTTCGTAAATCTAAAAACATCATACAGTCTAGTAAAATTTGTACAATATCGCAATGGGTACCCAACACGCAAGTACAGGTTCCATTATTATTCAACATAAAATGTTTGGCTTCCTTATTCCCATTGCAGGGGTTTATCCCCATTCGCACTCTTAGGACCTCACGTCTTAGGTGGTAGCTTGGCAATCTGTCTAAGTAGGGGCACTGTTGGTTAAGTTCCCAGGCCAGGGTCATATGCGACACCGAAACTTTCCGCAAGAGATACTCTCTATCATATGTGCTGGACGTCTCAGCTCCCAGTGTCCTCAGTTCCTTCTTAGCTATACCTGGATGACCCAGTTGCGGGCATAGTTTTAAACCCAACACACCATAGACTTCACTTAGTGCGGCTCTTGTTTCTTTTGCCCAGGTCAGTTTGCTAGCGACAATTTCGCTTTTACACCACTGTGAAATTTTTAGGTGCTCTCCAGACCCTAGGCGCTGCCAAAAGCGGATTAGTGCCATACAGGCAGTTACTGTCCAGGAGGTAATTCCCAGCTCCAGTCTTGCAGCCTGTACCATATAGGATTTAGGCAAAGAGAACAGTTTTTTAAAAAATATTTCCCTCCTCTTTATCCCACCCTTTTTTCCCACTTAAATAAAGCACTTCTGCCCCATACAGAAATTGGGGGAGGGCCATTACTAGGTAGGCTTTTATGACCGGCCTATCTGAGTTTTCTCCGTACACACTATTGAATCTTTTTACCCCCTTCACAGAGGCAGATGCCCTCATTTTAAGAGCCCCCAGGTGGGTATACTATTTAAGGTTGCTCATAAACCAGATTCCTAGGTATCTGTATTCGTTCACCCTATCGAGTGGCTTTGTACCCAGACACCACAGGAAACTAGTTATACTCCTACCGAAGCATAACATTTTGGTCTTATCCATGTTCACTGTTAACTTTTTATTCCAACAGTATTCGTTGAACATGTTTAATTTCCTCTGGAGGCCTATCTGTGTCAGGTCCATAATTACTAAATCATCCGCGTATAATAAGCAGGAAACATGATTACCTCCCAATTTTGGACTTGCCCTTTTAACCTCACTTAGTTTTGCTGGTAGGTCTTTGTTTCTTCTTTCTGCACTTCTCTTGCCTCTTTCTACATCTCTGTTCCTTCTTTCTGCATTTCTTTTGTTTCTTTCTGCAACTCTTTAGCTTATTTCTGCACCCCTCTTGCCTCTTTCTCCTCCCCTCCTCCCCCTTTTTGCATCTTTGTTGCCTTTTTCTGCACTTCTCTTGTCTCTTTCTGCACCTCTGTCCCTTCTTTCTGCAACCTCGTGCCTCTTTCTGTATCCCTCTTCCCTCCATTTAAGTATCCCGCTTGCCTCTTTCTGTCCCTCTATTGCATATTTCTGCACTACTCTTTCTTCTTTCTGCTCATCTCTTGCCTCCTTCTGTGCCCCTCTTACCACTTTCTCTACCCATTTCCCCTTTTTGCATCTTTTGCTTCTTTTTGTACTTCTCTTGCACCTCAGTCCCTTCTTTCTGCAACCTTGTGCCTTTTTCTGCACTTCTCTTTCCTTTTTCTGCTCCCCTCTTATCTCTTTCTGCACCTCTGTTGCTTCTTTCTGCACTTCTTTTATTTCTTTCTGCATCTTTCTTGCTTCTTTCTGCACCTATCTTTCTTATTTCTGCACCCCTCTTGCCTCTTTCTATACCTCTCTTCCCTCTTTCTACACTCCTCTTCCCTCTTTCTGCACCTCTGTTCCTTCTTTCTGCACTTCTTTTGTTTCTTTCTGTATTTCTCTTGCTTCTTTCTGCACATCTCTTGCTTCTTTCTGCACCACTCGTGCTTCTTCTTGTATCCCTCTTCCTTATTTCTGTGCCCCTCTTGCCTCTTTCTGCACCTCTGTTCCTTCTTTCTGCTTGTTTTTGTTTCTTTCTGCACCTTTCTTGCTTTTCTCTGCACCTCTCTTGCTTCTTTCCGTACCCTCCCACCACTTACTCCACCCCTGTTCCCCCTTTTTGCATCCTGTTGCTTCTTTTTGCATTCTCTTTCTCCACGTGTGTCCCTTCTTTCTGCAACCCTTGTGACTCTTTCCGTACCCCTCTTTCTGCTACCCTTTTGCCTCTTTCTGGGCCACTGTTCCTTTTTTCTGCACTTCTTTTGGTTCTTTCTACACCTCTCTTGCTTCTTTTTGCACCTTTCTTACTTCTATATGCACCTCTGGTACCTCTTTCTGCACCCCTCTTGCCTCTTTCTGCACCTCTGTTTCTTCTTTCTGCACCTCTCTTGATTCTTTCTGCAGCCCTCTTCCCCCTTTTTGCACCCCAATTGCCACTTTCTGGACTTCTGTTGCATCTTTGTGCACTACTTTTGCTTTTTCTGCCTCCGTTCCTTCTTTCTGCTCTTATTTTGCTTCTTTCTGCACCCCTCTTGCCACATTTCCACTCCTGTTCCCCTATTTACATCTCTGTTGCTTCTTTTTATACTTCTCTTGCTTTTTTCTGTACCTCTGTCCCTTGTGTCTGCAACCCTTGTGCCTCTTTCTGCACCCCTCTTCCCCCTTTCTGCTCCCCTCTTTTGTCTCTTTCTGCACCTCTGTTGTTTTTTTCTGTACCTTTCTTGCTTCTTTCTGTACCTCTCTTGCTTCTTTCTGCACCCCTCTTGCCTCTTTCTGTACCCCTCTTCCCGCACTCCTCTTGCCTCTTTCTGCACTTCTGTTCCTTCTTTCTGTACTTTTATGTTTTTCTGCTCCTATCATGTTTCTTTCTGTACCTTTCTTGCTTCTTTATGCACCTCTCTTGCTTCTTTCTGCACCCCTGTTCCTTCTTTCTGCTCTTCTTTTGTTTCTTTCTGCACCCCTCTTGCTTCTTTCTGCATCCCTCTCGTCACTTATTCCACCCATCTTTTCCCTTTTTGAATCTCTGTTGCTTCTTTTTGCACTTTTCTTGCCTCTTTCTGCACCTCTGTCCCTTATTTCTGCAACCCATCTGCCTCTTTCTGCATCACTTTTTCTCCTCCCTTCTTGCCTCTTTCTGTACCTCTCTTGCCTCTGTCTACACACCTGTTCCCTCTTTCTGCAGCCCTTTGCCTGTTTCTGCAACTCTCTTGCCTTTTCTGTAGTTCTCTTGCCTCCTTCTGCGCCTCTCTTGCCTCCTTCTACCCCTCACTTACCTCGGTCTGCACTTCTCTTCCCTCTTTCTGCTCCCTTCTTATCTTTTTCTGCACTTCTTTAGTTTCTTTCTGTACCTTTCTTGCTTCTTTCTGTACCTCTCTTGCTTCTTTCTGCACCCCTCTTGCCACTTTCTGTATCCCTCTTCCCTCTTTCTACAGTCATCTTGCCTCTTTCTGTACCGATATTCCTTCTGTACTTCTTTTGTTTCTTTCTTCACCTCTCTTGCCTCTTTCTGCACCTCACTTGCTTCTTTCTGCACCGCTCTAGCCTCTTTCTGTAGCCCTCTTCCCTCTTTCTGTACCTCTCTTGCCTGTCTGCACACCGCTTCCTTGTTTCTGCACCCCTTTTGACTGTTTCTGCAACTCTCTTACTTCTTTCTGCAGTTCTCTTGCCTCCTTCTGCACCTCGTATGCCTCTTTTAAACTCCTCTTGCTCTTTCTGTTCCCTTTGCACCTCTTTCAGTACCTCTCCTGCCTCTTTGTGTACCTCTCTTGCTCTTTGTGCACCTCTCTTCCCTTCTTCTGCACCCCTCTGGCCTCTTTTTGCACCTCTGTTAGTTCTTTCTTCACTGCTCTTGCTTTTTTCTGCAACTCACTCGCATCTTTCTGCACTTCTATTGCTTCTTTCCATACCTCTGTTGCTTCTTTCAGCAATTCTCGTGTCTCTTTCTGCACTTCTCTTCCTTCTTTCTGCACCCCTCCTGCCTCTTTCTGTACCTCTCTTGCCTCTTTGTGTACCTCTCCTACCTCTTTCAGCACCCCTCTTGCCTTTTTTTGCACCTCTGTTGGTTCATTGTGTACTGCTCTTGCTTCTTTTTACACCTCACTTGCCTCTTTCTGCACTTCTCTTGCTTCTTTCTGCACCATTGTTGCTTCTTTCTGCACTTCACTTGCTTCATTCAGCACCTCTCTTGCCTCTTTCAGCACCTCTGTTGCTTTTTTCTGCACTTCTCTTGCTTCTTTCTGTACCTCTGACTTAGAGGTCGTTTTAATCCACCTGCGTTATTATGAACTACGGCCTTATAGGGGAGGTCATGCCAATCACAGGGGTACCCAAACCTGTAGTGTATCTTAGTGTATGTAGGTGTTTTCACTGTATTCTAAGTGCCTTTCAGCATAGCACTGGCTCCGGGCTTAGTAAGTCAGAATCAGTTACCACCATTACCAGTCAGCAAAAAGTTGGGGGCACATGATGACTTTGCAACAAAACCTCTTTCTGCACCTCTGTCGGTTCTTTCTGCACCTTTCTTCGTCTTTCTGGACTTCTGTCATATCTTTCTGCATTTCTCTTGCTTCTTTCTGAGCCTTTCTTCTTCTTTCTCCACATGTCCTACCTCTGTAGGCAAAGTTAGAAATTAGCATTTAAGAAAAACTTTGAAATTCACTGAAAAAACCCATAGGTTTCAAAGATGTTATAGTTAGTTGGATATTTCACTCGTACAAAACCAGAAAAATTCAGCGTTAAAGTGAGTTGAGCTAACGATAACTCCAACCGACGCTGCAGCATTAGGGACAGGTGGTGCGGTTGGAGCAACATCACGAAGCAGTACCAGCAATGCGAATGTTCCGCCACCCACTTGGGATTTAACTGTTTACATTGGGGCAACAACGCGGCGACTCACTAGAGGAATCGTTGAAACACTACAGGTTCCAGCAGACCACTGGGTGGCCACGCCTATTGGGGCGGGAATGATTGTTCATCAGGTGCTTCAAAAAACAGCCGTGTTGTATGCCTTTTCCACAGTCCAGAGTCCATGAGGAGGTGCTACAATGCACAAAGCGCGTCGGACAGGACTCAAGATGCAGTGATTACATCTCAGTTTGTTTGGTATCAGCTGTTCCTCCAATAAATGTTGGCAGAATCTACCTACCTGTGCGGGCCTTCTTTTCTACAGGCAACACTGTTTGGATTGTAATGTGGCCTCGCCTGAGCCGCGAGAGGTGCCCCGCTGCCGTGTGCAGCCCCGCTACGACGCCAACCGACGCCGCAGCATTAGGGACAGGTGGTGGGGTTGGAGCAACATCACGAAGCAGTACCAACAATGCGAATGTTTCGCCACCCACTTGGAATTTAACTGTTTACATTGGGGCAACAACGCGTCGACTCACTAGAGGAATCGTTCAAACACTACCGGTTCCAGCAGACCACTGGGTGGCCACGCCAATTGGAGTGGGAATGACTGTTCATCAAGTGCTTCAAAAAACAGCTGTGTTGTATGCCTTTCCACAGTCCAGAGTCCATGAGGAAGTGCTACAATGCACGACACGCGTCGGACAGGACTCAAGATGCAGTGATTACATCTCCGTTTGTTTGGTATCAGCTGTTCCTCCAATAAATGTTGGCAGAATCTACCTACCTGCGCGGGCCTTCTTTTCTACAGGCAACACTGTTTGGAGATATATATATATATATATATATATATATATAAAACCCTCCACCAATGCCAGTACGAGCGTTGCAGGTGTTGTGAGTGGTCCAGGTCAGGTCACTGGCAGACCTCTATATTCGCTTCAAATCACCTCTCATTCCAAGAAGTTCACCCAGACACTCAGAGCTTGCTTGTAATCCTTTATTTCGGCAAGTAAAAAGTCACGACGCGTTTCACCATTACGGCTTGTTCACGCACAAAGCGGCACACACCCCATATATATATATATGGGGTGTGTACCAATCCCAGATAGAATTAAAAATAGGTGCGGGGAGAATACTTCTTCCCACACACTTTTCGTAAAATCTCACTCTTCATCCAGTACTCCCAGTCTGGTAACTGCGGAAAACGATCATGTATCTAACTCCCAAGCAAATACCAGTAACACAGCCCTAGGGCACTCAAAAACACGTGTGTCCATAGCCTCCTGGAACATCGCAGGTCAATCCTCCAAAACCTCCTCAACTGAGTGGTCAACATATATTGACAGTCATGATGTCTGGATATTCCAGGAGACTTGGTCATTGGATAAAATTTACCACTCTGGCTTTTTAAATTTTCAAATGCTGCTTTAGGAGTACAGAGAGGGAGACCTATAGGCGGACTGACCTGTTGGGTCAGACAGCAAGCGGGCCTTTCAATGGAGGAAGTATTCCTCGATAGTCAGAACATCATGGCCATACGGATCAGTATGGAGCATGGACCTGATGTTTTGATTGTCAATGTTTATGCAAGACGGGAGCTGGTTGGCAGGGGATCAAGTTTGTTTATCGCCCTCGATAGCTATCAGGAACGTTTTAGGGGCAGTTGTAATTTGATAATCACAGGCGACTTTAATTGTTGCTTCAAGCCTCTGGACCATGATGATGGAAACCTTAGTGCAGAGGAGGACGCACAGTGGAACATTCCGCAATTAGAACTTAGCCCCATCAAAAAATGGACAGAGGCTGCACTACAGTTAAAAGGGCTGTGTTTGGAAAGGGGACTGAGGGCAGTCAACGGGCGGACGCAGTCAAATAGGAAAGGAGCTCATACTTTTGATTATGGTTGTAGAAGCAGCCGCATAGATTACATCTTCCTCAATGTAGAATTTTGGCCATCCCTCTTGGATATGAAGGTGCTGGGGCGGACCAAAAGCGACCATAACCCGTTGTTCTTACAACTACTGCAAGTTTCAGGCTTTTTAAATACAAATAACAGGACAGTTGAATACGTAACAGCAGAGGCCAGGCTCACTACTGATATGAGGAGAATTCAATGGGCTAGGATTATTGAAAATGAAGGTGCTCTGGAACAAATGAAGGAACTGGTTGTTTGTTCGACCACCACCCTTCTTTACTGTGATTCTCAGGAGGACATTAATTCTATTATCCCCCAGGTTCACAATGGCCTGTTCAAGCACCTGAAACATTTTTTTATTAAAAGTAGCAAACCAAGGAAAAACGTTTGTGCTAAGGCGGCTTCTTGGTACAATAGTTCTTGCCGACAGGCTTATAAGATTTTATCTAGGGCTTATAGATCCAAAGTAGTGAGCGATATTAAAAAGGCTAGAGTAAGGCATTAGAATGCCCAGCAACAAGCGAAGAAGGATTGGGATGAGAATCGCTGGCAAGACTTGGTCGCAGCCAGTAAGGAGGAAAACATGATCCAATTCTGGAAGCTTGTCAAATGGCGTAGTGGAGAATTAAATCAGACACCCATCAATCATGTTCCCTGAGAACAATGCGTTTTTCTGTTTAGTCTTTTTTGTATTGTCACTTTATTGTATTATGTGTTTTTCTTGCATTTTAATCATTGTTACCTACTAAATGTTGTTGTTGTATATGTAGTGTTCCTAATTTAAATGTATTTATTTATTTATTTTTTCGATTTCATCTTTATTCGATCATAATCAATCATGAAAGACACATAAAAACAGAACAATCTAATATAAAAGACCTAAAATTACAAACAAAAATATTTTTTAAAAGAATAAGTCATTTAAAACCCCAAAAGAATTTAAAACAGGGTTAATATAAGAAGGAGAGTACGTAATCAAGGGATATTAGGGCAGAGTTACAGCGGAAATTAAAATAGACATAATTAGTTAACTGTTTTTTTTTTTTGAGATGGGGACTCAAGAGAACCCACAAAAAGACCAAACAGGTTACGTGCTGCCTCGCCGGTTCATTCTTCTAAGGACCCAGGCCCAGCTCAAGAACTTAGCCATGGCAATAACTATGACTTCTGTGGTTCCGGTTTTAAGAATGTGCAGAGCTATTTGGTAAGATCTTGTACCAAGCATTCTACAAACCGGCTTGAGCCATTTCTGACGAGGGCCCCTACAAGCAGGGCACACAAACAGGACATGCATTACGGTCTCATCCTCTGTTAAGCAAGTATCACATTTTTATCTCGGTCTTCACCCCACTTGTTGGTAAAGGATTTTTTAGGAAGTGTTCCCACTCTAAATTGGTGAAAAAGTTTCCTACCACCTGGACATTTGATAATGACCCAATAAGCCTCAAACGTGTACTCACACTTAAAATCTAAAAAGAGGGATGTTAGGGAACCACTAGCAACAGATGACAGGGACTTTACAAAAACCGTGTCCCTGTAAATGGATTTCAAGTCTTTTTTTGGCTGGAAGGAATTCCCTTCCGGATCCACCCACAGGTGAATAAGGCCCAGATCTAATAGCAGTGCCTTAATCTTTGGTAACCAGGAGATTTTGTTTAACTTATCAGCTTCTTTAATAGACTTGATGGCTCTTGCATAGGTTGCAAGCTCCGGGGTAGTCCAAAGTCTTCGCCAATAGGCAAGTGGTCTGAAACCTGTGAAAGGGTGTACATCCTAAGTCTAGAAGTAGGGGCCTAAGAGGCGAAGATTGGAGGAGGCGGTCATTGCCCTCAGGAACTTATTCTGGGCTAAAACCAAAGGAGCTAAATTTTCGAACCCCCAGAGTTCCGCCCCATAAATTATAGAAGCTCTAACCTTCCCTTGGTAGATAGATAGCGCCGGTCCCACTGGTTTAATATGAGATAGCCGGAATTCTTTTAAAAGGGCACCTGCTAACCTATTATGCCTTAATACTAATAGATCTAACTGTGGCTTCCAGTTCAAACGTTTGCCCACGGTAATGCCCAAATAAGCAAAGGAGTCAGTTTGCTCCAGGGGCACATTATTCATTTCCACTCTTGCTTTGACAACTTTGTTTGTCAAGACCATGAAGTTCGGGAGTTGGGCCGCTTATACAAGATCTCCTGGTTTAATAACTTCAAAACCACCCTGGCTAATATGGGGATGAATACCCTGTGGGAGAACCCAGCTGCTAGCCTATTACCATCTAAAAAGAACTTTAAGGCAGTGTACTGGAATATAGTAAAAACTAAGCGGTTCTCATCTATTCTGAAGCCCACTCTGACAAGAGAATTCTTGGAGTTTAAGTATGAGACCAATTTTAAAGGGGACAAAAAAAAAACATGTTCAACAGTTTGTTTGTGAACGCCACACATGGAGCACTAGGCGACATTAGGTTCCTTGTTTTGGGCCCAATTGGCTAAGAACGAGCCGTTAGGCAAAGATCCATGCTGTAGATATAAATACCAAGCTATTGGCAAATGTATGTCGTCCAGAAAGTTCTCCTTCCTGAAGAAGTTTTTAACATAGAGTAAAGTTTCTATCAAAAATCCTTGGATTCTTGCATCTCACTGAAGGCAATGCCTATTGGGACCTCATCACCAGGCCAACAGACAAGAAACTGTATCACCAGTTCAGGGTGGGCTCACTCCCTATAAGAGCTCTTACTAGTAGTTGGTATCCGCCAACGGATGACAAATGCATTTCAAGTCCTGCCCAAATTGAGACATTAGCGCACATTTTGTTCGTATGGCCAGCCCATAATCAGGACCAAATGGATTAAACCTATTTGTATGAATCTTCACACAAGATTGGCTCTGGAGGCCTTAAGGATCCTAAGGACAAACACCAAAGATTCTATAGTGGTACCAGTGGCAACAATTTTGAGCTGGATGTGGGTCATCCGTGCCAACAAGATGAGGGTACACTAACTTTGTTATTTCTATTTTTGAAGGGTTGAGACCAGACGGAATGGGCATGTTGATAAAATGTCTGTCTAGACCCCGAGAGCTGGTTACCTAATAAACGATCACCTGCTGACCCTTTGCCTAAATCTGGCCCCCATTTTATGGGCTGATACAAGGAAACAACTGTCCTGTCATAGTTTTTGTGTTTTTAAGTACATCCATTTTTTTATGCGCTTTTCTAAATGTGCTTTATCTTTTGTATTTACAACTTTGTCATTTTATGAAACAATGTTTTTAACTCCTATGTAAATATATTTGCGTTTTTTACATAAGCCTGGATGATTGTAGAACGCATATTATATCTGATGCCTTTTTAACTATTGACTTACTCTGTCTTTTATGATTTTGTAAATCGAAATAATTCCTTTATTGATGATGATGATATATATATTTATATATATATATATATATATATATATATATATATATATATATATATATATATATATATATATATATAAAATATATAATATATAATCTATACTACTATTATAAAGAGAGAACTGTGTCCTTTGAGCCAGGTAAACTCGAAAAGTACACCACTAATCAAAACACCCAAGACATCTTTTAAAACCTCAGGGCAAGCAGAAGGACATAGGCTATTAAACATAAAAAATATACGTTGTTTAAAAAATTTCGAAATAAAAATAAAGTAGTCCCTTGCAAGTAGCGCCGGCCGCGACGTCTGCGTGATGACATCATTTGCGCTCTGAACACTTCCTGAAATGGCGGCGAAGATCGCGACCTGCTGGGAGGACTGCCGCGGCCCTGCTTGCTGCTGGGCGAAGTGGCGGCCTGTGCGGGCGGGGCGCCTGGATCGGGATCGGCGGCTGAGGTAAGGATCAGGCTCTCCGGGACACGGGCGGGAGGGGGCCGGGCCGGGGCGGGAGGGGGCCGGGCCGGGAGGGGGCCAGGCCAGGACACAGACAATGTCGTGGCGGGCGGGGGCCGGGGCGGGCTGCACGCAAGCCTCAAATGCTGCCCCCAACCCCTTTCTGCCCCAGGCAACGCTGGGGCGGGCTGCTAGTACTATTATAAAGAGAGAACTGTGTCCTTTGAGCCAGGTAAACTCGAAAAGTACACCACCAATCGCAACACCCAATACAGCGTTGGAAAGGGGAGGTCCAGTAGATGGACATAGGCTATATAAAAAAAATATACGTTATTTAAAAAATGTACAATAAAAAAAAGTAGTCCCTTCGAAGTAGCGCCGGCCGTGTGCGCTAACCACGTACGTGCTGACATCATCATCGGAGGACGGGAGCGCGAGGAGGAGCGGCGGACAGGACCGCGGGGAGGAGCTGCGGACAACAGTGCGGGGAGGAGCGGAGAACTTAGCCACACTGGAGCGGCCTGAGGTACGTGAACCGCGGGGAGGAGCGGTGAAGTAAGGAGGACTGGACTGCAGGAGCGGCGGACAACAGCTCGGGGAGGAGCAGAGAACTTAGCCACACTGGAGCGGCCTGAGGTACTTGAACCGCGGGGAGGAGCGGTGAAGTAAGGAGGACTGGAGCGGGATGACAGGTAAAGTTTAACGTTGCAGCGGGCGTGCATACTGGCTTTGTTCGTTTGCAGCGTCGGATGCGTAGCCACAGTGTTAGGGAGCAGGGCGTGTGCGGATGATTGGGGGCACTGAAGGTGGCGGTGAACTTGGGCTGAGGAGGTGGTTGGGGGACTGGGTTTCGGCAACTGGGAGCAAGCCTGATTGCCCCCGGACAATGTGGAAATGGAAGTGAGCCTGGGGTTAAGCAGAGTTAAGAATAAGTACCAGCGCCCAAAACTCTGCTTAAAAGTACGGGACCAGTGCAATTACATGTCGGCGGGTGGAATACCAGCAAGCCTGATTGCCCCCGGACAACGTCGGGGCGGGCTGCTAGTATATATATATATATATATATATATTCTCGCTCCAAGGTTGTCCACCATTGAGTAGCACGCGAGCAGCAGCTTTATTTATGTGTAGGTGAGGACGGGGATCCGCTTGTAGACGCCGCTACGTAATGGATCTGCCCGACGCGTTTCGAAGCTCCATCTGCTTCTCTTCAGGGGCTTTAACGGAAGCGGTGTGCGCACCCGCTACACTTCTCCAAATACGTATAACTCACCCGCCGATGGGAGGCTCCAATGAGACTTCTGGGAAGTGTAGTGCGGAAAGCACACAATCAAGTCCTGGATGGACTCCACAAGTGGGCCCGTCCTCGATCCCATGTACGGCTGCTACTTCACTGCCGTGACCCCCACGTTAACGGGGTGGTGCATACTCTGCGGCTGGACTGCCGCATATAGATTCTCGCTCCAAGGTTGTCCACCATTGAGTAGCACGCGAGCAGCAGCTTTATTTATGTGTAGGTGAGGACGGGGATCCGCTTGTAGACGCCGCTACGTAATGGATCTGCCCGACGCGTTTCGAAGCTCCATCTGCTTCTCTTCAGGGGCTTTAACGGAAGCGGTGTGCGCACCCGCTACACTTCTCCAAATATGTATAACTCACCCGCCGATGGGAGGCTCCAATGAGACTTCTGGGGAGTGTAGTGCGGAAAGCACACAATCAAGTCCTGGATGGACTCCACAAGTGGGCCCGTCCTCGATCCCATGTACGGCTGCTACTTCACTGCCGTGACCCCCACGTTAACGGGGTGGTGCATACTCTGCGGCTGGACTGCCGCATATAGATTCTCGCTCCAAGGTTGTCCACCATTGAGTAGCACGCGAGCAGCAGCTTTATTTATGTGTAGGTGAGGACGGGGATCCGCTTGTAGACGCCGCTACGTAATGGATCTGCCCGACGCGTTTCGAAGCTCCATCTGCTTCTCTTCAGGGGCTTTAACGGAAGCGGTGTGCGCACCCGCTACACTTCTCCAAATACGTATAACTCACCCGCCGTTGGGAGGCTCCAATGAGACTTCTGGGAAGTGTAGTGCGGAAAGCACACAATCAAGTCCTGGATGGACTCCACAAGTGGGCCCGTCCTCGATCCCATGTACGGCTGCTACTTCACTGCCGTGACCCCCACGTTAACGGGGTGGTGCATACTCTGCGGCTGGACTGCCGCATATAGATTCTCGCTCCAAGGTTGTCCACCATTGAGTAGCACGCGAGCAGCAGCTTTATTTATGTGTAGGTGAGGACGGGGATCCGCTTGTAGACGCCGCTACGTAATGGATCTGCCCGACGCGTTTCGAAGCTCCATCTGCTTCTCTTCAGGGGCTTTAACGGAAGCGGTGTGCGCACCCGCTACACTTCTCCAAATACGTATAACTCACCTGCCGATGGGAGGCTCCAATGAGACTTCTGGGAAGTGTAGTGCGGAAAGCACACAATCAAGTCCTGGATGGACTCCACAAGTGGGCCCGTCCTCGATCCCATGTACGGCTGCTACTTCACTGCCGTGACCCCCACGTTAACGGGGTGGTGCATACTCTGCGGCTGGACTGCCGCATATAGATTCTCGCTCCAAGGTTGTCCACCATTGAGTAGCACGCGAGCAGCAGCTTTATTTATGTGTAGGTGAGGACGGGGATCCACTTGTAGACGCCGCTACGTAATGGATCTGCCCGACGCGTTTCGAAGCTCCATCTGCTTCTCTTCAGGGGCTTTAACGGAAGCGGTGTGCGCACCCGCTACACTTCTCCAAATACGTATAACTCACTCGCCGATGGGAGGCTCCAATGAGACTTCTGGGAAGTGTAGTGCGGAAAGCACACAATCAAGTCCTGGATGGACTCCACAAGTGGGCCCGTCCTCGATCCCATGTACGGCTGCTACTTCACTGCCGTGACCCCCACGTTAACGGGGTGGTGCATACTCTGCGGCTGGACTGCCGCATATAGATTCTCGCTCCAAGGTTGTCCACCATTGAGTAGCACGCGAGCAGCAGCTTTATTTATGTGTAGGTGAGGACGGGGATCCGCTTGTAGACGCCGCTACGTAATGGATCTGCCCGACGCGTTTCGAAGCTCCATCTGCTTCTCTTCAGGGGCTTTAACGGAAGCGGTGTGCGCACCCGCTACACTTCTCCAAATACGTATAACTCACCCGCCGATGGGAGGCTCCAATGAGACTTCTGGGAAGTGTAGTGCGGAAAGCACACAATCAAGTCCTGGATGGACTCCACAAGTGGGCCCGTCCTCGATCCCATGTACGGCTGCTACTTCACTGCCGTGACCCCCACGTTAACGGGGTGGTGCATACTCTGCGGCTGGACTGCCGCATATAGATTCTCGCTCCAAGGTTGTCCACCATTGAGTAGCACGCGAGCAGCAGCTTTATTTATGTGTAGGTGAGGACGGGGATCCGCTTGTAGACGCCGCTACGTAATGGATCTGCCCGACGCGTTTCGAAGCTCCATCTGCTTCTCTTCAGGGGCTTTAACGGAAGCGGTGTGCGCACCCGCTACACTTCTCCAAATACGTATAACTCACCCGCCGATGGGAGGCTCCAATGAGACTTCTGGGAAGTGTAGTGCGGATCCCCGTCCTCACCTACACATAAATAAAGCTGCTGCTCGCGTGCTACTCAATGGTGGACAACCTTGGAGCGAGAATATATATATATATATATATATATATATATATATATATACACACACACACACACACACATATACATACATTCAATCAAAATCGATCAAAATAGTTTTATTTTGAGACAAAGTGATAAAAGCAGTATAAAACAATTGATAAAATATTACAATAAAACTTCTTCAGCAAGACATACAATAAAAGTGGCAGTAAATTAGTCTAAATACTACTTACACTGAATCCTGGGATAAAATATGGTCTTTCTCTCTCCCATAAAAACACTTTACTAAAATAAATAGTAATAATGTATAAATACACATCACTACTTAAATTGATTAGTGCAAAATCAACTATTACTACCTGTCTCTAGCGTCTATAATTTAATAAGGATACATTATTAAATATAATGATAGTAAAATTCCTTCTAAATCACGCATCACTTGTACAAATATACAGTAATAAAAATATAAAACAATGCACTAGGTGATTTACAAGCCCCGTACTACCAGACCAGAAAGCATCTTTTATCTTAGTCTCACGTTAATTTGAGTGCCTAATGGCCTCTTTGTATTTTCTTACTCCCAGTCTTTGACACAGTGGAATAATCCGTCTTTTCCTGAGGGTGCTATAAAGGGGACAAAAAAACAAAACATGTTCAACAGTTTGTTTGTGAACGCCATACATGGAGCACTAGGCGACATTAGGTTCCTTGTTGTGTGCCCAATTTGCTAAGAACGAGCCGTTAGGCAAAGATCCATGCTGTAGATATAAATACCAAGCTATTGGTAGATGCATGTCGTCCAGAAAGTTCTTCCTGAAGAAGTTTTTAACATAGAGGAAAGTTTCTATCAAAAATCCTTGACTCCGCCTGGAGAGCTGCGCAAAATCTTTGACTTGCCAATACACTGATTTAAGCAATTCCTTAGGTATAGCCCTAACTGCACCATGGGGACTCCACAAACTCCCAAGACCAATTTCCATTAAGGAGGTCTTAATATACCTTATCAATGGAATTTTTAAGGAACCAGGAATATTCAGAATTTCTTCCAGGCCTTTACAATTCACCTGTGGGTCCTTGCGTTCGGATTCTTGCATCTCACTGAAGGCAATGCCTACTCCATGGCCTCCTAGACTCCACATTAACCCCCCACCCCGTTTTCAGGACATCCTACCTGCAGCAGTATTACTCATCATCAACGTACGCCTGAAGAAATATAACCACATCAACCCCACCCTGTTGGAAATCCACTGGCTACACTTGCCAGCCCTCACCATCTTCAAACCAGTTGCATCAGCAACAAAGACTTCACAACCAGTACCCATGCCCACCTGGCTGACAAGCTCAGCATCATCTGTGGCTCTCGGCAGGCATATAGCTAGGTACTGTCTAACTGGAGACAGAGAATTGCAAAAAAATAAAAACAGGCAACACACCTCCTCTGCGTGTGCACCCAGGATCTCGAATGGCATGCCTGTATCCATCCAGTCTGCCCCCGCCCTGCACTAATTTAGGATAGAGCTGAACACATAGGCCTCTTTATAGGACACTTCAGCGTTGCGAAGGAACAAGCATACAAAACTGCTACCTCACCAATCACAGGTTGATTGTGTGTTTGTCTTGGGCCCTACAGCACTCTGCTCCCACATATAGGCATACAATAGGGTCTGCCAAGAGTCAGTCTTGTGCCAGCCCCGTGCCACTAAGCCTGATGTGCATGGCCATAAATCAAGCACAGTAGGTTTTGGGCCCAGCCCACGGCTTTTGGTAGGGCATACTTGGGGGTCATATTTACAAGGAAATGGCGGAGTGCAGCTGTGTTTAATGTATCGCTGGTGCTAAAAATAGCTGCCTAGTGCTAACACAGAGACCCGTGCGCCACAGTGCAAGGGTCCCTGCGTTGCAGGGAATGATAGTTTATGTGCAGTAAGTTGTCCCTTCCAGGAAGGGATACCGTCCTGCACATAAACAATCTTAATGGCGTTTTGCTCTTTTGCAGCACTCATAGTTCAAACAAAAATAAGGGAAAATAAAGGTATTTCTCCTCGATGTGCCAATCTAACGCCTGCCATTGCATGGCACTAGTTTTTAGCACTTCAGATCCTTGTAGATCTGGGGCAGTGTCAAAAGCAATGGGTATTGGTGTGGAACAACCACAGCAACACCCATCGCACTCCCTTTTCACGCAGATACCAGCGTGATTGGGCACCATATTTACAAAGCAGCACATCCCCCTTGTAAATATGCCCATCATTTCTTTGCTTAGGGCCTGGCATTTTCCTCCCCCATTCTATTTTTTTACCCTTCTTCTCGCACTAGCCCTCCTGTTCTCTCTCCCTTCTCCCGACTGCCATACCCCCTCCAGGTCTTCCTTCTGAGGTGTCTTCCGCTCCCTTTGGCCAGAACTGCTTCTTGCTACCACTGAAACTCTTCTCTCTTCAATTTCCTTTTTATCCTGCCACCCCCCACATGTGTCCATATTCTGCTTTGTCCAACTATCTGCCTCCAGCCGTTTATGATTTTAGCTTTTTTCGCCCATTCACGGCTCTCTTTTTAGGTCAAGCCTAGAGCAGCGCATGTGCTGCATACTCTGCTTTTAGTAAGGGGGTTTTCAAAGTGCTACCAGAGGCTTTTTGCTGGCCTCAAGCTCGCGTGCATGTGCGCTTGAACGCGCGCAGCCGCCATCTGCCTTTTCTCCATCATTTAAGTGCATCCAATTAAGCGCATCCCGCAGCCGCCAGCTTTCAGCGCCCGATCAGGCGCCATCTGGCTTTCCTCTCGCTTGCTCTCTGAACTCCTTCGACCCTCCCCCACCTTCACTTTTGCCGCTCGCATCGCTCGCTGACTTCAAGGCTCGCGCGTGATCACCTTTACTTTTGTCGCTTGCATCGGACTTCAAGCCTCAAGGCTTGTTTTTTAACAACCGAGCCCAGTATCAATGGGTCATTTTCATTCCTTGCATTGAAGGACAGGGAATCTCTGCCACTCGCGTCCTTGATAATCTGAAACAAATCGTTTGGTGGGGGTAATGAAAAAATTACCTTCAGAGCGGATTGCACGAACAGCCCAGTGAACGAATAGGTTTTGAGCGTTGACAGAAGTGACTCTATGTTCTTGCACGTCATGTTTTTAGAATACTATCAAAACACTTAAGTGGGGCATTTTTTTTCAATTATTCCATAACGCTGACCCATTCACTAGCTACGCGAACACCGTGCCTCAGCTATTCTGACAACATACCTGGTCAGCATTTATTTATTTAATGCGATTTTCTATAGCGCGAACACTACCCGAAGGTGTCAGAGCGCTTTACAAAAGAACCAGTTGCGATACATAAGGATTTAGGATTACATGAGTTACATAAAAGATACAAACAGAAAATAAATTGCAAATGTACAAGTTGTAAAGTCACGCAGGCAGTATTACCTACGGTATCAGAGTGCACGACTCTGAAGAGAGTGCTCGACTCTGACTGAAGATGGTGTTCTAATGAGGGACAGTAGGTGTGCTTGTCTTTTGTAGAGAGTAAACAGAGCACTGTTTGAACTGCGGCTTATCATAAAATCGGGAGTCAGTGAAACTGTCAAATAAAACCTCCTAGAGGTCTGAAAAGCACTTATTTGTTTATGGTTGTTCTACGGAGACGAGATAAGGAGGACACATGTCTCTCGCCGTAATCCGTCTGATGTTGTTGTACCTGTAAATACAGGCCCTCAAACACACGGGCCCTCCGCCACCCTCTGCCCCCCTCACCCGCCCTCGCAATCTCTGACGGCAGTACACTCCTTCCATTCTTCTTACATACTAATGACGGAGGCCACTTAGCCGCGGTCTTTGTTCTTGGGCTAATGGCAATGAACATGCACTGTGGTGTGTGTGCGTGTTGTTGGTTGAAACAGTGGCGGCAGGTTGGGCCTTGCATGTCAATGCTGCAGTTGCGATCTGCGATGCTCCACGCGCGAGCCGGCTGTAGGTTGTTATTATAACTGATTCTGTGGGCTGATAAGACCTGCGCCAGTCCAATTTGTGAGGGGCACGGAAGGTGAATGGGGGTTACTGGCAAAGTCTAGGCACAGGCTCTAGGCGAGTTACTGTGCATAACTGACCAGTAAAAATCTTTAACTTTTTAGTGTTAACGACTACTGCTTCACCTAGTAAAAATATCCTATTGTTACCGTTTCGAGAATCCAATCTTCCATACTTTCACTTGCCAATGACTGTGAAAATAGGAGTGGGTTTGTGTCATGCATTTAGGGGTCGATTATGATGGAGGATTCAGGGGTGGCTCTAGGCTCATGGTGGCTCTGGGCAGGGAGCGTAGGTTGGGGGCCCCAGAAGAGGGGGCCGGGCCGGGCGGAGCACGGAGGCCAGTGAAGAGCTGGGTCAGGATGTTTGGAAGTGGAACAGAGCTGGAAGCTGCCAAATCCTTGCCAAGGGCCGCCACGCAAATATGTATCCATCCATATTGGTGTGGTAGCCCCTGGGGTTTGGTGACCCTGTGCAGGTGAACAGCTTGCACATGCCTAAGGCCGCCCCTGGAGGATTTTCCGCATCCCCCGGGCTGGCGGAAGCCACCGCCGGCCCAGAAGATGCGGAAAATCCTCTGCGGAACCACCAAAGACCCACCGCCACATTAGGATGGCTGGTGGGTCTTGGTTTAAGTCTGCCGCTTTTCCACCGCGGTAGGCTTACAACCGCGGCGGAAAAGCCCTAATATGGTGGCGGTGTCTCCCAGACATATTAGGATGGCTGCCAACACATGCTTTTCCGCGGCCGGTTCTCCGTCTGTGGTTCTGAGAATTATGGACCCCGCTATAATATGGTACCGAGGCCCAACACTCGTGTCAGAAAATATCATCATACCATGACGAATTTGGTATCAGCAGACCGGTAATGATTAGGAAATCACACCTGTGCATTTGCGTCGTGATCGAGCAATGCAATCACTTTAAAACAGTAGTTTCTGTCTCGAACCCTCGGGTTCCATTTTGTGAGCGGCATCCATCTTGTGGTTGCCCTTACATAGTCAATTGATCCAGGCCGAATTTGATCTGAAAGGACACGTCCACCTTAGCTGACTTCCCCATGACCTGGCCGAGCTGCCTCCACTGCCTCCAGCCAAACCTGTTCGGGCGGTTCCTCGCCCAGTGGCCGAGTAAGATAGCATCAAGGCACAACATGTCATAAACCATTCACTGCATACAAACCATGCTTTATCATACACACACCTGTCCCTGTTTCTTGTTTATGACTAGTATTACGATGAGGAGGTGCCCGATTTTATTGGGGTTTCATCGATATCTGATGGGAGTTCTGGGCCTGGCTGAGTAATCTATCACAAACTGGACATACGAAAATGTAGGCTGGCCATTCATGACTTTGCTTTTCCATTATTGTGAAAATATGTATATGACCATACTGTAAACTAAAGAATTCTTGCCCGAAGGTAATATTTTTGTATAAAAGGAGAAGGCTGGTTTTGTAAAAACGAACAGTCTCCTGAGAATATATACACCATGCTGGTGTACTTCTAGGACGCTTGTTACTTGGTTGCAGCCAATAAAACTCGATCCTTGACATCACCTAGAAGACTCTGTGTTTCTGTCGTCCAGAACAGGAAGAACTCAAGAGGTCTCTGGGTGTTCCCCTGCCACAACCGGGTTCCTAAAAACCCGGCACCTCAGTTTGGCGCCCAACTCGGGGCGGTATCAAGCGGTGACGTTCCAAGCCAGATGTTCGTGAGGAACTTCGTGTGAAAATTTCAGAGGACGGCCAGCCACTTCAGCGACCCCTGTATGTCGACGTGGTTCCGAAGGTCTTTGCTGCGAGGTTCCCCGCGTCCCGACGGCTACGAAGGACTGCTGCCCTGACTATCGCCCTGTTTTGGACCCATCGATACTTGGTAGAGCGAAACGATAGACGAGTCTTCTAGTGACGTCATCGATCATCAATACTTCAGTTAAGTATAAGTGGAGCGTCTCCCAGTCCTTAGTTTGATTCTTAGTTTTGGTTTCCTTGAGATACGCTTTGATTTGGAACTTGCAAGCGCCAAAGCCGAGGGACTCGTGTATTCACGAGAATATCGTATTCGATAATCCTTTGAAGTTTGAAGCTAGACTAGTGAGCGAAGATGCCTGGTCTTAGCAGACTTGGAAACTTGTTTTGTCTTGGTTGTAGTAAGGACTCCCGATTGGAGGATTTGTGTCCGGTTCCTCCGATTGGAACGCAACATATGAGCTTTATGTGAAGCATGGAGTAGGCCCTATCACATATAATGAAGTGTGGATAAAATACACCAGAAAAGATGGTGTTTTAAAATGGCCCCAATATTGTAGCTTTGACACAGAAATCTTAGATAACCTTGAGGTCAAACTTTTCAAGAAGAAAGCCCGGCCTATGGGGCAAAAAAGCCAAACAGAAAGAAATGAAATTAGCAAAGAAAAATAAAAGAGGTATGTCAATGGTGCAAGCTGCCATTGCATACAGGGATAATGAGGAAGAGCAAGAGAGTGAACAAGTGCTTAGAAGCAAGAAGTTAGCAGTAGATAAATGCTACCCAATGTTGCCACGTGAAGGACAAGGATCAAAAGGGACATCTGAGAAGGATCCTTTAATGTCCCACTTACTGAGTTCACCCCCCCCCCTATGCACAAAGTGCTACTGCACCCCCGCAGCGCTTTGTTATACCGCGCCCCGGCGCACAAACTCCAGTTCTTACACAAGCACTAGCTCCTCTTCAGCTGGTTTCTACTCCTCCGGCGCAGCCCTCTCAAGGGCCGCCGCCTTTTCTACATGCTCCGTCTGCTTTTTCTACGACTTCGCCTACTGCTCCAACTATTTCTCCTGATATTCCTTCTGCTACTGCCTCGACTTCTGCTTTCCATCAGCCTGTCTTTTCTGACGTTTCTGCCTTTCCGCCTGCTTCTCCTTCTGTTCGACAAAGAGTGACAAATACTGTCACTGGTCTTTTCTCACCTTTCTTTGGGTCGCCTAAGACGACCCCTAATACAGGACGTAGACAGTTACGAAGTCGACTGCCTGATTATCAGGAAAGAGAAGTGCTGAATGAGTTAGCACGTAAATGGGTTACTGATACTGTAAAGTATGATGTTGAGTCTGTTATGGAAGTATTCCGTCAGTGGGAAGCATCCACACAGAGATATGTATTCGAAGAGATGTGTGTATATCTCTGCGAAGATTTGAAGGGAAATGATCCAGAACGCAACATGCAGGAATTATTCCGTGTGCGTTTCAAGTTCTATGAAGGCATGATTGTAGGTGCCGATGTTGAACGAGCAATAGATATGTTGTTATCTTACAGGAGTAAGGGAAGCAATTCTAGATCACTGTATGAGGATGACATGCCAGGTAGGAAAAAGGCGCGACAGTATCCCATGAGAGAGGTTCCTCCAGTTTGGAGGGAAGGTGATGCGAATGCGAATCCAGCAATTCCGCCGCATTTCCAGCGTGTATGGGTTCATGTTCCCTGGAAGAGATCGGAAGTTTTAGCACTCAAACAGACATTGCCTGATCCTCGCAAAAATCCTGCAGGGTATTATAAGGAGTTATCACAGACTGCCAGTTCATGTATAATGAATTTAGCAGATGTAGACATGTTGTTTGGAAATGTTGTCCCACAGCCTTTATGGAGTAAGATTCGTCATACAGATCATGACCAAGAATTAGGTGACACATGGGTTAATATTGCTGCTCCTGATGCTAGACAATTTGGTGGCTCTAAGCCAGAGCCTTTGGTAGCAGAACTTCCTGGTAGAATTATCACGTATATGAAGACTTTAATGCCCGAATTGCGTGTGAATTGGGACAAATTGTCTGCGTGCAAGCAGAAGAAAGATGAGAATGTGTCTGACTTTTTCACGAGGTTTGAAGAGACTTTCGTCTATCATAGTGGTCAGGATATGGCTACCGAGGGTGGCCAAAGATTGTTTGTAGACAAGTTCGTACATAATTTGCTTCCTGAACTATGTAATAAATTGAGAGATTCAGAGAGTGCTTGGGCTGTTTCCACGTCACCACAGATTTTAGCCACAGCCCAGTACTATGAGAATAGACGCAAAGACGAGCTAGAGAAGGCAGACAAAAAGACAAAAGATTTGAAAACTAAAGTCCTTCTCCAGCAAGCTTATCCGCCTCGTACTCCTAGTCAGCACGATTATCAGCAACCTCAGCAGTATTCGAGAAACTCGCAGAGAAACGAGTCTTCTCAACAGCGTTTACCATATGGCCCGAATCAGTGTGCGTATTGCAAGGAAGAGGGTCATTTCAAGAATAGTTGTCCAGCTTTATTGCGACGTTTGAATGGTGTTTCTGGAGCAAGAGGGCGAGGTTTTCAACAGGCTCCTAGGGGTAGGGGTCGTGGAAATTTCCCCCAGAATGCTACTTCTTTTCCGCCACAGAATTCCATGAACAGCTTTGATCAACAGAATAATGCGTCTTCGAGGACAGCTCAGTACTATGCTGATGACTATTATGCAGAAAACGAGAATGAGGGTAATGATTGCTAGGACAGCCATGGACAAAGAGAGGGAGTTGTTTCAGTTCCAGTAGATCAGAATGGACCTTATGTTGAGGTGATTACATCAGGTGTGTCAGAACCTTTTCTGCTGGATACTGGTGCTACAAAAAGTTCTATTATGCACTCAAAACTTCCTGGCGCACCTTTGTCTGGCGAAATGAATGTTTCAGTAGGTTTTCTGGCGCCCCGGTTAGGAACCCAATTTCTAGTCCTATGTCCCTTTCTGTTGGGCCATGTGAATTGGAAGCACCCCTCATTCTTACAACAGGTTGTGGTGAAAACTTGTTGGGATTAGATCTGTTAATGAGACTATATGCGACTTTGTACTGTTCTCCTTCGGGAGTACAACTTACCCTAGGTAAGAAAGTGGTTTCTCCGATGTATTTGTCAAGGGAAAATATTCCAACAGAATTGTCATCTCTTCCGGATATACTTTGGGCTACTGGTTCTAATGATGTGGGTCTTTTAGAAATAGCGCCATATGTCATAACATTGAGAGCCAATGTTAGGTTGCCACGCATTCCCCAATACAAAATCTCTAGCGAGGGCGAGAAGGCGTTGTTAGCGATCCTTTACGATCTAATTGAGAAAGATGTCATTGAAGAGACAACAGGCAACGTTTGTAACAGTCCTGTTTTGCCTGTTTTAAAGCGTACTGATCCTTCCCAACCACCTGTGTACAGATTCGTGATTGACCTTAGAGAGGTGAATAAGATTGTTGTGCCACAATTTCCAGTTGTTCCCGACATTACTGCCCTATTGACTATGGTTCCAGCTTCAGCCACTTGGTTCTCGGTGATTGACTTGAAGAACGCTTTCTTCAGCATCCCGATTGCTGAGGAGAGCAGAGATATTTTTGGCTTCAATTTAGGAGGATGAAGCTTCCGCTTCAAACGCGCTCCTCAGGGCTACTGTGAAAGTCCATCTATATTCAGTCAAGCTCTGAAATCACAACTTGACACGATTGTTCTACCTGATGGTGCGACTCTTATCCAGTACGTAGACGATTTGCTAGTCGCTGCAGATACTGAGGAGATTTGCAAGAATGCCACATTGTCATTGTTGCGTCGTTTATGTGACATGAAGCACAAAGTCTCTCTTTCGAAATTGCAATTTTGTCGACAAGAAGTGACCTACTTAGGTCACATCTTATCGAAGGAGGGAAGGAGACTGACCCCAGAGAGAATACAGGCAATTGCAAAATTGAGTGTCCCAAGGACACACAGAGAAGTGCGTGCTTTCTTGGGCATTACATCATATTGCAGACAATGGATACCGAATTTCTCATTGGTAGCCAAACCTTTGGTGGCATTAACTTGCAAGGATACACTGAAACCCATTTCATGGTCTGAAGAATGTCAGAAAAGTTTTTACGAATTGCGCAATGCGTTGTGTTCGGCTCCTGTGTTGGGTAGCCCCGACTACAGTAAGCCTTTCACATGATATGTCCACGAGAAGGAAGGTTGCGCATTATCAGTCCTGACACAATCCGATGGGGACAAACAGCGTCCATGCGCGTACTTTTCAGCGACTCTAGATCCTGTAGCTAACGCATTACCAAGTTGCTTGAGGGCCACTGCGGCAGCAGCTGTCTGTATTCGACAGTCTGCTGGATTAGTAATGAATAACACTCTGATCGTTATGGTCCCACATGCGGTAGACATTTTGCTAAACAGAACAAAGACACAGCACTTAACTAGTGCTCGACTGACAAGTTATGAGCTGACACTGTTAGCGAGTCACATACACATAAAGAGGTGTGACACACTAAACCCCGCCACGTTATTGCCCATTCCAGCAGAGACAGTTGAGGTCGAAATACATGATTGCTGTTTTAGGACAGAAGAAGAGACAAAAGGGAGAGTAGACTTACAGGACACTCCCCTTCCTGAATGTAATGATACTCTATGGGTTGATGGTTCATGTTTCAAGTTGCCAAATGGTGATACGACTGCAGCATATGCTGTGACAACATTGCATACGATTGTAGAAACTGCACGTATCCCACACAATTCTGCGCAAGCAGCAGAGTTGATTGCACTTACAAGAGCGTGTGTGTTGGCAAAAGGAAAACGAGTGAATGTGTATACAGATAGCCAATACGCATTTGGCGTGGCTCACAGTTTTGGACGATTGTGGCGTGAACGTGAGTTCTTGACATCGCATGGCACGAAGATACAGCATGGTCAGCTAGTTAATGAGCTTCTCGAGTCACTGACCTTGCCACTACACGTTGCGATTGTGAAATGCAGTGCACACAGAAAGATTCAAGATGATGTTGGTCGTGGGAATGCATTTGCAGATGAAGTTGCGAAAGAGACTGCAAGGAACGTGATGAGTCGAATGTATGTTGCAGGTTCCGCGAGATGGATTGCTGATGTGGCTATGTGTGAAGACACGATTGAGAGTTTGAAGTCTATGCAATCCGAGGCCACAGAGAAAGAGGTGAATGAATGGAGAGAAAGCAAGGGTAGATTGGATCCGAATGGCTGTTGGCTTGAATTGTCAGAGCATCAGAGATGGCTGTTACCCGACGCGTATGTGCTTGCAGTGGTGACAATGGCTCATGGGATGGCTCACATCAGTGTGAAAGGGATCTGTAAGTTGTTGGCTCCAGTATGGCAGAATAGTGGAATCCCTAAATGTGCAGAGAATGTGGTCAAGAACTGTATGGTGTGTCTGAAATACAATCCTGGTAGGGAACCCCAACTCCAGCTGGTCATTTTGCGCCTCCAACGTATCCGTTCGAGGTTTTGCAGCTAGATTTCATCCACATGGAAAGGTGCAACAATCTGAAATATGTACTCGTTGTTGTTTGTGCCTTTTCCAGGTGGGTGGAAGCGTACCCCCTTAAGGACAATACTGCCTTGTCCACAGCTAAAGCCATTGTCAAGGAATTCTTCCCCAGGTTTGGTATGCCTAGAATGGTCTGGAGTGATAATGGGAGTGAATTCGTGGGACGAGTGATGAAGAGAGTGTGTGAGAGTCTAGGCATACACCAAAAGTTTCACGCTGCAAATCACCCCCAATCAGCTGGATTAGTAGAATGCTACAATGGCACCCTAAAGCTGAAATTAGCCAAGATTCAAGCCAGCACAGGTCTTAAATGGCCTGACGCCCTGCCTTTGGCACTCCTATCTACCAGAATGACTGTCCATTCTAGACTGGGACTTAGCCCTCATGAGATCGTGTTTGGCCGCCCTGCCAACATATGGGGCGTGCCAAGGCCCAAGAAGCTCAGCGAGATAGAGCACCCTGTACTGCTTGCCTATTTGCACGAATTGACAACTAAATTGCGTGTTTTACACCAACAGGTCCACAGTTCCTCTCCGCCAGCGTCTGATGATCCAGGCCACGCAATTGAACCTGGCACCTGGGTCCTGGTGCGAAACTTCCAGCGAACCAAGAACGAGCAGCCTCGCTGGTCCGGACCCTTCCAAGTGCTGCTGGCTACCCGCTCTACAGTACGTGTCCACGGCAAAAAGAACTGGGTGCACAGCACCCATTGTAAAAGGGTCCCGTTACCCCTCCCTTATGACCGGTGGGTCCAGGAGGGAATTGCCGACTCTGAGACCGAGACTGTGCCTCGCTTCTTGCCCTTCAGTGATGCACGTTTGAAAGGAACTGCTACAGAAAAGGAGAGCGATAACCTTCTGCAAGGATCTGTGCCACCGTCAATGCAATTGGACACTACTGAGCCTGAACTGCTGTTTGCAGACCACACAGCACCTGGTCGAAACCGCTATAACTTGAGGCCAAGGCCTATGACTATGGACAAATAAAAATACATTTTTCTTTTTGATTGTGCAGCTCTCTCATCCAGGAAACTTGCTCATTTTTTATTTTCGAACCGCCATCCGGTTCTGCTGCAAGGGTCGCGGTTGCCACAGTCTTTGGAAGTGCAGCTGGAGACGGTTAGGTCAACAGTTCTTGTTGGTCTGAGGGAGTTACCCTGGACTGAACAGAAGCACTCCTTAGCAGAATCAATCTCCCACCGCGGGCAGCAACTTAGAGGATGGAGTTTCCAAGGGTAGAGAGACCTGCTAGATCTACGAGCTTTGAAAAGAAAATATGCACTGTGATGGCAAGAAAACAATTTTTAATAGTATGCATTTTAATGTTGTGTAGCATAGTGATGTTTTTGATTGGCTATGCTCTATTCACTTTTCGAGTTACATTTGTACACAACACTCAGCCCACACCTCCTCCTACTGTTTCCCCGCATTCCTTTCACCCTCTACCTGAACACGAGTCTGCCAGAAGATTAGAATTTGTAAACAACTCATTTGTTCAGCTCCTACACCAGCACCAGTCTGTAGTGAACACCACGAACTGTTGGGTATGTGGACTTATGCCACACACGACAGATAAGGGTATCCCGTATTTTGTCCTGCCATTTAGTTATTATGGTTCTCTGTGGGCTTTCCAGACAATGTTCCTGTTTTCCATAGAACCGTATCCCCCGCGCCCCACAGGAAGAAATTCTAGCAATAAGGCACTAGTGGCAGGAATCAGAAATATGAGCAGGGATATCGACACATATCGAACGATTCCCAAAGATGAGTTTGCCCCATACAGTAGATGGAACATCACTAAGTATGGAATTTCCTTGAGCATGAGTCAGCAAGCAGAGAAATCCTCCCCCATCTGGATAGTACCCAACCAAGGTCACCTATGTCTGCAGGGAAATGGCAAAAACCCCAGAGCTCAGTTGGGGAAGAGTGTCTGCACTGAGACTTACGTTTTCTCGTCTCAGACCTCTCCTTCTTTCCTTGCAGCTAAGGGCACCTACTGCGTCTGTCACGATAGAGCGTATACATGGTTGCCCCCTGACTTCTCGGGCACATGTTTTGTCTCGTTTCTGCTGCCACCCACCTACATGGCCAAGGCAGACTACCATCGGACAAGGACAGTTAGGGGTGTCGTGATTAAAGACGACACTGCGGAACAGGAGTTTGGAGATTTCGCTAAGGGTTTTCTGCCGTTTTGGGGGCCTATGGTGAACAGCAGGAACATTCGCCAATTGACGAGGGTAGTTGAATCCGCCGTGATCGAAACGGCTGGTGCCCTTAGTAACCTGACTGCGGAGCTCCAGTCGGACCGCCTTATGACTCTTCAAAACAGGGTTGCCCTCGATGTCATACTTGCAGACCGTGGTGGGGTATGTAAAGTGATCCAATCCAGTTGCTGCATTTTCATCCCTGATAATGCTCCGACAGTGTATCAGGCCATCTCCTAACTGCACAAGATCTCTGAATCCATTCATGTGGACAAAGGAGACTGGTCCTTGCTGGGATGGTTCTGGGAACTGATATCTGCCTGGGGATGGAAAATTCTGATTTTCATTGGAATGATCTTAGCCATTCTGCCTATGTGTACAGTGCGCTCCTGCAATATGTGGCCTCTGTGCTACATCATGTGTAAGGAAGCCTGTGTCAAGGGACGAACTGAGCAACAGGATGATGCTACAGCAGCATCTCCATGACTTCATGAATACAGATTTGGACTCAGATTAGCATGAGTTATTGCCTATATAAGGGCTAAAGGAGGGTCTGTGGTTCTGAGAATTTTGGACCCCGCTATAATATGGTACCGAGGCCCAACACTCGTGTCAGAAAATATCATCATACCATGACGAATTTGGTATCAGCAGACCGGTAATGATTAGGACATCACACCTGTGCATTTGCGTCGTGATCGAGCAATGCAATCACCTTAAAACAGTAGTTTCTGTCTCGAACCCTCGGGTTCCATTTTGTGAGTGGCATCCATCTTGTGGTTGCCCTTACATAGTCAATTGATCCAGGCCAAATTTGATCTGAAAGGATACGTCCACCTTAGCTGACTTCCCCATGACCTGGCCGAGCTGCCTCCACTGCCTCCAGCCAAACCTGTTCGGGCGGTTCCTCGCCCAGTGGCAGAGTAAGATAGCATCAAGGCACAACATGTCATAAACCATTCACTGCATACAAACCATGCTTTATCATACACACACCTGTCCCTGTTTCTTGTTTATGACTAGTTTTACGATGAGGAGGTGCCCGATTTTATTGGGGTTTCATCGATATCTGATGGGAGTTCTGGGCCTGGCTGGGTAATCTATCACAAACTGGACATACGAAAATGTAGGCTGGCCATCATGACTTTGCTTTTCCATTGTTGTGAAAATATGTATATGACCATACTGTAAACTAAAGAATTCTTGCCCGAAGGTAATATTTTTGTATAAAAGGAGAAGGCTGGTTCTGTAAAAACGAACAGTCTCCTGAGAATATACACACCATGCTGGTGTACTTCTAGGACACTTGTTACTTGGTTGCAGCCTATAAAACTCGATCCTTGACATCACCTAGAAGACTCTGTGTTTCTGTGGTCCAGAACAGGAAGAACTCAAGAGGTCTCTGGGTGTTCCCCTGGCACCACTGGGTTCCTAAAAACCCGGCACCTCACGCCGTGGAAAAGCATACGGATCTTCACCTCGGGCCTGTAGAGGGCCCCCTGGATGAAGGGGTGGGGGGGTGGGGGGTGCACATGGGGGGTACCTATGGTACCCCCCTGCATTTGTATGCAGTAATCAGCAGGCACCGCACGGTGCCTGCCGCTTTCTGCATACAAATGCAATGTATGCATTTCTAACATTGCGGCGGGTGCTGCTTGAAGCCGCACCCGCCACAATGTTAAAAATAGAGGATGTGACCGCAAGGGTGGCGGTCACATCCTAATTGCACTCGAGGGAACGCCGCGGCCCATGCGGACGTTCCCTCGTACTCAGAGGTCACAGACGGACGCAAGTCCGTCTGCGATCATAATGAGGCCCATGGTGCGGTGCGGCACCTGTAAAATGCCTGCAGTTAGAATACAACGCGCTGGATATTAGCGGTTAAAATGCGTAATCTTCTGTTCATTTTCTGTCACCTTGCCATTGTGCGTTAAACAAGCATTGGTGAATGAAAGAATGGCCATGACTTATGGTTGCAAATGTATACAGCAAGCTCCTTAGTTTGCTGTCTCAGAACTGCATAGAAAACCCCACCGTCTTTCCTCCTGTACGAAGAGCATCATTCACGTTTATCATTGGCATATTCAGAATAGAAAAACCAGACTAGTGGTCAATGACAACCGAATTTAAAGCGCTGGGCAGTCGTCAAGCCATTGCATTGCATGTCTCAAAACATGAATGTTTCAATGAGCTATCTTTCTCTCACTACCACAGAAGGCCCATTTCCTTTTTTTAAATTAAGGAAACGCATACCACCAGGTCATTGTCCATCTTCTGCTGTAAGTCTCTTAGTTCCACCATCATTCATAAGACGTTGTTGTGGCAGAAGATATCTTTATGTTCTGGTGCCACATTATGGTTTCATGCACCAATAATTGAGAACTAAACCTTTTAATACAGGTTTGTGAAATCACTTTGTAAAGACTAGGCATTATGTACACAATCTACACAAGAACACAGTCAGCCTTGCTTTCACCCCCTTCCATGCGGCCGCGATTCCCCTGGTGTGCTGTGAACAACACGAACAGGGGCGGGCCATGACGAACCCCAGCCGTCATCAGCACACGAGCACCGTAGTGCATGACGGCTGGGGTTCGTCATCAGCATGGAAGGGGTTAAACTGAGTTACACAAATGTAGTACAAAGCATACAGAGCCACACATATTTTAGAGCATACTGTGAATGTGGTTTACCCTTTGCTTATAAGTACAAGGTGCGCCAAATCAATTCAATTCAATTCAAAAGACCTTTATTCGAATTTCATAAAATCCATAAAAGTACAACAATAAAAACAAACAGTACCATTTCATACATAGATCAATTTACAGTGATCATAATCAAAAATTTTAAATATACATATGTATAATATATACATATGTATCATATCTAATCATCAATTACTTTTTATTAATGACACGCTATTTTTGTGCAGTAACAAATTGGCATCATGTGCAACAATGCTGTTACGCCAATTAAAAGCATAAAAGTTAGGTTGTTCTATGGTGGAATATAAAAAACTCTGTTGTGATTCTATTTCTATTCTGCTCACTGTAGAAGAGGCTCACATCTGAACAAGCTCTTGTGAATGTGTCTATTGTAGGAAGGTGGATATCTGACTATGGTTACCCCCAAACTTTTTGCCTGGTGTTTAGCTGGGTTTTGACATAGTTGGCCTGGGATCCTGCTATTCAGGACCCAGGCTAATTGCTCTCTCCTTAAAATGGACTCCATGTACCTTAGGTGCATACACAATTGGAACTGGTTCACCTTATAGGCCCCTGTAACAGTGTACCATAGGTACCCAGGGCATAGGTGTAGCCAAGGCCTACCAGGGGCTGCAGCATGTATTGTGCCACCCCTGGCCTGGCCTCCATATTTTGACACAACTGGCTGATCACTCAGCTGGGGTAAGTTGGTGTAAATACCTCTTACTTAGATATAGTATCCCTATATCTAACCTTAACTGGACACATGTTAACCTATAAACCATTCCTATGGAAGGCCCCTGCAATCCTGGGGGCAGAGTGCGTGGTTTCATGTGAGATGGTGCTCTAGCATGAGCTGAGCCTGTCTGCAGCTGTCGGGAACAACTCCCTTAGCTGTTCCGGGATATTGCCATACCATATACTCTGAAGTGCTTTATAATCCTCGCGGTTATATGCTAACTTTGGTTCAGTGGCGTCACTAGGGGTGGTGTCACCCGGTGCGGGTAACTCATGGTGTCACCCCCTCACAACTTACCGGATTGACCAACTCACCCTCTGCCTGCACCATGTCCCCTCTGCCTGCACCATCTCTCCCTCTGCCTGAACCATCTCCCCTCCGCCTGCACCATCTCACCCTCTGCCTGCACCATCTCTCCCTCTGCCTGCACCATCTCTCCTCCGCCTGCACCATCTCCCCTCCGCCTGCACCATCTCCCCTCCGCCTGCACCATCTCTCCCTCTGCCTGCACCATCTCTCCCTCTGCCTGCACCATCTCCCCTCTGCCTGCACCATCTCCCCTCTGCCTGCACCATCTCTCCCTCTGCCTGCACCATCTCTCCCTCCGCCTGCAACATCTCACCCTCTGCCTGCACCATCTCCCCCTCCGCCTGCACCATCTCCCCCTCTGCCTGCGCAATCTCTCCCTCTACCTGCACCATCTCCCCTCCACCTGCAACATCTCACTCTCTGCCTGCACCATCTCCCCTCTGCCTGCACCATCTCCCCTCTGCCTGCACCATCTCCCCTCCGCCTGCACCATCTCCCTCTCTGCCTGCACCATCTCCCTCTCTGCCTGCACCATCTCCCTCTCTGCCTGCACCATCCCTCCCCCTCCGCCTGTACCATCCCTCCCCCTCCGCCTGCACCATCTCCCCTCCGCCTGCAACATCTCACCCTCTGCCTGCAACATCTCACCCTCTGCCTGCGCCATCCCTCCCCCTCCGCCTGCACCATCTCCCCTCCGCCTGCACCATCTCCCCTCCGCCTGCAACATCTCACCCTCTGTCTGCACCATCTTCCTCTATGCCTGCACCATCCCTCCCCCTCCGCCTGCACCCCGGGGCACTGCGAAACACAAGAATAAATCAAATGGAGGGACGAGGAAAGCTTGTCCTATCTGTTCCCCGAGATTCAGCATAGGAAATCAAAATTGGATAGGACACTTGTTACCACTTTTACACAGAGAAGTATTGTGAAACCCTCATAAACGTAGTGTATAGCGAGAAGCGGTATATTTTGTTCTCCGCCCCACACAAACGTTTTGGCAGCAATCATCGGGTTAAACAAAGTGTGTATTGCCTAGCCTCGCCCGAGGCTTTCTCTGGTTTTTATAGTGGCAGTCTCCAGAGATAAAAATTCGTATAACCCCAACAAAAAAAGAGACAAAAAGGAATAAAATAGTTTCCAACCGAGTAGGTTACTCTTGTTTTATTAGTATCGGTGGATAACTAAATTAAAAGAAATTGGTATGCTCGCTGGAAGGTTAGGAATCCATAGCATATATAACTAGCATTGACAAAAAAGTCGACATGTTTCTGCTCTATTGGCCCGTGGGTCTAAGAGCATTCGTCAGGACAAAGACAACAATGAACAAAGATCTACCTATCACTATTTGTGACGTAGAAGGGTAGAGGTATTGATTACAGTCTTACCCTTATGAGGTTCTATGAAGTCACCTCTAATCAGGCCTGGGATCTCCTGAGGGAACCTTTTTTAAAATAATAATAAGGTTCACAGACTCGAGTACACCTGATTAGAGGTGACTTCATAGAACCTCATAAGGGTAAGACTGTAATCAATACCTCTACCCTTCTACGTCACAAATAGTGATAGGTAGATCTTTGTTCATTGTTGTCTTTGTCCTGACGAATGCTCTTAGACCCACGGGCCAATAGAGCAGAAACATGTCGACTTTTTTGTCAATGCTAGTTATATATGCTATGGATTCCTAACCTTCCAGCGAGCATACCAATTTCTTTTAATTTAGTTATCCACCGATACTAATAAAACAAGAGTAACCTACTCGGTTGGAAACTATTTTATTCCTTTTTGTCTCTTTTTTTGTTGGGGTTATACGAATTTTTATCTCTGGAGACTGCCACTATAAAAACCAGAGAAAGCCTCGGGCGAGGCTAGGCAATACACACTTTGTTTAACCCGATGATTGCTGCCAAAACGTTTGTGTGGGGCGGAGAACAAAATATACCGCTTCTCGCTATACACTACGTTTATGAGGGTTTCACAATACTTCTCTGTGTAAAAGTGGTAACAAGTGTCCTATCCAATTTTGATTTCCTACACTGCGAAACACAGCCGATATTACAGAAAGCGATTTCTTTTAACTACAGTATTACTTGGAATTTGTCATCTGTTTTTGTCTGTGGGAATTTCAATCTTGGGAGCTTTCTGGGCAATTTCAGTCCATTGCCTGCCTGAATTCAGTGACTAGCAATACCGAACCCTCTCATTTCAAGTAACCTCTTCCCTTCCCAGAAAACTGTTTTTATACCCGAGAAGTGTTTCCCTTTGACTTATATATGCCCAATCAGTTTAGCACTTCGATCTCTGCACTGCGATGATTTTTTTTGTGCTTGCTGGTGGTGTTTTTCACGTGATGGTTGGAAAGTGAATTGCTTTCATTTACATCATTAAGCTTCTGCCGGCCACAGCTCAGTGTTACATGCACAGCGTAACTGATTGATTGATGGTGTCACCCCATGTCAGGGGTGTCACCCGGTGCGGTCCGCACCCCCCGCACCCCCCTAGTGACGCCACTGCTTTGGTTTGGCTTTATCAAAACATGTCGAGTAAGGTGTCATACGATTTGGAATACTATCCCCTCGACAGTTCTGTCGACGGGGATAGCATTCCACCCTTCTAGAGGGACACGACATGTACATAGCCTTAACCCCGGTTAAAGTTAACCAGAGCCTCAGCATCACAAAATGGATGCTGCCACCACAGACACAAGTCTGACCTCCTGCTGCTGGGAGTCCTTCCAGCGAGGGAGGCTTGGACAAAGGGTTTCCTGCCTTGGGAGGTGCGAGCACCACCCCAGACAGGATTTTGTGTATTGGGTAGGACAGGGCTGAATAGAATCAGACATGCCCGGGGCACACCAGGTGTCCTCGTGCATAAGCCAGTCCAAACCGGTCCTGGGACTTTCCAGACCCAGGCCTGGCGAGGAGCTGGACAAAGGAAAGGGGGTGTAACCGCCCCCTTCCTGGTCCCACCCAGAGGAGGGACCTAGCAGGTGATCCACCCCTCAGATTGGGAATAAGAGTAGGAGCAGTGCCATAGCACCTCAGATCATCCTGAAATCAACTTAAAACTAAGAAGACGCCGGACTTCGACATTCTGCTGCACAGAAGACTGAAGAGCATCCCCCTTGTGGCCTAGGAGTGGCCACCCTGTGAACACAGGCACCATCCAGCAACTCGACGTCTGCTTTGCTGCCGCCTCCTGCTGGAGCCCGAGCCCAGAGCTTGACGAGACCCAGACTCCAAGACTTTTCACCGCCCGATCCACAGTCCTTGCAAAGAAGGGACCCGTGGAGGCACCGAGAGACGTAGAACCGGACATCTTGGAAGACCCCCGAAAAGCTGACTGCGCAGCACCCGAGGCACCCTTGATGCTGTGCTTTGGGGGTTGAGAAGCCCCACAACCGAGCAGCCTTTGCACCGAAGATCAGACCCCCAGCATCTCCACGATCTGCGTGGGGCCCTTTTGCATCGTGCCACTTGACGCGCCATCCCAGCCAGTTGCCACGTGGTCAGCGGCCATCTCGGCGACGAAACCTACAATATACATTGCGGGTCTGGTTGCTCCAGACTTGCCCTCGCTCTTGTAGAAAGGAGCACCCGCTCTGACCTTGCTGGTCCGAGTGATAAGCCTTTTTCACTTCCTGCATGGCTTGCATTAGCCAAGGCCTGTTTGCTCTGATCAAGTTGCCGACACTGCCATCAGCTAGAGCCTTCGTGGGACAGCTCGTGAACGACTCCTGGACGTCCTCGACCTCTTCGTGTCCACGTGGCTGCAGAGAGAAGCTACACCTCATCACCTGTTTGCACCCGACATCGCCTGGTTCCATCCTGGTTCCACGGTAGTCACTGGCTAGTGACTTTGAACATTGTCCCCTCTGCTTTCAGGTCTTCACCACTTCAGATCCACCCTTGGATCCACCGGAACTCTTCACATCGAGCCGCCTGCAGCATCTTCAGCTCCAAGCACCATCGACCTGCGTGACGAAACCCGACACTACTTCGCACCTGTGTACCCGCTTCCTGTGGGTGAGGTAACTCAGCAACGCCGGTGTTCCTACACTGGTATACACCTCTAGTGTCTGTGTCTTAAGTTTCACTCCTCTAGGTCACTCGGAAGGTTCCTTAATACCTAACTTTGTAACTTTTACGCACCATTGACTTAACATTGGAATATGCGTGCACTTTCCGCACTGCACCCGAGTCCCGTGGGCCTTTCCCGACTTCATCACTGTTAGTCCCGAACAGCTCCAGCGATTCCCCAGGCCCTAGGCCTACTTCCTTTCAGCTAGGTGGTTCTTATACCACTATTTTAGTATATGGTTTAAGTGGCCCCTAGGGCTCCTCCATATTGTGCAACTTTTGTATATTTAAACTGTGTTTTGTTTTAACGCATTTGCTTCTGTGCTCATAAAGAGTATAGGGGATTTTGTAGTAAATAAATATATATATATATTTTCAATATATATCTGTGTGGTGTCCTTTCATTTGGTATTCAAGGGGATTGTGTATGGTAAAACAGCTTGCTTCACATGCCTTTACAGAGTTTAGCCTAAGACTGCTTTGTCCACGCTACTAGGATAGCTGGTCTATAAGGTTGACTTACAACCAGTCATCATAAGGGTTGCTTGGCATGGTACAAGGTGATCACTAGAATTAGTGAGCATCACATACCAGGCCAACTTCTCACATTGGTGAGCAGTGGTTAGGATTTGAGCTTGCTGTTTGTTTTACCATTACAATCTTTGAGAGTATCATTTGAAAGATCATACAGGTACCTGCTAGGTACATATAAAACAAGACTAGTATACTTAAGTTCTACTGAACTTAGTTGTTGTAGAGGATAGGGAGTAGCACACCCTGACTACAACTACTAGATAGGTTTAGTAGGTAAACACCAGTGTAGGTAGATTGCAACATATCCACCCACACTAGAGCAATGTCTGGAGCAGAGGGTTCCACTGGGAATGTCTCGGTTGAGAGTGACCCTCCAAGGGCACCATCCAAATTTGCTATATTCTCCTTTAAGGAACTAAGGCAGCTTTGTGCCTTAGGAGGTCTTAGGACAGGGCCAGCCCCTACTACAGACCACCTTAGAGAGCTCTTAGACCAGTCTGAGGCTCTAAAGACCTCTAAAGCAGACCCCACAGGGAATGCTGAAGGAGGCTCTCCCACTGAAGATGACAATACTGATACCCCTGTCCCCATAGTCCAGGTAGATGAGGATGACCAAGTCACTGGAGATATTCAGCCTGATGAGGAGGAGGAAGAAGAGGAGACAGAAGGGGGGAGCAGTGACTCTGATGATGGTAGACTTAGTCGGGTGCCAGCCAGCAGGCTTACCCAGGCTAACTTAAATGTATTTGGGACTGAGTCAGGTATGAACCCACTCAGACCCCCAAGTGGACTTAACCAGAAGCATAGGAGGAGGAGAAATCACTCAGGTGAATCCAATACCTCCCAGGCTTCTAGAGGTTCTCATGGTCACTCCAGAAGGGGGATGACTAGCCCTCAGAGAAGGGAACATGAGGCCAAAATGAGAGAGGCTGAACTTAGGATCCAGAAGCAAGAATTAGAGGTTGCCCTGGCCCAAGAGAAGCTTGCTAGAGCAAGACAGCCTAGACAGAGTGGATTAGGATCCACTGGTGGCAGCACTATCCCTAAGGATAAAGACAGGTCTTTTGATACAAGAAACCTGAGTAAGATTGTGCACCCCTACAAAGCTGGGGATGATATCCACAAATGGATGACTGCACTTGAGAGAGCCTGCAGAGTACAGCAGATCCCTCAGGAGCAGTGGGCAGCAATCTTGTGGCTCTCCTTTGAAGGTAGAGGCCGAGACAGACTCCTCACAGTTAGTGATGGGGATTCTAGAAACTACCTGGCCCTGAAGAGTGCTCTGATTGATGGGTTAGGCTTAACCACTGAACAGTACAGGTTAATGTTCAGAGATACCCAGAAAACACAGACTCAGGACTGGTCTGAATTTGTTGAATGTGCCACTAAGGCTCTGGAGGGCTGGTTGCTGGGAAGTAAGGTTACTGACTATACAGGATTGTATAATTTAATTATGAGAGAGCAAATCTTAAGTAATTGTCAAAATCAGCTTCTACATCAGCACCTGGTTGACTCTGATCTGACCTCTCCACAAGAATTGGGTAAGAGGGCAGACAAATGGGTCAGAACCAGGGTTAGGCCTGAGAACCAGGGTGGTGACCAAAAGAAAGAGACTACCAAGCCTCAAGAGAAGGGTGGGGATAAATCCATTGCCATGCCTGTAAACAGGTTGGACATTGGAAATCAGACAGCTGTTTTCCCAAGAATGGTAATAAGGAAAGTATACCTCCAAGTAAGGCTCCAACACCTCCTGTCACTGTCAGCAGTGGTCCCCCAGGTGGTGGTGGGAGCACCCCCAAGAATTTGGGTGGGTTTACTTTTGGAGCACAGGTGGACTCTGGCCTAACCAGGTCCCCTACCTCAGATACTCTTGTCTATGAAACTGGCATGGGGTTTGCCAATTTCACTGCTTGCCCAAACACTTTGAGCAAGTATAGACAGGAGCCCCTCATCAATGGCTTGAAAGTTGAGGCCTTCAGAGACACAGGGGCTAGCATCACCATGGTGGCTGAATGTCTAGTCCCCTCAAGGCAACATTTACCTGATGCCACATATCAGGTGACAAACATTGATGGAATAGAAACCAAACATCCCATGGCAGTAGTCAATCTTAGCTGGGGAGGTGTCACTGGCCCAAAGAGAGTGGCAGTGTCAGCAAACGTGCCTGTAGATTGCCTACTTGGTAATGATTTGGAAATCTCAGCCTGGGCTGAGGTTGAACAGCAAACGCATTCTAGAAAGGTAAATCTCCATGGAAAGGTTAGTGGGGCTGTAATGGCTACGGCCCCAATCCAAGATGTCCTTCCTGAAAAGGTTGGTAGGGCTGAGCAAACCTCAGCCCCACCTTTAGCCAACTTCCCTCCTGAAAAGATTAGCAGGGCTGTGATGGTAACAGCCCATACCCAAACTGAGTCTCCTCCTGAAAAGATTGGTGGGGCTGTGATGGCCACAGCCCAAACTCAAACTGATACATGGGTAGTGAAGCCTGAAATGATGGATCACTCCACCAAACTGAGAGCATGGAGGAAGAAGATAAATCTCCCCCTCACCAAACATTAGGAAAGGATCAGCCTCCTCAGGGAACTGATCTTACCCCTGATGAAGGAACTGTCCCAGAGGTTGTTAGGCCTGACCTGACAGAGCCTCTGATGGGAGTGGACCCTTCTCAGGTGGGACCCAGTCTGGAGCAGGTAACCTGTCCCTCTCTGCCTTGCCTTACTCGGCCCAGGGCTGCAGAGGACAAGAAGGACAGTGAGCCCCAAAGGGCCCCCTGTCAAATAAAGCACCCCCATCAACAGATTAGGGGCACCGAAACTAGTAGCCCTAGTGAGGTAAAAACTTTAAAAACTCCTCAGGGATCCCCCTTAAAAGTAGTTAGGGAACTCCCACAGATGGATTCTGTTGGGCACAGCCAAACCTGGGACCCCAAGGGCCCAAACCTGAACTATCCCTCCAGTAAGCCAAACAAAGGGACCCAGCCTCCAGCTTTAGGTAGCCAGAGGTTGACCCTGAGAGCACAGTGCAACTCAGTCAAAGAAAGAAAGGCACACATGGTGGAGAGTGATTTGAGGAAGCTGAATCCTACAGAGGAATCTCACTTCAGTACTCCATCCCAACACCAGCCTTTAACTTTGCAAAGACACACCACAGGTAGAGATTCCCTATGGTGGAGACCCTCAGATACCCTTAGGGTGAGGGATTGCTTAGTGGACCATGAGACAGGGGGTAACCAAGCCAGAGCTGGTACTTCCTTATATGGCCACTTAGGCAATATAGGCTTACCTGGTCAAGGATAGCCTCATCTCCTTTCGTTGGGGGGGGGGGGGGGGGGTTGTGTAGGAAGGTGGATATCTGACTATGGTTACCCCCAAACGTTTTGCCTGGTGTTTAGCTGGGTTTTGACATAGTTGGCCTGGGATCCTGCTATTCAGGGCCCCAGGCTGATTGCTCTCTCCTTAAAATGGACTCCATGTACCTTAGGTGCATACACAATTGGAACTGGTTCACCTTATAGGCCCCTGTAACAGTGTACCATAGGTACCCAGGGCATAGGTGTAGCCAAGGCCTACCAGGGGCTGCAGCATGTATTGTGCCACCCCTGGCCTGGCCTCCATATTTTGACACAACTGGCTGATCACTCAGCTGGGGTAAGTTGGTGTAATCACCTCATACTTAGATATAGTATCCCTATATCTAACCTTATCTGGACACATGTTAACCTATAAGCCATTCCTATGGAAGGTCCCTGCAATCCTGAGGGCAGAGTGTGTGGTTTCATGTGAGATGGTGCTCTAGCATGAGCTGAGCCTGTCTGCAGCTGTCGGGAACAACTCCCTTAGCTGTTCCGGGATATTGCCATGCCATATACTCTGAAGTGCATTATAATCCTCGCGGTTATATGCTAACTTTGGTTTGGCTTTATCAAAACATGTCGAGTAAGGTGTCATACGATTTGGAATACTATCCCCTCGACAGTTCTGTCGACGGGGATAGCATTCCACCCTTCTAGAGGGACACGACATGTACAGAGCCTTAACCCCGGTTAAAGTTAACCAGAGCCTCAGCATCACAAAATGGATGCTGCCACCACAGACACAAGTCTGACCTCCTGCTGCTGGGAGTCCTTCCAGCGAGGGAGGCTTGGACAAAGGGTTTCCTGCCTTGGGAGGTGCGAGCACCACCCCAGACAGGATTTTGTGTATTGGGTAGGACAGGGCTGAATAGAATCAGACATGCCCGGGGCACACCAGGTGTCCTCGTGCATAAACCAGTCCAAACCGGTCCTGGGACTTTCCAGACCCAGGCCTGGCGAGGAGCTGGACAAAGGAAAGGGGGTGTAACCGCCCCCCTTCCTGGTCCCACCCAGAGGAGGGACCTAGCAGGTGATCCACCCCTCAGATTGGGAATAAGAGTGGGAGCAGTGCCATAGCACCTCAGATCATCCTGAAATCAACTTAAAACTAAGAAGAAGCCGGACTTCGACATTCTGCTGCACAGAAGACTGAAGAGCATCTCCCCTGTGGCCTAGGAGTGGCCACCCTGTGAACACAGGCACCATCCAGCAACTCGACATCTGCTTTGCCGCCGCCTCCTGCCGGAGCCCGAGCCCAGAGCTTGACGAGACCCAGACTCCCAGACTTCTCACCGCCCGATCCACAGTCCTTGCAAAGAAGGGACCCGTGGAGGCACGGAGAGACGTGGGACCGGACATCTCGGAAGACCCCCGAAAAGCTGACTGCGCAGCACCCGAGGCACCCTCGATGCTGTGCTTTGGGGATTGAGAAGCCCAACAACCGCGCAGCCCTTGCACCGAAGATCAGCCCCCCAGCCTCTCCACGATCTGCGTGGGGCCCTTTTGCATCATGCCACTCGACGCACCATCCCGGCCACTTGCCACGTGGTTAGCGGCCATCTTGGCGACGAAACCTACAATCTACACTGCAGGTCTGGTTGCTCCAGACTTGTAGAAAGGAGCACCCGCTCTGACCTTGCTGGTCCGAGTGATAAGCCTTTTTCACTGCCTGCGTGGCTTGCATTAGCCAAGGCCTGTTTGCTCCGATCAAGTTGCCGACACCGCCATCAGCTAGAGCCTTTGTGGGACAGCTTGTGATCGACTCCTGGACGTCCTTGACCTCTTCGTGACCACGTGGCTGCAGAGAGAAGCTACACCTCATCACCTGTTTGTACCCGACATCGCCTGGTTCCATCCTGGTTCCACGGTAGTCACTGGCTAGTGACTTTGAACATCCAATCAATCAATCCAAAACTTTTATTCGATTAGCACTTAGCAAATCATAAAAAGTACATCATAATTACAGTACTTGTTTAAATCACAGTATATATTACAAATAAAAACTGATTGACTTTAAAAACTATAGATAAAAACAATTAAGACAGTTTGTGTACAGAAGGGTATAAAATCATGAAAACGGTAGCTCAAAGTGTACAGCGAATTTTCAAACATGATTTCAAAAAACGAGCTACGCATTTAGCGGCATTTTGTGAGTCTATCGACTGCAGGGCCAGATAAGCTGGACGACAAGTTCTCAGGCCCATTGCACGAAGAAGGGGGATAATCCAGCGCTTACGGGGTTGTTCGTAGTATCGGCAGAACATAGTTACATGTAATGTGGACTGAGATGATATTCCATCACACGGGCATTTAATCAAATCGTGGGACCAGTTTAATTCAGTGGGGAAGGTAACAAGACGAAAGAAAGAATTAAAACGAAACCTGGTTAAGACAAACTTTTCATAGTTGGACAAGAAAAAAGTTAAATATGGTTGAATACCAACAGTGGTCTGGACCATTAAAATTTGCACATTAGTTGGTTTTATTTCTTCTTGAGAAAGCCGCAAATCTCTGAGATGGTTTAAACAGAGATTTTTTAGGGCACTCCTGTAGATGTCTGATGTTGAAGTGGGCTCAGAGAAGTAAAATGTGCAGTTCAAATCCTTTAGAAATTTGGAAACATAAAAGAGCCAAGGAATTTTGCTCCAACAGTCCAAGGATAAACAGTCAGTTATTAATGAACGGGTTAAATGGAATTGCGGTTTATTCCAGATACGGTGCCATAAAAGGATCGGTTGACATCTGATGTTATCTATTAAATAGTCGATGCCCAACTCGATGTGGCAGCCGTAAATTGGGGCGCTTTGAGGAAGTCCCAAGATGTATTTTAAAAACCCGTTTTGGACCTTTTGTAGATCGTCTAGTTCAAGTTCCAAAATTTGTATAGCGCACTACTCACCCAGAGGGTTTCAAGGCGCTTGAGGGAGGGAGGTGCTTTACTTATTGAATATCCAAGTTTTTAGTTGCTTTCTGAAGGAGAGGTGGTTCTGTGTAAGGCGGAGGTGGGTGGGGAGAGAGTTCCAGGTTTTGGACTCTAAGTAGGAGAAGGATCTTCCTCCCATGGTGGATCTGTGAATGCGCGGAATTGCGGCGAGGGCTTGATTGGATGATCGTAGCTGGCGGGAGGGGGTGTAGAAGGATAGTCGCGTGTTGAGGCATTCGGGACCTAGGTCATAGAGGGCTTTGTGTGCGTGGATGAGGAGACGGAACGTTATTCTCTTGTTGACAGGGAGCCAATGGAGATCTTTCAGGTGGCCGGAAAAGTGAGCTTGCCGAGGGATATCCAATATGAGTCTGGCTGAGGCGTTTGGATGCGTTGGACTTTTTTCTGTAGTTTGGCTGTGGTTCCTGCGTAAAGAGTGTTTCCGTAGTCCGGTCGGCTTTTGACCAGTGCGTGGGTGACCGTCTTTCTTGTTTCGGTGGGGGTCCATCGGAAGATTTTTTTAAGCATGCGTAGAATGTTGAAGCATGATGATGAGACGGCGTTGACTTGTCTGGTCAACGAGAGGGAGGAGTCCAGGATGAAGCCCAGGTTACGTGCGTGGTCCGTAGGTATGGGTGCGCTTCTCATGGCTGGTGGCCACCATGAGTTGTCAACACTAAAGAGAGGGAGTTAGAGGGAAAACAATAGCTAAGGCTCACCCTCCAAAAACGATAATCAACATAAGGTCTCTGTTACCAGATTCCTGAGAGCCTTGCTAGTTACTATAAACCATACCCAACACTCAATGGGGTTGGTCATGGAAAGTTATACTAGACAGAAAAGGAGAAATTGCTCCTTTTCTAGGTGTCCCCTCAATTACCAGGGTTGCCCCATGGTGACATGCTTCATCATTGGGGCCATCCCAGTCCTCTACGGGCTGGGGCGTGCTGAGACTTGCGAGTTACGTAGGAGCACTTACAAAAGACTATGTGTGGTGCATATGTGATTGTGGAGTGGACTACGTGATGTAATTAAAAATACCTGCCCAGTAGGTTTACAATAAACTTTATTCTTGCCTCTAGGTGGTAGTGTTAAAAACGGGGTGGAAAGATAGGGGGCCCTAAACGTAATGTGTCAAGGTGTACCTATCAACTCCTATCGTCAACATGTTTCGTGCATACCCCAAGCACTTCTTCGGGACTACACAGGGACCAGCCCTGTGTTCGCCACTCCTTAACTCTGTGATGAGTTATTTTTAATAAGATAGTTAAATTGCAGCAAACTATAATTCGTGCATGCAGTAATACCTACGTATATAATCCAAACACGTGGTACATGTCATGGGACCTAACTGTGCCCCATGGACTCGGAGGGGTTCAGTATCCCAGCAAATTTGCTTTAAGGATACCTCCCTCTTATAGGCACCTACTTGCGTCCCTCCCTCGGGGACGCAAGTAGGTGCCTATAAGAGGGAGGTATCCTTAAAGCAAATTTGCTGGGATACTGAACCCCTCCGAGTCCATGGGGCACAGTTAGGTCCCATGACATGTACCACGTGTTTGGATTATATACGTAGGTATTACTGCATGCACGAATGATAGTTTGCTGCAATTTAACTATCTTATTAAAAATAACTCATCACAGAGTTAAGGAGTGGCGAACACAGGGCTGGTCCCTGTGTAGTCCCGAAGAAGTGCTTGGGGTATGCACGAAACATGTTGACGATAGGAGTTGATAGGTACACCTTGACACATTACGTTTAGGGCCCCCTATCTTTCCACCCCGTTTTTAATACTACCACCTAGAGGCAAGAATAAAGTTTATTGTAAACCTACTGGGCAGGTATTTTTAATTACATCACGTAGTCCACTCCACAATCACATATGCACCACACATAGTCTTTTGTAAGTGCTCTTACGTAACTCGCAAGTCGCAGCATGCCCCAGCCCGTAGAGGACTGGGATGGCCCCAATGATGAAGCATGTCACCATGGGGCAACCCTGGTGAGTGAGGGGTCACCTAGAAAAGGAGCAATTTCTCCTTTTCTGTCTAGTATAACTTTCCATGACCAACCCCATTGAGTGTTGGGTATGGTTTATAGTAACTAGCAAGGCTCTCAGGAATCTGGTAACAGAGACCTTATGTTGATCACCATGAGTTGTCCCAGGCAGAGGGGGATGACCCTAAGATGAGGACTTCCGTTTTGTCCGAGTTTAGTTTTAAACGGCTATTCTTCATCCACTCGGCTACTTCTTTCATTCCTTCGTGTAAGATGGTTTTGGCAGTGTTTGGGTCTTTGGTGAGGGAGAGGATCAGCTGGGTGTCGTCTGCGTAGGAGATGATGTTGAGGTTGTGTTGGTGTGCAATGGATGCGAGGGGACTCATGTATACGATGAAGAGGGTGGGACTGAGTGATGATCCTTGTGGTACATCGCAGATGACTTCGGTGGCCTCTGATTTGAAGGGGGGGAGGCGGACTCTCTGGGTTCTTCCGGCAAGGAACGATATGATCCATTCCAATGCTTTTCCTTGTATTCCGACGTTGCTGAGGCGTTGTATGAGGGTGCTATGACAGACTGTGTCGAAGGCTGCGGAGAGGTCAAGTAAGATGAGGGCAACTGTTTCTCCGTTGTCCAGTAGTGTTCGGATGTCGTCTGTTGCTGCGATGAGGGTGGTTTGGGTGCTGTGTTTGGCTCGGAAGACGGATTGTGAAGGGTCGAGGGATTTGTTGGATTCGAGGAAGGCGGCGAGCTGACTGTTGACGGCTTTCTCAATGACTTTGGCAGGGAATGGGAGGAGCGAGATGGGGTGGTAGTTCTTAAGTTCGGTGGGGTCTGCTGTGGGTTTCTTCAGAAGGGCGCTGAGTTCGACATGTTTCCAGATTTCCGGGAAGGTAGCGGAGTTGAAGGAACAGTTGATGACATCGCGGAGATGGGGTGCAATGATGGAGCCTGCTTTGTTGAAAATGTGGTGGGGACATGGGTCGGTTGGCGATCCTGAGTGGATGGAGTTCATCACGCGGATGGTGTCTTCGATGGTGATTGTGTTCAGGCGCAAAGGTTGCTAGAGTGCGGTGTTGGTTCGGAGATGGGCAGAGTGGACTTGTCTTCGGACTGGTTTTCAAAGCTGTTATGTATTTCGGCTATTTTGTTGTGGAAGAATGATGATAGAGAGTGGCAGATGTCTTGGGAGGGAGAAATGTCGTTGGTGCCGGCGGTGGGGTTAGTAAATTCTTTGACGATGTTGAATAGTTCCTTGCTGTTTTGGGCATTGTTGTCAAGTCGATCCTTGAATGCTGATTTCTTGGTGGATCGGATCAGTTGGTGGTGTTTGCGGGTAGCGTTCTTGAAGGTGGCTAGGTTATCAGTGGTTGAGTTTTTTCTCTAGGTTTTCTTGAGAGTACGACAGAACTTCTTGGATTGCTTAAGGTCATCGTTGAACCAGGGGGCTTTTTTGCTACCTTGCTTGATTAGATGGTTTTTCAAGGGTGCTAGTTCGTCGGCGCTGTGGGTGAATCATTGTGTGAGGTTAGTGGCTGCTTGGTTTGGGTCCGATGATTTGGTGGGGGGGTTTTGGTGAAGCGATGTGAAGAGTTATTCGGTGGTGATTTTGTTCCAATTTCTTCGAGGAATAGGCTGTGGGGAGTTGTGGGTCGTGGACTTTTTGTAGTTGAAGTGAACGCAGCTGTGGTCCGTCCAATGGAGAGCTGTGGTATGATCGAAGGAGATGTGCTTGCTGGAGGTGAAGATAGGGTCGAGCGTGTTTCCGGCGTAGTGGGTGGGGGTGTCTACAATAGGCATGGGCGGAAAATCCGTTCCGCTCGCGGATTTTGCGGATTTTCGGGAAATCCGCAATCCGCGAGATTTGCGAATTTCCTGCAAAATCCGCAAATCCGCGAGCAGCGGATTTTGCTCGCACTGCTCGCACTGTTCGCGTGAGTTCGCGCCCCGCGAATAAGTGCGAAATTGCAGAAATACGATCTAAGCAAAACTGAAAGTAACTACTTACCAGGTTCAAAAGTTCAGGCACATCATTAGTAGCCATTTCCTGTAGTGCTTCCTGAGGGGCCCCTCCAGAGTTCAGTTGCCAGTTGAAACTATTATGTGACCCTGCTCTGAACCTCAGAATAGTTACACATATGCCACAAAGGTCATGAATTACAGCTAAGGGAGACAAGCAGGAGCCAGGCTGGAAGTTAAAATCCATTAATCAGCCCCTAATTCATTATTGTCAGTTGGGGCAGGGCAGGTGTTGTAACTAATTTTGCAACAATGAAAGCACTTAGCAAGTGCAAAAGATCACTAATCAGGGCGCACTAAGGAAGCAGGTGCCAGCTAAAAAAATATTCTGTGACACATTAATCAGCCCCAAATTAATTCAGGTCACTTGAGGCAGGGAAGGTGTGCTTTGCTTTGCCGAAAATAATGTACACTGGACAACCAGAGGGTGTGGTGATGAAACAGAGGGTGGCATGGGTGGGCCAGAGGGTGGCATGAGTAGTCAGAGAGTGGCAGTGGTGACAGAGAGTGGCAGTGATGAAGAAGAGTGTCCCAAACAGGTTGGACACGTAGAAACAACAAGTTCGCAAAACTTGCGACCCGACAGGTAAGTTCGCAAATTGCGAAATTGTAAAAACCCTCGCGAACTGGCAGAAACACGGGCGAACACAAAAAAAAAAAAAAATCCGCAAATTCGCGGGAATTCGCGGATTTTGCGGATTGCGAGTTCGCAAATCCGCAAATTCGCGGATTGCCAATCCGCAAAATCCGCTCATGCCTAGTCTACAAGTTGTTTGAGTCCGAGATTGGCCAGGTTGTCCAGAAGGGTGGTGGTGTTGCTGTCGTTTTTCTTTTCCAGGTGGAAGTTGAGGTCTCCCAGTAGAATGTAGTTCTCGGAGGGGAGGGCATGTGGGCTGATGAAGTCAGTGAGGTCTTCGCTGAATTGTGTGCGGGGTCCTGGTGGTCTGTAGATGAGGGTTCCTCTGAGTGTGATTTTGTGGTCGGTGTGAATCTGGAAGTGAAGGTGTTCGGCGGAAGCGAGGTTATCATGGGAACTGGTCGTGATGCGGATGGTGTTCTTATGGACGATGGCGATGCCTCCACCTGTTTGGTTGGTGCGATCTTTTCGGATGATCTTGTAGGCTTCTGGGATGGCTATGGCGATGTCGGGCGCTGATGAGGCGTTCATCCATGTTTCTGTGAGGAAGGCGACGTCCTGCGATGTAGTGTCGAGTAGGTTCCAAAGTTCAATGGAGTGTCTGTGGACTGAGCGGGTGTTGATCAGGATGCACTTTAGGTGGTTAGTGTCGGAGCTCTGTTTGGAGTTTGTGGATTTGGTGTGGGTCCTGATGCAGTCGAACTTGCAGGAGTGGCAGGCGAAGGAACCATGGGTGTGTCCTGGGGCGGCTTGGAAGCAGTTTGGGAGTCGGCCGGGGTTAAGGGCTGAGAGGGTTGTGGCGTCGTATGTTATGCGGGTGGAATGGGAATTGCGGGGGGCAGGGGGTTTGGGGCTGGGCGCGGTCCAGGTGTGGACGGGCGTAGACGGGCTTACCTTTGGCGCACCTTCGGCGCGCATGGGGTGCGTGAACGCTGAGCGCGAAGGCATCTGTCATATGCGGATAGTGGAGGGGGAGGGGCGAGGGAGGAGCAGCTGGGAGGCGGGAGCGGGGTGGAGAGCCGGGCAGGGAGGCACAACAACAACAACAAAATGGCAGCAAGCCAAAAGCGAAACAGGATTGGGGCACAATTATATTAAACGCGATGCGAATGGCAGTGGAACCGGCACAATCAGGCACAAATCAAAAATACAGGCAGCGCAGCACAATTGAGCAGAACGTTAAAGCGCACTTTGGCAGACTAGCGCTACGATAATATTCTAATCAGCAATCAGGAAATAAACAAGGCAGCACAGCACAATTGAGCAGATCGTTAAAGCACACTATGGCGATCTAGCGCTACGATAATATTCTAATCAGCAATCAGGAAGTAGAAGTTGTGGGGGCAAGGCGAGCAAGCAGGCAGTAGTCTGGCAGTAAGCACTACGATACCAAATCGGCATGCAGGGCAGGGAGCAGCGTGAGGAGCGACCGCTTCTGATGGGATCAGGACGGTCACAGCGTTACAGCGGGAGAGCGGAGCCTGACTATCAGTGGGAGGGAGGAGTAGCTGGGAGGCGGGAGCGGGGTGGAGAGCCGGGCAGGGAGGCAAAACAACAACAACAAAATGGCAGCAAGCCAAACGCGAAACAGGATTGGGGCACAATTATATTAAACGCGATGCGAATGGCAGTGGAACCGGCACAATCAGGCACAAATCAAAAATACAGACAGCACAGCACAATTGAGCAGAACGTTAAAGCGCACTTTGGCAGACTAGAGCTACGATAATATTCTAATCAGCAATCAGGAAATAAACAAGGCAGCACAGCACAATTGAGCAGATCGTTCAAGCGCACTATGGTGATCTAGCGCTACGATAATATTCTAATCAGCAATCAGGAAGTAGAAGTTGTGGGGGCAAGGCGAGCAAGCAGGCAGTAGTCTGGCAGTAAGCACTACGATACCAAATCGGCATGCAGGGCAGGGAGCAGCGTGAGGAGCGAACGCTTCTGATGGGATCAGGACGGTCACAGCGTTACAGCGGGAGAGCGGAGCCTGACTATCAGTGGGAGGGAGGAGCAGCTGGGAGGCGGGAGCGGGGTGGAGAGCCGGGCAGGGAGGCACAACAACAACAACAAAATGGCAGCAAGCCAAAAGCGAAACAGGATTGGGGCACAATTATATTAAACGCGATGCGAACGGCAGTTGAACCGGCACAATCAGGCACAAATCAAAAATACAGGCAGCACAGCACAATTGAGCAGAACGTTAAAGCGCACTTTGGCGGACTAGCGCTACGATATTATTCTAATCAGCAATCAGGAAATAAACAAGGCAGCACAGCACAATTGAGCAGATCGTTAAAGCGCACTATGGCGATCTATCGCTACGATAATATTCTAATCAGCAATCAGGAAATAGAAGTTGTGGGGGCAAGGCGAGCAAGCAGGCAGTAGTCTGGCAGTAAGCGCTACGATACCAAATGGGCATGCAGGGCAGGGAGCAGCGTGAGGAGCGACCGCTTCTGATGGGATCAGGACACCCCAAACACCTCGCGGTATGTTGCGACGCTGTGACATTTAGCGTGGTAGATTTTAAGCAACTCGGCTGGAGCTGGTTTGCCCAATTTAATCGAAAAGGAAACAAGAGCAGAGGTTGCTCTCTGATAGAGTAGCTTTTTACTAGACACTGCTTGTTTCCACGATAGTTGGTCATCCATTCAAATACCTAAATAGGGATATTCCCTGGAGCGTTCCAATCTGACTTGTTCTATAAAAACAGGTTTAGGGTTCTTCGCCTTGGGCCCGAACTGCATAACATATGTTTTGCTTTTATTTACTTTCAACCCCAAGGAGAGCATGAACTGGCAGTATTTGTCTAGTTGCCTTTGTAGCTGTATCAATGTTCTTGCTAAAATAACTGAGTTGGCCACATATAATAGAGCGGGAATAGGGCGGTGGTAGATAGATGGAAGGTCCTGGCTCCCTACTAGCACGGCCGCTTCCAGCCCGTTGGTATACAGATCAAATAGGAAGGGAGCCAGGACACAGCCCTGTCTGACTCCTTTGGTTACTGGGAATGAAGGGGATAGTTCACTGCCGATCCCATACCTCACGCAAGCGGTAGCATCAGAATAAAGCTCGCGGAGAAATTTTATAAGTGGGGGATCTACCCCCAGTTCACTGAGAATAGACCACAGCCTAGAGTGGATCACGCAGTCGAATGCTGCGCTGAGATCGACATAAACTAAATACAAATTACCTCCTTTTGCCCCTACATACTTGCCTATTAGGAGGGTGAGATTCAGTGCCTGTTCGACAGTGCCAAGTCCCTCCTGGAAACCGTACTGGAGATCGGTTATGATGTTATTCTCCGACGACCAATCTTGGAGACGTTCCAAGATCAGACGGCCTGCGACTTTCCCCAAGGAGTCCAGGAGGGAGATAGGCCTGTAACAGGCTGGATTGTTACGTTCACCCTTTTTAAAGATGGGGAGCAGAATGGAGGAGGACCAGGAATCTATTAGGCCTATCTTTGACACTGCTGCCATTACCTGGGTAACGAGGGGTGACCAAAGTTCTATATTACTGACGAAGATATCAAGTGGGACTCCGTCGGGGCCGGGGGCCTTACCAGTTTTGGAGGATGATAAGGCATTAATGACTTCGTTTAGATCGAAGTAGAGGTCAATGGGATATATTGAGTCCTTGACACTGTCCTTGCCCGTCTGAGCCACAGTTGTAACGTCGACGGTTGAACTACCGAATATCTTTGAAAAGTGAGCCACCCACTCGTCGGCCGTCACAGCCACGTTTAGATGTTGAGAGGCTGTGGCTTCAACCAAAAAGGGTGATTTAACTGTGCGCCAGAACAGGGAGCTGTCTTTGCGTAGACAACTCTCGTGTAATTGGGCCCAAAGATTTTTCTTTATTTCCTTTTTGCGGTTATGTTGTGCCAGTTTGTAAGCCTTTCTAAGTTTGGCAATTTCAGCTAGATCTCTATTTTGACTGTGAAGGTTTTTTTTTAGAGCAGTTAATGCTTTACGGCAAGTAGAATCAAACCAACCTAAGGATTCCTGTTCTCGGGGTTTATGATGACAGAATAATTCTGCCTGTATGATTTTTAGGATCTCCAGGAAGCTGGATATAATCAACTGAGGGGTGGAATCCTCTGCTAAACAATTATTCAACCAGGGGAGGGCTTTGGAAATAACTTTGCCAGTAAATAGTTCAGGCTCAACTTTGGCCCATTTTACTGAGAAGCCATTTACCTTATCCATGCTCAGAGATTGTTGATTTAGTAAGCTGATCCTGGAGGGGTGAGGCAAAGGGATGTTGATTGACAATAGGATACTATTTGGGACATGGTCGCTGGAAATATCAGAACCCGTCTTAAATTGTTGCAGTTGTCCCTTCAATATTTGGGAGCATAGAATGTAGTCAATGAGACTTGACAGACCCCTGCCGTGAAATGTGGGCTTAAATTTGACGGGTGGGTCCGCAAGGTCATTAGCATATTCTAGCTCCAGGGAAAAAAGACAGTCGTTTAAAGTATTGCCTAAATACGAGTGTGAGAAATGGGTCAAAGAGCAGCCGTGTTCGTCTTGGAGACCGCAAATACCTTTCTTATAGTTGTTACACAAGGGAACGTTGAAATCCCCCCCCCCCCCCCCCCCCCCCCCCCAAATCACATAGCGGATACGAGAAGGGTACTTATTTTGTTGTTCTTTTAAAAAAGAGATAATTTCAGTTAAAACCTTAACACAATCAGCAGGAAGGAGATTATTATAAAAATTAATGAACAAGTATAACATGTACTTATTGAATGAGACCATTATAATGTGAAAGCTCACATTAGTAAGAAGGACTGATACATTCATTGATGGTAAGTTGTTAGAGAAATATGCTACTAAGCCTCCCTTTGGTCTACCATGTATTGAAGAACTGGCTGGAACATGGTATGTTTTGTAGCCCTGAATATGCATGGGCTCGGTGGCCCAAGTTTCCTGTAAGCATACTATTTGGTGAGCATTCACAATATCTAACCATGGTTTAAGGTTTATCCTAGAACGGAGACCTACTACGTTCCAAAATAAAACAGAGAACATCTGGCTAGAGGTAACTAAGTTACTTGTACTCAAGGAAACGTCAGAAGGTAAAGTACCTGGGCATGGGGAGGTGTGTGTTGTTAATGCTGTGGAATAAGGTACCAAATGATCATTGGGTCCTGAAGGATTGTCTTGTACTAAATCGAGGGCTATTGAACTTAGAGAAGATGCTTGCCTGATAACACTAGGAGGCTCAGTCAATGCTATTGCTTCTCGGGGGAGTGGTGGTTCAAGGGCCAATTCTACAGGAGAGGATGGCATTATTGGTTTTGAATTTGGTATTGAAACTACAATACCATCTGTACAATGTAGGCTCAAGGAGCGATAAACTGGAAGGGGTAATTTAGCCTCATGAAAAGAGAGACCTATACTTTTTCACTTCCTGCGTGGCTTGCATTAGCCAAGGCCTGTTTGCTCCGATCAAGTTGCCGACACCGCCATCAGCTAGAGCCTTTGTGTGACAGCTCGTGATCGACTCCTGGACGTCCTTGACCTCTTCGTGTCCACGTGGCTGCAGAGAAAAGCTACACCTCATCACCTGTTTGCACCCGACATCGCCTGGTTCCATCCTGGTTCCACGGTAGTCACTGGCTAGTGACTTTCAACATTGTCCCCTCTGCTTTCAGGTCTTCACCACTTCAGATCCACCCTTGGATCCACCGGAACTCTTCACATCGAGCCGCCTGCAGCATCTTCAGCTCCAAGCACCATCGACCTGCGTGACGAAACCTGACACTACTTCGCACCTGTGCACCCGCTTCCTGTGGGTGAGGTAACTCAGCAATGCCGGTGTTTCTACACTGGTACACACCTCTAGTGTCTGTGTCTAAAGTTTCACTCCTCTAGGTCACTCGGAAGGTTCCTTAATAACTAACTTTGTAACTTTTACGCACCATTGACTTAACATTGGTATATGCGTGCACTTTCCGCACTGCACCCGAGTCCCGCGGGCCTTTCCCGACTTCATCACTGTTAGTCCCGAACAGCTCCAGCGATTCCCCAGGCCCTAGGCCTACTTCCTTTCAGCTAGGTGGTTCTTATACCACTATTTTAGTATATGGTTTAGGTGGCCCCTAGGGCTCATCCATATTGTGCAACTTTTGTATATTTAAACTGTGTTTTGTTTTAATGCATTTGCTTCTGTGCTCATAAAGAGTATAGGGGATTTTGAAGTAAATAAATATATACATATGTTCAATATATATCTGTGTGGTGTCCTTTCATTTGGTATTCAAGGGGATTGTGTATGGTAAAACAGCTTGCTTCACATGCCTTTACAGAGTTTAGCCTAAGACTGCTTTGTCCACGCTACTAGGATAGCTGGTCTATAAGGTTGACTTACAACCAATCATCATAAGGGTTGCTTGGCATGGTACAAAGTGATCACTAGAATTAGTGAGCATCACATACCAGGCCAACTTCTCACATCTATGTTTTGGCCCTTGTGATTATTGGCATCAGCACCTTCTTCAGCACTGAATCTTGATGAGAAATTAAGTATAGTTTGGGAAAAGAACAAAACTTAGCAAAGGAGTGCCATTAGTTTGTATGTGAAATATCACATCAATGATTGTTTCCCAAATTATTGCCAATATTTGCTAATCATTTCAATCAAAAACAGGGAGTTCTTTGTTTTCAAGAGAGCAAAAATATCATGTTGGGCTTTTGATAGGTGCAGATCAATGTAAGAATAAGGAGTGGAGTCCAGGTAAGTTAATTTTGGAGTCAGGAAGGCGATAAAGTGACTTGTTTTGACTCGCTCACACAACTACAGCAGTCTTGATTCTTGTCTTACGCGAGCCGCATGATGCCCATTAATAAACCTCTTGGTCTTCAGAAAATGTGACTCCATGTTAATACATTTTCACAGGTCAGCGTCATATTATATTTTTTCAAAGCATGTGGACCTTTACAGCAGTAGGATTCATTTTCCTTCTGAATGTGATGTCTGTTACTGTGTCAGCGTTGTGGGTGCTCTAGCCAGTGCGTAAGAACCCGACTTCAACTGGGAGGCAATGCTGGGGCAGAAAGTGAGTGCTGCATTTTCAGAGCAGGTAGTATAAAGGACAAGAAAACAGTGAAGTAGCAGGAGTGTCATAAATCCCGTTTCAAATAGAGAAAATGGGCACTCTAGCCACTGGCTGGTTAAAAAAAAAAAGATAGCCACATCTTCAGAGTAGTGGGCCCTTCACTCCCAAGACCTTTGTGCCACTTCACCTGCTGCACTATTGATGTGTATGCTCCTGCAAGAAAAGCCACATTTTTTCTGGAAAGATTTCAAAAGGCATAGACACATTTGACAGTCAACTACCAAATCTAGAAAGTATTCTCTTTCTATGCCAATTTTTCTTTCCCTCTCTGTTTTAACATGTATACATATTTCAATTCTGTACTCTTCAGAACATCAGCTAACTCAAAAATGCAGCTTGGGAATGCAGGGGAATATTCAAGTAAAACAGACAGAACTGTGAATGACACTTCTACATTCCAGTTTCACATTCTTTTAAGCCAAAGATATTTATTTTTCATGACTTTTCCTCAGCTGTATTCTGATAGTGGCTTCATTTTCAAGCAACATGTCTATTAAAAAATTTCAAAGGGCTGTGTCCTTCGCTGAAGATCCAATTACCTGTTTTCTTTGTGCAGTACAGAATAGAACGAGCAACCGTCCCATCTTAAGAGCATATGATGGTGTCACAAATGCGGGCTAGTTTTTCTGACAGCTTAAAGAGTCAACAGTTGCAATTTTAATTGCATGGAGCACATTACATAAATTGAGCTGGAAGTCCAAACGGGAGAAATCAGTAAATGAGTGCCATTTTTGCACTTCAATGCAACTTTGTAATGGAATAGAGTCCTGGTGACCATTTATCTGGAGCGTATTGTATTTTTAGCCAATAGGTCTCGCCTTTGGGACCCTATAAGTGTTTGCCATGCAACATTTAATGTTGTTGCAGTAAGGATATTGTGCTGCATACCGAAATACTTATAAGGTCCCAAAGGTGAGACCTATTGGCTATGCCAATGCTTGTTACCCTTTTATACCCAGCTCTCATCACTCATTTTACCCTTCACTGTCGCCACCTGTTCCTTCCTCCCCTGCCTCTCTTCATTCAGTCTGCCAATTTCTTCTCTATCCTCTCTCCTCTTTCCTACCTATCTATCGCAGCCGCTCTCCTGTACTCGTTTTGCTTTCCCTCCCAACTCCTCCTCCTCCCTCCCCCCACTGTTCACCATTCCTTCTCAGTGTGAAGCTGTCTTCTGACCCCTAAACCATTCCTCTCTTTTCTGTTCCTCCTTTACTCCTTCCCTCTCCTTTCCACTCGCACCGCTTTCTTTTCCTGCTCTCCCTTTTCTCACCTTTCTTTGGTTTCCGCTCAGCCCCGCCTCTCCTCCCCGCCCCCACCCGTCTGCTGTTGCCCTCTAATCCCCCCTTCTTGGAGGCGCGAGGCAGGCTCAATGAGCCCCTTTGGGGATGGGGCCGGACTGCGGAGATACAGCGCGGATTGCAAACAATTGACATTTTCCCATAAACTCGGGCTTGGGCGCCTGATCCCCGGATCACACACACAGCTATCGATTCCGCTTGATTTGTCCTTGTTAAGTTATTTCTCTCCGTGCTGCAGACCGGGGGTAATTCCATAAAGTGATTCCTCTGCCTGCCTCATCTGGCGGGGATGAAGGGGGGCACGGCGAGGCCGCCCAGCTCGGGTGGCATCACTCATAGCCTGGCGCTGAGCATGTCAGCCGCTGCGCTGGGCCGGCTTTTAATAAGATCCCTGGATGGAAGCTTCCTGCGCAAAAATCAATTCACGTCTGCTGGTGGCTCTAATAGAGAGGGCCCCGGAAGCAACAGAGAGACGAGTGTCCCGGAGACACTGCTCCCATCAAGCTTCCCAGAGGCAGCGCGGGGCCCAGAGACTCTACTGCCCAATCAAAAGCGTCCTGGAGGCACTAATGTGCCCTTCCAAGCTTCCTGGAGACACTTCTGCGCCATCCCAAGCTTAACGAAGACACTTCTGCGCCATCCCAAGCTTCCTAGAGACACTACTGCACCATCCCTAGGCTCACAGAGACATTACTGCACCATCCCTAGGCTCACAGAGACATTACTGCACCATCCCAATGTTCACAGAGACGCTGCTGTCCCATCTCAAGCGTCCTGGAGACACCAATGCACTATCCCAAACTTCACGAATTCACTATTGCACCATCCAAAACTTCTCAGAGACACTACTGTGTAATCATATGCTTCCCAGAGACACTACAGCCACATCACAAGCGCCTGGAGGCACTAATGTGCCATTCCAAACTTCCTAGAGGTACTACTGCGTCATCCCAAGCTTCATAGAAACATTACAGCACAATCACAAGCTTCCCAGAGACACTGATACGCCATTGCAAGCTTCCTAGAGCCACTACTGCACAATCACAAGTTTCACTGAGACACTACTGCACCATCCCAAGCTTCTCAGATACTACTGCCCATCAAAAGCTTCCCACAGGCAATAATGCACCATCACAAGCTTTACATAGACACTACTGCTCCATCCCAATGTTCTCAGAGATTCTACAACGCCATACCAAGCTACCTAGAAACACTACTGCTCCATTGCAAGCTTCCTAGAGACACTACTGCACCATCACAAGCTTCCTAGAGACACTACTGCATCACCTAAAGCTTCATGTAGACTGCTGCACCACCCCAAACTTCTCAGAGACACTACTGTCCCATCCCAAGCTTCCTGGGGACCCCACCTTGCTATTGCAAACTACCTGCAGACACTACTGCTCCATCGCAAGCTTCCTAGATGCACTACTGTTCCATCCCAAGCTTCCTTGAGGCACCACTGCATCGTGCCAATATTCCCAGAGACACTCCTGCGCCCCCCCAAACATCCTGGAGACACTAGAGCACCTTCCAAGTTTCATTGAGACACTGCTGCACCATCCCAAGCTTCTCAGAGAAACTATTGCTACATTGCAAGCTTCCTAGAGACACTACTGCACCATCACAAGTTACCAGAGACACTACCGCGCCATTGCATACTTCCTAGAAACACTACTGCACTATCTCAAGCTTCACAGAAACAATACTGCACAATCACAAGCTTCCCAGAAACACTACGGTGCCTTTGCAAGCTTCCTAGAGACACTACTGCACAATCACAAGTTTCACGGAGACACTACTGCGACAACCCAAGCTTTTCAGATACTATTGCACCATCACAAGCTTCCTAGAGACAATACTGCGCCATCGCAAGCTTCACAGAGACACTACTGCTCCATGCCAAGGTTCTCAGAGATCCTACAGCGCCATCCCAAGCTGCCTAGAGACACTACAGGGCCATTGCAAGCTTCCTAAAGACACTACTATGCCACCACAAGTATCCCGGAGACAATACAGCACCATCCAAAGCTTCTTTGAGACACTACTACACCATCACAAGCTTTCTAAAGACATTACCTTGTCATCCCAAACTTCCTGGAGACACTACTGCGACATCACAAGCTTCCTAGAGACACTACTCCACCATCCCAAACTTCCCAGGGACACTACTGCATGATCCCAAACTTCCTGGAGACACTACTGCACCATCACAAGCTTCCTAGAGACACTAATGCACCATCCCAAGCTTTCCAGAGACACTACTGCACCATCCTTAGCTGCCTAGAGACACTATTGCACCATCGCAAGCTTTCTGGAGACAGTACTGCACCATCCAAAGCTTCATGAAGACACTACTGCGCCATCCCAAGCTTCTCAGAGCCACTGCTGCACCATCCCAAGCTTCCTGAAGATACTGTTGTAGCATCTCAAGCTTCCTGGGGGCATTATTGCACTATTGCAAACTTCCTGCAGACACTACCGCGCCATCGTAAGACTCCTAGAGACACTACTGCACCATTGCAAGCTTCCTAGATGCACTACTGTTCTATCCCAAACTACCTTGAGGCACTGCTGCATTGTGCCAAGATTTCCAGAGACACAACTGCTCCATCCCACACATCCTGGAGACACTAGAGCACCATCCCAAGTTTCACAGAGACCTGCTGCACCATCCCAAGCTTCTCAGAGACACCACTACTCCACTGCAAGCTTCCTAGAGACACTACAGCACCATCCAAAGCTTTCCAGAGACACTACTGTGCTATCACAAGCTACCAAGAGACACCACTGTGGCAACCCAAGCTTCCTAGAGACACTACTGCACCATCGCAAGCTGCCTGGAGACACTACTGTGCCATTCCAAGCTTCCCAGAGACAATGCTGCACATCACAATCTTCTTGAATACATTGCTGGGCCATCGCTGGCTTCCCTGAGACACTACTGCGCCATCCTATGCTTCTCAGAGACAGTAATGCAAAATTCCAAGCTTCTTGGAGACACTACTGTGGTATTCCAAGCTTCTCAGATACACTACTACGCCATACCAAGCCTCTCGGATACACTACCGTGCCATCCCATGCTTCTTGGAGACACTACTACGCCATCCCAAACTTCTCAGCTATACTACTACGCCATACCAAGCTTCTTAGAGACACTTCTATGCCATCCCAAGCTTCTCGGACACACTACTGTGCCATCCCAAGCTTCTTGGAGACGCTACTGCACCATCCAAAGCTTCCCGGGGAAACTAATGCGAAATCCTAAACTTCTTGGAGACACTACTGGGCCATCCCAAGCTTCTCGGATACACAACTGCACCATCACAAGCTTCTCGGAGACACAAATGCATCATCCTAACCTTCCCGGAGACACTACTGTGCCATCCCAAGCTTCTCAGATACACTACTGCGCCATACCAAACTTCTTAGGGACACTACTGTGCAATCCCAAGCTTCTTGGAGACACTACTATGCCATCCCAAGCTTCTCGGATACACTACTGTGCCATCCCAAGCTTCATGGAGACACTACTGCACCATCCAAAGCTTCCCGGGGAAACTAATACGAAATCCTAAACTTCTTGGAGACACTACTGGGCCATCCCAAGCTTCTCGGATACACAACTGCACCATCACAAGCTTCTCGGAGACACAAATGCATCCTCCTAACCTTCCCGGAGACACTACTGTGCCATCCCAAGCTTCCTGGAGACACCACTGTGCCATTCCAAGCTTCCTGGAGACACCACTGTGCCATTCCAAGCTTCCTGGAGACACCACTGTGCCATCCCAAGCTTCCCAGAGACACTAATGCGAAATTCTAAGCTTCTTGGGGACCCTACGGTGCCATCCCAAGCTTCTCAAATCCACTACTGCGCCATCCCAAGCTTCTCAGAGACACTGCTACATCATCCTAAGCTTCCCAGAGGCACTACTGCACCATCTGAAGCCTCCCGGAGACACTACTCTGTGCCATCCCAAGCTTCCTGGAGAAATTACTGCACCATTCCAAGCTTTCCAGAGACAGTACTGCACCACTTCAAGCATCTGAAAGACAGTACTGCGCCATACCAAGTTTCCTGGAAACTCAAGTGCCGAATCCCAAGCTTCCTGGAAACACTACTGCACTATTCCAAGCGTCCCGGAGACAGAACTGCAACATCCCAAGTTTCCTAGAGACACTGAAACTCCATCTCAAGCTTCCAGTAACACTACTGCTCCATGAAGTGTCATAGCACTGCCACACCAACACACGTATCCCAGGAACACAGCTGTTTCCTTGCAAGCTTCCTGGAGATACCACTGCACCATCCCAAGTTTCCCAGAGGCATTCCTGCGGCTTCCCAAGAGTCCCATGGACACAAATGCGGCATCAAGCATCCATGAGATCATGAGATGGCATAGCATTAAGTGCATCCCAGGAACGCTACTGCTGTATCCCAAGCTTCCTGGAGACACATAGTTATCATGAATACAGAGGTAGCGTGCCATCACATACAAAGACACAATTTGGCCATCACAAGCTTCCTTGAGACACTATTGTACCACTGAAAGCTTCCAGGAGATACAGCAACAACAAACCTTCTAGAAATAGCAAGCGTCCATGAGGCGCTGCAGGCTTCCTGAAGATACATAATCAAAAATGAGAAATGCCACCAGGCATGTCATTGATAGCACATTGTAGGAACTTTTTTAGGAGTCGACGAGCGAGCCCGAGGTTAGTGGGGGAAGACTGTGTTCATCGGAGCCATTTATCACTGATGTCTTAAGCCTTTACTATTGATCTCAATACCTAGCACCAAGTACACCCCTTTAGCACATGACCCCCGGGTAGTGGAGTCCAGTGGTCTAAGTCTTACTGTGGTAGGTAGTGCGGGGTAGAGACTAAGCCCTCAACAAGATGACCAATACAAGTCAATCATTCAATGTCCAGCCAATGCTTGTACTTTGCAAAAGAACAAGTATTTAACTCAAAAATACACAAAACAGAGTACAGTACATAAGATCTCAGCGGTAACAAATTATACTGGCTATTGCAACTATATCTCAGCTATTATGAGGCAGTCTCTGCTGCTCCCAATGGACATCCTCTTAGGGTCCTTTGCCAGTCTCTGTGGCCCTCTTGCTTAGGATTTGGTAGCCAGAGAGTCTGCGGAACCCCAGTCACCAGGTTTTAAAATGTCCACTTTGTTGGTAGCAGTGTCTTCCCTTCCCTTCCTGGGGCTGCACCAGGTTTGCGCCGTACCTTAGTCGTTGACTGACTTAGTTCTTTGCTTGAACAGCCCTCGTCTGCGTTGACTGGTCCATGCTGCTTAATGCGGTGTACCCTGAATGGCCTAGGGAGCGCGAGGTGCAGTGACTCTGGCTTGGCCCTGTTGTCTGGTGCGCAGTCAATGCCTACAGTGTGGGCACAAAGTAAGTAGGTAAAGAGGTTGTGGATAGTTGTGGTGCTCATAACTCAATGGATCTTCTAGCTTGCATTCTTCCTCAGGCCATAAAGAAAACCCACCGCCTAAACAAGCAAGGTGCTCACCCTCTGTGGTCTTGGAAAGTACTCACCGCAGGGTGCAAGCTCTCACTTGATGTGGTTCTCCTCTGGTACTCTAGGTTGCTCTTGGTGGGAACTGCAGATTTCAGTCTGATCTGCTTTAGTGCCACATGGCTTCTTGGTACTTTTGTTCAGCAAGAGAACTTGTAAGTAATGAGTTCCTCTGCACTTTCCATCCATGGAGGGAAAGTTTTTTTTTCATCATCAAAGTACTTTATTTCGATCACATGACCATAAAAGTGCAAATGCAATAAATACATACAAAGGGTGTGGATTTCCAATGTGCAGTCACTTCATGATTCCAGAGCATCGCCCTCCCAAAGCAACCTTAGTTCTTCCCTGACTCTGTAGTAGCCATCTTCTGATTGTCCCTCCTCAGCAGCTTTTTGGCCCCCTTCCTTGGACCATTGACTTCTTCATTCAAGGACATCTTCAGGCCACTCCAAAGCAGTTGGTCATCTCTCTCTTTCACATCGGGGTCAGGCTCCTCCTCCAATCAGTCTCAGGTGAAGTCCCCAGGTTACTAATACTGATCCTGGCAGAGGATTTGGTGGTGAATATTCCAAACCTGGAGCAGAGAGTTTCTTATTCCCCACTGGTGAGGAGACCCCAAGATTCCTGATAGTGAACTCTTGGCACCCTGCCTGGAATTGCCTGGAATTCTCTCCCTCACCCCCTTTCTAATGTGGCCACCAAGATTTGTGTATTCCAGTTCTTCAGGTCTGAAGCTGGTTTAAGGCAGTTGTTTCCTTTTGCTTTTCCCCTCGGACTGGTCCAACCAAGCTGTTTGTCTCAAGGGATGAGTATGAAGGTTGGGTGGATCTAGGAGTTTCCAGGCAGGAGAACGCCAAAAACAAGGGCACAAAGCCAAGCATCTAATTGTTTATTTGTGGGGAAGTAGCCCTCAGAAGCCTTCCACATGCCTAACAATGCCGACATGTGACATTCATAACTCACATGGATGGTTGAAGGACCCATTTGCAGGGAACTGGCAGACTAACTTGAAAAACATCAGAGGCCAGTAGATGACTCTCGGGCCTGGTCAGGTAGAAAAGACTGCTTTGCCACTATAAATGGTGTCGCTAGCACGACTGTCAGTCCGCTATAGCCTGACAAGCTGATAGTAACCACACTTGGTAAAGAGAGTGCACATGATATGTCCTTCTAGACCACTAACCCTTATTCTGGATTTCAGTTTGTGTCACAAAAGTACCTCCAGTGTATATGCGCCAATGCCATGCTTCCTGAAGCAGGGCGTGAAAAAGCTACAGCTTCCTATAGTGAATTAAAGCGCACGCTCTACAGATCCATGGAACTGCATCCCAGTACACACACTTTCGCAGCATGTGATCCAGCGCAGTCTAAACAAACCCTCTTCTCTATCTCAGACAATGCACCAATCTCCCTTTCCCTAAGCTATAGTTGGTACTACGGACAGGGTACGTACACCCTATTCTTCATCCCTACTAATCTGACTTATCCTTTGGTGCACTCTCCATCCATCGGGGGCGAAAATTGTACCTAGCTACTCCAGGCACAGAGTAGTCACTGAACAGAGGCTCAAATTCAGAGGGGCCAAGGTACTGAGACTCAAGCACTTGTGGGTTAGGTGGAGGAGTATCCTTAGCGGCCCTCACTTCTGGGGGGACTGCTTCATTCAACACAGCATTGTTCTCCTCATCTGTCTGCAGCCACGTCAGTCGGGCGTCCAAAAAGGGGATGAAGCGTGGCACTTTCTCCTTTTCGTGGTCACCGCTGCCATCAATCACCCACTGGTCATAGGGGAGAGGCAATGGTATCTGGCGACAGTGGTTTACGTGATTCCATTTCTTCCGACTGATCACCATCACTGCACTCCTGGAAGCAAGGAGGAACTGCAGGGGCCCCTTCCTTCAGGGCTCCAGGCTCCCCCGTCTTTGAAAGTGCCGAACCAACACAAAATCCCCAGGTCGGATGGTGTGCTCGGCCCTCTGTTTGCAGTGGTAAGGCTTCTCAAATCTGTTGAAATATAGAACACAACTTTTTAGTCATTTCATAGAGATAGTCCACTAACAAAGGATACTCAATATCCCAAAATCTTTTTGGTTGCGGGACACCCCAAACATTTGCTGGGCGACTGAACACTACCTCATATGGGGTCAACCTTGTCCTAGTATGAGCCGTAGCCCTCGTTGACAGAAGGGCTAACAGTAGAGCATCTGCCCGTTTCACTCCTGTGCTTTCCTGAATTTTCGCTAGTTTCTGTTTGAGAGTACCATTGTACTTCTCAACCAAACCTGCTGACTGGGGGTGGTGTGCAGCGTGAGTGAGTGAATGAGTGAATTGTGTCTTGTACCGCGCAACTTAGCCCAAGGGCATCAAGGCGCCTAGAGATCGTGCAGCTTGTAAGTGTTGGAGAGCCAGACTATAGATAAGCCTCTACAAAGAGGTACGTTTTCAAAGCTTTACGAAAGAGAGTGATGGATGATTGTCTTGCTAGTTCGGGAGGGAGAGAATTCCACAGCCTGGGAGCTAGGGAGGCAAAGGCTCTCCCTCCCCACCTAACTTTGCGGAACCGAGGGACTGACAGAAGATTTTTGTTAGAAAAGCGGAGGGCTCTACAGGGAGAGTAAGGGTGAAGGAGAGCCCTGATACCCTCCGAACTGGAGCCGTATAGAGCCCCATGGGCAAGACAGAGGATCTTGAAGGAGATCCTGGACTGAATGGGCAGCCAGTGAAGGTCCTTCCTGGCGGTGGAGGCTGAGTTAAAGTCTAGGGAGGTTAAGGACCAACCTAGCCACCGCATTTTGCACTACCTGTAAGCGCTGAATCAGGTTTTTGTTGATACCTGAGTAAAGCGCATTACAGTAGTCAAGCCTTGAAGAGAGCAGGGCCACAGTAACCTGCTTCCGCGCTTCGGGAGAGAGGAAGTGGGCAATCTTTCTCAGGACCCTGATGATTCCACAGCATGTAGAGACCGTCCTGCTGACCTGACGGTCGAAGGCGAGGGTGGAATCAATCAGTACCCCCAAATTCCTGGCAGAATGGGATGGAATAGGACACGCCCCTAGGGTCGGGGGCCACCAATCACTCGACCAGATGTCGTGATTAGCACCAAAAATCAGGACCTCTGTCTTCTCCCCGTTCAACTTCAGGAAGTTCTGAATCATCCAAAAGGAGACTGCTTCCATACTCCTCCTGAAGTTAGAGGCGGAGAGACTGACCGATTGAGTGAGGGAGACCATGATTTGGGTGTCGTCAGCATATGACAACACCTCTAGGCCAAAAGATAATACTAACCTGGCAAGTGGGGCCACATAGATGTTAAAAAGTGTGGGGCTCAGGGAAGAGCCCTGAGGAACTCCACACTGCACAGGTTTAGAGGGAGAGAGGAAGTCGCCCAGCTTTACCCTCTTTTCTCTTTGACTAAGGAAAGAGGACAGGAGGTTTAAGGCAGAGCCACCAACTCCGATCTCCCGAAGGCGGGCGATCAGAACGGAGGGGGACAAGGTGCCAAAAGCCGCTGTGAGGTCGAGCAGGACCAGCAAGGAGGTCTGGCCCATGTCGACCTTCACTCGGATGTTGTTGATAACCACCGTAAGGGCGGACTCCGTGCTGTGGGCTCTCCGAAAGCCATGCTGAGAGGGGTCTAGCAGGCTGGCGTCACCCAAAAGGCGCTTAGATGATGATTAAGGTGGGCCTCGAGAATTTTAGCAGGGGCGGGAAGCAGAGAGATTGGACGAAAGTTCTTTAACACCCCAGGGTCGAGTGTGGCCTTTTTCAGGCGGGGTTTGACAACCGCCATTTTCCACGAAAGTGGATAGATTCCTTCCACAATCACTAAGTTCGAGGGGAGGAATGACCACCTCCTTGCAATCCTTAAGAATCTTAAGGGGGCAAGGGTCCAGAGGGGAGCCAGATTTCATTTTGTCAAGGAGTAAGGAGAGCGATTCTAGAGTGAGGAGGGGAAAATGAAGAAGGCTAGGACGATATTACGATATTCATTCGCCCCACATTCCGGCGCAGCAGGGGTAGAGAGAAGGGAGACACCAGAGTTGAGGTTCAAGATTTCAAGAGACCTATAAATGTCGGCTATTTTAGTGTGGAAAAATGTGGCGATCTTATCACATAATTCTTGAGAAGCTACAATAGGGTCCGGTGTCTGAGGGCTGGAGGGGGTGTCGATGATCTTGAAGAGATCACAAGGAGAATTTAGCGAGGACGTGAGACTAGCAAAATGCGACTTCTTTCCCTCAATAATTGCCAGTTTATATTCTGCAAGGAGGCGTTTGTGCACTTCTCTCTCCTTTGGGTCCGAATGGGCCCACCAACGTCTCTCCTGTTTACGGCAGCCCTGCCTTAGCAGTCTGAGCGATTCAGAGAACCAAGGAGAATAGGGTCTCTTTCTGGCTGAATAGTGGTGTTTAGCGGGAGCCAGAATATCCACAGCTCTCGAGATAGTATTAGAGAGTTCGAGGGCCGCTGCGTTGGTGTACCGGGAGGTGAGGGGCCTCAGGCTGGACAAGAACGGGGCAAGAGTTGAATAGTTGACCTCCCTGTAATTCCTTCTTAATTCCCACCTCCTAGATTCGTAAGTGGGAGGGAAAGAAGAGAAGAACTTTAACTCCAGCGGCATAGCAAGGTGGTCTGACCACGTCAGAGGGATGGGAGGACCTATTCTTAATCTAGAGTCATTGGAAAATACACCGTCCAGCGTGTGGCCGGCAGAGTGGGTGGGGCTATCCACAAGTTGCACCAGGCCATACGAGGCTAGCGATTCCACCAGAAATGAAGTGTCACTGGCGTTCGAATTTTCAAGGTGAAAATTAAAATCACCTAACAAGGTAATGTTGGTCTGTCAACAAAAGCTTCTAGTAGCTTTAAAAGATCATGGCTGAAGGCTGACCTGGGACCAGGGGGCCTATAAAACAGCAAACCAGAAAAAGAAACTGTGGAGGAAGAGTTAAGAGAGAAGTACAGAGCCTGAAAGTGATCTGTTGGAGTGGTAAGATGTTCACTGCGGCAGATAAGGGAGTTCTTGTATAAAATCCCCAGACCTCCTCCCCTTTGCCCAATTCTGTCCATCCAAGCTAAGGCATAGCCCTCCAGAATGGCATCAACGAGCTCGGGGCCTGAAGATTCTGACGCCCACGTTTCCGTAATAAAAACCCAGGAGGGTCTCCTGACGGAAACAAAATCATTAAAGGCGATGTTTTTTATTAAAGAGCGGAAACTTCTGCCTAATGTGTAACCCATCACAGACCAACTGAATGACTTTTGAATTGAAATTACTACTGTTGTCACTCCAAATCAAACGAGGCAAACTAAAGCGTGGAAAGAACTCCTTCAGGAGGGCTTTCTCCATCACCAAGGCTGTTTTCTCCTTTGTGGGGTAAGCCTCCACCCATTTACTGAATGCACAGACAACCACCAACACATATTTCAAATTGTTGACTAGCTCCATCTCAATGTAAACAATCTGAAGAACCTCAAAAGGAAAAGAGAGGGAGCAAAATTGCCAGGGGGTGTGGGAGTGCCCTTCCTAGGATTGTACATCAGGCATACCATACAATATTTGACTAAATGAGTGGCTGTTTTCGGAATATTGTCATTCTGTCATACGGGGTCTAATAGTTTGCATATCCCCTTGACATTGATGGGAATTGGCCCATGCATCATAGTGAATATAAGGAGGACATAGGCGTCCGGTAACATCCACCTTTGCTTTCCTGATTCATTTGTCTAGCACGCATCTTCGTCTAAATGTGCCGTGCTTGCCTGCCATACTGCTAGCTCCTCAATCGTCGCCTTGCTCTGTGTTTCTTTCACACTATCTAGTGTGTCCTCAAACATAGTAACTTCAGGTACCCATTGAGCAGGACCTGCCACAAACATTCTTTTCATTTTGATTCGAGCTGTCTCCTTAGCTGTTAGATCTGCAAATGCATTTCCCTTTCCCACATCATCAGTAACTGCCTTGTGGGCACTACACTTCACTATTGCTAACTGCTTGGGAAATGTTAGAGCTGACAAAAGCCTGTGCATCAATGGACCAATCTGGATTTTTAAACCATGTGAAGTGAGGAATCCTCTCTCCGCCCAAAGCCGCCCAAAGTTGTGAGCAACTCCAAAGGCATACTGACTGTCAGTCTAAATATTGACTGTCAGTCCCTCACTTAGCTCACAAGCCCGAAGAAGGGCACTGAATCTATAGCTTGGGCCAATTGATAGAGATCTCTTGATGACTCAACCACTGTGCGCAAGGTAATTATGGCATATGCCGCCGTTGTTGTGCCATCCGGTAATTTTAAACAAGAGCCATCGACATATAGCTCCCCTTGGGGTTCGAATAGGGGAACATCCATCAGGTCTACCCGTCCCTTCATCTATTCTTCGGTACAAAAAATGAAATCATGCACCTCTATTTGCTCACTTTCCGAAAGGAGGGGTAGTGACGTGGTGGGGTTCAGAGTGGAACATCTTTTGATGGTGACATGTGGTGTGAATAGGGTCAGCTCATAGCCAGTTAGACGCACACTGGTAAGGTGCTGCGTCTTTGTTCTGTTCAAAAGTGTGCCCACAGCATGAGGTACCATGACTGTGAGATCAGTATCAAGGACGACCCTGCCGACTGTCGAATAGAGACGGCCACAGCCACAACTGCTCTTAGACAGTTCGGGAGGGCTCTCACGACGTTATCCAGAAGCGCAGAAAAAATAGCACACTGTCTCTGCTTACCTCCAAAGGCTGATGTTAAGACAGAGAGCGCACAGCCAGCCGTCTCATGTACATACAACACAAACAGCTTCTGATAAACAGGAGTGCCAAGAACTGGTGCAGAGCAAAGCGCAACCTTTTGTTTCACAAAAGCTAGTTGACATGTATGCGTCCAGGGCAGGGGCTCATGCACATCTTTAGTGGTTAGTTGCAACAGCTTCTTTGTTAGTAGGGAATAATTAGGAATCCAGTGACGACAATACAGAGTAATGCCTATGAAAGCCTGCAGATCCAACTGAGTCATAGAGATGGGCATTTTAACAATTGTACTAATGAGTTTAGGTGTTAGTCTCCTTCCCTCCTTCGACAGTAGGTGAGCTAAATAGGTGACCTCCTGCGGACAATATTGGAACGTTGAAAGAGACACTTTATGTCTGTCCTGTGCCAAATGTAGCAACAGTTTGACCGTTACATCTTTGCAACCCTCTTCAGTGTCAGAAGCGATAAAGAGGTCATCCACATACTGTAGTAACACATTACTTGAGGGAAGTGTGAGAGAATCCAATTGTCCTTTCAGAGCTTGACTATATATACTTGGAATTTCAGTATAGCCCTGAGGAGCGTGACAGCATCGTAAACTTCTGCCAGCCAGGGCAGATCCAAATAGGTACCTGCGATCAGGATGAATGGGAATGCTTAAGAAAGCGTTTTTTAAATCAATCACTGAGAAGAATTTGGCAGAGGATGGAATCATCATCAGAAGAGCAGTGATGTCGGGGACCACTGGGACCTGAAGTACCACAATCTTGTTAACCTCACGCAGATCAATCACAAAACGATAGACACCGGAATAATCATTAGAAGAATCCAAACGCTCCCTCTTAAGGATAGGAAGAATAAGGCTTTTACAAACATTCGCAGTCATCTCTTCAATGACCATGGACTTGATCAAGTCCTGTATAATCTGTAAGAGAGCTCGCTCTCCTGCTTGCGGGATTTTGTACTGAGGAATGCGAGGCAGTACAGTGTTGTCCTTGACCTTAATAGAGACTTGTGGTATCTGCAATAGTCCTACGTCAGTATCACCAGTGGCCCACATAGTAGTTGGAACATCTTTAAACTCAAAGGGTAGAATATATGATGATACATCGCAAACTAAAACAACGCGTGCTTTTACAACGTTGATTTTAGTTTGCAAGTACCTTTACAAAACATTTTTCTCTAACGCATACCTTTACTTCGCATTTGCTTAAAAATGCATATGAAATGTCTTCACTTCAGATCCCAATTCCCGCATAGATTTACAACACATTTTAAAAAAAACAACACTATGCAAATTTCTACATCCATATACACTACCCTACATAACACATACTCCACAACACTACCCTAAAACACTACCCTACACTACACAACCCTAAACCCAAACACACTACCCCAGCACAACCCTACCCCCAGTCCGTTGTCTACACTGAAACACTACCCTACACAACCCTGCGACGCTACCCTAAACCCTAAAACACTACCCTACACTACACAAACACTACAACACAACACTACCCAAAACCCTAAAACACTACCTTCAGCACAACCCTACCCCCAGTCCGTCCCCTACACTGAAACACTACCCTACACAAACCCTGGCACTACCCTAAAGCACTACCCTACACTACACAAACACTACAACACTACCCTAAACCCTAAAACACTACCCAAGCACGACCCTGCCCCTACCTGAGTCCACTTCCTACACTGAAACACTACCCTACACGACCCCCTGACACTACCCTAAACCCTAAAATACTACCCAACACTACTCAAACACACTACCCCTAACCCCAAAACACTACCCCAGCATGACACTACCCCCAGTCCACTCCCTACACTGAAACATTAGCCTAAACAACCCCGACACTACCCTAAACATTAGCCTACACTACACAAACACTACAACACTACCCTAAACCCTAAAACACTACCCTAAGCACGACCCTGCCCCTACCCCCAGTCCGCGCCCTACACTGAAACACTGCCATGCACGACCCCCGACACTACCCTACACTACACAAACACTACAACACTACCCTAATCCCTAAAAAACTAACCCCTGCACGACCCTCCCCCATCCCCACTCCTGTCCCTACACACAAACACTACACTGCACGACCCGCAACACTACCCTAAACCCAAAAATACTACTCCTCAAACACAAAGCCTTTAAAAAACACAGCCCCACTTACCTCTCTCACCTCGGCGCACATCCCTTGTCCCCAGCTGCAAGCACCCGTAACCGCTGCGATCATCCAATCCAGTCCTCGAAGAATTATCAACTCCCCACTGCCGTCATTGCTGCCTCCTTGCTGGTCATCGCTGCAATCATCCAATCCAGTCCCATCATTGCTGCCTCCTCGTCAGCCATACATTCATAACAATACATGCGTTGTAACAGCACATGCGAAGTAATAACATGTGTAGTAAAGGCTACGCGTTGTTACAGCGAATGCGTTGTTTCACTTGCATTGCAATGGTACGCGATCTAAAAGTCGTGTACTAACGGGTGTTTACTCAACGGGAAGGGGCTCATCTTTGGACAAACACTGCTTGGAACTCACCACATTGGGGACAAGTGTCACATAGACACCATCCGGGGAGCAAGAAATGGTCACGTGCAACCTCTTTAACAAATCCAGGCCCATCAAATTTCCCCCACAATTGGACGTCAATAGAAAAGGCGAGTCCACTGTAAAAGAACCAATAGTCAGGGCAAAGGGCTTGGAAATGGGGCTCACAATCAGTACACCTGAAAAGCCTACCAAGACATTAATTTGGCTAGACAGGGCTACCCCGGGGACCAGTGAGCGAGAAACAGAGCTATTCATCGCACCTGTATCCACCCAAAAATTCTTAGCTGATCCCTGTAAGTCAGCCGTAACATAAGGACCACGCTGATCCACATACATCTGATCTGGTCTCAGCTGTCCTACCTATGGGTCAACCCAGTCACGTCATCCAAATCAAAGTCATCCTGGAAGTACTGTCACTCTGAGGGTCATCAAAATAGTTCTGATCAGTGCAACCCTGCTGGTCCTCATTGTCCTGACCTCCCTCATGACCACCTGCTCCACGACCACGAGAACTCCGTCCCCTAGGCGACGCAACCTTCTGCAACAACGTTAGTCACTCACTACACCAGTGTCCCTCCTCCTTACAATACGCACACTGGTTTGGCCCCAAAGGCGCTGTGTTTTTGCTAGTGCGGGGCAGCTGTTGGGGTAGACAAATACTGTGTCCTCTCCCAGTTCCTCGAGATACCTGCTGCATCAACACCTGTGTCTTCAACTCCTTATTTTTCGTCTCCACGTTTTCCTTCTCTTCATTCTCTCTATGCTCATAATACTGGGCCATACCTAAGATCACAGATGGAGAGGAAGTAGTCCAAGTGCTCTCCGAAGCCTGTAACCGAGTCGCAATCTCGGGAAGCAGGTTCGTAACAAATCTGTTAACGAACAGTCGGACACCCCCCTCCATTGACAAATCCTGTCCAGTGAAGTCCAAAAACACCCTTTCAAACCTAGTAAATACATCTGATACACTTTCATCCTTCTTCTGATGACATGTTGTTAACTTGTCCCAGTCTACTCTCTTAGGTGGAGTTAGAGAGTGCATGTAAGTAATAATTTAAGCTCCTCACCAGGCTTCCTCTCTTTATCCCATGCCCTGATCTCATCACAAGTGCCACCCAACTCCACAACAAGGTCCTGCGTATGCACCTGCCTCCAAATATCAACGGGCACCAAAAAATAACTCAATGTCTGCTAAAGTCATCACCGTTGACGATGCAGCATCTGTTAATTCATTGTAGTATGCAGTTGGATTTTTTCTAGGGTCGGGTAACTGAGTCTCAAGGAATAAAACCTAACTTTTTCCCATGGAGTGTAAACCCTTTGTTCTTGAAAACGAGCCTCTACTCGCTGCCTGACAACAGCATTCTGCTGCTCATGCAACTCAGGTATTTCAGGGTGAAAAATAGGATGTACTTCCCTCATCGGAAACTGGGACACTGTTGTCTGGCTCCTCTGATGGAACCTACCTCGAGTCAAGTCAAGTCAAGTCATAAAATTTGTATAGCGCACTACATACCCAGAGGGTTTCAAGGCGCTTAGGAAGGGGAGGAGGATTACTTGTCAAATATCCACGTTTTAAGCTGCTTTCTGAACCCTAGGTGGTTCTGGGTGAGGCGAAGGTAAGCGGGGAGTGAGTTCCATGTTTTAGCAGCCAGGTATGAAAAGGATCTGCCTCCCATGGTGGTCTTGTTGATGCGAGGTACAGTGGCGAGGGCTTGGTTGGAAGAACGTAGTTGGCGAGAGGGGGTGTAGAAGGACAATCGTGAGTTGAGGCAATCTGGTCCGATGTCGTAGAGTGATTTGTGTGCGTGGGTAAGCAGTCGGAAAGTGATCCTCTTATTGACGGGTAGCCAGTGGAGGTCTTTAAGGTGACCAGAGATGTGTTCGTTGCGTGGGATGTCTAATATGAGCCTGGCTGAGGCGTTTTGGATTCGTTGGAGTTTCTTCTGGAGTTTTGCGGTAGTATCCGCGTAGAGGGTGTTTCCGTAGTCCAGTCGGCTCGTGACCAGAGCGTGGGTGACTGTTTTCCTTGTTTCGGAGGGGATCCAGCGAAATGTTTTTCTGAGCATGCGAAGAATGTTGAAGCAGGAAGAGGATACGGCGCTGACTTGTCTGTTCATTGAGAGTGAAGAATCCAGGATGACGCCAAGGTTCCGTGCGTGGACTGTCGGGATGGGTGCTTTTCCGAGGGCTTCCGGCCACCAGGAGTCGTCCCAAGCAGAGGGGGATGTACCTAAGATGAGGACTTCTGTTTTGTCTGAGTTCAGTTTCAGACGGCTTTGTTTCATCCATTCGGCAACTTCTTTCATTCCTTCGTGTAGGCTAGTTTTGGCGGTGCTGGGGTCATTGGTGAGAGAAAGGATCAGTTGAGTGTCGTCCGCGTAAGAGATGATGTTGAGGTTGTGTTGGCGTGCGATGGCCGCGAGGGGGCTCATGTATACGTTGAAGAGGGTGGGACTGAGTGATGATCCTTGAGGTACGCCGCAGATGACTTCAGAGGCCTCGGACTTGAATGGAGGAAGGCGGACTCTCTGGGTTCTTCCGGTGAGGAACGAGGTGATCCATTCAAGTGCTTTTCCTTGGATTCCGATGTTATTGAGGCGTTGTAGAAGGGTGTTGTGGCAGACTGTGTCGAATGCTGCAGAGAGGTCGAGGAGGATGAGGACGACTGTGTCTCCATTGTCCAGTAGAGTTCGAATGTCGTCTGTTGCTGCGATGAGGGCGGTCTCAGTGCTGTGTTTTGCTCGGAAGCCAGATTGTGAGGGGTCGAGGGATTTGTTGGCTTCGAGGAAGGCGGCGAGCTGGTTGTTGACGGCTTTCTCGATGACTTTGGCCGGGAATGGAAGACGCGAGATGGGGCGGTAGGGGTCCGCTGTTGGTTTTTTCAGAAGGGCGGTGAGTTCAGCGTGTTTCCAGTCTTCTGGGAAGGTGGCGGAGCTGAAGGAGCAGTTGATGACGTCTCGGAGGTGCGGTGCTATGACGGAGTCTGCTTTGTTGAAGATGTGGTGAGGGCATGGGTCTGTGGGGGATCCTGAGTGGATGGAATTCATCAGGCGGATGGTGTCCTCAGTGGAGATTGGGTTCCAGGCGTTAAGGGTGTTCACGGGGGGAAGATGGTCAGCAGATGGTAGGGTGGGTTGGTTTCCGGGTTGGTTGTCAAAGCTGTTGTGGATGTCTGCAATCTTGTTGTGGAAAAAAGAGGCTAGGGAGTCGCAGAGGGTTTGAGAGGGGGTGATGTCGTTGGAGTTGGCCGAGGGATTGGAAAATTCCTTGACGATGTTGAAAAGTTCCTTGCTGTTGTGGGCGTTGTTGTCAAGTCGATCCTTGAATGCTGTTTTCTTGGCTTTTCGGATCAGTTGGTGGTGAGTGCGGGTGGCGCTTTTGAAGGCGTCCTTGGTGCTGGTGGTTGGGTCTTTTTTCCAGGCCTTTTCAAGGGAGCGGCAGAGTTTCTTGGACTTCTTGAGATCATCGCTGAACCATGAGGCTTTCTTGCTGCCAGGTTTGCTTTGACGTTTTTTCAGTGGAGCTAAGGTGTCAGCGGTGTTGGATAACCATAGGGTGAGGTTGGCGGCGGCTTCGTTGGCGTTAGAAGAGAGGGCTGGGGAGTTTCGAAGGAGCGATGCGGAGATTTGATCCGTGGTGATTTTGTTCCAGTTTCTTTGCAGGGTAGGTTGGGAGTGGTTGATGGGTTTCGGCTTGTTGTAGGTGAAGTGAACGCAGCTGTTGTCAGTCCAGAGGAGATCCGTAGTGTGGCTGAAGGAGACATGATTGCTGGATGTGAAGATGGGGTCGAGTGTGTGACCTGCGATGTGGGTGGGGGAAGTGACTAGTTGTTTAAGTCCGAGGTTGGCGAGGTTGTCCAAGAGGGTGGTGGTGTTGCGGTCGTTGTTCTTTTCAAGGTGAAAGTTGAGGTCTCCCAGAAGAATATAGTCTTTGGAGGGGAGCACGTGTGGAGAGATGAAGTCCGTGATGTCTTCACTGAATTTTGCGCGGGGTCCTGGTGGTCTGTAGAGGAGAGTGCCTCTGAGTGTGGTTTTGGGGTCGATGTGGATCTGGAAGTGAAGGTGTTCGGAGTTGGCGAGGTTGGCGTCGGAGCTGGTTGAGATGCGGATAGATTTCTTATGGATGATAGCGATTCCTCCTCCTGTGTGGTCGGTGCGGTCCTTGCGTGTGATCTTATAGTCTTCCGGGATGGCAATGGTGATGTCTGGTGCGGAGGAAGCATTCATCCATGTTTCCGTAAGGAAGGCGATGTCCGGAGAAATGGTGTCTAGTAGATTCCATAGGTCAATGGCATGTCTGTGGACTGATCGGGTGTTGGGAAGGATGCATTGTAGGTGATTGGGGTCGGGGATCTGTGGTGTGGTCGTAGCGGAGATGTTGACGGTGCCGATGAATTTGCAGGAGTAGCAAGAGAAAGGTCCATGGGTGTGTCCAGGAGCGGCTTGGACGCAGTTGGGGGCGCGACCGGGGTCAAGGGCTAGGAGGGTGGCGGCATCGTAGGTAATGCGGGAGGGCTGGGCAGCGCGAGGGGCAGGGGGTCTGGCGCGGACGGGCGTAGACGGGCTTACCTTTGGCGCACCTTCGGCACGGATTGGGCGCGATCGCTGCGCGTGAACGCTGCGCGCGGGAACTACTGTCATATATGGAGATTGGAGGGGGAGGGGCGAGGGCGTCTCAGCTGGGAGGCGGGGCGGGCACACGAGGACAACAACAATAGTCAAGATGGAGGCGGAGGGGGGAGCACAGCGGAGCGCTACAGTAATATGCGCAAAACAAACAGTAAACAGTGTAAAACAAATTGAACAAGTAAAGAGGCAGGCAGCAGGCAAATGTTGCCGGTAAAGACACAGTCAAAGCAGCGCTACGATACCGGGAACCAGCAGGGGACGCTGGGAGCGACCACTCGGCTCGAGGAGAGGAGTGAGTCACAGTGCGCTGAGAAGGAGAAGCGCTCTATAAGGCTCGTGGGAGGGCGTCTCAGCTGGGAGGCGGGGCGGGCACACGAGGACAACAACAACAGTCAAGATGGAGGCGGAGGGGGGAGCACAGCGGAGCGCTACAGTAATATGCGCAAAACAAACAGTAAACAGTGTAAAACAAATTTAACAAGTAAAGAGGCAGGCAGCAGGCAAATGTTGCCGGTAAAGACACAGTCAAAGCAGCGCTACGATACCGGGAACCAGCAGGGGACGCTGGGAGCGACCACTCGGCTCGAGGAGAGGAGTGAGTCACAGCGCGCTGAGAAGGAAAAGCGCTCTATAAGGCTCGTGGGAGGGCGTCTCAGCTGGGAGGCGGGGCGGGCACACGAGGACAACAACAACAGTCAAGATGGAGGCGGAGGGGGGAGCACAGCGGAGCGCTACAGTAATATGCGCAAAACAAACAGTAAACAGTGTAAAACAAATTTAACAAGTAAAGAGGCAGGCAGCAGGCAAATGTTGCCGGTAAAGACACAGTCAAAGCAGCGCTACGATACCGGGAACCAGCAGGGGACGCTGGGAGCGACCACTCGGCTCGAGGAGAGGAGTGACATCCAATCAGTGTTGCAACATTACTGAAAACATAATTGAAGGCTATGTTGGCAGCATACACATGGTCCGGAATGTCATATATTTTCTGAGGTGCAACACCAATAAATACTGTTCCCACAACCCTATTAATGTAGCCGACATATGCTTCAGGGCATTCTGTTGCACAAACGGTTCATACTCTTTCAACACACTCCACACATCCTCCATGCTATAAATCAGATTCCGATCCCTCTCCGCATCCTGATCAGCTACCATCTTTATCTCTACATCTCCCACGTCAGATCGAAATAACACTCTTCCCCATTCGCTCCCAAGCGATCACCCTATTCCTCTTGTCCAGTCCACACACGGGCGTCCCAAGACTCAGCAATGTTGGGGAGGATATATCCAAGGAAGACACAATAGATGAAGGAGCAGGCACTAAAGTAATTAATGGATGCGTCGAGGGTGAGAGAGATGGAGAAAGTGTGTAAGCAGAAACAATAGGTCTAGCAGGGAGACTTGCAGTCATCGTAGTCGTGGCATGTGATGTTAGAGAAAGAGCCGAAGGTGTTGTAGCCGAGACAGCCAGATCAAAGGCAGAAGAAACAGAAGTGGAAGCGGGAGGGGCGGAAGAATGGGGCGGCGGGACAGTGGGTATATCCTCTGCAGGGCATAGGGAGGTGGAGGTAGAGCGTATAACAGCTCCTCCACAAATGTATCACATTCCTCTCGGGTGACATAGGACTTGTCTCATTGCAACCTAAATCTTCTGTCAGCACACTCTACACCTTTTTCTACCTTCTCTTTATCATACACTACTGCTTTCTGAGTCACTGTCTGCATCTTTCCTCTCCGGGCCTCGTTCTCTGCTTTAATTCGCCTTTTCCTAGCTTCCTTCTGCCGTACTTGTTGATAATCGAACATCGATTGCCTACTTCGTTTCGCAAATAATTTATCCTGCAGGAAATTCAATTTTTGTTCATCAAAGGTACCTGTTTGCGGCCATTGCAACTTGGCATTGTCCGTCATATATTTGTGCCATAGTGTACTAGACATAATAGGGCAAGGCAGTGTTTAACATACATATCTAAGTTAGGGGCGCCTTCGGAGGTGCAGGTTGCCTGTCCTCTAGTCGGGCCTCAGCGGAACAACAACGGCACCCCAAACAACACAACTTGCTCAAACAGGGCATCTTAATAGGGAATAGGTCCCCTAGCTGCTCCAAAAAAATAACTTGCAAATATTTCCTAAAAAGGGGTTGGTCCGCAGATCATATCAAACAAGGAAACCCAAAAGTCAGTCCTCAGACTGCACTGAAAGAGACAAGTCAAAATCGATACCACAAAACCAAACAAACCAGCTAAATTCCAGGCATTTTTTGAAAAGTAAGCCAAATCCATTATTTTGCTCACCAGAGTGTCTGCAGACGCTCTGTATCCAAATCGGTCCACATACCTGCCAAGTACAATTCAAATGGTCCCTAGACCATATCAAAGAATATCCAAACTGGTGCCATATTCACAAAGAATCAAGCCAAACTCACCTGGTGCACACAGGTCGAACAAATGTATTCTCCTCTGCTGACTCTCCGGACCAAACAGTCAGATCCAAGGGTTTCACCTTTCAGGACCCCAGCCGGGATGACCATTGGGCGAGGCACCACATAATCAGACAGGCGGGGCAGCTGCGAGTACCAGGATCTTTCATTCATGAATCCCCGATTCGCTCATCCGACCTGATGTGGCCTGCCCTCCCTACCCGTCCGCAGGCAAGATGGGTCACTCCCCTGATAGGGTACCTGTTCGGGCACCAGCTGAAGGAGATGACCCGAATAGAGACACCCGGGTCACCAGTGACCACCTCTCAGTGTTCCAAACAAATGAAGAGTCGGTCAGACAGTAGAGAATATAAAATCAAGCTATTTGTTAGTATTATGCTGCAGCGCAACCCAGTTTGACCAACCTCAGAAGATAGCTGCTGAGGGACTGACTCCCCCCAACATGACATAAGATATTATACATTTCCAAATCTCTAAGAACACGCCCCGGTCGGAAAATTCCAGTCCAGGCACTAGCAAACAAAGGAGGCACAGAGGGATGAGATACATCCCTGGGACCAGGTACATGTTATCCTCACTTCAAGGCCACTTCACCTATGCTCGCCATTAGAGTGAAGATGGGAATAAGCCTATCTACCAGCTAAGGTATGCAACAATAGAGAGCACGTTCACAGTGCAGCTGAAATCGGCCTTGGACAAACACGAGCAAAGGTGCATGGAGACAGTTTTCTGCTGAGATAAGCAGTACGAGGCAGGAGCTTAGCTTCGATCATGAAACAGAATGGCGGTAAACATCTCTGCATTGTGTGCACAGGGTGCAGGGATGTTTAAAAACATACCTTTTTTGGGGGGAGGAGCTACGCTAGCAAACAAGATGGCTGCTTAGGCTCCCGGCTCCGCTGACCTCCGTATCCTGCCAGATGATCCTGTCGAAAATCCTGTTTTTACGCTCGACCTCCGTGTAGATGAACCGATGCACATTCCGATGGTGCAATCCCGAAAACTTACTCGGCTTGGTTGACGGAGTTGTGTTGAGTTGAAGTTTGCAGCCTAGTCCAGCAGGAGAGCCGGGGCCTCGAGTTTTGACCCAGCTGGGTTGCAGTTGAACAACATCGGCCGTGAGAATCAAGCAGGGTCCGGTCTACCGCAGTGGAGGTCTTTTTGCCCGATTTTGACGGCGATCATTCTGATTGACTAACATTGAGGGAGGAGTGACGTGGCACGACAGTGGCTGTAGGTGGAGGTCCCTATCCCACAGACCCGGTTTGCTGCTGCTGGGGTTCGGTGGGTTGGGGTCTTCGCTCGCGGCAGCGGAGTGCAGTTTGCTGCCACAGAAATCGATCAGTCACCCTCCGACGCCGTCCGTTCCGCTCCTATCTGTTCCCCCGGAGAAACTGGGCTCTCTGGGGAAGTGAATATGATCGGTACTGAGTGAGGAGAAATGGACCGGACGGAGCGTGAGCTGTCGCTGAAGACAGTATTGGCAGCCATCGGGGCATTTCATTCACATATGGATGCCCTGATTCACAAAATGATTACGGGCTTAACTGAGAAGGAGTGGGTGGAACGGACCCTACTCCACTGCTGGAACTGCTGCCAGCTACGATTTACATGACGACCATTTTGATTCTGGACGAGGACCCCTTGCGACAAGAGGTGCCGAAGCCCTAGGTTGGTACTCTGGAGAATCCTGAACCCGGTGTTTCGAACGTATTACTACACCTACCATCATTGCTGACTTTGAGAGAATTGATTGGCGTTCCCTTCCTGGAGACTCCTGTTGGTGATTGTTCTTGGACTTCTGTTTCATCCTTTCCCTCTTTGGTGAACGTACGATCGTGAGGAAAACAACATTGGGACTATCCGTCCATGAGGGAACGTTTCTGTGCTGATGGAGTTCTTGAGGAATTACTGACTTTGATTTGTTTTGGACTGGCTTTTTTTAGATTCTTTTTGCACTTTGATTCTCCTGTAGAAGTAGTGGTCCTACCGGGAGGGGTTTGCATGATGGTTCGGAAGGGCCAAGGCTAAGATCGATTTACCGGGGTTGGTACTAAGGCTTTAATGGATGTGGGATTCGTAACTGTTGGTTTCACGAGAGGCTGGGCGGTGTATCACGGCTCCCCCTAATTCATTTTTTCTGAGATTACAGATAAAATTGTTTTTTCATCATAGGGGATGCCTGTCTCTGGCGGGGGGGAAGGGGACCGGGAGCCCATACGGAAGTGCCCTACCCCATGTTTTCTCTTTTCTATTGTTAGAACCTAGTTTGTCGGGGCGACAGGCACACTGCTAGTTGGGGTTAGGCGATAGCCATATGCAGGGGTGCAGGGTGGAGGATGGGTTTATTGTTTTCTTTATGTTTTTGTTCTTATGGTTTTCTTTTCTTCAATCTTTTCTTTTGTCTCTCCCTTATTAGTAATATTAGCGAAATATCCTGACTTTGTTTACATTCCAGTGTCTGGTTGCCATGCTTTTTCTACTATTCTGATTTTATGGGTGGGCGGGCTCTGAGGGCCTGCGCTTAAGTTGTTTGTCGATTGTAATGCCACAAATCCTGCTTCGTACTCACTAGCGCAGGCGTTACAGCGATTCTTCTGTTGCTTCACGTCTATCCTGTCATTGTACCTGTACACCCTATTATTATGTATGAATGTATGGCACCGGATATGTCTATTCCTTTTTCCTTGTTTTTAAAATAATAAAAAGATTTATTAAAAAAAACATACCTTTTGGGATTGGGGCTTGTGCTTCAACCCTTTTACTGACCGCAGCACAAGCCTTAATGCAAAGAGGCCTGTTTCTGACTGCCCCCACGGCGACCAGTCCCTTTACCACAACAATGCCAGTTGGACGAGAGTCATAATCGGGCCCAAGCGACCAGTTACCAGGTGACCATGGACACTAATCTGTACAGCTCCAGAAATGTATCTGCAAAACCAGAGTCTGAGCCTGGAGGGTGATCAAATAGAATAAAAGTAACATATGTGGAGGAATTGAGGTGCCTTTAGCAGACCAAAGTATTGGGAAGGGAGAAAGAAATCTATATATTACCTTTAGTCCATGATTTTCTCTAAAAATCCTTGCCACCCTGCTCCTGCTGTTCTCTGTCCTCCTGTCAGATCAAACTATCTTAAACGATTTTAAAGCCCTTAGTAATGGCAATACTCTGTTCAGCATTTGAAATCTCCCCAAGCCATATATCACAAAGAAACATGTATCAAGGAGGTCCTTCCTTCAGAGTGATTAAACCTCCCACTTATGCGTATGTTTAGGAGAACCGCTCCGAAAGACCTACCATTTTCAGCATTGGCTACCTCCTCCTTGACTCTGTTGTCACACTGAGAATTCTGGGAGGGTCTCCTCGGATTCAGGAAGCTCACATTGGATGTTTGAAGCAACCAGCTCCTCATCATGCGGCAAAATCAGTCGGGGCAGGCCAGGAACTGTTTGGCCTCAACATGGACAGGTGCAGATGGACTTTGCATTGACTCTGAAAACAAAAATAGTGGTAAAACCCAACACAGCTGCAAACCAGACCTCTAACCTCTCCTGAACTAGAGACCTGGGGACAAAAGTCGCACACAAGTGGAACGTTTATGAGCACAACCCCAGCATGGATTTTGATGTGGATGGAGAGGATACATTCAGTTTATCCTCGTCTACCTTCTCCTTCAATACCTTTTCAGTGAAGAAGGGAGGACCAAAGTCACTTCAGGGCTTACCTGGGATTATGTAAGGGCACATTGGGGATCAGGGCAAAAGTGGGCTCACCATAGGCACTTACACATTGTATATTATACTTCTGTTCCTGGCCAGCTTTGAGGCAACCTCTGCTCCTGGGACAACACACACTCCAAGCGGCTCTCTATGGATCTGAAGCACATGGGCTGTTGAATCATTTTTCGGGCAGGCTCTTTTCTGTCGGAGCGCAATCCAGCACCCACTTCTGCTCGCAGGTAGCCTACTGTTCCTTCGAAGAAGAGATTAGCTCTCTCTCTCTCTCTCAGTAATAAGGAGCCAAGCTTGGTTCAGGACATTAATTTTGTAGAATAAATGTTTTGCATTAACAAAACATTATTGCACAGACACACAAAGGTAATTTGTGGAGAGAAAACATGTAATTCACATTTAGATTGACTATAGTTAATGTAGGTTGGAATTTTAAAATGGCTAGCATTGGGTGCCATCTTTTCTTTGTGACACATGAACATTATATTTCTAGGTAAAGCTGGAGTTCGAATTATCGAATGTGACATAATTTTTCCTTCTTTCCCTTGTGAAGATTGTATTTCTTTTTTTGTGATCACCATGGAATGTTTTAATGAATAGCGCATTCAAGAAGACACCTGCAGTGTGCAGGTTGATACTTTCATCTCATCTAGTAACATGCCTTAGGTCTTAGACACGGGATCTACACCATGATGAAGTAAAGAGACGGTGGGGAGCGCCTTGGGCTGAATTTTCTTCTTGCTTGTTCTTTTTAAACCACGCCATGTGTTATCTAGTTGTACAGTGGTAAAAATACATCAGACCCTCTTCAGGGGACGGGAGGCGGGCTGAGAAACAAGCTCTAACTTACATGGTGCCTTGTGTGCCTCACCATATGATGACCGTACGAGCATAGGGGGGCACCTGGACCAAATATTTCTTCTTTTTTTCTCCAATGACTACTTGTGTGCTTGATTCCTACGGGACTAAAGACATGCGTGACAATCTGCAGTGGCAGTGTGGTAGGGGTCGAGAGAGACACTTTCTTTCACAAGCCGTCTCTTGGGCTTTACTATATGATATCCGTACAAGGACGAGGGTGCACCATAGTTGATTAATGCATGATTATTGGAGATTTGTGAGGATTCTATGAGCCCCATACTAACCATATACTTCCAGGTTGGGTGGGTTGAGCCAGTCCAATACTTGATGGAGTGAGGGTTATGAAATAAGATGAAAACCACTAATGGGGTACCGGGACCTGTAAATCCACGTTTTGTGTGTAAAAGTATGAGAATGGACAATGGAGACCTCCACAGCCGTTTAGGGTAGACAGCATGTAGAGGTTGTAGCTATGAAGTGATGCATTGCACGTGCTCAGAATCATAGTAGGCTTTAAGGGGGCTGGAGTCCTTAAGACGGCAGGGGCTGTTCCGGGGACACCCTCATGCTTTCATGGTATTGGGATAAGATCTAGGTACTTGTATAATGCCAGTGTGCTGTGAAGCTACAGATGTTGGTGCGGTGTCGGTTGCCTCTTGTAAAGTTCACAGAGTTACTGTACTTCCATCGCTGTTTTCATTGAAGGGGGATGAACAAAAGGTTTGTTTACCTGTTGGTTTGTATAAATTTACTTCAACGTGAGTGTAATTCCGGACCAATAAAAAGTAGGGGGAAGTAAGTTTCAGTAGGAGTTGAAAGAGTGTGATCTGTTAAGGCGCATAAATGTGGTTTAGAGGTAAATCCAAACAACATGGTGGCCGCGTCTCTAGGCGTGCACCGCAGAGGTTTGAAGGTGGGGTGCTTTAGCTCCAAATAATCAGTGTCAAAAATATGGCATAATATTAACACAATGGGAGGGAGAAATTGCACAAAGGAAACACAACCAAATGATTATAAAAAACTATATTTCATTTAATAGATATATAAATGTTCATCATAAAAACAATTAATAAAAAGCATGAATAACAATCAATTATACAAAAAACAAGGTATACAGTTTTCATACACTACGTAAAAATTACATACAAAAAGATTCTATAACAGTGGCAAACAATATTATTCGACGCGCGTTTCGGCGTTATGGGAAGCGCCTTCCTCAGGAGCCACAAATAGTATCTGAAAAACATAGTTAATTCATAATTAAATCAAAACACATATGTGACTATTTCATTCAGAAATTACATTCTAAACCACACCAAAGCGTAACAACCAATAATAGCAACGAAAAAATATATACAATACCTAAATGACAATAACTCCCTACTTGTATAGCTGGTTGAATGCAGCTAAACAAGGTACAGACTAGCAATCCTATATTTGAGCAGTGGTAATTGTGGGAAGAGATAGTTCCTGTAAAGCAACCAATGGTGAGAACCATGGGGATAATCTCTTCTTAGTGAGCCAAACTAATGGATAAGCTCTAAATGTAAGAGGATGTATAATTCCTACATAGGAGGTTTGGTATTACTTGCATATTTAACGTGAATAGATGGAACTGTAAGTAGGAAATCGTATGTCACAAGCCCATCTAGCTAACAATCGTAATTTTGGTACAATGTACTTACATGCTGTTCCAGCTGATAAGGTATTAAATAAAAGTATCTGTGTAAGGGGAAGACTACTCTAACCATACGATCAAAACAATATAGGGCCTAACTGGTCAATGGACCTAAACTAGAAATGTAGAGAGTCACTTACCGAGTTACCGGTGGTGAGGGCGGAAGATGCAAAGACAATGCTTATCTCTCTGTTTGTATCTATATCCATAAGCTAAAGTCTGGAATAGGATGTCACAATAGACAAAGAGTCATGTTGGCCATGACTGGGGAGGTTAGGAGAGATATAAAGGCAACTAATTACTCACTGCTCAAATATTTTAAAATTAATAGATACACAATGGTAAGTGGAACGGCCCTGCACAGACAAGCTGTGGGAATAATAATGTAAATAACAAAGACCCCCTGTTAGGAAAATCAATTCATAGTACAGGGAAATAAACAGTGTCAAAAATATGGCCTAATATTAACACAATGGGAGGGAGAAATTGCACAAAGGAAACACAACCAAATGATTACAAAAAACTATATTTCATTTAATAGATATATAAATGTTCATCATAAAAACAATTAATAAAAAGCATGAATAACAATCAATTATACAAAAAACAAGGTATACAGTTTTCATACACTACGTAAAAATTACATATAAAAAGATTCTATAACAGTGGCAAACAATATTATTCGACGCGCGTTTCGGCGTTATGGGAAACGCCTTCCTCAGGAGCCACAAATAGTATCTGAAAAACATAGTTAATTCATAATTAAATCAAAACACATATGTGACTATTTCATTCAGAAATTACATTCTAAATCACACCAAAGTGTAACAACCAATAATAGCAACGAAAAAATATATACAATACCTAAATGACAATAACTCCCTACTTGTATAGCTGGTTGAATGCAGCTAAACAAGGTACAGACTAGCAATCCTATATTTGAGCAGTGGTAATTGTGGGAAGAGATAGTTCCTGTGAAGCAACCAATGGTGAGAACCATGGGGATAATCTCTTCTTAGTGAGCCAAACTAATGGATAAGCTCTAAATGTAAGAGGATGTATAATTCCTACATAGGAGGTTTGGTATTACTTGCATATTTGACGTTAATAGATGGAACTGTAAGTAGGAAATCGTATGTCACAAGCCCATCTAGCTAACAACCGTAATTTTGGTACAATGTACTTACATGCTGTTCCAGCTGATAAGGTATTAAATAAAAGTATCTGTGTAAGGGGAAGACTATTCTAACCATACGACCAAAACAATATAGGGCCTAACTGGTCAATGGACCTAAACTAGAAATGTAGAGAGTCACTTACCGAGTTACCGGTGGTGAGGGCAGAAGATGCAAAGACAATGCTTATCTCTCTGTTTGTATCTATATCCATAAGCTAAAGTCTGGAATACGATGTCACAATAGACAAAGAGTCATGTTGGCCATGACTGGGGAGGTTAGGAGAGATATAAAGGCAACTAATTACTCACTGCTCAAATATTTTACAATTAATAGATACACAATGGTAAGTGGAACGGCCCTGCGCAGACAAGCTGTGGGAATAATAATGTAAATAACAAGGACCCCCTGTTAGGAAAATCAATTCGTAGTACAGGGAAATAAACAGTGTCAAAAATATGGCATAATATTAACACAATGGGAGGGAGAAATTGCACAAAGGAAACACAACCAAATGATTATAAAAAACTATATTTCATTTAATAGATATATAAATGTTCATCATAAAAACAATTAATAAAAAGCATGAATAACAATCAATTATACAAAAAACAAGGTATACAGTTTTCATACACTACGTAAAAATTACATATAAAAAGATTCTATAACAGTGGCAAACAATATTATTCGATGCGCGTTTCGGCGTTATGGGAAACACCTTCCTCAGGAGCCACAAATAGTATTGGAAAAACATAGTTAATTCATAATTAAATCAAAACACATATGTGACTATTTCATTCAGAAACTACATTCTAAATCACACCAAAGTGTAACAACCAATAATAGCAACGAAACAAATGTATACAATACCTAAATGACAATAACTCCCTACTTGTATAGCTGGTTGAATGCAGCTAAACAAGGTACAGACTAGCAATCCTATATTTGAGCAGTGGTAATTGTGGGAAGAGATAGTTCCTGTAAAGCAACCAATGGTGAGAACCATGGGGATAATCTCTTCTTAGTGAGCCAAACTAATGGATAAGCTCTAAATGTAAGAGGATGTATAATTCCTACATAGGAGGTTTGGTGTTACTTGCATATTTGACGTGAATAGATGGAACTGTAAGTAGGAAATCGTATGTCACAAGCCCATCTAGCTAACAACCGTAATTTTGGTACAATGTACTTACATGCTGTTCCAGCTGATAAGGTATTAAATAAAAGTATCTGTGTAAGGGGAAGACTATTCTAACCATACGATCAAAACAATATAGGGCCTAACTGGTCAATGGACCTAAACTAGAAATGTAGAGAGTCACTTACCGAGTTACCGGTGGTGAGGGCGGAAGATGCAAAGACAATGCTTATCTCTCTGTTTGTATCTATATCCATGAGCTAAAGTCTGGAATAGGATGTCACAATAGACAAAGGGTCATGTTGGCCATGACTGGAGAGGTTAGGAGAGATATAAAGGCAACTAATTACTCACTGCTCAAATATTTTACAATTAATAGATACACAATGGTAAGTGGAACGGCCCTGCACAGACAAGCTGTGGGAATAATAATGTAAATAACAAGGACCCCCTGTTAGGAAAATCAATTCGTAGTACAGGGAAATAAACAGTGTCAAAAATATGGCATAATATTAACACAATGGGAGGGAGAAATTGCACAAAGGAAACACAACCAAATGATTATAAAAAACAATATTTCATTTAATAGATATATAAATGTTCATCATAAAAACAATTAATAAAAAGCATGAATAACAATCAATTATACAAAAAACAAGGTATACAGTTTCCATACACTACGTAAAAATTACATATAAAAAGATTCTATAACAGTGGCAAACAATATTATTCGACGCGCGTTTCGGCGTTATGGGAAACGCCTTCCTCATGAGCCACAAATAGTATCTGAAAAACATAGTTAATTCATAATTAAATCAAATCACATATGTGACTATTTCATTCAGAAACTACATTCTAAATCACACCAAAGTGTAACAACCAATAATAGCAACGAAAAAAATATATACAATACCTAAATGACAATAACTCCCTACTTGTATAGCTATTTGAATGCAGCTAAACAAGGTACAGACTAGCAATCCTATATTTGAGCAGTGGTAATTGTGGGAAGAGATAGTTCCTGTAAAGCATCCAATGGTGAGAACCATGGGGATAATCTCTTCTTAGTGAGCCAAACTAATGGATAAGCTCTAAATGTAAGAGGATGTATAATTCCTACATAGGAGGTTTGGTATTACTTGCATATTTGACGTGAATAGATGGAACTGTAAGTAGGAAATCGTATGTCACAAGCCCATCTAGCTAACAACCGTAATTTTGGTACAATGTACTTACATGCTGTTCCAGCTGATAAAGTATTAAATAAAAGTATCTGTGTAAGGGGAAGACTATTCTAACCATACGATCAAAACAATATAGGGCCTAACTGGTCAATGGACCTAAACTAGAAATGTAGAGAGTCACTTACCGAGTTACCGGTGGTGAGGGCGGAAGATGCAAAGACAATGCTTATCTCTCTGTTTGTATCTATATCCATGAGCTAAAGTCTGGAATAGGATGTCACAATAGACAAAGGGTCATGTTGGCCATGACTGGAGAGGTTAGGAGAGATATAAAGGCAACTAATTACTCACTGCTCAAATATTTTACAATTAATAGATACACAATGGTAAGTGGAACGGCCCTGCACAGACAAGCTGTGGGAATAATAATGTAAATAACAAGGACCCCGTTAGGAAAATCAATTCGTAGTACAGGGAAATAAACAGTGTCAAAAATATGGCATAATATTAACACAATGGGAGGGAGAAATTGCACAAAGGAAACACAACCAAATGATTATAAAAAACAATATTTCATTTAATAGATATATAAATGTTCATCATAAAAACAATTAATAAAAAGCATGAATAACAATCAATTATACAAAAAACAAGGTATACAGTTTTCATACACTACGTAAAAATTACATATAAAAAGATTCTATAACAGTGGCAAACAATATTATTCGACGCGCGTTTCGGCGTTATGGGAAACGCCTTCCTCAGGAGCCACAAATAGTATCTGAAAAACATAGTTAATTCATAATTAAATCAAATCACATATGTGACTATTTCATTCAGAAATTACATTCTAAATCACACCAAAGTGTAACAACCAATAATAGCAACAAAAAAAATATATACAATACCTAAATGACAATAACTCCCTACTTGTATAGCTGGTTGAATGCAGCTAAACAAGGTACAGACTAGCAATCCTATATTTGAGCAGTGGTAATTGTGGGAAGAGATAGTTCCTGTAACGCAACCAATGGTGAGAACCATGGGGATAATCTCTTCTTAGTGAGCCAAACTAATGGATAAGCTCTAAATGTAAGAGGATGTATAATTCCTACATAGGAGGTTTGGTATTACTTGCATATTTGACGTGAATAGATGGAACTGTAAGTAGGAAATCGTATGTCACAAGCCCATCTAGCTAACAACCGTAATTTTGGTACAATGTACTTACATGCTGTTCCAGCTGATAAGGTATTAAATAAAAGTATCTGTGTAAGGGGAAGACTATTCTAACCATACGATCAAAACAATATAGGGCCTAACTGGTCAATGGACCTAAACTAGAAATGTAGAGAGTCACTTACCGAGTTACCGGTGGTGAGGGCGAAAGATGCAAAGACAATGCTTATCTCTCTGTTTGTATCTATATCCATAAGCTAAAGTCTGGAATAGGATGTCACAATAGACAAAGAGTCATGTTGGCCATGATTGGAGAGGTTAGGAGAGATATAAAGGCAACTAATTACTCACTGCTCAAGTATTTTACAATTAATAGATACACAATGGTAAGTGGAACGGCCCTGCACAGACAAGCTGTGGGAATAATAATGTAAATAACAACGACCCCCTGTTAGGAAAATCAATTCGTAGTACAGGGAAATAAACAGTGTCAAAAATATGGCATAATATTAACACAATGGGAGGGAGAAATTGCACAAAGGAAACACAACCAATGATTATAAAAAACTATATTTCATTTAATAGATATATAAATGTTCATCATAAAAACAATTAATAAAAAGCATGAATAACAATCAATTATACAAAAAACAAGGTATACAATTTTCATACACTACGTAACAATTACATATAAAAAGATTCTATAACAGTGGCAAACAATATTATTCGACGCGTGTTTCGGCGTTATGGGAAACGCCTTCCTCAGGAGCCACAAATAGTATCTGAAAAACATAGTTGATTCATAATTAAATCAAAACACATATGTGACTATTTCATTCAGGAGATTCTTCAGTCTTCTACGTCGAGTAGGATGTTGAAGGGTCCAGAGTTTCATTTCAAAGTTTCAGTCAGGATGATCTGAGGTGCCATGGCACAGCTCCTACCGTTATTCCAAATCAAGGGGCTGGATCACCTGCTAGGTCGCTCCTATGGGTGGGACCCAGGAAGGGGGTGGTTACACCCCTTTCCCTTTGTCCAGTTTCGCGCCAGAGCTGGGGCTGGAGTGCCCCAGCACCGGTTTGAACTGGACTTTGCATGGGACACCTTGTGTGCCCCAGGCAGTGTCTAGTTTCATTCAGCCCTCCCTGCCCCAATCCACTATCTCCTGTCTGGGGTGGTGTAACACCTCCCTGTGACAGGAAACCTGTTGTCCAGGCCTCCCCTGCCAGGGTTTCGGTCAGCCGCAGGAGGCCAGACTCGTGTCTGTGGCAGCAGCATCCATTTTGTGATGCTGAGGCTCTGGTTAGATTTAACCGGGTTTAAGGAAAGTAACATGTCTTCTCCCTCTAGAAGGGTGGAATGCTACCCCCATCACCAGGACTGGCGAGGGGGTAGTATTCCAAAGCGTATGACACCTTACACGACATGTTTTGATAAAGCCAAACCAGAGATAGCATTTAACCGCGAGGTTCATAATGCACTAAAGAGTATATGGTATGGCAATATCCCGGAACAACTATAAGGACATGGTTCCGAAAGCTGCAGACAGGCTCAGCTCATGCTAGAGCACCATCTCACATAAAACCAAGCACTCTGCCTCCAGGATTGTTAAGGCCTGCCATAGGATTGACTTATATGTGTATATGTGTCCAGATATAGGTATAGATATAGGTATACCATATCTAAGCAAGGGTAGATTACACCACCTTGCCCCAGCTGAGTGATCAGCCAGTTGTGTCAGATTGGATGGCCAGCCAGGGGTGGCAAAATATATGCTTCAGCCCCTGGTAGGCCTTGGATGCACGTATGCCCTGGGTACCTATAGTACACTGTACAGGGGCTGATAAGATGACCAAATACCCAATTGGTAATGTACCTAAAGTACATAGTTGTGAATTTAGAGAGAGAACAGCAGGCTGTGGGTCTGATTAGCAGGCCCACAGCCACATTAAGTCGAAAACCAATGAAGCAAAAAGCAAAAAAATGGGGTGACCATAGGAAAGAAGACCCTACTCTCCTGCAGGGGGCTATTAGCTGAGTCTGGAGTGTTTTCTTCAAAAGAAAAGGTTTGCACAGCATACAGTCTGATTGCATGTTACTAAAAATATAAATTTGGAAAGCACTTGTTTTATCTTAAACACTGAGGGACCCATATACCATTGTTTCATGTAACATGACTCAGCAAAGGAACTTGCTACACTGCATTGCATGAAAGGAAGAGAAGAGAAATGCTCTACATTTACAATAATATGGAGTATTTCTACTTTTCCTTGCAGAATGGAGCACACATAGAAAGAGGAAATAACAAGGAGAAAAAAAGATTGTTCTCCGTATTACACCATCATAAAGGAGGCGTACCAATTTGACACAATCTCCGGTTTCCAAACATTTGTAAATCTGAAATTGCGCCAAAACATGGATAGATGCACAGGAACACCCATGCGCTACTCATGGAACCCCTGCCAGCTTGAAATGTAACTGATAATAATACAGCGCAAGCATCTGCGTTTCCTTTCTTTAAAAGCCACACAAGGCTGTGCAAATCTCCAATTACGTGGCTTAGTAAATCTGTATTGAGGAAGTTTGATGCCTTTTGTCACCTTGTATGATGCAAGGACAACTCGTCTGCTTAATAAAGTTGTCCCTGACTGTTTTTATGCGTTTTGTGGCAGTTAATATTACACTGTGTGTAATAGAATTTTATAATAACAGCTTACAAATTGACAGTGTTTTGTGTTTCAGTCTGTGATCTTGTAGCAGTAGAAATTCACAACACACTATTCCTTATAACACCAACTGGACTCCATTCCTTGACGCTCAGGTTACACACACAGACAACTGCAGTGTTCGCATAAACTGAGCTTCATAAGGTGAAAGGGTGCATTTCCCACTGATTAGGTTAATATGCGTTGATTTTTAATTGAAGGTGTGTGAGTTATATTTTATATGCAGTTATCTAAAGGGGAAATGTTTCAGATTATTTAGATTTTTTGCAATGTCTGTGACACACTCAGAATCACAGATTTCATAGGTTTTAATGCACTTCAACTACTGGTGAGTTGTAAGGTTCATTGCTACCTCACCATTACTTCATCCGGCCAGAAGGGAGGAGCGAACTGACTATGAGGTTCAATTGGGGCATTAAGGGGCACGCTGGAGGACACGGGCAAAGGTGGCTGGCCATAGTATTTTTTTATTCACTGGTCATTCCACTGGACCCCACACCGATGAGGGTTGTGGTTACAGCACAAAGACAGCCCCATCATTTCGATTGTATGTATGTATGTTTGTGTGTATGAAGTAGTGGACCTAGCCAATAGGTAGCAGAGGGCTCTACACTGTCAAAGGTTCAGCTATAGCTACTGAACAAATGAGTGAGGTCAGAGACAGCTGAGTTCTGTCAGTGGAAGTAATCTGAATTGTCTCCTTTATCCCCAGCTGGTCTGAGGATATATTTGGGCCTACTTGTCATCCGGGTAAGATGATACAATCAGATGACTGAAGTGGTATAGCTCTGCAGACTACATTGAGAAATAATGTTGCTGTGCACCATAGCTCATTGTAGTGAAAATGGGTGGGTTTTGACACACTTGGAGCAAGTGCCTATCATCATCATGGGCGCGCGCTGCCGGATTGAGCCGCCTTGAGTGGTGCGGCGTCTCTCATGCAAGGACGTGTGGCTGTCCTCCATTGCCTGTGCATACTGAACATAAGATGGGTATCACTGACGGAGAAGTGTAAATGGGTGGCATAAGCTGCAGTACAGACAGATGTCCTGCTGAAGGCAGCTTTAGAAACATATGTACCGTTGTAAATAAAGAGCAATGCAAACACCTGTGATGAAGGGGCCCTAACCTAGCTCAGGAGTGACTCCCAACATGTCTTGCAGACTTCAGATTGTCATAGTGGTCGGTTCACCCCTCATCATGCGTACAACACAGGACAAAGCACTGTCAATTCAACCGCAGTGCCATGCACAACACTAACATATACCCGGGAGACAGGCAGATAAATACAAGCAGAAACATACACCACCACCCCAGGCATGACTACAAAGCATAAGACGCTGGCCTACTTTAGGATGCACACAGCAAACATTCTGCTCTTTGATAATCCTTGTTAACCCTTCTTAGGAAGGGTTGTTTTTTTGTTTTTACAATTGTAACATGTACACAGTTCATTGTGCTAAAACTTGCATATAGGAATGTCATAGATTGATTTAGAAGCCTATGGTTTTGATTACTCCCCCAAGACCAAGCGTGTGTGTGTGTAGAGAGAGACACACACACACACATGCACGCCAAAAAAGCACTTTAACACCCCATCAGGGGTAACAAGCACTATTTAAATGCAAACCTTTTTCCTTCGTCTATCCCTCTGCTATCCTTCTGAATCCAAATAACTGACTAACCTATCCACCCCTCAAATTACTTTCATATTCCACTATACTAATTCAACACTAATCATTTATGGGTTCCGGGGCAGCGTGCTACTCGCCACAAAAGTGCTTCAACGCCTCGTCAGTGGTAGTAAGAGCTATATAAATGCAATTACAATACAATACACACAGTCTTTGGGCCAGCCATCTTTTGTCATTGATCTAAGTGTCTGAGTGTCACTCACTCTCTGGTTCCTTTGATAAGAGCATAAAGATGGGCAATATGTTAACCAACTTTAGCTACTGTTTCTATTGCCCTGTGAGTGACAGCATTTTCCTAACAATTTGCACACACTTGCCTGTAAATTAGTATATTTCAGTGTCTGGGCTGGTGGGCCAGTCCTTTAGTTTTCCATGTTCTCCTTTGATAGGTTCCCTCTTCTTTCTTTCCTTCTCCTTTTTTGCTTTTATTTCATTTTTTCAGTGTACTGCACTCCTCCACACACTGCTACTGCGCAGATCGCTTTCTGCTCATTTCAGCCACGGCTTTTAGTCCAAGAAGTCTTCTTTGAAAGGTATTGTCCATAGTGTATTATTGTTTTATTGTACCAAGATGGCCAACACGTTGCTTATAGATGAGGCAGGCAGGATGGAACTTTAAAAAAACAATAGACTTAATACAATACCATTGTAAGATGCCCGCGACTGATGGAGCATGGTTTCATAAGTACAGAAACTTGCTTGTATTACATCCTCAAGAAATAACGTATAACGTATTAATCAACATGTACTGTAAATGCTAAAACTTGCATTTCACAGCATTTCTAGTAAGTAGGGGAAGCTTGTAAATGTGTTTTTACAAACAGTAACCCAAGTGTCTTAAAATGTCCGCCGAAAACGCAGGAACCTTTCTGCGCATGCGTCTGCCACATCTACGTAGTATGACGTATCTTTCGCTTTTGGTGGGAATTCCTTGCAGCTCGGCACTAATTCCAAAGATGGCCGCTTTAGACTCCACATGCTAACGCATCTGCCTTGCTTGAACTAAACCTCCAGTGTTCTGATTAACTATTAATTCTCTAGTTAAAATAAAGTAATCAGATTAGAGTAGGAAACAGTGGTAAACAGTGCATTTATTTTTGTATTCTAATGTCTCTCTCTTTGACTTTGTTATTAGCTCGTATTTGGGCCTGAAGGGTGTCGTAAACTCCATATTGAAAAGGCTGCGTCTGCGCAGATGATCCCAGAAATCCCTGAAGTCACTGTCATTGAATGGCTGCCAAGACCCATCTTACCCACAATGTTCCTGGGAAACTGACCATTGGACCTCAGGAGAGGAAGAAATATGAGCTGTGTCAAATACAATGTATATGATTTGAAAACTATATTGCTGGGTGGAAAAAAAGTGCATGGGAAAGTAAATTATGGGCGGGAACATTGATCAACTATATTGAATTGAAATGATCTAATCTTAGTATGGTGTGATGACCTCTCCTCGTCTTTCTGACCAATCAAATGAAGGGAACACATAGAATTTGCAATATTAAGAGGGTGGTACACACACACTGAAATGGTATAACTAAGGTAGGCTTAGTTAGTGAATTGTCTGACTTGTCACAGACCTGTCACTGACCCAACGTATGCTGAAGGAGAATCGAGAGCAGAGTGCTGGTCGAGCACTCTGACAGAAGAATTGGGAATTTGACTGAGGAAGAGTCGGGGTCCGAAAGTAGCCATAGAGAGGGGTGTGACGCTGACGTTGCACTTAGCGAAGGTTACCTGTCCTGTTCTGCATCTGTTCTGTCTCATTGGCACCTAGTTAGTGGGGAGCCCACATCTTTGTCCTAGCCCGTGGCCAGGGTTGTTCTTCACATCATTCGAGGTAAATATAGTCCATGTGGTATTTCCTTGTGCCGTTTCCCTTTCTCACCCTTCCCAGGTACCAATGTTTAAAGGCATCTTTATAAAATCCTGCAAGATTTATGTATTAATAGTTATATTCTTACTTGCAAAGTTTCTGATCACTCGATTGTGGCCTCTGACTCATAGAAAATTGCATAGATAAAGGCTTTAAAACTTCTCCTGAGTCTGTGGTTATTTCCATGAAGGTAAGTGTCAACCGCTACCTATTATTCTAACTTCTTTTTGATCCTTAGGCCTTAGGCACATGTGACAAGAATTCGGTGAGTCGTGGTGTACAGGTATAAGTCCTAAAGTGAATCAAATTCTGATAAGTAGGAAGTTGAAGCAGGATTACCGGTTCAATGTGTGAATATTTATGGGCCCAGGTGAGTATGATTAACTGGACTGGTAATCCCGCACCATCACCACTATCTTTCATTTTATTTTTATTCCAAGCATGCACCCACCACAGTTGGGCAGTGGCATGCTTTATTTTCCCCACTTTTTTCTCCTAATTTATTTTGCATATGTTTCTTGGGATTGGGTGGGTGATTTATTGCTGAATAGTAAGTGGGTGAACGCAAAAAAGGGTCAGTTGGGGATGAATGGGTAAATGTAAGTAAGTAACAGAGGCGGCTCCTCCCCTAGGGTCTCTGAATAGTGCAAAGGAAAAATAAAATGATAATAACAGAACGTTATTATCCTTTTATTTTTAGTATGGACCCAGGTTAGGGCAGGCTGGGCTCGCGTCAGAGGGAGCAGTAGTGGCTGGTGCACCATAAGTACGCTTGAGGGTCTGGCCTGTCGTCTTGGGCCGGTCAATTCGTCATGCGCACTTAGCATGTTCTCCACCCGACTGTATTGCACAGCCTGGGTGTAGAAAATGCCCAGGCTCCTACTCCCTGTCTGAGCACTGAACCAAGTTGCTCAGACCAATCACGACACTGCTGTCATGCTGGTGACAGCAGCGTCGTGATTGACATGGGGAGTCTGGGGGCCTTGATGCTGCCAGGAGCCAGGAAAATAAGGAGGACGGAGAAGAGGTGGCGGCTGGCAACCAGCAGGTAAGTCTTCTCTTTTTTCTTCTTTTTTTCTAACCTAACCCCCCCCCCTCCCCCCCCCCCCCGCCACCGCTCCCTACCATCTGCCACTGGAAAGTAAGTGTAAGTGACAGTCTGCATGCATAATGGTATGAATACTTAAAATCACGAGTAGCTGAAGAGGTACTTTTAGTTATAAACAAAGCTCTTGCAATTGGCAATGCCTGTTGTTTTTTCACTGTAGCAGTTGTTTAATGTTTTAAACAGAACTTAAAATGCAAACCAGGCCAATTGGCTTTGCCAATGCTTGTTTCCTCCAGATGCCTCTGTCTCTTCCTGCCATTGCCCACTTCCTCCCAGAGGCACCAGGGCGGAATCTGCCCTCCTTTCTGCAGTAACCTCAGGCCTTTCCTAGGCGTGAGTGGTGATAGTGGCAGGGTTGAAATCCCTTATCCCCCTGTCTATGGCAGAGACCGCTTCCTGAGGCTTCTCCCCACCGGCCGTGTGCCTGTCAAATCTGCTGCCAGCACGAGCTGCCGCCTTGGGGACTTTCCTTGTCTGCACAAGACTGGCAGCCTGGGCTGTTCGCCCCGTCTCTTGTCACTTCTGCTGTCAGCACTGATATGACCTGTGATCTGCGTAAAGGCAGCCCACCCCTCTGCTTTACTTCCGTGCAGACTGGACCAGTCGGGACTGTCACTGGTCGACAAACATCATTCTCTATCCAGGTAATGCCACAAAATCCACTCCTTGCTTAAGTCTTTGTAAAAAGCTGTACATCCCTAAAATGTAAAGCACTGCGTACCCCAGCCTTTCTTTGCCTCATCCCACAGTTTTTTATACCTTGGTTACCTAAACCATCAGGGTCGTCTTTACAGCATTATAGGCCCCCGAGCAAAGCAGCGTACTAGGCTCTTCCTGCGCAGTCACTCACAAGAATAAAAATGTTTTATGGGAAATTAGTGTTAAATTCTGGTCTGCCTGGGGCCCCTATGCCCGTGGGGCCCCTGGGCAACTGCCTAGCGTGCCCATGCGTTAAGACGGCGCTGTAAACCAAACCAAACTTGTGTCATGTGGTTGAGCAGTTCTAGCTATATTTCCATCACAAGGTGTGTGCTTGCACTACTCCTGAAAGAGCCCATTGCCTGTGGTAACTGGGCATGGCCTCCCATACAGGTTCGCCTCATTTGAGTCATGTTTGGCCAAGGTGTGACTACAGAAGGCCACGTAATTGCCACGGTAATGGCTACTTTTCTCCAGCTGTCTCCCAGGATGCTGCTCCGATACTTGACATACCCACAGATGGGAAGTGAGGCAGTTGCTTTAGTGCTCCGCGCTTCGATGGTGCTCCAGGTCAGTGGTACACTCACAGCATGGGCACTGCTTGGTATGTAGATCCACACATTTCCCACAGTGCAAAGATTCCCCTCTGAGTGTGGAGATTTCACATTTGTAACTTTACTACCCATAAGTATCTTTGTGAATTGGCCCCTTCGCCCAGAAGTTCCTTGTGGTTCATTCCGTTACCTGCTAGGCAAACATGATAGTTGTTGCATCGGGAATGTTATTGCCAGGAAACTTGATTTCAGTGCGCTTTAACCAAGAGCTATCAAGGAACTTGTTCTCGGAGAAATATTCTTGATCAACATTAGAGATCAAGGATTTAGATTTAAATTTGAACTTTAGAATTGGAGTCATCCTTTCAGTCTGTACACCAGACTTATATTTTCTAGAATGATAAACTCTTTTGAACATATTGAAGGCAAGCTTGTGAATCCTTCTATTGTACAGACTTTTCTAACATCACTTGAATCATGTATGGCATTAAGATATTGCAATTGGTAGGAAAGTGAATGTGAATATTGTTGTGAGTAGAAGTACAATATTAAGGAGTATTCACAATGTGACAGGAGATGATCTATGTGTATAGAGAATCATTCCGATCATAGAATTGATTTCTAACTCACAGACAATAGTTATAAGAATGTGTATTACAGTTTAGTGTATTCCATGCATCCTTTAGAGAGGGTATCTATATCTTTCAGCTTTAAAAAGTCAAAGAGTTATGCACCAATTACAAAGAGTGGGTTATATAGCGATTGCTATGAGATAACTTAAGTATCACTTTTTGCTCTAGGTATCACGGCATCTGCAGTACAGGTTGAGTTCAGCAGTATGAACAGCGGAGATGAAGATATTCTGGGGCATATTCACAAGCCCCTGTCGCCACAGGAATGTCACTTTTGTTGGCGTTCATTTGGCAATACGGGCTTCACCTAATTTGCAGGGTGGCGTTAAGCCACTTAACGTGGCTTAACACTGCTTTGCAAATAAGGCAACCTTTCATGCTACACTTAGCATGAAAGGGGAGAACGATGCGTGTTGCGGTGGGTGCTCTGCTGCACCAGTTGATTTTGAGGCTTCTCCATATTTACAAGGGTGGCGTAAATATGGGGTAGTGCCAACATTAAATAAAATAAAAAACTTGGTCTTAACATGGCGCAACAAGGCGAAATGCTTTATTACTCCTCATTTTTGCTGTTTCTGTGTGCTCTGCATTGTGCAGCACCCGTAGAAACAACAACACGCCATGCATGATTGGTTATGTGCAGGAAGGTGTCCCTTCCTGCACACAAACAATTATTTTGAAAATGACGAGTTGCAAATCCTATATGTGCTGCACAAGCAGCACACATACTATGCAGCCATGCATTTCAAAAGTGTCGGAGCGCGGCGTTAAGCCAAGAGGGCTAACGCAGCACTCCGTCACTTTTCTTGGAAATATTCCCCTCAGTCTTTCTGTTTCTTTCTCTTGTCTCATTCCCTTTTCCCTTGATCCACTGCCGTCTGGCATAGATATTCTTTGCATTATCATCACTGTTTTCAGGGAAGGGTGGATAGTAGCATCGCTCATGTTGCCACATTAGTTCAACTGTGACAGATAGCCTGGCCCATGTTACCATCACAACCCAAGCATTGGACTCAGCAGATGATGTCTCAAACCCTTCATGTGGTTTCCAAATCACAGCAGAAGGGCAGTGCAATGAAATCATAGAATACGATTTTACAGTTACTTCAATTCAAAAGAGAAGTAAGTTCTTTATTGAAACCAGAGAGTAAAGACCCAAGCCAGATTCCATTGTCTACAGAAACTAAGAGCTCTAATTCTCAGACATTGCCACCTCCAATGAAGACTTTGAAGTCTTGCAGTCATTCATGCTCAAGTCAAGTCATAAGCTTTTATTCGATTTGAAAGTACAAATCATACAAGCTAACATTAAAAAACAATTCCTTATATATATAATGATGCAAAAATGACTCAGAATGTACACAGGGATAATGCATAAAAAAGGAAGGGAACATATACAGACAAATAATGGGCAACAGTTAATGGTTTAGAGATATAAACAGTATAAAAACTATACAAAAAGATCATATGTGTACAGACAGGAGAAAAAAATATATTTGTCACACCAAGTGATATATCCTGGCAGCTGTACATTTAAAACAAGGGTCCGAATGGCTCGAATGAACACAGGAGGGTTAATATGATGTATGAAGAAGGACCATACGTTACATATTGTAAGCATAGTACGGGGTTAATAATTTCTATATTCTGTGTTAACAAAAACATTTATGTACAGACAGGAATGTATAAAAATAATAGCAGCACTATACTTTTCCTGGCAGCTGTACTTCTCAAAGGGCGTAATACGGGCATAATACAAAGTTAAAAATGTTTTATATACAGCATATACAAATCATTTATGTACAGACAGGTATGTATAAGATTATGGCAACACTATACTTTTCCTGGCAGCTGTACATTTCAGAATAAAAGTGGCAACAAAAAAGCAAATATCCACATTCTATAGAGAAGATAATAATATCAAAGCAGTCTTTGAAGATAGGATATTATATTTTATAAAGATGGGCTTTAGATATTTTACCCTTAGAAAGTGATAAAATTTACAGAAAAGTAAAAAATGGCAACAGCTCTGTCGTGAAGTATTGTCACACGGGCAGGGAGTCTCAGATCTAGCTTTCTGGTTTGGGAACGCAACAAGGTGATGTACAATACCCAATCTGACTCGGGGTTAGTACAAATTGGTGGGAAGGACGAGACACGTTCACAAGGTAAGTTTGAAGCCCCAGAGTTAAATTCAATTCCTTATAGAACTTCATGGTGGCTAACTTACCGTGCACTTTGTCTCGCTCAGCCTTTTTAAAGTTTAAAAATGTTTGTTTGATTTCTTTTTTGGGAATTGCGACTGCCAGTTCAGGATCAAGGAAAACATCAGTATCAAATAAAAATTTATACCAGAATTGGATGTATCTCAGCCACTGTATACGTGACGAGTGGTCCAGACCTATACAGTCAAGAATAATCTCTTGAGTGAATCAAGTCTCTGGCTTAGCCCAAATAGAACGCCACAATAAGAGTGGCCGAACGGCTGCTAAGTCAGATATAAACTCGATCCCTACCTCATCATGAATTAATTGTACAGAGGCAGAAGAAGGGACACATAACAGTCTCTTTAAAAACTTATTTTCATCTTTTTGGAGCGAAGGACCTTCACTATGGCCCCACACACCCGCCCCATACAATGCGGAGGAAACACAGCGGATGTTATATATATTTATCATATCTGGGATGCTTCTCGATCCAAGTTTAGATGCAAATAGAAATATACTGCTGGTGGTCCGCAACATTTTCAGTCTGATATTGTCGAACTCAGAAGTCCATGACCCATTATTGGTATAAGTAATTCCCAAATAACAGAAAGATTTAACGTGTGTCATTTTATCACTATCCAAGAAAAAGCTATGCTTCAAGTTTATTTACAGCCTGCCCGCATGACATAACGTAGGTCTTGGATTTATTCACACAGAGCCTTCTATTTTGAATAAACAGCATAAAACTATCGATTAGGCGCTGTAGCCCAATCTGGGTGCGAGATAAAAGAACAGCGTCGTCCGCGTATAGTAAGAGTGGGACAGGTTTACCTCCAATCAAGGGAGCGTCTGCTGGGATATCGGCCAGGGTACGATCAACACAATTAATAAAAAGAGAAAATAAAAGAGGGGCCAGAACGCATCCCTGGCGAATTCCCCTTGAGACTTTGAGGAATGGGGAGCATTCGCCTAGGGTACCATAACGGACCTTGCAAGAGAGTTTCTCGTAAAGCCTGGCTAAAAAATTGACAATTTCCTTCGGTGCCCCTGACTCTAGCAAAACCTCCCAAAGAATAGCATGATTAACTAAATCAAACGCGCTGCTCAAATCAGCAAAACATAAAAAAAGGTTGCCCTTTTTGGCTACAGTATATTTATTAATAATGAGGTCCAAATTTACACATTGCTCCAAAGTGCCCATACCTTTCCTGAAGCCATATTGCACTTTTGTTAAAATATTCGAATCAGTTGCCCAGGTTTCTAACCTTTTGAGCAGAATCCTGCTCATGACCTTTACTGAGGCGTCCAACAAAGAGATCGGACGGTAATTGGAGGCCTCAGATTTGCTACCTTTTTTGAATAGGGGAATGATAACTGATTGGCCCCAGGAAGGAGGAAAATTGCCTTCTGCCGCACAGTTAAAAGTCCTCACCAGAATAGGAGCCCACAGATTCGGTTCAGCTTTTAATAAATCAATGGGGACCCCATCCGGGCCCGGAGCTTTCCCCCCCTTACTATAAGAAAGCCCTTCATGACCTTCCTCCAGGGTTACTCCCAGGGGTAAAGGTGTCCAAGATGAGGCCTCAGTAGTTGATACAACTAAGGGGGTCCCTTCTGGATTAAAAATCACAGCAGAAGGGCAGTGCAATGAAATCATAGAATACGATTTTACAGTTACTTCAATTCAAAAGAGAAGTAAGTTCTTTATTGAAACCAGAGAGTAAAGACCCAAGCCAGATTCCATTGTCTACAGAAAATAAGGGCTCTAATTCTCAGACATTGCCACCTCCAATGAAGACTTTGAAGTCTTGCAGTCATTCATGCAGACAAGTTCAACCTGTAATACCATTAGCAGATTAGGGAGGTTTTCTGGTGAGCCCAAAAAGTTTGCATTATTACATAATCGATGTCAATTGCATTTCCTATGTAAACCCATGACATTTTCTGACGATCAAACTAAAGTAGCCCTTATATAATTTTATTTGAGTGGAAAGCCTGCCAGTTGGAGTATTCCATTACTAGAGCCCATTAATCCACTGCTGTATATTTTCCCCTCAATCTGTGTGCAAATGTAAAGGGTATGTGCTGATAAATCACATGTTCTTTCTTTAGATAAGCGAATTACTGAGTTTAAAATTGGGTCATTAAGATTTAATAAGTGATAGCTACACCTTTAATTGTCCGGTGGGTACAACTTTTTCTGCAGAAGAAAATAGGTCTTATCTCTTTTATTAAGGGCTATGAACTGAATTAAAAGACGGATTAGCACCAGTTGTGAATCCTTCTGAGAAATGTGCAGAGTAGTACAGGGTGAAATTTAGCGCAATTTCAGGAATGTATTATTACTCTTGTTATGAAAAATCTCCAAAATTACGCTATTAAGTCCCATCAAATAATTATGTGTTGTTTGCAGTAAAAATGTACTGCAAATGTCCTATTTGTAGTAAAAGTTTACATCAACCATATGGAAATAATACAAATGACCGGTTGCGAGTGGCTGTTGTTCACAGTGCTTTTGTTTTTTGTGCTCTTTTTTTTTAACACAAAATGCATCCTTACGCCTAACGTGGACATGAGGACACTTTTCATGATGAAATAGAGGCCAAACACCAGCTTCGCATTTTGCTTAATTTTGTTGAAAGTTCACATAGTTGCTCAAAAGTAAATAATGCAAATTTTGCACACCCACAGTGCTGCGTTCCCTGATTTAGTGGTACATTCGGACCATTATTTACGTGAGTGATGCTCACAGAAAAATAAGATCATGACCAAGGTTTTCATAGCTAGCTTGACTAAGTAGAAGATATACACTTAGACAGCTTTGAACCCATTCAACTAGGAATGTGAAAGTGTCCTTTGTCAAAGAAAGAAAAGGAAAGAAGACATGTACAAAGATTGTGTATGTATTGTGGTAAATCTGGGCATTTTGTCAAAGATTGTAAGAATAAACCTGGGTATTCTAAAATCTAATACCAGCAATGTTATAGATAGGAAAGTTAGTCGGTGGAAATCTGGATTTCTCGACAATGAAGAGAGTTGCCTTCTACAGTGAATATAATCAGGAAACATCCTTTACAACGCAACTTTTACCACGCAGTGCTTTTACATCGCAACTTTTACAACGCAAACCATTACAACGCATTGCGCTGGGGGGGCGCTATAGGATAGGGAATAGATTTAATTTACTATCCAACACCTTCCCTACTATCCAAGGGGACTGGAGTTGGAATGGTAAATTAAACTATTCACTATCCAGCACCCCTCAACACTATGCGTTGTAAAGGCATGCGTTGTAAAACTTGCGATGTAAAAGCATGCGATGTAAAAGCATGCGTTGTGATGTCATACATCCAATATAATCTGTCCGTTTCAAAATGACTACTGCTTACTGTGCATTTCTCAGTTGTTCGTTTAGTTGCTCACCTGAAAATGACTTATAAAATGGTTTCAGGACTCCTATATTCTGCTGCCTCCGGGAAATATATGGACATTAAGTTTGTACAATCTTTATAGTCACCTGCAATTAGGAAGAAAATTCCTGAAGAGATTATGGCAGTAGGTGGTTCAGCATTATATTCAGAGGTAAGGAGTTTGTCTGCACACACGCAGATTTTCTTTGATGTGTCTTGCAAGTCATTTGGAAAAGCAATCTTTAGATCTGACTGATGCCCCTCAGTTGAGATGATTCTGGGTATGTCTTTGTTTACCTTGCATAATCCTAATATTGCCTGAGCAGCAAGAACAATGAATTCTAATTATTGTATGAATTATTGTTCGATCACTATAGAACAAGTTCACAGTCGACCTTCAAAGTCTTTTGCCGGGATAATGTCAAGCTCATGTATTGGTTGCACAAATACCTTACCTTCTTGGCTTGAGAGTTTTTCAATGTGTTTGGCAAGAAAAAGCAAATGCATCACCGTCACATCAAAGTTATGATAGCAAAACTGACTCAGACCATCAACATTTATACCTTGTAGCCACGTATAGGCAATTTCAGAATCAGAAAAAGAGTACTTTAGACAATACTTTGATGAAAATGTAGCTAATGGGTTAATTCAACCACCTCAAACCCCAACCTTCTCTTCTTTATTTTTTGTTTCCCAAAAAGAGGGGCAGGGTGTGCTAAGAATATGTACTTACTATAGAGGAATCTGTAGGAATACAATCAAAACAGGTATCTGTTACAAAACACATCAGCCCAGTGTCTTCACCTGGTTTAAGAATATTCTCCAGTTGGCTGATATTGATGTTTCCTGTTTAATGGACCATTTACCTAGAAAGCCATAGCTTGGAATGTCCAATGTTCTGGCTGTAGGCTTGGATGCATTCTTAAAGCTGCTGACTGGTCAAACGTGACTGCTTTCAAGATGTTTTACTGTAGACATGCATCTCATGTCTTTTCAAATGTAGTCAACATCCTTTCCATAAGCCTAATATGAGCCTCCGCTCTTGACATAAAATGTGGGTCCTCCAAGTTTAGAAACTGAAAGTTCAAATTTACATAGACATAGCGGAGGGCATGTAGACATAGTGGAGGATACAAAGACATGAGAGTATTATCCCATCTCTGTTCCTGGTCAAACACATGTTCTATGTTGTTTTGAATTTTTCCCTGTTTCTTCCAGCTCCATCTACAGAATACCTCCACTTCTGCGATGAGAGGGAACATGTTTCCTTAACACCTTGGCTGCTAGGCGTTTCCCCCCTCCTGTGCTTATTTGTGAGCTTTCCCATTATACATGACGAGCTCAGCTCGTCATCAGCACAGCTCAACTGTGCATCATGACGAGCTGAGCTCGTCATGAGCATCGAAAGGGTTAAAGGACTGGTGTTCTCTATATTTTAGATTATGTGTGCCGTTCCTCATCCTAAATACCCTTACTTCAGATGTGGAAATATCTACTTTGCATCAAGAGAGATTTTTGCTCTTCAACTTGCATCTGTATACTTTGGGACAGTTCATGATGTGTTACTGTTTCTGTAGTTTGCTTTCCAGATATGCTGGGAGTTGTAGTGCGTTTCATGTTTTTTGGAGCGACAGAGAATAAATAGCAAAAGAGAAGCATTGCAGTTGTGCCTATGTTGTTAATAAAACTAGGACTTTCCATCATTAAAACTTGGGAAATCCACAGTACTTGGCTACAGAACTCAGCAAACTGCCTGTTCATGGCTCTGGAACTCCCCCGTGCACTCAATCAATTGGTTTCTATGGCCAGGAGCATTGATTTCAAGATGCTGTCATCAAACAGAGGGTGCTCTCCATGAATGAAAACTTACTTCATTATAGTCGACCAAAACCAATTAAACTTTTATTAGACCCCTACTAAAAGCACCACGAACACAAAGGCCCATCATGAAGGTAGGTCTTCTTCCGCGCTGTCCCCATAGCTGTGGAAGGCATTACATATCTTCCTGAGATCCACTGCTTTTCAAAAATCCTGTATAGCCTTGTTATTTCCAGGTATTTTCTTGTGTTTGTGTTACCGTGGAGGCAGGAAGCCTTAAGGACAGAAGTGAGCTAAAAAAATAAACTTAAATATAAATGTTGATCATAACATAGCAGGCTTTCTCCATTCATATTCAGTGACTAGGCAGCAGTATTGTGATTTCCGGCATTATTTTGGACAGGATCTGGAAACACAATCACTCCAGATGTATTTCTTGGTCTTCTTGCGAGCTAGAGTACTATTACATTGGAGAACAGGAACGTGTGTTATCTGAAGTGCTTAGAAACAGGAGACACCCTGTATTAGTGCTGTACGAAAAACATTACTGCTAGTAGTAGTACTTGCAAGGAAATGTCTCTTTTTGCATGATCACCCCCCAAGTGTTTGAACTGATGCTGTTGTTTTTTTACTCTGAGGGTACACTGCAAAGAAGACATCAGTGCCAGTGCTCTGACCCTTAAAAGGTATATGTCATTCTCTCAGCCACAATTGCTATAAGTTAGCTTACTTATAAGTCTTTATAAGTCCCTAGTATATTGTACCAGGGTTACACAGGGCCTGTAAGTTAAAGTGCCTCTTGTTAACTGCAGCATATATTGTGCCACAACGTGTATGACAGAGCAAATAGTGACTTCCAGCCTGCCATTGCTGGCTTCTAGAGCAGTTTTCACTGCAAACTTGACTTTGTCATTTAAAGTAATGGTAAAACCTAGACCTTCTTTTGGAGTATTTGCAAGGTACCCTTAGGCAGCCCTACTAGGCAAACTGGGCATTAAAGACAGGGCATATTATTCTTAAAAGTTGGATGTGTCGTTCTTTATCTTTAGATGTCCTGACAGTAAAAACCCTGTGTTGTCGTTTTATTGTGGAAAGGCTAGTAGCCCCATTGGCGAGTACATAGTTGCAAGCTGACAACACAGCAGTGCTAACCTCTGAATGGAACTACTAAATATGACACTTCAAGGTATCAAAAGTGTCATTGTAGTAAACCTGACTTGATTCTCAAGTCAAATTTAATGTAACTTTGCACAAATGGCAACATAAGTAGCTACTTTGTTGTCAAGGCTTCCAGTGAGCATTTATGGTTGCTGGCCATGAGACAGCCTTTTACACTCCTTCTGGGGAGGTGTAAACGACTCTCAGGAAGGAACACAAAGGGCCTGCTGCTGGAAGAGTTGTGATCTCCCTGGCATGAAAGCCAAACAGGGTGTAAACCCAAAAGGGGAGCTTCAACGGGGAAGCCGCCTTTTTTATTGCACATGATGGATGCACATGAGAGGAACTGGCCTTTTGTTCTTGCAGACAGGTTGCGTTGCGGACAGGGAGGGGAAAGCTGGGGTCAATTTGTTTCTTCTGTGCTCGTAGCCCTCAGGTAGCAATTCCTCTTGGATGGGGTAGGGAGCTACACACACTAAGAGAAGGGTTCAGCCATGTTGAAAGTGACAGAATGGTGCATTCTGGGCTAGCTGGAGGCTGCACTTTACAGGAAATCGTCACAAGCTGGAAGGGGACCTGGTAGCCCTTTGGCTAATAGTCACCACATCCCCAAGAGCACAAACTGGGATTAAAAGCGGCATCCCTGGCACCCAGACCTCAGATCATGTCTATACTGAAGAGTGGACCAAAGTAGGATGGCCTGCTGATCCCCTGAGCCAGTAAAGAGAGGCTGCACCAAGACTGGACTGTACCTGCTGCTCCTTGGGCGAGCAAATAGAAGAATGTGCCTCTTGTGCCGTGTTAGATGAAAATTCGATGCTGAGCCCCAGACAGAAGAAGTGACTCCAAGAGTCAGTTGATTGACTTCCTGTTACAGCTACAGGGCAACAAAAGCTGAAGAAGCCTGCCATGATGAGTTGGTAGCCAAGACCGCCTGACTGCCAATTTGCAGCTTGAAAGACCTAGGGCCTACTCTTGACCCTTACAGTGGCACCGAGTCTTCTGGACTCTGGAGAGTTGTCGGAGTCTAGATAAGGGGAACCACTGGTTTCTCCGTACCCAGAGACTAATGCAAACAGGTTTTTGGTTGGACTTCAACCGTGCTTGGATGGACAACGACCCCTGTAGCCAAAGCCACCCCACCATGTTTGTGGGCCAAGGAGTATCCCAGGAAGGCCCCATCATACGATCAGCCCTCCCAGTATCCTTCAGCATCCTGTATCCTTTGCATCAATACCGCTCGTGTGAAGTCTATGACAGTTCGCTCATAGAATCTGGAACTGAACTGGAGACCGTTTTGACTGTGTGGAGACTGTCCAACTGTACCTCTTTGGTCCCTCTGACCTACTCCATGCCGGAGTTGGTCACCCAAAGTGGGCTGGAGTAGTAGATTACAGCTTTATAAAGGTTTTAAAAGATTTGCAAATTTGACCGCGAGCATGGTCCATTACAATGATTTATTGCACCGAATGAAAAAGCTGAGATTTATTGTTCCTTTGAAATTCCAAATCTCCGGGAACCCTCTGTTGGATTTTGTCAATGAAATGTCTACTTAAAGATAGAAATGCAACCTATTTTAATAAATTGGTGTCAGATTTTTTTTTAGTCTTGTCTCTTTCTCATTCAATAGTTTTGGGACTTCCTAATGCTTTATACTTGTTCCTTTGACTGCTCAGAGACACAGCTACTGAGAGTTGAGCTAAGGTTTTTCAAACAAATTTGACTGGATCCAGTACTGGTAGTGAGTTTATTACACAGGGAGGTCTCACAGGCACACCAAATAATAAACCAGTTTTCTCACAGGTAACATAATGATTAGTGTTATTGTATGAAAACCTGACTCTGGGCCTTCCTCAGGAACATTGGTTGCCATAAGAAGGACGGGATTTCTCGACCCATCACAACCTTCGCTGGCATTGAAAAGGTGGTTCTAGAAGTAACTAGTGAAAGGCAAGCTCAGTCTCTTACAATTCAAAGTGGACACGTGTACCAGGACTGGACATCAGATTAAGTGTCTCCTGGTTTGTTATTGGACATTAGACAAAGAAGATAATTCCTTTTCTCCATGGCTGTAGTTGGTTCCTTCTGGGCTGACAACGAGCACCTTTGTTCACCTTGGCATCTTCCCATCCCTCGTATACTGCTTCTTGCAAGATCTGTTTGTAATGGCCAAATACACAAAATACCCTCCTCCATTTGTGTAGACAATGTTATGCTCTTTATTGGAACTATTGTAGAAAATAGCATACTGGTTCATTTTTCTGAAAAATTCTTGGTTTTTTGAAGTTTTATGTATAACGAACTTTGTTCAAGGCTGCCGCGGTCCGTGCAGGTAAGAGCGGTGGGGCAGTGGGGCCCGGTGGAGGGGGATTTCGAGGGACGATGCGGAGGGAAAATTAAATAAAACATTTTCTCTCTGCATCGTCCCTCAAAATCCTCCCCTACGGGGCCCCACCGCTGTTACCTGCACGGGCCGTGGCTGGTGCAAGGGCACTTGAGCTCAATGCAGCTGAACCATAGACAGGCACATTAAGAGATATGCTCAGAAACACAGAACGTTAAGCCAAGGTCGAGTTTCTTCCTGGTTCCCCGGGTGCAAGGTCTGCTAGTCTAGCCTGTAGGCCAAATCTGTCAGCAACAAGCTGGTATGTCAACAATGAGCAAGCTGTTTTCTTTCCCGTACAATGTGCGAAAATGTAAATAAACAGATGCATACTGCATTTCTGTTCTGTTCTGGAACACCAACCAAATTGTCATGTTAATATTGGGTTAGTGATGATAGTCAGTCAGTGTCTTAGTCAATCTCATGATTTTCCGTGAAATGCTGGTCCTAGCTGCAAAAGTCCTTCTTCCAGCCCATTACTCCACCAAATTAATGTAGGAACTCCCAAATTGCTCCATGCTCTACTTGATTGCACTGCCCCTCCCACCCTCGACAAAAGCTACTTCTTTTTAAAGCCTGTTTGTTATTTCCACTTTTCCACGTGAACCAAGAGATCATACTTCTAGCGTTTTTACTGACTTTTTTTTAAACATCTTTCTATTGAAGTTTTTCATTTTAGTTACAATCAAAATATTATACATTTGTTTTGCATCACAACAAATATGTGCCAACAGTGTTGAAAACTCTGCAGGTTATGCATTTGTACAAATAAGTTGTTACATATCGACATACAGTCCATATCTGCAGCTCTGCTCAGATACTAAAGTGGTTGTCTCCTACATTGTTCTCTTTGTCTCTATGTAGAATGACTGTATCAAAGAATCTAAACATGATGCCTACTCAAGTGAACTATCACTTTCAACAGAGGAAAAAGAAAAGAAAGGAAGAGATCGCCGTCCTTAGCCTGTGGAAACCATGCTGTAGAGCAATTGTCGGTGTGTGCGAGGGCCAATGCAGTGCAAAAACAAAAAGAATAATGGCAGATGGTTGTGAGCTAGTGGCGGTGTGTAGGGGGGGGCGGGTATCTCGTTATCAGCCTGCTATCTATAGCTTAGTCAAAGTCAGCGGCGACTCCTTTGTGGACTGCCGCGCGGCATTCGATCTTGTAAGCAGGGAGCAACTATTGTCTACATTGAAAGGCTATAAGTTACATGCAGACCTGTTAGCCCTTATCCAGGCCTTGCATACAGACAACTGGGCCCAGGTAGTCCTGGATGAGGAGGGTGGATTATCTGGTAGGATCCAGATTGGAAATGGCCTGAGGCAGGGGTGCGTATTAGCCCCGTTGCTTTTTTCTCTGTTTATAGCGGACCTACCTTGGAATCTAAATGAGGTTAGAGGGGCGAGCCCAAAGCTAGGGGGTAACCATATATCCTATCTGCTTTATGCAGACGATCTGGTGATCATGGACCAGACGGAGATAGGCCTGCAGAGGAAACTAGATATGTTCCATAAATACTGCTTAAATAAAAACCTGGTAGTAAATATGGAAAAGACCAAAATCCTATGTTTTGGCAAAAGTAAGACACCCGGTTCCCTTGGTATTTGGGTACGGAACTTCTTGAGAAGGTAACATAATATAGATATTTGGGAGTATGGTTCACGAGTAACTTGAATTGGACCACCCATCTGGAGGCTTTAAAAATTAGGGCAACAACTTCTATAAAGGGCTTAAAAAGGTTTAATAGCTTTTACGGAGACTTGTCAGACGGGTCGGTTATAAAGGCCTACCTGGCAATGGTCCCCACGCAATTCTTATATGGATCAGAGGTTCTCCTCCTCAGTGGGAAAAAAGGTTGGGATAAATAGCAGGGTATGATCCTGAAAAGCTTATTCTCGTTGCCTAAATCAGCTATGGTACAGGCAGCAAGATTGGAGATGGGAGTCACTTCCTGGGCAATTACAACCAGGATGGCACTAATACGGTTTTGGCAGCGTCTGGAGACAGGGGAGCCACCCAGAAAAATAACACAGTGGTGTAGAGAGGAAATTGCCTCCAGTGAGTTATCTTGGGCTAAAGAAGCTAGACTCTCATTAAAGGAAGCTTATAGGAAGTTAGTTATAGAACTAGATACCCAGTTAGGACACACCAATATAGGCAAAAAATAACCACGGTCAATGGGTGCAGATGTGTCCCGTATATGTGATCCTGAGTATCTTCGGCAAAAAATATCGGTGTCCCATATGATCCAAGTATGGATTTCAGAAGATCATCCCTACCCGTACTTGGATAGGTTGCCATATCAGCAATTAAGAAGAAAGGTTTTAAAACTGAGAATGGGTGTAAACCCCTGTTATATAAATACCAGGGTTAAAAACCTCATGATTAATAGTAATGGCAATTGCACATGTACGTTAGGTTCCACCTGTGATATTACTCATGTTTTATTAGACTGTAGGAGGACCCTTGATATATGCAAGGAGATTTTAGGCCCGTTATTCAAAAATTACAGGATTACGAATAGGAAGCAAGCTGCAGAGCTCCTGGTGGGGATGGGAAACCTGGATATAGCCTGCACTTTGGGGAAATACATGATCCGAGTTAGGGGGTTTCTCCAGAATACAGAGGTATAGGAGTATGTTATCGAGATTGTACTTTAATGTATGTACTGTGTTTGGAAGGCCTAGTCAGATATGTTTTCTCATGTTTACCCATGTGATTTTAACATCCCAGGAGGATACTGTTAGAAACAAACAGGCAGATGCATCAAAGAAAATACCGGGAGCAAACGGGCAGATTCTCAGAATCTGGCCGTTTGCTCCCGGTATTTTTGCATTTGGGATGCATCATCCCAAATGCAGAAATCGCAATTTAAGGAATCTCTAAATAGCGATTCCTTAAATTGCTCTTGCATTTAAGGAATCCCAAAATGAGATTCCTTAAATGCAATGCATGAAACCCAAAAAAATAGCGATTTCGCTAATAGGGGGAGCAAATTACCATGAAGTTGAACTTCATGGTAATTTGCTAAAACTTTGAAAAATGCACTTTTGTGCATTTTTCAAAGTTACATGTTGCGCACACACATGCCCTTAGGGCATGTGTGTGTGTAACATTTGTGCACAGGTCCATTTCAGGGGTGCAACAGGGTGTCCTTTGGACCCCCTGGCACCCTTGAAATAGCGGAACATTAGCGATTCGGTAATAGCTAATCGCTAATAAGGAATGGCTTTCCCATTCATTCCTATGGGCCTTAGGCCCATAGTAATGAATGGGAAAGCCATTCCTTATTAGCGGTTAGCTATTACCGAATCGCAAATAAGGAATCTGTAGGAATCGCTAATAACATTGCGATTCCTACATGCATCCCGTTTTGCGAGCCTTTAATAGCGATTCCTTAAAATTCGCTATTAAGGACTCGCAAAACATAATTTTTATGCATCTACCAGAAAGTTGTTGGAGTTATCCTCCGGGAAAAGACTGAATTGCAATTTTATACATTTTTAGGCTTCGTGTTTTTATAAAGTTTTATAAATGTATAGTGTATACTTTTATGGTTGTAATAACCCAAATAAAGTTTTAATGACTGACTGACTGACGGACTCCTGATGTCATGTAGGGTGGGAGAGGGGGGTGGGGGAAGGGTGTTGCTGCGTTCAGGCTTCATCAACGTCACTGGGAGGCTGAGAGTATTGTGCTGTTGTGCAAATCGTGTAAGTGTTTTAAGGAGATCATCCCAAGCTGTGCAATCGGGTATTTGTGCAATCCTGCAGTTTTCTCCTTATGCAATGTAGTGCTCTCGGCGTGCGCCCATATCGTAAGGGATTTCTCCCAAGTGGCCAGCGCTGGAGGATCAGTGTGTTTCCATTGTTTTGTGATAAGACGCTTAGTCGTTAGCCATCCCAAGTCTCTAAACCTCGATGCTACTCTATTCTTTTTCATCCGTGGATACAGCCCCAGGACGCAGGTTTCCCAATCGGACTGTAGCGGCGTCCCGGTACATTTAGCTAACGTGTCCACAACTACATGCCAGTATGACTGCAACAAGGTACAAAACCACAACATGTGCAACAGATCGGCCCCAATCAATTTGCATCTGGGGCAAGCAGAGGTTTCTAGGTGAAAATAGTCATGTATCTTATCTGGGGAAAGGTAAGCCCTATGTATTATATATTGCTGAATAAGTTTGAATCTCGAATTACGCAGTATATACGCGGAACCAGCTATAATTGTGGCCCACTCCTTGTCGGTCTATTGCCGTCCCCTGTCTTTAGCCCACCTCTCACGGAGTCTCGTTAGTGGTTTCAATGTATGTGTTAATAGAGCTTCCACCAGCCAGTGTACAACATGTGAGCCCTTCCCTATTACGTGTAGGTATTGTATTAGCAAAGGCGCTTGGGGCTCAGTTGTTGTATCCCCCCAAGCTGGGCTAGCGTTTTTACTGATGCGTTGTTCTGCTGCCAACAGTGTCACGATGCGCTTCTTGTGATCAATAAAGATTTTTTTTTTAAAAAGACAATAATAATAATTTGATGCAACTCTTGGACAATGAGCAGATCGGTATTTATAGGGCCATCACCCCAAGTCATTGAAGTTGGTTTCCAGAGCTGGGAGGCATGGACCACCACTGAGAGTAAAAAGTGGTACTTGTTACTGACCTGGGATGCTTCTCTTGTGTATGTAGTCCCTTTGAAGCTCTCGTTGCCTGCCCTCAAGGCCTTCAAATCAGCAATAATCTAATTAGAAAATTCTGGCAGGTTCTCTCTGCACTGATTACCTAAAACTGTCACGTGAGCTGGACCATCCAGTCACACCCAATCCATCAGTCCTCTCTCTAGTTTATCCCATCCATCCCAGAAAAGCCATTATGCACTGATAAAAACAATAGACACCCTTTTCCATTCAACACATTAGAGTGTACCCTTCACAGTCCATCAGAATCCATGTTGGAGAAAACCCTTCACCTGTGTGTGCTTGACACACACCCACATGCATACGCACACACACACGCGCTCACACACACACTCTCTCTCACACACACACTCCCTGAAATTTAAGGATGGAATGGTGGATCCAAACCTAAAATGTATCGGCCCTGACTGTTGCAACCGATATCAGGACATGCGATTACAAATGAATGCTGGCATCGTGTTAGGCGTTTCCCTGTAATATCTGGCCCTGGTAAGGATGCATCGTAGAAGAGGAGGGTTAATGTAAGCTATTTGGTATGCTGGCTTTTCACAGGCTTTACTGGCCCATATCATGAAACAGGTTGATTGTCATATTATGCGTATGGACATTAGGGTTAGGAGGCCCCATGGAGCTCTTTGGTGATGCTAAGGTCTGCCAGGAAAATGTCTAAGCCTCATATATTGGGATCCACCAGTCACAGTCAAAACTGTATGTTACCTGGGAGCCCGTACAAGCTTGGAGGTCCCTTCGGAAGTGTGGGACCATGTGTATCTGCAACCCTCTTACAGCCCATCAGGAAATTGAATGGAATGCAATCACTGTCCACAGACAAAGGACCCTGAGGAACAGTTCAATATTTCTTTAGAGGTACAGAGGTGACAAGGGCAGGTGGAATCGTACTCCTTCTCTGACCCCCACCCCATCCTGAGGATTCCTTCTTCCTAGGGCACTGTATGCAGTAGGTAGTCTCATTCAACAGTGCTGCGCCGCATCTTGTTCTTCATAGTTGGGAAAGCAATATCCTACAGAGGTTCTGTTCCATGGTCTAATCCGAACCAGGGCAGTGCTACTTATAGAGGTTGCTGCATCTTCATCTACTGGGCCCCACGGTCCAGGGTTTGTTCTGTTTCTTGCTGTTGGGCAGGAAGTCTGTTACCAATAATTGACCATGCTTTCTTCAAAATTATTGGCTGGGACAGATCTAGATTCAAATACTTCCTACTGAGTGATAAAGCAACGAGCAATGACACCGGTTTCTGCAGGAATTAGAAAATCTCTAGGTATTTTTCTATATTCTGCCCTCAAAGCCAGACATCTCACAAATAAATTGTTGATGCTAGCAAGCCTTAGTGAACAAAGGGGCACTTGCGCCCTTAAGAAACCTCTTGTCTCCCCACCCAGAGGGGACGAGTGGCTAAAAGGTTTGTAGAATGACCATTGAATTTGATGGCCTCTCTATCCCCATTGCACACTTTTATATATAATGTCTAGGGATATTGTTTAATATAAGTATTATATTAATGCAGTGTCTTGTCCTCCTCTCAGCTCTTCATACATTATACCATACATGACCACCCAGGCTGATCGTGCCCGTATGTGCTGCTGGTTTCAATGTACACGAGTCCTGAAGAACTGTGCTCACTTCAAAAAACAATAATGCAATATGCAAAACACTCGATCTCTCACGCACATCCTTAGATGTAAAGTTTCCAGACATGCAGAGACTCCATCTTGCAGACCTGTGTACAGAGGCAAACACCTCAATGTCCTTGGGGGGTGCGAGCTTCATTGACATATAATGTTAAAATACATTATGTGATAAGCAGGGCACATGGAATGGGCTTAAGAGGCAGTGGAAAGGGACAGAAATGCGGATTGGTAGTAGTGCTAAGTGAGAGGAACTCAATATTTTGTAAAAGAATCAACATTTTTTAGGGCTTTCAAAAGAAAGATGAGAGAGTGTGTGCTTTTTGTCAGTGAAGGTTTGCAAAATCCCAGATGAAAGCACCATACCCGACTGAAAGCACCTGTACCCAACTATTAATCCGAAAACACATTTATGGGCGGGGGTCACCCATGTATCACCCAACCCCCCTCTCCCCCCCCCCCCCCCCCCCTTAAGCTACGCCCCTGCTTCCTGTATGCGAAAAAGTTTGATTACTGAGGTAGCCATGATAGGTGGTGGAGTAGTCTGCACATCAACCTTTTCGGTGCAATACGGCCGCCAGCCACGTGCCACCGATTACCGCCCATCTCACAGCACCATGACCCAGACTCTGCGGATGTTGGGCTGGGGCCAGGCACGCAACATGTGTCGGGATACGTTCTCCATCTAGGCAGCCAGTGTCAGGCCGTCAGAGCAGCGTGATCAGGAGGGCGGGACGTAACATTTTCGGCTCTGAGGTGAGCTATCGATCGGCTCGTCTGCCTTCATGCATTCAAGTGCGTCTATCGGAATGTTTGTATTCATACAGGAGAGCAGAAGGGAGGCGAGGGAGACAAGTGAGCGATAGAGAAGGCGAGGAGAGGGGCAGCGCGAAACAAGAGGCTTGGCAGGAGGAAGGAAGGAAAGGCGAGAAAAGTCTAGAAGGAAGAGATGGATGGGAGAAAGAGAGGTAGGAGGGAAAGTTGAGGAGAAGCACGAAGAGCTATGAGGAAAGAACGGCGTTAGGACAGGTGAGAAGAGTAAAGAACAGTGGGGTGGAGAGAAAAAGAGACAGGAAGGAAAGGTAAGTATAGATATGAAATAAGCAGTGGTGAGAGAAAGACGTTCAGGCAGGAAAGGTGGGGTACATGAAACAAGGGTGCGTTGAAGGAGAGGAAGATGCACGGAATATGTCCAGAAAGTGAGGGGTGGGGAAGATGCTGTGGATGAGGAGCAAAGAGAGAGAGGGAAAGTGAGAAAAAAGAGAGACATATAAGAGGGAAGTCAAAGAGTGGCTAGGGATGTAGACGCGTGTGGGAAACATTTGGCAAGTGGTATGAAAGAGAGGGCAAGGGCACGTGGGAGTGGGGTGAGGCATTTAGGAAAGGAAAGGGAGCAGGAGGCAGTATGCGACTGAGTAACCAGTATGGTGTCTTCTAGAAAAGAAGGTGAGGTGACACCGGAAGCAAGTGAGGGATGAGAATGAGCAGGCAAGAAAGTGAAGCGGGTGGTATGTTTAAGAAATGTGCGATGAAGGACAAGAAAGAGGTGAGGGGTCGGGGAAAGACCTGTAGGAGGGCAAGGAGATATGAAGTCAAAGAACCAAAAGAATATTAAAGAAAATCTGCCCTCACACCTGTTTGAAATCTGAAAATGGTTATTAACAAAAGAAAAATCTGAAAGAGACAATTAGTTATGGATTCCTCACCTTAGAATTACCCCAGGCGTCAGACAGGATCCGGAGAATTTTTCTTTAGCTGTACCCTTGCACGTTGGTAGGTGGTGTCGGTCCACTCCGTGTTTGTCGTTGGCATCGTGGTCGCTGGAATGACGTCATGGTATCTACTTAGTCACCGCCCTTGCGCGCTCACGTCATTTAATTCTTTTTCTGCGCCAGCCAGCGCAGATCCGGAGAGAGCAGCACCTCGACTCACTTTTTTACTTTCTTTTTTGTGACTTTTGTCGACATCTTTTCAAGTTGTCCGACTTCTGGTGCACACAGGGATGTCCCGTCCTCGATCTGGCTTCAAGGCTTGCGATTCTTGACACAAATTGATGTTGTTATGGACCCGCACCTCGTGTACCTTTGGTTTTTGGAGTGCGACCACAACCCAAAGCCGTGCTCGGACTGCCGGGCCAACAGCCCAAAGTCTTTCCGGGAGCGGTCCCAAAAGCTTCTCGAGGCCCGGCGGGCTACTCCACGTCGCTCGAGGTCCCTGTCGAGAGGGAGGTCGCAGGACCGGTCGCGGAGCCACCACCACCACTCTTCATCAAAGTCTTTGTTTCCGGGTAAGTCGAAGCACAAAAAGAAGACGAAGACGCATTGTCGCTTTTCGAGGTTCTTCCTGTCCGTTAGCCAACGCGACATGTTCGCGGAAGGTAGTCGTCTGGCTACACCTGCAGAGCCTTGTGGGTCAACCCTGAGCCTCCCTCCCTTCCCTGAAACCGGGGCGACCCCTGCCCAACATTCGATCTTTGGGTAGCAGGACTCTGCCGGCGGGTCTGTGGGCCCCGGGAACAGGGCTGGGGGTTCGAGGCCTTAGATGCCGGCGGCTTCCGCTCCGGCATCGCAGGGCCCCCAGGGATCCAGGCCTGGCTCCTGATCTGCGCCGGCCGACCTCGTAACACCTCCCCCAATGCCAAATCCAGTGGTGACACCTCCGCCCCCTCCGACGTCGGTTGTGTCCCCAGCCGACGGCAATCCTGGCCTCCCCCTTGATGTGGACACAAAGCCGGACCGATGTTACCCCATGTCGGGAACGGCGCCAGCCAGTACTTTTGTACCCCTGTTCTCCCCTGGTGTTCTCTACCTCCCTGAGTGGTTACCAGCAGAGGGGGAGGAGGACTGGGAGGGGTCTGTGGACCTTTTGGCAGACCAGTTGGAGGAACTGGACTGGAGAGAGGAGTTGGGTGAGGCCAGTGGTCCAGACACCTCCCCTGACCTTGGCATGTTGTCTCCCCCTATCCTGGGTATGGAGGAGGGTGCATCATACGCATTGGTGTTGCTTAGGGTGGCTGAGGCCTTAAACCTCGAGCTTTCTAGGGTGACAGTCAGGACTAATCTCTTGCCCGAGGTGCTTCAGTGAGCAGCTGCCTCTTCAGAGCCCCTGCTGCCATTCAATGAGGTCCTCACGGACATCCTTTAGGCACTTGGTCCAAGCCCAACACAGGGGCTCCTATAGATAGTATGATTGCCCAACGCCACTACCCGGACCCCGGCGAACCCATTTTCCTCTCCCAACACCCCACCCGAGAGCTTGGTGGTCTAAGCCTCTACTTCCTAGGGCGCATTCCCTACCACACCACCTTCAGCTTAGGACTGCGGTCGGTGAACACGCATGTTTCTTAGGCTGTTACTTCCACTCTGTGTGGGACACGGTTACGCAGGTGCTGCCACAGTGTCTGGAGGAGGCCCGAGCCATGCTCTCCCATGCAGTGGCTGAAGGGAGAGATGCACCGAAGTTCTCCATCCGGTGTGGGCTGGACACCGCCGACTTACTGGGCAGGACGATTTCAGCGTCAGTAGCCCTACGACGCTACACCTGGCTGAGGTCCACTGGATTTTCGGGTGATGTCCAAGTTACACTTTTGGACTTGCCCTTTGATGGCTGTCGCCTGTTTTGCGACAAAGCAGACAAAGCGCACAAGCGCTTTAAGGACCCCAGGGCTATGGCCAGGTCCTTGGGCCTCGCTTCCATCTCTCGCCCAGCACAGTCTGCTTTTTGCCCCTTTTGTTTTCTATGGAAGGGGTGCCCTGCTACGTTCCACCAAGAGCCACAGGCCTGCACAAGCTGTCCAGCCTCTGTGTGGCCGGGGACCCACCGTCAGGGGTCTGGGGGCCAGCGGGCGGACCAGTCCACCAGAGCCCCCTCTGCAGCAGCCTCCAAGCCCTCCTAGACTGACCTTTCAGAGCCACCATTCGCCAGTGGGTGGCAGGATTCACCATCACCTCCCCCACTGGCTCAACATCACGTCGGACAGGTGGGTTTTGTAGATAGTTCAAAGGGGGTACTCCCTCTCCTTCAAGACTACCCCTCCATCCATGCCACCTCCATTCCATCGCATTTCGGAGGATCACATGGCCCTTCTAGAACATAAAGTTACAGTTCTCTTGGCCAAGGGAGCCAGCGAGAGAGTTCCTGTCCCAGAAGCAGTGCTTAATTTGTAAAACTATAAGTGCCGGTGCTCATAGCCAGCACTATCGAATAGCTGGTTGTAAAAACTAAGGCTGCATAGTAGTGATTTCATTTAAGCTCATGCCTTTTTAATGTACCACCAGACACTACCTGCTCCTTTCTCTCTTCCTTGCATGTTCCATCTCATCACTACTTCCTCACTTTGCTACTGATTTTCAGTCTTTCTGTTCCCTTTTCTTTCCCTTTTCTCTTTTTCTCTTTCTTGCTCTCGATTAAAGGCCATTGAGGAAAAATAAGTGCCCATCCCCAAAAATAAGTGCCAGTGGGCCCCATCTACAAGTACCTGCTTAAATTAAGCACTGTAATCAACTGCAAGACATTATTCCCTTTCTCTCAGGACGGATCTATATATCTGCCCATTACACTTTTTTCCACCAAAATGATTGCTTTTGTCAACAAATTAAAGTCATGTCAATCGGAAAGATCGCCATTTAAGCCAAAATCTATGGCATTTAGTTCCTTTTACGAGCATCGTGTAAGTATGATTAATCAAATCACTCCTCTCTCCAGGCAACATGGTATTAAGTGCTCAACGGAGATTACAGACACTGCCCAGAGAGGCATTTGATTTGGACAGGCATTATCCTCAACGCAAGTTTAAATGCTAATGACAGGAAAGGTTATACTACACTGAAGAATTAATAGTATACGTAACATGGTAGAAATGCAGGATTAGATGCACAGTTTGAGCGGCCCAGCAAGTGGACATATTGCTCAATCCATGAAATTGATTTGAAGAAATAATGGTTGCAGGGAACCAAGACGTCCACACCTGTCTTGCCTTCTAACCTGAAAATGCAGTCACTGCATCGCGAATAAGACAATATTGAATATATTTACAAAGCTAGAAAGTTGAATGTTATGAATGCGCCATACAATACACACGTGGCAAATGACTAAGAACAAAAGACTGCCAGAGTGGCGGCTGGCAACTATGGAGAGTGGTGGACGGGTAAACGGATGGTGGGTGGGTGCATGCATGTAAGGCATCAATAATAAATTCATGCATGCATTCAAAGTACTCCCATGCATAATTGCAGGACTTTAAATCTATACAACCATGGCACTATGTGCGTACAGACATCCGCTGCACTTTAACTCATCCCAACCATGCACACTGCACTAGCCAGTCACCCCCACTGCACTTAAGATTCACATGTTCACGTGCACCATGAATCCCTTTGCTTTTGCTGAACTTTGAGGAATGTTCTTTGCTCTAAAGTCTCCTAAACCGCTCCTGCGGCACTTCAAATTCACATCCACCCGCTGCGTTCTGCTATTTATTAATAGTTTACCGTATGCACTTAGAAGTAACTTCCCTTTCTTTCAGTCCACTTTCACTTATTTTTGCGTCTGAACTTTAAGTGGTCAAGTTCTTGCAGTGAGACTTTGGACACACACTGCTCTGCCATGCACAAAATGCATACTTCAGGCCACACTCAAAATACATATCCCCAGAACTGTTGCACTCTATATTCACGGTACAGCGTTGCACTTTCAGTGACTATCCCTGCCCCATGTACTTTACCCTGGAAGTTATGGGCTACAAGCTGGACTTGAGATATTCCCCAAACAACCTCTCAACTTTGTACTGGTAGTTATGAGCTGCACACTTTGAAGTGATATTGCGGCACTTAGAATCTTACATTAGAAGTTACAAGCAGCACTTTAAAAAAATGTCCTTGCCCCACAACACTTTAGCTACCGGTGTCACTTTGAATGGATATTACGCTCCACAGTACTTTGCACTGGTATTAACGGGCTGCACTTTGAATGTAGATTAGAAATGTGAGGTGCCTTGGAGGTTGGAAGCCTCAGCTCGCTCGAACAAGAGAGGTACCGAAGTGTGCCAACTTGTCCCTTGATGCGTATGAAGTGAACCACAGAGTGAGGAGTCCAAGGACTGCCCTGAGCAATTATGCCTCCGGCGCAGGGCATGGGGGACCCGACCATGTGCAAGTTGACCGGCTCAGGCCAGGACAGGAGAAGGCTGGAAGAAGGAGGGCAGGGGCCAGTGCAGGCCCACTTTACCTTAACCCCGGACTTCATGTGCAGCCGAGCGGAAGCCAGAGCTACCACGCCGGTGACCTGCACGTCATGCCACCCACGAGTCCCAGACCCACCAAAAAAAGCAGCATTGGTAATGGCTTATTATGGCTGTTACTTAGAGTTACCGGTGGTGGTGGGTGGCCGGTACTGGCCTACTTGCCTTTATTTGATAGGTGGCCTAGGCCTGCTGCTGCCTGCACTACGACATTGTCGGGCTGTTTGAAAAAATCTTTTACGCTGCCTTCTGCATAGCCCTACTCACGCAGAACCTGTGAACAACCAAATCCAGCCCCCTGCCCAATCATTGTCCCGCCCACCCGCAAGGGCACAGCGGCGGCACCGCCTCACTAATGCAAATTCAAAAAGTGCATCGTGACCATCCATATTGTACTAATTCACAGACTAAATACATTTTGAGTCTGACGGTCTAGATCAGTATGTGATGCGGCGAGTTCAGGGAGGTAATTTAAATTTATATACTTTCAATTCTACGCTATGTGTACGCTACATTCACATTGCCATATGACATGCAGAGTTGCAGGCGCGTGGGGTTATGCAGTAGACCCAGCCCTGAAAAATAAGTGCTAGTGATAATCACCGGAAGGCACCGGCACAAATTAAGCACTGCCCAGAAGTAGGTTGTGGTTGTTATTCCCTCTACTTTCTGGTGCCCAAGAAGGACAAGGGCCTGCATCCTATCTTGGATCTCAGGAACGTCAACCGTTTTCTCCGGAATGAAAAGTTCAAAATGTTGAAACTGGCTCAGGTTCTGTCTGCTCTTGACCCTGGAGACTGGATGGTAGCGTTGGACTTGCAGGACGCTTATTTTCATATTCCCGTCCTGCCAGCCCATCGGCGTTACCTTCAGTTCATGGTAGGCCACAAGCGTTTTCAGTTTACCGTGCTCCCCTTTAGCCTTACCAACGCCCCTTGGGTGTTTACAAAAGTGATGGAGGTGGTCGCAGCTCATTTGCGCAGATGAAGGGTTCCATTCTTCCCCTATCTCGACGACTGGCTGTTGAAGTCGGGCTTGCCCCAGGCTGTTGTTTCCCACATCCAGACTATGGCCGACCTCCTCCATTCACTGGGGTTCACCATCAACGTGTTGAAGTCACAACCTCTCCTTTTCATTGGAGCGGTTCTGTACACAACGCAGTTTACGGCTTATCCTCTCGAGCAGCGAGTCCAGGATATTCGGGCTATGATTCCGATCTTTCAGCCTCTATCTCGAGTTTCAGTCAGAATGACCCTGAGGCTGCTAGGCCTCATGGCCTCCTGAATCCTTCTGGTGGATCATGCCAGGTGGCATATGCGGGCTCTGCAGTGGGACCTGAAGTTCCAGTGGGCAAAGCATCAGGGGCATCTTTCCGATTGCTTCCAGATCTCGGAGGGCACTGCACATCAATTGCAGTGGTGGCTCACAAAACAGGATTGGGTCAATGGCAGGTCCCTCTCCCTTCCCCAACCAGAGTTCACAGTGGTGACAGATGCATCCCCTCTTGGGTGGGGCGGCCAAATGGGAGAGCCGGAGATTAGAGGCCTCTGGCCTCCGGGGGACTCCGGGCTCCACATCAGACTTCTGGAGCTTCGGGCGATTCGTCTTGCACTGAAAGCATTCCTCCCTTCTGTCAAAGGGAGAGTGGGACAACACCACCACCACGTGGTACTGCAACAAACAGGGCGGGGTAGGGTCGTGGAGCCTATGTCAGGAGGCACTTCATCTCTGGAAGTGACTGGAACATCAGGGAATGTCCCTTGTGGTTCAACACCTGGCAGGTTCTCTGAACCCCAGAGCGGACAAACTCAGCCGCTGGTACATGATGGATCACGAATGACATCTTCACTCGGAAGTGGCGCAAGGTCTCTTTCAGCGGTGGGGAGAGCCTTGGTTAGATCTATTCACCACCATAGAGAATGCACAAGGTGGCACTCACTTGGCAGCGCTTTTCGGCGCGAGTGGTGTTGTGGTCTTCTATTTGCCTTTCTGCCTATACCACTTCTACCCAGAGTGCTGAGGAACAAGCACAACCAGGCCCAAGTCATTCTTGTGGTTCTGGATTGGGCACAAAGAGTCTGATTTCCCAAGCTCTTGAACATGGCCATTGATCCCCCGATCTGACTGCCCCTTCGGGAAAAACTTGGGTCGCAGCAGCAGGAGACGGTCCTCCACCCGAACCGGTCCAGCCTCCACCTCCTTCCGTGGAGATTGAGCGACGCCAGTTGACAGCTTTTGACCTGCCTTCTGAAGTCTGTAACGTTATCTTGGCAGCCAGGCATTCCTCCACCAAAACGGTAAACGCCTGTAGATGGAACAAGTTTGTGGCATGGTGCGCAACAAAGGCTGTGGATACCCTCCTCTTCATTCTTTCTTTGGCCCAGCAGGGCTCTGCTCTGGGCACTCTGAAAGCTATCTTTCGGCCATTTCGGTCTTCCTTCGGCTTCCTGATCAGCTTTCTCTTTTCAAGTACCCTATTGTAAATTGTTTCCTTAAGGGCATTACTCACTTATTTCCTCCAATTCCTTTCGTAATGCCCCAGTGGGACTTGAACCTAGTTCAGAGCTATGTTATGTCGCTCCTTTCGAGCTGCTACATAGCTGTCTTCTTAGACTTCTGACACTTAAAACTGCCGTTTTGGTTGCCATCACCTCTGCTCGCAGGATGAGTGAGCTTCATGCTCTTTCTTCCAAGCCTCCTTTCCTTGCTGTACATTTGGACAAGTTTGTCCTTTGACCTTCTTTTCTTCCCAAAGTGATTACCTCTTTCCTCATAGGACATACCATCACTTTGCCCACCTTCTTTCCGCCCTGCGTCCTTCTAAAGAGGAAGAGAGTCTCCACCGCCAAGATCCAAAACGTGCGCTTTCATTCAATCTGGATCTCACAAAACAATTCCGGGTGGATGACCAGCTCTTTGTTGGCTATGTGGGCGCCAAGAAATGTCGGGCCGTGCAAAAACGAACCATCTCCTGATGGGTCATTCTTTACATTCGTATCAGCTATTCCTTCATGAAAAAGGAACCTCCATTGGGGTTGTGCGTCCATTCCACCAGGGTGACAGCAGCCACTACTGCTTTGTGACGTGGACCCCTTCATGACATCTGCCAGGCAGCTACGTGGGCTTCATTGCACACGTTTAATAAACACTACTGCATGGGCAGCCAAGTCCAAAGAGACAGCTTCTTTGGCTGTTCAGTTCTCCAGAACTTTCTGGTGTGAACTTAGTTCGCAGACCCACCTCCGGGGTTGGTAGTGCTGGGGTATCTATTCTAAGGTAAGGAATCCTTAACTAATTGTCTCTTTCAGATGAACAAGTTACGTACCTTCAGTAATAATATACCTGTAGGAGACATAGATTAGTTATGGATTCCTCACCGCCCCACCCATCCTCCCTGTTCTGCGAACTAACTTATAGGTTAAGGGACTTCCCTTCAGGGCCCTAGTGTTGGGCACCAGTGGTCAGTGTCTTGCATGACTCTGCGCTTCTGGCGTGGAATGTCATGTAAAGAACTAACGTCAGCCCACAGGGGCAGCATCCAAGTAGATACTGCAACGTCATTCCAGCGACCAGGACGCCAATGACGACTGGGTAGTCGACCAACGCCACCTACGGACACACAGGGGTACTGCTGAAGAAAAATTCTTGTGGTAATTTTTAGGTGAGGAATCCATAACTTATCTATGTCTCTTACAGATATATTGTTACAAAAGGTAAGTAACTTGTTCATCCAGCTGTGAGTCACAGAACCGGGAAATGTGGGCTTTCCCTGAGGCGGACTGGCCAGCCGGGCAAGCACGCAATCCCCAGGAGACCGGTTTCGTCACTTGGCGGCCGATTTCAGCCTCCAAGAGTGGTGGTACAGGTTACGCAGTCCCCGCCAGAGACAATTTGAGAGTTGCTCTGGTTGTAGCATTCATTAGCAGTCTGCACATGGGGCCTGAATTGATCATTTTTGCCCGGGCTGTTTTAAGCTCCCAGTCCGGCACTGGATTCCCCCTACACCCCAAATGTGGATAAGCAACACAAGGAGAGGCAAGACATTCATGTGTTGGTTTTCGTATACAGGGCTTCAGTAAAGATCACTGGATGAAACTGAAACACATGAGTTTCACAAGTGCAGGATTCTGAAGTCATGGGTAAGTATGCAGATGATCGAGGAAAACAGATACATATATATTAACTCTTGCCACTAATAATCCAATCAGAAATGTCTTGTTTCAAGAACCAGCTATAGAAACATAACCTACACGTAATATACAGGTACAGCGTGAGGCATGTTTAGCATTTAGCAGAAAGATGACTTACATGTACACCAAAGCACATTTTTAAAACCTCACATGAGGGATGGGGAGGGACAGATTTATCAAGGGAAGTGGGCAGGATATGTGGGAGGAAGGTGGAGCGAAAATGTTTGTAAAAGCATAGGATAGGAAGCATGAGAATTGTGGAAGAGACATTTGGGAAGGGAAGGGAAGGAAGAACAGGAAACATGCAAGGAATTGACAAGAGACGTTTCAACAGCCAAGATGAGGCGGGGCAATGAAAAAAGTGGGGGAAGTGGAGTGATATTGAGGAAAGAAGGTATAGAGGAATCAGGGAAACAAGTGGATTATGAGAGGGGAGACATTTATGAATGACAGGAGATGGCCTCAGATAAGTGAGCGATAGGCGGAGAATTACCTTTCTGAAACTATCTGCCACTCTTGTGCATGTTCACACACACTAACAAACACTCACACATGTGCACGTACACCCACATACACACACCTCTCTCTAGTGAGCACCAAATATCCCTTCAAATTTCCTAGTTTAGGATTGTAAAGTTTTTATTAAGTTTACAACACCCTTCGACTACATTCACTTGGTCGGCGAGGTAGCAGAGGTCAGAAGGTGGGGGAGTGGAGGGGGGAAGGGAGAACATAGTCAGACATAGTCAATGAACAATAAAGGAAAATAATACATACTCGTATCACATAATGGAAATCGTCACTGTGAAAAGGTGGGTTGGAATATGCTCTCCACTAATTAAAGTGGGCACCTTGTAACAGTCCACAAGACCCTTATGATGTGTGAGGTCAACTATAACCTTTATTGAAAACTATCCTAGTGGTAGATATGGAGAGCAGCCTTCAGGCTTAATCTTGCAGGAATGTAAAGCAGCTTGTTTTGCCAGACTATCACCTCCCAAATGACTAAATGAAAGGAGAATCCCACAGTGTTTATATAAGAATATGTATATATTAATACAACACTCTCTACTAGTCTCTATGTGAAACTAGGGCATAAAGCACACAATACTGAATCAATAGAACATTCGTAAATAGCACAATACACAGCGGGCTCCAGGGGTAGACCGAACCATGTAAAAAAGAAATGGTATAACAACAATGACTTAACTAGACACAGTGCCTATACCAAGTAGAATCGCTGGGACCCCAAGGAACCACTCAGAGGAGTGACACAGGGAGCCCATGGATGACGTGTGCAGTGCGTAAACACAGATGTGTGCTCTGTACAACTCTATGGGAAAGTCGCAGTTGGAAATTTACTAGTTAAGGACACTTCTGAGAGGACTTCGACCAAAACCCTTTGGAAAATAGGAGGTTCTAAGGCCAACCCACCAGTGAGTACTGAGGTACCCGTGTTACCTATCCCAGAGGAGCCGGGTGCATGGGTGTCAAGTGGCGTCAGAAACTTTTGTTGCTTTCAATGGAGAGCTGCAAAGAAGTACTGCTGCCAGGAATCCAAGCCTGGATTCAAGGTTAGAAGAACCTGAATGCAGAGGGGACAGAGTCTAGGTCACTTCTGGTGACCAGGGGCTCGGTAGTTGAATGCCCACCGATGTGGGGTGCTTCAGGTGAGAAGAAGGGTTGCTTGACTCTGCAGCCACGGGGACCAGGAGATGTCTAGGATGACCAGAATCCAGAGGTGAGTTGTCCCACGAAAGATGTTGAGAGCTGAGGGGTAGAGGTCTGGCTGGAGCACCAACAAGCCTTGGCAACTGTAACCCATGTGGTTAAAGGAAACAGGTTACAGTGTGGACCAGCAAGATCCAGGAGACTCTACAAGCAATGGAGAGTCAGAACACATCTGGAACAGCCAGGTAAGCCCAAGAATTCACAAGGTGGCCCTCGCTAGGACCCACAGGCCAGCGGACCAGGTATCGTGAGGAGACCTCAAGCAAGTCTGCAAAGCTCCAGCCCACAGGACACTCGTAGAGTGGAGGCCAGAAATCTTCAGTGCAAATACTGCTCGGGTTCAGGACTGCATGGAGTTCAAAGCACAGGCTCAGGAATCATCACTAAGCATATACAACTGCAAAAGTACATAGTGCACAGGGGTTTAGGTTGCACAGCCCCCACGAGGGATATTGGTCTCAGAATTACTGAGCGGTCATGTCGACCTCAAGGACCTTTGGGAACCCACCTCCTGTGTTGCTAAAATCTTCGGAGTCCTTGGGAGCTCAGGAGAAGCAAACTGGGTAGATGCATTTAGGTGCCGGCTTTTATGAGGAGTAACTCCTTTACTCCAAGGGAGATTCTTCAGTCATCTAGCGTCATGCAGGCAGTCGAAGTCCTTGGTTTCTTCCGAGCAGAGTCTTGTCCAGGTAAAATCTAAGGTCCTGTGATAAGGTAACCCACTTTATACCCATGGGAAGGGGTTGGAAAGATTATGTGGACCCTCCTAGTGGAGGGGCAGGATAGAGGGGTGGCTACACCCATGTCCTTTGTCCAGTTTCGCACCAGAGCAGGAGCTAATGGCTCCCAGAACTGGTTAGAGCTGGACTATGCACAGGGACACCAAATGTGCCCCCAGTGCAGACTTTCTGGTACTCAGAGAGTGCACCCACCCAGCCCCAATAACTAAATCCTGTCTGGCAGGTGGTTACAGCTCCCTGTGACAGGATACCTATTGTCATGCCTCTGCGTGAGCTTGGCTCAGCAGCAGGAGGGCAGAGCCGTGTCTGTGGCTGGTATCATCCATTTTGTGCTGCCAGGTCGAGAAAGCTGGTACCCGGCAGACCGGTGACCCACATATGTCCCTTTAAAAAGGTAGAATCATACCTCCCACAACAGTTACTGGTGTGGAGGCATGATTCCAAGGTGTTTGACACCAAACACAATGTTTCTAAGCAGCCGTTTTAAAGTTAACATTTAACGCAAGGTTATAATTCACTTAAACATATATGTCTGGCTGCATCACAGACAATCCGGGAGAATTGTCTCCGAAGGCTGCAGAGGGGCTCTGCTCATGCAGGGGCACCCACTCATGTAAAACCCAGCACCCTTCCTTCAAGATTGTTATAAGGCCTGCCATAGCGGTGTCTGATAGGTATTTAAGTACAGTGATTTAGATCAATATAGTGACCCTATATCTCAGTAAGTGGCTCAAACACCATCTTACACAGTCTGCAGTAGTCGGCCTGTTGTGTCAATTTGGATGGCCTCTTGTGGGTGGCATAATACATGCTTCATCCCATGGGAGGCGTCTGGGGTACCTATGCCCTGGATACATGGTGTACCATATACTAGGGACTGATAAGGGTACCCTAGAATCCAATCTGGAGTGTACCTAAAGTACATGCATTGCAATTTAAGGGAGAAAGCAGATAGACTTGGGTCCTGGATAGCAGGATCCCAGTCAGATTAGGCCAAAAACAGTGTGACATCAGCAAAAAGTGGGGGTAACCATAAGAAGCAGATACTACTTTCCTGCACTCACTCTGTCTCTTTCCCCAAATCTGCCGTTGGGGTGTTGGGTGTAATCTGCAGTATACGCAAGTATATTGGACATGTGAGCTCCTGGTACACTCCTGAAAGATGCTTTATGCATGCTCCCAATTGTTTCTCAAACTTGGGTAGGTTGTGGCGGACAACCGCTGTCAATGTTTCCACCCCCAGTAGATCCCACAGCTTGTGGAGTCAATCTGCATGCGTTGAGACAACAATAGTGCCCCATTTTGATAGCAGGACTTGTTTTGCCGCACAAAATGCTAAAGTGATAGCCTTTCCTTTATTAAAATGTAGCGGATATGTTTGTGTGTTGGGTAGTCCGAACAGGACATAGCTAAGAAAACAGGGTATTTCGGTATAAAAAATCTGATCAATATCAGCCAACACCTCCCTCCAATACCTATGTAACTTTGGGCAGTGCCATAACAGGTGGTTGAGCTAGCCTGATTGGGCGTAATGCCTCCAACATGTGTCTTCTCTTCCATTTTGCCATTGGGTCAGATGAACTGGGGTGTAGTACCAGTAGTGTGCTAATTTTAACAGGGTCTCATTGCCGGTGGTGCTGGTTGCGGAGGTGCACGCGCGTTGTAGGATGTGAAACGGTGCTCGCACTCCAGCTCCCACCTTTTCCTGGCCGGCACTTGCAAGGGGGTACTCTGTGTATTTAGAAAGAAGTATATGTCGGATAAAATGCGGGAGTCGTCTTTTCTGGATAAGGCCAACGCTCAAACAACGTCAGTTGCCTGCTGGCATGTGGCCTAATATTGGGAAGTGCACCCAGTGTCGGATTGCCAAATAGTGCCAATATTCCGAGTCTGGGATCCCAAAGTGTTGCTGGACCGCTTTAAAATCCAATAGACCTCTCACATCAAATAGATCCCCAATTAGTTTGCAATTTGCCTCCTGCCAGTGTGTGAAGGATTTTTCTTGTGTGGCCTGCGAAAAGTCTGGGTTCCCTATGCTTGGTGTAAGTGGGTAAATCTGTGTACAGAGCTGTTTAGAGGAGTACACCCTGTCCCAAACACCCATAGTGGCTCTAACCATCGGCGATATATAGATACCTGGCGGGTGGTGTTTACGCTTGCGCCATGGGATTTTCCAGATCTGGACTCCCGCCACCGCTTGGTCCAGAAAACACCAAAGTTTCTCTGTCATTGGATGCTGCCGTTCGACCATGTGGCGTAATTGTGCAGCCTGATAATACTTTGCTAGGTTCGGTATACCCAGAAGACCCTTGGCTATTGGCAGGAAGGACCGCTCCCTCGCCATCCAGGCCCGCTTAGAAGCCCATATAAAGGACTTGAGAGCAGCCTGTAGTTTTTTCAAAATGGGAGCGGATGGCGCCAGTGGCATCACCTGCATAAGGTAGAGAATTTTTGGCAACAGGGTCATTTTGACAGCTGCTCTGCGACCCACCCAGGAAATGGAACCACCATGCCAGGATTGAATGAGGGATCTCACTGTCTTTAAAAGATCTGAGTAGTTATGTGTTACAAAGTCTTCAATGGTAGGGAGAATCTGAATGCCCAAATATTGAATTTCCCATTGCGCTCACTGAAAAGGAAACTCCGACACCAACCGTAGTTGCTCATAATGCGGGATAGTGATATTAAGTGCTGGGGTCTTGGTAGTATTCACTTTAAAGCCTGAGACCACACCAAATGCTGTGAGTTACTCAAGGAGGGGGGGAGTGAGTGACAGAATTTGTGATGGCCAGCAACACATCGTCAGAGTATAGAGCTATTTTATGAGATTGGCCTCCCATCCAGACTCCCTCTATCTGTGAATGGTGTCGGATGTGTTCCGCCAACGGCTCCATGTAGAGTACAAACAGGAGTGGTGAGAGCGGTCAGCCCTGGCGGGTCCCCCTAGAGGTTGAAAAGGATGTTGTTTACCTTAACCAGTGCTTTTGGCCCCACATACCCAGCCCAGATCCACCGCCAGAATCTAGGACTGAAGCCCACAGTTTCCAGCACTGTTTGTAAGAATGGACAATGGACGCAAACAAAGGCCTTTTCGGCGTCTATCGATAAAAACAAGGTCGGTTCTTGAGAAGGCCGGGTCTTACCTAGTAGGTGAAAAAGCCTTTTGGTGTTGTCCCCACAAGTGCAGCCTGCTATAAAGCCGGACTGGTCAGGCTCGATCAGCCCCGGCATATACCCACCCAGTCGGTCTGCTGATATTCCTGTAAATATCTTTGCATCCATATTCAAGAGGAATATGGGATGGTAGGATGTGCAGTGTTGAGGATCTTTCCCTGGTTTGGGCAGCACTATTATTATTGCCATACGCATTGATTCCGTAAGCTCCCCAGTTTCACTGAATGAGTTGTACAGCCGAGAAAGTATTGGGGACAAAAGGGAGGCAAATTGTTTGTAAAAGGCTGCTATAAACATATCCTGGCACCTTTTCAAATTGGAGTCTCCCTATCGCATCTAGCACTTTCCGTTCTGTCATGTCATTCTCCAGGGGCGTGATGTAAGGGGCCTGCAGCTTTGTTATTGGGCCCTGTGCGATGTAAGGAATGCAGTCCTCCAGAGGTTTCCCCTCCGCCCTGTAAAGGTGTGCATAAAAGCGTCCAAATTCCGCTGCTATGTCCTGGTCCCTTGTGATATGCTGGTCGTTACCGTCTATGAGGCCCTGCATGTGCCTAGAGTGTATCTGCGTTCGCAACCTGTGTGCCAGCAACTTCCCAGCTTTGTTTCCCCCGCATAATATTTCTGTCACGTTCGTAGTAACGCATAATCTGCGGCATCCATGTCCAGCGCTCTAATCTGTTTATGCGCTAGAGCCATTTGCTGCCTAGTTTTGTGTGAGCCTGTGTATTAGTGGGCCTCTTCTATCTCTTTAAAAGTACCTTGTAGGCTGGCGTGTTTCAATGCTCGCTCCTTGTTGAGTCTGGCTGCTATCACTATATACGTGCCTCTAATGACCACCTTAAGAGCCTCCTAGTGTTGCTATTGCAGTGTGTGGTGTATCGTTGATGGCAAGATAGTCCACAATAGCTTTCTCCACTTCCTTGATCGCTGCATCAAAGGATAGCATTTTAGGATGGAGACGCCTTGATCCATAATTCCAGCGCGTGGTCGGAAGGTATAGGTCCAGTGGATGGGAGCATGGTCAGACATGGACTGCGTTACTCTCGGTCTCAATGGAGCCGAAATTAGAAAATAACTGATTCTAGCATAGGATTGGTGAGAAGCAGAGAAAAAAGAGTAAGACCGTGTGGTCGGGCACAACGTCCACCAAATGTCTGCCAACCCAGCCTCTGCTAGCCAGCGTGTTCCCTGCGGGGTAAACATCCCTGAGTTCCCTGGTCATGGGGGAGTTATGTCTGCTGCGGCATCCATTACCAAATTAAAATCACCCCCTATTACAAGATTGGAGTCTGGAGATGTAAGCACCTTGCTTAGCGCCTGCAGTATAAAGTGCTCTTGTTGTTCGTTAGGTGCATATGTGGAGGCTATAGTGAGTGTATGTTGGGCGAGGGACACCCTTAGGGACTGCAGACGTCCACAATTTCGGACTGTACATTGATGATTTTCCCTTGAAAATCTGTAGCTACCAGGATTTCTACTCCCGCTTTTTTTACCTTGACCGGAGGACCAGAATTGATGGTCGGACCATCTGGAGCGCATTCTGTTCCAATCTTTTTTCAGAAGGAGTAGGAGACATATATCACATTGGGCCGCCCTAAGCTGAGTTAAGAGCACTATTCTTTTAGTTGGCAAGTTGAGACACCTTACATTTAGGCTAACTATACGCACCATTTCTCTGGGGGAGTGTCACTGCTATCTATGTCCCTTCCACTGCCACTTAGAACCCCACACCCCGACCAATATATGGAGAGTGACCACATGGTTGAGCACTGAGCATGAGTACATGTATATAACATAATAGCATGAACACACAATAGTTCCTTTGTTAAGGGGAAAGGGTTTCTTACAGGTCAGACCTGCCTTACTTTATCTTCAACTGCTTAACGATCCTTGGGAGATTTTTAACAATGCCAGTTTTCTAGTGGCGGTACAAAAGAGGGTGGTGATGGACGGAGCATCTGAATCAATCAAACACTCACACCCAGTCAAAAGATCTGGGTTTAATCCATCACCGTTCTTTAGCCACTCTACCACCCCAGTTCAGACATGGCTATATGCAAATCAGTCTGACCCTGTGCCTCATGGGAACAGTCCAGCCCGAACTGGCAAGCCATGTCTTCCCTGGACCGGAAACAAGCTTCAGAGGACCGGTTTCTGGCATTCCAGCTATCTTCAGCCCGGCTTGCTTGAATCCAGTGGCAAAGTGAGCAAGGGACTCACGTCTGAGCATACCCTGCCACACTTATGGCGGCCAAAAGGGGTACAAAAGGGAGTGGTGATGGACGGAGCATCTGAAACAATCAAACACTAACACCCAGTCAAAAGATCTGGGTTTAATCCATCACCGTTCTTTAGCCCACTCTGCCACCCCAGTTCAGACATGGCTATATGCAAATCAGTCTGACCCTGTGCCTCATGGGAACAGTCCAGCCCGAACTGCCAAACAATGTCTTCCCTTGACTGGAAACAAGCTCCCGAGGACCGGTTTCTGGCATTCCAGCCGTCTTCAGCCCGGCTTGCTTGAATCCAGTGGCAAAGTGAGCAAGGGACTCACGTCTGAGCATACCCTGCCACACTTATGGCGGCCAAAAGCGGTACAAAAGTGGGTGGTGATGGACGGAGCATCTGAATCAATCAAACACTCACACCTTTAGCTTGGAGATATTTAATGTTGGTCATGTCTCTCTTAGACCTAGAGGTGGTCATTATAGTTGTGTGGTGCAAGCCGACCAAGCCGTGTGTTCTATGAAGCTGTGGTGTGGAGCTAGGCTGGGCAATCTGCTTGCAGTGAGCTCTGGGCTTTTGTGACCACTCTAGTGTCCTCATCCTGCTGACTGGGTAGCAAGGCCTCAAGGGGAGCCCTCACCTTGCTGCATTAATGTCCCACTCCTTCCCCCCCCTACCTAAGTGCCTCAGCTCTCTAGTGGACTTCCAGCTTGCTACTTGGTCACTGGGCCTCTACGGCCACAATAGCCCTCCCGTTGGGGGCAGCTGGGTCTCTTATTGATTACGCCACTGGGAGCTATGCAGGTAGGCCGTGTCCTTGGGAACTTCAATATCAAGTGCGGCCTGGGTGTCAGGACAGCCCAAGCTATTTCTGCTGTCCTTCCCTGCCACCTCGCTTATCTCGGCTGATGCCCTCTAGGCTGCACTTCTCTCCAGGAGGTGGGCTTGCTTTGTTTACCCCTTTAAGGCGCTGTCTGCCGCTGTATTCACCCGTGGTGATATGGGCCATTGCAAGGATGTGGGGGCAGTGGGAAGAGAGATACTTTATTGCACTGCCACCAGCAAACTCCCCCAAAGCAGCTCCTCCCTGTGACACAGTACCACTACCTCCTCTCTTAGTGCCAATATCGACATACTCCCCAGCCCTCCCACAGCAATAAATGTAATAAATAGACACAACACAATTTTGGTGGAGAAAATTGCTGCAGGTTTATTTACATAACAATATGCCAACATGGTGGGTTAACTTTCGGACGATCCCAGGCAGGCCGCCCCTGCCGCCTGCCCACCTGATGAGCCATAAAACCCGGTGGCCCTAACCAACCGGTATTGGCAATTTGGGGGAGGAGATAGCCCCTCCTTCCGGTGGACCGCCATCCTCCACTTACGTCCCTCCCCGCTATGGGGGCGGAGAGTTGCAGGCAACCCCCGGTTGCTCAGGTCCACAACCGCCCGTAAGACTAACGGGGCGCCGTCGCTCCTACAGGATCCAACGAGAGGACCTCCCTGGGGATAATTGGCTTTAGCACCCTTACTGTGATCCTGTAAAGGGTACCCTTCTGTACCTTACAGCCTTTGGATCACCCTGTGAGTCCGCTACAGCACTGGGTGTGGCCACCGTCACCCCAGGGCCCACCACCCACAATAGACCTAGTTACCTACACCCTGCTGATTCCAAGGCCTCTCCCAGAACAAGCCAGAAAGGGGCCATTCCCCTTTTGGACAGGTGTATCCCATCAGGATCTAAATACACTGTAGACTTGGCGTGCAGTAACCCATACCGGCTAAAACCAAACCCCTATTCTCTGTGACTATGCGCATGGCGCTGTTCACCCTCCTGCGCGAGGTCCCCATGGCTTTGTCTAGCGCTCGGTGGAAGACCGTAGCATACTTGTTGGATAACAACTTCCACCCTGCATGGCTGTCCGCTAAGGCTATAGGGCGGGAGAATTCCCATATGTTTAGTGATACTCAACTCCATGGTACTTGATTTATTGGCCTCAGACTAATTAAATGCTTAGTGGACCTACCAGGATCAGAACCTGTGACCAGGAGGTCGAACACAAGTCCTAGCAGTTCTGCCACTCCACAGGCCTGTGAACTTGAAACCCAGGGCCGCCTACTGGCCTTTAACCCTTACTTGGACATGCCTGACATCACTTTATTAAGTTCCGTGGCCAACCTAGTCACTGAACCCAGGGCCGCCTGCTGGCCTCTAACCCTTACTTGGACATGCCTGACATCGCTTTATTAATTTCCGTGGCCAACCTAGTCACAGATGGTAAAACGAGGGACTGAAAATTAGACGACAACCGAGATGATCGATAGCTAGACCCAATACGGAAGTGATCCTATGAAATGAGGTCGGGACCACCACACCCTGCATTTGATGCAGCCCAGGTTTACTTTGCCATGCCACCTACCCAGACCTAGATATCACCTTAAACCCCTGCAGGGACCAGGCGGCAGGCACCCAGCGGTACCTGTCAGTCCTAATTTATACCAACTCCATGCCGCCTTGCGGCACTCCCTGCTGAAGGAGTCTATTTGCGACCCCTACTCGCCCCACCTGACCCGCAATGCTTGCCCCCCTGAAGATGTGTGGTTACCCCTCATCGGGGTCGGTGGAACGTACAACATGTGCACCTGAATGTACAAGATATGTGGTGTTGTGCCGGAGTAGGGGAATCAGAAACTAATAGTAACTGTGCCTGGGGCATGTGTTAATATCTAAAACTGTAAAACATGATAAAGCACGACCTGTGCTAGAATTCACTGTGACATCTGGCTTACGCATGGTGCAGCACCAATTGGCTCATCACATCAACTTTACAAACCCAGGAGCAAGCCTGAGCTGGTTACCCCAGGTCCATGCTGCACACGCCTTAACCTAAGGAACTATTCCCAACTGAGCATTCGTCCCAACAGAACTGACCCCTCTGTATGCAACTCAAAGTGCATCAAATGAAGCGAACCAGGCCCCCTTAAGGCTATAAGGATGGCCTGGGCCGAAGGCAATTGTCAACCATGGTCTTGACTGAGTGAAACAACATTATTAAACCACCTTGTCAAATATAGCACAGGAGAACTCGAAAAATCAGTGGAGGGCTCTAGCCGCGCTTACGGAAGTCCAGACTTGACTTTCTCACCTTGAGGGATTAAACAAGGTACACAATGGACAATAGTGTTGCCGGTGACTACCTGGACAGGCACTTTCCCCTGCTGTGTGCAAACCCCATAGTGTGTCACAAGTACTGCTCTTCAGATAACTTCTGGAAACATCCCTTAGCACTCCAAAATGAGTACCATACACGTCTTCAGCCAATCTACTCATGTGGTTACTCCTCCTGTCACCTAAAATACATACAGAAGCACCACTGTGGAATGACCAGAGAGCTCACCCTCCACAGCAACCGTTAACGACAAAACAATGGAACAGCAGCTCCCTAGCACCTGGACGGCGCATGCAGGCATCCACGACGCAAGCCAATGATTCGCATGACGTAACCAATCTAGCGCTGAGAATGCCTCCATGCGGCCTATCCTTGAATCGTAGCACCAGTCGAAATGACATAGTGACGGACTTGCGATTGACTCCAAGGACATGATGAACAACTTTGATCTATCTGCTGCAAACCATAACACCATACCTCTGATCGGTGTTAGCGAGTAAAGACAACATGCATTCATGTCCACAAGCATGTCTCACGTCACTGTTGGTATCATGCAAGCTACCACAAGACGTAGCAGGAATAACATCTAAATACCACCAATATGAATAATAAGCATTCCATGGCACCGAAAATGCCCAGCATAGACAACATTTCTAAGCATTCCACAGGTGAATTGCAGATTGAGCTGAAGCCTGGCCCGCCCCCTATCCTCCATGGCCCGTGTCTCCCAAACCCCCAGAAATGGTGGAACCGTGACAGTGGAAATCTGGACACCTCTCCCATGCTCAGTGGGCCCAAACCTCCTTGCTGTTGAAGATTAGAATGGGCGCCCAGTACGCCCGTGTCCTGTCTGAAGACACGCGCCGCCACCCCATGGCAGCCTCAAAAGCCCAAATCTATTGGCGGAACACATGGGAGTGGTATGAAAATCGGGACTGCATGTAACATACAATTATTGACAAGGAAAGGGGGGACCACCCTGAGCCATTACTCAAAACCATCACACAGCGGTGCACTTGTTCAGGAAGGCAAGGGGCCCTGTGTCTATGAGGGACCAGGAAAATACCGTCCTAACTTAACTACTAGTGTGCCGCAGCAGGTGCTGCACAGGAACACGCGCTAGTAAACTGTAATCATTAGCAAATACTGTCTGCGGGAAAAAGGCGGACTGACCATCCCACGAATCCCTCAATCTACGGAGAGAAATGAGATGTCAGAAAGCCCACTGTTTCCCCTGTGTCTGGGTTGCCTCAATGACTCAAAGACTCTAACACCTCGAGCTACTCTAAGAGCACCTCGATCACCATACTTACTTACACAGGCACGGTGTCGGACTTTTGAGGTTTGGCGCGTTTGAGTGACAATACGTAATTCAAGGAACAGCATTCAGGTTCCGAGCCCGGAGCACGCCCTGGCCATTCCTGCTTCCGTTCCCAGCTGTCCTTCTCTGAGTGGTGCCTGCGTACTTGATCCGATTGTCCTGAAATTAGATAAAAGGTTACACTCCATTCCTGGACGTGCTGACCCAGAACCCCACACACTGGTCACAGTGTGCTCTTCCCCTGTACCTGCTCCGAGCCCTGCAGGCCAGCCTGCTAGGCGTGGTTAGACCATCAGAGTACGAAACCCGCGTGTTTCTGGAAGAGAGAACAAATCCATGAAAACAGCCCATAACCAGCATTGACAGGTAAGCATATTGCTAACTTGATCACCAGGATCAGAGCCCCTTCCTTGAGCACTAGTTGATTTACAATAAAACCCATTCCATTATTGCACAGGAGATGCATGATTTGCCCCGACTCACCTGTTGTTTAAAAGAAAACACATTCAAATATGGAACAGGGGATGGATGATTTGCCCACACTCAGTCGTTGCTTTCCAAGAGAACACACCAATTATTGCCCAGAAAATACCTAATTTGCCCAGACTCATCAGTTGTTTTATAAGAGAAAACATCTAATTATTGCACAGTAAATACCTGCTATGCTCAGACAAACAAAGTGGAGATGCCGGGGATCCGAACCCGGGGCCTTATACACGCAAAGCATGCGCTCTACCACTGAGCTACATCCCCCCCACCCCAAAACACAAGAACAGGGGTGAGTCAGCATTTACCTGTGCGCATCACTTAGAGTGGCTTGGGTGTAGGCCTCTGCCCTATAGCCCTCGCACTGGAGCCCGTGGGCACACACGGATGCAGAGGAGGGGATGGAAAAGTGGGGGGCTATGTCTGGAGCCAACACGCGGCCGCGGCCAATAAGACACGGTGCGGGCCCCCAACCTCCCGTTGGGGGCCAGTATGCATTGATCCCTGTACCTGTTGATGCCTCCGATGGACTCCCTGGTGACGAAGACGGCTTCTTCTGCGCGTTTTCTACAATAAAATCACACAACCATCAGCCGCCCTGCCCCCCCCCCACCCCGGTGGCCCCCCAGGCTGCAACCCCTGCCCTCGTGTTGTTCATGTATACCTCTGGGGAACACAAGCCAAAAGCGCAACTGTAAGATCAGGGCAAGGATTGCATATGCATAAAACACCTGAATGGGTTCTTAAGGTTCAAAGGCTCAAAGGTTATTTGGCGTTGATAAGGGCCTAGGTTCCAAATTCCTGTTACGTGATTGAACCCTTGCTGGCACATTACACACAGCAATAGCTCAATAGTGTATGCATTGCAACCCCTTTTCCGATGTGTGTGCCCCTCAGTGCCCTGGCGTACACATAAGCCTAAATGTGGACAAGTAGATATGGGGTTAATACCACGAGGTTAGGGCATTTTACTGTGCTCAGTTAAGTATTATATGCATTTTTGAAGCTAATAAAAAAGATTTGTAAAAAGACAGATCATCATTCTTAGCAGCACACTGTTTGAGCAGCAAGCAGTAAATGCTGACAACAAGGCAACATGATAGATAATACAAATGCTACATTAAGCTTCCAGGAAGCGTTATAAGTATTTAACTGTTACACGAACAGCAATGGATACCTACCGTGACCGTCTGCTAAATTATTTTAAGAACCGGCATTACTTTTGCCACATTTCTACTATGAACAATTTGTATGTCTGACAAGTTGCGCATCCCAACTGTCCATAACCAACAGCTTTAGGCAATACATGTATTGGAGGAAGATGCTGTTAAACACACTTTTTAATTCAAAGTTTGACTGCGGCCATTGAACTCTCTCGGTGCAATACTCCGTAATATAACCATCTAAAAAGAACCTTGATCCCAAACCCAGCCCTGGTAAACTAGCTTCCCTGTAAAGTAAGTCAACATCTAGGCGATGTGAAAAAACTTCAGTCAAAATTATAAAAATTACCTTTACGGCTTGTACCACTGTCATTAACTGGGTTCAAGTTAAGACGCGTTGACCCACTGTCAGAGGAGCTAGCAGCCTACAGTGACTGCGGGCCGATCCCACCCCGCGGCAACACGTGCCCTCGCAAGCCAGAGGTTGCTCCCCCCAGCAAGCCACTACCCCCGCGACGGATCGGACATACGTGTTGCCCTGCGGGTAGTTCTATCACCGCAACCCTCCACAGCTGTAAGTTCCAAGGGGGTGGGGTGGCTCAGCGAAAGCAACACATGTCCCTGCAGCCCCTAAATGAACTGCACACCTGGCTGGCATGCAGCGGCGCCAGGGTCGGATTGGGATCACAATTTGGCCCGAGCACTGACAAAAAAAAGTGGCCTACATTCAAGGGGCGTGGGCCACAGTTAAGGGGTGTGGCTCACATTCAAGGGGCGTGCCCTTTCATGAAACACCATTTGGTTACACACGTCAATGTCCTCGAATATTAGATGTAAATACATTAGGAATTTGGACAAGTATGGTAGTGCACTGTCCAGTGACCAGCTAAAAGAGGACATCAAAGATCAGAAATTGGATTATAAATTCAAATCTGTTCCGAACAGGGGCCCAAAAATATGTTTGGCCCAGGGCCCCCAAAATCCTTAAGATGTTTGGCACAGAAATGAATTAAATTGAGAAGGTACTGTTCTTGCACAGGAGACACGGGGGGGGGGGGGGAAGGTGACAATGGCGCCATGCTGAGCAACTAAAAAAACAGCAAGGCCCCTTTCTGTCACAAAATTATTCGAGCCCTTCAGGGAAGGAGCACCTAATAAGCAGCGAAGACCCTGCTATTACTAACCTACTCAGCCTTCCCCAGACCTTCAGCTCAGGAGCACATGAACAGCAGTGAGGCCCCTGCAATTAGTAAATTAATCAGCCCTCCCCAGCCCTCCAGGCCTCAGGGCAATGTCCTGGCAGGGGAGCACAAAACACAGCTGCTGGGCCATCCATGGTAGCCAGGGGGAGGCTGAGGTGAAGATGGTGCAAGTTGCAAAGATCACCTGGCCCCCACAGTCAGAGCCATTCTTCCTCGCCCACTATTCCCTCAGCCGTTTTTCTCTGGACCCCGACCCGCCATCTTGTCCATTCCCTCGTCTTGTACCCTTCTCCCTCGTTTCCCCCTTGACGATTCTCAAATGTTTCTTCCCTTTCCTGTTTTGCCTTTTCTCCATACCCTTGTATTCCTCCCACCCTCCCTTGGTGCTGTGACTGCATCCCCCCTCCAAACCCCACTTAATGGAACTCTGCCTGAGAAAATCTACTATGTGTGTATATATATGTATATAAAGAACTCTAATTACTAGTATATGAAGTAGACCTTTGTACTATCTACCATTCCTATGTGACTCTTAGAGTATATCCATTCGTATCCCTTCCTTAGGTATTTAGAGAACTCTAATCACTAGTATATGCAGTAGACCTTTGTACTCTCTACCATTCCTATGTGACTCAGAGTATATCCATTTGTTTCTCTTCCTTGTGTGACTTTACATCTTGTACAGTTGCAATTTTTTCTGCTTGTATCTTTTATGTAAAGCATGTAATCCTAAGTCCTTATGTTTCGCAACTGATTCTTATGTAAAGCGCTCTGACACCTTCTGGTAAAGTTTACGCTATATAAAATCGCACTAAATTAAAAACAAACAAAACAACAACAAAAAACTAACACTGTTTATGTGCTGCGTGGGCCCCAGGGGGGCTGAGGTGAAAATGGCTCAAAGACCTGAGCAACACCTGGCCCCCAGGGAGGCCGATTTTTGCAAACAATCACCCACTCCCCAGCCACCCTCAGTCTGATTGCTTTGCTGGGCAGGGAGTGAAGGAGAGGCCACAGCGGAGAATCACTGCACAGTGAAGCTGCATTCCTTTCTCTGTCTTTGTCTACGTGCCCTCTGTGGGCCGTTTTTTTTTCTCCCCTTTCCTAGTCCACAGCGATCACGGAGACAGAGACAGAGAAATTAATGCAGCTTCACTGTGCGGCTGGGAAAGGGGAGAAAAAAAAACGGCCCGCAGAGGGCACAGAGATACCGTCCCTTCGGCCGATGCCCGAATGCCCACATTGCCAATCCGGCCCTGTGCAGCGCCCACACCCACTGCCTGGTCTTGCGCCGCTCGCTCGGCCAATAATGAAAGCATGTGCGCCCCACCGCGGAGTAGGCCTGCTTCAACGCCGTGGTAGCTATTCCGTTGCAACTAGCAGGGACCTCAAACGGGACGGGCCCCCACCACGGGACTGCCTGCCCGCCCAACCAAAGCGGGCTAAGAGAGGGGTCAGACCCCCGCCTACGATGTGCCGGAGGCCGGAATGACAAGAAATAAGCGTATATATCCAGTGGCCCTGCTCAAGACATCAGCCAAAAATTACTGTGCCTGAACACGGTTGCCAGCTCTCCTCTCGGGGACTTCATCCAGAGCCACGTCCAATTGAGGAAAGAGCTGAAGACGCACCTTATAAAAGAACACTGCCAATGGGGAGCACAGGGCTCACATTGTTCAAATGTCACTGGTGATAAGAGCATGTTGTGAAACATAAATGACAATAAAGATGGTGGTAGTTAATCACACGACATCACAATGCGCTGCTCCCTGAACCCAGCAATCTCACCAGTCGCTTGACTGTACCTTTGCTTTCACTAAAAGTGCACTGCCTGGCATTTATGTTTGTGCTAGACAAATACCGCATATCTACATATACTCAACTGAGGCTATTTGCTTCTCCAGGCCCTCAGGCGAGGCTATCACGTGACTGCCCACGGGTTATAAATAATAATGGTCTGATGTATGGTATTCTTATAACATAAACGTATTGTTTAGTCATTTAGATTTTGGAGAAGGTCTTGTTGATTTTTGCTAATATTTCCACAAGTCAAATGCACCAGGGCCGTAACACAGGTCCTTCTCAGAGGCAAGACTCATGGTGAGCAGAGGCTGCATGCTTGAATACATGGTACAGTGGACTTGGCACCAGAGCACAGGTGCGGGTCAGACTATTGACCCTTGTGAATGGCTGCAAGTTGTTGCCAGTACCAACAGGGTCAACGGATTCAACCAGGTCTAGGCCCTGTCAAGGCCGTACCAATTACTATGTCTGATGCAGCCCAGGTTAGGCTGGCAGTGGAAGTTACAGCCCCAATAATTCCAATGCCATCAATACACTAGCTGAAGCCCAAATAGGGCCAGTATAAACAGCTGCTGCCCTGAACAGGCTGATGTAATCAACACAGCAGGTAGATACCCAACCGGGCCAATACAATCCTCATGGGAATACCTATGCATTGATATATTGAGCAATAACAGTCCATTGTGCAAACTGCACACGATCTGCCACCTACCAGGAGATAACTTCACATTCATAGAACAAATCATGGAAATCATCTCCACCAATGCAGGACAGCACTGTACCCAGCTCTTCCTTTGAGATTTCAACCTCAAATGGAATGACCCTAATAACTCACAGTCAACAGCCATAAAACCTTACTAGCTGACCTCAACCTGACTCAATTCACTGACAGTCCTACCCACAACAGGGGTGCCACTTTGGACCTTCTCATTGCCACGAGTAATGCCATCCAAATGGAATCTATCATCCCTTGCGGCTGGCGAAGAAAAAGATAGATCTGCCCCGTTTTCAATCAATAATAGGCTCTTCAAGAGTCCAGTTTTTTTTCCCCAATAGTCACCCATTTAGCGCTCACCAATGTATCAGTGCCACATTAGATTCAGACAAGAACACATTCAAATTTATAAAAAAATATATCATTTTTATTTTTATTTACTTCATGTTTTAGAGTGCATATAGACATATTCATTTATTCAAACATTTCAATATAACAAGATAAAAAACACCCCATCAACAACCAGCCTTCCTGCATTCAAACTCAAACACATTCATCAATCACTAACAAACATTCTCATACATAATTCATTCGTTCAACTCAGACAGGAATTAAGGAATAATGCTCTGAGAACATCCTGAACATGTCCTCTCAGCCATAGGCCGGAGATCGGTGATTAAAGGTTCAGGGCAAGTTGTTTCAACGCCGACGCGCGTTTCGGTGCCAGGCCCGTAGACTGGCCGCACCTTCGTCAGGGCAAAAGAAAGGGAAGGAGAGGGGGTGGTAGGTAACAGTATCACAAATGCTTCTGATATCCAGGCACTCTGTAGAAAAAACACATATTTTAATATTGTGTTTCGCCCCCATTCCATAAACAATTTAAAAAGATAATCATTTACTATCCTCATGTTTTTTCTCTCAAATGATTTTCCTGTAGACCTATATGCATATGTACTGATCACATAGTAATTTATCACAGTGATTTAATCACTAGTTGGGGGTCTTGGTGAGCTCAAAAAATGGGTGACACAATAAGCAAAAATTAAAAAACAAGTCATTAGCGTCAAAGGTACATTCACGACCCCTGCAGTGGACCCTCACATACATCCTGGCTCTTTTGTTTCTGTATTTGTGTGCACTAAGCATTTATCCATTTTTTACATCTGCATTTCACTATTTATTTCATATCATACGCCAAGGTGGCCTTGTCCCAAAAATCTGTTTGGTTAAATAGAATCGCTATTGTAATTATAATTGGTTAACCCCTCGTTTTCGAGGACCCAAACATTCAGGTTCCTAATGCAGTTTTAAAAAAACATTCAGGTTCCTAGTCCAGTTTTAAGTGACAGTCATTTAAAATTGCTCAATAGCCCCATCAAGATCGTGTTTTGAAAGGGTATTACCTTGTATTCAGGCCCGAATTCACTTAAGCAGTCCACCCAAGGGGAAATGATGGCAGGTCACCACCTTTAAACAACAAACAGGGTTTCGGAACCTTCCTGGAACCCTGAACAATAAATAACAGTAGCGTTTCAGTAATCTAACTAAGATTTAATTTCACACTTCTTTCACAGATTCACCAGTGTCACGTCTTACCTAGGCACAGAAGAGTCCTAATATGCGAATAAAGCAGCGTGGTAGTAGGTTCGGGGCCGGAGACTGAATCGGCCTGGAAAAAGGGAAAACAGGGTTTTAAAACACCTCTTTCCGCCACAGTAATTTAAGGCACAGGCAGTTCACAGCATAGGATACCTACTTAATCGCGTTACAAATTAGCGCGTAGCAGCTTTGTTTCACAGAGTTTAGGGTTCAGGCGAGTATCAGCTCTCAGCACGCCCCCGCAGTCAAAATAAAGGGTCTCGTCTTGCGGTGCTTTCAGCAATAAGTACCGTCGGGATCTGCCAGATAGAAGGTGCAAACAAACCCGGCATTAGCTCTATCGTTTAAAGATTTCACAATAGGCAGCGCGATAAACGTGTGTTCCAGCAGTGAGGTTTTAAACTTTACAGCAGTAAGTTTTTAAACAAAATGTACAGCGCGGAATCTGCTCATGTTGCCAGACGGCTTCATGCACTGTTTAAGTCTTCCGTGCTCAAAGAAATATAAAGACCCGGCGTGGGCTCTGTGGCTGGTGCTTTTCTTTAAAATATAAAGATGCAACCAGCACCCTAGGCACGAAATGCAAGTAAGCTTCTAAAGCTTAGATGGTGCACATTTTCCAGCAAAGTACTCACACGGACGATCCTTGTGGAGATTCCCCTTGACTCCGCATCCGGCAGCCGGTGGGCGACAGCTCAACACGCCGCTTCACTCTTTTTAAAGTACTGCAAACACCTGATGCATTTCAGGTGTGCTCAGCAGCTACTGGCTCAAGGAAAAGGAAAGACCCGGACTGGGTTCCTGGTTTTTACCAAAACACGAGATGGAGTAATCAACTTCGTATTTTCCTTTAATTTACATGGTACCATCATCTCAGAGTACAGAAAGTATTCAATAAATAGCATTTTCCCATGGGCATGCCTCGTTTAGGCCAGTATTAGCCGCATCTAATAAAAAAATCCAGAAAACCTCCCTCTTTTTCCTGATGGAGGTAGTATTTTTGCCTGGAATTTCACGAATCTTTTCTAGGATGGACCATTTTACATCATGTTCAGTATGTTTCATATTCAGCCAGTGTGCAACGAGGGGAGCTCCCCGCCTTTCATTCCGAATATTTCCCTTGTGCTCGCCAACTCTGATTCTGCATTCACGGCCGGTTTCGCCCACATACGGCAATCCACAGGGGCAAATGATAACATATATAATATTGGATGATCGGCAGTTACTCATGGTGTTTAATTTTATCTGGCGATTTCCAATGGTAAGAGATTCGCCAACAATGGCATTGGGACATGTGTGACAGTTGCCACACCGGTGGTTGCCTCTTACCGGTGGAAGGCCCGAGAGGCCCGTTTGTTTAGGTCCAACTGGGCTCCGAACTGCCCCTCGTACAAGATGGTTTCTCAGGTTCTTGTTTCGCCGAAAAGCAAAGATGGGTTTGGTTAAAGTTTCTTCTCCTTCATTGCCATTCAGGATGTGCCACTGCGAATTTATGGCTTGACGGATTTTGTCATTCACCGTAGAGTGATTGGTGATGCAAACCAGTCTGTTTAATTCATCCTTTGTTTGGGTTTGGAACATGCTTTCACGGTTAAAATACCGGGCCCTCTTAAAGGACTCCTTGATTAAACGGTGGGGGTACCCACGTTTCATGAGTTTGACTTTCAGTAGGTCAGATTGTTCTAGGAAGTCGCTCATCCGAGAGCAGTTCCTTCTCACTCTCAAGAACTGGCTAAAGGGGATGGAATCACGTTGGCAGCGAGGGTGGTAACTTCCATAGTCCAGGAGTGTGTTTTTTGCGGTGGGTTTAGTATATAATGACACATATAGGCACTCCCCATTGTGTCTTACCCATACATCCAGGAACTCCACTTGCACATTACTCGCCTTGGCAGTGAATTTGATGTGGTCGTCCGCTAGATTTATCCATTTGATAAATTCATCCAGAGAGCCCTGGTCGCCACTCCAGATGAAAAAAATGTCATCTATGAAGCGCGACCAGGCTCTCACATTCTCAGAAAATGGGGCCATTTCGTTGTAGATGTTTTTGTCTTCAAAATGGCCCATGTATAGACAAGCTATACTCGGTGCGCATGAGGCCCCCATGCTTACCCCCTTTACTTGGTGGTAGAACTGTTGGTTGAATTCGAAATAGTTTTCATTCATCACAATTTTCGAAAATTCAATGAGGAGCTGGGCATTGGGTAAGGCATCTTCTTTAAGTAACAGTTCTTCTAGGACCATAATAGCTCCTTCTTGTGGAATATTAGAATATAACGATTCCACATCCATGGTAACCATAAGTTCTTTGTCTGGATCGAATAAACAGTTTTCCATTTTTCCAATAAAGTCACCCGTGTCCCTGATGTAAGATTTCAATTTGCATACTAGGGGTTTCAAGAACTTGTCAATATATTTGGACAGCGGTTCTGTAGCAGATCCAATGGTAGACACAATTGGACGCATTGGAGGGTTCGTTTGACTTTTGTGCACTTTGGGAAGGCCGTAGATGATTGGCATTCTTGTGTGTGTAGGGGTAAGGTACTCTGCTTCTTTTGTGCAGATTATACCTTCATCTGCCGCTTCTGTCACAATCGTTAAGATTTGTCTCTTCAAAATCTCCTCAGGGCATCTCAAGATCCGCTTATAGTGGGCATCAGAAGATAGTAAACTGTCCATCTTTTCAATGTAATCGCTGGTTTTAAATACCGCGATTCCTCCGCCTTTGTCACACGGCTTGATCGTTAGATCTTGGTTATTCCTTAATGACTTCAGGCCCATATTCTCCCTGATGGTTAGATTATGTTTGGGAGATGGAGTAAATTTAAGTGCTTTCAAAAGTTTATGAATGACCGCCTTCTCAAAAACACCTACTTCAGGTCCCACAGTCTCGAGACTGGGAGTGAAATTAGAGGGTGGCTTAAAACCCGACACATTGTCTGTGTTCTCACAATCAGGTCTTGTTAGAAAGAATTTTTTTAGGCGTATCTTTCTAAAAAACGCATGTAAGTCTCTGAATATCCCGAATCGATCCACCTGAGTGGAAGGGACATATGATAGGCCATGAGTTAGTAATGATAATGATTCTTTAGAGATGTCATAGTCCGATAGATTGAACACCGGGATCTCTTTTACCTCCTCCAATACTGTGTTTGTCGAGTTTGAATGTATCTCTGCGGAGGTCCCTGGCCTCGCAGGAATTGGGGTACTGGAGGGGTCCGATTTCTCGGACGATGGTTGCCTCGGCGATTGGCTAAAAAATGATCCTGTCCATTGGATCTGTCAAACTGTTCAGGATATTGTTGAAACCCATAGTTGTAGTTTGGGTCATTGTTCATTTCATTATCGCCATCAGAGTCGGTTGAATTAGAGAACGTTTGTATTCGTCTCTTAGTGTCTCTCTGGTTGCCATATTGATTGGTCCCTCCATTATTGGTATAGAATTGGGGGTTCAAATACGGGTATGCTTTTTCTTGCGAAAAAAGTCTAACATCTTTTCTGAACTTTTCAACTTTTCTTTTTAAAAGATAGTCAGAAAAGGAGTCCAGTTCGATGTTTATTTCCTCAAGGGTCTTTTTCCCAAGGTCAGATGGATTTTCCTTTTTTAATTTTTCTTCTAGTTCTTGGATTTCTTTAGCTAACATGGCCAAAACCTCACGTGCGGTCTCAACAATGAGCATCATATAATCTCTGCTACATCTGTTGGAGATTAATGCCCATTTTTCCAAAAAATGGCGGAGTTCCACAAACAGTCCAGGAATATTCCTGATCCTTAGGCCTATGGGTATGGTACCTGCCTTTAAGTAATCCAACATGTATTTAGCGTGGGCTTCTGTTCGTATAGATTTCTTTTTTAGATTGAGGAGTTTGTCCCATTCACCATCAATTCTTTTAGATGGAGCAAAAGTACTAGATGTTCCCTCTGCACCAATCATTTTTGCAAACTCTTCGTCAGAAAAACCGAAGGACTTTATACTGTCCATTTTTTAGATGATATATGGAGGACGCCCTACAGATAAAGTTAGGTTTTTTAGATCCCCGCTTTTTACTTTTGGGGAATAGACAAGAGAGGTGTCGTATTGGTCTTCACTTTTAATTATACTCACATTCGCACAGCTAGTGCACACTCATACACCACTACACATGCACCAAGCACGAAGTGCTTCAAACAAATGAATGAGGGTCCCTGCACGCACAGTCACACTAAACCCCACAGCACAGGGCTGGGAAAAAGTATCCAATATATCACAAAGGAGGGGGCCCCCTGAGTAGGATATGAGGCAGATCAGCAGGGGAAATAATCAGAATAGGCGAAGAAAAAGATAGATCTGCCCCGTTTTCAATCAATAATAGGCTCTTCAAGAGTCCAGTTTTTTTTCCCAATAGTCACCCATTTAGCGCTCACCAATGTATCAGTGCCACATTAGATTCAGACAAGAACACATTCAAATTTATAAAAAAATATATCATTTTTATTTTTATTTACTTCATGTTTTAGAGTGCATATAGACATATTCATTTATTCAAACATTTCAATATAACAAGATAAAAAACACCCCATCAACAACCAGCCTTCCTGCATTCAAACTCAAACACATTCATCAATCACTAACAAACATTCTCATACATAATTCATTCGTTCAACTCAGACAGGAATTAAGGAATAATGCTCTGAGAACATCCTGAACATGTCCTCTCAGCCATAGGCCGGAGATCGGTGATTAAAGGTTCAGGGCAAGTTGTTTCAACGCCGACGCGCGTTTCGGTGCCAGGCCCGTAGACTGGCCGCACCTTCGTCAGGGCAAAAGAAAGGGAAGGAGAGGGGGTGGTAGGTAACAGTATCACAAATGCTTCTGATATCCAGGCACTCTGTAGAAAAAACACATATTTTAATATTGTGTTTCGCCCCCATTCCATAAACAATTTAAAAAGATAATCATTTACTATCCTCATGTTTTTTCTCTCAAATGATTTTCCTGTAGACCTATATGCATATGTACTGATCACATAGTAATTTATCACAGTGATTTAATCACTAGTTGGGGGTCTTGGTGAGCTCAAAAAATGGGTGACACAATAAGCAAAAATTAAAAAACAAGTCATTAGCGTCAAAGGTACATTCACGACCCCTGCAGTGGACCCTCACATACATCCTGGCTCTTTTGTTTCTGTATTTGTGTGCACTAAGCATTTATCCATTTTTTACATCTGCATTTCACTATTTATTTCATATCATACGCCAAGGTGGCCTTGTCCCAAAAATCTGTTTGGTTAAATAGAATCGCTATTGTAATTATAATTGGTTAACCCCTCGTTTTCGAGGACCCAAACATTCAGGTTCCTAATGCAGTTTTAAAAAAACATTCAGGTTCCTAGTCCAGTTTTAAGTGACAGTCATTTAAAATTGCTCAATAGCCCCATCAAGATCGTGTTTTGAAAGGGTATTACCTTGTATTCAGGCCCGAATTCACTTAAGCAGTCCACCCAAGGGGAAATGATGGCAGGTCACCACCTTTAAACAACAAACAGGGTTTCGGAACCTTCCTGGAACCCTGAACAATAAATAACAGTAGCGTTTCAGTAATCTAACTAAGATTTAATTTCACACTTCTTTCACAGATTCACCAGTGTCACGTCTTACCTAGGCACAGAAGAGTCCTAATATGCGAATAAAGCAGCGTGGTAGTAGGTTCGGGGCCGGAGACTGAATCGGCCTGGAAAAAGGGAAAACAGGGTTTTAAAACACCTCTTTCCGCCACAGTAATTTAAGGCACAGGCAGTTCACAGCATAGGATACCTACTTAATCGCGTTACAAATTAGCGCGTAGCAGCTTTGTTTCACAGAGTTTAGGGTTCAGGCGAGTATCAGCTCTCAGCACGCCCCCGCAGTCAAAATAAAGGGTCTCGTCTTGCGGTGCTTTCAGCAATAAGTACCGTCGGGATCTGCCAGATAGAAGGTGCAAACAAACCCGGCATTAGCTCTATCGTTTAAAGATTTCACAATAGGCAGCGCGATAAACGTGTGTTCCAGCAGTGAGGTTTTAAACTTTACAGCAGTAAGTTTTTAAACAAAATGTACAGCGCGGAATCTGCTCATGTTGCCAGACGGCTTCATGCACTGTTTAAGTCTTCCGTGCTCAAAGAAATATAAAGACCCGGCGTGGGCTCTGTGGCTGGTGCTTTTCTTTAAAATATAAAGATGCAACCAGCACCCTAGGCACGAAATGCAAGTAAGCTTCTAAAGCTTAGATGGTGCACATTTTCCAGCAAAGTACTCACACGGACGATCCTTGTGGAGATTCCCCTTGACTCCGCATCCGGCAGCCGGTGGGCGACAGCTCAACACGCCGCTTCACTCTTTTTAAAGTACTGCAAACACCTGATGCATTTCAGGTGTGCTCAGCAGCTACTGGCTCAAGGAAAAGGAAAGACCCGGACTGGGTTCCTGGTTTTTACCAAAACACGAGATGGAGTAATCAACTTCGTATTTTCCTTTAATTTACATGGTACCATCATCTCAGAGTACAGAAAGTATTCAATAAATAGCATTTTCCCATGGGCATGCCTCGTTTAGGCCAGTATTAGCCGCATCTAATAAAAAAATCCAGAAAACCTCCCTCTTTTTCCTGATGGAGGTAGTATTTTTGCCTGGAATTTCACGAATCTTTTCTAGGATGGACCATTTTACATCATGTTCAGTATGTTTCATATTCAGCCAGTGTGCAACGAGGGGAGCTCCCCGCCTTTCATTCCGAATATTTCCCTTGTGCTCGCCAACTCTGATTCTGCATTCACGGCCGGTTTCGCCCACATACGGCAATCCACAGGGGCAAATGATAACATATATAATATTGGATGATCGGCAGTTACTCATGGTGTTTAATTTTATCTGGCGATTTCCAATGGTAAGAGATTCGCCAACAATGGCATTGGGACATGTGTGACAGTTGCCACACCGGTGGTTGCCTCTTACCGGTGGAAGGCCCGAGAGGCCCGTTTGTTTAGGTCCAACTGGGCTCCGAACTGCCCCTCGTACAAGATGGTTTCTCAGGTTCTTGTTTCGCCGAAAAGCAAAGATGGGTTTGGTTAAAGTTTCTTCTCCTTCATTGCCATTCAGGATGTGCCACTGCGAATTTATGGCTTGACGGATTTTGTCATTCACCGTAGAGTGATTGGTGATGCAAACCAGTCTGTTTAATTCATCCTTTGTTTGGGTTTGGAACATGCTTTCACGGTTAAAATACCGGGCCCTCTTAAAGGACTCCTTGATTAAACGGTGGGGGTACCCACGTTTCATGAGTTTGACTTTCAGTAGGTCAGATTGTTCTAGGAAGTCGCTCATCCGAGAGCAGTTCCTTCTCACTCTCAAGAACTGGCTAAAGGGGATGGAATCACGTTGGCAGCGAGGGTGGTAACTTCCATAGTCCAGGAGTGTGTTTTTTGCGGTGGGTTTAGTATATAATGACACATATAGGCACTCCCCATTGTGTCTTACCCATACATCCAGGAACTCCACTTGCACATTACTCGCCTTGGCAGTGAATTTGATGTGGTCGTCCGCTAGATTTATCCATTTGATAAATTCATCCAGAGAGCCCTGGTCGCCACTCCAGATGAAAAAAATGTCATCTATGAAGCGCGACCAGGCTCTCACATTCTCAGAAAATGGGGCCATTTCGTTGTAGATGTTTTTGTCTTCAAAATGGCCCATGTATAGACAAGCTATACTCGGTGCGCATGAGGCCCCCATGCTTACCCCCTTTACTTGGTGGTAGAACTGTTGGTTGAATTCGAAATAGTTTTCATTCATCACAATTTTCGAAAATTCAATGAGGAGCTGGGCATTGGGTAAGGCATCTTCTTTAAGTAACAGTTCTTCTAGGACCATAATAGCTCCTTCTTGTGGAATATTAGAATATAACGATTCCACATCCATGGTAACCATAAGTTCTTTGTCTGGATCGAATAAACAGTTTTCCATTTTTCCAATAAAGTCACCCGTGTCCCTGATGTAAGATTTCAATTTGCATACTAGGGGTTTCAAGAACTTGTCAATATATTTGGACAGCGGTTCTGTAGCAGATCCAATGGTAGACACAATTGGACGCATTGGAGGGTTCGTTTGACTTTTGTGCACTTTGGGAAGGCCGTAGATGATTGGCATTCTTGTGTGTGTAGGGGTAAGGTACTCTGCTTCTTTTGTGCAGATTATACCTTCATCTGCCGCTTCTGTCACAATCGTTAAGATTTGTCTCTTCAAAATCTCCTCAGGGCATCTCAAGATCCGCTTATAGTGGGCATCAGAAGATAGTAAACTGTCCATCTTTTCAATGTAATCGCTGGTTTTAAATACCGCGATTCCTCCGCCTTTGTCACACGGCTTGATCGTTAGATCTTGGTTATTCCTTAATGACTTCAGGCCCATATTCTCCCTGATGGTTAGATTATGTTTGGGAGATGGAGTAAATTTAAGTGCTTTCAAAAGTTTATGAATGACCGCCTTCTCAAAAACACCTACTTCAGGTCCCACAGTCTCGAGACTGGGAGTGAAATTAGAGGGTGGCTTAAAACCCGACACATTGTCTGTGTTCTCACAATCAGGTCTTGTTAGAAAGAATTTTTTTAGGCGTATCTTTCTAAAAAACGCATGTAAGTCTCTGAATATCCCGAATCGATCCACCTGAGTGGAAGGGACATATGATAGGCCATGAGTTAGTAATGATAATGATTCTTTAGAGATGTCATAGTCCGATAGATTGAACACCGGGATCTCTTTTACCTCCTCCAATACTGTGTTTGTCGAGTTTGAATGTATCTCTGCGGAGGTCCCTGGCCTCGCAGGAATTGGGGTACTGGAGGGGTCCGATTTCTCGGACGATGGTTGCCTCGGCGATTGGCTAAAAAATGATCCTGTCCATTGGATCTGTCAAACTGTTCAGGATATTGTTGAAACCCATAGTTGTAGTTTGGGTCATTGTTCATTTCATTATCGCCATCAGAGTCGGTTGAATTAGAGAACGTTTGTATTCGTCTCTTAGTGTCTCTCTGGTTGCCATATTGATTGGTCCCTCCATTATTGGTATAGAATTGGGGGTTCAAATACGGGTATGCTTTTTCTTGCGAAAAAAGTCTAACATCTTTTCTGAACTTTTCAACTTTTCTTTTTAAAAGATAGTCAGAAAAGGAGTCCAGTTCGATGTTTATTTCCTCAAGGGTCTTTTTCCCAAGGTCAGATGGATTTTCCTTTTTTAATTTTTCTTCTAGTTCTTGGATTTCTTTAGCTAACATGGCCAAAACCTCACGTGCGGTCTCAACAATGAGCATCATATAATCTCTGCTACATCTGTTGGAGATTAATGCCCATTTTTCCAAAAAATGGCGGAGTTCCACAAACAGTCCAGGAATATTCCTGATCCTTAGGCCTATGGGTATGGTACCTGCCTTTAAGTAATCCAACATGTATTTAGCGTGGGCTTCTGTTCGTATAGATTTCTTTTTTAGATTGAGGAGTTTGTCCCATTCACCATCAATTCTTTTAGATGGAGCAAAAGTACTAGATGTTCCCTCTGCACCAATCATTTTTGCAAACTCTTCGTCAGAAAAACCGAAGGACTTTATACTGTCCATTTTTTAGATGATATATGGAGGACGCCCTACAGATAAAGTTAGGTTTTTTAGATCCCCGCTTTTTACTTTTGGGGAATAGACAAGAGAGGTGTCGTATTGGTCTTCACTTTTAATTATACTCACATTCGCACAGCTAGTGCACACTCATACCTTGCGGCTGGACAGGTCACCACTGCATTACTTTCCATATCACAGAATCTGTGAGGACAAATCAAATCAAATCAAATCAAATAAAACTTTATTCGGATAAGGGAACTTATCCATAAAAGTACAAAAGAAACAAAGCAATTGTACAGAATAAAAAAACATATTTTTTTTAAGACAACGAATTCCTAAGATTAGTACAAATAAAACAAAGTATAATAGGGACTAAATGTATACATTAAAAAGAAATCTATCCTTGGAACACAAGAGAGAAAGGGTACTAAACACAATAAGGTTTCTAAAACTTAATACACAGTAGTGTAAACAGTACTTTAAATATGGAATTAATCATAATCTTTTCGGAATTTAATGCATGATTTTAAAAAACAGAGTATAGGGACAATTGAAAATTCTGTGTCCAAACATTGTAAGGCTTGTAGCGTAGGACGGCATTGGCGCAATCCCATGTATTTTACTAATGGTACAATCCAATTTCTCCGTGGGTAGTCATAGAGACTGCAGAAGAATATTACATGGAGAAGCGTTTGCTCTGACTGTCCATCACATGGACAGGTGGAGAGATTTGCGGACTAATCGTTGGTCTTGGGGAAAGTCACTAAGCGGTGGAAAATACTGAAACGAAACCGGGTCAGCAAGAATTTGTCATAATATGTGATGGTTGTTAACAATAAATAAGGCTGAATCCCCCAAGAGCTTTGTACTGCTAAGAGATGAATATTAGTTGTCTTAGAGATCTCTCTTGCCATTCGGAGCTCAGGCAGGTGGGATAAACATAAGTTTTTCAGAGTGGCTCGTGATATGCCCACAATGGTTTCTGGATGGGTAAAATGGGACTCTAAATTTAGATCAGTGAAAAATTTTGAAACATAATCCAGCCATGTTATGCTCTTCCATCTTTCTAGGGCAAGGCAGTCGATAATCAAAGAGCGAGTAAGCTTGCATTCATATGTTTGTCATATACGCTGCCACAGTAGGATCGGTTGGATGGCAATGATGTCAGATATATAGTCCATACCTAATTCCACATGGCAGCCATAGATCGGGGAGCTTTTGGGGACCGCCAATAGATACCTTAGAAAACAATTTTCCACCTTTTGAATACATGCGGTGGCGGTAAAGCCCCATATCCCTGCTCCATATAGAGCTACTGAAGAGCATTTAGCGTGATAAATCTGGAGCAGTCCGCGTGCCGGACGCTGGCCTAGATTCCGGGCAAAAGTTGACAGGGCAGTTGTTGTTCTAAGGAATGACAGTTTCCTGCTTTGGATAGCTGGTCGCCAGTTTTGCTTATTATCGATCAGAATTTCCAGATAGGGGTATGTTTTTGTGCCGGCTAACTTGGTGTTGTTTATATATATACCCTTTGTGTGACTAGTGGATTTCCCAAGATGCATGATGAAGGTTTTCTTGTTATTAACCTTTAGATCTAATCTTTCCATGAATTGGCAGTATCTGTTGACCAGCAATTGTAGTTGGCAGGGAGTCCGCGCCATGGTGACCGCGTCGTCTGCATAGAGCAGAGCTGGAATAGGACGACGGACAATCATGGGGAGATCCTGACTACCCTCTAACATTGCCACCTCCAGACCGTTAGTGTACAGGTTAAAAAGGAAGGGAGCCAGCACGTAGCCCTGTCTGACTCCCTTCACCACGTCAAAAGACCTGGTTAACTCCCCCCCGTGCCATAGCGGACTTTGGCTGATGCCCCTGAGTAGAGGTCTTGCATAAAGCGGATTAAAGGGGGGTCTACGCCTATTTTAATGAGGATATTCCACAACTTGCAATGAGACACACAGTCGAACGCTGCCGACAGGTCGACGTATGCCAGATGGAGTTTACCCTTCTTCGCCCCCACATATTTACCCTCTAGTAGGGACAAATTTAGTGCTTGTTCTACCGTCCCCATAACCTCACGAAATCCGTATTGTAGGTCTGACAGTATTTGGTTTTCAGCTGCCCAGCTACGAAGTTTTTGGAGGATTAGCCGCCCTGCGACCTTACCCGTTGCGTCTAATAAGGAAATGGGTCGATAACACGCAGGGTCATTTCGATCCCCTTTCTTGAAAATTGGGAGGAGGATTGAGGATTTCCATGAGGTGATTGGGCCTGTTTCGTTAACTGCATCTAAGACCCTAGTGAGGATAGGGGACCACAAATCTAAATTATGTCTGAATATGTCAAGAGGAACCCCATCAGGACCAGGGGCTTTCCCACATTTCGATGACTTTAACCACTTGGCTGCTAAGGCATTATTCTTGTGCTCATTTGTTTTCCATTGAAATCAATGGAAAGTCCATGACGAGTTACCCTTGTCATTAGCGGCGAAGAGGTTAAGGCAGTAACTACCTCCTCGCGGGAAAAGCTGAGGTTGCTTCCATCTCGAGGTACAGCAGGGACCTGTGTGGGTGCAACTGTTCCCCCGAAAATAACTGAAAAGTGAGTGACCCAAGCGCACTCATCCACTGCCACCTCGATTCTCGGGTTCAAATTAGAATTTGTTAAGAAGTGAGTTTTAACTGTACGCCAAAATGTGGTTGAATCCCTTGCAAGGCAGCTTTTGTGCAGTTTCTCCCATAAGCTTTTTTGATCTCTAGCTTACACTGCTTTAGGGACCGATTATACTCCCTTCTAAGATGAACTATTTCTGGTTTGTTTCTAATGCTGCATCGGAGTGCCTTCTTCAGACACGAATAGGCTCTCCTAGTGGCAGCGTTGAACCAGCCCTTTTTTGGTTTCTTAGTTCCCTTTGATTTACTTAATAGTTCGTCATTGATTGTTTTAGTAATGATAAGGAAACTATCTAAGATTTTTTCAGGGGGAGAGTCAGCATTGAGGCATTTTCCACTTGTGGTAGAGTGCGGCTGAGAACTCTACCTGTGATTGCAACGGGATCCACGGTTTCCCACTTTATGGTGAAACCAGTTAATTTGCCCATACTCAGTGCATCTTAGGTTAGTAGGGAGGGTGAGTTAGCCAGTTTACAAGAGTCAGGCACTATAATAGTCATAGAGTTTGGGAAATGATCACTGTTAGGGTTAGTGCCCGTCAGGAAACAACCAATTTGGTCTTTCAAGACTTGAGAAACTAGGATAAAGTCAATCAAGGAGGAATAGCCTCTTCCACTAAACGTTGGAGAAAATGCTACTGGGGGAACAACAAGCTCATTTGCAAAGCCAAGTTCTAGAGTGACTAGGATTTCCATTAAGCGATGGCCTAAACTGAAATACGGGAAAGGGGTAAATTTAAACCCCCCTCGTCCACCAAACCACATTTTTTGGAGCCACTGTCTTTACAGAGACTAACATTAAAGTCCCCTCCCCAGATAAGATTAAATTGGTTATTCCTTATTTTTTTCCGTTCTACCAGTAGGAGACGGAGAATTTCCTCCAGGACAGGGAGTATGTCTTCGGTCCGTAGGTTGTTATAAAAATTGACTACGTAGTAAACCGCTTTTATATTTAATGTTAATTTCAATATTTGGAAGTTTGGCGCACTCACTACAACCTGTATGCTTCTGATAGAAAGATCGTTAGCGATATAAGTTGCTAAACCACCTTTTGATATGCCAGAAGTAGAGGGTTGGGCAGGGCAAATAAAAGTTTTATACCCTTGAAGATGGAATTGGATAGTAGACCAGGTTTCCTGAAAACACAAGATGTTGTGTTTGCGGATTTCAGAGAGCCAAGAGGGTAAATCTACCTTAGGTCTAAGGCCTGCCACATTCCAAAATATCATGGAGAAATACGTGGAATTCTGCTTTACGGGACCCACAGCCTCACCAGTGCTAGCGCTACCCACTGCTTCGACGGCTAGAACTATACCTGGGGATTTGTCCATCGTCTCACGCTACAGGGGCACAGAGGAGCCTCTCTACTAGGCATGAGGACTGGATTAGGACTGACATTTTCATTTGGTGGTGATTTGTGGCAGACTAGTGCCCTAGTAGCAGACATGGATTTTACAGGGACCGACTTAGCGCTTAAAGACTTGTTATTAATAGGTCCCTTAAATGGGCGGGCGATGATTAAATCAGATGGTGCCAGTCATTCATTTTCGTCGAGACCGGACAAGCAGTCAAATGAATTGTACGTAGGAATGGTCCAGCCACCATATGAGCTGTGTTGATGGAGCCAGCCTAGAGGTGGTACATGCGAACAACTGGGACATTGGGGGTGGATAGAAAAGGGGGAGTTTACCAGACCGGATCTTGATACAGGGAAATGCGGTTGAAGCTTTGAGATTAAAGAAGAGTTGGGTCTATGCACGGGTACATGGGGATTAGGAGCAGACAGCAGAGACTCAGGGTAGAAGTAACTCACGTTTTGTGAAGAAATACTTCCCTCGCCATTCCCTTGAAACCAATCACTAATGTGAGTGATAACTCGGTAGTCCCTAAAATTAATTACCACCACATCCCCAGCTATGTCTTTAGGTCGGAGACCCACCCACTTACAATGTCTGACTGATATAATGTCGCCATTTAGATGTGATGGGAGGGGTCTATTGATACGCAACCAGTGGATAACCTTGTTTCTAAGGCTAGCTTGAGGTTCTATGGTTCCTTCTGTCAGAACTGGGACCCCTGTCAAGATGATGACATAATTTGATGCCTCTGGGGGTAAGTCTATGGGATGTTGACTACTAAATTTTGGCTCCTGACAGGTTGAGGGCTTAGGGAGGATGGTACTTGCTTTAGGGTTCTTAGGAGGCATTGAGTTGGTTTTAGCACTAAGTTTATGTTGAGATGGCTCGGCACTAGATGATGGGAGCGGAGGAAACCCAGTAATAGGCGCAGAGCCCACCCCAAGAGACGTAGTTGATTTCTGGATAGGGGACTTTACTGGGGGGGGGGGGGGGGAATTTGATGCGCCACAGGTTGCTTTGGGACCGTCTCATTTAACTCGGAGATCTCCAGCAATCTAGTCATCTGAGCCCCCAATCTCTTTACTCTCTCTAGGAGTGGTAGCAAAAGGGTTTTAAGGAGATGCTCCAAGGTCTCAGTAAAACCTGCTGGAAGTAAGGATTCTGTCAATAGATTAAGTACCTGCGCGGACGTTTCATTGGCCGCTACGACCGTTGGAGATATGGGTATGGTTGGGCTTTGACCTGATTTGGTAGCCCCTCCCTTCTTCCTTCTTTTTTTTGGGGGAGCCCTTTGGGGTTCTCTTTGCCTTTTGGTGCCTTGGCTTTCTATGTGGGCCGTGACTGGTAACCGAGATGGGGTGGGTGGAGCTGATACTGCTAACGGTTGAGGGACCAATACAGGAGCTTGAACCCTCTGGGTGGAGTCAGTGTTAGTACACTCAATATGAGGCGAGAGAGGTCCATCTTGTAGAATTAATGGTACACCAATGATGCCATCTAATTTGCGATCCACACTTACCAAGTGTGTGCTGGGATCTAGGGAGATTGTATGTACTTTTGGTGCCATGGGAGTGGACTTACACTTGAGGAGTTCGCTAGATAACCGTCGTTCAGCACGACGCTCAGCCAGAGACAGTTCTCTATCAATCTCAGCAGTTGTCCTAGTAAAGAAGTTTTCTAGGGGTCCAGTGATTGCCACGCCTGATGTAGAGGGTTTAGCTTTCGGTGTGCATGTAGACATGGTGCAAATATGTGATATAAAGCCCAGCCTTCGCTAATGTGAATGTTATAATGCACTTAAGGGAGGACGTTAGTAAGTACAGTCAGGCAACAAATACTCGACAGAGTTCGTATTGGATGTAAGAGACCAGTCGAAAAGTCAATGAGAATGTCTTACTGAGGATAAATGTCCAAGGTAGTCCTGGATGGAATTCAACAGAGGGTGAGCCCGGCCCGGCCTCCTGCGGCCTCTGAGGGCCTAAGAGGGCCCGCCCTTTGCCCGGGCTTAGCCCCGGCCGCTCCCGCGACGCGTCCCGCGACGTGGAACTAGTGCGTCCGTTATAAGCTCCGCCAGGCGTGGAAAATGCAAGTGGCGGCTTCCTGCCGCAAAGCAGGCTGGAGGTCGTAGTCTCCCCCGCTTGGCGGTCACTCCGAGATAGGTGCCGCGGCGGGGGGAGACTGATGGCAAAAACCGGCCATAGCAATAGCGGCAAAGCATTCCAGGCCAGGTTGCACAGGGGGCCCCGAATGAAGTTCACGCTGCTGTGAGGGTCCGTTCAAAAGCACAAAAGTTGCTGAGGACAAAAAAGCCTCAATTAAAGATCCCAAACTCTGGAAAAGGTGTAACATCCCTCAGCAATATTATCTTGCCACCTCCCTTGGATATGGTAAATGCCCATGACCTCACAGACCACTACACTAACTGCATGCTGAACATTCTTGAATCAATAGTGCCTTTACAGCTAAGGAATCCAAACCATTGTTCAAATACAGTCTAAATGCAGAAAAATGTAAGCTTAGACTAGATATACGAACGTGGAGACTTTTACCGTCCCTCAAACACCTTAAGCACCTGAGATCACAGAGGAGAATTTACAACAAATGCATCAGAAGCTTGAAAGCAAATTTCTTTAGAAGCCAATTAGATAAAGGTAGAAATGATCCTGAAAACTGTTCGAACTTGTCAAGGTACAATCCAACCCTTCCCCTATAGGGTCTAATCCTCTTCCAAACTGCGAGAATGTTTCCTCCTTCTTCACAGAAAAGAGAAGAAAGATCGGAACTGGTTTGCTTACAGCTATGGAGCACCTGCCCTTCATGCCTCATTTTATCACCCCCCCCCCCCCCCCCCTGGATCGATGAGCCACCATGTCCCTCAGCTCACCCCACCAAAAAACAATACTTTACAGAGTATTTTCAAAACCTTTGATGAAAGGTTCATTCTCAAAATCCTAGCAGCACTAAAACAGTCAAACCATTTTGGTGACCCTCTCCCTGCGTGTGGCTTCAGTGAAATCAAAATGTCATTATTCCTTCTTTGGACCAAGATAGTTGATGCCTCACTACTTCAAGGATCAATCCCCAACTACCTGAACGCTTAGCAGGTTACTCCGATTTTGATAAGGATCAATCCCCGACTACCAATCCCCGACTACCTTAACGCTTAGCAGGTTACTCCGATTTTTAAAAAAAACCCATGGCCGATCCCTCTGACCCAAACAACTTCCGCCAAATCTTTAATATTCCAACCCTAGCGAAGCTCCTCAAAAAATGTGCCCATGTAGAACTATGCAACCACATTGAACAATTCAGTCTCATAGACTAATTCCAATCCAGTTTTCGCCAGGGTCACAGCACTGAATTGACCCTCACACACATAGTTGATGATGCACTAAAAATGTTGGAACCAAATGAATCCTGCCTACTCATCCTCCTCAAACTCTCAACAGCCTTCAATACGGTCAAATATGACAGCCTCCTAGGCCTACTTGAACATAGGAGTGGGCTATTGGTATCTATCCTTAACTGATTAGCTTCTTTTCTCAACAGCAGAACTCAAAGATTCAAGGTCAATCAAGGTCAATATGTCCTTATCTAACCCCACACAGGTCACATTAGGGGTCCCACAGGGGTCCACACTCTCATCCGCTGTCTTTTATTGGTTCATGAAGCCTCCAACTGAATTGTTGAATGTATCTAACATACACTATCCCATGTCCGCTGATGACACCCAACTGTACTTGAAAATCTCTTTCCCTGAAGATATGAGGTGTTTTAAATAGAATTGGGTGGTAAACTCCGCTTCGCGTGGAGAGTTTGTGGAGTTTTGCCACTGCATGCCACGCTCGGAACGTGGAGCTCAGCAAAAACTCAGCCATCCCGCCAGGGGAGCAGAGTTTACCGGCACGCTCACCCCAAGTCTTAGCAATCCCACTGTGGGGGACTTACTTGTGGCAACAATAGGGGTTCTCACCCCTCAACAACCCTCAGCAGCCAAGTGGACTTCATTTCCCAACCAGCAGTGTGCCAGGAGGCCCCTTTGCAGAGTAATTGAGAAAGGGGGCGGGCCTCTGACACTTTTCAGCAGTCCAGGAATTTGGCAGAGTTTTTGAGCAAATCCACAGAATTCAGCAGAGTGAAACCTCGTGTACGCCGCCCAAGCCTACTCTTAATACTACAGTACAAAAATCCCAAAACTGGCTAACTTGAAACCACCTCAAAGTAAACACTCTCGAAACAATGGTTAGAGAAACGGGCAGTGTAATCTCGATTCAGGGAGCGTTGCGCTGTGGAGAGAGGTGGCGTTCGGTGTCAGGAAGGATCAGCTAGCCTCTGCATGGACTCACCTCCGGGAGATTCTAGACAGCACCAACACAGGCAGGCGGCTGCCTGGAAGTGTAGTGGGGTTTCTTTATACTGGTATCAACCATGGAGCACCTGATGAACTTGGCACAGGAGACTTCGCATATTAACAGAGACGGCTTATTCGCACAGATGGCTAAATTCAACAAGGCTAAAGGAAAAAGGTCAGTGGCTTCTGGGGAAATGGAGGGGGTGGATACTCTTCGAGACATTCGAATGCAGCAGGGCAGAAGTCCCAACTAAGAAAGCAACTTATAAAGAAAAACATCAAACTCTCCCCCACCCCGACCCAAGGACTCCTCCAATATCTCCTCCACTTGAGAATAAAGAAAAATCAAGGCCAGCAGCGTGTGTCAAAATCACCCCTTCGCTGAGATTTTTCTTTAGGGTACAGACTACGAAGGAGGCAAATAATTCCTCCCTTTCCTCACAAACTCAGTTTACCCAAAGGGATAGTGATATGGTGGCAGGTGGGGAGACGTTGCCAGAGACTGTTCACATAGAAGAGTCCATGGAAGGGGTGTCCCCAGAAAACGGGTTCAGGTATTAGGAGAGATAAGTGTGAGAAAATGCAGGAGCCATCACAACTACTAACTCAGATTATGTAGGCAAGCATACAAAATTCTGCAGAATAGTCAGTCCAAGTGGGACTTCTAATGAGGTTAATAGAAGAGGTAAGACTCAAATTCGCAATATCAGAGAAAAATCAAATAAATGTATAAGGGGTTTGCGATACGTTGGGAGGCAAAATGGATGCATTAATGGAAAGACTGAGCAGGTTGGAAGAGTCGATATAAGAGGTAAAGGGTGAGGTGGAGGCCAATATCGAAGAAATTAAATCTCTCGGACTGGGAAAGAAAGAACTGTGCGATAAATGTGAGACGCTAGCACATAGCGCGATATGAAACAACTTGAGAGCATTAAGGGGCATATGTATGAAAATCAGTTTTTGCGATTCTCAAATAGCGATTTTTTGAGAATCGTTATTTGAGAACTGCAAAACAGGATGTATGTAAAAATTCGCAATTTTTTTGCGATTTCTAAGTATTCCTTAATTGCGATTAGCAAATTGCAAAATCGCAATTAAGGAATACCTTCCCATTCATTCTTATGGGCCAGTAGGCCCATAGGAATGAATGGGAAGTCATTCTCAATTTCCAATTCGCAATTTGAGAATCGCCAATTGAGAATAATTTCAAGGGTGCAAGTGCGTCATAAGGACACCCTGATGCACCCCTGAAATGAACATCTGTGTGCATATGGCGCAAATATATGCCCTAAGGGCATGTATGTGCGCCACATGGCACCTTGAAAAATGCATCCTTAAAAGGAATCGCAAATTACCACTAACTTGAAGTTGGTGGTAATTTGCGATTTCTTAAGGAGAAATCGTGCAACTTGGGTGCTTGTTGCATAGCATTTAAGGAATCACAATTTGCGATTCCTTAAATGCTTACACAAAACGAAGTAATCTCAAATTTTTCGATTCCTTAATATTGCGAAGCGATTTTGCTCATACATCGCGTTTTGCGAATTTTTAGTTGCAAATGCTGCTATTTTGCGATTCGCAGTGTTTCTTACATAAGCCCCTAAATATTCTGGAAGGAGTCGAAGATGAGGATCTAAAAGGGTTCATAGTAGAATTAATCAAAAAATCCATCCCAGGGATAGACCCTATTGAGCTTGCTTTAGATATCCAGAGAGTCCATCAGATTCCTTTCAGGAAAAACCTGAACAGAAAAAAGTGAGGAAGATTCGGATTAATTTAAAAACGTATGCTCTTAAGGAACGGATCCTCTCAGAGGACCTGGAAATAAGAACCTATAAAAGCGATGACTACTCAAGCATCTGTTCTGACATATCTAAAGCTACACAGGACCGACAATGGGAACTAGGAATGTATGTTCATGAACAAAAGGAGTTGGGTGCCACCATCTTGCTTCAGTTCCCAGCTACCATTAAGGTCACATGGAATAATAACTTGTCTAATCTAAGACACTCAGGAGAAGTAGAAAAGCTTGTTAAAGAGAGTAGAGCGCAAAAGAGCAATTGAAACGATGGAGGAGGGTCTCAAAAGGTTATAAAAAGTATACCAATTAAGATGGTAGGTAGGGTTTCCCAGGGAGGGTGTGTATAGGAGGTTGGGCACGCATGATTGAGGTGAAAATGAAGAGGCACTGGGTGGGGAGCATAAAGGAGAAAACAAAAGCAAAAAATCCTCAATAGCAGCATACCTGAAGTAGTGGAATTTATGTGAAATATAAGTAGTGGTGTGTGGTCCATAAAGGAATCAGTAATGAGAAGTCGGCCAAATGAAGAAGAAAATTGGGATTACCCCTTAAGTATTTTATCTTGAAACATGAATGGGCTTAGAGTCAAACGCTGAAGGAGGAAAATCTTGGAATATCTCAGGCAGCCAGCAGCTGGAATAGTGTTATTGCAGGAGACAAACCTAATAAAAAAAGAGTGTGTGGAAGTTCTCAAGTGGCTTAGGTGGATCAGGGACTTTGTGTGCCCAGATCAAATGTGCTGTTCAAAGGGAATGGCTATTTTAATAAAGAGCTCTGCATGCGCAATTTTAGGTGAAAACATATCAGACCCCAGGGGTCATTGGCTAATAGCAAAGATTAAGGTATACTGTATGTGGTATTTGATGGTGAGTGTTTATGGTCCTAATGTTGATGATCCCGACTCACTCCAAGCACTATTTTGTCAGTTGCTAGACCTGGCAATGCCAATAATTGTAGGGGGAGACTTAGGTGTCCTACTGGACCCCTCTATCGATAAATCCACTCTGAGAAAAACAGAGAATACTCCAAAGATGCGAATGCAGGCTAGGCAGCTGATGAATGATTTGGGTATGTGTGATACATGGAGACAGAGAGCGGGCAACATCAAAAGCTTTACGCTTCACAACAATAAGAATGGTCATCCATATAAATTAGATTTCTTCCTTTTAGATGTGGGCTTCAAAAACACTCCCCTACACTATACAAACACCACACCACTACCCTAAACCCTAAAACACTCCCCCCAGCACGACCCTGCCTCTACCCCCAAACCGATCCCTACACTAAATCACTACCCTACACTACACAAACACCACAACACTACCCTATAACACTACCCTACACCACACAAACACCACACCACTACCCTAAACTCTAAAACAGTCCCCACAGCACGACCCTGCCCCTACCCCCAAGCTGGTCCCTACATTAAAACACTACCCTACACTACACAAACACCACAACACTACCCTAAACCCTAAACACTACCCCACACTACACGAACACGACATCACTACCCAAAAACCTCCCCCCCCCCCAGGCATGACCCTGCCCCTACCCCATGCCGATCCCTACACTAAAATACTACCCTGCCCTACTCCCACGACACTGCTGTAAACCCTAAAATACTACCCTACACTACACAAACACCACAACGCTACCCTAAACCCTAAAACACTACCCCAGCAAGACCTTGCCCCTACCCCCCAGTCCTGTCCCTACTCCCAAAAGACTACCCTGCACAGCCCCCGACACTACCCTAAACCAAAATACACTACTCTACTCTACAAAAACACAACTCACTACCCTAAAACCAAAAAGACTACCCCCTGCATGACCCTCCCCCTACCTTTAACCCATAAATACTACACAGACCCTCTTACATCTCTCTCATTCCTCTCTTCCCTTCAGCCGTGGTTCCTCTTCTCCGGGCTTCCAGCGTCAGTGGTGGACGTCGTTGTGTGGAAACGAAAGCGCGCCCGTTTCCACACAACAATGTTGATAGCCTTTGTTTCGCAAGCATTAGAACGCATAACTTGTGTAGTAAAGGCTACGCGTTGTAACATCACATGCATTGTAACCCTTGCGAAGTAATGATACGTGGACTAACATCCGCGTACTGATGGCTGTTCACCCATATCTCAAGCATACTAGAGGACTTCAAGGAAATTTCAGGCTATCTGGTGAACGCATAGAAAATGGAAATAATGACATGGAATACGCTAAGCAGTAGCTATCTGGTAAAAAAAAAATCATATATTAAGGAGTCACTGTTACTCAAGATTTGGAAAAGATGACTGAGATCAATTTCAATAAGGTCATGAAAGAAGCCAAAAGATTGCTGAGAGCATGGAGGGCCTGCCGCCTAAAATCTTCAGGAGGCCAAATATAATAAAAATGTCAATACTTCCCAATTTCAATTTTATTTTTAAAACAATCCCACTTACCTTCAGATTAGAATGAATTAGGAAACTACAGGGGTAAGTATCTAGCTTTATTTGGGCTTCAAAGGGAGTAGGAATTGGCCGGAGAAAAAGTTTGTAAGAAGAGAATTGAAGGCGGCGTTACAGTCCTGGATTTTCAATTTTACTATTGGACCTTCCAGTTTAAAAATTTTAGAATACTGTTAAGAGGAGAGAATCAGTTACAGGCGGGACATATGTTTTCAGCCATGCTAAAAGTTGTGCCACAAGTGAGTAGGCTTTTCCTACATAAGTTTGGGTGCCCTAAGATTTTCAAGCAAGTCGGACTGAAGACCCTGTTGGCGGCCTGCAAGCAATGACTACAGTTTAGGGAGAATTTCGGAATACCATACTATTGTGAATATGTCCAGGCCGGTATGGAATTCACCTGGTACACCGAAATGTATGAAGGATATCTTAGCGAGACTGTTGAAAGAAGCCAAGATAAGCAGTGGTGGTCAGATTATCAAAGGTGGCATGTTCATAACTTGCCAAGACATATCTTGGATTACGGGAGGAAGGCTATCCTGATATAAATATTATGAACTAGCCAGTTGGGTACGTGGGCTGCTGCAGAAAGAGAGTGAGAACTTTGAAGTGGAAGAATTTTTACAAGACAGTGCCCCTATGAAGAAAGAGGTTGCAAAGTGGTATTGGAAGTTTGTGCAAGGCTTCGATGGATTCTTTTACCCTGCCAGATAAGTTGTAGAGAATGGATCTGCCAACGCTGGAGTTCTCTTATTTTTGGCAAGTATCTATGTCTACGCTTTATGGATCAGTGATGCCTGCATATCTTAGGAAGTATCATCTATTTACACTCCTAAGAGTTACTGGTCTCCAAAAAAGCCATCAAATCTGGAAACTCAAGTAGTGAAGTTCTGTCTCAAGTGTGGGAGTGAGTCTGCTGATGATGTGCATATGTGTGTGCAGTTTTCCACCATCCAGCTTTTCTGGGAAAAAGTGGGTAAGGCTCTGTCGGAGATGTCAGGTAAAGAAATAAAGGTAAGCCTTGCATTGGTGATTTTTGGTGTGATGGAGGAGGAAGGGGTTATCATTAAAGTTTATAGGAGATTGAGAACACTAATTTTCACTTTAAAATTATTGGCAAGAAGAGAAATTGGCGTGAAATGGGTATCACCCCTACCCCCAACTATGATAGAATGGGCACTGATGGTCCAACGAATTAGTAGGCTTGATTGTAGTACTCTTCCCCAAAAAAGGGGAGCAATGTGGGAACCATTGCAAAAGTGGTGGAAGGGTAGATATGGGAAAGATTTAAAAATATCCAGGGAACTGTCCAATGATTATGACCTGAAAACCAATACAATAATACTCCCAGGGCCATCACGACAAACTAATTTATGTTGGATAAGGTCTTGCTTAGGATTGTGGCATAAAAAGGGAGGAGCTGAGCCTCTATTACTGCCACTGCCTGTAGCTTGATGAGAACTAAAAAACAATATTTAAAATAAAAATAAAATCTCTCAAAACGGAATTCCACTGCATTGCTTCCCCAAAACACTCACTGTACATTGCAGAATGGTTAAAACAACTCACAGCTCTTAAGTGCGCACCGCATATTATAGATTTAATGAGATCTATGGGAATAACGCTGGACAAAGACCGGAACATGCAGGAGCAAATCAACTCTGCCACCAAAGGAGAGAACTTCCACAATTACATCTTAAGAAAAATAAAACCCTTCCTCCCACTTGATGACTTCAAGTCAGATGTTCAAGCCCTAGTGATTCCTAGGTTGGACTATGAAAGTGCAATCCTCTGTGGCTTTCCAAGATCTAAGCTGGTGCCACTAAGGGTCTTCCTAACTCTGCTGCTAGGCTTATCACAGGATCTAAAAGAAACAATCACATCAAGCATGTCATGAAATCTCTAAAGAGGCTCCCATATAAGGCAAGGATGCATTTAAAAATTGCCTTTATGACTCACAAAGCCCTGCTTTTCAGCACTCGAAGATACCTTGCACAAAAACTGGAGCTATCAGGTGGCTGTAGAGCATCTAGGGGCACTGGTACCCTACTGCTGACACCATTGAAATTCTACAAAAGAAACATATAACTGAGCCTTCTAAGGTGTTGTCTGAGAGTCTGGAATGCCCTTCCCCCTGAAATCTGCCTGAACCCCTCAACTGCTTCTTTTAAGAAAGAAGTCAAAGTGATACCCTGAGCTGGTCTCTTTGTGGATTTGGTCACACCTTGTTCTATCCTTGATGATGCTGTTGATTTTTCTTACTGTCTGCTGAACGTTTGTAAATCTCTCTGATACCCACAAGCAAGTGTCATGTTTGAGCTATATAAAACATATGAATAAATAAATAAAGATATGCAATTAAATGGTAGCATAGGACTAAATGTACAATAATTAAGTAAATAAAGATCTCATGGTTCTGACGTGGACAGATCCAACTGGTGTTATAATTTTATTTTTATGACTAAGTTGATGCTTTTGAGACAAATGCAATAGAGACATTTGTAAATGTTAGTCAAATACTTTTTAATAGTGATATTTATGCAGACACTCAAAGGATTCATCTATGTATTTTTTAGGTTTTTGGATCATGCACGTCCTTGTATTTTATACTGAGGAGGCCAGAATGATAAGGCCAAAAGGCGTTGACAGTTTATTCAAGAGATCCCATCCAGTTAAAGGAAGAACAATCAATCAATCAATTGGGTGTTTGTTAAGCGCGACTACTCACCCTTAAGGGTCTCTAGGCAGTGGTGGTGGTGGGGGGTCGCAGAATTCAGTCCATCAAGGAGGGGATCTGTCGAAGTTTGCTTGCGAAGATGGGGAGCGATGTTATCTGTCTGAGGTGGAGCGGAAGGTCGTTCCAGGCTCTGGCTGCGTGGAAGGAGAAGGAGAAACCTCCTGATCTGGTCTTTCTGGTGCAGGGGACCACGGCATAGGAGAGCTGGGCTGATGGTAGGGTCCTTTGGAGTGCGTGGAATTTGAGTCGGCTGTTCAGGTATGCTGGTCCGGTGTTGTGGAAGGCCTTGTGAGTGTGAATTAGCATCTTGAAGGTGACTCTAGCTTCGATGGGGAGCCAGTAGAGTGTGCGCAGGTGCTGGGAGATGTGGCAGTGTCTTGCCAGGTTCAGGACCAGTCTTGCGGCGGCGTTGTGGATGTTCTGTAGCTTGCGGTGAGGTTTTTGTTTATTCCGTCATAGAGTGCTTTGCCGTAGAAGAACAGCATCATTTCATCACAATAGAAGATAAAACTACCAAGCAATATGTCACAAGGCGGACTTGAGCGGGTAAACAATAGGGCTAACAAAATACTGCCTGGAAGCCCAGAATGTTATTTCTCCTCTGCTTTATCCTCGACAGGACGACTGGTGGTCTGCATCCGAAGCAGGTTCCAAACAAATTGAGGACGACCCCTTTAACCGGAGCTCACAAGCCGGAGACCCCGCCCCGAGGGAGGACGTCATTGCCTGGGCTCCAATAAGTGACAGCGATATCCGGAACAAGGTGTGCGTTGACACCGGAGGACGGAAGGAGCGAGAGGAGACCAGAGAGTGGGAGACCCGAGAGAAAGACGAAGAACGGAGGTACCAGGAGAGAACATCCAGCCCTGAAGGAGAGAGGGAGAGACAAGAGCGGAGTGTAAAGCCAGGAGGACACCGGGAACACGCTTCGGCGAGCCGCACTACAGGAGGAACGCGGCTGACCCAGGTACGGGAGTGGTTTGCGGGTTGGGCCGGGAGGCGGGAGAGGCCAAACGAGTAACATCTACCGCTCTCTGCCTCGTTGTATATAGTGTAAATACTCCTCCCTCCTCTCACCGCCACTCCTCACCATTTGCCATCTGGACACTGGGTAAACTGGATTGGTCCCTTACTCCCTTCCCCCTCGCACTGTGAAGTCAGGATATCACACTGACTCCTACTTTTGTTTTGAATCCTTTTTCTTTTGGGGTTACGGAGTCCCGGAATAGAAGCCTTACCAGAGGACGGGACCAGTAGAGGACGCCGCTGGGACTTGCAGAGAGAAGAGAAGAGTGGTACCCCCCAACTTATCAATCCGACTGGCTACCCATAGTAAGCATACGTATCTAAAAATAAAGCCTACTTTACGTAAAAGAAGCTCACTGCTTTTCCTTGTGATCCTCTTACACTGGTGGAGAATACGGGCATAGAGGAACCCATCTGTAACCCGAAGATGGACGCCATGATTCAGCACATAATCAAGGGCCAAGAGAAGCTTGAATGGGTGGTCGAGCGACAAATGGCTTCTGCCCAAGCCGACCGCTATGTATTTAAAGACACCATCGCTGCCTAAATCAGCGGATTACAAAAGATGGTTACGGAACCCCTTGAGGGAGATGAGAAGCCCCAGTCACCCTCCAGCCGGAGTTTCCCTTCAAAAGTATATACCAGGAGAGGACCCTGATGTCTTCTTAACCAACTTCGAGAGGGTAGCAAGAGCATGTAGCTGGCCCTTGGATAAATGGCCCTTTTTTTTAGCGCCGCTTTTGACGAGTGATGCTCAAGCGCGTATCAAGTGGAAAATGCCACTGGTGATTCCTCATACGAAGAAATAAAAAACATAATTTTGGATCCCTAGCGCCAGTGCTGATTTCAACTGCCAATTGCCAAGAACACACCTTAGTGCCGTAGCGCTAGGGTGTGTGCGTGAGTCTAGCATAGGTTTTGTACAGGGAGGGTATCCTTCCTGTCCAAAATACTATGCTTAGACAAGTGAAAAAGCTTTTCCTCCTTTATATGTGTGCTGCCAATGCAGCACACATGTAAAGTCAGAAAAGCTCAGAGAAATGACAAAGATTCTCTATTTAACGCCTGCTTTTCAGCTGGGTTAATTTTTAGAGCTAACCTCTTTCAACTGACGCTTGAGAACAGGGTTTAACATCAGAAAGCATGGGTGGTAGCACTGGTATGCCCATGTATCATCCATGTAACGCACCCGTGGCGCAAAGTATTGCAAAGCAGCTTTTCATGCTGCTTTATGTTACTTTTCCATAGAAACCAACGTAAATACCAATTTTCTTTGGTTTTTGAATCTCAAAAAACGTTTAGCGTTGGTTCAGTGTTACAAAAGTAACACTAACCTGATGCTAAGCCTTTGAGAATCTGGGCCATAGTGTCTGTACCCAGGTTACGATAGGGCTATTTGGGTCCTCTCAGATAATCGCCAGAATGAACTAATCAGTGTAGGAGAGTAGGATCTGCTTCTTATGTTTACCCCCACTTTCTGCTGATGTATCACTGTTTTCGACTTAGACTGACTGGGATCCTGCTATCCAGGACCCCAGTCTAGCTGCTTTCTCCTCTAAATTGATTGCATGTACTTTAGGTACACTCTAGATTGGATACTGGGGTACCCAAATCAGTCCCTAGTATATGGTACACCATGTACCCAGGGCATACGTACCCCAGAGGCCTCTCAGGGGCTGCAGCATGTATTATGCCACCCCTAAGAGACCATTCAAACTGACACCACAGGTCTGCTACAGCTGCCTGTGTAACGTGGTGCATGCACCCTCTACTTAGAAATAGAAGTGCTGGGTTTTGTGTGAGAGGGTGCAAGGGTGTGAGAGGGTGCCCAAGCAGGAGCAGAGTGCCTCTGCAGCCTTCGGAATCTATTCTACGGGGTTGTGATGCAGCCAAACCATATATACTTAAGTGCATTATAACCTTGCGGTAAATGCTAACTTTAAAACGGCTGCTTCGAAACATCTTGTTTTGGTGTCAAACACCTTGGAATGGTCCGCCTGGGTTATTTGCTGTTTGCCAATCTGCTCGCCCGCTGGCCACCTCAACCTCAGCCCCTACTTTCTAATCATCTTATAAGATTTTACCAGAATACAGAAGGACAGTTAACCAAAGAAAGAATTCACTGTCTTCAATATCTTACTTGCTTGCTGTGAATCCGAAGGCTACCTTGTAATACTGACTTTTGCTACAGGATCTTGGAACTACATTATCCGTCTGTCTATAATTTATGATGTTCTTTCGTCTACATCATACTTGCACCTTCTGTCAGTTCCTTACTACCTGGGCTTAATTTACACTACTCACCTCCCCATGGCTCCTCACTCTTCGTTACGCCTTCACCTCATCAGTCCCTAACAACGGTCGTATTCCCGTTTGCTGCAACCTCAACTGTAAACCTATCTTGAGTATGTCTTATTTTGCCTACTGACTATCTATGCCTCCATAGCGGAACTGATGGTTTGAACCCACTGTGGTCTTTTGCATTGTTTTCCATTGTAGTTTACTTCTATTGGCTGTGATTGTAATTATTATCTGTTTTATATATTGCTCACTATGTATTGCCTGTACCACCCTTCGTTTTTCACCCATTGTTCCCCCTTATTATGTTCCCCTGACCCTAACCTGCTCTCTGCAAATTGAAATTTGTAAACTTCCTCTCACTCTCCCTCTTTGTATTTCTCTCTCCTGTGTTACTCTGATTGTTACTCTTCCGGACCCTCTTTGTTTATACCTTTTCTCCTGCCCCCTAACCCGGCCCTCCCCATCTATTGGCTCCTGCTCTTATCACTCACCTGCACCCTGCTCCTACCCTGACCCTCCCAACTCTCTTCGAGCTATTGCAAGTCTTCCCCTCCTTCCTCCCTTCCCTTCACCTAGCTTCCTTTAATCTTATCACCATTCCCCCTCTCACACACCCCTGCAATACAACTGGCTTCAGACTCAATCCACAGGACTCACCCATCACTAGACATGGCCCGAACTCATGGTCCATCCTCTACCCCCCTAATCTCTCCAAAAACGCCAGTAAAAACTTTAAACACAAACTACTTATTGGTCACCAGGAAACTCTTTTTGTCGATAACTACCTTAGCCTCTCCTCCATAATAAAAACCAACTAAATTTTTTACTCCAAACGTCCCTCCAAATGGAAAAGCATCTTCCTCTAACACCTCCCCATCACTAAATCATGTAAAATCCCGTAAGGTTTTAATTGTCCACCTCCCCTTTTCCTGCTTTCCTCAGCGAAATAGACATCTTCATTTTCAAATCCGGTCACATTCTCATCCTATTATTAGACAGCCCGTCCTAATTTCTCATCTCCCTAACTGCCTGCCCCCCCTTAACCGGGATATTATTTCCCCTCTCTCCTCTCTTGACCCCTTACCACCTCAGAACACTGATTACGACTCTTTCCACTTGCTTCCTGTCCACATGATCCTCTCTTCGTCCTCCAACCTGAAAACGCCTCTCCTCTCCCCCAGTCTCCCAACCCATACACTCCGCAGACCACTCTCCCCAGACAAAACTCTCCTCCCCAATACCTTCCCTCCCCTAGTCCCTACTATTCCTTTAACTCAGACTCTATCTAACATTGAAAACTATCTCCTTTCCTTGTCTTCTGAACTCTCCCAGCTCAGGAATGATCTGAACTTGTCGTCCAAACTTTTACAACTCAGGAAAGATTTTAACTACCTCTCCTCTAAAATCCGCCAAAATCACGCGATCTCCACAAGCCTTGACTCATTAAACTCCTCCAAACTTCAACATTGGAGAACCGTCCCCCGCTGCAACTGTTCCTATAGGCCCCCGTGCCTCAAACCACCTCTCCCACTCTGACCTCCTTGACTTCTGTAACTCTTACCTCCCTAACTATCCAATCGCATCCCCCACCCCCACTCTACCATTCCCGTGATCCTGGGGACGAGCAGAATCCCTTCCTCGCCTGTCTACCCTAGACCCCCATCTCAACTTACTGCTATCCAATCATGCCCTCCCCTCTCTACCATTCCCGTGATCCTGGGGACAAGCAAAATCCCTTCCTCTTCCATCTCCCCTAGACCCCCAACACAACTCTCTGCCATCCAATCATGCCCTCCCCCCACAGTCAACCTAAAACCCCTCGCATGCATGCTAGTTAAGTGCCGCTTAGCTGTCCGGCATGCAACGGAAATAGCTGAAACCATCCTCAGTGATGATATTGACATTGCCTTCCTTATGGAAACTTGGCTCAACAACAACTCTACATCTATCCTTGACCTACTCTACCCCCCGGTTACTCCATACTCAGAAAAGCAAGACTAGATACAATTGGAGGTGGTGTAGCCATCATCTTCAAAACATACTTCAACTCACGCTTGTTAAGAACACTGATCCCTTCACCTTCGAATACCTCGGAGCAGAACTTATAATTCAGGGCGGCCCTCCTATCCGCATACATAATACCTATCATCCTCCTGGCGAATCCCTTCCCTTCGCAAAGGAACTTTCCGACCTCCTCACCCAATCCTCACTTTCCAACCTTAAAAATATCTTCCTTGGAGACTTCAACCTCCACTGGAATGACATCAACGACCCTACAGTTAATCTCCTCTTGAATCTTCTGGAGATCAGTGACCTTAAACAAATCTGTCACTCTCCAACTCACTCCAAAGGGGCCACTCTTGATGCCATCATCACTACTGATGATTTGGCCTCCCTTTCCAGCATCATCCCCATCGACTGGCCGACCATCACCTCATCCTCTTCAAGATCCATACTACTGCTCCCCCATCCACGCCAAAAGTATCAAACACAAGAAACTGACCACAAACCTCCATCTAATCCCACCTGGAAAACTAGATAAGAAAATCAAAGCTCAACTCCTGCTAGCTCCCTTCATCCAAAATGCCAACACCCTCACGGAACACTATAATACATTGGTTACTGAGGTCCTAGATCAAGTGCCCCCCCCCCCAAACTTAAACCCCAAAGAAACATACCTTCCAAATCCTGGTTCAACTCTGATCTCAACATCGAAAGATGCTCCCTTAGACAATCTGAAAGAACATGGAGGCAACACCCGTACCCCTCCCATCTAGCCCTCCTCCGATCTGCCTGGTCCAAATAAAAAAAACACATCCTCAATGAAAAATCCGCCTTCTTCCGCACTCAGCTTGATAGAGCCAAAAATAGACCAAGAGAATTATTCAGCATCATCAAAAGTCAAACATCCTCTGCCCCCCAAAGGTTGACGGCCTCTATTGAGAAATGGGAAGAAATTGCTAAGTTCTTCTCTGATAAAATCACCAAAATAGACCAATCCACTTTCTCCTAACGCACTACTTTCTTATGACATTTCTCCCGAATCTCCTTCCCCCTCAAATCCTCCCCTGTCGCTGCCCATCTCTCGTCCGGTTCCTTCCCACCTGAACCCAACCCTTCTCTCCCCCAGCAACAATAAAACAATGCCTCCTGGCATAATTTTCACCCTGTCACAGAACATGAAGTCTACAACATCATCGCTAAGCTAAAACCATCCTCCCACACCAAATACCCTCTGCCCCCTAACCTTGTCCAAGACCTAAAACATATATTTGACCCTTTCTGGACCACCATTATAAACTCCTCCCTACACACAGGGTGTGTTCCGGCCTCCCTCCAACTGGGTCAATTCACACCCATCCACAAAAATCCTAACGCAGATCCCAACGATCCAAATAACCTCCGACCCATCTCTAACCTCCCTCTTCTCTCTAAAGTCCTTGAAAAATGTGCCCTGCTCCAACTAGATAATCACATAAAAACTTTTGACCTCTTTGACTCACTACAATCTGGCTTTAGAAAAGGATGCAGCACAGGATCTGCCATGCTCAATACAGTGGACGACATACGTCACTCACTTGACAAAGGTGAATCATGCCTTCTCATTCTCCTCAATCTATTAGCTGCCTTTGATACAGTTAACCACACTGCCTTACTAAACACTCTTAAAGTCCGCTTTGGCCTCATTGGCCATGTCCTCAACTGGTTCACCTCCTTTCTCCAACACAGAACCCAACAAATCAAAATTGAGAACTGCCTCTCCAACCCCACTCCGATCTCTCTTGGTGTCCCCCAGGGACCCATTCTCTTGCCTGCGCTTTTCAACCTCTTCATAGAACCACTCACCCTCATCCTCAAACAAGCAGGAATAAATTACCACTGTTATGCCGACGGCATGCAACTGTACTATAAGATTCAATCCCACTCCGATATCCTTCACCTAAATGACACCCTGACCAAGATCCAATCTTGGTTCCACCATAATCATCTCAAACTCAACCCTAAAAAAACTGAAATCATTCTCTTTGTGCCTAAAAACAACCCACTTCCCATACAAGACTGGATCTCTGACCTTAATGCTCTTAACTACTCTCTCACCACTTCCAATTCAGTTAAGTCTCTAGGCATCACCATTGATACTAGCCTTGCCCTAACCTCCCACATAAAAACCTCAGTCAAAGGAGCACTCTTCACTCTCAGTCATCTCAAGAAAATTAAGCCTTTCATCCCGGCTGATGACTTTAAAACTTTCATCCAATCGCTGGTCTGTCGAGAATCGACTATGGCAACGCTATCCTCGCTTGAACACCTAAAGTCCACCTTGCTCAACTTAAATCTGTGCTCAACCTAGCTTCTAGACTTATCTTCGACTACAAACGTTTCAACCACATCTCCCCCTCCCTGAAAACTCTCAAACGCCTACCCATCGAAGGCAGATCCGCCTATAAGATCGCATGTATCACGCACAAAGCCCATCACCAAAACACGCCTCGTTACCTCTTAGATAAAGTCAACAAAGCAGGCTGCGCACAACTGACGAGAAACACTAATGCTCTCATTCTTATCCCCCCTGTTAAAGAAGAAAGGCACCCAAGCTCGCTCCTTTCCCGGTAACGCTCCCTCCATCTGGAACTCCCTGCCTAAAAACCTATGCTGTAACCACTCCTACTTCAACTTCAAAATTAAACTCAAATCCTCAACAAATACTGGGGTCCCTAATTCCTACCTCTGACACTGTACTCACATGCTGCAATCCCATCATGTCCCCCTCTACTGTCCTCCAATTCCATCCCCTCCACTTTTCTCCCCCAATCCCCCCTCCCTCACACTACTCTTTACCCCCTAGCGTCCCTCCCTGCTCACTATATCTACATATGACTCCTAGCCCTAAGCACGGCCTCCTACTGATTTACTACTCCTGCTACTCCCCTAACTCCTACTCTCTTCTTTCCCCTTCTTTCCTCTTCTCTTTCACCCTCACCCACCCACCCTCACCTAGGTTCTCACTACCCATGTTAGCTTAATATAGTGTTTTGTAAATAGCTCTTGCATTTTACCTGCTTTCTTTGTTATATTAGCTCTTGATTTATTTAAATGTTTTTGAATACTGTACCTCCTCACATTCCTGTAAAGCGCTCTGATACCTCTGGGTCTAGCCAGCACTATAGAAAAACTTTAAAATAAATAAATTAAATAAATAAATCCCTCCACACCAGTAACTGGTGTGGGAGGTATGATTCCTCCCTTGTAGAACCACTAATGTGGGCACCGGTCTACCCGGTACCAGCTTTCTCGACCTGGGCAGCACAAAATGGATGCTGCCAGTCCCGGACACGAGTCTGCCTTCCTGCTGCTGAGCTGCCCTCGAGCAGGGGAAGGCCTGACAATAGGTTTCCTGTTACAGGGAGGTGTGACCACCTCCCAGACAGGCTTTAGTGTATTGAGGCTGGGTGGGTGTACGCTGAAAGTGCCTGAAAGTCTGCACTGGGGACACATTTTGTATCACTGTGCATAGTCCAGCTCAAACAGGTTGCAGGAGCCATTTGCTCCTGCTTTGGCATGAAACTGGACAAAGGACATGGGTGTAACCACCCCTCTGTCCTGTCCTTCCCCAAGGAGGGTCCCCAGATTTTGTCCAACCCCTTCCTTGGGTATAAAGAAGGATACCAGACTACAGGACTTTAGATTTTACCTGGACCAACCTCTGCAAGCAGAAACCAAGTACCTCGATGGTCTACACTTCGCTGGACGACAGAAGAATCTCCCTTGGAGTAAAGGAGTTACTCCCCTGCTGAAGCAGGCCCCTTGACGCATCTGACCAGTTTGCATCTCCCAAGCTCCTGAGGTCTCTGAAGATTTTTGGAACACAGGAGGTGGGTTCCTGAACATTCCTGAGGTTGATCTGACCTCTCAGCAATTCTGAGCCCAGTATCACTTGTGAGGACCGTGCAACCTGGACCCCTGTGCACCATGTATTTTTGTAGCAGGCAGCATATGCTTTTTGGTGACCCCTGAGGCTGTGCTTTGGGCTACATGTAGTCCTGATGCCGAGCAGTATTTCCACTAAAGATTTCCAGCCTCCACTCCACAACTGCTCTGTGGGCAGGTACTTTGTAATTCAGCTTGAGGTCCCTTTGCGATCCCTGGTCTGTTGGCCTGTGGGTACCTGTGAAGGTGACTTTGATTTCTATTGGGCTTTCCTGGTTGTTCCGGACATGCCCTGACTCTCCATAGCTTGGAGAGTCACCAGGACCTTGCTGGTCCTCACCGTAATCTGTTTCCTCTGCCCGCATTGGTTGCATTTGCCAAGGCTTGTTGGTGTTCAAACGGAAACTGACCCCTCAACACTCAACATACTTCATAGGATAACTCACCTCCAGCCTTTGGTTGTTGTCAACATCTCCTGGTTCCCGTGGCTGCAGAGTCAAACATCCTATCTTCACACCTGAAGCACCCGACATCGGTGGGCATTCGTCTACCAAGCCATTGGTTACCCTGAAGTGACCCAGACTCTGTCCACTCTGCTTTCAGGTTCTTCTCACCTCAGATCCAGGCTTGGATTCCACCAGACACTTCTCATCTTCCCGGCAGCAGCACTTGACCGCTATGCACCCGGCTCCTCTGGGATAGGTAACACAGGTACCTCAATACTCACAAGGGTGCTGGCCTTAGAACCTTTTATGTTCCAAAGGGTTTGCTTGAAGTCCTCTCCGAAGTGTCCTTAAACTGTAATTTTCCAACTGCGACTTTCCCATAGAGTTGTACAGAACCTGCGTCTGTGTTCAAACACTGCACCCGTCCTCTGTGGGTCCCCTGTGTCACTACTTTGGGTGGTTCCTTTGGGTCCCAGCGATTCTACGTGCTCTAGGCACTGTGTCTAGTGAAGTTGTTGTTGTTATTACATCTTTTTAGTATATTGTTCGTTCTCCCCCTGGAGCCCGCGGTGTATTGTGCTATTTACTGTCGCTCTATTGATTAAGTATTGTGTGCCTTGTGCTCTAATCTCTTTTAGAGGTTAGTAGAGAGTGTTTAGTAATAAATACATATATTTTATATATCTCTTGTGTGATTCACCTTTCATTTGGTTATTCAGGTGGTTCTGATCTGGTAAAACAAGCTGCTTTACATTCCTTCAAGACTTAGCCTGAAGGCTGCTCTCCATAGCTACCACTAGGATAGCGTTCATAAAGATTATCTTTGACCTAATCATCAATAAGGGTCGTTTGGACTGGTACTGAGTGCCCACTTTAATTAGTGGACAGCATATACCAGACCAACTTCTCACAATCAGCATCCCTTAGCTAATAAAAATACTCATGGAGTTTCTAAAGGTAGCCTTATGTCCATCGTCCTTGCTTCACTGACTGGATTTCTACCATCCAGTCACAGGAATGCAGACAATGTAATACCAATGTGTGGGGAAGCCTCCATCGTGTACCAAGACAGGGGTATTTAACATGGATCTTAGTGACCACAGCACTCAGCCTCACTCATACACAGAGCTCTTACAATGTACCTGTGCTACACACACACACACACACATACACTCACACACTCTTGACATGCACACAGGAGGCCAGTCCAACGTTGTGTGCATGCACATAACAACAGAACTTTAAATAAGGGGTGGCAGTTAACCCCCCTCTCATTGACACAGGTTAAAAGGCCTTGTTACACTATCAATTTACACTATCAATCTGCAAAATTATGTTTTTCTACTGACCTTGTGTTGAAAAGTGGGTTATTGGTAAGGGCAAACGTAGGTCCACCACTGGCAACAAGGACACTAACACATGGTAGGACTCAGCATAGGTCTTAGAAAATTATTCCTATGCTCAACCCTTGGTAGCTTGGCTGCGAGCAGACGCGCTTAACTTCAAAGACAGGTATGTAAAGCATTTAAAAACACCATTTCAGTAAATAATTAAGACACAACACAAAAAAAAATCCAACACCAATTTATATAAATAGGTAATCTTTTTATTTTTTAAATGACACCAAAATTGTTCTGGAGAATCTCATCACCCTGTTGTGCCGCCTTCTCAAGCAGGCGGGGTCCAGTTAGAACACCTTCCTGAAGTTCTGCTTGCGGGTTCCAAAGTATCCAACACAAAATCCAAGGTTCTGGAATCTCCAAAAGGGTCCTTCAAAGCGTGAAACTTTAATTCTGCAAACCATTTGAACAAAACCCTTTCAAATCCACTGGTACTCCATGCTGGGAATTCTTTGTGGGGATGTCCAGGTGAGCTCTGTTAACCTGTAGCTTGCAGGGAGTCCACTCTTTAGTCCTTTTGAAGCAGGTTTGATCCACAGGGCTGTAATTTCCAAGGTGCAAAAAGGCACAAACTCAGAGTCCTGGCCTTGGAAATGCACTTCAAAATCGTCCGCGCAGACAGACCCTTCTTATTCGCTTCAGTTTCAAGCAGCAGATCTGGAGGGTTCTGCCACTCTCAGATACTTATTCCAAGTACTCTGGGTCATTCAGGAGGTAACTTCTGACCAATGGGAGCAGGGCAACTTCTCAAAGTTATGACCACATCCTGTAGAGTGTGGCATTATTTTGGCCCACAGTGCATCAAGTCTTCCAAATCATAATGGCTGATTTTCCAGCAAGGAGGTAAGAGCTGAATAAACCCACCCCTAGGGAGCCTAATTTACTTAGACTCTCCCCCCTGCATCTGCTCATACCTTCCTTAATTCTAGCATCTGCCTAAGGTGGGAAGTTCAGAGCTGTAACTGACAATGGCATCTGCCCTCTTTAGGCAAATTCAACAATATGAAATTGTTGGATGTATTAATACCATTCTGGGAAGTCTGTGAATGGCATTTTTCTCCCTCTCCTATCAATAGTTATTAATCAATAACTTTCTACCATGTTACCCAATGTAACAGGGGATTTGCAATGGGAAAAAATTATTTGGCCCATTTTTCCAGCACTAGGACTTACAAACACTTTTTTTATAAGTACTTGCCTAACCCTACCCCATGTGCAACCAGGGGAGACTTTAGGGGTTCTGAATCTGTAGAAATATTGTAGATTCTCCCTTTACAGTGCTCCTAGCATCAAAGTCCAATTTGAGCAGCAATTTACCACAATGTGAGGAGTGAAATGTGAAATTTCACTTTACCCAGGCATATAAAAACACATTGTATAAGGGTGTGCCTTATAAATACCTGACCCCCACCCCTGTGTTACCTAGGGAAGACCCTGGGGTCCCTAATATGCCAAAATATTGTAGGTTATCCATTTTTAAGTTCGACACTGTCTGCCACCGCACCCTAGTCCAACGCCTCAGCAACACCGGCATCCAAGAGAAGGCACTGAAGTGGATCATCTCGTTCCTCGCCGGAAGAACACAGAGAGTCCGCCTCCCCCCGTTTCGATCTGAGGCCACTGAAGTTATCTGCGGCGTCCCGCAAGGATCATCACTCAGCCCCACCGTCTTCAATGTCTACATGAGACCTCTCGCCACCATCGCACGCCAACACAACCTCAATATCATCTCCTACGCCGACGACACCCAGCTGATACTCTCCCTCACCAGAGACCCCGACACCCCCAGAACCAGCCTCCACGAAGGGATGAAAGACGTCGCCGAGTGGATGAAGAACAGCCGCCTGAAACTGAACTCAGACAAAACAGAAGTCCTCATCCTGGGACCATTACCCTCCGCCTGGGACGACTCCTGGTGGCCCCCAGCCCTGGGCACAGCCCCCAAGCCTACAGACCACGCACGCAACCTGGGATTCATCCTAGACTCCTCCCTCTCGATGACCAGACAAGACAACGCCGTCTCCTCTTCATGCTTTCACACCATCTGCATGCTCCGCAAGATCTTCCGATGGATCCTGACCGAAACCAGGAAGACGGTCACCCAGGCCCTCGTCACTAGCCGACTGGACTACGGAAACACCCTCTACGCCGGAACCACAGCCAAGCTACAGAAAAGACTCCAACGCATCCAGAACGCCTCCACCCGACTCATCCTGGACATCCCCCGACGTAACCACATCTCCGGCCACCTGAGGGACCTGCACTGGCTCCCCGTCAACAAGAGGATCACGTTCAGGCTCCTCACCCACGCACACAAGTCTCTCCACGACCTGGGCCCCAAGTACCTCAACGACCACCTGACCTTCCACACTCCCACCCGCCAGCTACGGTCAGCTAGTCTCGCCCTCGCCGCCGTACCACGCATCCGAAGAGCCACCGCCGGAGGCAGATCCTTCTCCTACTTGGCGGCCAAGACATGGAACTCCCTCCCCATCCACCTCCGGCAGACCCAGGACCACCTCTCCTTCAGGAAGCAACTGAAGACCTGGCTGTTCGAGCAGTAGCGGACCCCTTCCCCAAGCGCCTTGAGACCCTCCCGGGTGAGTAGCGCGCTATACAAGTGTCATGATTGATTGATTGATTGAAAGTCGAGTTTGGGCACAATTAACTTTTTAAAAGCCGTCCTGGCATCCGAGGCTGTTTTTAAACTGACCGCAGGCTTCAGCAGTGCACACAAGCAAGTGCAGAAAAAGGCTGCTGGCCTCTAAACTGCTATTCCCAGGGGTACTGGGGACTTCAAGTTCGTTTCAATCCCCCTGCCCTATTATATAATAGGGGCCTCTAGGAGAGTCATGCCAATCACAGTGGTACCCCACCATACCATTGTGTACCCTAGTGTATGTAGGTGTCTTAATTGTATTCTAATGTGTCTCTTTCAACATAGCACTGGCCCTGGGTCTGATTAGGCAGAGCCCAGTGTCAGTCAACACAAGTTACCACCAGTATCAGTCAGCAAAAAGTTGGGGGGTGCCCAGGGCACAGGATGACTTTGCAACACCTTGCTTTTGCACTATACCTAGGACAGGAACAGTACCCCACTGTCTACTAAAAGGACATGTTTGGTGTGCCCCTCCAGGTCATAGGTCACATCCAGGACCTTTCATTGTCAGGGACAGGCCTAAGTCTGTGGTTGAATGTTTAGATTGCAACAACAAGGTGATGGATGAAATGCTTGAAGTAATCTCAGCCACTGGCAGTCGCTCAGGGCCTCATGCCAATCCATCATTTTCGTCCACCATATCACCCCAGTATAGACCCAGCCATATGCAAATCAGCCTTGACCCTCCTCCTCATGGGAACAGTCCAGCCCGAAATACCAAGCAGGGTCCTCCCTGGACCGGAACACAAGCAGCCTATGACCAGTTTCACCCTGATAACAGCTCATCAGCCAGGTATAGGATGAGTCCAGTGGCATAATGGGTATGAGACTGACGTCTAGGCATACTTGTCACACATAGCGCGTCAACTGCAAAAACAATAACAAGGTGATGGATGGAATGCTTGAATTACTCTCAGCCACTGACGGTCGATCGGGCTGCATCCCAATCCATAATTTTTCACCCACAATGCCACCTCAGTTTGGATCCAGTAATATGGAAATCAGTCTTGAACCTGCTCCTCATGGGAACAATCCAGCCTAAGTGTGACAGGTATCCCCCAGACGTGGGTCCCGTGCACACTGTGTTACTGGAACCAAGCGATAACTGGCTGATGAGTCCATAATAAGGACAAAACTGGTCCCTGGTTGCTTGTGTTCCGGTTCAGGGTGGACCTGGCTCCTAAGTTTAGGCTGGACTGTTGTGGCATGGTGTGCAAATTAACGATGGACTGAAATGCAGCCGAAATGAATTCAAGAATTCCATCCATCACTTTTGTATACATTTACGTGTTTAAATTAGCATGATGCTAGGGCAAAAATAAAAGTCAGGATACTACATATGCATGTAGTTGGGCACTCAGGACGGGGAAACCTGTTCAATTGCCATGCAGAGAACACTCTTATGCTGACAGTCTCTCCACTCCTGCTATTGACTATTTGGTGTTTCCGTTCAGCTTCCAGAAAGTGCTTCATTTCATGAGGAACTATTTTACATCTAAAAAAAAAGACTCAATCATCACGCTGTTCACTTCTTTTTCACCTTCACTACTTTATTGCACATGCTTTCCATAGAGAATACAAACCTTTTTTTGCTACTTTCTCCCCAGCATTTACAAAGCCGTAAGGCCAGGCAATGTGTCTGTGGATGCTAATCATGCAAACAGCATTTGTGAATGCCTGTGTTTTTCTTGCATTGGCACATAAGGCCAGACCGATTGGCTTTGTCTGTACTTGTTTAGGATAGTAGCCAGATATGCAGTGCTAGCTTTGCCCATCAGAATGCCGCTGTGGTTACCATGCATTGTCTTAGCGTTTAAGCTCTGTCAGCTTGCCCTTTAAACACCCACAGGAATAGCTTCCCGAGACAGGCCTGACTTCCTGTGGCTAACTTAATTAGCAGCTCCTTGTAACTGCGGGATACCATTTTGTTTAGATGCACCTGGCATCTGGTACGGAGGGCCCTGGTGATTCCTCCACTTCCCTCCAGATGTCTTTGGCTCTCAAGGCAGAGGCGGTGAAGGATTCAGGTTGGGAATTGGAAGCCCGGCTCTCCCTGGGCCTGGTGAGCGTTGGGCCTACTGCCAGCTTCTGGGTAATAAAGCCTCTTCCACGTTTCCTGAACTTACATTGTTCTAAGGAAATTAAAAAATCATCGGTGCGGGAAAGAGGGGTGCTCTCTTATGCTACTCCCTATTGAAATGTTTAAGACTGGTCCATAGGGGTAGACAAGATAGTCCATTTGTGGGTGAGGAACTCCTGCTTGCTATTCGCTACATGTTGTCCTCCCTACAAAGAGAGCACACCAGGATGAAATCATATCGACGGTGCTGTGACCCCAAGCGTTTCATCACAAGACAGTGGCATTAATTCTGCAGATTTTGTATCCCTGCCTGCCTACTTGTGATACCCGTTGCCACAGACACATGAAGTTGGGTACCTACTGTAGAGAGCTTGATGGAGGTGATCGCGCAACCGGCGTTGCGCTATAATAGGCTTCTAATTTTAGGAGATCTTAACCTTCATCTGGAGGAGGAAGGCAATAGGGAAGCCCTAGGGGTGATCACCTCATTGGAATTATTCAAGCTGAAACTTCAATCCTGGATGCCCACTCATCAGGCGGGGCAACTCCTCGATCCGATTTTTGCTAACTGGGAGGGAGTGGAGGTCCAGCCCCCAATTCAGGTAGCATGGTCAGACCACTTTTTGGTCCAGTTTTCTATACCAGGCCCGTCTAAAAAGCTCCCACAAGTTAAGCCAATGGCATATAAGAGCTGGCAATGGAGGAAACTAAAGCAGGTTGACTTAGAACTTGCTCTAAGGTTAGGCTGCTCCCCGATGAGGGACAATCTAGATGAGGCATGGAGGGAATATGAGAGCTGGCTCACTGGGGCCCTGGACATAACGGTGCCATGGACGACTAAAGCCCCGGCGTGGTGCTCTAAGTCGGCACAGTGGTTTAACGCTGATTTAAAAGCGGCCAAATCTGTGTGCAAAGGCTTAGAGCGCACCTGGCGCAAAAAATATGAGGAAACAGCCAAGCTAGAATATAAGATTAGTATAAAAGAGTATCATCGTATGGTTAGGAGGACTAAAAGAGAATTTCTGAATAAAAGAATTGAGGCAGCGGAGAGCTCAACTAAGGAGCTCTTCTCTATATACAAGGAACTTACATCACTTGAGAGGACTCTAGCTCCGGATGCCCACTTTACAGAGACCTGTGAGGCGATTGCGGACTTTTTTGTCCAAAAATGTAGAAACCATATACAAATCTTTCCCAATGGGAGCAGAAGGGCCGCTCACAGAACAAACCAGGGAAGTGAGACTGAGGGGTAATTTATGCCTTAACCAGTTCGTAGTCCCCAATAACCCTGAGTTGATGAAGATAGTCCGAAGTATCCAATCAGGTTCTCCTAAAGATGCGGCTCAACCTAAGATTTTTAAGAATCAGGCTGAACTCCTCATAAATCATATAAGCCATCTGGCAGAGCTGTCCTTTCAGGCCAGTTATGTGCCACAAGATTGGAAAACAGCGCAGGTCATCCCTATTAAAAAAAAAGCCAATCTTAGTCTGGCCCATTTGGACAATTTCCGCCCCATTTCACTACTACCCTTCTGTGCTAAAGTGGTGGAGAAAATCGTGAATGCACAGATGGTGAAATATATGGAAGAGGGCCAACTCCTTCACCCCTCACAGTCAGGCTTTAGGGCGAACCACTCCACGGAATCGGCTCTGCTTTTCTCTACGGAACTGCTGCGCGGGAGAGTAGATGAAGGGCGGACGGCCACGCTGCTATTAGATCTTGGTGCGGCATTCGACACCGTCTCACATCCCCTACTGCTCTCCCGCCTCAGGGAGGCGGGGATTGAAGGGCCGGCGCATGAGTGGCTGTGCTCGTTTCTCACAGACAGAAGATTCCTAGTCCACTGCTCCCCCTTTAAATCGGAAGTACGATCATTAAGGCAAGGGGTTCCTCAGGGCTCTATTCTGTGCACTACACTATTCAATCTGTACATGGAACCCCTTGCCAAGATAGTGGAAGCCTATGGGGTGGAGATAGTGTCCTACGCTGATGACACCCAATTGGTGGTGACACTGTCCCAGCCCCCAGAAGAGGCTGCAGCGAATTTCTCTGCCTGTCTAGGAGAATTGGCAGGGTGGATGAATAACAACTGCCTGTGCCTCAATGCGAGTAAAACCGAGCTTCTTGTGATGGGGAAAGCACCCTCCATTTGGTCCTCTGCATGGTGGCCACATGAACTGGGGCCCATTCCTAACCCCTCGGAGCAGGTGGAAAACCTGGGGGTTAGACTTGATGTCAACCTGTCCTTCGAACACCACACTAGAGAGGTTGCTGGTAAATGTCCTTGGTCCTTGGATGCTTGATTTCGGTCTAGGAAAGACATGGCTTGGTAGTTCGGGCTGGACTGTTCCCATGAGGCACAGGGTCAAGGCTGATTTGCATATAGCCATTGTCTGACCTAGGGTGGTGTGGAGTGCAAAAAAACGATGGATTTAGGCCCAGATCTTTGTACTGGGGTGAATGTAAGACATTGTTCTGCATTCTGTCCATCAACTGTGTTTTTTGCAATTTTCACCCCGAGTGGGCTGGGTATGCTCAGACGTGAGTCCCAGGCTCTCCACATTACTGGAGTCAAGCTATCCAGGCTGAAGAAGGCTGATAGCCAGAAACCGGTCCTTGGATGCTTGATTCCGGTCTAGGAAAGACATGGCTTGGTAGTTCGGGCTGAACTGTTCCTATGAGGCACAGGGTGAAGGCTGATTTGCATATAGCCATTGTCTGACCTAGGGTTCTGCATTCTGTCCATCAACTGTGTTTTTGGCAAATGCTATGGCATCTTAAAAAGCCTGCGCAAAACCCTGGACTCACTCCCCACAACTAGCAGGAAAACACTGATTCATACTCTTGTTGCGCCTCACTTAGACTACGGGAACTCATTGTATATGGGCCTGAGTAAAAAAGGACTGCACCGACTGCAATGCGTACAGAACGCGGCTGCTAATCTGGCATTGAATCTTTCCAAGATGTCTTCAGGGAGCCGGGCTCTCGCCACGCTGCACTGGCTCCCCATCCGTGAGCGCATTGTGTTTAAAACGATGTGCATGGCCCACCTTATCGCGCAGGGAAAGGGGCCTATCTATCTTCAAAAATTACTGACCGTGTACCAACCCAAGCCACATCTGAGGTCCCTTGGAAGTATGCTCTTCCAGGTTCCTCGTATCTATCGTACGCGGATGGGTGGTCGTTCTTTCAGATATTTGGCCAGTAAACAATGGAATTCTCTACCCATTGAGCTCCGTATGGAACCATCGGAGATGAGGTTCCGACAGAAACTGAAAACCTACCTCTTCACGAAATAGGATGAGGCTCTCTGTTTGCCCCTACTCGTTACCTGACTGTCGTGGAGCTGGCTTGGTCTTTCTGTCTTCATAGCCCGGGGACACACTGTTTCCTAGTGTAACCAGGCGCTTTATAAACTTTGTTATTATTATTATTATTACTGGTAGGAGAACAGAATGCTAGATTCTTCTGCTCCTAAATTATGTTATTCACATTCGTACAGCACCAACCAGAATTGCTATGCCATCAAAGCACATTATGTACACAGCCGCCATTTCATGCACATGAGGGATGGCCGTAAACCGGACTCGGGGAACCATTATAAAACAGAGGCTAGTGTTTTGACAGTGTTCGGTTAGGTGTATTTAATAGATACTTTGGTCCTAATTCACAAAGGTTAACTTAGACTTGAAGTGTACCTATGGATCTGAAGTCTAACTTTAGACCTGAAGTCTAACTTTAGACTTTATGTCTATAGGTAGACTTCAGGTCTACACTTAGACCTAAAGTCTAAGTTTAGACCTAAAGTCTAGTCTAAGTTCACCTTTGTGAACTGGCCCACAGTTCGGTGTTTAGAAATGACATTCTTTACATGTTTTTTTAAGACATATTTTATTATTTTCAATGGTGCAAACAAGAACCAACTGTTATCATCAACCAAGTCACAGGTAGAGAAGGTTCATACTGTAGGATAATTACTTCATCACAATAATGGCATGCCAATCATGCATATTTGCATAACCAGCCTGACTTCTAGGTGCCTCCTAAGAGGGTCACTCATGCTTTCCCACTTACAGAGGCCTTGAGGGGTCGCACTGTGGTGCTCGATCAGGGGATGGCTTCAAAATGGCAGATCAGACCTTGGATGCATAAGGGGGAGGATCTTAGCACAACTTCATTGGTGCTGGAATGTGTCACCGACCCATGGGGGGGTCTATTTACTGAGGGGCTTATTTACAAGCACTGGGTGCCACCGGAACAACACTTTTTTTTATATTCCCGGTTCGCATAGTGCAGAGTCATATCTACGAGGCGACGGAAAGCCACCTTGCGTGGCTTTTCATGGCCTTGTAGATATGGTGTAGGGTAGTGCAAGTCACTGCGTTGCCTCACACTGTTTCGGGGAGGTGTGCCATGTGCATTGCAGTGGGTGTTCCAATGAACACCCATGGTATTTGACACATTCCCAGATTTACAAAACAGCGTAAATCTGGGATGCACCAAAACCATGCGCCTTCCCAGGGGAGGGGTATTGCTTATTTCTGTGCAGGAAGGAACCCCATCCTACATGAAAACAAGTGTGCAGACACCCTTGCAGACACCCTTGCACCATTCTGCAAGCGTGCCTGCATCGATGCTAGGCAGCCATTTGTGTGCGAGTGTAGTAGAGGAGGACAGGAATGCACCGTTATTCATAGATATGGCTCATTCCTGCCTTTTTCTTTAGACGTAGGGAGTGCAGCAAAGTGACGTTCAGAGCTTTGTCAAATAGTTATAAATGAGGCCCTAAGATTTTACGCCATGTTTAATTCACAAAAATGATGCAACACTACAATATATCTTTGTATACCTGTTTACTTTCCAGCTTAAACATGTTTTACGCTGGAAAATCACTTGAAAGTAATACAAAGCAGTGCATAGCGCTGCTTTGCATTACTTAGTGCCAAGAGGGCATACCATGAGTGGTGAATGAGCATTCCCATGCTTTGTTTTAAATGCGAAGCCCTATTTACTTGAAAAAGTAGACAAGGTTTAGAGTCAGAAAATAGTGCCCATTTTAGATAGACGCTGTGAAGGAGAAATGCTTTTATTTCTCCTTTCTTTTCAGTCTTTGCATGTATGCTGCACTGTACAGCACACGTACAAAGTGGGGAAAGTTTTCAAGTTAGTCTAAGCTTAGTATTTTGTTCTGGAAGGGTATCCTTCCAGTACGAAACATATGCTTGACTCTCAAAGACACCCTTGCACTATGGTGCAAAGCTGTGTCCACAGCTCACGGCCGCACTTTTCTGCAACAGGGATAGGGAGAGGGAAGGAAAGTGCCATATTACTGTCATCCCTCTTTTGCATTCACGGCATCTGCGCTGTGCCGTGTGACAAACTATTAAATCTGGCCCTTACTATGCTACTTGTTTCAGCTTTCGGACAAGGAAGAGGCACTGGGTCTCAAAAGAAATGGCTGAGATTTGGTAACTCTTGTTTAGGAATTTCAACTCCTCAGCACAGGTAGTCAGCAGTGGATACTAAGGTGGGGCAACTCATGAATCATTATGGCAGCCTCTGCTGCAGCATGAGTCAGGCTGGATCTCAAAGCAAATTGAAGAAAGCAGGTCAATTTCAGGATCATTGTCACGCATTCATATGAGAAGGGGAAAATCTTGGATTCAAAATTCACACTGCTTTACACTTGACGGTAGACAAAGTATGGCATGAGTTGGGTGGGCAAAAGGGATGTCAGCGCCATTTGTGAGGTGCTTCCTGTTCTGCCTGAGGAACAAATGGGTATATTAACACCTTGGCTGCTGTGACATTTCCCCTCCTGTGCTGAACTTCTATGAATACTATAGTTTCATGACGAGCTCGGCTCGTCATAAGCACAGCTCAACCGTGCCTCATGACGAGCTGAGCTCCTCATGAGCATCGAAGGGGTTAGCTACAGTTTGGACGGACACTTGCATGGTACAATGCAATATTGCTGGGTGCATGTGAGACTCCTTAAATTCTTAGGGGCCCATTCACAAAATGGTTTGCGTCCCTTTTGCATCGCGCAATGTGGTACATGCACAACACAAACCTTATGTGAGATTTATAAACCCACTCAAGGCCACTTTTTGACTCCATAAATCTGGAGTGAGGCAATGCAGTGCAAATAGCTGGTTGCCTTACGCTGCCCTGGCAACACGTTCTCTGGGCATTGTGTGGGTGTTCCCAAGCAAATCCTATGGTTTTTGATGCATTCCTATATTTACGCGAACTAGTAGACTTGGGAATGCGCTAAAAAGATACACCTTCCCAGGAGAGGCGTAACAAGGAGAAATATCTTTATGTCTCCTCATTACATCCTCTTTCTATGTGGGCTGCTTTGTGCAGCTCACACAGAACGAGGAATATGCCTTCCAGGATTGTGTTGGGGTAGGAAGGTATCCCTTCCTGCACAAAAACAATCTTGAATGCAACGCTGGTTCCCTTGCACCATGGTGCAAGGGTGCCTGCATTGGCACTAGACTGCCAAAAGGGCACCAGTGCAGGGTAAAAGGCAGGAATGTGCTGTATTGCCTTAAAAACAGTGCATTCCTGCCCTTCCCCTGTCACGCAGTTCAGCCCAGCAAGGTGACTTACTGAGCTGCACTGCATGGCTTTTTTTATAAACCAGCCCTTTAGTAAATAGATGGTACATTTTGCATAGGAATGCATTACTCCATGAAAGCAACCACACACAACTTCTAAGCTTGATGGATTGCAGTAATCTGACCTGGATAGTGTGCTTATGAACCCTTTTTACATGTTTGCAACAAAATATGGGGCATATTTACGAGGGTATATCTCCAACCAGAATTCACTTTTAATGATGGTCTGGTGGAGGAATGCTCTTCCCCATATTTACAAAGCGGCATTAAGCCACTTTTGTGGTTTAATGCTGCCTTGTAAATAAGGACCCTTTACATGCATCGCTTAGCATGAAAGGGGCGTGCAGTGGGTGTTGCTTCCATTGCTTTTGACTCTGGACCAGATTTTCCATGAGGTGTAAATCTGGGGGGGGGGGGGGGGGGCGCCATAAACTAACGCCATGCAAGAGCAAAACGAGAAATACTTTTATTTCACCTCGTTTTTGCTTTTTCTAGGGGAACATTCTTTACGACGTGGATTTTACTCCGCAGTGATTTTACGACGCGTCCGTTACAACGCAAGTCGTACCCACGACGTGCGCTGAAGGGCGCTAGAGGATTAAGAATAGTATATTTACTATTCCAACACCTTCCTTAGTGTCCACGGGGACTGGTGTTAGAATAGTAAATTATACTAATCTCAATCCGCGCCCCCAACGCAAGTCGTGGTAACGACTTGCGTTGTAAGGGACGCGTTGTAAAAGGACGCGTTGTAAAAGCACGCGTTGTGACGGTACGCGTCGTACCGTCATACATCCCTTTTTCTATGTTGGTTGCTTTCTGCAGCCAACATAGGAAGAGCAAAATGACATTTATGATTATGTGCATGAAGGGGTCCCATCCTGCACATACACAATCATTAAATAATGATAATGTGCAACTTCTATGTGTGCTGCATTCTGAAGCACACATCAAAGTGACTAATTGCCATTAGTGATTGTTATGTGCAGGAAGGGACACCTTCCTGCACATACACAATCATTCCCCTCAACGCAGACACCCCTGCACTAGGGTGCAAGGGTGCCTGCAGTTGGTGCTACTCAGCTAAATTTAGCACCAGCGCTAGGGAAAACACAGGGGTGTGCTGTATTCTTGTGTATGCTGCGCATTGGTGCATTTTGAAAATGTCGAAGAGCTACTCTGCCAAATTTGGCGCAGCTCTGTTCTCCAACATTTTCTCATAAATACAATTCTCCGAGACTTCCTCTACGCACAAGAAGAAACTAAGCTCTCCTGTGTACCTGTGTTCAGATTTGAGATTTTAACAGGTTGCTTGATGGATGTGAAAATGACAGTTTCAGTTCACAACCTGTAATATAGAATTAACACACAGAGGACAGATTAACACTGACCAGTACCCTCTGCAGCCGATCTAGGAATGCTGCTTCCCAGAAAGAGGGGATAAAAGACATATGTCAGAGCAACCAGCGAATAAAGAACCTCCTGCGTCTGCAAAGAATCGCCCAAAACAGCCCAAGGGCCTCTGTTAAGAGATGAATCATGCTCTCCGAAGAGTTTCAGGCAAACTGCAGATCCTCTTTTTATGTAGACTGGTTCCCATGGATACCAGATGCTTGCCTACTACGGGTGTAAAACACCACTCCATGAAAAGGGTAACCGGGGTGCAGACGGGAGACGCCCACCTGGATTCCCAAGGCAGATTAGGGCACATGGTACCAGGACCCAGAGGGAGCTTTCCTAACCTTGCCCAGTTTCCCCATGAGCATTTTTTGATAAGAAGGAGATGATAGTGCACCGGATCTCAGTGCACCTGGAGCCTTCGCTTAGTGATGAATTGTGTTATTCAACCCCCGGAACTGCAGACAGGAAAGTTCGTGAATTTTCCACATATTATTTTAGAGATGTACAGGACTCCAGATTTTCTTCTGTTCGCAGTCATTCGTCCAGTTGGAAATGTGCAAAGAAAGGGGATACAGGTGTTGTAATAAACTTAGGGTCCAATTCACAGACAGCACTTTGTAGAACATAAAATAGTACTACAGCATTTCTACTTACTTCAAAACACAATACCTTTAGACTGTGGCATTTAAAAAAAAAACGGGTTCATTACTCTTAAACTTTTAATATGTACTGCACATTTACCAAAAATGGAGGCTTGCCAAGGTAAGACCCAATGGCTTTCCCAATGCTTGTTTTATCTTACTTTATATTCCTCTTCTACTCTCTTCATACTACATTTCCCTTCCTCTCCCATTCTTTTTTGTCTTCCTTTTACTTTCTCTTCATATGTTTATCTTCAGCCCTATCTCTTTGTCTTTCCTTTTCTTGTCGCTCCATCTTTCTTTTTTATCTTTATGTTTCTCTTTCTCTTCCTGTCACTCTCTTCTTCTCTGCCTTTCCTTTCCCCATTTTCTCCTCCTCACTCTCTCTTTATCGTCCTTTGATTGTTGTTCTTTTCCTCTTTCTTCCTCACCTTCTTTTCCCTTGCTTTTCTCTCTTCTGCCTCTTCCTGTCTCTTTCTTCAATATATACTTTATTTTACACTTTGTTTCACTACATCCCCTTTTCCTTACTCTCATGTATTCATTTCGACCTGTTGTGTAAACCTTTCACTCTCTCCAATGCACTACTCTGTCTCACCCATAACCATTCTCAATATATCCTCTAGCTTCACTCTCTGGCTCATCCCACACCTAATTCTACTACTATGATCTCCATAGACTCTTCCCTCCTTGGCTCACACCAAGGCTCATTTTGCTACTAAGATCTCCCTAATCCCTTTCTAGAGGCTCCTCCCTCCTCCATATCTCCTTTTTACTCATCTCAAATCTCATTTTACTAGTATGATCTCCCAAATAACACGTTCTAGACTCTTCCCTTTCTATCCCTCCATTATTCTATTTAATCCAAATAACAGACTCGCATGTCCGCCTCTCAGATTAACTCATATTTCCCTATACTAATCAACCACTAATCCTTTTGGGTTCCGGAGTAGGGTGCAACTCATCAAAAAGTGCTTCGAAATCTCGTCAGAGGTAGTAAGCGCTATATCCTTCGCTTCCTCTCTTCTTCACCTATCCTACTCCTTTCTCTTTCTTTTTGTCGAGGGCTTTCTTTTCCCCCCTTTCTTTTTCTCTACCCCCCCCTAATACTCTTCCCCTTTTTAGGTCTCGACCTGCCAATGCGCTTGAGCATTGCAGCTGTCGAGACATATAGAGGTGCACTAGGAAAGCTTACCAAGAGGGCTTTAGCAGGCGGATTACGCACAGTGCATGTGCTCCGTGCGCGCGCTTGCCATTTGCTCCCCGAGCCTCGGCATCAGACTTCAAAGGAATCCCTGTTGGCGGCTTGCTCACACCCCATATGCTCGTTCCCTCCCACCCTTCTGACTTCTTTGGATAGTCGCAGATACCAGCAGGCAGCCAGTGACCTACATGTCCTTACATGTTTAATTACTCCTATTGCTGATAAGTATTTGCCGCACACGGAAACGGTCCGTCTATCACTTCTCACTCCCACCCCATGCTCGTTCCCTCCCACTCGCTCGCTCCCCTGCTCCCCCACCCCCCCATCAAGCCAGCCGCACACCACCATTCCACCAATTGTGCCCATTAGACTTCAAAGAAATGCCTCCCCTGCCCCCGCCACAGCAATGCCAAGAGCTTGTTTAAAAACGGCTTTCCGTCCGTTTCAAGGCGCATACATTCCCTTTTGCCTCCCTCCTGATATTTTTTACATGCTCTTGATTACATCCGAAGTAACTAAACGCTGACGTCTTGACGTTTGTTTTAGTCCTTACTTCTGTATTTAAACCTTGTCTTCGTGTTACATTAGTTGGAAGCCAATAGTACTGAACTTTACAGCAATAAGAATAATTAGATTTTTATTACACAAAATCGGGCACCTTGTTTAGGTGGCTACATATTGAAGCTCTCGGTTATTTCTGACTTCTTTGGATAGTCGCAGATACCAGCAGGCGGTCTGTGACCTACATGTCCTTGCATGTTTAATTACTCCTATTGCTGATAAGTATTTGCCGCACACGGAAACAGTCCGTCTATTACAATCTCTTCCGGCGCATCCCCACTTCATGTCACGTTACATCCGCTCTGTACTGCAAAGCAGACTAATGGGTTAAAAAAACAAGTCCTTAGTTTGATCACAACGTTAGTATAGTGCCTCCGGTAAATTATCAGAAGATTGTGTATGGTTTTCATATTGAAACTCTTAATTGTCCCTGCTACTAATGAAATAATGTATATTTACTCTTGCAGGCAGGCAGCCCCTCGCTGCCCTCACACAAAACCCTTCACTTTCAAAGGATCGCTGAGTGTGGTCGAACCTTCTGTTTGTGGAGAGCCTTTTGCACAGTCTGTCGGTTCTCCCTTCACCTGGTAGTTTGGAAAGTAAAAACCACTGTTTCTAAACATGCATTAGAGGTAGACAATATTAAACTATTATTACTAAATACCTCACTATCTCTCTCTATCGCTCACTACCTCACTCTCTCTCTCACTACCTCACTCTCTCTCTCTCACTACCTCACTCTCTCTCTCTCTCTCTCTCACTACCTCACTCTCTCTATCTCACTACCTCACAACCTCACTCTCTCTCTCTATCTCACTACCTCACAACCTCACTCTCCCTCACTACCTCACTCTCTCTCACTACCTCTGTCTCTCACTACCTCACTCTCTAGCTACCTCACTCTCTCTTTCTCACTACCTCACTCTCTATCTACCTCACTCTCTCTCACTACCTCACAACCTCACTCTCTCTCTATCTCACTACCTCACTCTCTCTCTATTTCACTAGCTCACTCTCTCTCGATCGGCCTACCTCACTCTCTCTCTATCTCACTACCTCACTCTCTCTCGATCGGCCTACCTCACTCTCTCTCTATCTCACTACCCCACTCTCTCTCACCCTCACTACCTCAATCGCTCTATCTTACTACCTCAATAATCTATCACTACCTCACTCTCTCTCACACACTCTCTCTCACACACTCTCTCTCACACACTCTCTCACACACTCTCTCTCTCTCTCACACACACACACACACACACACTCTCGCACACACACTCTCACACAATCTCTCACACACTCTCTCACACACTCTCACACACTCTCTCTCACACACTCTCTCTCACACACTCTCTTACACACACACTCTCTCTCTCACACACACTCTCTCTCTCACACACACTCTCTCTTTCACACACAATCTCTCTTACACACTCTCTTACACACACTCTCTCTCTTACACACTCTCTCTCTTACACACTCTCTCTCTTACACACTCACACACACTTGCACACACTCACTCTCTCTCACACACACTAACACACACACTCACTCTCTCACACACATAAGAAGAAACAGTAACAGATGATGAACAAGATAAGGCATGTGCAAGGAAACTAAAAGTTAACGATGTCCTGAACATTGATTGGCAATCTCAGACAAAGATCGATCAGGGAAATTGGCTTTGCGAGGTCAGTTTCAGGTGAAGAGGTCAGTTTCTTACAGTTCATTTCAGAGTCAAAAAAGAAACCTTAGTTAATGTATAAATGGACTAAGAAGGCCAGGCCACTTTGTTCCCCAGGCTACCTTCACAGGCCTACGTGAGGGTCAACACAAAATGGTGGCACAATATAAAATGGAGTCAGTCTTGAAAATTGCAGAACCTCAGACCCTCCTTTTGCCATTACGTAGGCAATAACCTAAGACTCATGTTAATCTGAATCTAGGTCTATATCGATATTCATTAGGTCGTCAAGGTGTTGCTGTAACATCATCTTATTATTCTCTACTTCTCTCGGGACAGGTCTCCGAACACACATAGTAGCACAAAGACTCACTTCTGGTGGACCATTTCTGGATGCTAGAGCCGGAGCCACTTCCTGTTCCATGGCAATTCAGTCAAATGAGAACTTAATTAACATTTACTTTATACAATTGCACTGGGATCGCTTGTGCAACTGTGCCCAAAGTCCGTTCAAAGCCTCTCTGGCAGGCTTCTATCATCCATCAAATCTGCTTCCATTGTCTTATTCCGCATTGGACCTCTCGATTCAGGCCTCTTCATGAAAATAGTACTGCTTAGTTGGAGTGCCCTCCTGGCAAACACTCACAGCTCACTTGAAAATCTCAATGTCTCAAGGCAGTGCACCAGTGTCTCTCCTCTGCGGCAGACACTACAAATAATGTGCTCTTCATTGGTCTTGGGCACAGATCATCTCATGCAGACCCGGGTCTACATTCTCAGGCTCCAACACTCATTATTCAGTGTCAGAGGACGCTCAGGCTACTCTTTCATGGGCACCATAATGTAGTGCCTTTTGTCAATCTTGGATCCTCCGGTGCACTGCCCTTCCATTGGAGCAAAGAAAAGGGGAATGGCCAAAACTCAGGCCAAGGGGCTCAAGGGACCACACTGTCAGAGGTTACCAGCACATGACAGGTAGAAAACTCAAGGCTCAAATCAACCCTGCCATCAACAGCTCCTCCTTCTTTTCTGATGTTCAATGCCTTCTGATGAAGCAAGCACGATGCTTTGGAGATACCATTGATGGCGCGCTGGCGATCACTGTCCAGCCTTGCTACTTTTCTGGGTGCTGGGACTGTAGGGCCAAGACCTCCGGCCCTCATCTGTAGCTGTCACTGATGGGAATTAGGCTTAAATCAGCGTTCTGCAGGTTATTATGACTTGATACCGCAGAACCTAGTGACGTAGGAAATGTGACACAGTTGTTAGTTTCCTTCAAATTCAGTACAAAAACAGTTAATTGTATTTAACAAGGGGATTGCAAGCAGGTGGCCTGCAATCTTCAAAGGAGTGGCCATACGCCGTGGGACTATTGTGATCTAAAATACACTGTCATTCTCATAGAATACAAAGACAAAGGCAGTAGGCAAAACAGTGACTCTAGCCTCTTCAATTGGGTTTCTATGTGACAGCATATCCTCTACCATCTAAGGGTAGATAACTACATGCGAATTCTATATGAATGGATGTCCTCACACATAGTGACATCGTCTAATGGGGTAAACATTTTTTCTCAATGATTAAGTCCAAGTGTTCCTAAATTCCTTATCTAGAACATCTCAAAAGCGAAATCACATAATACAGATTATCAGGGACATGTAGATACCTCCCTTTTAATATTTGTGCATCAGGTACACTATGCAATACAAAGGCTAATGATCAAAATGTGGAAACAAAAAGACAAGAACTAGAGAGTCCTGGTATTTCCATTATTAAAACACATCTGGTCTATCAAAAATTAAAGCAGCAGAAAAAAAAGAGAAACTGAAAACCAAATTAGAATAGGCATTGAATTTGTCATATTCAAAAAAATAAACATAAGGTATCTCTTATTGAGATGGAAAACTTGTCTTACTATAATATTAAGTCAGTTAACCAGTCTATCACTACCCTAACAGTCAGACTGGAAAACATCGAAGTAGGCCTAAAGAAAACTCTTGAAAACCAGTCTGGTCATAAAAACGGGAATTATACATAATATGGGGGTCCCTGGTATATCACAGCAGTCTGGAAGTGTGAACCTGAACAATACACCAATTATAATAAATGAGCTGACTGGTGAAAGGAATACGGAAAAGGGAAAATAGGAGTAGGACACAGCTAAAATCCCCAATAACTAGGCACAATGCGACATCAGTCAGGGGAGAAGCGGCAAAAGAAAAATGTATAGGAAGAACAAGAAATTACTCGAGTGATAGTCAAGTTTGTGACTTAGTACCAAGAGTATGGGTGATACACAAAAGTCACAATAGTACGCAAATTTTAACTCTACCGCTGGCCGCTACACCATATACGGTAATCTCAGCTAATGTTCCAGTTCCTTCTTCAAGGAAATTGAAACCTGGTACTTAGGAAGCAGAACATGATTAACTAATTCAATATAGAAATTAAGTCACCTTGTACAAGAGTCACAGATCTATAATTTCATCCTTAGGTCAAATCAAGGAAACATAAATCTAGGGCTGCCTGTTCCTTGAGGGAAGGGGCAGTAACTTTGATCCTGTGTATCTCTTTTATTTTTCTTTAATACCATTATAGCCAAATAGACATGATGTACTGGTGAAGTGTTGTCTGTCATGTTCACAGTATGAAAATATCATATCTGCGAAATCTAGTATCAGAGCAAGTTCAACCAACTGTTGCTCAAAGATGTACATCGTCATGACATCCCCTCACAACACAGGAAAACTTGTAATAGTATCAGAAGCAACAACATAAAACAAAAACATACATAAAATAAAAACACACACATGTCAAGCCATCAGATATACGTGCTGTATACCAAGCACAAAAAGCATAGGCAAATTACAATAGCACATGTAAATGAGCGGTGACGCACGCACTTCATGCAGCCCAAAACCCAATATTCGGGCCTGCTTAATTTGTCAGGCTTAAAATTAAAAGTACACTTTCTTTTACTTTCTTCACCGTCTTTTTGACAACTGGTCACCAGTTAGTGGTGATCAGCTGTCAAATACAACTTACTGTGTCGCTTCTGACACACAGGACCAGCAGGAACAATTCATAAAAGGAAAAAATGCAAAAACGTGAAAAACACACGAACATTTTTTCTTCAAAGGAGTCATACAAAAACTCATCTTGTTTCAACATACCGCTAACACTGCACATAACACACAAAATATCAACTGTAACCAACCATCTTTTGTAAACATGCTAAACCACCTTAATTTTGACTGTCCAAAAATAAAACTCTTTCACAGACACTCTGCATGTCCCGTGCGCCTACCCCCTTTAAGGCCCTGCTATTTTTTTTTCTCTTCAAGGCTGGTCAGGAATGCACTTCTCGAAGACAAAGCCCTAATTTAATAGGCTGCAGATGTCGACGTGAAAGCCTCGCAATGTGCAAGCTTTAATTTCTGTTTGTCAGAGAAGCTTTTCCAAGCAGTGATTTCTCCATCTGTTTTCACTTACTTCTAAACCCCCCATCTCACTAACCTTAAGGTCAAAATCTGCCTTGCGCGCTCCGCGCTCCTCAGCCCCCCTCTCTATTCCCTCACTCGAGCTGACAAAGACCAAAAAGGCTTCCTAACTCTTTCTAACTTGCAATAACCAACCCTATCCAAAACCACATACCATATATATTACTTCCTTTAGGGGCCACAATCCACTCCTATTCCCAGACTCAAAAACATCTACTGTGAATAATTCGCAGAACATAATAACGTAACATACCAGCCTTAGAACAAATGTTTGCTACCACCCTATGCAATGGTACTCATTTCATCAACCTTAAATGGATGAACGTCTCTGTAGGTCCAGCTAAAGTTAGAACCTTCAACCCTGATATTAAACACAAACCTCTGCACCTGGCACATTGGCTCACTGAGCCATTAAAAGCAACCCCAAATGAGAACAACCTGCAAATTTGTATTATACCTAAATGTATGCATTTACTGAAGCCTAAGGCACTTTAAAAGCTACTCTAATGAAAAAAAATGCTGCCTAAACAGTGCCTTCACCCAATTTCGACTTTGCCAATATCCTATTGTTGTAAATAAAACAGCGATAATGTTAAGCATTAGCTAAAGACATGATATTGTAGCATATGAATTATGTTATCCCGCTCCATATTGAGTATTGTTCGGACTCCATCTTGTTTCTATGTCCACCATTTTGTAGGCTACATATTGCCATGTGCTCGCCATGAGACGAGTCCTACCTCTTGGCTAGTCGCCCTTAAGAGCTGCCCAGCAACAGTCTATAATTAGTCCTTCGTGCGTCTAGCGCATACTCAGTAAGAGTCATATCTGTCTTTGATTAGCGTAGATAGGAATGTGCCTTTTTCGCGGGTCTCAGGAACTGTTAACTCCACCCATGTATTGATCATGTTCAGAAATATCCATATATGGTTGTGAATTATGCTCTGAGTTGTACCCGCCTACTTATGAACCCCTTCTTCTGGTGTATAAAAGGGGCCATGTGCTTGAGTTCAGTGTGCTACTCTGTACAATGCTGTAGAGTGTTGTGTAGATTGTAGTACCACCTTTAAAGGTTTATTAAACTATGTTTTTGTATTTGCAGTTTCCGTGCCAATTTCTTCCTATTGTCTAAGGACTTCGTGCACAGAAGGGCGAACCCTTTGCACTAACGGGCCTTGCTGAGGCCTGTACTTATCAATTGGCGCCTGGCACGTGGGGCTCATCGGCGACTCGGATGCTCGAAGGACTGGTCGTGACGAAGGATTGAAACCTTGCCGGGGACGTGATCACTACCAGCGGCGTCTTTAGTAGTCCTGGTATCCCGAGGCTTTCTTCCTTCCCTTCCGATCTGACCATCTGGGTGGCGCCGGCCCTCGACTGAGACCTCTTCTGTCGGTTTACCGTGCAGTGGCCGTTTGGGCGAATTCGGGACTTGGCAGTTGGAATCTGGACGCTCTGGATTGGTAAGAATCGTTGTACGGTACTTGCTGCAAGCTTTTGGAAGCCTGGATTGGCAAGGCAGTTTTAGGATACGCTTGCTGCGGCTATTTGGTTTGGTGGGACTAGTCATATTTGGTTTTGGATTTGGGTTATATGCGTTGCAACACATATAGGCAGGTAATGTGGAGATATTTCTCGAGAACTTTGGATTTGAGCGGCGCAACGTTTTAAGTGCCATTTTGATTATAATATTGCATATTTTGCACTATTTTGACATGCCTGCTTTTAGCGCACTCCGTAAGTGGTGCTTCTGTTTTGGAAGTAACCAGTTAAGACTTGAGGAATCGCAGCCGGCTCCCCCAGAGGGGACGCCTAATAGGGACATGTATGTGAAGTTTGGTCTTTCCCCTATAATATACAGCACATTGTGGAGGAAATACACGAAAAAGGATCCTGAGTTACGTTGGCCTTTGTATGGATCGTTTGATTTGCGTAAAATTGAGTATGTGGAACAGTGTATGTGTAAGCGACGAGCGAGGCAAGACATGTTTGAATGTTTGCATATGTGGGTGAAAGAAGTGCGTGAGTGCGAGAAACGTGAGAAAGCGCTGATTGAGAAGGAGCAACGAAAGAGTGAGCGTGAGAAAGCGCAAGAGTCGAGAAAGCGTGAAGCAAAGGAATTGGAAGAAAAGCAGGAAAAGGAGCGCAGATTGCAGATATCTGGCCAGTATGCTGTTCGACAGCCTCTTTATCCTGTCCTTAATAAAATTGATGATGATTTTTTGTTATTAGATCGCTCTCCGCCTCTGTACGCTGGTCCGTCTGCTCCGAGAGGGGAGGTGAGGATTCTGGATCACCCCCAGAGAAGGTAGACACACGATCTATGTTATCGAATAATCGTATGGCTGACCTTCTGAAGATCGCTTTTCGTGCACTTAAAGCTACTGTTTCTCTTCCTGAAATATTACAGTTTCTTGAAGGATGGCATGATAGGGAGAAAATATATTTTGCTGAATCTTTGTCTGATGAAGTGATTGCTTCTTTTCGGAAATATTCTGATGTTCTTGAACCTGATGATGTGGTATCAGATTCTAAAGGATTGCGTAAGGGTCTTTTTCTTCCTTCCCAGGTGCCCGACGCGGTTCGACGGCTGTTTGCGTTGCGGGACGAGACGCTTCACCTACAGGAAAAAGTGCGCCAAAAGAAAGCGGAGGAAGAGAAAACGAATACGAACGGCGACGGGAAGCAGTCATCTATCTTTCACTCAGATAAGATCGAGCTAGTGCATGTTAAGCCTATGCGAGAGGCAGCGCCTTTGTATGTTCCTCCTAAAGGAGCGGGTACGAGTTCAGATAAATCTTCTCCCGATGCTAAAGGGTATTTCATTTATAATTGGGTTTACACTCCCTGGAATAGAGCAGATGTTATGGCATTAAAAGCTGCATTACCTGACCCACGAAAGAATCCTGCCGCCTTTTATGAGGAAGTTGAGGGGGCTCTAAATTCTTGTAGTATGACATTAGCCGATATCGATTTATTTTTTGGGCTTATATTACCCCCCGATATGTGGAGATCTGTGCAGAAAGTAGATAATCTTGTAACCTTTAAGGCAAAATGGGCGGATCTTGAGGATGAGGATAGAGAAAGGAAACCTACGCAGGAGCCACCCCAGTTGATATTAGAACTTCCTGCTGCCATTTTGACTAAATTAAAAACAATTATCCCTCCTAAAAAGATTGATTGGACTATGTTAGCGTCGTGTAAGCAAAAGGTAGATGAATCAGTTTCAGATTTCTTTACGCGGTTTGAGGAAACTTTTCATGATTTTAGTGGCCAGTCGCTTACGGACGACACGGGCCGACATCTTTTTGTTGATAAGTATGTTTCGAATTTATTACCAGGAGTGACAGCTCAGTTAAAAGCGAGTGAAAGCTCTTGGACGACTTCGTCTCCGGCATCCCTCCTGACGATGGCTCAGTATTATGAGCGTCAGGAATTAGAAGTGAAGGGTAATGAAGAGAAGAAGTCTAAAGATTTGAAAACAAAGGTTATGTTAGCACAAGTGTACGGACCGCCCCATAGGGGTACCGATAGGGGTGGTCGAGGATCTTATGGTTCTTCCTTTGTTCGTCCCAATTTGGCTAGGGATCAATGTGTGTATTGTAAGCAGATGGGCCATTGGGCTAAGGAGTGTCCATTGTTGCGTTCACAGCGGCAAGGACGTGGTCAAGGACCGATGAGAAACAGTGGGGGCCTTCCAGGCCCCAGGGGAAACACGAATGATCGTGCTGGGTTTGATTCTAATATGTGACCGCAAGATGGGTCTAATGTTTTTGATCGACGAAATCAGTATCAAATGTCTGATTACGAACGCCCTGAATATCATGATTCACAGTATGCATTGGATTGCGTAGGATGGGGTAAGGAATCAGTTGAAGTGCCAGTAGATCAGAGGGGTCCTTATGTTACAGCCCATGTCTTGAGTTCTACTGATCGGTTTCTGGTTGATACAGGAGCTACTCGTAGCGCTTTTCTAAACAATTTGTTCTGAGGGCTCCCCTGTCTGGCTTAATGATTACATCGATAGGGTTCGATGGAACAACTTCCCTTAGCCCACTGTCACAACCCCTTGCATTTCACGTAGATACGTTTGTTGCACCATGTCCATTTTTGCTTTCCCCAAACACGCCTGATAACATTGTGGGTTTGGATATGCTCAAGCATTTCAGAGCCACAATACGTTGCTCCCCTGAAGGAGTACGTGTTATTTTAAACGACAACTATCAGACAATGGAGAGGGTGTGTATGGTTAAAGAGGATACTGCATTGGCCTCTTTACCTCGTACTTTGTGGACTACTTCAGATACTGATGTGGGATCGATGGTCATCCCTCCAGTGCACATTAGTGTAAAGGAGGGAGCTGTGTTGCCACGCCTACCTCAATATCGTATTTCACAGGAGGGGGAGGAGGCGCTCATACAGATTGTGCAGGATCTCATTAAAGTGGGGGTAGTAGAAGAGGTTCCATACAATGTTTGTAACAGTCCTATCCTACCAATTCTGAAGAAAGACACTGACACTAGGATTTATCGATTTATTATCGATCTGAGGGAGGTGAATAAGATAGTGATACCTCAATACCCAGTGGTTTCTGACATTACGACACTTCTTATTCTGGTTCCGCCAACAGCAACAACGTTCTCTGTTATAGACTTGAAGAACGCTTTCTTTTTGATCCCGATTCATCCTGACTGCCGATATCTCTTCGACTTCACTTTGAATAATCGATCGTATAGATTTTGTAGAGTTCCTCAAGGCTATACTGAGAGTCCTAGTATCTACAGTCAAGCATTGAAACGACAATTGGATTTGTTTGTTCTGCCTGAAGGTGTGGCGCTTATACAATATGTCGATGACATCTTGTTGGCGGCCGATACCCCTGAGCAATGTGAGAAGTGTACATTGTCTTTGCTTTCTTTTCTGGCATCACACAATCACAAAGTATCGAAGAAGAAACTGCAATATTGTAAACCAAAGATAACCTACTTAAGTCACCTTTTGTCTAAGGAGGGGCGTGCACTCACATCGGATCGTATTCAAGTAATTTTGGACACACCAGCACCTTCTACACAGTAGGATGTCCGAGCATTTTTGGGTCTTACTTCTTTTTGAAGGCAATGGATACTGGGTTTTTTCACACATAGTTAAACCACTGTTGGCACTTTTGATGAAAGACACTCCAATTCCCCTTCCCTGGACAGATGAGTGTGAGAATGCTTTCCAGCAATTACGACAGGCCCTTTGTTCAGCACCAGTGTTAGGCACCCCCGATTACACAAAGCCTTTTACATTGTATGTACATGAAAGAGATGGATGCGCATTATCAGTTTCAGTGCAGATGCACGGTGATAAGCAACACCCTTGCTCATACTTCTCGGCAGTACTTGATCCTGTTGCTCGAGCGTTGCCTGGTTGTTTTTGCTCGGTTGCAGCGACAGCTGTGTCAATACGTCAGAGTGAGGGGATCGTGTTATCTCATAAGTTGTTGGTGTTGGTTTCCCATGCTGTTGATGCTCTTTTAAATCAGACAAAGACGCAGCATTTAACTAGCGCTCGTTTAACAGGATATGAGCTGACGCTGTTGGCTCCTTATATTACATTGAAGAGATGTGCAACACTAAATCCAGCCACGTTGTTGCCATTTCCAGCGACTCAGCCTGAGGCGCAAGAAGCACATATTGATTTGAAGGATACACCCTTTTTAGATGTAGATGGAGAACTGTGGATAGATGGGTCTTGTCTAAAGCTGCCAGATGGTACGACTTCAGCAGCATATGCAATTACCACGCTACATACAATAGTGGAGACAGCACCCATACCGCAGAAATCAGCTCAGGCAGCTGAACTGATAGCATTGACACGAGCATTTGAGCTTAGTGCAGGGTTATGCGTGAATGTTTACACGGATAGCCGCTATGCTTTTGGAGTAGCGCACGATTTCGGCCTGCTCTGGAAGGAAAGAGGGTTTCTGACATCACATGGAGCACAGATAATGGACGGAGAATGAGCACATAATCTTTTGACTGCATTGACGTATCCAAAGAAGATAGCTATAGTGAAATGCAACGCACACTAGAAAGTAACAGATAAAGTGGGAAAAGGAAATGCTTTTGTAGATCGAGTAGCACGAGAAACTGCGATGCAGCCTGACTTCACTTCAATGTACGTCGTGAAGTCACAAGTTGAGCGATGGCACGATGCTAGGAAGGAGGTACTAGAGATACAGAGGACCGCTTCCGATAAAGAACGGGAGCAATGGGCTAAATATGGAGAGTTGGATGATGAAGGTTGTTGGAGAAATAAGCAGATGGATAAGTGAAAGTTACACATAGCTTTTGTACAAACTATGGTTCAGATGGCACATGGGCTAGCACATGTTGGAGCTTCAGCAATTGTGAAATTGCTTACGCAAGTTTGGGAGCATCCAAAGATTACTAGCACCGCTAAGAGAGTAGTACAGACCTGCATGATTTGTCTTAAGTACAATCCAGGAAAAGGGACACGAACTCCAGCAGGAGGATTTGCAACACCTACTGCACCTTTTGAAGTTTTGCAACTGGATTATATTCAGCTTGAACGCTGCAATAATATGAAATATGTCTTAGTTGTGGTTTGTGCATTCAGTAAATGGATTGAAGCATACCCTACGAAAGAAAATACTGCAATTACTACGGCAAATGTGCTATTGAAGGAATTCTTCCCTCGATATGGTGTTTGTAGATTGTTGTGGAGTGACAGCGGGCCTCATTTTATAGCGGACGTTGTCAAATATGTCCGGAAAGGATTGGGAATAAAACAGAAATTCCATGCAATGTTCCAGTCGCAGTCAGCAGGCTTGGTGTAAAAGTATAATGGTACTTTAAAGCTTAAAATAGCAAAGATACAAGCTTCTACTTCTCTGACTTGGCCAGATGCTTTGCCTTTGGCATTATTGTCTATTAGATCAGTACCACACTCTCTAACAGGTCTTACTCCTTATGAGATTGTATTTGGGCATCCCATGAATATATGGGGGGTGCCCAAGCCAAGCTCAGTGTATGATGTACCTTGTGTTTTAATGAATGACTATTTGGCACAATTAACTGACAGTCTGGTTTCTATTCATCAACAGGTTCGAGAAGCACTACCTGACCGATCCACAGGTGAAGGCCATAATCTCCGATCCGGAGATTATGTCCTTATAAAATCATTCGAGAGGTCGAGCAGTCTGGAGCCAAGGTGGTGTGGTCCCGAGCAGATTCTGCTGGCGACGAGAACAGCCGTCCGAGTCACAAACCGGAAGGATTGGATCCATTCCGTACACTGTCGGAAGGTGCAACCTTGATTGGTGGAGCCTGCTGTTTTGACAGACCATCGAGAAATCCTGGCTGCGGAGAAAGGCAGTGCTGTGGTACCTGACAAATCTGAGGAGTTCTTCCTGGACCCGACAGTTCCTGGAGCGATGAGATACAATCTACGACCGAGGAAAGAGCCTGCAGTTGTGTGATAAGTTATCAGAACAGCCCCCAGGTTAGTGAAACAGAGAGCCGATGAGGCAAGGGGGGGATCAGCCCTACATTAGTGTAGTGACACCCGTCTAGGGGGAAGAGTTCTGACAACCTTTTTTTTAGTTTCAGGAAGATATTGCTTGTACATTCGTTCGAATGAAGAAGAAGAAAGTTTTCTGTGCTATAGGGTTCATTGCTGCTGTAGCAGTTGTTGCTACAATCACGTGGTTTGTCCAGGATGCAATTCCTGCCCGTGAATTGTATGATGTTTCCACTCCAGTGCCGGATGAGCATTTCTATTATACACTTCCATATCAAGAGTTGAAGCATCGACAGTCATATTTGAATAACACTTTCATCCAGATGCTGCACCATACCCATGTTGCTACTAATGCCACAAACTGTTGGATTTGTGGTATGATGCCAGCACACCAGAAGAAGGAGGGGAACACCGTTCATACCTCTCCCTTTCTCTCATAATGGCTCTTGTCGAGCATGGTACACTTTGCTTTTTGCTACGAGGAAGCCTACAGTGGGCAGATTACTTTTCAGACTGAATAAAGAATGCCATCAGGACAAAGAAGGCTATCCACAAGCCAACAAAACTATATGGGAGTGGGAAGAGTATCGACCGGACAATGATTCAACGCCCTACATTTTCACGAACACTAGAGACATTGTTGGAAATGAGAAATTTGTGATTTCAGTGGCCCAAGCACAAGCAGATTTATGTGTTCAGAGTGTAGGTTATATCCCTGTAGGTGTTAGCGACTGTATTATTGTACTGAATATGGATGGTTTGAATAACAACACATTTTTGTCTACTCATAATACCTATTTCGTATGTGGTAATAGAGGTTATTACCGATTACCAGCCGGATGGTCTGGAGTGTGTTATGTAGCATTTTTACTGCCGCCTGTGTTCCTAGCACCAGCATCATACCATAAAGACTTGAAATTATTGAATAATGTAACTGTGAACAGATATAAGCGAACTCTGTCTATTGATGATGTAGACCAAACCAACACTAGTTTGCAACAATATATAGATTTTAATTTAGGTTTATTTTTCTTAGTTGGAGCTGCTCTGAATAGTAGAAAGATACGGCGATTAACTAGAGTTGTAGAAGCTGTAACAAATCAAACTGCTGCAGCCCTGGGAAATCTCACTGAAGAGCTGCAAATTACTAGAATTGTTGCTTTGTAAAACAGTATGGTTTTGGATGTTATGTTAGCAGATAGAGGTGGTGCTTGTAGAATTATCGGAAGTAGCTGCTGTGTATTTATTCCTGATCATACTCCTTCTGTATACAAAGCAATCAATAAATTACATGAGATTGCTGCTGATATACATGTTGAAAATGGAACCTGGACCTTTTCAAGTTGGTTTTGGACCCTGATCTCTACATGGGGTTGGAAAGTTCTTACTGGCCTATGTATAATTGTCACAATTATTTTTACATGTTGTATATGTATCCAATGTAGTCCAATGATATGTTCCCTATGTGTTTCATTCTGTGTACCTAATAAAAGAGCTGTTGCTGAGGCTGTCCATCAGAAAAGCATGACTAGAGAGATAGCTGAAATGATGAGCATCGATATTAACAATGAGTATTTAGATTATCCTAGGAAACGGAATGTCTTCAGCTAATGCTGAAAGGGTCGTCTGTTGTAAATAAAACAGCAATAATGGTAAGTACTAGCTAAAGACATGATATTGTAGTATATGAATTACGTTTTCTCGCTCCATATTGAGTATTGTTCGGACTCCATCTTGTTTCTATGTCCACCATTTTGAATGCTACATATTGCCATGTGCTCGCTATGAGACAAGTCCTACCTCTTCGCTAGTCGCCCTTAAGATCTGCCCAGCAACAGTCTATAATTAGCCCTTCGTGCGTCTAGCGCATGCTCAGTAAGAGTCATATCTGTCTTTGATTAGCGTAGACAGGAATGTGCCTTTTCCCGGGTCTCGGGAACTGTTAACTCCACCCATGTATGGATCATGTTCAGAAATATCCATTTATGGTCGTAAATTATGCTCTGAGGTGTACCCGCCTACTTATGAACCCATTCTTCTGGTGTATAAAAGGGGCCATGTGCTTGAGTTCAGTGTGCTACTCTGTACAATGCTGTAGAGTGTTGTGTAGATTGTAGTACCACCTTTAAAGGTTTATTAAACTATGTTTTTGTATTTGCAGTTTCCGTGCCAATTTCTTCCTATAGTCTAAGGACTTTGTGCACAGATGGGCGAACCCTTTGCACTAACGGGCCTTGCTGAGGCCTGTACTTATCACTATAATTGTGCTACATATTAATCATCCTCAGAATGTTCTTTAAAGATTGCAGAGATTGGACATTAGACATATCTCATGTAAATCCTTAGAAAAATGAGTTTTTACGCCTGCGCCAAGTGAAAATCTACATGCTAATGTCCTGATTATGCAGTAACACACAACTTAAATTAAATTCTAATGCTAGGAGGTCATAGTATGAGTATTAAGCTTTATAAATATTAAAAAACGAATTTAGAATCACTTATTTTTAATAATTATTTTTCATAATTAATAATTTTTTTTACTAAACCCAATCATTTTTTATAATTCCACATATAAAAGCAAGCTGCATCCCTTGCCTATCATTTTTAGACGCATTCATTTATGAGCCTAAGCACAGAAGCCTAACTGGAAACATGACAGATTTTCGCGCCACTGTTTTTAAAAGGACAATTATCATTTAGCAACAGAACCAAGAATATGCTTACAAAAATGCTTAAAGAGAGGAAAACCGCAATTGAAATGTCTTCCTGTGATACAAAATAATGAACCTTATTTTTGTAACCCTGTAAAACACTATTCTGAAATGCAAAGTTCAAACCGTGATTAACTAACGGCTAAGTCCTGACTACATAAACATTCCGATGTTATTCGTGGCCTTGAAACCTGAGCACTGTGGCAGTCTTACTTAAAACAGACATTTCAAGTTTTAAAATGCGTGTGCAATAAGATGCATTTGAATTTAGCAAAGATTCAATTTAGCTGAAGTGTTTGCCTGTTTACATGTAATACAATGAATGTAAGTAAAAAATGCTATAAATTTGTTTTTCTACAAAACACACAATTTATTTGTGAGGCCTTTCATATTCCTAGTGAATGTGAATTTTAATTTTATCTATTTTAAGCAATTAACATTTTGTACATATGCGTTTTTACTTAGTCTATAAATTAAATAGCAACATATAGCTCTTTTAGCATATCACATGATAAATTGCTGGATTTTTATTTAATTTCTATTTAATATTAATTAATCTGACATTTTACTTAACAGACTGAAAGCATAAAAAAAAACACAAACACACATTGAGCTCATTTAAGACATAAACAGAAAGGGTTCAAACACTCAGGACACACAATACAGCGCTTTAGCCATTTGTTTAATAAATTGCGCCATCGCTATTCACTTACAGAAGTGACACTAATGGGAAAAACGACATAGACATTTAAACACACATTTAACCCACAGATCAACATATAGGACTAAAACAAAGGACAGCCCACAGACTGTACTTAAACCAAACCATTTGTAAATACTAGTTGTAAGTCATATTTACAAGAAACGCTTCTCAATAGTGTTCCAAAAGACTGCAAAAAACAGTCCAACAGACTGCTGTATGTCCAAGAAGCCAAAATACACTCAATTCACTAGTTTTGGCTGGCAGAGCACCAGAAATCGCTCTGCATATCTCCATTCATAAAATTGCACAGAACAAAGGATCCTTATATGTATTATGTCCATATTTTAATTCACTGGGGATACAAAATCACCAAGGAAGAAATATGTTTTTATACCCAAACCTATTCAGGTATTCCCTCTAGGGGAGCTAGCTAATTTTAATTCACATCTCACTATGGTACCTTCCAAAAAGCAACACATTCTTTGATGTGAGCTTGAAAACAGGCATGCCAAATATATTGCAGAATATGCAATATTATAATCAAAAGTAGTGCTTAAGGTACTCTTCGTAAGTTGCACCGTTCAACAAAACCAGATAGAGAAAAATCTCCTCATTACCTGCCTACACAAATTGCAATTTGCATATACAAACCTATACAAATCCAAAGTTGGCCAACACAAATTCCAAAATTCCAAAGCTATACCAAACAAATGGTTGTCCAAATTCTAACTGCCCAAGTTCTAAATGACCTAATGGTCTTTTTTTTAAATACTCAAGCCAAAAAGGTTCTCAGTCAGGAGTGACATCATGTGGAGGATAAAAATCAGGAAGATCAAAAATATACTGGGCTGCAGAGACAAAGAATCCCCAGAACCTCTGTGCACAGAGTACCTCCTTAGTAGAGTCCTGTCCTATCCTCCTCAGTAGATTTCTGTCTTCTGACAAGATCATTCCCTTAGATAGCCACTTCTCTGATGAGGCCCACGTTGGCCGCGCCATTTGTAGAAATCCACAAAAATCCACTTGTCAGGGGTCTCACTAATACAAAGAAGTTGACACAGAAGCTGAAATATAAAATAACATCTTTATTAAACTCAAATGAGTGCGAGTACGTCACACAGAAGCCTTAGCAACTGAATGAGGCAGTCTGCTAGAATGGTCTTACTTCACATATTATATACTCTTTATCCTGCCCCAGGCATGTAAGGGAGTTGTATCAGTTAACTTTTTATTACATTCCTAAACAAATGGAAAATCTGGAGTGTCAGCAGGTGAGTATCCTTTGGGGTTTTAGCAGGATATGGGCAAAACATTATAATTACATAGTTCACAAAGGTTAATCTGATTTAGATGGTACTGCAGGGCATGGCATGATTACATGTACAGTATCCCAACCCAAAAGTTAATCATTAAGAATGTCCCAAATTCAACCTCCAAAAGCCGGACAAACCTATAATTGAAAGCATAACCCATGTAATGAAGAAACATAAAAAGAAACAGTAACAGATGATGAACAAGATAAGGCATGTGCAAGGAAACTAAAAGTTAACGATGTCCTAAACATTGATTGGCAATCTCAGACAAAGATCGATCAGGCAAATTGGCTTTGCGAGGTCAGTTTCAGGTGAAGAGGTCAGTTTCTTACAGTTCATTTCAGAGTCAAAAACGAAACCTTAGTTAATGTATACATGGACTAAGAAGGCCAGGCCACTTTGTTCACCAGGCTACCTTCACAGGCCTACGTGAGGGCAACACAAAATGGTGGCACAATATAAAATGGAGTCAGTCTCGAGAATTACAGAACCTCACTTCCACCCACCTCCTTCTCTAATTCCCTGTTCTCTTCTATTCTCTCATACTAATCTACTGCTCTATTACACCACCTCATTCTCTAACTCACTGTTCTCTTCTTTTAGCCCTCTGCTGACCTGCTGCTCTCTTCCACCCGCCTCCTTCTTTAACTCCCTGATCTCTTATTGTGATCTGCTGTTCTTTTCCACATCGCATCCTTCTCTAACTCACTTTCTCTTCTCCTGTGCTAATCTGCTGCTCTCTTCCACCCCACCTCCTTCTTTAACTCCCTGTTCTCTTCTGCTGTGCTGATTTGCTCCTCTCTTCCACCCACTTCCTTCTCTAACTCCCTGTTCTGTTCTCTTCTCCTGTTCTGATCTGCTGCTCTCTTCCACTCTGCCTCCTTCCCTTACTCACTGTTCTCTTCTCCTGTGCTAAACTGCTGCTCTCTTCCACTCCGCCTCCTTCTTTAACTCACTGTTTTCCTCTCCTGTGCTAAACTGCTGTTCTCTTCCACCGCCTCTTTCTCTAACTCCCTGTTCTCTTCTCCTGTGCCGATCTGCTATTCTCTTCCACCCCGTATCCTTTTTAACTCCCTGTTCTCTTATCCTGTGCTGATCTGCTGCTCTCTTCCACCCCAATCATTCTTTAACTCCATTTTCTCTTTTGCTCAGCTGATCTGCTCCTCTCTTCCACCCACCTCCTTCTCTAACTCCCAGTAGGTCTCTTTCCTTCTCCCATGCTGATCTGCTGCTCTCTTCCACTCTGCCTCCTTCTCTAACTCACTGTTCTCTTCTCCTGTGCTAATATGCTGCTCTCTTCCACCCTGCCTCCTTCTTTAACTCACTGTTTTCTTCTTCTGTGCTAAACTGCTGTTCTCTTCCACTGCCTCTTTCTCTAACTCCCTGTTCTCTTCTCCTGTGCCGATCTGCTGTTCTCTTCCACCCTGCATCCTTTATAGGTTTCGCCTCGCCGAATGCTGCGCAGCAGACTTTCGCGCAGGCGAAATCTTATGAGTTACAGTATGGATGTTTGTGCCGCCTCTCTGTTCCATTGGCTAGCTCCATAAATGGAGGCTAGCCATTGGAACAGAGATCTGTCCGTCATGGCCGGACCAGATTCGTGGGCGTTCCCGACAGTTTTCCGCATTTTGTCCACGTCATGCGGCGGTGGGCAGTGCTTTTTTTTTTCTTCGAAGGTTGTTTTTGGTCATTTCTCCAGGCCGACCGCCGCCGGAAGAAGTCCAGGTGAGTGCTCCCCCCCTCCCGCTGTCCGTGTGCACGTTCCCGCCCCCCCCTCCCGCTGTCCGTGTCTCCGACCTCTGGGCTCCCCAGTCTGCTTATCTCTTGACACGGATGATCTGGTCTCGCATGGGTTTGATGTCCTGGAAGCTCTGCTGGTTCACCATGCTGTAAAACCAAGATGAAGCCCCGGCCATTTTTTATGTACAGGTCGCGCATGGAGGCGAACTGCTAGGTACCAGCCTTGTCCACGATTTCCAACACCGAGGGCGACGAATCCACCTCGATCTCTTTGCGGTAAAAGTCCTCGATGGTGGGGTCGTACTTCTTGATGAAGGTGCCCGTCACGAACTGCACAGTCAGTGCGGACTTGCCCACACGCCGCTGCCCAGCACCACCACCTTGTACTCGCGCATGGTCCCCCCGCCACCGCCACCAGCACCAGCCCCGTGCCTCCTCCCTCGCCTCTCATGGCATGTACTCACACCTTCCCCGCCCCCCGCGGAACAGCAGAGGCACCCCCAGGCAGCATGGGCGGGCCTAGGAATGGCAGCTCTCATCCTGTGGCTTAAATGCGAGCTTCTTTCCATAGCCAATGTTCTTTCCATAACTAATGTAATAATTACGTTTAACTGTATTTCTTAAACATAAGTATCAAAAAACATTGTCGACATACTGTCTGTGTGCCCGTCCCCCCCTCCCGCTGTCCGTGAGCCCGTCCCTCCTCCCGCTGTCCGTGAGCCCGTCCCCCCTCCCGCTGTCCATGTGCCCGTCCCCCCTCCCGCTGTCCGTGGTTTTCATTTATATAGTGGTTGTTACCCCCAATGGGGTGTTAAAGCACTTTTTTGGCAAGTAGGTATCCAAGGCAGGTCGGGGTTGCAAAGGCTATCCCTGACGACACTTAATTGATGTAGATAGGTATTATATAGTTTTTCCCTTGTGCCTCCAATTACTTTTTTTGTATTGTAGCAATGCTCGGGCTAATCTTTTTATTTTTATTATTTCCTAGGAATGGCAGCTCTCATCCTGTGGCTTAAATGCGAGCTTCTCTCCATAGCCAATGTTCTTTCCATAACTAACGTAATAATTACGAACTATATTTCTTAAACATACGTATCAAAAAACGTTGTCGACACACTGTCTGTGTGCCCGTCCCCCCTCCCGCTGTCCGTGAGCCCATCCCCCTCTCCCACTGTCCATGAGCCCGTCCCCCCTCCCGCTGTCTGTGTGCCCGTCCCCCCTCCAGCTGTCCGTGGTTTTCATTTATATAGCGCTTGTTACCCCCAATGGGGTGTTAAAGCACTTTTTTGGCAAGTAGGTATCCAAGGCAGGTCGGGTTGCAAAGGCTATCCCTGACTACACTTAATTGATGTAGATAGGTATTATATAGTTTTTCCCTTGTGCCTCCAATTACTTTTTTTGCATTGTAGCAATGCTCCGGCTAATCTTTTTATTTTTATTATTTCCTAGGAATGGCAGCTCTCAACTTGTGGCTTAAATGCGAGCTTCTTTCCATAGCCAATGTTCTTTCCATAACTAACGTAATAATTATGTTTAACTGTATTTCTTAAACATAAGTATCAAAAAACGTTGTTGACATACTGTCTGTGTGCCCGTCCCCCCCTCCCGCTGTCCGTGATCCCGTCCACCCCTCCCGCTGTCCGTGAGCCCGTCCCCCCTCCCGCTGTCCGTGAGCCCGTTCCCCCCTATCGCTGTCCGTGGTTTTCATTTATATAGCGCTTGTTACCCCCAATGGGGTGTTAAAGCACTTTTTTGGCAAGTAGGCATCCAAGGCAGGTCGGGGTTGCAAAGGCTATCCCTGACTACACTTAATTGATGTACATAGGTATTATATAGTTTTTCCCTTGTGCCTCCAATTACTTTTTTTGTATTGTAGCAATGCTCGGGCTAATCTTTTCATTTTTATTATTTCCTAGGAATGGCAGCTGTCATCCTGTGGCTTAAATGCGAGCTTCTTTCCATAGCCAATGTTCTTTCCATAACTAACGTAATAATTACGTTTAACTGTATTTCTTAAACATAAGTATCAAAAAACGTTGTCGACATACAGCTTAAGCTTTAATAATTTTCTTTCATTATGCTCTAAATATTTCACATAGGCTCAGAGGCCATGCACAGATCATTTTACATGGTTTCATTTCATGCAGGTGGAGAGGGGACGCATCTGCTTCTGAAATATGACAATTATAGACAATTGTACAGCTCCCCATGCAAACATCTTAACCAGGGTCATTGCATGAAACTCACTAATCGCACTTTGGAAGAAGCACGCACACACTGGGAGCCACCATGGCAACCAGCAGGGCCACTAGGCAGGATGCTAACTGCTTCTCAGAAAATAAAGAATGGGTCTGTGTGTGTGTGGCTCTGTGTGTGTGTGGCTCTGTGTGTGTATGTGGCTCTGTGTGTGTGTGTGGGGGGGGGGGCTCTGTTTGTGTGTGTGGGTCTGTGTGTGTGTGTGGGTCTGTGTGTTTTTGTGTGGCATTTGCCAGTGATTAAACTATTGGCATTGTAAATGACAATGCCATTTATTTATCTGTTTTCAAAACCAACACATAAATACAAATTTTGTCATTTACAATGCCAATAGCTCAAACTTTTCAAAAGGCGAAGCCATTGCATTGTAAATGCTTGTTAACTCCCTGTTCTCTTATCCTGTGCTGATTTGCTGCTCTCTTCCACCCGCCTCCTTCTTTAACTCCATGTTCTCTTTTGCTGTGATGTTATGCTGCTCTCTTCCACCCCCCTCCTTCTCCAACTCCGTAGTCTCTTCTCTTCTCCCGAGCAGAACTGATGCTCTCTTCCATCTGCCTTCTTCTCTAGCTCTCAGTTCTCTTCTCTTCTCCTGTGCTGATCTGCTGCTATCTTATACCCGCCACCCTCTTTAACTCCCTGTTCTCTTCTCCTGTACTAATCTGCTGCTCCCTTCCACCGCCTCAGTCTTTAACTCCCTGGTCTCTTCTCCTGTGCTGATCTGCTGCTCTTGTCCACCCCAAATCCTTCTTTAAATCTCGGTTCGCTTCTCTTCTCCTGTGCTGATCTGCTCCTCTCTTCCACCCCACCTCCTCCTTTAACTCCCTGTTTTTTTCTCCTGTGCTGATCTGCTGTTCCTTTCCACAACCTCCTTCTCTAACTCCCTGTTCTCTTCTCACATGCTGATCTGCTGCTCTCTTCCTCCAGCATCATTCACTAACTCCCTGTTCTCTTCTCCTGTGATAATTTTTAAGCTATCTTACATCCGCCTACTTCTCTAACTCCCAGTTTTTTTCTCCCGTGCTGATCTGCTGTTCTCTTTCACCCGCCTCCTTCTCTAATTCCCTTGTCTCTTCTCCTGTGCTGATCTGCTGTTCTCTTTCACCCGCCTCCTTCTCTAACTCCCTTTTCTCTTCTCCTGTGCTAAACTGCTGTTCTCTTTCACCCGACTCCTTCTTTAACTCCATGTTCTCTTCTCCTGTGCTGATCTGCTGCTCTTTTCCACCCGCTTCCTTATTTAACTCCATGTTCTCTTCACCTGAGCTAATCTGTTGCTCTCAAACACCCCGTCTCTTTCTTTAACTCTGTTCTTTTCTCCTGTCCTAATCTGCTGTTCTCTTCCACCCGCCTCCTTCTTTAACTCCCTGTTCTGTTCTCCCATCCTGATCTGCTGCTCTCTTCCACCCCGCCCCCTTCTCCAAAACCCTGTTCTCTTCTCCTGTGCTGATCTGCTGTTCCCTTCCACCGCCTACTTCTCTAACTCCCTGTTCTCTTCTCTTCTCCGGTGCTGATCTGCTGCTCTCTTCCACCCGCCTCCTTCTTTAACTCCCTGTTCTGTTCTCCCATCCTGATCTGCTGAGCTCTTTTACCCCACCCCCTTTCTCCTAAACCCTGTTCTCTTCTCCCGTGCTGATCTGCTGTTCCCTTCCACCGCCTACTTCTCTAACTCCCTGTTCTCTTATAATATGCTGATCTGCTGCTCTCTTCCACATACATCCTTCTGTAACCGCACACTCACATACTTACAACCATGCACGCACACACATACAACACACATACAACCACACACACACACAACCACACACATCTATCTATCGCCCTCACTCTATCTATCGCCCTCACTCTATCTATCGCCCTCACTCTATCTGTCTATCGCCCTCACTCCATCTATCTATCGCCCTCATTCCATCTATCGCCCTCACTCTATCTATCGCCCTCACTCTATTTATCGCCCTCACTCTATCTATCTATCGCCCTCACTCTATCTATCGCACAACAACAGCATCACTCAGGGGCACCACAGCATCACTCAGGGGCACCACAGAATCACTCAGGGGCACCACAACATCACTCAGGGGCACCACAACATCACTATGCGCTACCACAGCATCACTGAACGCCACAGCATCACTTGTCGCCATCACAACATCACTCAGCGCCACCACAGTAACAACCTGTGCAAACATTCAACAACAATGGGTTCAAATATGTTCTCTCAATGTTTCAAGCTTTATTACAAATGTCACAAAAAAAGTTGATATTTCACTTCTGTTCTTATATTTTAGTCACGATAAAATACACTGAACATAATCTTCACAAAAGTTATTTACAAAAGTTTAAGGTATTTCCATTATAAATTACAATAACTTTTATTTAAGTATTAATTCTTTTTTTTTTTAAACATTGTTATTTGTAAAATCAATACTTCTAAGTCACGTAAATACAAAACATGTTGCATTAAAAATGCTATAGGTGTCACATTGTCAGAAAATAAAAGTATTAGCATTGTAAATGACAAAGCTATTAATTTCACAATTTTCAAAAATAACATAAATAACACATTTATCATGTACAGGACAAATAACTCAAACTTTCATAATGCGAGACCTATTGCATTGCAAATGCTTGTTGACATTTTGTTTTCTTCGGTCTCTTTTCCTGTCCTCCCCCTCCCATTTTATTCTTTGTGGATCTCTTCTGGTGCGCTATCTTTTGCTCAGGTCTTTTCATTTCTCTTTACGTCTAAGTTTCACTTCCTCCCTGTTTTCCTTTCTATCGTGCGCCCTCTTTCCTGCTCGCTCACCTCCTCTGGTTCTCGCATTGCCTTCCCTTTTCACTCCGCTTAGTCTTCTGCATTTCTCTCATCTGTGTTTCCATTCTCTCTTTCTCACACGTGTATTGTCTTTCCGTCTCTTCCTGTTTCCCTACCTGCTCACTTCGTCAGTCTTGCTTTCCTCCTCTCTCTCCAGTCTCACGCTGCTTGCTTCGCCTTTCCCCAGCCCCTCCCTCGCTCCCCCGCATGTCCTTTTTTGCTGTCATTCACTCCTTCCCTTTTGCCGTACCCCCCCCCCCCCCCGCACCTCTCTCTCTCTCTCTCTCTCTCTCGTCACCACTTTCCCGTTTTGTCTGTATACTCCGCTCCGTCTCAGTCCTCTCCCCCCTCTCCCTCCCCTGTCCTTCTCTCCCCTCCGCACCCTCCGTAGGCCCTCTTCAGTCACTATGAATTATGCATACTTTGTTGTAAAAAGAATACAAATGCTGTATGCCCGCCATCCTGCCAGGCTGATTTGCGAGCAGCAACAAGACAAGGCGGTAGGAGTGACATTAGCCAGCCACCGCAGGAACCCGGGGCCATCTTTCAGTAAACACCTCGTTGGGTTAATGCGCCTGCTGCTGGTGCTGAGTTATTTGCAACCTTCACGTTACAAGGACTGGTCTCGATAAGATTTTTCCTTGGATGCGTGCACCTGTTCAGAGACCGCTGTGTAACAGGTACGTATTGTGCGCCAGTCACAGTGAGATGATACTAGGGTAAGAATAATGACTATGTAGCAGAGATCGGTGTAAAACGGCAGGTCACAGGCTGCAATCCCGGTAAGATGGCTGTGAGGGGTAATGTGCCTGCTTCCGAGACGTGTGTGTAACTTGCAAGTCACAAAAACAAATCCATGCACGGTCTGGTCAGCCACGCCTTCGTCTGAGGTCCGCTGGACCACACCTCTCCACTGTACCCAGTGCTTTAAATGGGCAGGTGCTCACAGGTACTGAGTACCTGCACTTCTTTAATTTAAAGGGAGATTACCAGCACTTCTTAGTGGGGGTTGAATACTTTAAGTGGGAGAGTACAAGCACAACTCAGTCGAATACAGGTACTTTGAGGTGATGAGTACCTATACTTCCTAAATTCCAATGTAACCACTGACTGTACCATGCGCCCTACTCTGAGCAGCACCACTCCCCTGGGTCACACTCCTGTGCTGTGCAACACCTCCTACACTATGCCACACTCCCTACACTAGACCACACCCTATTCACTGGACCACACCCCTTACACCTGACCACACTTTTCCACTGGACCACACCTCCTACATTGGACTGCACCTTCTCTTCGGTGCCATGCGCTGATACTAGATGAGGCCCATTCACTGGACCACGCTCCCTGTACTAGACCACACCTCTTCACTGCATCACACATCCTGCAGTGTGATCCACCCTGTACACTGGAGCACACCTTTCCACTGGACCACACCTCCTACATTGGACTGCACCTTCTCTTCAGTGCCATGCGCTGATACTAGATGAGGCCCATTCACTGGACCACTCTCCCTAAACTAGACCACACCTCTGCACTGCACCACACATCCTGCACTGTAATACACCCTCTACACTGGACCACACCTCCTACATTGGACTGCACCTTCTCTAGGGTGCTATGCCCCGATACTGGACCAGGCCCATCCACTGGACCACGCTCCCTATACTAGACCACACCTCTTCACTGCACCACACATCCTGCACTGTAATACCCACTCTACACTGATGCACACCTTTCCACTAGACCACACCTTCTACATTGGACTGCACCTTCTCTACGGTGCCATGCGCCAAAACTAGGTGAGGCCTATCCACTGGACCACGCTCCCTATACTAGACCACACCTCTGCACTGCACCACACATCCTGCAGTGTGATTCACCCTATACACTGGAACACACCTTTCCACTGGACCACACCTCCTAACTTGGACTGCACCTTCTCTACGGTGCCATGCACCGATACTAGATGAGGCCCATTCACTGGACCACGCTCCCTATACTAGACCAATCAATCAATCAATCAATCAATCAAAGCATTTATATAGCGCACTACTCACCCGGAGGGTCTCAAGGCACTAGGGGAGGGGGGTCCGCTACTGCTCGAACAGCCAGGTCTTGAGTTGCTTCCTGAAGGCGAGGTGGTCCTGGGTCAGGCGGAGGTGAGTCGGGAGGGAGTTCCATGTCTTGGCGGCGAGGTAGGAGAAGGACCGTTCCCCTGTGGTGGCTCTTCGGATGCGGGGGACGGTGGCGAGGGCGTGGCCGGTCGATCGAAGCTGGCGTTTGGGAGCGTAGAAGTTGAGGCGGCTGTTGAGGTATCCTGGGCCTTGGTTGTGTAGGGCTTTGTGTGCGTGGGTGAGGAGACGGAAGGTGATTCTCTTGTTGACCGGGAGCCAGTGCAGGTCTCTCGGGTGTCCGGAGATGTGGCTGCGATGGGGGATGTCCAGGATGAGTCGTGCTGAGGCGTTCTGGATCCGCTGGAGTCTCTTCTGGAGTTTGGCGGTGGTTCCGGCATAGAGGGAGTTGCCGTAGTCCAGACGGCTGGTGACGAGGGCCTGGGAGACCGTCTTCCTGGTCTCGGAGGGGATCCACCGGAAGATCTTACGTAGCATGCGCAGGATGTTGAAGCACGACGAGGAGACGGCTTTGACTTGTCTGGTCATGGAGAGGGAGGAGTCCAGGATGAAGCCCAGGTTGCGTGCGTGGTCTGTTGGTTTGGGTGCGCTGCCTAGGACGGGGGGCCACCAGGAGTCGTCCCAGGCGGAGGGTGAGGATCACAGGATGAGGACTTCCGTCTTAACCACACCTCTGCACTGCACCACACATCTGGATGACGACCAGCCGCCTGAAACTGAACTCAGACAAGACGGAGGTCCTCATCCTGGGATCCACACCCACCGCCTGGGACGACTCCTGGTGGCCCCCCGTCCTGGGCACCGCACCCAAACCGACAAACCACGCACGCAACCTGGACTTCATCCTGGACTCCTCCCTCTCCATGACCAGACAAGTCAACGCCGTCTCCTCGGCGTGCTTCAACATCCTGCGCATGCTACGGAAGATCTTCTGGTGGATCCCCACGGAGACCAGGAAGACCGTCACCCAGGCCCTCGTCACCAGCCGACTGGACTACGGCAACGCCCTCTACGCCGGAACCACCGCCAAGCTCCAGAAGAGACTCCAGCGGATCCAGAACGCCTCAGCCAGACTCATCCTCGACATCCCACGAAACAGCCACATCTCCGGACACCTGAGAGACCTGCATTGGCACCCCGTCAACAAAAGAATCACCTTCCGTCTCCTCACCCATGCACACAAAGCCCTACACGATCAAGGCCCGAGCTACCTCAACAAACGAATCAACTTCTACGCTCCCAAACGCCACCTCCGTTCAGCCAGCCGCGCACTCGCCACCGTCCCACGCATCCGTAGAGCGACAACAGGAGGAAGGTCCTTCTCCTACCTGGCCGCCAAGACCTGGAACTCCCTCCCAGCCGACCTGCGCCTGACCCAAGACCACCTCTCCTTCAGGAAGAAGCTCAAGACCTGGCTGTTCGAGCAGTAACGGCACCCCCCCCCTTAGCGCCTTGAGACCCAACGGGTAAGTAGTGCGCTCTATAAATGTCCTTGATTGATTGATTGATTGATTGATCCTGCACTGTAATATACACTCTACACTGGAGCACACCTCCTACATTAGACAGCACCTTCTCTACGGTGCCATGCACCAATACTAGATGAGGCCCATTTACTGGACCACGCTCCCTATACTAGACCACACCTCTGCACTGCACCACACATCCTGCACTGTAATACACACTCTACACTGGAGCACACCTTTCCACTGGACCACACCTCCTACATTAGACAGAACCTTCTCTACGGTGCCATGCACCAATACTAGATGAGGCCCATTCACTGTACCACGCTCCCTATACTAGACCACACCTCTGCACTGCGCCACACATCCTGCACTGTAATACACCCTCTACACTGGACCACACCTCCTACATTGGACTGCACCTTCTCTACGGTGCCATGCACCGATACTAGATGAGGCCCATTCACTGGACCACGCTCCCTATACTAGACCACTGTTAGACGGACCGGGAGGGTCGGCCGAGATTACGGGGAGAGGTCTCCAGGGAGAGCCGTCTCCAACGACTGTACAGATAAGTAACTTCCCCCCCACAGACAGACGCCACACAAGATTGAAGGTTAACGAGACTTTATATGCAATTCTTAGGTTACGTTGGTATGATACAAGGAGGTCTGGACTCAGGGGTCCCCTCGATTCGAGTCTGTGGTTGAGGAAAGGGGTAGCGGGACAGTCTTAGTTACCGGTGAGTTCAAAATAGCTCTCAATCCTCGAGCTCGGCGTTCTTGATGGTCGGGCCGTGGAGGAGCCAAGCAGGTCCCGAGATGGATGAAGGAAGGACGACGGTCCGCGGCGGAGCCTGCAGGTCCCGGTGAAAGATGACGGTTACAACGGTCCGCGGCCACGCCAGCAGATCCGGACGACGATGAAGAATGAAGGTTACGACGGTTGTGGCAGCGCCAACAGGCAGGACGATGGTGCACAGGACAGAGCTACGGCAGCGCCAGTAGTCCGTCCAGGATGAGTTCCTCTTTGCGTCTCTCGACTCCAAGATACAACTGCCTTCCTGCTCTGGAGCTGCCCCAGTTATAGGGCTGGCGTGCTTTGATGTCCGGACCCTCGCACTTGGAGGTCGGGAGGTCCGGGATGAGGGAGTCCAGACACCCAGCAGGGGGGTGGAGCCAGCGCCCGGGGAGGCGATGGGCGAGCGGCACTTGGTGGGGGAGAGCCATCGACACCTCCTTCTCCCATTGACTTGCCAAGTAGCCCGCTCACCTCCTGGGTGGATGGTGGTGCCGGGATGTCTGAGGCCTGGCCAGGCCCAGGGTTGAGGTCGGCCGGGGGCCAGGCGGCCACGTGGTGAAGTGTCCAAGATGGCGGCCCGGGCTGGGCGCGTGGGCCGGCAGTGGATCGGGCCCACGAGGTCGACATGCTCGAGGGCAGGGGTCCCTGAGGGGACGGAGGACGTGCAATGGTGGTGTGGGGTGCTTGTGTGACCGGGCTCGGGCCTGGTCGAGCCGGGGGAGAGCGGCCCTTCGTGTGGCCTGTCCAACATGCGTCCCCCCCAGCTGAAGGCGGGGAGAGTCACCCATCCTCTTGGGGACTCTCTTCGTCGAGGCGGAAAAATCGGGACAGGCCATCCGCGTTGGCGTGGTCGGACCCAGGCCGGTGTTCGACTGTGAAGTCCATACCCTGCAAGGATATGGACCAGCGTAGCAACTTGGGGTTTTCCCCCCGCATGTGCATCAGCCACTGCAGGGGTCGGTGGTCGGTCTGCACCCGAAAGTGGGTGCCGAAAAGGTAGGGCCGGAGCTTCTTGAGGGCCCATACCACAGCGAAGGCTTCCCTCTCTATGGTGCTCCAGCGTTGTTCCCGTGGTAGGAGTCTCCGGCTGATGAAGGCCACCGGTTGATCAAGGCCCTCGGTGTTCACTTGGGACAGGACCGCCCCAATGCCCTGGTCGGAGGCGTCCGTCTGGACGACGAACTCCCGGCTGTAGTCTGGGGCCTGGAGCACAGGAGCGGAACACATGGCGGCCTTCAATTGTTCGAATGCCGCTTGACACTCTGGGGTCCAGTTCACCTTCTTGGGCTGATTTTTTGACGTGAGTTCGGTGAGGGGGCCCACTATGGTACCATAGTCTTTCACGAACCTTCGGTAATAGCCCGTGAGGCCCAGGAAGGCTCGTACCTCGGTTTGGGTGATAGGGGGCTGCCAGTCCTGGATGGCGGCAATTTTCAGTTGTAGAGGGGCCACTAGGCCGCTTCCCACCTGGTGTCCGAGGTAGGTCACAGACCCTTGTCCAATTTGACACTTGCTGGCCTTGATCGTGAGGCCAGCTCGCTGAAGGGCTTGCAGCACTGCTCGGAGGTGGTGGAGGTGCTCGGTCCAATGGTGGCTGTACACAGCGATGTCGTCTAGGTAGGCGGCGCTGAACCCTTCGAGCCCCGCCAGGACCTGATTGACGAGCCGTTGGAAAGTCGCTGGGGCATTCTTCATACCGAAGGGCATGACCGTAAAATGGTAATGGCCATCGGGGGTGGAGAAGGCAGAACGTTCTTGTGCTCGGGGTGTGAGGCCGATCTGCCAATAACCTGCTGTCAGGTCGAAGATGCTAAGGTAGTGGGCAGCTCCCATTCGGTCGACCAGTTCATCTGCCCGGGGGATGGGATGTGCGTCCGTTCTGGTGACTTCATTCAGGCCCCGGTAGTCGACGCAGAACCGGAGTTCTGGTGTGGTTCCGGGGGCGGCTGCTTTGGGGACCAGTACGACCGGGCTGGCCCATGGACTGTCTGAGGGCTCGATGACCCCGAGCGTGAGCATCTTAGCCACTTCCGCCTGGATGCAGGCCCGTACCCGATCAGGTACGCGGTAGGCCCGGTGGCGGATAGGAGGGCTGTCTCCGGTGTCTACATCGTGCACACACCAGGAAGTGACACCTGGGGTGAGGGAGAACAGACTGGCGAACCGTGACAGGAGGGCTTGGCACTCTTGGCGTTGTTCTCTGGTGAGGGTCTCCGAGAGTCGGACCCCATCTCCGGAGCCGTCTTGCTCCTGGGTCCGCAGGAGGTCAGGGAGAGGCTCGGAGTCGTCTTCAACCCCATTGTCCGTGGCCATCAATAGGCTGAGTTCTGTTCGTGCAAAGTGGGGTTTCAGTCTGTTGGTGTGGAGGACTGGGGTCGTGACTACTGGAAAAGGTTGCAAGGGGGCTTTTAGTTTGCGGCCGCTCTTCCCACTGGCTTGGCACGTGGGGCAAGATCGGCAATGCTGGTGCACATCGTTCCTCATTTTGGGCCAGAAGAAGTGGGTCACTAGGCGACTGTAAGTTTTATCTTGTCCTAGGTGCCCTGCTAGGGGGACATCGTGGGCCAGGTTTAACAGGAAGTCTCTAAAGCAGAGGGGCACTACTAGTACTCGGTTGGCCCCCAGCTCGGCGATTCGTTGCTCGCTGTATAACAGATCATTGTCCCAGTAGACCCAATGAGTTCCGGAGGTGTCCCCTGCGCTTTGGGCGAGCGCTTGTTGGCGGAGTCCCTCAAGGGAGGGACAGGTCTTCTGTTCCTGGCGAAATTGTTCTTGTGTGGGTCCCCCCTCTTGGGCCCACTGGTCAAGGTTAGCGAGGTCGGAAGGTTGAGCCGGTTCGAGGGGGGTGTCATGGTCGGGGGTTTCGGCTGGGGCGACCGGAGGCGGTGGCGCCGGCCATTCTGGTTCTTCCGGGTGATGGTTGGCACGGGCGGCCATGGACCGGGTGGTGACGCACGCCCAGTCCGGGACGCCCAACATCCCCAAGTGTTCTTTTCGCTCCACAGCGGCCCACGGGGAGCTCTCCAGGTCATTCCCGAGGAGGCAGTCCACGGGGGCGTCGTCTCGGACCGTCACCTTCAACATGCCGGAGACCCCTCCCCACTCAAAAGGGACGCAGGCCATCCGACACAGACTTTCCGAGTTGTCGGCTGAGCGTACAGGGCAGAGAATGTTCGGTAGATATTGTTCTGGGGTCACCAGGTGACAGCGGACGGCTGTCACACTGGCCCCGGTGTCCCGAAGGGCTTCGGCCCGTTGTCCATTGATGCTCACCCATTGGCTGTACTTCTGGGTGTTAGCGGGTAGGGGGACCCGCGGGACCATGTCTCTTCCCCCTAAGCACGCGAGAGTCATGGCGGCTGGCTCCCACTCTGGATACTCTTGCTCGTCTGTTTCTTGTTCCTCGGAGATCTGTTCTTCCCCTAGTGCTGCGGCGGCCACATGGCGGGGTTTTGGACTCTGATACTGCGGGCAGCTTGGGTCGTTTGCATAGTGGCCGACTCGTTGGCATCGGTGACACGTGACGTTTGCTCTGTACCCCGGTCGCGCCGGGGTGCTGCCCCGGTTGGCCGGGGGGGTGGTGCTGGTAACGGGGGCGGCATGAGTGTTGTCTCTTCCCCGCCCTTGGCCTCCTCCTCCTCTGGGTCGGTGGTGACCATTGTTGTTCCTGTTTTGCTCGTAGGACCCATTCCGGCCCACTCTGGTGATCTCCCACCGGTCAGCTTCGGCTGCGAGCTGCCGGGGATCGGTTAACTTGCTGTCGAGGAGGTGTTGGCGTAGTTCAATGAAGCAATTGTTGGACAGATGCTCCCATACCATCAGATTGAACAGTTGCTCGTAGGTCGTGACGTTGTTCCCTTTGATCCAGCCTTCGAAAGCTCGGCTAAAGTACGTTACATAGTCCACCCAAGTTGTACCCGGGATGCGTGTGCAGTCTCGGAACCTCTGACGGTACATCTCGGGCGTGAGGCCATAGCGGGTGAGAAGGGCCGCTTTCATATGGTCGTAGGAGGTCATCTGGTGGTCTGGGAGCTGTAACAGGGTATCGCGGCCCTCATTGAGGAATCTGCCCCATAGGCCGGCTCCCCAATCGTTTCTATCGATCCGGTGCGCAGTCATAGCGATTTCATACGCCTTAAACCATTGCTGGATGTCGTCCTCTCGAAAATATTCTCGGACAACATCCTTGGGGATGTGTACTTTTTTCTCCGTGGTCCCGGGGGTGTGTGGTCTCTCGGGCACCCCCAACTCTTTATTCTGCTTGCGCAGGTTGATCTCGGCTAGGTTCCGTTCGTGCTCGTACGCTAGTTTCTTTTCCTCGAGCTCCCTTTGTCTCTGTTTCTCCTCTCTTTCTTCTCGGAGACGTAGGTGCTCTAAGTTTATTTTTTGTTCGGCCAACTTGAGTTCTACGTCCATCTTGAGTCGGGCCATTTCTAGCTCGTGTAGTCGGGTTTTTTCTCTTTCTTGGATCTCGTCTGGCGAGAGACCGGTTCTTTGCCCTTCAGGGGCCGTGTTGCTTTTTTTCGCGGTGCTTTGCTCAGGAGCTTCGGTATCCCCGGTCTCTGCCCAAGATTCTAGGGCATGCTTAAAATCGTCCTTGGTGCTTAGTCCGGTGGTAGCGATACCTAGTTCAATGCAGAACTGCTTTAGTTCACGATGGCTGTACTCCTCTAGTTTTTCCATTTGGAACTTCTCAGTTGATCCGCTCTCTTTAGTTGTCATTGTGGTTCGTTGTGGGGTGAGCTACTCTCTGTACGTATGCGGTGATTCGGATCGCGCCGCTGGCCACCAATGTTAGACGGACCGGGAGGGTCGGCCGAGATTACGGGGAGAGGTCTCCAGGGAGAGCCGTCTCCAACGACTGTACAGATAAGTAACTTCCCCCCCACAGACAGACGCCACACAAGATTGAAGGTTAACGAGACTTTATATGCAATTCTTAGGTTACGTTGGTATGATACAAGGAGGTCTGGACTCAGGGGTCCCCTCGATTCGAGTCTGTGGTTGAGGAAAGGGGTAGCGGGACAGTCTTAGTTACCGGTGAGTTCAAAATAGCTCTCAATCCTCGAGCTCGGCGTTCTTGATGGTCGGGCCGTGGAGGAGCCAAGCAGGTCCCGAGATGGATGAAGGAAGGACGACGGTCCGCGGCGGAGCCTGCAGGTCCCGGTGAAAGATGACGGTTACAACGGTCCGCGGCCACGCCAGCAGATCCGGACGACGATGAAGAATGAAGGTTACGACGGTTGTGGCAGCGCCAACAGGCAGGACGATGGTGCACAGGACAGAGCTACGGCAGCGCCAGTAGTCCGTCCAGGATGAGTTCCTCTTTGCGTCTCTCGACTCCAAGATACAACTGCCTTCCTGCTCTGGAGCTGCCCCAGTTATAGGGCTGGCGTGCTTTGATGTCCGGACCCTCGCACTTGGAGGTCGGGAGGTCCGGGATGAGGGAGTCCAGACACCCAGCAGGGGGGTGGAGCCAGCGCCCGGGGAGGCGATGGGCGAGCGGCACTTGGTGGGGGAGAGCCATCGACACCTCCTTCTCCCATTGACTTGCCAAGTAGCCCGCTCACCTCCTGGGTGGATGGTGGTGCCGGGATGTCTGAGGCCTGGCCAGGCCCAGGGTTGAGGTCGGCCGGGGGCCAGGCGGCCACGTGGTGAAGTGTCCAAGATGGCGGCCCGGGCTGGGCGCGTGGGCCGGCAGTGGATCGGGCCCACGAGGTCGACATGCTCGAGGGCAGGGGTCCCTGAGGGGACGGAGGACGTGCAATGGTGGTGTGGGGTGCTTGTGTGACCGGGCTCGGGCCTGGTCGAGCCGGGGGAGAGCGGCCCTTCGTGTGGCCTGTCCAACAACCACACCTCTGCACTGCACCACACATCCTGCACTGTAATATACACTCTACACTGGAGCACACCTTTCCACTGGACCACACGCCCTAATCGGGACCTCACCAATCCATTTTATTCCACCTTCTTGACTAGATGTAACCTTTGTGGTGTAGGGTGCCAGGGCTCAGAATGAATGAGGGAAAACACATACACACACACTCTACTGCTGTTCATGATGACCAAGAACACTACTTTTTATCACGTCTTCCAGGATCATTCACTGTGCTCATTCACACAGTAACTATCTTGTGACACCCTCGTCCCAATGGTTTGATCCTCATGATGTTACACTGAGGAAATTACATTCCTCCCAAAACATCAAAAAGTTTCAAACAAACCAATCATGCATATCTCAAACAAATTAGCAATCGATATACCCCTCCTCAAACTGCATAATCCCAATAGCAGGTAGAAGGCTCCAGGTGTGCTCTGAAGTTATAGCGTAGGTGATCACCCGGTGAAGAGTCACTCGAATTGGCAGCTGAGTCTTAGGACCAGCCTTAAAGAGCGCTGGCCCTTGGAACGCGGTTAGTTTCCCTTTGATCAATGGACCATTGTTAGTTGACGTGAAGCATTGAACTGGAGAAGATATCAACAATACATTTCAACCTTAAGATGCCAATTTGACTCCACAATAAGAAGCAGGAAACACCTAATATAGGTAAAGAGTGTTAATTTGATTTATATTCAATCAAGTATATATGCAAACCAAAAGCAAGTTCAGTAAGTACAGCAATGTAATAGATAATCTGAAATAGCTCAATAGGTTGAGGCTCACCAGAATGAGATAGAAAATCCATATGGCCACAATTACGCAGAAACACATTAAAGCAAATACGTAGTGCATCCCTTTTCTCTTCAAAACATTATCCAAATATAAAATCAGCAATCAAGGGTTTCTAATTCAGGAACATAAAAGGTCTCAGCATGATCAGACTTCAGTAGAAGTCTTGGGAAAAAGGAAATAAGTGTTTAGCGTGAAGCTTCAGTCTTGCAAGAATAGGGCAAGCAAAGAGGTCTGTACCTCTCTAAGCTTAAAGGGAATCTGCTCTGCCTCTAACTGTGGGAACACCAATTTAAAAATAGCAAAAGTTTCAGAAGCATCCATAACTACTTTCACACTACCAGGAGCCAATCAAATTGTTACAAGTGCATCTGCAACATCCCTTCAGTCTCTCATCTAATCGAACTGTGACTGTACTTCCCAACCTTGCACATCTTTCCATTTCGGTACATGATGAACAGAAGGCCTCTTTCGACCATTGATTCTCCATGTTCACTGCCAAATTCTTCCCTCTAGGCCTCTCTATCAGCAGTCTCATACAAACAATGAGCCTTTTTCTAGCTAACAAAAATCATGATGGTTCACCTGCAAAAGAAAACAAGCATTTGCAATGCAATAGGTCTCGCATTAGGAAAGTTTGAGCTATTGGTCTTGTAAATGACAATTTTTTTATTGATGTGTTTGTTTTGAAAATAGCTAAATTAATAGCTTTGTCATTTACAATGCCAATAGTTTGAACTTTCGCAAATGTGACACCTATAGCATTTGTAATGCAACATGTTTTGTATTCACGTGACTTAGATGTATTGATATTACAAATTACAATGGCTTTTAATTTTTTTAAATAATTAATACTTAAATAAAAGTGATTGTAATTTATAATGGCAATAGCTTAAACTTTTGTAAATAACTTTTGTGAAGATTATGTTCAGTGTATTTTATTGTGACGAAAATCCAAGAACAGAAGTGAAATATTAACACCTTTTTGTGACATTTGTAATAAAGCTTGAAACATTGAGAGAACATATTTGAACCAGTTGTTGTTGAATGGGGCAACACCCATTCTAGGGGCCACCAAATTTGCCTCGAGAAAAGTAAACTCAACATCCATCCCAATCTAACGTAGGCATGGAGAATACAGCAAGCAGAATCCACAGTTATTTGGCATTGCACAATGCACTTTACAGTCAATGTTAACACTTAAAGCTTCTATAGACATACACCAACCAAAGTTCCGCCACAATAAGCTGCCATTGAGACATACTGCCATGAAGACTCTCAGACATAATATCAAGTAACCTTCGTGGGATCATCTTCAAGCATCAAATAAGCCAAAACACTCTACGGGCCTAAATAAGGTCTCCCTGCTAACAAACTCTCACTGCCACCAAAACATTATTCATATGAATTAGAATTGAAATGGATCGTCCAGGCTTCATGAGAACGCTCCTTGGACACTTAAGAGGGCGAATGGTATGTAGGGGCCCTATTGACAAGCACTCAAATCAACAAGCAATCAGCTAAAAACATAGTTTACTCAGCGCGCAACCCTTATATAGGTTATGAACAAGTTGTACTCAACATGCAACTTAACTGCAACCGCTGTAGAGCATACCTTATCTAAAATGATAAATCGTGCCAATAGGTTAAGGGGATATAGCAGTTGACGTGCATCGGTCGTGAAAACAAAGCATATACTTTTATGCCCATACATGAAATGCACCCCTGAGAAATGAATCAACACTCTGTGGTTGGGAAACGTGCAGTCTGCTCTTGCCTGAAAGTAAGGCATGCGTTAATCAACTGAATGCCATTTCATCCTCTCGATGCCCCTGTGCCTCTCGTACCTGCTGCCACCTCTGCAGCTTTGCTGTCCTGTTGCCCAACCACAAACTCCTCCACCAGGCTGCAAACCCAGCTCTCCATCCCTGCCATGTTGCTGGATGGACAGGAAGCAACATGCGGCGCAGGCGCATCTGCACGTGCGTCAGACGGCTCGCAGAAGCTGCTCGTCATAGTCATGTGACAGGAAAGCATCTATTATGGTTTTCTTTTGCATCCATGGGACATAAGGGTACATTTTCAAGTGCTCCGTTAGAGATTACTTCCTGAAAAATGCAACGTCACATCTCTATGTATAACGGTGCTCTTGTGAACGCGAAGGCTAAATCGAAATGAAACGCTCATTTTATCAGACCTATGAAGGCTTAGACTAAATACCGATGCATCGTTATTCCCCGCCCCCCCCCCCCAAAGAATATTATACAAACATAGATAACGTATTTATTAATGTTTTATAATCTTGCATGAAAGGCAAGAATGAGACTTATTTTTAATACCATTGGACAGTTTTTTCTGTTCGATTTTAGTCCAAAGTCTTTTTGTTTCAATTGTTACATGTTTGAAGAATATCCTTTGCAAGATGGCTGCTTTATTCTTATGTAGTCTGAGGCGGAAGTCCACTTTCTGTCTCTATTTCGGCTCAAACAGATCATCTTGAAACATGTTTTACATTATTAAACCAGCGCTCGGGTATACAAAACACACCTCGAACAGTCAGCAAAGTGTGAACGAAATTGCAGTGGTACTGAGAATACCCTTTACAAACAAGTCCCGCGGCGACCCGGAAGCTCTTGGCCGGCCGGCCAATCCGGTCGCGGCCGACCGGAAGTCCCGCCTCCCGAGGTCCGCGAGCTGCTGGCGCATGGAGCGCCCTGCCGGTCCGAGGTAGCCCGGGTCCCCAGGAGGGGGCCGTGGAGAAGGAGGAGGATGGCGCCTGTTGCGGGGCTCCTCGGACCTGAGAAGAAGAGGAGACGAGACGCCGTGAGGAGCGGAGCGCGAGAGGAGCCCCGCCGGAAGAGCGCAGTCGGTGAGTGGGGCCCAGGGCTGATGTGAAGTGCGTGCGTGCGTGCCTGTGTGTATGCCTGGGGGGGGGGGGGGGTGGGGAATGTGTGCGCGCGTGTGTGCGTGTGTGCGCGAGGGAATGTGTGTGCGCATGCGTGACTATGTGTGATTGAGAGAGAATGCGAGGTAGGGGATAGTGTGCCTGTATGTGTGCCTGTATGTGTGCTGTATGCCTGTGTGTGCATGCGTGCGCCTGTGTGTGCGTGCGTGCGTGCATGCAGAGGGGTGGGGGCTGCCTGTGTGTGAGCAAGGGCTTTGCGCATGCGCAGCTACCAGACGCTCGCTCCCGAGGTGAAATCTGACCTCGTCAAAGCGCGCGTCTGGTAGCTGTCCACATTCCTAAATACGGGCCACAAAAGGTCTGAAGCAGACACTCTCAATGCTCACGCATTGAGAGTAGGTCTGCTCGACCTAAAGAGGACATGTTGGCAAGGAAAAATGCATTTCACTTGAGGTTTGTAGTTAGGCTAAGTTTAACTAACCATTTAATATACACCTCAAACACATGGTTATACATGCACACGTGTTACTTGAAGAATACATGTAAAACATGAGTAAAAGAGTGCATGTTTATGAATGCAAATATAACTTGAAGTGTAAGTGTAAAAACGTGAATAAAGAAAACATGCTTAAATATTTAAACTGTACATTAGTGCACATGTGCATACATCTCGAATCCCCACAATGATTTCAGTCTATTAATGCGTTTAAAATCTTTCACTTACATTAATGAAGTTAAAGCACACATGTCAGTTACAAATATATAATTGCATAATAGTGTTCATTGACCGTGCCCCTTTAGTGCACTGGAAAGCAGCAGCAAGAGTGCTGGTCCAGGCCCAGTGAATGGATGTCTTGATGAGTACTGAGAGTGGCCCTGTGAGGGGCATCAAATCTTTAAGAAACAGCAGCACAAGCCAGTCCATACAGGCTGAGGGGTGGGCCACGCCCCACCTTTCTCCAGGCAAGAAGAGTGTCTGTCACACTAAGCAAAGGTCAGCCTAACGAACACTATTCTGATTCAGGTCAAGCAACCAGGATCTACATAGGCGCTAAATCCTAAATGGCAGCTCCCTGGCTGCCTGAGCTAAACTTTGCCATGCTGATGATTTTACAGCGCTATGAGCGTGACCTTCTCAGCTTGGCAAAAGTGCCTCGAGGCCCTCCCCCTCATGACGAAGGGGAGCTTCACAGATTGCCTCAGACATGGGCTCTTCAGTTTTAAACCCTGAAGTGCCCATGGCCGAGTGTCAACTAGTGACACCACGTCACAGAGTGGGGTGGGGTCAGCAGTCTCACTGCCCCATCCTAAGCTGTGAGGAGATTGGGACTGCTGCCTTCCCTCATTGGCTGACCTTAGGTCAGTCAATGAGGGAAGACAGCAGTCCCAACCCTCCTGAGACTTCCAAAGGCTTCCTTGTCAGAGAGCTGCTGTTGAGGTAAACTTTTATGTGTTTTCTTTTTGTTTTGTGTGTGTGTGCATGTATGTATGGGTGTATGTGTATTTGTTAGTGTTGTACATAGGTGTGTGAATGAATGGATGTGAGTGAGGTGTATATTTGCCTCCTCCATGGTAACATGATAAAGAATGTATTACTGTAGTGACAGACAAGTGGTATGGCACCAGTTTAATCTCCATGATTTTCATTAGGTCAGGGGACACACCATCAGCTGAAAAACAATAACCAAAGAAGCTAATGTGGACCGCAGGAATTCACATGTTACTTGATGTAGCATAAAACCACTCTCCCAATGTTTCTGTAACCCTTTCCTGAGCTTCACATGGTATTCTTCTAGGGAAAACATGTATACCAGAATGTCATCACTTACATTAATGGCTCCTGGAAATCATAACAGCACCTCTTGATTGGTGCTTTAAAATACATCCACTGCACTTGATATCCGAAAGTTCAAGCGTTTGTATCATCAAAGGCCCTTGTGTGTTGAGAATGTTGTTACACAGCGTGACTGCAGATCCAGCAAGATTTGACGGTAGCCAAACAGAAGGTCTATCTTGGAGAACCATCTCCCTCCACTTAGTTCACTCACAATGTTGTCTACTGTATAAGTGAGATATCTTTCCCGCGTTATTGCCAGGTTTGGTAGACAAGTGTCAACACACAACCGGACCTCCACCAGTTGCTTCAGCTTGTGGGTCACGACAATTGGTGACCCCAGCACTCTACAGCTTGTCAATGATGTTGACCTCTTCAAGCTTTCTCACTTCAACTTCCATTTTTGGACTTAGATGGAAGACTACTCTTCGGCATCTTAGTACAACGGATTGTACTGAGCAATCAAAATACAGCCTATTCCTTGAAAGAGGTTTAGGAATTCCTCCAGCACTCTCCATCTCTGCTGTATGAACTCAGAATGCAAATTGAACCAGTTGTAGTCCTTCTGCCATCGGACCACTAGGTCCTGGCGTCTATGATAGCATTCACCCTCCTCTTCTGCCCAATGACCTAACATTTTGGAGGGGACTGTGGGTCAGATCTGGTTTGGTCCATGGCAAATACGGTGTGCACCATGCCTTCCAATTCATTGGCATTCACGTTGCCTTCTCCTTAACTCAGTGGACTGGCAAAAATGTTTGCAACCATGACTGTCAGTGATTTTATATTGCAGGTGGAGTGGCAGAGTAATGCAAAATGGTTAATTTTGCCACCTGATGCATAGTTCTGTCCTTGATACTCATCTTGGCGGTGTGTGGCACTTCTGCAGTACCCACAGAGGTGTTGTGCCACTTAGCGTGTTTGGAGTTTCTCTGAAGGCTTGACTTGCATGACTTGTTTGATTGACTCAGCTTTGATTGCCTTGTGTAAGGCTGCCTCCATTTGAGATGCCTGGGTATTAGATAGTTCTTTTAAGCGACTCAAAGTCAAAATGTCCTGTGGTAACTTTCAAGGTACTTGTAGTGTTTGCTACCTCAGCTTCACTGAGGCACAGACTTGAATAATTTCTTCCCATATATATTCGAATTCAATTTGGTAAATGCATGTACTCACCAACTCTTCAAGCCGGGCATAAAAGGCATCCACAGACTCTTCTGGTTCCTGGCGAAACAAGAAAGGCTCCTAATCTGGATTGGCCCTGCGCTCAAGGGTTGTACTTGTGTGGTGTGGTCCTGCTTCGAGGAGCTTGCTGGATTACTTGTAGATGCACTCACCCACCAGGTGTAATAGTAGAGGTCACTTTTGGTTATCTTCCACTGTGGTGGCTGCAAAATACAACTTCAACTGTTCTACCCACAGTGAATTTGGGAGCCTCTGTCAAGGGGGCACCAGAGAAGACAAAAAGCTTGATGGCTAGGATTAGGCACACTGCACCAGAGCACACTCGATCACTATATCTGTAATCCAATGGAAATTTTTTCAAATAGCAAGAATTATGGGAAAGTCTCTCTCGTGATGTATTTCCAATAAGTCCTTGGTCCAATGTCCTAAAATTAAGGCTTCAATAAGTACTTCAGCCACACTCCAAAATCATGACAAGGGGGCGAAACACGCGTCGACTGCTGCTGTGTCTTCGTTCATTCTGGAAATAAAAGTTACAAGACCTGATTTTGGAGTGTGGCTGAAGTACTTATTGAAGCCTTAATTTTAGGACATTGGACCAAAGACTTATTGGAAATACATCACGAGGGAGACGTTCCCATAATTCTTGCTAGTTGAAAACATTTCCATTGGATTACAGATATAGTGATCGAGTTTGCTCTGGTGCAGTGTGTCTAACGTTTGTTCTGGACCGTATGGGTTTCCAGATTAGTCTATACCCTGATGGGTGGGTATTAAGACGCCATTTTTTGAGCACCTCTTACCAATTGAGTTGAACATTTCTATGTAGACTTAGAATGGCATAAGATGTGCAGACTGAAAAGCAAACCCACGTCTTTTCTCTGTGCATTGATGGCAAGGATATTTGTCATGCTGCCAGTTGTCTTTATGGTATCTGACCTTGGGCTTGAGTTGTGCCAAAACCAGGTCGTTTTGTCTCTTTTCTGATGGGTGATGGGGTTCATGGTATGTTGCTGTTCTTTTGTTTGAGATTCAGGCTGTTACACCATCCCTGGCAGCATAGAGATGTTCTGCTACAAGAATCTTTCCCTGAACTTTCTCTTTCTACTGCTTTCCCCTTACCAGGTGGCTTGTTCAGCGCTGACCTGCCATTGTGGCCGGTTGTATATTCAGGTGGTGTGCTCCTGTCAATGTAACTATTGGTATCTATTTTGGTGGGTAAGACGGTCATCCAAGGTTTAGGGACCCCCTTGGCGGCTGTTGGGTGTAACCAAACCTTTTTCTGGCCTTGCTGTTTTGTCTTCCTTATGGAGCGGCCTCTAGGTCCCTGCCACTGCATGCATCTTGTGCCATCATCAGTACAGCATCCTTACAGCCTGCTTCTGCTTTCTGCACTCCCCTTAAAGTCACTGTGGGAAACAAGCATTGGCAAATCCAATAGGTCTCGCCTATGCAAGAGCTATTGGATTTGCCAATGTGTTTTAGCCATGCTGTATACCAGCATAGCTGCTGTTTGTCATGGCTAAAAGTTAGCGGGATAAAGGAGAGTGGCATAGAGTGAATTTTTGTAAAGTTGAGTGTCATCGAGTAGAGTGGAGTGTTACAGAGTGGTGTAAAGAGTCAGGGGTGCTATAGAGTGGCGTGGAGTGGCGTAGAGTGGCATAGAGTGGTTTAGAGTATAGTTGAGTAGAGTGAAGTGAAGTGGAATGTCATGGAGTGGCATAGAGTGTTGTGGTGTGTCGTGGAGGGAGTAGTGTGTCGTAGAATGAATAGGCATAGAGTGTTGCAGAGTTGAGTGGTTCAGGGTGCAGAGTGGAGTAGTGTCATAGAGTGGAGTGGCATATAGCAACGTGGAATGTCATAGAGGGTGTTCGTAGAATGGAGTAGAGTGCTGCAGAGTAGAGTGCTGTAGAGTGGAGTGGAGTAGAGTGTCCTAGAGTGTAGTGGCTTAGATTATTAGAGAGGAGTGGCATAGAGTGACATGGAGTGGTGTAGAGCGGAGTAGTGGAGTAAAGTGGACTAGTGAGTCATAGAATAGAATAGAGTAAAGTGAAATAGAGTGGCATAGAGGGAGTTATGTAGAGCATAATAGAGTTGAATAATGCCATAGAGTTGTCCAGGGGTGTACAGTGCAGTATTGCATACTAGAATGCCATAATGTGAAGTGTCAAAGAGTGGAATGGTGCAGAGTAGAGTGGCGTGATGCAGAGTAGGGGTTGGCAGAAAACTCCGCTCTCACAGCGTAGTGGATGAAGCCAGCCACCCCTGCTCCCCGGCCCAGTCCCTGCTTCGGAAAGCAGCCAGGCCGGGGACAGCCTCCCCGGGCCCCAGTGGACCCCCATCCCCAGCGCCCGGACCCTCGGCTGGCTTGCAGGACGGGAGGTTCATGCACACCGGTGCCCGCTGGACGGAGTTCAAGCCCCGGGCCCGGTCCCAGCTTAGTCAGGCCCAGGAGAGCCTCCCCGGGCCCGGTGGACCCACGTCCTCAGCGCCCGGATCCTCTGACGGCTTGCAGGACGGGGGGGCTCACGCACCAAAGGGCCCGCCGGTCGGAGCTCAAACCCCGGGCACGGTCCCAGTTTCTGAACCTTAGCCTGGCCGGGGAGAGCCACCCCGGGACTTGGTGGACCCCCGTTCCCAGCACCTGGACCCTCTGATGGCTTGCAGGATGGGGTGCTCACGCACCCCGGGGCCTGCTATATGGAGCTCAAGCCCGAGCCGGTCCCAGCTTCCGAACCCTAGCCAGGATGGGGAGAGCCACCCCGGGACCCGGTGGACCCCCGTCCCCTGTGCCCGGACCCTCTGATGGCTTGCAGGAAGGGGGCTCATGCACCCCGGTCCCTGCCGGACTGAGCTCAAGCCCTGGGCCCGGTCCCAGCTTCCGAGCCCTAGCCAGGCCGGGGAGAGCCTCCCTGGGCCCCGGCGGACCCCCGTCCCCAGTGCCCGGAACCTCTGATGGGATGGGGGGCTCACGCACCCCGGGGCCTGCATGACAGAGCTCAAGCCCCATGCCCGGTCCCAGCTTACGAGCCCAAGCCAGGCCAGGGAGAGCCTCCCCGGGACACAGTGGACCCGCGTCCCCAGCATCCGACCCTCCAATGGCTTGCAGGACGGGGGCTCGCGTACCCCGGGGCCTGCCAGATGGAGCTCAAGCCCCGGGCCTGTCCCAGCTTCCGAGCCCTAGCCAGGCTGGAGAGAGCCTCCCGGGCCCCGGTGGACCCATGTCCCCAGCACCCAGACCCTTGGCCGGAACCAAGGAGGGTTAAGCCCAGGCCAGGCCCGAGCCCATTTTCCTCGACTATTAAGCCCCTACATAGCGGGGGCTTATAGAATTTAGGGGAAGGACAAAAATTGGAATTAGCTCGGCCGCCAGCCCGCAGGGCCATCTGGTCACCCAGCCTGCAGGGCCATCTGGTCACCCTGCCCACAGGGCCATCTGGTCACCCTACCCGCAGGGCCATCTGGTCATGCAGCCAGGCGACCAGATGACCCGGGACGACCCAGTGCCTAGATGGCCTGGGAGGGTGCCATACCTAGTTGCCCTTGCAGTCCGGCAATGGTGGCCGGGCACACAGAGGCAGCTGCTCTGAAGGCTCCTTCTTCCGGGTGGCTGCTGCTCACCTCCCTGCCTGACTTGCCGGGGAGCAGCGGGAAGGGGAGGCCATCTGGTCACCCTGCCGACCCGTGAGGGATGGTGGCCACCGTCCCTGCACCCCGGTAGAGCAGGGACGGGAGGGGGAGGCTCCTGTGCCGAAGGACGCGTGATGGAGGTGGCCTCCCGCGGACTCGCGTTACCCCCTCCGCATCCCTCCCGCTGGCCTGGCAGCAGAGGGACCCACCCCTGGGTGTGGTGGAAGTAGGCGTCTGCGAGCACTTACGCACGGAGAGACAAAAGCTTGGCTCAGAGGATTACTTTCAATAGATCACAGCGAGGTAGCTGGTCTGCTACTTACGAAACCCTGACCCAGAATCAGGTTATCTACGAATGATTTAGCACCGGGTTCCCCACAAAAATGTGGTGCACTAAGGGCGATAGAGGCGGCCCCCTTCCGTCCGCACTCCAGTCCCCAAGCGAGCGGCTCTATGCACGGCCCCCCCGAGAGAGGCTGGCTATCCCAGGCCAACCGAGGCTCCACGGCACTGCGGTATAGTTACGGTTTAGGGGGATTCTGACTTAGAGGCGTTCAGTCATAATCCCACAGATGGTACCTTCACCCCATTGGCTCCTCAGCCAAGCACATACACCAAATATCTGAACCTTGGGTTCCTCTCATACTGAGCAGGATTAAAATTGCAACAACACATCATCAGTAGGGTTAAACTAACCTGTCTCACGACGGTCTAAACCCAGCTCATGTTCCTCATTAGTCGGTGAACAATCCAACGCTTGGTGAATTCTGCTTCACAATGATAGGAAGAGCCGACATTGAAAGATCAAAAAGCAACGTCGCTATGAACGCTTGGCCGCCAAAAGCTTGTTATCCCTGTGGTAACTTTTCTGACACCTCCTGCTTGAAACCCAAAAAGTCAGAAGGATCATGAGGCCCCACTTTCACGGTCTGTATTCATACTGAAAATCGAGATTAAGCGAGCTTTCGCCCTTCTGCTCTGCAGGAGGTTTCTGTCCTCCCTGAGCTCACCTTAGGACATCTGCGTTATCGTTTGACAGGTGTACAGCCCCAGTCAAACTCTGCCCTGATTCCTTCGGAAGCGGACGCTCCCCACGACCCCTGGTCCCACCTGGGCATTGTTACTCTGCTGCATTGTGCTGCTGTATTGCTCTGCAAATTAGAAGTTATTCTGGTGCCTGCGCTGCTCGCATTGCCTCCCCAGCTGCTTCCGCCATTATAGTGCTCAATTTTCAGCTGTTTTGTTTTAGTGTGCTGCTCGCTTTGTTTGGACTTTTTTAAATCGCATTGCCTCCGTATTTATTTCCCAGGGCTGTAGAGATTGCCCGCTTTGCCTGCAAAAGTGTGTAGCCTGATTGTGCCAGTGCCCCTGCCGACAGCGTAACCCTGTCTGTGCCCCGGCCTGTTCCGGATTGTTTTGCCAGCCATTTTGTTGTTGTTGTGCATCGGAGCCCGTCTCCTCCACCACGATCCCGCCTCCCAGCTGCCCCTCCCTCCCACTGAGTGCCTACCCTCGCTCCGTCCCGTGCTGCACTGTGTCCGCCCTGATTCCTTCGGAAGTGGACGCTCCCCACGACCCCTGGTCCCACCTGGGTATCGTTACTCTGCTGCATTGTGCTGCTGTATTGCTCTGCAAATTAGAAGTTATTCTGGTGCCTGCACTGCTCGCATTGCCTCCCCAGTTGCTTCCGCCATTATAGTGGTCTATTTTCAGCTGTTTTGTTTTAGTGTTCTGCTCGCTTTGTTTGGCCTTATTTAAATCGCATTGCCTCCGTATTTATTTCCTATGGCTGTAGAGATTGCCCGCTTTGCCTGCAAAAGTGTGTAGCCTGATTGTGCCAGTGCCCCTGCTGACAGCGTAACCCTGTCTGTGCCCCGGCCTGTTCCGGTTTCGTTTTGCCAGCCATTTTGTTGTTGTTGTGCATCGGAGCCCGTCCCCTCCACCACGATCCCGCCTCCCAGCTGCCCCTCCCTCGCCCCTCTCCCTCCACTATCCACATATGACCGATGCCTTCCCGCGCAGCTGTCGCGCCCCATACGTGCCGAAGGTGCGCCAAAGGTAAGCCCGTCTACGCCCGTCCGCGTCTGGACCGCGCCCAGCGCCAGACCCCCTGGTCCTCAAAATACCCACTCCACTCGCTTAACGTATGACACCGCTACTCTCCTTGCCCTTAACCCCGGTCGCACCCCTCAATGCTGCGTAGCTTCCCCAGGACACACCCACGGACCATTCGCCTGCCACTCCTGCAAGTTCGCCTGCGTCAGGACCCACACCAAATCCACGAACTCCAAACACAGCTCCCACTCCAACCACCTGAAGTGTATCCTGCTGAACACCCGATCGATCCACAAACATGCCACTGAACTCTGGGACCTACTCGACACTACATCACCGGATGTCGCTTTCCTTACAGAAACCTGGATGAACGCCTCATCAGCAACCGACATCGCCATAGCCATCCCGGACACCTACAAGATCATCCGAAAAGACCGCACCAACCAAACATGAGGAGGCATCGCCATCACCCATAAGAACACCATCCGGATCACGACCAGCTCCGACGATAACCTCGCGACCGCCGAACACTTTCACTTCCATATCCACACCGACCCCAGGACCACACTTAGAGGCACCCTCATCTACAGACCACCAGGAACCCGCACACAATTCAATGAAGACATCACTGACTTCATCAGCCCACAGGCCCTCATCTCCGAGAACTACATTCTACTGGGAGACCTCAACTTCCACATGGAAAAGAATAACGACAGCAACACCACCACCCTTCTGGACAACCTGGCAAATCTCGGACTCAAACAACTTGTTGACACCCCCACCCACCTTGCCGGACACACGCTCGACCCCATCTTCACCTCCAGCAAACACATCTCCTTCGATCACACCACAGCTCTCCATTGGACGGACCACAGCTGCGTTCACTTCAGCTACAAAAAGACCACAACTCACATCCCACCACAACCTATTCCTCGAAGAAAGTGGAACAAAATCACCACCGACCAACTCTTCACATCGCTCAACCAAAACCCCCCAGCCATAGCATCGGACCCACACCAAGCTGCAACCAAAGTCACACAATGGATCACCCACTGCGCTGACGAATTAGCACCCTTAAAAAACCACCAGATCAAACCAGGTAGCAAAAAGGCCCCCTGGTTCAACGATGACCTTAAGAAATCCAAGAAGCTATGTCGTACCTGTAGGAAGGTAGATACCTGACTATGGTTACCCCCGACTTTTTGCCTGGTGTTTTGCTGGTTTTCCGACTTAGTTGACCTGGGGCCCTGCCAATCAGGACCCCAGGCCTACTGCTCTCTCTCTAAAATGAATTCCATGTACCTTAGGTGCATTACCCAATTGGAACTGGGCCACCTTGTCAGACCCTGTAACTCAGGGCATCGGTGTACCCAGGGCCTACCAGGGGCTGAAGCATGTATTATGCCACCCCTGGGTGGCCATCTAAATCTGACACAACTGGCTGCGCGACAGCTGGGGCAACGTGACGTACTCGCCCGTTGCTTGAGGTATAGTATCCCTATATCTAACCCTAAAATGGACACCCGAGTTCCTATCAGTCACTCCTATGGCAGGCCTTGACAATCCTGAAGGCAGAGTGCATGGAATCGTGTGAATTGGGCTCTGGCACGAGCCGAGCCCGGTTGCAGCTTGCGGAACCAAGACCCAATGGCTGTTCCATGATAACGCGTACCATATTGGTAACTTCGGTATCGCATTATCAAGACATGTCGAGTAAGGTGTCATACGAATCGGGATGCTGACCCCTCACCAATGCTGGCGACGAGGTTAGCATTCCGCCCTTCTAGAGGGACACAACATGTACGTAACTGTGAACCCCGGTTAAAGTTAACTGAAGCCTCAGCTCCACAAAATGGATGCTGCCACCACAGACACGAGTCTGACCTCCTGCTGCTGGGAGTCCTTCCAGCGAGGAGAGCTTGGACAAAGGGTTTCCTGTCCGGGGCGGTGTTCGCACCATCCCAGACAGGGTTTTGTGTATCCTGGGTAGGCAGGGCTTTACAGGAAGGTGACTGCGGAGTGGCACCCCGGTGCTCACTACGCATCTGCCGGCTAGAACCAGTTCCAGGGGCACACCAGCCCCTGACCTGGGGAAAGCCCGGCATGGGAGAGGGGTGTAACTACCCCCCTTCCTGGTCCCACCCCTAGGGCAGGACCTAGTCACGTACCCACCCCTTTCTTTAGGATAAAGGCAGGAGCGGGGACCCTTCCAAATTAGATCATCTTTTAATCAAGAACTACTTTCTACGAAAGGACATTCGAGACTCTTCTCAAGATTTCTCCCTTGTGGCTAAGGAGTAGTCACCCTGCATCCGCAGGCACCATCTAAGAACTCTGCGGTTTGCTGCAAGTCCTTCCTCAGGAATCCGACTGCCCAGCTTGACGAGAATCGGCTTCCCTGGCACCTCTGACCTCTACCCACATCGTCAGCACAGCTGAGATCCGTGGGTGCGACGAGACCTCGAGGGACCGGCCATCATCAGAACCTGCACGATTTCTTAACCAGCACGACCGCCGAGGGATCCTCTGGTGAGTGCTCTGGGGTCCGAGAAGCCCCGACCCTGAGCAGCTCCAGCACCGAAGTGCAGCCTCCCAGCATCTCCACGATCTGCGTGGGGCCCTTCTGCTTTTGCCGCTCAGCACGTTGTCTGGTCACTAGCCGCTGGCTTGTGACCTTCTGGACGACATCTGACAACCAACGCTGCTGGTCTAGTTGCTCCAGACCGGCCTTTGCTCCCTTCTACGAGAGGAGCACCCCGGACCCTCCTGGTCCACTCAAGACGCCATTTTAGGCCCACCACGTGGCCCTGAAATTTGCCAAGGCTTGTTGCCCCAATCCTGGGCCCAGCGACGCCGACAGCATCAACCTTCGTGAGACAGCTCGCACCTCCATCCTGGTCGCCGACAACGCCTCCTGGTCCGTGAGACTGCAGAGCCTAGCGTCGCCCACTCACCTAGCCGAGGTGACGATCATCCGGTGCCCTCCTGGTACCCTCTGACTACTGGCTAGTAGTACGAACTTGGTCCCCTCTGCTTTCAGGTGTCATCCATCTCTGATCCAGGCTTGGATCTCTACGAACTATCTTCAACTGGTCGCCGGCCAGCAACACCTTCCTTCCTTCCGGCTCCTGGCTCGTCAGCGAAGACTCCCGACATCTGTAAAGACTTGTGCAGCCGCAGCCCTCGGGGCTAGGTAACTTCGGCATTTCGGTGCCCGCATAGCCTCCTTATCTAAGGGTCCCGAGTCCCTCGCTTCCGACTTGCCTTATCGGGTCCGCCCGAGACCACTAACCTTTCCGTGCCCTCGGGCACTTGTATTGATTGTGCACTTGAAGTATTTTCCTAAGAGTTTCGTTGTGTGCTTAGTACCCTGTCCTCATAAAGAGTACAGGGCTGTTGTGATTTTAATAAATATACTGTTTATTTTCATAACACTTGTGTGGTGTCCTTTCACTTGGTGTTCAAGGGGTATGTGATGGTATAACAGCTGGCTTAACACGCCCTCTAGAGTTTAGCCCGAAGACTGCTCGTATCCACGCTACTAGGATAGCTGGTCTAAGGTTGACTTACAACCAATCACCATAAGGGTCGTTTGGACTGATGCATAGTGATCACTAGAATAGTGAACACTGCATATCAGGCCAACTTCTCACATTGGTGGCAGCAGTGGGATTTGAGCTTGCTGTTGTTTTACCACGCGTATCCTAAGTATATCTTGTGAAAGATCGCATAAGTACTCCAGGTACATATAACTTAGCTTAGAATACTCTGAGTTCTACTGAACCAGCTGTTGTAGCTCCTCAAGGCTTATCACACCTTGGCTACAACTCTTAGCAAGGGATCAGTAGGTAAACATATAGTGTAGGTAGGTGCATCACTTACACCACACTAGAAGCAGCATGTCAGACAAAGGAGGAAACTCTGAGTCTCCCCTTGTGTCAGTCGACCTTCCACAGGTCACCTCCAGATATGCTGCACTTAGCTTTCAAGAGATGCGACAACTCTGTACATCTCGGAAGCTAAAACAGGGTTCAAACCCTACAACTCCGTTTCTGATTGGTCTCTTGGAGACTTATGATGCTAGGAGGGCGGGTAACACCGACCCTTCTCATCCAGAAGAGAGTATTCCCCCCCTCGAGGGAACCGCAGGTGACCCTGACCTTATCCATCTCTCCGCAGAAGGTGAAGAGGAGGACGAGGAGCCAGAGACATCTGGGGATGAGGCAGACAAAGGTCCAGTAGTGGTTAGCCAGCTAACTAGGGACAACTTAAGCTGGCACGAGAATGGTACTAGGAGACCCCTGGGGCCCCTCTCAGGCCAGCTTAACATTGGGAACTGACGAGTTAGGTCTCTGTCGAGAGGCTCTAACAGATCCGTTCGCACCAATGGCTCTCGAGGCTCTGCTCGAAGAGGGATGACATCCCCTCAGAGGAGAGTGTACGAAGCGAAGGAGCGGGAAGTCAATCTGCGGATCGAAAGGGAAGAACTTGCCCTGGCCAAAGAAAGACTCGCCTTTGCTAGAGAGCAAGAATTGAGTGGGACCAATCCCACTGGTGGCAGCATTCCCCCATGGGAAAACAGGAGTTTAGACACTAGACACCTGAGTAAGATAGTGCCCCCCTTTAAGCAAGGGGACGACATCCACAAATGGATTACTGCTTTGGAGCGGGCCTGCACTGTACAGTGCGTCCCCCAGATTCAGTGGGCAGCTATCTTGTGGCTCTCCTTTGAAGGTAAAGGTAGAGATAAGCTCCTCACTACTAGAGCTGAGGACGCTAACGATTACCAGGTCCTGAAGAACACACTGATTGATGGGTTCGGCCTAACCACTGAGCAGTACAGGTTGCTGTTCAGGGATACCCTGAAAACTCAGTCTCAGGACTGGTCTGACTTTGTTGATTGTGCCACTAAGGCTTTTGAAGGCTGGCTACTGGGAAGTAAGGTTACTGATTTTAAAGGATTGTATAATCTAATTATGAGAGAGCAAATCTTAAGTAATTGTCAGAACCAGTTATTACACCAACACCTGGTAGACTCTGATCTGACCTCTCCACAAGAATTGGGTAAGAGGGCAGACAAATGGGTCAGAACCAGGGTCAGGCCGAAGAACCAGGGTGGTGACCAAAAGAAGGAATCAACCAAGCCTCAAGAGAAGGGTGGGAATAAATCTTCTGATCAAACCACAGGGCCCCAAAATTCCTCTGAAAAGGGTGGTTCCCCAACTTCTCCCAAAACCCAAAAGAAACCTTATTGTCACACCTGCAAACAGGTGGGCCATTACAAAACTGACAACAGTTGTCCCAAGGCCAACAACAATAAGGAGAACATACCCCCAAATAAAGCTTCCCAGCCTCCTGTTACTACTAGTAGTAATCCCCCAGGTGGTGGGAGTGCCCCCAAGAATCTGGGTGCATTTTCTTTGGGAGCGCTTGGGGACTCTGGCCTAACCAGGTCCCCTGACTCAGATACTCTTGTCTGTGAGACTGGCATGGGGTTTGCCAACTTCACAGCCTGTCCCAACACTTTGGGCAGGTACAGACAGGAGCCCCTCATCAATGGTTCAAAAGTTGAGGCCTACAGAGACACAGGGGCTAGCATCACCATGGTGGCTGAGAGCCTAGTCCCCTCAAGGCAACTTATGCCTGGTGCCACATACCAGGTAGTGAACATTGATGGAGTGCAGAGAGATCATCCCATAGCAGTGGTAAATCTCAGCTGGGGAGGTGTCACTGGTCACAAGAGAGTAGCAGTGTCACCAAACTTACCTGTAGATTGCCTACTGGGGAATGATTTAGAGACCTCAGCCTGGGCTGAGGTAGAGCAAGAAACCCATTTTAAAATGGTAAACCTCCATGGTAAGGTTAGTGGGGCCGTGATAGCCACAGCCCCAGTCCCAGAAGTCCTCCCTGAACAGGTTAGGAGGGGTGTGCCAGTCACAGCCCTATCCCAGAAAGATGCCTTTCCTGAACAGGTTGGCAAGGCTGTGATGGTCACAGCCCAAACCCAAACTGAGTCCCTTCCTGAAAAGGTTGGTGGAGTTGTGATGGCCACAGCTCAAACTCAGACCGATAATAGTGTTGTGAAGCCTGAAACAATGGATCACTCCACTCAAACAGAGAGCATTGAGGAGGAAGAAAAGTCTTCCCCCTCCCAGACACTAGGTGAGAGCCAGCCTCCTCAGGGAACTGACTCTACCCCTGATGAAGGAACTGCCCCAGAGGTAGTCAGGCCTAGCCTGGCAGAGCCCCTGATGACAGTGGAACCTTCCCAGGTGGGACCCAGTCTGGAGCAGGTAACATGCCCCTCTCTACCCTGCCTCAGTCAGCCCAGGGCTGTAGAGGTCAGGGAGGCCAGTGGTGGACCCCAAAGGGCCCCCTGTCCAAAAGAATTTCCCAATCAGCAGATTAGGATCACTGAAGCTAGTAGTCCTAGCCAAGTGAAAATAAAACACACTCCTGAGGGATCCCCCTTAAACTTAGTTAGGGAACTCCCACAGCTGGACACTGCTGGGCACAGCCAAATGTGGGGCCTAAAAACCCCTAACCTGACCTGTCCCTCCAGTAAGCCAAACAGAGGGACTCAGCCTCCAGCTTTAGGTAGCCAGAGGTTGACCCTGAGAGCTCATAGCAACTCAGAACTGGAAAGACAGGCACATATGGTGGATAGTGATTGGAGGAAGTTGAGCCCAACAGTAGTGGAGTCTCACTTCAGTACTCCATTCCCACACCAGCCTGTTACTTTGCCAAAGCACACCACAGGTAGTGATTCCCTATGGTGGAGACCCTCAGATACCCTTAGGGTGAGGGGTTGCTTAGTGGACCATGATACAGGGGGTAACCATGCCAGTGCATGTACCACCTCATATGGCCACTCAGGCAATATAGGCTTACCTGGACAAGGATAGCCTTATCTCCTTTCGTTTGGGGGGGGGGGGGGTTGTGTAGGAAGGTAGATACCTGACTATGGTTACCCCCGACTTTTTGCCTGGTGTTTTGCTGGTTTTCCGACTTAGTTGACCTGGGGCCCTGCCAATCAGGACCCCAGGCCTACTGCTCTCTCTCTAAAATGAATTCCATGTACCTTAGGTGCATTACCCAATTGGAACTGGGCCACCTTGTCAGACCCTGTAACTCAGGGCATCGGTGTACCCAGGACCTACCAGGGGCTGAAGCATGTATTATGCCACCCCTGGGTGGCCATCTAAATCTGACACAACTGGCTGCGCGACAGCTGGGGCAACGTGACGTACTCGCCCGTTGCTTGAGGTATAGTATCCCTATATCTAACCCTAAAATGGACACCCGAGTTCCTATCAGTCACTCCTATGGCAGGCCTTGACAATCCTGAAGGCAGAGTGCATGGAATCGTGTGAATCGGGCTCTGGCACGAGCCGAGCCCGGTTGCAGCTTGCGGAACCAAGACCCAATGGCTGTTCCATGATAACGCGTACCATATTGGTAACTTCGGTATCGCATTATCAAGACATGTCGAGTAAGGTGTCATACGAATCGGGATGCTGACCCCTCACCAATGCTGGCGACGAGGTTAGCATTCCGCCCTTCTAGAGGGACACGACATGTACGTAACTGTGAACCCCGGTTAAAGTTAACTGAAGCCTCAGCTCCACAAAATGGATGCTGCCACCACAGACACGAGTCTGACCTCCTGCTGCTGGGAGTCCTTCCAGCGAGGAGAGCTTGGACAAAGGGTTTCCTGTCCGGGGCGGTGTTCGCACCATCCCAGACAGGGTTTTGTGTATCCTGGGTAGGCAGGGCTTTACAGGAAGGTGACTGCGGAGTGGCACCCCGGTGCTCACTACGCATCTGCCGGCTAGAACCAGTTCCAGGGGCACACCAGCCCCTGACCTGGGGAAAGCCCGGCATGGGAGAGGGGTGTAACTACCCCCCTTCCTGGTCCCACCCCTAGGGCAGGACCTAGTCACGTACCCACCCCTTTCTTTAGGATAAAGGCAGGAGCGGGGACCCTTCCAAATTAGATCATCTTTGAATCAAGAACTACTTTCTACGAAAGGACATTCGAGACTCTTCTCAAGATTTCTCCCTTGTGGCTAAGGAGTAGTCACCCTGCATCCGCAGGCACCATCTAAGAACTCTGCGGTTTGCTGCAAGTCCTTCCTCAGGAATCCGACTGCCCAGCTCGACGAGAACCGGCTTCCCTGGCACCTCTGACCTCTACCCACATCGCCAGCTCAGCTGAGATCCGTGGGTGCGACGAGACCTCGAGGGACCGGCCATCATCAGAACCTGCACGATTTCTTAACCAGCACGACCGCCGAGGGATCCTCTGGTGAGTGCTCTGGGGTCCGAGAAGCCCCGACCCTGAGCAGCTCCAGCACCGAAGTGCAGCCTCCCAGCATCTCCACGATCTGCGTGGGGCCCTTCTGCTTTTGCCGCTCAGCACGTTGTCTGGTCACTAGCCGCTGGCTTGTGACCTTCTGGACGACATCCGACAACCAACGCTGCTGGTCTGGTTGCTCCAGACCAGCCTTTGCTCCCTTCTACGAGAGGAGCACCCCGGACCCTCCTGGTCCACTCAAGACGCCATTTTAGGCCCACCACGTGGCCCTGAAATTTGCCAAGGCTTGTTGCCCCAATCCTGGGCCCAGCGACGCCGACAGCATCAACCTTCGTGAGACAGCTCGCACCTCCATCCTGGTCGCCGACAACACCTCCTGGTCCGTGAGACTGCAGAGCCTAGCGTCGCCCACTCACCTAGCCGAGGTGACGATCAACCGGTGCCCTCCTGGTACCCTCTGACTACTGGCTAGTAGTACGAACTTGGTCCCCTCTGCTTTCAGGTGTCATCCATCTCTGATCCAGGCTTGGATCTCTACGAACTATCTTCAACTGGTCGCCGGCCAGCAACTCCTTCCTTCCTTCCGGCTCCTGGCTCGCCAGCGAAGACTCCCGACGTCTGTAAAGACTTGTGCAGCCGCAGCCCTTGGGGCTAGGTAACTTCGGCATTTCGGTGCCCGCATAGCCTCCTTATCTAAGGGTCCCGAGTCCCTCGCTTCCGACTTGCCTTATCGGGTCTGCCCGAGACCACTAACCTTTCCGTGCCCTCGGGGACTTGTATTGATTGTGCACTTGAAGTATTTTCCTAAGAGTTTCGTTGTGTGCTTAGTACCCTGTCCTCATAAAGAGTACAGGGCTGTTGTGATTCTAATAAATATACTGTTTATTTTCATAACACTTGTGTGGTGTCCTTTCACTTGGTGTTCAAGGGGTATGTGATGGTATAACAGCTGGCTTAACACGCCCTCTAGAGTTTAGCCCGAAGACTGCTCGTATCCACGCTACTAGGATAGCTGGTCTAAGGTTGACTTACAACCAATCACCATAAGGGTCGTTTGGACTGATGCATAGTGATCACTAGAATAGTGAGCACTGCATATCAGGCCAACTTCTCACAGTACCCTCGAGAAAACCTGGAGAAAAAACCCAACCACCAAAAACCTGACCACTTTCAAGGACGCCACCCGCAAACACCACCAACTGATCTACCAAGAAATCAGAAATCAAGGATCGACTCAACAACAACGCCCAAAACAGCAAAGAACTATTCAACATCGTCAAAGAATTTACCAACCCACCGCCGGCACCAACGACATCACTCCCTCCCAAGACCTCTGCGACTCTCAATCATCTTTCTTCCGCAACAAAATCGCCGACATTCATAACAGCTTTGAAAACCTGTCCGATGAACAACCCACTCCACCCACCTCCGAACCAAAACAGCATTCACACAACATTTGCGCCTGGAACCCAATCACTACTGAAGACACCATCCGTCTGATGAAATCCATCCACTCAGGTTCACCAACTGACCCATGCCCCCAACACTTCAACAAAGCAGACTCCATCATCGCACCCCACCTCCGCGATGTCATCAACTGCTCCCTCAACTCCGCTACCTTCCCAGAAAGCTGGAAACATGCCGAACTCAGCGCCCTTCTGAAGAAACCCACAGCGGACCCCTCTGAACTTAAGAACTACCGCCCCATCTCACTCCTCCCCTTCCCGGCCAAAGTCATCGAGAAAGCCATCAATACCCAGCTCACCACCTTCCTTGAATCCAACAATTCACTCGACCCATCACAGTCCGGCTTTCGAGCCAAACACAGCACCGAAACTGCCCTCATCGCTGCTACGGATGACATCCGAACGCTACTGGACAACGGTGAATCAGTTGCCCTCATCCTACTTGACCTCTCCGCCGCCTTCGACACAGTCTGTCACAACACCCTCATACAATGCCTCAGCAACACGGGAATACAAGGAAAAGCGTTGGACTGGATCATCTCTTTCCTCGCCGGAAGAACACGGAGAGTCCGCCTCCCCCATTCAAATCAGAGGCCACCGAAGTCATCTGCGGCGTACCACAAGGATCATCACTCTTTTCTGAGTATTCTTTGTACCAATTATTATAGTTTTTTCCGTATTAAGTTTATACCCTGAATATGCCCCGAACTGATAAGCCAGATTATTTAATTCCTGTATTGCTGTATCCGGATTGTTAGTAACAATTGCCAAATCGTCCGCATATGCTAGTATCTTAGTAGTATGACCATGCGAAATAACAGGGGATATTCTGTCTGAGGCCAGGATTTTCCTAATCAAAGGATCTATATATAGCGCAAATAATATAGGTGAGCAGGGACAGCCCTGGCGTGTGCCTCTTTTGATTGTTACCTCCTCTGATTGAAGCCCCATAGTGGTGATTCTGGCAACTGGATCCGCATACATAGCTTTAATGCCTTTCCTACAGTTTTCACCGAAACCTCTTTTCTCCAACACATCCCACATAAAATCCCATACAACACGGTCAAACGCCTTCTCAGCATCTAATAAAATCATAGCCATATCACTCCCTGTCATATTTGCAGCGTCAAATAATGAAATAGCCCTTGCAGTGTGTTCGGTAGTACCCCGTCCGGGAACAAACCCATGTTGCCAAGGCGATACCAGTTTATCTATAATCCCTCCTAATCTTTTAGCCCAAACTTTTGAATATAGTTTCGCATCTGTATTGATTAGGGAGATCGGTCTATATGAGCCCGGGTTTTCCTCCGGTTTTCCCTTTTTGTGGAATACCACAATGTTAGTTTGCTTCCAACTATCCGGAATAACACCTGAACATATGACTCCATTAAAGAGATCCTCCAGTATTGGTAGAATTTCCTCCCTCAGAGCCCTATAAACCTCGATCGGGATCCCATCTGGTCCTGCCGCTTTACCCAATGCTAGTTCACTCAAAGCGTTTTCTATCTCCTCCTTTGTTATACCCAATTCCAGCCGATCCCTATCTTCCTCCTCTACCCTAGGTGTTATAAGAGATTGGTCTTGTATAGGAAATACCGCCACTGGATCCTGATCATATAGTTTTTGGTAAAATTCATGAAATACCTGTAGTATAGAGTTCGGGTCATTATATTCTCTCCCATTGTAGCTTAGCTTACTAATGTTATTTCTATTCATATCTTGCCTTATACGCAATGCTAATGCTCTGCCCGCCTGCTCCCCGGTCTCATAGCGCCTTGCTCTTTGCGTTTGATATGCACAGATCTCCTTCTGAGTGATTATTTTTAAAAGGTCACCCTTAGTCCTGGCCATATTTCTGGTAGTCTCACTACTATCTTTGCCAGTTATTATTTCTTCAATATGGTGTCTCTCTATTTCAGCCAGGGTTGCTATCAAATTATCTGTCTTGCTCTTATCTTCCTTCCTGATTCTTGATGCGCAACTGATCGTCTCCCCTCTTAGTGCCGCTTTATACGATTCCCAGACACCGTTTCTGGATGCACCGTATCTATTAAAATCAAAAAATTCTTTTGACCACATTTTCATGTGATTTAAAAATCTTTCGTCATTTAATAATTTCCTGTCAAAAGTCCATCTAGAGGTTTTCCTTGATACACTGGGAACTTTATAAGTAAGTACCAGAGGATTATGATCTGAAATTATTCTTGGTAATTTCTGAATATTTACTTTCCCAATCTCTCCCATTGTGATGAAGAAGTAGTCTAGCTTAGAGTACTTTTGTGCTGGATGGGAGAAATATGTATAACCACTATCCCCTGGCATCTTATCTCCCCAAACGTCTACCAGGCCGTAAGACTGCATCATGGAGCTTATTGCTGCTTTAACCTTTCGTTTCCGGCCTGTATATAAGCTCCCCTGGCACCAATCTGCAGAGATATTCATATCCCCACATACAATCAACGGGGCATCCCAATTAGCCAATTCCTCTTCCAGCTTATTAAACACCATAGAATCGTCCTCATTTGAACCATATATTACACATAATGTGAACCCAATATTCATTTCCACCAGCAGCCATCTGCCTGAACCATCTGTTTTGATACGTTTCGCTCCGCCAAGATGGGTTTTAGCTAATACAGCCACTCCTCTTATCATTGATGACTGGGTGGAACAACCAATCAAGGTAAACCCATACATTTCCAAGATCTTCCTTTTGTTCCAGGGAATATGGGTTTCCTGAACGCATACTATATCAATGTTATTTGTTCTAATTAAATGGGTCAGTCTCTGCCTCTTCCTCCAATCATTTAAACCCCCTGTATTGATACTACAAATTCTAATGTCTGACATGTTTTAGATATTTGCCTTTCCTACCTTGAGTCTTATCCAGATACCTGAAATTAACTTGCAGCCTATTCCTTTCCATCTCTTGTTTTTCCCATTTTTTTTCCCCCATCTTTCCCCCCCACCCCCACCCTCTCCTCCCACTGCGCTTCCACCCTCCCCCTATCAAGCTCCAGAATAGAGCTCGCCCTCAACCCTCCCACTTGATTTGAGGCGCTCAGACCACTGGTCTGTGCACGTGATGGTTACAGCTCAGCGTGAGGAGAAATATCAACTAATGTAACTTTTTATGCCCCTTAATTTACCCCCTACCAGATTTGCCTTTGCAGAGCATAATCCGCCACCCTTATACCAACCACTCCACCATATGTGTTAGCTACCAATTAGAATCCGCCAATTTTCTCTTTGGGCTCCTTCAGTTATACATCAGTTATACATGGGGGTACCCCCCTACTCTTTTAACTACCCAAATGCTACAGTGCTCCCGTTTTAGTTCCCATTCCCATTTGTGTCAACGTCAAATCATTCTTTAGTACACCAGTTACGTCATCAAAAACTCTTTAGCTTTGATCTCTGACGAGAAATAGAATGTTTTTCCATCCCGTATTATTTTCAGCTGGGCGGGATTAATCAGGTAAGCTTGCATACCCTTGTCTTGAAAAGGTTTGATCATCTGCCGCAGTCTCCAACGTCTCTCGACTGTAATATGGCAGAAGTCAGGGCGAACGAAAAAGGTATATTCATCAACTGTTTTTTTTTTGTCAGGTCTTGCCATCTCAGAAATTGCTTGTCTCAAATTAAAATTGCCCAGAAAGATCAAGATTGCTCTTGGCTTGGTTCCTTCTTTTGCTTTTTGATAGTTGTTTGCCGGGGTCCGATGTGCTCTCTGGATCTCCCTCTCAAAATCCCAATCTTTCAGCTCTTTAAAGGCGGTCACAAAGAGCCTGACGATGAATGCTTTCATATCAGTCCCCTCGGCCCCTTCGGGAATTCCGAGGACCCAAAGGTTGTTTTGCCGTGACCTATTTTCTAATGATTCCAGTTTCCACTGAACGTCGGTAAACTGTTTTGCTTGCATGTCTACTTTCTTGACTGCGGCTGCTGAATCCGCTTCAGTGGATACCACTCTATCCTCCAAATTGATCACTCGCTCACCGAGGTTTACACACGCCTTTGTCAGCTTTCTCACCTCCCCTTGTATTTTCCTCACTGCCGCCTGGGATTTCCGACTGTCTTGCCTTGCTTCCTCTCTGTGAGCCAATATCTCCTGGTGGATAATCTCCAGGAGCGACATTTGTGCCGAGGCCCCCTCAGGGCTATCTAGGGGAGCAGACGAAAGCGGTGGCTCACCATTTTGATTAAGTGTTTTTGCTCTCACCACCGTTTTCACCGCTGTAGTTGGGGGGGTATTTTCCTCAGGTTCCGAGTCGCTGCCAGTCTCTATATCACTGATTTCTTGTTCCAAGCTATCGTCTCCTTCCTCGGACCATTCGCCACCCTCCGATACCGAGAAAAATGCATCACTTTGGGCTTCTTTTTTGCTACCGCTGCTTTCCCCTGTGTCATCCTGCAAGATCCCTTCCATGCCATGCTGTGAAGATTTAACATCACCCAGCTGATCTACCTCTTGCAGATCCCTTTCCTCCACCAATACTACAGAATCCAACTGCTCTGCGAGATCATCAGTTACATTGCTTGGTGGTACCTCTTCATTACCATTGCCATTAACATTATCCGGGGGAGCCTGTGTGACAACCTCCTTCTGCTCTTTTATATCTTTAGTGTCTTTATTTTTATTCACCTTCAGGAAGATGTCTGATATAGGAATAGTACCCTGATTGTCCAAATTCCCCTTGCTAGCGCCCTGCTGGGTTAGTTTTTTTATCTGAGGGGAGCCTTGTCTCTTCCTCTTACTACCTTCAGTGTCAGCCATAGACTCTGCAAGCGCCGCTGCAGCTTTCCTCCTAGCTGCTGCTTTAGCGCTAGCACTCATTTTTGGAGCCATAATCGCCCTCCGCCTCTCTTCTGGCCCAAATGTCTCCTTACCGCCAAACAAATCCTCGGTTTCTTCAGTCTCCGCTTGTGAATCTCCAATGCCCTCCAGATTATAGCCTCTCAGCTTCTCTCCGTCTTTCTCTCCGTCTTTTGGAAGGTGAGTATCCGGTTTCAGTCGCTTCTTAGCTCGAAACTTCTTTCCCTGCTGGGATTGCCGATGTTGGAAGCGACTCCGCAGGGCTTCGACTCTGTAGATTAACTCCGCGAACTCCGCCGCCTCCGCTTGCAATCTGGAAGCAGCTCCGCCTCTGACCCGCCGCGTCAGCTGGAACACCTCCTGTAGCAGCCGCTGCAGCGGCTGACAGCGCGTAAGTTTCATGCGCGTCAATTACACCAGCCGCGACTTCTTGCCAATTGCCGTTTTCTCGAGCACTTTCTTGCCCCTTTTGTCAGAGACCCTCGCGGATACCGCCCAGCATCCGAGTCACCGCCGCTGTTAGGGGAAAAGCGGGGTAAAAGATATGTTGACGCTGCTATTTATTTAGGAGTTAAAATTAATGCAGATGTGGGAAAGATAATTCAGGAAAATTATTTACCAGTATTGGCGGCGATAGAGAAAGAGTTGAGGAGAATTGATGTTTTACATTTATCTTTGATTGGACGAGTTAATGTTCTCAAAATGACAATGTTCCCGAAACTGCTGTATTTATTTCGTGCTATCCCCTTATTAATCGAGGAACCTTTGATAAAAAGAATGGAATCAGTCTTCTCACAGTTTCTCTGGCAATATGGTAAAGTAAGAAGATCGTTAGCCAAAATGTCATTACCTTTAGAGAGGGGAGGACTAGCAGCCCCCGATCTCAGACTATACCATTGGGTCTGCTTAGTGCTGCATATGAAACAGTTATTATGCTGTAACACCCTGGTAGGTCAGTCTGGCCTATCAAGAATTCCCACAATTTACGAATTAGTAATTGGTGAAAAAGCCAAGGGGATCTTGATACGGGAAGTAAATGCACAATTTTATAAGAGGAGTAAAAGCAAATTGATGCTAGATGTATGGGGAGTATGGAAACAATTGCTGAAATTTCTTAAGATCCCGAAGATTAATGGTAGTTTAGATCTCTGGGATTCAAACCCTTTTAAACATCTTGGACAGAATAGAAGCAGTGCCCTTTGGAAAATACTGGGTATCCGATATCTGGGAGATGTAATGAGTAATGAAGAGTTGGTGGGGTTCGAGATTTTGCAACAAAGATATGATATCTCAGCAAATCACTGGATGTTGTATAATCAATTAGAACAATCAGTGAAATCCATAAGACCCAGGGTTTCCATCCAAGAGATGCACCCAATTGTTCAATATATAAGGAATGGTGGTCGTAAGATCAAAATAGGCTATGGTCTTCTGTTGCAGAGTTTGGAAGATGACATGGTGCAAGTGGAAAACGCGTGGGCTCTTAGAATTGGGGATCCAAATGTCGATGTAGACTATGCTTTAGCATTGAACAAGAAAATATTAAGAGCAACCAACTTAAAAACACAACATTACAAAACGATTTTTAATCTATATTACACCCCATCAAAGCTGTTTCAATGGGGGAAAAGGGATACAGATAAATGCCCGAGATGCGACCAAAGACAGGCAGATTTAATTCATATGTTTTATTCTTGCCCAAACTTGAAACCTGTTTTAACTGAAATGGAGAAATTTTTATCGGGGCTGCTAGAGGGTCAAATTTCTCTATCCCCAACGACTGTATTAATTGGCAGGGATGAAAATCTGAAAATCACACACGAAGCGGAAGCTTTTGTCTTTCTTTGTGTTGCAGTGTTAAGAATTCTAATAGCGGCGGCATGGAAAGACTCAGTTGCCCCCTCATTCCAGGTTTGGTTGACAAGATTGCTTGGAACTCATAATATTGAAGAATGCCTATATAAATTTAAGGGACAGAAGAAGAAATTATTCGGTGAAAAAATCTGGGCACCCCTTAGTAAATGGAGGGAAACAAGAGGATGAATTGATTGAATTTCTATTTGTTTGTAAAATTATTTTTAGATGGAGAACTGTATTATATATGGTAGAACTGTGGTTTTTTTAAACAGTTTTGTATTTTTATACCTGCCGTCTTATCCAGCTGATATTTCATTATATGTATGAATGTATTTCTTTCTTTTTGTATTATGTAGTGCTATTCCAATCCAACTCAATAAAAAAAAAAAAAAAAAAAAAAGGATCATCACTCAGTCCCACCCTCTTCAACGTGTACCTGAGTCCTCTCGCAACCATCGCGCGACAACACGACCTCAACATCATCTCCTATGCTGACGACACCCAGCTAATCCTTTCCCTCACCAAAGACCCCAACACAGCCAAAACCAATCTACATGAAGGAATGAAAGAATGGATGAAGAACAGCCGTTTAAAACTAAACTCGGACAAAACGGAAGTCCTCATCTTAGGATCGTCCCCCTCCGCATGGGACAACTCATGGTGGCCACCGGCACTGGGCACAGCACCCATACCTACAGATCACGCACGGAACCTGGGCTTCATCCTAGACTCCTCCCTCTCGATGACCAGACAAGTCAACGCCGTTTCATCATCATGCTTCAACATCCTACGCATGCTCAAAAAAATCTTCCGTTGGATCCCCACCGGTACAAGAAAAACAGTCACCCACGCACTAGTCACTAGCCGACTAGATTATGGAAACACCCTTTACGCCGGAACCACAGCCAAACTACAGAAAAAACTCCAACGCATCCAAAACGCCTCAGCCAGACTCATACTGGACATCCCCCGTCAAGCCCACATTTCCGGTCACCTGAAAGATCTCCACTGGCTTCCCGTCAACAAGAGAGTAACGTTCCGTCTCCTCACCCACGTACACAAGGCCCTCTACGAGCTAGGACGCGAATGCCTCAACAAACGACTGTCCTTCTACACACCCACCCGCCAACTACGTTCATCCAATCAAGCCCTCGCCGCAATTCCGCGCATCAATAAATCCACAATGGGAGGAAGATCTTTCTCCTACTTAGCGGCCAAAACCTGGAATTCTCTCCCCACTCACCTCCACCTTACACAGAACCAACTCTCTTTTAGAGAGCAACTAAAAACCTGGCTATTCGATAAGTAATGCACCCACCCTCCCCCAAGCGCCTTGAGACCCTCTGGGTGAGTAGTGCGCTATACAAATTACTGAACTTGAACTTGAACTTGAACACCTACCATTGTCCCTGGAGCGCGTCGCGCCCGGAGGGCGCCGGGCACTTTGAGCCAGAAGCGAGAGCCCCACTGGGCTCGCCCCCGCCTCACCGGGTAAATGAAAAAATGATAAGAGTAGTGGTATTTCACCGGCGGCCTGAGGGCCTCCCACTTATCCTACACCTCTCATGTCTCTTCACAGTGCCAGACTAGGGTCACGCGCAACGTGGGATTTCTTTCCTCGCTGATTCCACCAAGCCCATTCCCTTGGCTGTGGTTTCGCTAGATAGTAGGTAGGGACAGTGGGAATCTCGTTCAACCATTCATGCGTGTCACTAATTAGATGACGAGGCATTTGGCTATCTGTACCACATCTCGGTGGCTCATTCTGGGTTATTATGCTGCCAATCAGGGTCAATTCGGTTTTGTTTCCAACAATACAACATTCTTTCGCTCCGGAGTACAGCCACACTGAACGCTGTCCTTACTGGAACTGGGATCACGTATAGGCCGGAGATCTTCTGCTAGGGAGGGTGAACTAGGGCCTATATCGTGATCTGAATTGTTGTTGCTTGTTGCATTGTTTGAAGCTGGTGCTGGTTTGTCAAATTCAGTGAGGAGGTTAATGATTTCTGGGAAAGACAGCACCTCCTTACTCCATCTTAAAGGGGTTTTTATTCTCCAGGAACTACCCCATCTTGAATTGGGTTTGTTTGCTTCGCCATTTCTCACTATCACGCTCGCTGCCATGATAAAACCTGATAGAGGCCTGTCTCTGTATGCTTCTCTACGCAGAGTCTAGCATTACAGAGGCAGTTACCGGCGGGACCACTGGGAGGTAAAGGCCACTACAACCGAGAATAGGTTAAGAGAGTCATAGTTACTCCCTTAAGAGAGTTATAGTTACTGCCGCCGTTTACCCACGCTTCATTGAATTTCTTCACTTTAAGATTCAGAGTACTGGGCAAAAATCACATTGCGTCAATACCCGCCTCGGGCCTTCACAATGCTTTGTTTTAATTAAACAGTCAGATTCCCCTGCTCCCCACCAGTTCTAAGTCAGCTGCTAGGCACCGGCCGAGGCAAAACACTGGCCCGTGCCCCTGGGGAGGGGGCACGGGGAAACATGACCACGGCAGCTGGGGCAATCCACAGGAAAGGCCCGGCTCGCGTCCAGAGTCACCGCCGCCACAGAGGGAGGCACCTCGTCCAGCCGCGATGCGCACCCAGACCCGCTTCGTGCCACAGCCCATATCGACCCAGCCCTTAGAGCCAATCCTTATCCCAAAGTTACAGATCTGACTTGCCGACTTCCCTTACCTACATTGTTCCAACATGCCAGAGGCTGTTCACCTTGGAGACCTGCCCTGGGTACTGCCTGGCGTGAGATTTACACCATCTCCCCCGGATTTGTAAGGACCAGCGAGTGCTCACCGGATGCCGCCGGAACAGCAAAGCTTTCCAAGATCGGGCCCCTCTCTCGGGGCGAACCCATTCCAGGGCACCCTGCCCTTCACAAAGAAAAGAGAACCCTCCCCATGGCTCCCACCGGCTTCTCCGGGATCGTTTGTGTTACCGCACTGGACGCCGCGAGGGCACCTGTC